>NC_091127.1:70417890-72817890 GCF_040183065.1 Periplaneta americana | reverse complement strand
AGCTGACGACATGTGGCTAAGTACATTGGAATATCTTCCAGATATATTCTCAAAACTAAACGAACTAAATCTCTCTCTACAAGGTAATTCTTTGACTGTATGAGAAAAAAGTGTTCGGGAGGATACTTGGTTTGTGGGTCAGATCCGTAAAACAGAGGTTTTTTCACTATTTCCAACCCTAGAGTCTTCTTTGATTGAAAATGATTTCGTTATTGGAAAGAAAATTATGCAATGACATACGTTCGCATCTCGAAACTCTGAGGTCACAATTTGAAACTTATTTTCCATGTAAATATGACGAATTTTCATGGGTTCGCGATCCCTTGATATTGAAAATAACAAACTTTCGTTGAGTGAAAGAGAACAGTTAATTGAACTCTCGACTTAAAACGAACTTCCAAGCAGAAAGTATGGTTAATATCTGGACCTCAACACAAGTGACAAGAGAATATATTTAACTGTACAGTGGTGCTTAACAGATTATATTTCAGTTTGCTTTTACGTATCTGTGTGAGAAAGGGTTTTCATCATTAACTCTAATAAAAAGAAAGTACCGAAATCGACTCTATGTATGTAACGATCTCTGACTTAAGCTTACCAGCATATATCAAAATATAGAACAACTGCGCAAGAATCGGCAGGCTTATACGTCTCATTAATGAGAATACCAACATTTATTTATTTATTTATTTATTTACTTATTTATTTACTTATTTATTTATTTACTTATTTATTTATTTAATTATTTATTTATTTATTTATTCGCTTACTTATTTATTTACTTATTTATTTATTTATTTACTTACTTATTTATTTATTTATTTACTTATTTATTTGTTTATTTACTTATTTATTTATTTATTTACTTATTTATTTATTTACTTACTTATTTATTCATTTATTTACTTACTTATTTATTTATTTACTTATTTATTTATTTATTTATTTACTTATTTATTTATTTACTTATTTATTTATTTATTTACTTATTTATTTATTTATTACTTATTTATTTATTACTTATTTATTTATTACTTATTTATTACTTATTTATTACTTATTTATTTACTTATTTATTTATTTATTTATTTATTTATTTATTTATTTATTTATTTATTTACTTATTTGCTCGCTTGTTCGTTCGTTCGTTCGTTTGTTTGTTTGTTTAAAGATTGTCCAAACTCTAATACCTTGATTTATTGAAAATCTAAAATGAATTTTTTTCTATTAACATTAACTTAATTAGTTAATACTAATATAAAGTTAAACGAAGTAAATTAATTTTAATTAATTAATTCAGTTTAAAATATGCTTTGCTTTCAAAGGGAACAAGAGTATGGTGGTCCTCGGAACTATTCTGACTTAAAAAAGTGGTCCCCGCTTCAAAAAGGTTTAAGAAACACTGGCCTATATCATCAACAATACTATTTAATCACTTTTCAGTATGTTCACTATATAATTCGATTTTAAAGGTCTGTAAAGAGTTTGAGTTTATTTTTAAATTTATTTTATACTCCTGTCGAAGTAAGAAATACTCGTAAAAATTATACACCAACAGAAACCATGCTTAAAAAAAACCACAGCCTGCCTTTCAAAAATAAATTTTGTTTCAACAATGAATAAGTTTGAGTATTATGTTTCTTTGCTTCGAGTCTGATATGCTTCGTCAGATCGACTTTGATAATACCATCATTGCTTTCTCTGTGAAGAAAGTCCGAAGAAAGCCTTTATAATTCACAAGTAAGATGCATGTATTTTGATTTCAGTAATTTACTGTTTTCTGAAGTCGACCTGGTTGGCGAGTTGGTATAGCGCTGGCCTTCTATGCCCAAGGTTGCGGGTTCGATCCCGGGCCAGGTCGATGGCATTTAAGTGTGCATAAATGCGACAGGCTCATGTCAGTAGATTTACTGGCATGTAAAAGAACTCCTGCGGGACAAAATTCCGGCACATCCGGCGACGCTGATATAACCTCTGCAGTTGCGAGCGTCGTTAAATAAATCATAACATTTAACATTTTGTTTTCTGAATTGTAAAATTTCATTTAAAAATAACTTTAACTGAACGTCACCTGTATAATAGCTGTCCATAAACTGTTTGTGGGATTTGGGGACGGCAAAATCTAGAACTGCCTAGGAGCGGCACTATACCTAACTCCGGCTCTGCATAACCTACAGAATACTGTAGAATGTAAATAAAACTCTTCCGAAAGCAAATCTCTCTAAGGGACGAACTGAAAAGCGTTAATGTATCCCATGAAGTTATTTCTATTCACTACATTATACACCAACAGAAATCATGTGCAAAAGAAATCAAAATGGTGTTAGAAGTAGTCTAGTTGGAAAAACCACCAACACAATTATATCGAAAAGTCTCGCTCATTGTCAATTTAAGTCTTTCTTGATGAATGCAATAGCGAGTAAGGCGATCTGTCATATTATAGTAAAGTACGGTGACTTAGTCGTGGCAAATTATTGAATAGGTTCTTTGAACTGAGGGAGGAAACATCATCGTTCACGGAGGAAGAAGAAAAGTCTGTATTATAAATGAAGAATGAAAAAATGGATTTGTGAACTTGCCTTCTTAATGGAATTATCTGAATGCTTTAAAATGTTTTCTACATGGTAACAACAAGATTATTACACAGTTATATGACAGAGTGAAGGCGTTTAATATAAACCACCTTTAATTATGGAACGTTAGCTTAACAAAAAGGATAAGTTACAGCACATTTTTCAATATTAACAACGATATAGGCATACTAGTATTTTAAGACTTTGGATTTCGAAGAATATATTCACACATCATGACGATCTGCACCAGAAATTTGATTCGAGATTTAAAGACTAGGAAAATTTTCAATTTGATTTTCAATTAGTATTTGTAATTAGAACTTATTGATTTACTTTACGATAGTGAATTGAAGGATAAAAATCGAAACAAAAGAAGTTATCTGACTTTTATATGAACTTTCCATGTCTTAGATTTCCCCGATTGTACAGATATCCTTTTTCGGATTCACGTAGGCCATCTGTGCGAACAGTATTTTTTTTTCCTATGATGAAGATAAACAAGCCATGTCATGGAAGCCAATTATCGGATCACAACTTAAAATGTGCTGTCACATTATGCACTATACAAACAATAGTTCCAATCGTTGAGAAATTGCTGAGGAAAAAGAGAATTAAACAAATCCCGAAAAATCACTGCTAATGCCAGTGTTGAGTGGACTGAATGGAGTTAAATTTCTGCATTATTATGTGTTTTGTGTTTTGTGTTTTGTTCAACATTTTCTTTAACAGAAGCAGTTTACACATTTACAGTAATTGTCATGCATTACCCGAATAATTAACATGAAATGTGTATTACATTTCTAAAAGTAATTATAAATTTATTAACTTCTAACTTTGTTAAAAATAGGCTACAATGTTTTTTTTTTTTTTTCAAATTGCTTAAGATAGTTCATATAGTTATTTCTATTCATCCCGTGTCTTTTTTCCATCAGAAAACAATAATAAACTTGTGCAGTAAATTCATATTGTCGTCCCGCCGCTGAACGTCTTACCTGCCCTGCTACGACTTTCCGCGGGCGAGCGGGCAAGGCTTGATGACGACACAGTGCTCTGAGTTGGGGACCAATGCTCTATACTGTGATAATCACAACAAAACCGGCATAAGTAACATTACGAGTTTTGCTGCACATCGGCCAGTTTTTTCTTCCGTGACTGTACGTAATATTTCCAAAAGAAATTTATAAAAAAAATATCAAATGTGCGTAGAAAACGAAATATGATTTTCTGAAATTATTTTAAGTCGAGAACGTGCAAATCTATTAAGTATTCTTGAGAAACGCCAGAATATTCAAGAAAATAAACGTAGACAAAGTGATGGAATATTATTGGCTAGTTACGCAATTTCTCGCCTGTGATTTAAATCAATTCAATGATGGAGAAATAGTAAAGAGGTTTATGATTAAAGCCAAATTGAATAAAAGTGTTCGAGTCTCTCACGTTAACCAAGCGCTTTCCTAATAATTCGCCACTGACCGCCTTAGCGATTACGATAAGGTGACGCAGGTCACAGCAGTTTATATTTCCCATCCTACTCTGCAGTCTCCTCTCCTAGTAAACAAACTATTTCAAATCGAGTGCCTCACGTAACCGAAAATTGTGACCATGTATGGTCTAAAGAATTTTACCTCCGCCCAACTTCAAGACAAACGTGGAATGAGACCCCTGCCATTGGTTGAATAGTAATATACTGCTCTCCTCGTCTGACGGCAATGTTTACATGTCCTATCAGACATTGTGGAACGATGTATAGTATATAATTTATTATTGATTCTTACTTTAATTTTTGTAACATTAGTGCTACAAACAAGCTAGTGGTCCGTTTATAATTTCCTCTCCATACATTTCAGGATGTTGTTGGTAGACTATTAAGAAATGAACCCATAGCTCTTAACAAATCCTATGCATTTAACCCTTAAAATTGATTTTCTTAATGCTGATTTTTCAAAACAATATAAATATATTGCTTTTTACCTTCATTTTCCCATAATGGTCAGTATTTTTTTACTCAATATGCAGTATATAGGCAAAATACGCGTATACAAGTATATATTGAGATGCCCTCACTAGTAAAATTCAATTGAAAAATTCTTAAGTATATCAGCAAGTTCACGTTTAGTTACCTTATTTAATATTTTTGACGGAGAGCATGGCATTCTAATACGCTCGTATTGTACAGAAAATGTGGACATCTTGTGATATTTCTGACAGCCTGAACTTCAGAATCATTCGTATGTGTCTTCATCGCATATTATTTATTGTTTAGAAACGCAACGTATTAGAAATTAAAAGGAAAAGAAATATGCCAGTTTAAACAAAAATATGATTTTCAGTGTCCTCGACATTCACAGAAATAATAATAATAATAATAATAATAATAATAATAATAATAATAATAATAATAACAATAGTAATAACAATAATTATTATTACTATTATTATTATTATTACAATTAAATCAAAATGAACAAAACCTTATATTTAATTTATATGTTATGTTCATATTTAAGCGAATGCACTACCAAAATATTGATTTAAATGGTATTTTCTTCAATTTTTAAAGTAATATAGTCGCTAACGCATTTATGATACTTTGAGAAGGAATTCAGTGAAAAATTTATTTAACTCTTTTACGGTCTTTGAAAGAAGTAGGAGCCGAATCAACCTTTAAGTAAGTGGGAGAACTCTTTGTCACTGCAGCAATCACAAATTTACTTTCATTCACATTTTTACTCGTAAAACTAAATACAAGATATCTCTTCAATGAATAAACTTACTGTATAGAAAATCGTATCAGTATTTACCTATTTGTGATTAGGAATGTGGTATTACATGTTGTTTACTTTGCCATAACAAAAACAGCTGCAGAGTTTTAAATGCAAGGACCAAAAAATTCAATATCAAAACAAAATTTATTTAATTTAGTAGGTTATTTTACGACGCTTTATCAACATCTACGGTTATTAAGCGTCTGAATGAGATGAAGGTGATAGTGCCGGTGAAATTAGTCCGGGGTCCAACACCGAAAGTTACCCAGCACTTGCTCATATTGGGTTGAGGGAAAACCCCGGAAAAAACCTCAACCAGGTAACTTGTCCCGACTGGGAATCGAACCCAGGCCATCTAGTTTCGCTGCCAGACGCGCTAACCGTTACTTCACAGGTGTGGACTCAAAACAAAAATGTTTTTTAAATAATTGGGGCTCTTCTAAGAAGAAAATTTCTAAAGATTTGTCACATTTATTTGATTATCAATAGTATAGAATTTTCTATCTGTGCCGACACATCTGTCTTAGTACGTAAATGTTTTAAATATTAATTAAGTGATTACGTATGCAGGCGTACGTGTTGTGAACAAATATTAACCAGAGTTTTTGTACTAATCATGTTAATTATATACATTCGTATTGTCAATATTAATTGTATCTCTGGATATTAATAAGCCGAGGTCAATACACGTGTACTGTTTATATTAGTTATGTAATTTGATATCTATATAATGTGTCTGTAGTTGAATATTAATTAATTGCATAACAAAATCGAAAAACAGGAAGTTGCGCGTCGTTTTCATTAAAATAATAAGCAGTCGGCAAGTCACGTTTAATTCTCATCAAACGTGCCGGAACATGTTTGTTGGAAGCAGCTAACACCGTTAAAGCATTTAACCGTATATCACGTTCGAAGTACTAATACACTGATGCGTTTTACTGATTAAATGTTTAATTGAAATGAGGCAGACTTCAAACAATATAATGGATAAACATGCCCGAGTAGTTTCTCGATCCCTGAAGCATTTGGTTAAAGGTCCAATGCTCTGCTATTGAGCTACACAAATAGTATCTGAGTGATCAGTGATTAAATAAGATAAAATAACATTATTGCTGCTTTTAAACGTTTCAGTACCATTGTCCATGACATTAATCCATTCCTAGTTTTCTATCTGAGGGAAGGTCCTTCACTGTAAACCCAGAATTCTACAAGCTACCTCTTTACCACCTTCCCGTTCGTCCCCGCATATGATCCATTTATCTTAATGTTGTCTATTATAATATATTATATTTTCTTCCTGTCCACTATACCTTCCAGTGCAGCCTGCAGTAGTCCGTTTCTTTTTATCCAGTGGTTCAACCAATTTCTTTTCTCTTCCTGATCAGTTTGGGCATCATCATTTCATTAACCACTCTTTCTAACACAGCTTTATTTCTTATTTTGTCTGTCTATTTTTTCAAATGTTTGCTCTATTAAATAACTTAAATAGTGATACAGCAAATAATAAAATCTCCTATATGTAATTATATTTCTTTCTTCCGAAAATTTAAGAATTCACAGTATCCTATGCACTACCGCCATAGAATGAATAAATGTGTTTTTCTTCCTACTGAACAATTTTATATTTTGCACATACGAGTTATTGCAAGAACAACGACGAAATGCTTTCTGTCGTTTCTCTTCACTTCGTCGTAATGTCCATATTTCTATCCAATACAATGCCACACTCCTCACAAACTACTTCACTAGTCGCTTCCTTACTTCTTTTTCTAACAGTCTGGAGAAGATGGCTTCTTTTTCTATTAAAAACTGCCTTTGCAGTTGCTAACCTCCTTTTGACTTCCTTGCAGCAGCACTGTAGTATATTCCAAGTACTTGAAACTGTCTATTTCCTCCTACATACTATTTTATATTTCTTCTTCATGTGTCCATGTGTCTGCTGTGGATTACGTGCTTTGTATGGGTATTTTCTAAACTTTACTGTTTATTAACGGTATTTTTAATCCAAAGTCTATTCATAATGTCACTGACCAGCCTTTTTATAATTCCTTATTAATCCAGCAAGCTCAAATTTCCTCTCTCTCTCTCTCTGTTTGTTCCTTTATTTATATTGATTGATCTTCTTTAATACCAACTTACAGGTCAATACGGTGGAGGGCAGGAAATATATCTTTGGGTCATCACTAGACATATATATGATTACCATGGGGACTTCCCTGACTGTATGTTCAACAAGGCACAGGGCTAGCATAAAAGCAACACAAGATAGCACACGACAAGATTTAACCGCCCACTGCTTGCGCCGGGAATCTAATCATGGACCGCTTTGATGGGAAGTGTCCAAGCTATTTTCAATGTCACAGCGGCGAACAGTAAGCTTTAATACGAGTTTCTAGGCTTTAGAGGTGATCAGAATTGGGTTTCTGGTTACTCTATAATGTCCTGGAACTTGAAATGTTAAGTTCCAGGATATAGTGGAATCCCCAAAGCCTAAGTTTGATGAGTAAGCTCTAATTTTGTTCCAAAGTTATCAGAGAAGTATTTCCGTTTTCTGCCTACTTCTATTCATTCTTATCCATTTTCAGAAATTTATGTAATAGGCCTATATTCACAGTATAATATGTTTATGTAGTAATATGTGTATTCGAGGGTAATTTTTCTGAGAAATAAAAAAGTTGGATCACACTTCGACAATTCCACCACTCTGAAAAGTAACCCTCGAATCGGAACTAATACCTAAGGTAGTAACGTCCACGAACCTCTCATCTAGTTTATAAACAGGGCACTCTACTGACTAGAGATGAACAACGATCGAGAAAGCAAGAATAACAGCGCCCGCAAAGTCAAAAACCCGCACGACAATGTTCTATACGTAGCGTCGTTGACATAAAGACTGCTTGTGAGTGTTTCGAGAGTCGAGATTGATCACTCCCGAAGTCCCGAACATCAAGCAGCCTTGAATCGCCACAATTGTTTATATCTGACTGAACTGTTATCTACTTTGGCAACTTTGATATGTATAAAGAAACAAGTAGCCTATTAGAAACATCATCTCTACCTTTCAGTGTATAATAATCCGTTCCCCAGTCTTTATTTAATTACTACGCCCTTATTAAAAGGCTAGGAAGTTTCTTTTCATATGTTTGAGATCAAGTGGGTAATCTCAAGTAAAAAGATATTAACGTTATGTTTTGTGTTTCTTATAAATGCAAATTTATTTGAGATATTTTTTAAATATTTATATAACCACAGGTAATATCATATAATAGAACCAGAACATTTTGATTACTAGGATATTGTTCTGTTTTGTCTTTTTGTCTCATTTAAACATTTATAATGTTATTTAGTTCAATGATGTATGTTATTCAAAGTTACGAAATCTTTCCACGCCGGCCAAATGCTATTTCGAGAATGATGAGCAAAACTCCAAGCGCACGAGACTCGAAAGGCAAATGCAACGAACACAGCGAGCGAGAGCGGCAGTTAGTTTTGTTCATCTCTACTAATGACGCTCATAAATATTTTTCATATTGATTTAAAAGTTTGAATTAAGTCAATAGACCTATATATAACATAACATGTACCGTGAATGTGTTATGACGGCGACTGACTTGAGGCGAGTGCTATAATGTAATGCTCTCTTTGAATATTCGGCTCAGAAGTCCTCCATATTTAAGTCTAATTCTCGTTTGAGATGTCTGATATAGAAGTTGAGACCTACTGCTTGCTACTTATGGGATGGTGTTATTAATTTGTAAAAGGAGAAAAAATCAGAAACGATGGTGGAAAGCAAATATACAGGTTGATTCAGGAGGATTTACCGTCCGTTACATGCTTATTTCTGAAGACATTTTGAGCAAAAAATGTCATATACTTATAGTTCCTACTCTGAATACTTTCAGGGTTACACTAATTTAAAGTTATTTGTAAAATACATTTTTTCTTTATTTTGAAGGTAAGAGAATAATACAAATAGTGAACGAATCATTCAGAAGTATTATTTCATTAATTGGCAAATATTATGAATTACAATGTCAGTTTTTAATTCCACCTTTGCTTATCTTATATATTTGGATTTATATTAACGTTTTCGATACGCAGTGTGTATCATCTTCAGATATATATGTCAGTATGTGTTGTAAAGACCTAGCCTCTTATTATGTAGTGGGTTATTCCCGTGCTTGTGACCTATCTTAATTTAGCTACAATTACTATAAAATGTACTTGATATAGTGTGGGGTTGCTTGTTGTGATTTTGTTAAAAGTCTTTCTTTTGAAAGCACACATAGGTAAATAGAAAATTATGTTAAAACCAATATTATGACACATAACTATAAACAAATAAAATATACACTATAAAACACTGTAATCACTATGGCACTTTTATCATGTTATGATTGGCTGTGTTAGCCTGTTATGTCGTAAAATTGGGTTGTTATTACTGTTTCTTGGTTAAAAAACACTATCTTTCTGACGCACTTTCACTGATTATCTGTAGGATGGGATTGTATGCTGTTGGAGTTTTTGGAGTTTTTTTGGGCTTATTATTTTTTGTTGTTCCTATTGACTACTGTGAAGATCATTGATGCTTTAGCTGTATGTAAGTTCTTAGACGTATATAATACAATATATTTTTGTTGGGTCCGTATATCTAGTTCAGCCGTGCGTGTCTGCAAACAATTTACATTATATCAATAGGTTGAATTAAGATGGTTTTATTAAGTTGAAATTTATCTCGCGTCAAACTGATGCGTGGAAAAGTACTTACAATCATAGCTGATGTCGGGGTGTTCCTGTGTGGTGCATGGCTGAGACTAGAATGGCGGGCTCAATTACAGTATTTTCTTAATGTACGTCATCTGGAATAGGAAGTGGAGGGGGTATTGGTGGGACCTGTGTGGTTGTTGTGTATGTTTGTTTTGGCGGGAATAATTTAAATAGGTTAAAAAGTGGGTTATTTGTATTCGCTATTTGTTCGTTGAGGAGGGGTTTTCCTGAGTTAAATTCTTTTATAATGTGGAATTGTTCCGCGGTGTCTATTGTGGAGTTATTTATGATTTTTAATATTTTTAATGTGTCATTTATATTTGTTAATTCATGATTTTCCTCGATGAGGTGCTGTGCAAATTTGGACTTGTTCCTATTGTAAATGAAATCGGAAGTGTGTTCGCGGTATCTAATTTTGAAGTTACGTCGAGTCTGACCTATGAATGTTTTGGGGCAGTTTTTACATTTCAATTGATATATTCCACTGTTTAGTAATGGTTCGTTGTTGTTGGTTTTGTTCGGGATTATATTGTTTAGTTTATTGTTGGCGCTGGGAGCTATGTTGATGTTTTGTTTTTGAAAAAATTACCGAGTTTGTTTGATATTTTCCCGTAGAAAGTCAAACTGTGCCATTGTTTTTTGTCTTTTGTTTTTTCGGGTTGAAGTGTAGTGGAGTCTTTTTTATTTAGTTTTAATTTTCTTTTTTGTATTAGTTTATTGATTAATTGATTTTCATGTCCGTTTTCTCTAGCTAGTTTTTTTATGTAATTTAGTTCTTTGTTATAATTATCTTTGTTTAGTGAGGTTGTAAGTAATCTGTCAATAAGAAAGCGGAATTTATTGATTTTGTGTGTAATGGGGTGCGTAGATTGTTTGTTTATGGAATGTGTGGTTGAAGTTTGTTTTCTGTGTATGTTGAATGTTATTATTGGGGGTTCTATTGTTATATTGAGGTCTAGAAAATTGAGGCTATTTTTATTATTACTTTGTTCTAGTGTGAATTTTATATTTTGGTGCAGTTTGTTGAACTCATTTAATATTTGATTGTCTATGTTTTGAGTGTTTTCATGTAGTATTAATGTATCGTCGACATATCTCGCGTAAATACTAAAGTTGAATTTTTTGCTTAGGTTGTTTATGTGTTTGTATTCTAGATCTAGTAAGAATATGTTAGCTAAAAATCCGGAGAGGGGGTCGCCCATGGCTAATCCTGTTGATTGGGTGTATATTTTATTGTCGAATTTTAAAGTAATTCTGTTTTAGAGATGTTTTCAGTAATTGAGTAACTTGTTGGATTAGGTTATTGTCTAATTGGGCCTCGTTAAGTTTTCTAATGACTATATTGATGGTTTCGTTTATTGGTATGTTGGTGTATAGATTAGTGACGTCTAATGAGAGTATTTTGGTGTCGTTCGTGGTTTTCAATTTTTGAAGTGTTTTCAGAATTTGTTTAGTATTGATGATCGTGTGTTGAGTGTCTTGGATGATGTTATTGTTTAGAAACTTATATAAATGCTTGTTAAGTTTGTAGTTTGGGGCTTCTCTACAGTTTACTATTGGTCTCATTGTCATTTCTATTTGTGGGTTTTGGGCAGTGTTTTTAGGTTGGGTGCTTTAGGGTTTTTCATAATAAAATTATGGGTTTTGTTTTTTGGTATGAAGTCTGGTGCATTTTTTATTGCAATTTGGTTCAACCAACAATGCTTAACACACAAAGTCACTCCGAAATATGCAACCATCACTAAAAACTGATCTTACACACAACCAGCACAAAAAACCAATAATAAATATCAGAAACTACGAATCAAAAATGAAATCAAATTTTCACACAAAAAGAAAAACTACTTGAATAAGAAACTTTACGACCTACATTTGCAATTAGCAAAATCTACCGGCAACTTATGGGATACTATCTATAAAAATAGCCAAGAGAAAACTAACAAAGTAATCCAACAGAAATACGAAACACTACAGAAAAAGCTAAACAACCTAATTAATAATCAACCACAAAAACAATCCAACAACTCTACACACAACAATAGAATAGTAAACCTAACAACTCTAAAACTAAACAATCAAGAAATAAACATCCTAAATAAAGGTTACAAACATAATTACCCCCCAAGCAATATACACAAGGTAATAGAAAACCTAGCAATTGAAACCCAACATATTATTCAGAATAGTGACCATGAAAACAAAGAATTTTTATAATACAGCACTGCAAAAATTATAGAGAATTACGTCAAAGACCCAACAACAAAAGAAGAGTTCAAAACAGCCAAAAACAACACAAAGAGCTAAAATTACTAAAACAAAAACTAGACGAAAACAACATCATACACATAAAAGCAGATAAAAATGACGCAATAGTACTGATGAATAAAACAGAATACATAGACGAAACCAACGCATTCTTCAATAGCAACCAGATCACAGAATTAAAATCTGACCCCACAGAAACATATCAAAAACAAATAAAAAATTGCAATAAAAAATGCACCAGACTTCATACCAAAAAACAAAACCCATAATTTTATTATGAAAAACCCTAAAGCACCCAACCTAAAAACACTGCCCAAAACCCACAAATAGAAATGACAATGAGACCAATAGTAAACTGTAGAGAAGCCCCAAACTACAAACTTAACAAGCATTTATATAAGTTTCTAAACAATAACATCATCCAAGACACTCAACACACGATCATCAATACTAAACAAATTCTGAAAACACTTCAAAAATTGAAAACCACGAACGACACCAAAATACTCTCATTAGACGTCACTAATCTATACACCAACATACCAATAAACGAAACCATCAATATAGTCATTAGAAAACTTAACGAGGCCCAATTAGACAATAACCTAATCCAACAAGTTACTCAATTACTGAAAACATCTCTAAAACAGAATTACTTTAAAATTCGACAATAAAATATACACCCAATCAACAGGATTAGCCATGGGCGACCCCCTCTCCGGATTTTTAGCTAACATATTCTTACTAGATCTAGAATACAAACACATAAACAACCTAAGAAAAATTAAACTTTAGTATTTACGCGAGATATGTCGACGATACATTAATACTACATGAAAACACTCAAAACATAGACAATCAAATATTAAATGAGTTCAACAAACTGCACCAAAATATAAAATTCACACTAGAACAAAGTAATAATAAAAATAGCCTCAATTTTCTAGACCTCAATATAACAATAGAACCCCCAATAATAACATTAAACATACACAGAAAACAAACTTCAACCACACATTCCATAAACAAACAATCTACGCACCCCATTACACACAAAATCAGTAAATTCCGCTTTCTTATTGACAGATTACTTACAACCTCACTAAACAAAGATAATTATAACAAAGAACTAAATTACATAAAAAAACTAGCTAGAGAAAACGGACATGAAAATCAATTAATCAATAAACTAATACAAAAAAGAAAATTAAAACTAAATAAAAAAGACTCCACTACACTTCAACCCGAAAAAACAAAAGACAAAAAACAATGGCACAGTTTGACTTTCTACGGGAAAATATCAAACAAACTCGGTAATTTTTTCAAAAACAAAACATCAACATAGCTCCCAGCGCCAACAATAAACTAAACAATATAATCCCGAACAAAACCAACAACAACGAACCATTACTAAACAGTGGAATATATCAATTGAAATGTAAAAACTGCCCCAAAACATTCATAGGTCAGACTCGACGTAACTTCAAAATTAGATACCGCGAACACACTTCCGATTTCATTTACAATAGGAACAAGTCCAAATTTGCACAGCACCTCATCGAGGAAAATCATGAATTAACAAATATAAATGACACATTAAAAATATTAAAAATCATAAATAACTCCACAATAGACACCGCGGAACAATTCCACATTATAAAAGAATTTAACTCAGGAAAACCCCTCCTCAACGAACAAATAGCGAATACAAATAACCCACTTTTTAACCTATTTAAATTATTCCCGCCAAAACAAACATACACAACAACCACACAGGTCCCACCAATACCCCCTCCACTTCCTATTCCAGATGACGTACATTAAGAAAATACTGTAATTGAGCCCGCCATTCTAGTCTCAGCCATGCACCACACAGGAACACCCCGACATCAGCTATGATTGTAAGTACTTTTCCACGCATCAGTTTGACGCGAGATAAATTTCAACTTAATAAAACCATCTTAATTCAACCTATTGATATAATGTAAATTGTTTGCAGACACGCACGGCTGAACTAGATATACGGACCCAACAAAAATATATTGTATTATATACGTCTAAGAACTTACATACAGCTAAAGCATCAATGATCTTCACAGTAGTCAATAGGAACAACAAAAAATAATAAGCCCAAAAAAACTCCAAAAACTCCAACAGCATACAATCCCATCCTACAGATAATCAGTGAAAGTGCGTCAGAAAGATAGTGTTTTTTAACCAAGAAACAGTAATAACAACCCAATTTTACGACATAACAGGCTAACACAGCCAATCATAACATGATAAAAGTGCCATAGTGATTACAGTGTTTTATAGTGTATATTTTATTTGTTTATAGTTATGTGTCATAATATTGGTTTTAACATAATTTTCTATTTACCTATGTGTGCTTTCAAAAGAAAGACTTTTAACAAAATCACAACAAGCAACCCCACACCATATCAAGTACATTTTATAGTAATTGTAGCTAAATTAAGATAGGTCACAAGCACGGGAATAACCCACTACATAATAAGAGGCTAGGTCTTTACAACACATACTGACATATATATCTGAAGATGATACACACTGCGTATCGAAAACGTTAATATAAATCCAAATATATAAGATAAGCAAAGGTGGAATTAAAAACTGACATTGTAAAACATTAAGCTTATCGGCATCCCTCAAAGTGAAACTAAATATTATGAAACTAAAAATGTGCTGTGAACTCCTTTATTGCTTCATACAGACATCTTTTTCTATTTTTTATTAGAAAATTACATTATTCTTACGCACTTATCACAACAATTATTACAAATCACACCACTTCCAAAGACTTAATTATTTACAGTCCAATTTTGCATCCTAATTTAGATTCTTGGAGCGTTTACAACACATTTTAAAAAATGTCACCGTCCGCTTGAGTACACTTGGCCGCACGCTTGTGAACGGCACTCGTCGCTCTACGTAACCGATACGGCTATCTTTGATTTCCGTAGCGCTCGCGCTGGCTGTCTGCTGACTGCACGCTGACCAAGATCACGCGTCCACAGCGATGCGTTTCAATAACAAAACGTAACTCTGTAAATATTGTGAATAGAACTCTTGTTTATATGACTTTTTTGCTTAGAATGTCTTCGGAAATAGGCTAAGCTCCGTAAAGGACGGTAAATCCTCGTGAGTCACTCTGTATATAGAGAAGAAGTGTTAATGGTGCATCAAACTTATGGAATATTTAAGAAATCAGTGGTCAATATATAAATTAGAATATCTTCTGCATATTTCGAGTACTTGTATGATATAATTGATACAAGAATCGCAAAGGAACCACTATATTCATTTTCATAAAGAATCTGTTATATAGGAGAGAATTTATTTTCTCTCAAACCTTCCCATATAAAAGGGTAACTTCTCTTATATAAACGTAATGAGAGTGTTCAAAGAAAAATATATTCTACTTGTAAATCCTGTGGAAACTTTTATAGAAATCCGTTGGAAAGTAGAAAGTTATTAGGCCTAATTCTGTCTAAATGCTCCACCTCTAAAGTGTACCTGCAACTCTCTTATAAAGTTTAATACAAATCTGTTATACAGGAGAGAAGTTATTAATTTTGTCGAGCTAGACTTGGTTCTGATGCACTGTTCGACTTCGCGATGCAAGCCGTGCTCGCTGCGCGGCTCGCTAACCTGTACTGACTTACAATGTAATATTCAGAATTCAGATGCGTACAAACAATTGTTCTTCCTCTGACACATATAGTCAAGTGAGATGTATTGCGTGATAGTAGAGGTACATTCAGCCAGAACCTTAATGAGAAGATCATTTTAAACTATAAACTTCAAAATCCATATTACAATATAAGAAATAAAATCAAAATAATATGGTATTAGAAAATAGGCTACTAGAAAACAAATCCATAAAATTAATAAAATCACTCATAATCCCACAAGAGTAGTTGTTTGAAATCGGGAACATTATCAGTCATTGCAATTGTGAGCTGATTCTCCAAATAATTATCATCGTCTGTAAGTCTGGATCTCGATTTTAACCATCTGTTAAAAAAACACTGTTCGCATACGTGGGTGAAGCCAAAAATTGATGCAATTTTCATTGTGAAACTATGTTGATTTTGGGTATGTTAATTTACAAAGTTGTTTATACATGTCCCAGCCAACAATATTAGTGCATTTACTTTTGGTAAATGTATCATTTTGTAGACGGATAATCTCCATCTGTAAATCTAATCGAACATGTCGAATATCAAATGAATGAAATGGGTTTGAAAATAATAATAATAAATCGTTATCCAAACTGTTAAAATCATAAAATCTATTATTGCAATAACTGTATGATTAAATTGTCCAGCACATGGATGACATTATCACTGCGTAAAAACATTGGAAATTTTCAAATTCTTGAAATAAATAAAATGGTGTTGAGACAATATAGACATACCTTGCTTTAAAATTATACATAAACAATATTCTAGCAGAGACAGGTACTGTGTTATAAAATTTCAAATTCCTTTGGGAAAAAATAAATTATTAATTGCTTCGAGTGTCTAGTTTTGATTTATGCCGTGTGTTAAAAATTGAATATCAGATCTGAGATTATAAGAAGAAATGTTT
Organism: Periplaneta americana; assembly: GCF_040183065.1. NCBI lineage: Eukaryota > Metazoa > Arthropoda > Insecta > Blattodea > Blattidae > Periplaneta > Periplaneta americana. Next base: position 72,800,909 of record NC_091127.1, on the reverse strand, counting down.
CTATGTATGTAATTAATGATGAAAATATATGTAAGAATGTTCAATTGAATAAAAACGGTTTACAGTGTTAATTGTTTTTAAAATCTAAAATAGTTCTCAATGCTCTCTCAACATAAGTTGGTCGGTTAAGGCGCTTGCCTGCCGGTCTGAAGTTGCACTCAGATGCCCGCTTGGTCTGATTACCTGGTTGGGTTATTTCCGAGGTTTTCCCCAACCGCAAAGTGAATGCCAGGTAATCTATGGCGAATCCTCAACGTCATCTCGCCAAACACTATCTCGCTATCACCAATCTCATCGACGCTAAATAACCTAGTTGATACAGCGTTGTTAAATAATCAACTTCACTCACTCAACATAAGTTTTCCATAATATAGGCCGTCACGTCACCTGATAGACTAGTATAATACATGATGTGTTTTTTTTAACAATGTAAAACAAGCTAGATATAAAAGAAAGGAACGAAAAAATATATTTTTCCAAATATTTGGCGAGGCTTCTGTAGAATACTAATCTCGTCTTTAATTCCACTGTATTCACGATGATTAAGGTGAGTTTCTTTTTCCGCCCGTAATACTTTATAGCGCATCATAATAACGAATGTGGTCTTCCTCTTCACAAAAAAATTTTGTGAAAATAATATCTTGTTTGTGTTTTTTTTTTCTTGCGAAAACTCCTTAGAAAGAGATATGTCTGTTACGTTAAATGTTACCTGTTCTACTATGAGACTCTACTGAGAATACGAAGAATACAGCATTGGGTATCGTAAACACACATTCTATTATATACAGTCACGAAGCTTGAGTTGTGAGGGTGCTAGAAACAATAGATTTTGTTTTATGGGGTTATTTTACGACGCTGTATCAACATCTCGGTTATTTAGCGTCTGAATGAAATGAAGGTGATAATGCCGGTGAAATGAGTCCGGGGTCCAGCACCTAAAGTTACCCAGCATTTGCTCGTATTGGGTTGAGGGAAAACCCCGGAAAAAACCTCAACCAGGTAACTTGCCCCGACCGGGATTCGAACCCGGGCCACCTGGTTTCACGGCCAGACGCGCTGACCGTTACTCCACAGGTGTGGACGGAACAATAGACTGTGCCTGTACTATTTCGCATTGTCTATAATGAGGCGATATTAGCGATCCTAGTGGTTAGTAACTATCTATGGATACATATTTGCTACGTATTGAGCTTCGTGACTATATATATATATATATATATATATATATATATATATATATATATATATATATATATTAGACTGTGGTAAATATGTCAATCATCCTGCAGGGAGGGGGTGGTTTTCAAGACTCGCACCGAGTGCGACGAGTGCTACGTTTGGCCATGGCTGGTACAAAAGAATAATCAGACAATAGTGGGGAAGAACAGGGATTCCGCTAAATCGGCCTACTACAGATGTAAAAAGGAAAAAAAAAAAAAAAATCCATTGACTTTAGTACTGTTATCGGAAACATGTACTACATAATATTTCATCTGGCCCCTTCCTTCTAAGAAGTCATATTGCGATCGACGTCCTGGTCTACCGACGTCTCGTATTCCTTGCAGTTTATATTGGTGCATAACTTCTCTAAATCTACCAGAACTCATTCTTAAATTGTTAAATCTAGTTGTACTTATATTTAATTATTTAATCATTCAAGCTAAAAACTTTGAGTTGATCTCTTATCGTACCATTTCTTATGTAATCATGCCGATAAGAGTTTCATCGGTTGATTTTAATCATTTAGACTTAATGTACTGACACAAACAACCTAGAAGCGTGAAGAAAAATGTGTAACAGTTATATCCACAAAGAATCATCATTATGAAATTTTAAATTTGTTATATTTTTTAGTTATTTTGTAGGGCATCCAAACAAACGCCGGTGTGACCAGGCATTTGAGGCGTAGCAGACTAATGACCTTAAGGAAGAATAATACATTTTCCGCTGCGAACAGCAGACCTACTACTTTATGGTAATAAAAAGAATAATGATAATAATAATAATAATAATAATAATAATAATGATAATAATAATAATAATACTTAATACCCGAAGACTCTATTAATTAATAAATTGCTGCTATCATAAAATGAGTTTGGCATTAAATTAAAGGACAAAACGTTTCGATTTCTGGTAGGTGACTAACAAAGTGATAAAATCCACATAATTAAAATAGTTGGCAGCCTTTGACGGCTAGTAAACGAAGGATATCACACGCAAGAGCCTGTATCGTGGAGTAGCAAGGCATTCAGGGGAAGTAATATGTGGTGTGGTGTTGGCGTGTCATTACAAAGGGTAAAACAAATTAAAAACGTACTATGGAAAGCTCGTTTTATTTGAAGCAAGTAACCCACGCACGTGTCGCTTTTAGCCAGAGAACTCGAGTGCCTTTTTAACATGTTGTTTGTAATTTTCTAACCCTCGTGTCAAAAGACATTTTCTAACAGTGCATTTCCGAGTTAGATCTAAAGAGGGGGAAAGTTGTCTCATTAATTTAGCTATACCTACTCGGCTAGAGTAACTTCGCTTGAAATTTAAAGTGCTAAACGTCGTGTCTGCAAAGACTTATAATTTATATGAGGCGTTCTGTAAGAGAAGGGCGAGTCCGCCAAGGGTCGAAAGTTGTGTTTTTTACTCCTCCGAATATTTAAAACACATATCTGAAACATAACCCTGGCAGACATTGGTGTGCTCGCTCTTATTATATAGAAAATATCATTGTAAGGTTGGAGAAACTGCGTGGCCTGTGACAGGTTCGTAATACCCATATTACTCTGCCTGAAGGCGCGCGCCATTTATTGTGTCAGTGTTGTTGTAACCACACAGACGAGTACAACCGTAGTGAGGAATTACGTGTATTTATGGCCATTGTAATAGCTTATTATGAGTAATAGTGGATAAACCTACAAGCGAAGATTAAAAGGAACAAAGGTGAATCGTACATTAGTACGAAAACATCTCGACATGTGCAAGCTCGCGGTATAGGCCGGCCATATACTTGTGGATGCTTCAACGGATTAAGTATGGAGAAAATACAACCTGTATTTCGCAATTTCTGAGAGTTAGGTGATTATGACCTCCAGAATGCCTATATTTCTAAGCTCGTAACCAGTGTTGATGTGAACAGATATCAGCTGGTTTTGCCAAAGAGATATGATACTTCTGATAAAGTAAAGGATCTGAAAGCTCTTCTTATCTATGTGCCACAGAACGTTTCTGGATGACGTGATCAGCAAACGAAATGTGCAACTAGCAGTGACCGACTCAGAGGAACGTCTTCATGAAGATGATTTAATGGATTACTTATTAGTGCCTCTATCCCCAGAACAAGCGAAACCACTTTTGATAGCAAGGATAATAACATGACAGGCATCTACTTATTTTTGTTTATTTATAATTTCAGACACTTTGTAAATGTCACATCACAGTGCGATTAAGTGTTTTATTATTATTATTATTATTATTATTATTATTATTATTATTATTATTATTATTATTATTGTTATATTGTTGTTAATGTCTGCCACTACTGAGTTCATTCTACGTCCTTTGCTTTTTGTAATATACTGTTTTCAAATTATTCCAATAATATTGATACATTTATGTCATCCATGATCACTATTAAGTTGGAATATTAAATTGGACATTTAATTGCAATTTTCAATAAAGGTATTTTTTTCAGTGTACAAAGTAATCATCATTATTTACAGACGTGTCCTTGGCGGGTTCTCCCTTATCTCGTTTACAGGTAAAACACTTTGAACATCGATTATATCTAAAGGTACAGTTGGCGAGTTCGCCCTTCTCTTACGGAACGCCTTATATAGCGTTTACACATAAAAAAGTGTTGCATCACTTAAATATCGTTAGCATTCTCCCGTATTTGCTGTTTACGTTACGTGTACACATAAGTCCCATGAACTGTGTCTAAGAATAAACAAGCCTGCACTGCACCTTACCTTTCGAAAACAAAACAACATCAAAGCATAAGGAGAATATCAGTCGAAGTCGTAACATTAGGAAGGAAGCATTATAGACTTGTTCTGATCACTGTGTGGACGTTACTCACTTATTGCTTTGGCAAGAATACAAATCCCGACAATTCATCGGGTCTGAATGGTCACACTCCTCAAGAAAGAACTGTCGTCGAGGGAAGTTGATAGACGTGTACACGTGAATTAAAGCGATGTGGTACCAGAGTCTAATATATAGTCACGAAGTCAATACTTAGGGAATATGCATCCATAGATAGTTGCTAACCACGAGGATCGCTACTATCGTCTCATTACAGACAATGCGAAATAGTGCCGGCACAGTCTATTCTTCCTAGTACCTTCAACAACTCAAGCTTCGTGAATGTGTATATTAGACTGTGGTGGTATCTACTTGGAATCGTTGCAGAAATAAGAGTAATGTTGAGAACTTGCCTCGCCCGAGTCGTCCACGGGCTAAAAATGCAGCCGAGTATCATTATCTGAGAATTTTGACTCGGAAAAATCGTAGTGCTAACGTTACAAGTTTGAATAATGATTTCTTGCAGGCCTCAGAGTGTCGTGTATCGAAAAAACTGTAAGAAACAGATTGCATGATGCTGATTTTCATTCCAGACCACCATAGAAAGCTCCGTTTCGCACATCTAGACATCATGGATTACGTAGCAGATGGGCAATGAATCATGCAGAATGGACTGTTGAGAACTGGCGTGAAGTGCTGTTGACTGATAAAACTTGCATATGTCTTCTGCCTGACGATTGTCGGGCAACGTGTTTGGAGGGAATCAGGAAATGCTGAACACCTGAGACAGGCTGCACAACAAGTACAACAAGGTGGAGGCTCAGTCATGTTTTGGGATGGCATTACATGGAGTCACCGCAAACCTCTCGTGGTCACTGAGGGCAACCTCAATGTTCTACAATACAGAAGCGACATTCTCCGCTCTCAGTTATGTCTAAAGGAGTCGGTGATAGTGGTGTAAACTCAACCTGTTTAAGATGTAAAGCGAACGTAGCTACTAGATATGAACAAAACTAACTGCCGCTCTCGCTCGCTGTGTTCGTTGCATTTGTCTTTCGAGTCTCGACTCGTCATTCTCATGCCCTTCGAGTCTCGCTCATCATTCTCGAAATAGCATTTGGTCGGAGTGGAAAGATTTTGTAACTTTGAATAACATACATCATTGAAATAAATAACATTATAAATGTTTAAATGAGACAAAAAGACAAAACAGAACACTATCTTAGTTATCAAAATGTTGTGGTTCTATTACAGTATATGATATTACCTATGGTTATATAAAAGAAAAAAAAAAACAATTCCCAAAAATAAATTTCCATTTCTAAGAAACATGAAACAAAACTTTAATATAAAATACTTCAGATTACACATTTCATCTTAAACATATGAAAAGAAAATTCCTAACCTTTTAATAAAGGCCTAGTAATTAAATAAAGACTGGGGAAATGGATTATTATACACTGAAAGGTAGAGATCATGTTTCAAATAGGCTACTTGATTGGTTATACAGTACATATATAACAGTTGCCAAAGTAGATACAAATTCAGTCAGGTATAAAATAACTGTGGCGATTCAAGGCTGCTTGACTTCGGGAGTCATCAATACCGAGTCTTGGAACACTCACAATCAGTCTTTACGTCAAGGACGCGACGTAATACAACATTGTCGTGCGGGCTTTCGGCTTTGCGGGCGCTGTTAGTCTCGCTTTCTCGATCGTTGTTCATCTCTACAAGCTATGGGTCTTAAATGTGTACGGTGTAATAATAAGTTGTACAAAATTGTTAAATAATGTCAATATTATTGACGAACATTCTGTTCAGTATTGTAACTTTGAAAAGGCGAATACAAACATCAATAGTGAATTTGAGGTTACAGTATATGCGACACATTTTCAGAGATAGCAGATGCAAACGAGAAAATAGGTGTCAAGATTGTGAAAATAATACTTTCACAAAAGGAACAACTAATTACTGAGTTAAGAGCTGAAATTAATATTCTTAATAAGCATGTTGATCTATTAACGACAACTCAAAAAGTGATAGTGGAGAGTGTATGTATAAGCTGCTGTTAATAATCTTGAAAATAGTGCTACTGTGAGAGTACCCAACTTAGTAAAGTTAAAGTACCTATTGAACAACAAAAATCTAACAATGCTAGTGTGTGAGAAAGTATACCAACTCATTTGACTGTTGAACCAGGCTGATCAAAACAACAACGACACGATATTATAGTAAATTATCGATTGAAACATTTATCCACACAATTTTATATTCTAGTAGATTGGCAGCAGGCTACTGCTTCTTATGTACACGGCAAAAGACACCTCAGAGAAAAATACTTTAGCGCCTGAAATGTATTAGTTATGGAGTCATCTTTAGGTACAGAAGTAACCCCTTGGAAGGAACGTGTGCATCAAAAGAAGAAGAAACACAATATAATGAAGAAAAAGAAGATGAAAGGGAAGGCACATTTGAGCCATAACAAAGCATTTTTTTGGCATTGTCCACAGTTATCTACATTTACAAAAGAATTTCTACAAGGCAATTTAAGTATGTTATAACTGTAGTTCAATTTTCCTAAGTTTCTACAACATCTTAAGAAATAACATAATGAATTTCATACTTGAAGTAACAACAACATTCATGCCAGATAGTTTTATGTTACTTCTGAAAATTTATGTTTTTGGACTATGGTTGTTTTTCCAAAAAAAAAAAAAAAAAAAACTTCAATTCGTTTAGAAGTTTTTTTTTTTTTTTTTTTAATTCCTGTAGATTTGTTGAGTCATAAATTGGAAACATGAAATATAGATTTGAATATGTGAAAGAAATGAGGTCTTTCTCTGGACATAGTCTTCTAAACACTGATGAATATGAGGTACAGTTAAGGGGTTAGGTACAGCTTACAGCAGTAAAATTTTGGAAATACATTTTTTTCCTCCATTACTGTATCTTGTACAATAATGAAAATTAGTATGCGTACAACAAATTAAAAACAAATTATTTACATTTTTTTCAAAATTCACTTTACTGTGCAGTGATGAAGCGTTTCCCACATAACTCAAAAACTATCCAACATTCTGTGATGAAATGTTTGTGTGTGTATTTATGCATGTCATATCTACAATATGATTTAAGGTCACTTCTCTACCTTTGATAGATTGTGTGATAAAAAATAAATTAATTTTAAAAAATGGTCAAATATCAGTATTTTCTCCTAACACAAAATAAAAAAATATATATTATTATGTAGTTGAAAGAGCGTGATATTATAAACGTGAGTTTCAGCAATAAAATAAAAGAGAGAGAACATGACAAAGTTAACAAGTTTATGAGTTATAAGGGAAACGGGGCATTCCATGTCAAATTAACACAAAAAAGTGGACTTTTCAACCCGACCACCTCAGATTTTCATTAAATTTGGTAGGATGTTAAAGAACCTTAAGTTAAGTAATTATGTAAAATTTTAGCCCTCAATAATGCACGATATCCCTACAGTAATTCTGTCAATACGAGAAAAAATGTAAAACTGTCGCATACTATGTCAACAAAAATAATTCATAACTTCTCTTCTAATTGAGGTAGAATCTTAAACTTGGGCTTATTTTAAAGCTAAGGGATCATACGTTTCAATACAAAAAAGGTTTGCATCAAAGTAATGAATTCTTTATTGAATAGTCACGTGAAACACATTTTAACATTGAATATCTATAAATGCGGGACATAAATTATTTCGCGAAAAATGTATGTTATAGAGGTAAGAGTATTCTTCCCTTGGTTTAAGTTTCATTTTGGAAACGTTTCAGGAATATCAGTAAAAAAATATATCAATGTATTGGTTTGTAGCACTTAACCCCGTCTTACACCAACACTGCATGCGCACGAGTTCCTACTTGTCTGATAAGCTGCGTCATCGATCTGTCAGGCCGTCATGAGTGGCAGTTTATACAGTCTTCAATTTATACAAAACGTGCAATCTGTTTCAAGTGCAGTGTCGTTAGTTTTCGTAGTATGTGGTAGTTTTGTGCGATGTAATGGAGTCGCGTTTTAAGTTATAGGCCTATGTTTGCTGCAATCCCTTCGAGAAATCAGGGCACTGTAATTAGAGGAAAAATTTAAGAAGTGTTATATCGTGGATGCTTAATGTATTTTATGATTTAAAACAGGAACAAAAGGTGTGCGCTTTGTGTCGCAAAGAAATAAAAATATAATATGATGCTATTACGCAGAATCCTCATAACGGCTCTAGTAATGAAGAATACGTCGACTCTACAGCAAATGTAAGTTCATTAAATACAAGTCTTTTTGACCAAGGTGTGTTCCTTATTAAACAAGAAAGGCTACAACAAGAGAAATACAAGAGACAGAAATTTGAAAATATTGTAAAAGACAAAGTCTTCGATATTAAAGATGCCGAGGAACCAGGACCTTTCTGATTCTGAAATTTTGTCTCAGTTGCAGGAAAATTTTCAAAATTCAGGTAAAAGTGAGAAAATCACCATTTTAACACTACTACCTAAAAGCTGCAGCGTAAATAATATAAAAAAGAGTTTCTTTCAGCTTTCGAATACATAATTCGGAAAGCCAAAGTCCTGGCAAAGGGAAAGGGAATTTTGTGTTCACCAAATCCAAAACCTGGAAAACCCTTGCTCGCGGCTGTTGCCGGTAAAGTTAAAGAATTCTGTTATTCTGACGAGATAAGCAGAATGATGCCTGGTAAGAAATATTTGTTGTGATTAAAGAATCAGGGAGTAAATCACATGAGCAGGAATTAATTATATGCAGTGTTTAAAAATTCTAACCCTGACCAAGAAATTGTATTCTAGCTGGAGTTAGTGGACTATACTGTCTGTGCCTGTGTCCTATCAGAATGTAAAACTTATGCCGGAAGCAATTTATTAAAGTTTCAGGTCTACGTGGATCTCAAGAAAATTTTTCTTTATACTTTACAACTTAACATTTCTTGGCTACTATGGTCTGCAATCCTCCTCATATAAATTGCTTGTTCAGGAAATGTACAGAACGTCCTGAACCAAACAAAATAAGAGAGGGTTTAGAGAAATGTTTCGTATAAAACTGCAGTGAATCAGTGACCTACAAGCAGCGGATGACGACTGACCGATCAACGCTTGAGACTATAATGAAACCCACAGACAAATTTTTCGACTGTCTCTTGGAGAAACTTGGTGATTTACTGACTCACTCATTTATATCATCTGAACAAAGTAAGTTTCTACGTGACATGAAATCATTTCTACAGCCATGCCTGCTTGTTGTGTTATGCGACTTCGCCGAAAACTATTATTTCGTAATCCAAGATGAAATTCAGTCATATCACAGGATTAATGTGCAGACAACCATTCATACTTTCGTAATATATCATAACGAATCGTCATCCGATACAGTCTCTATTAAAACTCTGATAATAATTTCACACTGCCCGAAATATGACACTACAGCTCTACATCTGTTTCAAAAATATCTAATGGAGTCATTAAAACAAACATCTGTAATTCACCACAAAAATTATGTATTTCTCCGATGGATTCTCTGCTCAGTTTAAAAATAGAAAAAAAGTTCCTGAATCTCACATTACATGAAGAAGATTTTGCATTTCCAACAGAATTGCATTATTTTTGCATATCGCATGGCAAAAGAGCATGCGACGTTGTAGGTGGGACACTTAAAAGGTTTGCGGCTTGTGCTAGTTTGCAGAGACCATCCGATAAACAAATAACTACACCTAGGGAATTGTACGACTGGACAAGGCATCATCTCCCAAACATTAATACCGTTTATGTGACTAAAAAATTCTATACTGAAGAGGAAAAAAATGCTTGCTCTTCGATTTGCAAAATCCACCGCAGTGCCTGGAACACAAGTTTCATACAGTCCTGCTGTTTAGGATGGGTATTATACTTGCTAAGCTTTTTAAAATGCAGTTGAAACAACGCAGCATCCTGTCTGGAAAGATGATCAGGCTATTTCATCTCAGCAATGAAAGGTAAGCATTTCTTACAGTACTTCAGGTTTAACAAAATCCATGTGACAATAATTTATTTCAGGTAATAATTTTAAAAATTCGAATTATGTACTACATGTTAAATTACATAGCGACATTCAAGAATGTGATCAAATATAATTAAATACAACGAATGTGTGGGACATAATTATCGCGACTTATACGGTTAGCTTACGCTTGCTGTGACATAATAATTTTTATCTTTATAACCTATGAAGATTCCAAGTTGAAACTTAGCAGTTCATTATATCACTAATTGAGGCGTACTATATATTTTTTTTCATTAAAATAGAACCCCCGCATTTTTAAATATGAATATATGAAAATTGTTTCACCATGTTTTTTTAGTGTAATTGAATACATGCAGAAAACAATATAAGTAATAAAAATTATCACATGTTAAGAATGTACCACCCAATTTTTGTAAATTTATCTGGAGACGTTATTGAGATATATAATTTTAATTGAAGCGGCGTGCTTACAAAAATGTCATTTTTCTTCATGTTGGATCGCCACTGACAGAAAACGAAAAGCACAGGACATATGAAACTCGGCAGTTTTAGTTAGCGCGGCAGGTCAAACAAACCCTCAAATTTTGAAAGAAATCTGAGTCGGTCGGGTTGAGTGCCTTGTTGATTTGATATGGAATGACCCAAACGCTTCATCACTGCACAGTGAACTGCAACATTTTGAATTTTCAAAAAAAGAAATATATATATATATATATATATATATATATATATATATATATAATATACACATATATAATTAATTTTTTGAAATCACATATTTAAAAATATTTTTTTGATATAGCAGAAGGACAGTATTTTACACATACCAATTTTCATTATTTTACAATATACAGTAATGGAGGAAAACAATGTTGAATATTTCCAAAACTTTTAATGCTGTAATTTGTAGCCTACCTAACATCTTAAATGCTGTTACACGCAGGCCTACTTTAAATTAGGAGTAATTGTTTTTTTACAAATTAATCAGTGCTATTATGAATTATTATTATTATTATTATTATTATTATTATTATTATTATTATTATTATTATTATTATTATTATTATTATTATTATTAAGAATTTAATATTGTAGCCCGTTTTAATGGTTCACTCTTCCTGAACCTATATAAGTGACTAATGCTTTTTCTGTGCGTGTAACTCAGAGGAATCGTACTGTTCTTCCATCCAGACTGCCAGGATTTGAGATCTGGTCGTGTTATGATGAAATTTGTGGGGGACAAAGCAGACATACTCGTACGTAGGTGTAATCCCATTTCATTCTTTCATTCCACCAACATTCTCCACCGCTCCGTCATTTCGTTTATAATCAGCAATAGGGAAAATAGACTAGCATGAATTCTTAGCAGTAGTGCTGGCTTTCGATGCTGACGTAGGATGGGACACTAGCGTAGAAAATGTGGTAGCGCGTTTGTCTGCTGATCTGAAGTTGCGCTCGGGCGCGAGTTCCATTTTCGCTTGGGCTAATTACCTGGTTGGTCTTTTACCGAGGTTTTCTACAACCGTAAGGCGAATGTTAGATCATCTATTGCGCAATACTCGTCCTCATCTCGCCAAATACCATCTTACTATCATCAATTCCATCGACGATAAATAACTTAGAAGTTGATAGAACGTAGTTAAGTAACCAAGTAAAAAAATAGCAAGACTTTGGATCTTCAGGGTCTGGGACTTGTCTCTGGATGGGATCTAACTTTGTAAAGAATTGAGGCATTGTGGTCGAAATGTCAGCTTTGGATTCACGAATACCACCCAAACCACCTGTTAGATTTGAACAACCTTAGTATATAAAAACACAATGGGTCAATGAAGACCTACTTTCATGTAATCCGTCCCGGTCCTGTCTTCGAAAAGCCAAGTCAGTTACCGATTTTCCTCGAAACTGCGGATAAATATTACAAATAAACGCTAGTAAACGAAATGAAAATAAAATTTTTAACTATAACTACCGATGTTATTAAAGACAGACATCATAGATTATAACGAAGTATCAAAATTACCTTGACTAGAAACATATAGTCATATCTATGAACTTAAAGATAACACCGAACAACAAATTTTTACTTTTTGTCTTGCTCCGAAATAAAAATAGATGGATAGTACTAATATGTGTGCCCTAAATGTGAATGTGAAATCCAAATTGCCCCATCACGTACCATTTTCCTGCGAAAATGAATAGAATTGTTTATGACAAAATTTGTTTTTTTTTCACTGCAACTGATAAAATTACAACACATTACGGATTAAAAATGCCTTATAATACTTGAAAAATGTATACTGGATACAAAAATGATGTTACATAGTTTAAAACACAACAACAATAAAAATATTTCATGCGTATAATGAGGAAAATCTAGGAATTTGAACTTACATTTAAATTAATTTTCTGGATGACTTCTGTTTACAACTAGACTCGGGACTGTCTTTTACAAGGAGCGAACAATAGTCTGCAAGCATGCCGGATGACGATCTTCCTTTATCTCGCCTTTCCATTTTAGATATTTCTTGATTAAATCTTTCCCTATGCTCGTCGCTTACCGCTCCAAAGTTAGGAGGAAAAAAATCCAAATAAGAATGTAAAAAGTATATTTTGAGGGACATATTACACTCTATCTTGTTATATGCACTTAACATGGTTTCCACAACAAGTTCTATGTAGTTGTCTGCCCTATAATTTCCAAGGAAATTTGAACAAACATATTTGAAAACGCGCCATGCCATTATTTCTGTAACGGAAAGCTTTTCCTCAAACAAAGAGTCAGCCATTACTTTGTGAATTTGTGGACCGATGAAAATGCCCTCGTTTAATTTGCTTCTTCAAACTGGTAAACTTTTCCTTTAAATATTGAAAACCACACCCTTGTTTGTTCATTGCATAGGCCTCACTTTGAACTGTTATGAAATTTACTTAATAGAAGGGACCAATATCTGTTTATTTATTATATGTACTAAATAACTTGCCAACAACCATAAGAAACTGGAAATAAGTCATAAATTTATAAAATGCATTAGCTTTTGTTTTGGTTTATACTTCCAACCCGCGCCAGATGTTTCCTGGGGGAGCGCTTATCGAAAAGTGAAATCATAGTATAGCTTTAAAACCTTCCGTGATACGAAGGAAAGAGATGCATTTTCGGATCCAGCGAACATCAAACCATAAGGGACACATTGTTTTAAGTCGGAGCAAAATTCTTGTTGTTCAGTGTAATTAGAGAAATATTGGCTTTGCTGTTAGTCCCTGACTGCAGCAATTAGTGAACATACCAGATGATATTCTCAGAGAAATAAGTGAAAGGAGAATTTAATTCTCGTTGAAGTTAGCAAGATGACGTTTTAATCATAAAGCAAACCACATACGAATATTATTTGCTAATGAAAGGAAATGTCCTGGGAGATAATATTTATAAAATATTCATGAATAAACAGAGTTAATTTAAAGTTTCATAATTAATTTCTTTACATACGAAAAAAATACTAGTTGCAAACTTTATACAATTAACGAGTTCCAAGTTATAATTGGACCACAGTGTAGATTGAAGAAGGTTATCATACCGCGCTCAGTAACAATTTAGGAGCTGATTTTGATAAAACTATGACATAACGATTTTTTCATAGGAAAGATATGAAATTTTAGAATATCCATGAAAAGAAATTATATTTTTACTTGAGACTGTTATTGGGAGAGGGAGAGGGAGAGGGAGAGGGAGAGGTAGAGGGGAGGGAAAGAGAGAGAGAGAGACAGTGTGTGTGTGTGTGTGTGTGTGTGTGCGTGTCTAACGCCCAGCCAGTTCACTTGTGTGATTCTGGTTCCGCATATTGAAGATAGAAGGCTGTGACCCATTTTCAAGATGCACACCACTTCGGCGGGCCACGCTATGCATGATATGTATCTGTGGAGAGTTATGTCGTGTAGTAGGGTGAGTGTATGTGTAAGTGTTCGTGTAAGTGTAGTGTAGAGAGTGGGTTATGATGATGGTGATGAGCAGGAAGTGAGAAGGGGAAACCCGGTACCGACACATAGTCTACTCCTGTCGAATAGCACCAAAGGGCCCGCCAGGCTTAACGTCCCGATCCGACAGAAGAATCACTATCAAAAGTGACATATGCTTTTCCTTCATATGTACTACGGAGAGGTTTTGGATTTAACCCAGGGATATTGGTGCACAATTTAATGATTAAAAGTTGTACACTACCATCTCTCCTAGTCTCGAGGAAGAAATTTTACATGAAAATGTCTGACTCCGCCGGGAATCAAACCACTACCACAGAGATAAATCGGCGGACTTTATAGGGCCTATATATGTATCCATGGTCACATGTAGAATCTTTTAGAAAATAATAATGTTATTAAAGTAGGTTCATTAGATCCAACAGTGTAATTTTGGTGTATAGGTCAGCATGCTGGTCTTTTACGCAGAGGGCCCGGGTTCGATCCCCGGTCGGGTTAAATTTCCTGATTGACGTTTTGTCAGGGTTTTCTCTCAACCGTAAGTCAAATTCCAAGAAATTCGGGCCACAATATCCCTGAATATCACTGGCTTCATTCATCACCGAAATCATATTCATAACAAATCAGTAATACATATAGCCTACAGTTTCCATCTAGTTCACAACAATAGAACCAGTCTCAACAATAGTACACAGGCCTTCGGATTTCAAATAGAAGATTAAATCGCGATATGACCAGAGATATGACCTACCTATAGACAATAGGGTCTAAATTTTTTTTCTATAAATTTTCTACTCATTTATTTTTTAGTTGCTAGCCAATGAGCGATTTGATTACGTATGTTGTATGTTTTAACTTATCATGTGGGAAGAATGCGAATGGAACAACAAGTAAGCAGCTGTTATCTGAGAAAGCAGAGAAAAACAATACTACCAGGAATCTTTGAGAAGGAAGTCTAATTCGACATCAGAGGGAAGTTCCCAGAACGCAGGTCTTCGACAGGAGCTGTTCACTAGAGCTGTTCAATCGCTTAGAAGAATTGACTATATGAAAGAACTGAACAATATGAAGAAGAAAGTGGAAAGGTAGATTATCTTATTATTAAACTTAAAAAATAATTATCTGAGGAAATTGTAAAAGTATTAGTGACGTACTGTAAATAAGATAACGTATTTATTTACTCGGTAGCTTTAGAGTGGTTACAAAGAACGGGAAGCTTATTAAACGAAGACAGTATCAAAGTCTAAGTAGCCTACTAGAGTATTAAGCGAAGAACAAAATTTTGAAGTTAGGTTAGTTGTAATTGGTTGAAAAGAGGGGTGAAATACTTGTATTAGTAGGTGTGGGTCCAAATGTAATGATTGAAATAGTGGTATTAAGTGTGTTAATATAGTGATGAGGTCACTATTAAATAAAGTCATATTTAATTCCTCTGATGCTGATAATACGGTAAGGTCTGTAACACTTTTTGTAGTGAAGATGTCAATATATGTTCGCGAGAGTCAAAAGTGTGTAAAAGTGCGTGAAAGTGAACTTGGACCTGTGTGGTCTTATACTCGTGAAGGATCTGTAATAGTCACTTACGTTACTTGTGCCGAAAGTGAGGTTTCACGTACGAGTTGACAGACCAGGCCGGAATTTCGAAACGAATACGTGATACACTTTAGCCATTGTAACGTACAATATTTCATTTCATACTGTCTTGCATTCCATTGCATACTTTCATTTGAATAATATTAACATGAAGACATTATGCTCAGTTCAGATCCAACCATTCAAAGAGTCGGTGCCGTTCACTAAAAATCGATACCATTGAACAATCAATCGGCATATGAAATAATCATGGTGGGAGATTCAGACATAGGAATCGATGCTCCACAAACAAATTTGGATAAATCCAAGGAAGAAATTTGGAAACCGAGTCCTGTCAAATTATAATTAAGATAAAATAGGAATAAGAACTATTTTGTTCTTGGAAAAAAATAAACAACGCAAATAACTATCAACGAAGATACTATGTTACCATATATATATATATATATATCTATATATATATATATATATATATATATATATATACACATATAATCCGTGGCGCTACAGCCCGTGAAGGGCCTAGACCGACCAACCGGCTGCTGGCCTCACGTCCACATGCCGAAGTAGAGGAGGACGATCATCCAACCAGAATGGAGGTATCGTGTGGTTAGCACATGATCCCCCCAGCCGTTATAGCTGGCATTCGCAACCGTAGCTCCCCAAGTGCATCACGATGCTGCGTGGGCACCGGTCCCATACACTGGCCGAAATTCATGAGAAAATTTCTTCCCCCATGGGGATTCGAACCAGCGCGCATTCCGTAACGCGAGTCCTAAGCAGATGCCCTAGACCACGACGTCACGGCCCCGGACTATATATAGGACTATATATAGGACTGATCGACTGGACACTGCATCTTGTACACATACACTGCTGACGACAGACATGCATATCAGGACCGACCATGTCCGTTACACATTACGCTATCTGCATTGCTTTAGTGTAGTTTCCTGTCCCCATCCCTCAGACAGCGCAGTGAATGGAATACTGTAAGTAGACAACGTAAACAACGTCAGATGAATACAGTATGTGTAAGATGTACAGATAAATACACATAAATAAAGATGTACAGAGAAATAAAGTTATTTCATTTGCACAGAACTATTTTTGCTTGTAACTTTCGACTCGGTCATTTCCGGACCAGGGTTCCTTATCTCAAATTGATACATGTGCCCTTCGCCATCATCCCTGAAAGTTTGTAACACCACCTCGGAAATACCCTGTATAGGTATATATACACTCTACATGAATTGTAAAGGTTTTTGATTGTACGTTTTCATGTTGGTAGAAGTTGAACAGCGTAAGTAAATACAATAGCATAAAGTTATATTTTCTGCATACTTTTGAAGAACTTAAACATATGAATTTCGACATAGTGTGAAGTAAAATTGATTATGGAGTAATTTGGTACGATCTATTTATAAAATGAATAGTGATTAAGGCTTTGAATGTTTTAATATAACTGCACAGATGATGATGGAAAATTGGAGATAATTTGGCTATTAAAATTAAGTTTTTGATCATCGGAAAAATTAATTTTATAATGTATAATATCAAAATCAGGGAAGATCTAATATATGTGACATGTACAGGGACATCATTTTATTTTTACTTGCATTTTTATTGTACCTGCATTTCTGAATGTACTTCACTCCCACCCCTTCACTAATGTCCTTGCTCCCGTCAGACACACAAACTTACGGCGTTCGAAGTCTTCAAGCAGTGAAGTAAACACTGCAGTGTATAGTGTGTTTCAGAAATATGGTTGCGTTTTCTATAGAAGAAAGAACCTATATTAATAATATCGTACTAAAAATTATATTGAAGAAACGATAAATTCAATTTCAGAGGATATGATTCAAAATGTTTTTAATAATATGCGTAAAGAATTGAAGCCTGCATTGTAATGAACGGCAACCATTTTCAGCAACTTGTTTAAAAATTCATATTAGCTTATTTTGAATTGAGGTGGCTAGAAGCAAAGGAATGCTAGTGACATTTGTAATAACATGAGTTAAGTGCATCCAGTGTAAGCTAAAGTATCTAAAATTTTAGTGGCAAAGGGATATTTTAATCGCATCACACATTAAAATTTAAATAAAAATTTAATCGGTTTTACGAAAGCTTAAATATTTAATCCCCATTTTCTCAAAAGTAACTTAAGTGCACTTACAGCCCTTTACTTATGACCCCCTCAATTTAAATGCACTCTCTATATTGTATGTTAACATCAATAATTAATATGCTAAATAAAGTAGACATTACATAACGAACATAGCCGCCTGAAAAGTTGAGTTTTTTAGAAAAAAAAATGTTACTACTCTACTGTATTTTGAAAATTCCGTAAAAGTGATAATCAAACTGAAAATCGTAATATCGTATTTCCCTACAACATAAATGGATACACTACTTTTCTCTCCTCCTATACCTAGTAAAATGATTTGTTTACATATTGCACTAGTAACATCAAACTCCTGTAATGGAAGGGGGCAACAGTGTTTCCGAGTATAGTCAGGTTAATGTTAAAAATGTTGGTAAAAATAAAGTGATGTCCCTGTATAATTAAGGCGAGTACGGTATCTAAATGCAGAAATGCAACAGATACGACTGTAACAGGTGTATGCTTTGAGGTCATTATTTAGGCCTAAATGTAAGTTATAGTTAGAGCCTTGTGTTTGGTCTAGTTTAGTGAACACGTACCTACACTCCCCACTGTAGTATGCAACGAACGACGCTGCAAGGACCCAATCACTGTACTGGACATGTGTAATCTTGTACAGTCAGATCACGAAAGAAGTTACTGTATTCATATACAAAACAATGTTTTGGGAAAGATTGTTTATATTACAAGAAAAAAATACATTATTGTTTCTAATTCATTAAAAAATAGCCCTACATAGTAAATTATGATTGCAATAAAAATTACAGGAATTTCACAATAAATAACTGTAATCTCTCTTCAAACATAAAAGACAATCATCTACATGACCTTTATGACTTGATATTCATCAGTCACCTATAAATCCATGAAGCCTATAATGAATGACCATTCATTCTTTTCATTCATTTAGTGTTCTGCTCAAGGGCAGGTCTTTCACTGCAAACCCAGCTTTCTCCAGTCTTTCCTATTTTCTGTCTTCCTGTTTGTTTCCTCATATGATCATATCTTAATGTCGTCTATCATCTGATACCTTCTTCTACCCCGAACTCTTCTCCCGTTCACAGTTCCTTCCAATGCACCCCTCAATAGACAGTTTCTTCTCAGCCAGTGACCCAACAAATTCCTTTTCCTCTTCCTGATCGATTTCAGCATCTGAATGACTATATACATTTTAAAATTTCCTCTTCTTTTTTTCGGATAAGCAGTGTTTGTAATTCGGGAAACTTCAATTCCACAAGAGGTTACTGGTATGAAATGTTATACATCGATGTGTGTATTGGCTTGATCATCGTTCACCAAAACATGCAAACCTTTACTAATTGTAATCGAGTGAGGTGAGGTGGGGTGGGAAGGGGTGGGGCGAGGTGAGGTGGGATGGGATGTGTTTATGATGCAGTTGTATGTTGCAATTTCCTATACAGATAGGCAAAAATAGCTTCAATAATACTAATAATTGACACCTAACCATGTTAATTTTTATATTATCTTCTGCGCTGACTATACCGAACCTGCCGTGTGCGTGAGCCATCATGTATACCCCATAGAACAGCTAACCTGTTTTATTCACTCGGTGATCAAACACTGGCCTTTAGTTATAGCTATGGTAAGCAGGCGCGGATACAAGGGGGGGTCTGGGGGGCTATAGACCCCCCTATCATTTCAAAGACTTTTTTTATTTAAAATGTACAAAGCATTATTTTTTCATTCATATAACTTCTATGATTTCTTCACTCTCTAAACTTCATATTATTTTGCTATTTTACTTTGACATACAAACTCTCTTTACAGTTCGCAGTGAATAGATCAGGTAAGTGGTCGCATTCCTTAGGGGTCGTTACCATGGGGTTTAACAATAGCTCGGACTTCGGAACGGAAATCTAACGGTAACCACCTCTACCACACTGTAGCTAGGCTACTACCAATATCTTTGTTATCGTACTTTACAATAGACACTACATTCGACTTCTGAATTGAGACGAGAAGTGATCAGTCTGCACAGGTGAATTATTTAGTGTAACAGTTATAAGAAATTATAAAATGTCGGAACGTAAGTTTCAAACAAATATCTTACAATTTTTCAAGAAGCCATGTGGTGAAGTGAAAGAAAAGTGCAGTACGGATGACAATGATACAACTGATGAAGAAAAGTGTATGCCTGTTAATACCGTAACAGGGAATCGGTTATGTGCGGTGAAAGTGATGACGCTAGTTCGACGACTCATAATGTATTATATATTGGTTGCTTAGTGGAAAAAGAAATATGCAGTGACGAGATAAAATACAAAGCTCTAACAAATCCATGGGTTCCAGACGAAAAATATCCATTTCCGAGGACACTAGAATCGGGACAGTCTAGACAATTTCAGCATGCGTGGCTTAAAAGATTTCCATGGCTGTCTTCCAGTAAGAAGGATGGAGGTGCGTTCTGTCACGTGTGCGTTTTATTCGGAAATAAAGAGGGAGGGCGAAGCAAACTTACGTTACACAATTTAGTTACGAAACCTAAATTCAAAAAGGCCTCTGAAATATTCAGGAGACATTCAGAGAACAGTTATAACAAAACTGCTCTCTTAAAATGTCACAACTTTAAACGAGTGTTTGAAGGTAAGGTAGAGAACGTTCTGGTTCAATTGAATAATGAAGTGTTACAAACAATGCGCGAAAACAGGATGAAACTTGTCCCAATAGTAAAAACAATTATTTTGTGCGGCCGACAAAATATTCTATTAAGAGGACACAGGGATGATGATGCGATTGACTTGGAAAGCGAAAATCAAAACGAAGGTAATTCCAAGGAGCTTCTTAAATATCGCGTTGATGCCGGTGATCAGATTCTGCATATTCATCTTAAAAATGCCCCAACTCTAACAAGTAAAACAACGCAAAACGATCTCATAAACTGTTGTGGCACCATTATTGAAAAGAAAATTGTTGAAGAGGTTAACCAAAGTAAAACATCCCAGACGACTTCAGCTTCGTTAAACTGTAAGTAACATTTAATCGACTTTCCATTCCAGTCACCATTTCCTTTAGAATTAGAACTAACTGAAGACTTAGAACCTAAGAGTGACAATATTGTTGTGGTTTATTTATTTGTTTTTAATCCCATTGTTCTGTGTAATGATTATACTACTGTATTCATATGTTAATTGAGGGGTTGGTGCAAGAAAGGCACTTCTCTCAAATGCAAGTTTAGAGAAAATTGATGTTGGAAACTCAAACCGTAATAATGTTATCTATGCATGCCTTTACATTTTGTGTACCGGTACTCCTGACCTCTATGATTACAGTATTGAACTACAACTTTGTGATCATATGCATAACAGATCAGAGATCACAATAAAGCGTTTTACTCAAAAAGGGCACATCCTCTAAAATGCCCTTCTTGCACCCAGCCCCTCAATTAATATTAGCCCCCCCTATTATTAAATTCTAGATCCGCGCCTGATGGTAAGTACCTGTATACACAAATTTAGAGCTCCACCATTACTTGTACAATGTTTTGGTGACATTAATAGCTATTTATATAATATGCTGCGAAAAGGGAGTGATTTAAGCACGAGTCGAGAAGATTGTCCACCGACGCGAAGCGGTAATCCAGTAAGTTGTAGAAAAAAAGTTACGAAAAGTTTGGAAGTTGGTGTGGTAAGAAGAATGTATCTACTATTGCAGAAAATTTCTCAGAAATATCTTGAACGTGTAAGCTTCCAACTTTATTGAGTACCTATACGATGCTTCGGACCACAATTTATTTAATTAAGAATGTGGATATCAATAGGCCTAAAAATTTACCAACGTGACTGCATTTTTTTTAAAGTAAATCGAAAGGTATATTTTCGAAACCAGAAGTTGAAAGATTCATGAAAGAGGGAGATAATGAAAGGTACTGATTGTTGGTATATTTGGAGCCTGTAGTATGGTTGAGTTAACCACTTTGCGTGTGGATGACATCGAAGATGTTTCTTCTTTTGTTAAAATTAGTATCCCCATTTCAAAAACCAATATTGCAAGAATATTTATAATAAGGACAGTTAGTAAGTTTACATCAAATGATGTACGAGTTGAATGTGTGCAAATGGAGCGTACTCTTTGTGATGTATAACCAGATGAGAGTTGTGTCTGACAAGTTGTACCTATTATTCTATTAGCTAATCCATGTGATTCAGTACTTTTCAAAACACGAGTCTTGTTTTTATATACATTACATGATAAAACCGTCTGTGAATCGGACACATTATAAATTCATTATAGTATATTGTGGGCTATTACAAACACTGGAAGCATCATCATTATACTCACTAATTATCTTCTCTACCATCTCCAAACCTTTATTTTGTGTTCTGTTGTAATTGTGTCTGCAGACGAAGATGGATTCTGTTCTTCACTAACTGAAGATGCAGAAATACTAGGTTGTGTGACATCACGAACTACAGATTTGACAACGTTTGTGTCGTCATCCACAATTTCACTTTCAGTTCTCAATTTTTCCCAATGTTTCAGCACTTTTTCTCTTGCACTATACTGTGCCTTACGTTTTCTACCCATTTCAAATTAGCATTCACACAGCCGTAATAAAATACTAATTATAAATATTCTAAACCGAATGATATTCAATATGTGCACCTGTTGCAACAATATTAGTATAACATAAAAAATACGCACTGAAAAATACACCGGTATAAACTACTTTATAAAGTAGGTCTACAGTAAACTCCAACACACGAACGAGCGAACTAGCATCTGTAAGAACGCACACAACACTATATTCTAGAGATGGGTAAAAAAAGCTGGAACAGTTTATTTGAAACTGTTTCACAATTGAAACTGTTTTGTTACGAAACAGTTTCGTCATATAATCACAGTCTAGCATATACAGTCGCGAAGCTCAATACGTAGTAAATATGCAAACATTAGATAGTTTCTCACCACTAGGATCGCTAATATCGCATCATTACAGGCAATGCAAAATAGTACCGTCACAGTCTATTGTTTCTAGCACCCTCAAAACTCAAGCTTCGTGACTGTATATAGTAGACTGTGATATAACCTCTTCCAACTGTTCCAAAGAGTGTCACACTGCTCCAGTGATAACTTCAATGTTCCACATGATTCCAACAGATAAACAGTTCAGTTTCTATAAACAGTTTTCCTTTTCTTTGTTGTCTGCAAAGGCCACGTGTAGCGCTATCATTGACCTCTAATAGAAAGTATATATAATATCCATGTTCCACACGGCCTTCGTGCAACAGTGGCCTATGTGGGATGGCGCAATTTAATTGTACGAATCAAATTCCCTAATAAATCTCCTAATTATTAGCTGTTCATTGATGGAGAATATGCTCATGGTGCCGTGACATAGTGTTAATTATTAATATACCGCGAAAAATATCATCGGGTAATGTCATCGTTATTAAACTCTCCTAGGATTATATGAGTTATTTTTACTAAAATCGATTTATTTTGAATTGTAGTTATTTACTGTACCCTTAACACTAACCTACGAAAACTATCTTTCGTTGTCATAATACACTGAACAGGTGATTTAAAGACGAGTCAAGGATATTGAAACATGTTCTCGAAGCAGATGAGAGGTTGGAACAGTTGGCACTGATGTTGTAAACATATTCTTATGAAACTGTTTCTTTGAAACTGTTATTTTGGAACAGTTTCGTTCATGAAACAGTTACAGTCGAAACTGTTTCTTACAAAGAACAGTATATCCCATCTCTACTATATTCATTCACGAAACACAAACATAGCCCAATGTAGCTGATGCATCGAATGGGAACCTCAAGGCGCGTACTTATCTCTTGAGATAAATAAAGTGTGAACTCAGACACACTTGAGTGACGAAGACCAGACCCCACTGCAACCGCAGGTCATTGGATTGCATTAGATACAAGAGAAGAGTAGTTTCACACATACAGGGAAAATTTAAAAAGACAGTCACGCCGCGGACATTTAAAAATTAAATACCGGGCGAAAGGGTGCAGTGACAACCATGGAAGAAGTTGCAAATTGTTGTACATAAAACAAATAAAAATAACATGCAATAAAATTACTTTACTCAAGTTTCACAATTTTCTTGAAATTTTCACATTAGTCCCCCCTTAAACTGGTTTCGCAGACCCCAAGTTTCTTATCTCAAGACGACGACGACGATGATGATGATGATGAATAAGAAGAAGAAGAAGAATAGATGGTCTTCTAATCTCGACAGTGCCAACCCAAATATTTACAGCGAAACTGACTTGATCACCTTAAACTAGTTTCGCAGAACCAAAGTTCCCTATCTCAGAATGTTCCGTAGAGCATCCTTTATTATTTTCCTGTTTACTTATTCCACGCTGTTACAGAATCAGCCGATACTGTGAGCCAAACGGCTGATTTTATAAAATATTTGTTTTAAGTGATTTTTATATATGTATCCTTGTGTTTCATTAAGCACATCTACATAATTATTTGAATTTATACATCGATTATTATTGCTACTACTATTAGTAATGTTACCACTGTTACCAGTAGTAATAAATAATTGATGACACTCACTTCTAGTTGACAGCTTGAACCGCATTTCGTGCTTTGTACTTCCACGGGTTTTTCGCATCTTTCCGAAACCCTACCTTTGTGAGACTGCTCAGCATTGGAATTTTGCTTTATGCCACCACGTGTTATTACCACTCTTTTCCGACATGCTTAATAGCCTTTTACTATCGAACCAAATGTGTTCTTTTTACTCTCCGCCTTTTCCTTTGAACACAGTGGCGTATTCTGGAATGATGACATTGGCTATCACTGACAGGAAAACTAGATAGGCTTAATAAACTAACATGTACTGTGGGGAGCTCACGAGATCAGCCCTGGTAGAAATGTGGGGTAATGCCAATCCTAAATCCAAGCAACAGCCAGCGTAACGCCACTCTTGCTCGTAGAAAATGACATAATAACACACTACTACCGACGTTACAGTAACTAACCAATGTGAAAACATTCAATCAACTTTTAAAATATAAACTAACAGTTTCAAGTTATACAACATACCCACACAGAGCTAGTCACAAACTATCTGATATTTTCAGCCACAGTATAATTAAACACCATGTGCTGACAGCGATGTCATCTTAGTGTCATCAGGGTCAAACTCATAACAACTTATGATGATGGAAGAGTGGAACAGAGAAAAATTCTCTCCGGCACTGGGATTTGAATCCGGGTTTATCAGCTCTACGTGCTGACGCTCTATTCACTAAGCC
Source organism: Periplaneta americana (assembly GCF_040183065.1). Taxonomy (NCBI): domain Eukaryota; kingdom Metazoa; phylum Arthropoda; class Insecta; order Blattodea; family Blattidae; genus Periplaneta; species Periplaneta americana. The sequence continues at coordinate 72,775,883 of NC_091127.1, read as the reverse complement.
ACACCGGATTCCCATCTCGATGTCGGATCGAATCCTCTCAGTTTAAGTTCCACCTCTTGGGTTCCTTCTAGTAGCCTACCCTCATGCACTGCGTCATAGATATATGACAGTGGCACTATGTCCAGACATGTGCACAGATGCACTCGGTATGAGTGACTAAGCCGGGATCCGACGGAATAAGCGCCGTCTTAAATCACAAAGTGATTATTTTTCGCATATCATATATTACGATGTAGGCCTACCGAAGTACATATAATATTTCAGTGCAGAATTCCGTCGGCGCTTATTCCGTCGGATCCCGGTCACTTAGTCACTCATAAAGAGTGCACCTCTGCAATGTGTGTAAATTGTGCCACTGTCATATGTCTATGACGCAGTGCATGAGGGTAGGCCGCTAGAGGGAACCCAAGAGGTGGAACTTAAACTGAGAAGATTCGATCCGACATCGGGATGGGAATCCGGTGTGGCTTATTGGATAGAGCGTCAGCACGTAGAGTTGAAAACCCTGATTCAAATCCTGGTGTCGGAGAGAATTTTTCTCTGTTGCACTCTTCCATCATCATATGATGACGCTGAAATTTTGCACTGAAATATCATATGTACTTCGGTAAAAGGTAATATATAGAGCAATTCCACGAAAATGTCATACTCAGGTGAATTTCTTGAAATTGATGTAGGAGTATTTTTGTTGAAGAAATATGTTTCTTTATACTTTAAATCGCCTTATTTCGTAAGATAATGTTTAAAATACTCTTTCTTTTAGTCTATAACTTGCTGCAGATCTTGTCATATTCCAAACGCTTAAAAAAAACACGTATAGATACTTATGTTTCGTGTCACAATTTGGACATGTAAATTTGTTTTATTTCGAGCCGTATTTTTTGTATACTATATTTTGGTCTTTCCTTGAAGTAAATATGTAATTAGTTGAAGTATCCTAAGATCCTAAATAACTTAAAATCATTATAATTATTTGTACTGTAAGTTACGGTCAGTCCGTCACAAGAAACATACAAAAACTCTTCCACACTGCACAATAATTGACAGATTAAAATTTCCTTTGGTATTCTGCGTTATTCCTACATGACCAATAAAAAAGTATTAGAACATTTTCTTCTAAAGTGATTTCGTTTTCCTCTACGGCATTGTGAGTGACTGACATGTCGCGCTCTCAGCTGTTATGTTGTTCATTCTCACAGTGTGCTTAGTTACTTGGAAGGCCTTGGTGGAGTTAAACGTGAACTGGTGATAAGTGTGCAGTAATTATACCTGAAAAAAGCAAAATGAGATTCAGGCAGCTCATTGGAGCAATAAGCAGGTCTCAATATTCACTGCTGTTGCCTGGTTTAAACAGGAAGGTGACAGGGAAGTTCAGAAGAAATCCTCTGCATTAGTGTCAGATTATGTAGCACATGACAAATAGGCTATGCAGTGAATGTTTATCTACGAAAAGTGTTTTCGGAAATTTTGGCAATTCTTCCGAACATTGAGGTGGTAAAAATATTTTCAGATAAAGCAGCGAGTCATTTTAAACATAAGTAAACATTGAGCAATGTGACATTGCTTGCTCGCATATTTGGATTTAACATAGAATGGAACTTCTTTCAGTCACATCATGGCAAAGGGGCCGTGGATGTGATTGGAGGCCAAGTAAAAAGGATGGCATGGATGCCTGCGAAATCGGGGAAGAAGATACAAAGCGCTACAGAATTTTGTAACATTGTGAGCAATAAAAACATCCAAATTATTTATATATATTATTTTAATGTACCGAAGTACATATGATATTTCCATGCAGATATTCTGCGTCATCATACGATGTAAGAGTAATGGAACGGAGAAAAATTCTCTCCGGCGCCGGGATTTGAACTTCGTGATTTAAGATGGCGCTTATTCCGTCGGATCCCGGCCAACTAGTCACTCATAACGAGCACCTCAGCACATGTGTGGACTTTGGTCCTACGTTCATAGACATCTATGGCGTAGTGCAGAGGGAACCCAAGAGGGAACCCAAGAGTTGGAGCTTAATCTGAGACGATTCTGTCCGACGCCGGGGTGGTATCCGGTGTGGCTTAGTGAATAAAGAATCAGTACGTAGAGCTGAAAACCCGGGTTCAAATCCCGGCGCCGGAGAGAATTTTTCTCCGTTCCATTACTCTTACAACCAAATTATTGTTAAGGAGGTAGCACAGATTGAGATAGACGAAGGAAAAAAGTATCTCGAAAAACGATTTGAACATCTTGCACCTATTCCGGCATCTCATGGAGTTCATTACGTGAAAGTGTTAGATCCCTATGTTGTAGAATATGTACAACTGTCTTGTGAACAATCAGTGCGAAAGGTCCACAGGTTCCGTGTGTGAAAATAAACTAAAGTTTGTTCAGATAACAAATGACATATTGACAGTATTCCTGCAGTACATACTTGTTAGAATAAATAAGTGAGTCAACGAGTGCCGTGGAGTGCTTCTACGTGTTTAATTCCAATGGTTCAAATTCAATCTAAAAGTAGAACTCAACATTCTAATCTATTATTATGAACATAATACATAACAGCCATAGGCATGGGAAATATAAACTGTGATCTGCGTCACCTTATCGTAATCAATAAGGAGGTCAGTGCCAGATGATTAGGAACGCGTTTGAATAGCGTAACATACTGTCTTACGCTGGGGAGTTGATGCCATACAGAGTGATAAGCGCTGTCAAGGTTGCTGTGACACTCTTATAGTCCTAAAATTAAACACCAATGCATATGGCTGTATATACAGTATTTAATCACAGAGAAAGAACTATATATGTTATTAAGTAGGCCTATGTAATACTTGTATGTGCATTAATTTGTGTCATTTAAGATGCATGGTTAAGCAAACTAATTTTTGTATTCTGGAAAACATATTATTCATTTAAATTAATCGTTATGTTAATTTACTATTTATCAAGTTTCATATTATTTTGTACTATTTACGGTTCTGTAAGTGCAACTTCAGTTTATAATTCAGAGATGTCAGTCAGTTACAGAATGAGGTCAGTCTGTTACACATCACTTTTTCGGCCATAACTCCATTACTAATCGTGATTTGGAGGTCGTTTTCAACTTAAACTGAAGATTACAATTTCCTCTCCGAACTATATTTTGCAAAATTGTATCAGCAATGACAATTCAGAGAAATCTGTGGAAAATCATGTTCACCCGAAGAGAGAGTTGACATTTATGTCAGTCTGTTACACACACTTTGGACGTAAATAAATAGTATACTTTTCCTATTAAAGACGTTTATTTTTATTTGTATCTTAGGTGTACACTTCCCTCTATAAAATCCTGCGGTGACACAGTTTAATTTCAACCCATTATACAATTTAGGCAGATATTTTGCTGTCAAAGTGTACTGTAAATGTCAATCAGTTACACGTGGAATTGCTCTATATCATAACAACTTATCTTATCTCCGGTCAGTTCTAGGAAGAGCGGTGCTCCATTCATCAATACCTCCCCGCACCGCACCTAATTAAAATACACCTCGCAGAGACTTTCTCGTCAGCTCCCCCACAGTATATAATTCAAATTATATATAGTCCTACTGGTTAAAGCAGTAAAAACCAAGTACTTATTAAACCTCGTCTTATAAATTCTAGGCACTTTTTTTTTACACTGACGTAGTCAATCATATTGGGATTTTTGTACAGTTATTTACTAAACTTATTCGTTTCTTCCATACAAAATTAATGGTAAGGCCATATTCATTTTTTCAGTAAGTTTCATTATTAAATCAATATGATATAGTTCCTCGTAATGAATAATACTCTGCGTTCGTAATTTTTATTAAAAAGCTTTTTACGTCGTATTAAAAATTTAATGGAACATTCTACGGAGCGTCGAATGAACTAATTTCCAAATGCTTTACTGTACTCAGATTGCACTTTCTTGTGATGTTTTTGAAATGGCAGCTCTAGAATAGAGACTTTCTTTCATTTAACTTGTCTGAAATATATCCAACTGCGTATTTCGCTGTACTATTATGTGTTACGTCTTCCACATTACAAACGGTTACATTGTTACGTTATGGTATGAAAAGAATTTGCATTCCAGAGGCCTACTAAATGTTAACACTGTTATTTGAAAGCGTATTTTCCAGATTTTTAGCACACCTGAAAAAATATTTTTTTCCCCTACAATTACTTACAAAGGATATGCATGCAAATATCGAGACTGAATTTGCATGTGAAAGCCTAAATGTTATATTACCGACGTAGCGGTAGAATACGAATATTGAAGAATGAGCAACTTGATTTCATACCCTAGGGATAACGCAAAGCTGAAGGCATTGTAATCTCGCATCGTAAAACTCGTGTCCGCGAACCATATCCTACCCGTATACATAATACTACAGTCTAGTATATACAGTCACGAAGCTCAGTAAGTAGTAAATGTGGATCCATAGATAGTTGCTAACCACTAGGATCGCTAATATCGCCTCATTACAGACAATGCGAAATAGTACCAGCACAGTCTATTGTTCCTAGCACCCTCACAACTCAAGCTTCGTGAATGTATATACTAGACTGCGTCAATACGTGAAGCTATGTTTCTTTTGTAATTTGTGAACAACTCAAAAATAACTGGTACATTTCATGTACATAAACTAATCAGAGGCAATGAAATGATAATCATGATGATAAAAAAACAACAGAGTAACGAAAGCAGTAGTGGAAACTCAACTACTGTTATAAAATGAGCATCTTAGGAAATACAAAATGAGTTCCTTCAAAAATACAAAATAAATATACATTATCAATGTTTTATATAACAAAATCTACCTGCGATATCGACATATATATTTTACGTTGAGGAACTGTAGAAGTTTTGATACCCGTAACACACTGTTGGTACTACAGTGTTGATTGTTACACTGGCATAATCATAAGATGGCTATCTGCAATATCAACATGTGTACACCACTGCAATAACGGTTAGCATGCCTGACAGTGAAATAAGCGGTCGGGGGTTCAAATCCTGGTTGCGACAAGTTACCTGGTTGAGGTCTTTTCCGGGGTTTTCCCTTAACCCCTTAAGAGCAAATGCTGGATAACTTTCGGCACTGGACTCTGGACTTATTCCACTGGCATTATCACCTTCATCTCACTCAGATGCTACATAACCGTAGCAGTCAATAAAGCGTTGTAAAATAAGCAATTTAAAAAATATCAACATGCATTTTACGCTATTAGGTTGATGAACTGTCAACTGCATGAGGACGGAGGAAACTTCATCTTCCAACAGAATAGTTGACACTGGGGTATTAGAAATTGTCTGGATAATAACTTCCACAGTACTGGATTGGCCATGCAATGGACGACAATGCGACGGTAGCCATCAAGAAGCCCCGATCTCACATCGTGGGACATTTTTCTTAGGGTTTGTGGGCAAGTATTACGTCTCTTCGCTTCTTAACGATTTATTGGAACAAATTTTAGATGAAATTGCTAGATTTGGGGGACACTTGTAAATTTTGAAACTTTTTTTCTATTGGATCAAATTTAACCAAACGTTTACAGTACAGTTATGTTAACCAGTAATAGTATTTCAAGAAATTTCAGAAGACTTGGGTAATTACTTCGAGAGATATAATTTTTCTTTAATTTATTATGTAGGCCTAATCTTTTCATTAGGCTGAACTTTTAATGCGTTAATTACCATTGAATTTTGTGTAATTTTTACAGCTGAGTCTCCATATTTGGGGCATCAGACTGTGCATTAGATTTACATTACACGGATTAGTTTCAGAGATTTACTTCTGAAATTTGAAATTCACACAATTTTAATAATAATAATTAATAAAACCAATTTTTATTCATTATTCAAAATTTGAATTTTTAGAGACGTTTCTCTATCCCTTACCTGCATACCGGTACTGTAACAATTTCATTAGAATTGGATAATATTTACTGTAAAAGTAGGCCTATGGCCTAAGGCAGAAGAAATGTAAGTTACGGGAAATTACTTTTTTTTTACAACTTTCATATGAGCCGTGACCACATAGACATTAGGAAAACATTTTTTAAAACAAACTTAGATGTTGAATTGGACTATTTAAATTACAAGATGAAAGTAGACCTATACATAATAATGGTGTTTTAAGTGGGGAAACATCCCTTAAATTTTCACATTTTTTCACCAAGGGTCTCCCACTTTAGATGAAATGATTTAGGTTAGGATGAACCAGACTAACGCCTTGATGTTTGTCGTGTAACACATGGAGTACATATTGAATATTTGTGAGTTTCTGAAGTCATTTTGAATAGTTATTTTATAAAGAGTGAAAATTGATTCCTGATGACAATAATTTTGGATATATTAAATATTATAAAACAGTTATACTACTGGTTGCTCTTTATGGTTGTGAAACTTGGACTCTCACTTTGAGAGAGGAACATAGGTTAAGTGTATTTGAAAATAAAGTGCTTAGGAAAATATTTGGGGCTAAGAGGGACGAAGTTACAAGAGAATGGAGAAAGTTACACAACGCTGAACTGCACGCATTGTATTCTTCACCTGACATAATTAGGAACATTAAAGCCAGATGTTTGAGATAGGCAGGGCATGTAGCACGTATGGGCGAATCCAGAAATTCATATAGAGTGTTAGTTGGGAAGCTGGAGGGAAAAAGAACTTTGGGGAGGCCGAGACGTCGATAGGAAGATAATATTGAAATGGATTTGTGGGAGGTGGGATATGATGATAGAGACTGCATTAATCTTGCTCAGGATAGGGCTTATGTGAGGGCGGCAATGAACCTTCGGGTTCTTGTAGTTCTTAGTATATTGTATTAATTTTTAATTTACTTCGCATTTTTGAAAATCACCATTTAAATTTGATTCCTGCATATATTAGCATTCAACATTTCTTATTCCAGTTCTGTTCCTTCAAAAAGTTGAACAATTTTCGTTCCATTGTCAGGGATAATTGTCCTAAATAATATCTTCAAGATTCCTTTCTAAATAGCACCTTCAATGAAATAAATGATTACAATTAATTTTCTTTTAAAAGTCTGTTGTACTGAAAATAATAGTGGCAGTTTTTCTGGAGCACAGTATCTGACATTTATAGTTGTGAAAGCGTTTTAAGTTTCTCTTTCCTAAGGCAAACTTCATGGGTCACTTTTATTCTCAAGTTGTATAATTTGTCTGCTATCACTAGTTCACGTCTACGAATGGTCTCATTAGTTAAAAAGGGCCGCTAAATAGTGAACTGATATTGATTTCTTTCCGGGAACCACCCTCAAGTCTGCAGTTTCGATATTTGACCTCATTTATTTCTGTCGCTTTGGAAAATCACAGTCAAAGGAGAACAGCACGTAATGACTTCCTAATTGTTCACAAAGTTGGTGTAACGTCCAGACTTGCAATTCATCATTTGGTGGCGTCGACAGACAGTTGCCCTTTAATTTGAGCGTAGCGTTTAGGAGGTTCAGGTGGTGTTTGTCGGATTTGCGGCACAGAACCCAGTTTCAAACTAGACGAACCTCATCACAACAAGCTTTTAATTTAAACTACCCGAAACCTAGAATGAATGCGAGGCTCTTATGGTGTGATCAAACTTCTTCTGACTCGACAGCTTACAGAGAAGGGGGAACAATGTTGTCATGTTGTCCATCTTACGTGTAAGCGAGCGCGCTGCCGATAGAGTACAGTAACGAACAGCTGACATGAACGTATACATTGTTGAATACTAGGGATTAAAATTAGCTTACATTATTATTTTTAATAACATATAATTAGTAGTAGTAGTAGTAGTAGTAGTAGTAGTAGTAATAGCAGTAGCAGCAGCAGCACGAGTAGTAGCAATACAGCTCGACCAAGTTAAGTCTGCGAGCCGAGATGGGAAGTTGGAGATAGTTCTGTAGGGAAAGGAGGCGGTAACGAGAGGAGACCAGTACAGTCTCATATGACAGCAAAGTTTTCCTACTGCGCTTCAGTTCATAGAGCGGTAACAATTTAAGACGCTTTGAAATAGACTGTACTTCTACTTCTGCTTGACAGTAAGGTTTCGCGTTCTGATTGGCAAGCGTGGGCGTAGGAGAGAAAGTTGCATGAGGGGAGAGGCAGCGTAACTGTTGCCTTTATCTGAAGGCAAGGACAACAAATGCGTGCGCTCCGTAGTGTATTTTAAACGATATGCACATGTTGAAATCTGAGCGTCAAGTGACCTATGTGGCAACTGTGTTTTGCCTCTACATTCCATCCCGATATCCCCACTCGCAGACTTGACTTGGACTAGCTGTAGTACCGGTATTCTTCAATGTAATATAATGTTAGAAAAGCACTGAAAGAACTGTAAACTGTAAAAACAAGTTCAAATTTAATACGATACCTTTACTTTATGAGTGCCAGTATTCGTCCATGTAATATTGTTAGAAAAGCATGTTGCTGGATAGCATTTATATTTGTTACACTTTTCTACACTTTTCCCTCTTTCCCGGAGTTTCAAGTCTTGAGGACCCTGCGTCATCTTCATCTACACGGCCTTTTTTTTTTTTTTTTTTTTTTTCCAATCTCGATAACGGTGCTCTTATTAATTTTAACACTAGCAGCAGTTCTCATTACGACTAGGGCCAAAGGTAAAAGATGCCTGCCATTATCGCTTTCCCTTTCAAAATACTCTCTTACGTTACAAACCAACTCTCGCGCTTGAGTCTTTAACGGGGCACCTTGTACAATATTCTTTGTTTTCTGCCTGTCTTTCCTTCTTTCCGACATCGCACAAATCACCTGTTTGGAAACTCCCGTAGAAACTAGAAAACACTCACTAGCCACATACTTCACCAATGACAGGAAAGATAATACGTGAAATATAATTTAAATACAATAATAATTATCGATACATTGATACAATAATAAAACTAAACAATATTTTTAATTCACACAACGCAAGCGCTAACTAGCCAACTCAATGTCATCCCGGGCATCGTATGCACATGCGACTTGTAAACATAGATACGGCAACACCGTCCCGTTACCATGGTTACGCGTCTCTTGTGATTGGTTGATTTGAATGGTTGCCATGGTAACATTCTAAAGGCGCCATTTGTAAGATCGGAAGTAGTTCTGGACAAACCATAGTTCTAGTTATCTGATAATAGTATTTAATGACGCTGTTCAACTGCACAGGTTATTCAAAGTCGAAATTCAATGTGAACGAAAAATGTCAGACAAATTTTTCCTGGTTCCCTGTCTTAGAGACAAGAGTTCTTCAACTTTTCGAAAATCTACAGTATCTACAAATCTACAATAAAAACCTAAACATAGCTAAGCCTCAGCTATGTTAAAGTTTCTATTACTTTTTAAAATCCATCGGCCTTGACCGGGTTCGAACTCGTGAATCTTAGATCAGAAAAACAACCAGAAGACCATAGAGGACAAGAACCACTTCGTATAAGAAGAAAAGTATTGTTTAAATATTCTGCTATCAAGTGTCAAGACTAATAATGAGTAACAGATTATATAGCCTACCTCAAGAACGTAATCAAATTGTCTTTTCTTCAGAATGTAATGGAATTATTTAAGGACACTTTTAAATTGCTGAAAATTATGTAATATATTATTCTCCTATCCACTTAACTTTTCTGGAAAAAAAGTTTATTAACTCACTTTTCGCTCCATTCGCTGATCTTAACAACAATTCTGGCAGGCCACCGTCTGGAGCGTTTGCCTAAAGATTCGGATTTCCGCTCGAACGTGGATTCGATTGCCGCTTGGGTTTTTTTCCGAGGTTTTCCCAACACATCTCGCCAAATACCATTTCGCTATAACCAAACCCATCGACAGTAAAGTATAATCTAGTAGTTGATATGTGTTAAATAACCGACAACAAAAACAATGTTGGCGCATTAAAAATAAACATGGAAACCAAATATAGCCTATCAAAATATATTTGAACCTAAGAATAAGAAAGAATACTGTACAGACAGTATTTGGGCAATATGTAACAATTATTATGTGTAATATCTAGTTTTGGCGAATATATAACACGCATTAGGTGTAATCTCCAGCGGCGTTACAAGTTACAGAAACGAAAAACAATGTGTGCTGCATGGACATACTAGGACTGTATAAATATCGTGATTTCTAGCTAGCAGTAATTAAATAAGTAACAAGTGGAAAAGTGTGCAAGATTACTCGATTTTTTGTAATTTCTGTACGATAAAAGTATTTGTAATTAGTTATTTTTTCAATCTTTCAGTTTCGGTACAAGTGTCTCAAATTGTATAGAACTGAAGGAATTTCGTTGAGCCTGACAACAGCACTGTACTTGAACAACGTCACAGTGACATTTTTTATTTCAGAGGTTATTTATTTATTTATTTATTTATTTATTTATTTACTGTGGTATGTATGTATTTTTATTTATTTATCTATTCGTTTTTTATTTTACACAGATAATGCCTCAGGTGTTAAATCGCAGATGAGAGGAAAAATCGTTGACCGTTGTGATTTGTAGCGTGTAAGCGGAGATGGTCTGAAAAAGTACAGGGAAAGAAAACAATATGCCCATATTTCTGTAATGATCTTGGAAAATTTCTAAAGTTAAAGCAACACTTTCCATTTTACAGCGTTCTGCTATATATTTTTAACTAAATAGATCACGTTTTTATGACCCGACGCATGCGACGTGCGAGGTACGAGGCCCGCCTCGCACAAATCCGGACTACACGAGAGATAGCGAGTGATTTCTATAGTTGCAAGGTACGCACACCTCGAATCTCGCAGCTATAGAAACCACTCACTATCTCTCATGTAGTCCGAATTTGTGCGAGGTGGTACTCACGTCGCATGCGTCGGTTCAGAAAAACTAAGGCTTAAGAGCATTACTGAATCTCTTACAGGTTCCATCCTGAGGATCGCATCGTTCGAGACATTAAAGGGACATTTTTTCTGTTAAATTCATTGCAACGGTAAAAAAATATACAGTTGATTCTTTAAACGAATATTCATGTGTTTTGATGTATCGTTGCAGCCCATCGCCGGATGCGGACTGTCACCAACTACTTCCTGGTGAATCTGAGTGTAGCCGATCTCTTTATGGCCGTCTTCAACTGCATCTTTAACTTTGTATACATGCTCAACAGGTGAGTACATCAGTTCACAATCATCTCGAATAGATTAAATATTTTCAGACATTTGTATTTGTATTATTTTTATGTGTCAAGGAAAAAGGTGAACAACGATCGAGAACCCGAGACTAACAGCGCCCGCAAAGCCGAAAACCCGCACGACAATGTTGTATTACGTCGCGTCCTTGACGTAAAGACCGGGGGTGAGTGTTCCGAGACTCGAGATTGATCACTCCAGAAGTCCCGAAGTCAAGCAGCCTTGAATCGCCACAGTTGTTTATACCTGACTGAACTTCTATCTACTTTAGCAACTGTTATATATACAATCAAGTAGCCTATTTGAAACATCATCTCTACCTTTCAGTGTACAATATTCCGCTCCCCAGTCTTTATTTAATTACTAGGCCGTTATTAAAAGGATAGGAATTTTCTTTTCACATGTTTAAAATCAAGTGTGCAATCTTAAGTAAAAACATATTAATGTTATGTTTTACGTTATTTAGAAATGCAAATTTATTTGAGAATTGTTTCTTTTTCTCTATTTATATATCCATAGGTAATATATAATAGAACCAGAACATTTTGATAACTAAGATACTGGCCTATTTTGTTTTCTTTTTTTGTCTCATTTAAACATGTATAATGTTATTTATTTCAATGATGCATGTTATTCTAAGTTACGAAATATTCCCACGCCGACCAAACGCTATTTCGAGAATGATAAGGGAGTCTCAAAGCGCACGACGATGACGAGACGATACTCGAAAGACAAATGCAACGAACACAGCGAGCGACAGCGGCAGTTAGTTTTGTTCATCTCTAACATGAATGTATATTAAAGTTACATAATTACTATTGATTGTTTATTTACCAAGAAAAGGAAAGGATTTTGACATTTCTGTAATGTATTAAATGAAGGTACAATTAACGCTTTAACATATGTTTTTCCAATCATTATTGGAAGAAAATAGAATTTTCTACCTTGGTTTTCAAGTATGTACAGAGTTTCCAATCTCAAGCGCTCCCTATATGTAGCCGCCGTTTTCCAGCCAGTTTCTGGCTCTTCGTCCAACATAATGGGATCCACTTTCACGGTGTGATACGCAAAGATATTACTCTTCAATTTTATGATTAAGTTAAGGGACTGACAGTGTAATTAAATGCTATCATATTATTTATACTTACAGTATCATAAATCAAAGCAAACATTCGATATGATGTCCATCTGCTAGTAAAAACGTTTCGCATCACTTAAAAATTGTTAGCTGTATGCCCAGTTTTTTCTATAATGTTGTGAAGCAAATTACGAATGTCACGTAATGTGCGCTCATGTAGATGGCGAAGTGCTACATTCCAACAATGATTTATTTTTTGGGAATTTACGTATCCTGATAAATGAGGCCAAGATTTGTCAGTAAAGAGAAGATATCAGTTCTAGATTCATAATCCCGTCATGTAAAGTCTGCAGAAAATAATTATAAAACTGAATTCTATTGTTATCGACATTAATCATTCCTTGAACCACTTAAATTTTATACGGTTACAATTTTAGTACTTTTGTTGTCTACGTGCTGATTCAAATGAAATTCCTTACGTGCTGCTAGACGATTAAGAGATTTTCTTAGATTTCTTCCTAACGATGATCCAATTACGTCCAATTGTTCTTCTGTTAAAACATCCCTTTCCTACACCGAATTATTAGTGAAACACTTCTTTTGAAGTCTTTTTGTCACTGATTTCTATGGGACATTTAACTATGAAATTTTCTCGCAAATTTAAATGTTCACTCACGATACACACAGTCTGATTCGTTTAGGTATGGATAACATTAATTTAATATTATAAAGCTACTATGATAGTAGGAAAAATTTCTTGCTGCTTATAATGTGATTAAAAGATGGGAGTGTCATATATGACAATCAATAATGCATAATCTAAAAGGACAAATGAAGATCGTAGATGACTAAAATGGCTACTACAAATCAATCAACAGCGGGCACAATGTGTTCTTTGGTATGCTAAATTTGAGAGCGTTAAAAGAGTTCAAAGGGAATTTCAACGTGAGTGTGGTGTGTGTAGTGTACCTAAATACGATTCCATAATGCTGTGGTATCGAACATTTGTAGAAACAGGTTCTGTGTTAAAAAAAAAATATGCAGGAGGTCTCAGGCGAAACCCAGTACCAGAAGCAGCTATCTCTTGGCTTGGCCCCCGAACTCCCCAGATCTAACCCCTCCTGACTTCTTTGTGTGGGGTTTTGTTAAAGAAATTGTCTATTCACAGAAACCCGGGAACATTGATGATCTGAGAGTAAAAATTACTCAAGCTTTTCAACAAATCACCCCTATTATGTTACAACAGATATGGGATAAATTGCATCACCGTTACGAATTATGCAGAGTGCGCAATGGCGGTCATGTTGAGCTTGGAGTAATCTCCCATCTATCAGTGTTGTTTGCACAAAGTTTAAACAAATAAAGTTCTATAGTAAATGTTTTACGGTGTTTTTATTTTATCCATACCCAAACGGATCATCCTGCAGTCAGAAAAAGAATTCAAGTATAACATGTGTTATTCTACACTATATACAAATATGCTGCCCCAGATACATAAATAACAGTTAGTTGGGTGGTCTTGCCAGATTATTATAAGCGATGAAGTTTGTGTACGACTTAATGTATTGTAGAATAAAAGGATAACTATTATGAACATATTTCATGAATAAATTATGTAAAATAACGTATATATAACATTTCGAGTATATATTTACCAGTGGTGTTTCTGGTAACTAACGAATACGTTTTACTCTTAAAAGTAATAGAAAGGAAAGTGACTTCAGCCTTGTGTGTGCAAATTCACATAAGATATACACAATAAGCCCTTTCTATTCTACAAAAAATTGTGATTCTCCTCATCAGCCCTGCTCGCACCCTCGGCAAGATTTCAAGTGTTATAGTTGCACTTGTAGCACGAATTCTGTTCATCAGGTCATCTCTCTCAGCAGTAAACCGGGGTTAAACACTATCGCCCAAGGAATCCCATAGAAAATAGACTATGGGAGTAAAATCGGGGAATATCGGTGTCCATTATTGTAAAGAATGACGTAGTCCTGTCCATCTGCCGGGATATTGTCTATTTAATATAGTACAGGTCATTAATGCCGTGCGAGTGGGATGGCCTTTTTGTTGAAACAGTCTCGGAGAATGGCCAGTGGCACATTCGATAAGAGATTATCCAACTGTTTCTCAAGGAATGCAGAATAGCTTGCAGCATTGACATTCTCTTCGATTACATGTGGGCCAATGACCTGATTGTCAACTATGCATAGGCCTATCCAAACGTTCATAGTGAAGTGACCTTGGATGTGGAAAGTTTTTTCCGCATATTAGGCTTGTAGTCGGCATAGCGGTATTCATTAAGGGCCCAGCGACGGGAGAGAGCCTCTCTCAGAGAGCTTAGTCTCTCCCCTTATTACTCGACCGAGGCGAGTGGAGCCGCGGATGTGATATGAACTATCGCGATGACGCTATATGAACCCAGGAGCAGTACAAGTGGCGCTCCAGGCTGCAGGACTCCACTGGCCTCGGTCGAGTAACACCTTAGTTGCTGTTATGCAGACTGCTCTATTTACAATATGAGTTTCCCGCCCCTGAGTTATGGCGACTGATGTTACCATCACTTCCAAATAGACATTCATCGGTCTATTAAATTCTTCTTAAGTCATCATTATCAACATCATGTACGTCAACCCGAACATGTTCGTCTGGAATAACCTAGGTAGGACATCCAACTAACTGTTCTATATGTCTTTGAGATATGTGTACAGTACCTCATGCTCTAAGGTCTACTTCGTTCTCAGATAAACTGCGATAACAACAGTTCATCGCCCAAGTCCTAGAAATCGTGAGATAAGAGCAGCGTCTGTTCGATCGCCTAAGTACCGGGGATAGGTGGATGGACTTCCCACACGGCCTTTCCAAGAGAATGGCTGAAGTTTGGGAGTCTTATAGATTATGGGCTTACAAAGACAGATCAGACTTACGAAGACATAATGAAATTTGAAGAAATCTAACCGAAAGTAAAAAGAATTAGCGTACAAAACCTTTGTTCGCCCAATTATGGAATATGGAGCAGTAGGTTGAGATCCGTACAGACAAAACCAAATCGATTCAATAGAAAAGGTCCAACGCAAGGCAGCAAATTATGTCAAAATGGGGAAGGGACATGGTGAGGAGATAGTAAAAGATTTAGGATGGGAACCTCTCAAATCAAGGCGACGAAAATCCAGACTCACTGCATTGTTTAAGGCACAAATGGAACACAAAGCATGGACCGATATCAATGCTAGATTAGCAACACCATCATACTTAGGAAGGGTTGATCATATTAGGAAGTTTAAATGTAGAAAACAAAGAACGAAAGTGGCAAAATTTTCCTTTATTAACCGCACAATAGTAGACTGGAACAGCTTACCTGCGGCAATCTTTCAGGATGTTCCTCTTAAAATCAATACATTTAAGGAAAGGTTGAGAAGATTAGACTGAAAATGTAATTAGAGGTGCAGTGTAATTATTTAAGTTGTGTCATGTAACTAATTGAGTTGATATATAATTAATTATGTTGATATGTAATTAATTAAGATGATATGTAATTTAGTTGATATGTAAATAAATTAGGGTGATATGTAATTAATTAAGAAGATATGTAATTAAGTTGGTATGTAATTAATTAAGGTGATATGTAATTATTGAAACTGGTAATATTTGGGTGAAATAGAAATACTTATAAGTTAGATTTACTTTTGCTTATCGTAGGCGTTATTATAGAACAGTTTTTATTTATAGCCCTAGGTTTATTGCATCTAATATTTATAGATTTACGTTTATTTTATTTGATTTAATTTACGTTTATTTTATTTTATTTCTGTAATTGTAATTATTGTATATTATATATCACTGCCACCGGGTGTATACCCAATTGTATTGTTAATAAATACATACATACATACATACATACATACATACATACATACATACATACATACATACATACATGCATACATACATACAGTACATATATACCAGATATTTGAAGAATTTACTTAGAGAAAACTGATAAATACAAAATATACCTTAAAATACTTGGAATATGAAAAATATATTGTTTATAATTTAAAACATTGGACTGAAAATTGCTATAAGTTTACATAAACATAATTGGACGTTAGATAATAAACCAATTAACCCTTAAGCAGTCGCGCCTAATTTTGTAAATTAAGAGTCGCGCGGAGTGTTGCTGACACCTCAGATGTAATGAGTCCTTATGCGCAATTTTTTAGCGAACATTTAAAATATCGCTCTTTTTTATGTATACAACTATATGCAATACTTTAATTCTCATAATTAATGTACAGTAATGATAATATTTCAATATTTGTTCACATGTAATATTCAAAAGTCTATTCACTCTTAATGGTAATTTATTTTTATCTTTCTTTCCAGACCACTATCTTGATTACTCTATGCTCACAGTCACTATTTAACATCCATTGTTATTATTTGTTACACAAGTATGGTCAGTTTAGCCACTGTCACTATTTACAATAGGAATGAGAGGTGTTCGCCCACTCCACACCACTTAAACCGTTATTATGTCGAGAATTCGAATTCCGATATCAAACATGTTTACGGTTATTATTGCCTTAACAATTCTAAGAAAAGTACTGAAACTTTCAGAAGTACAGGCTTACTAAATATCTAGTTAACAGCTCCGTATACTCGTATGTGTCCACACCTGTGGAGTAACGGCTAGCGCGTCTGGCCACGAAACCAAGTGGCCCGGGTTCGATTCCCGGTCGGGGCAAGTTACCTGGTTGAGGTTTTTTCCGGGGTTTTCCCTCAACCCAATATGAGCAAATGCTGGGTAACTTTCGGTGCTGGACCCCGGACTCATTTCATCGACATTATCACCTTCGTCTCATTCAGACGCTAAATAACCTAAGCTGTTGATAAAGCGTCGTAAAATAAACTAATAAAATAAATAAAATACTCGTATGTGATTCGGTGTTGACAACATCCCACGCTTAAGGGTTAAAATTTTCATTCATGATCTCCACCTTAATGATAAAAAATCTATAGTTCATAATTCTCAAACTACATTAGGCTATATTTCACAGTAATTTTAAATAATGTCTGCAGAGAGTTCAACCTTAAAAACAGTGACCAAGTAAATGGAGAACTTCCGTTTCATTTTAATACATGTCCTTTTCAGTAGCTTTCTCTTTGTACTGTTCTCCCACAAGTAACTGGGTAACCTAGGTCGAATTTATAGCCTATAAAATTTATGTTAGATAAATAAAAGTGAACAATTAATAGAAATTCAGATGTTCAAATTTACTTAACTTTATTTCTATCAGCTCATGTTTTAATTATGTATATAGAGATGGCTTCATCGTATAGCAACATATTTCCCACTATAAGTGTTGTGACGCGTGTTTCCTACCCGTACACTCTGAACAAGTTCGCGGATCGGTTGCGTGAAGAGGGATAAAATAAATCAGAAGGAAACCTATCACGTTGTCTTATAAAACAAAACATTCAATAGAAGCCCAACTTTAATACAAATACGTAAGTTTCAAGCAGAATTACAATACAAACTATAAAACACACGAGGAAGCCCCCCCCCCCCAACGTACACACCTCCATTCCCATTCCACCTTTCCTGCCAGAAGGGTGGATAACCAACCAACAAACAATATAAAAGAGGGTCCTTAAAATAAATCCAACTTCAGGCAATTAAGATGAAATGTATAAGCACACTTTAACTTTATAACATAGCAGTCGCCGTATATAATTATGACCCGTGGAAAGATTAAGCCAGGCCTCTAGAGCCCTCCCTCTAGAACAAAATTAACAAACTCAAAGATGATAAGTCCCGAGGATTACCAGACGTAAGGGGTACACTGATAAATGTCTCGTCGCGAAGCAAAAGTATACATCTGAACAAAATGCATAATGTGGAGAACACAACCACGATAACTGCACTATTTACTTAGTTGCACAGTCACCATGGAAGCGATCACTCTTACCAAGTTGGATATAAAACATCCTATAAACACACCAGGGGAAAATCCCGCTATAGCCAGCGCGCATACAGTATCGGTGAGAGTATCTCAATTAAATGGGACTATCATATAGGTTGAAAACTACAGTCAGAAAAATGCACTTTACCGAAGATTTTTTGAGGTTATTTTACGACGCTTTTTCAACATCTCAGGTTATTTAGCGTCTGAATGAGATGCAATGGCGGTGCAATGAGTGCGGAGTCCAGCACCTAAAGTTACCCAGCATTTGCTCACATTGGGTTGAGGGAAAACCGTGGAAAAACCTCAACCAGGTAACTTGCCCCGAATAGGAATGAAACCCGGGTCACCTGGTTTCACAGCCAGACGCGCTAGCCGTTACTCCACAGGTGTGGAGAAGATTGTTAATATTTATCTCTAATCTTCGGATGAAATTGGGTCCTCCATATTGGATTAATAATAATAATAATAATAATAATAATAATAATAACAATAATAATAATAACAGTAAATCTTGTGTAAGACAGTGTAATTACTTTCTAATCTCTTCACAGTTTATTGTGCGTTCAGCAGGGTTCAACTTGTACTTGGCAGTGTCTATTTTTTTGCTGACGACTTCAATCATTTCATGTAATCAGATATATTCATTACTTCCAATCTCTGCGGAAATATATTACAACTTTCAGAAGAAAACTAATTTTCTTAAATTCATTTCCAAGACTGATTTTCTCAATAACTCATATTACATTATTCAGACCGAGTTCGTAGTTTTGAATTTCATTACATCAACGGGCTCTGTGAGGTCAGAAAGCATAGAATTTTATTTCAAGTCCTTATGCTTCCATGTACTGGTGCGCTATGCCTCCAATAATAGATTCTAAGGAGTATATCATTTTTTTTATTACTCGTCTGAAATATCTTCACTGATTAGGAGGGACGATGCCGTCGTTTTATAACTTTTATAATGATTGTGTGCTGTAGTGCAAGCGACTTGGGCGGAAAGGGGAAAGGAGGAAATATCATATACTGCGCAGTCAGATTAAAAACTTGTTTATTAAGTTTGCTATAGTATGAGTAGTAACCTCGAAATAAACTCCATACTGTTCATTCACTAATAGCAATATTAAACTCTTTGAAGCATTTACGTTGTTACTTCAGTATGCAATATCCAGAAACAGAAGAACATCTTCATTATTAATACAATTATACTTACTCCGAAGGAGGATTTTGGACTCATTCTTAAGCTTCTTCCATTGTACCCTATCCTGTGTTCTCTCTTCATTCTCTCCTGCGGTTCAGATCAAAGAGGACTTGATTTTTCCATCTGGATTTGGGTCTTATCTGTGGTCTATGTCCACTATGATTTCCCCGCCAACCTGTTTTTAACCACACTCACTCTTTTGTTAACTTTGAAATGCACACTCCGGGAGTCTCAATCAAAAGTGCGCGTGTATGGATGATATCGGGGAGTGTGGAGTAAAGTTTCAACCTGTTAGAATACTTCAGTGCGCATTTCTGGAGTGAACATGGCAGAAAATCGGCAAATGCCCAATGAGTTGATGCGTGATTTTATAGAACTCTATCAACAACACGAATGTTTCTGGAAAGCGAAATCTCCAGTTTATGCTAATAAAAACTAACGAAATGAAGCATACTAGAAACTTCTCAAGCTCATTCAACCACTTTTCCAAATGCAGAACGGAATTTGTGATTAAGAAAATAAACGAAAAAAGGGGGTGTTTCCGAAAGGAGTTAAAAACTGAAGGAGTCCAGACGGTCTGGTTCTGGGACTGACAGTATTTACAAGCCATCATTGTGGTATTTCAATTTACTGATATTCACACGCTACTAGGAAACTCCAAGAACCAGCGTTTCAAATTTGGATACCAAAACTGTAAATGATAATGATCAAACATAAGAAAGTTCATACTATTTCATTTTTGCATATATATACTTACTTGCTTATGGCTTTTAAGGATCCCGGAGGTTCACTGCCGCCCTCACATAAGCCCGCCATTGGTCCCTATCCTGTGCAAGATTAATTCAGTTCCTAGTATCATATCTCACATCCTTAAAATTCATTTTAATATTATCCTCCCATCTACATCTCGGCCTCCCTAAAGATCTTTTTCCCTTCGGCTCCCAACTAACAATCTATATGCATTTCTGGGTTCGTCCATACGTGCTACATGCCATGCCCATCTCAAACGTGTTCCTAATTATGTCAAGTGAAGAAGGCAATGCATGCAGTTCTCCATTGTGTAACTTTCTCCATTCTCTTGTAACTTCATCCCTCTTAGTCCCAAATATATTCCTAAGAACCTTACTCTCAAACACCATTAATCTCTGTTCCTCTCTCAAAGTGAGAGTCCAAGTCTCACGACTATACAGGACAACCGGTAACATAACTCTTTTATAAATTCCAACTTTCAGGTTGTTTGCCTGGATGACAAAACTTCTCAACCGACTAATAACAAGAATTTCCTACGTTTATTTTGCGTTCAATTTCCTCTCGAGTGTCATTTATATTTCTTACTGTTCCTCAATGATATTTGAATTTTTCCATCTCTTCAAAGGATAGATTTGCAATCTGTGGTCGTGTCAGAGAATCCATCCGAGGCTTATTTTGTGGTTTCGTAACAGGCTGTTTTTTTTACGGCGAGGGGTTGTTAGCCCTTCGCCTAACTCCAAATCTGGAAGACCACCCCTAGTCGGCTGTCCACGACAGCTTATTCAATATATTCGCAGCTACCGTCCATAACTGGAGGCTGTATCCTCTATCCGCAATCTGAAATTGTTTACTTGTATGCTTCTTTATGGAATTAACCCAGTTCTATCTACAGTTATATTTTTCTAGATCTTCTCTTTCAACTCATCGTCAACTTTCTGACTATGTTTATTATGTTTAGACCACGTGTGCGTCCGCTTTTAACTGGAATAGATACCTATATTCACATGTAATATATTTCTTACAATCCTGATGACACATCAGCAGCTTTCTATGGTGATTATACTGAATAGTGTCGTGCATTTCAAGCTCTATGTTCGGTTCAAGTCTGTCGAGCGTGACAAGAACCGAAGCCTCCTTTGAAGAAGCGGATGTCTCACATCTCGCTCGAACTTGCGCCTTGTATGATCTGTGCCCTTGAAGTTCGCCGGCCTCTCCTACACTCCATTGCCATCCCTTCATGCTTTCAGCTAAGTAAGGATTTTAGAACAAACCTTGTAAAGTTTTCTTTAGATGTAAGAACAGATTTTTATTTTACAAAGATATAATTAAATATCGACAAAAAATAAACGTACATTTAGGAACATCACATGATATTTAAAGAATACATGACAGTTGTTACTGTACCAATTACGACAGAAAATAGCTGTAAATACATTGTCACATAATATTCAAATAAATCACAGTTGCTCGGTAACAATATTTATGTGACTACACGGATGATGAAAGTATTAGCGACTTGCATTACAGGCACTACGTTCGATTCAAGTTTGTCGACTATGACGAAGTTCGACATTCGTCGATGTTCGCTCTGCAGAAGAAGGCCTGTTGTGTTTGTTCCACCTTGTTACAAAAATATTCGTTGCCCTGCACTTCCGCCACTTCATGTTTTATAATAGATCTTGCGATTAGTTTTTCATATAAAATAAGACGAAGTTTGTAATGTCTTGATTACCTCTCTCATGTTCGAACATTGCCCGACACTATTTAAACTACCTAAGGATTTGAGCAAAAATCTTGCGATTAAATTTTCTTATACAGGGACATCATTTTATTTTTACTTCAATTTTTATTGTATCTGAGTTTTTGAATGTACTTCACTCCCACCCCCTCTACTAGTAAACTTCCAACCGTTCTCCACACAGAACCGAGGATGCGTGTGCAGTACTGAGTTAGTTAGTATAGTAGGTTCCAGAAATATGTTCGCGTTTTCCAGTGACGAAAGAGCTTTCAATATTGAATCATATTTTCGCACAGGTACTGTCGTCCGTTTGTCTACGCCGCATCCTGGTTTCCCCCACCCGCTTCTGCTCGTCCCTCTGTAAAGGCTAGTGTCTGGTTTGTGTTAGCTCTTTTCTGAAAACATTAATTTCTGTTAGGAATTGGACGTCTACGTAATATTATACAACTGTTTAAAATAACTTAAATAAAAAGGCCTCGTTAAGTAATTAACTGTCACGTGATTTCCCCCCCTTTCTACGACCATGCGACAAAACCACTTGGACGGACAGTAGATAGCAAGTCTGTGTAATTCTATCTTTTCGGATCGGCAGAAGTGAAGATTGAATTGACAGTACGTAAGGTATGTACTATGTTATAGAGTAGGTACAGAATTATTTCAACATGAGTTACTAGTACGAAGGACGAAACTGGTAATTGAAATTAGTACAATAGTCTATAGTGCGATAATATGCATAAGAGAACTGAAGCCTGTATTGAAATGGACGGTCACCATTTTAAAAAATGTGTTTAAATATCCATATTATGATTATTTTTCAATTTAACTTCATTCTTTATATTGTGTGCTGTAACAGTATAATATACACTGCAAAATGAATACGTCCGAATGGATAGCTCAATTCTTGAGTAAAATAGTTATTGTTAATATTGTACTGTACTTTGATTAAACAAAAACCTAATTAAAATTATCAAACTCAAATCGCGAGATTTCCTAGTTTACGTAAATGTGAATTGTTTTTATTTTACGCCAGTATCATCGAACTCCAGTCATGGATGGGGGTAGCAAACGGTGTTTCCGGTTTTCAATCGTTAATTCAAAGGTATAGCCAGGTTAATATTAGAAATATTGGTAAAAACAAAATGATGTCCCTGTAGAATAAGACTAAGATTTTAATGTCTTGGTTTTCTCTCTTCTGTTTGAACATTGCACAATACTAGTCGGTAGTAGAAGGACATTCGTTTTTTTAAATATATTTATTTACGTATATTTTTGTGAATTTTGTCATATTAATAACAAGAAAAATTACCTATAATCATTACTGTGCGTAAGTTCGCAAAATAAGTGCCTGACATCCTTATGCAGCTGAAGTATAAAGGCGCAGGGAGAGGAGGAACTAAAATGAAACTCACAGAGCATATATTATGTAAGAAAAGGGAAAATTTAACAAACGCAAAGGAAGCTTCGGTTCTACAGAGACTCAGTAAACATGAACCGAACATAGGGTTTCTTACCGGTTTTCTTCATTTCCACGTACTGTTGGGATAAGCTTGCCTATGGAGTAGGGCAGTTTGTAGTATCTTGATATCCCCTCTCAGGTTCGAACATTGCACGACACTAGTACTGATATCACAGCTCACCGACACAAGTCTTTAGAATATTACATGGCAGCTGTGTCAATATCAGACGAGTAATTAAGCGTCGCACTTTACATTCTCTACGACGAACTTATCCTCTCTTTGTCTTGAAGTTCTTAAAAGGAAATATAATCTGGTAATCACTCCTTAACAATGTTAGCATACGGATCCCTATTACAGGCAAGAGAAGTCAATCTTTTCGGCACGAAAGTTTCTCAATCTCTCTCCTCCATGCTCGATTTATCAAAGCTTAAAACATCTATTATGAAATTATGATTGCTTTTATAAAGAATATTGTAAAATAGAAGAGTCGTCAGTTTCTCAATTAAGATATCTTTTATAACAACATAAGTGTCTACCTTGTTAATCTATTATTCACGCTATCATCTTATTCATCACGTTTATGAATTAAACATGTTTTATAAAGGTTAATATTGGCGTAAATTCAATTACAAATGGTTAGATTTTAATCTGCTAGTACTTAATATAGACAAAACGACATTAATATTATATTTTGCTATAAATAAAATAGACATCCCTCTATAATTTAAACATTCATATCAATAATTGTATAAATAACTATAAATACAACTGTCCTAAACTACGTCCATCAAACCATATGGAATATTTAGGTATTATTCTTTGATCAAATCTTCAAATGAAATTTCATATCTATTATTTTTATGTCTTAAATTACGTAAAATCTATAAAAATTTGTTCAACTGCTTCGTTTCATGCCAGTAATACTATTGAGAACAATATGTCTAGCCTTAGTTCAGTCTATAGGCCTAATACAGTATTGTATTATAGGATGGGGGAAATTAACAGAGACTGACATTTTCCTATTAATATTACTACTACTCGACAAAGGGCAGTGGAGTCCTGCAGCCCGGAGCCGTGGCACTACTGCTCCTGCGTTCGTAATACGGCATCGCGATAGTTCATATTACACCTACGGCTCCACTCGCCTTGGTCGAGTAATACCAGCGCTAAGAAGTAGGTACCAAAACTATTAAGTTATTTGAGCTTGGACTAATTCTCCACCGAAAGAACAGTAGTAACGCAGCTTAAACGTCAAGAAACCAGCACAAGAAGCATATACAGTCGGGTGGTAACCAAACTTGTCTTTGTGCCAATTATCTATGGCCATAGAACAAGAAACACTACAAGCAAATAATATAAAAATTCACTAATTGTTAAATTAGAGCATTCGTAAATTTAAATCTAAAATAATTTACGTATGCTTATAAAAGTAACAAATCAAATACACAGTGATATGTCTCTATAATTGTTACAATACTTAATAATGTGCATTTTCAGTTTATGTGAAGAAATCCTCCTATGTTCAGAAAAAAACTATTTGTATGCGGAAAATATTCGTTCATCATAAGATGTGACTAGAACAAATAAAAAATCTGTGATGTTTGGTCAGAACATGATAACTCCAAAAAAAACAGTTTTGAGATACAAGCATTTTTATTTTCACTTTTCCTTTAAAAATAAAAATTCTAGTTCACATACAAATGTGAATGAATATAACATAGATTACGGCACAGTTTAACTTTATGCACATGCTCATGCTTTTCTATACCTTCTAAGTAGTCTGTCGGTAAGTGTAGATAGCAGGAAATGGCCATTTTGTAATGATCATGTTCTGATCAAACGTCACAGAAAATATATGATACAGTAGTATTTCTTATTGTATCATAGTGCATCTCGTATGTGGCACATTATGTTAAGCCCATCATTCTTTTTAAGAACACTTTTCATATATGCTCTGATAACTATTGGGGTTTGGATTGTTATAGACCTATATACTTTACAATAGTATTCTTCCAGATATCTCACTGCTTCACTCATTTTCACAATGTGCAGCAGCAGAATGACTGTTACAAGCAATTCAGTTGTTTGAAGAGATATTGAAACATACCAATATTATAAAATTATACCTAGTTATATCGAAAAAAATTGTGTATACTGCAATCAGGTTTTTAAGAAGGCGGATTCTCTTCATTGCCGTATTTCCTTTGTAAAGAGAGGAGTTAGGAGTGTGTTTTTTTTCATAGCAGTGTTCCTGAACTACTAATCGTTTTACAGATTAAATGTCCACATTACATAATTTAAAAAAAAAATACATTTGTTGCTATGGTATTGAAATTATTGAAGTATTTCATTCAACTTCTTACGATTGGAAGATTTAACTTCTATCACGTTAAAAACCGCTCATTAAAGTGCAAGATACCACTGCGAACGCTAGTATGTAATAAAACTGCTTCTCTACTGTGCATATCATTGTAATGTAGTGATGAGTTATCCAGTCATAGTTGCGGATGTAGGCTACTGAGTTCTTTATATGAACCAAATGTAAGTGCAATAGATGTACATGCATGGCTGCTCTCAACCTAAAAACAAGTTCATAAGACTCATTATTACATAAAAGAATTAAAAAATTTGTCTAAAAAGAAAACTTGATTATCCAACTCATTTCGTATATAAACGATTTAATAATTTTATTTTAAGTTCTACCATACACATCAAAATAAATTTATATCTTCTGATCATGACCAAAATACAAGAAAACACAATATTTCACTTCCCCTTATTGAACGAAAATGTAAGAGTAACGCAGATCTAAAACATAGTTGTTCTAATTTCAGCCCAAGGTTGTATTACAATTTTATGAAAGATATCCAAAATGTAAATTACACTGGCCAACAAAAAAAATTTTTTTTTGAATGTTTCTTGCACTTCAGGAGTCAATTCTTACTAATTTTGGGTTGAGAAAAACGAATATGACAATGACAATTTTTTCTTAGCTCTAGTTTCTGTGATATACAATAGGTGAAAGTATTTCAGTTTAAAGGATTAAGAGAAAACGTTACATTTTAATTACATATGCCAACAACATTGAAAGTGCACTTAATTTTTTTTAAATGGCAGTTACATTCTAAGAGTTCTAAATTTATGGAAGAATACCTGGCAGATGGTTGGGTCTGAAGAGAATCATGTGTGGCTTCATGAGATCGTCGTCTTTTAGCTTGCCTCTTGTGAGTTCCGGAGCATCCCTACGCAAAGACAGCAGTAATCCGCAGGCATTGTTTCATTCCAGCGGCCCTGATATCTTTGTTCCATAACAGAAATATCGTGATGGAACCTTCCTCCGTGTTCATCACTGAAAGCTCCACAACTAGGAGGGAAAAAGTCTAGGTGGGAGTGGAGAAAATGGATTTTAAGGGACATTTTGCATCCGAGTTGATGGTATTTTTGCAGGAGCACTGTCACCAACTGAGTGTACTTATCATCTCTTTTGTTGCCTAAAAGTCCATGAATAACTCCCTTGAAGGCTTCCCAAAATTCCTTTCCTTTCCCCGCCAAAACTTGGTCAAATGCAGGATCCTTTACATGTTCTCGAATTTGTTGCCCGACAAAAATACCTTCCTTGACTTTGGCATCACTTAATTTCGGAAATTTCTCTCTTACGTACTTAAGGCCTGTCCTTCTTGGTTCATACCTATGACAAAATATTTTATCAAACCCTGCTTAATATGCAGGGGTGGAAGAAGAACATCTTTTGGGTCCATGAGAGGTTCGGCAACAAAATTTTTCTCGCTAGGGTTATGATTTCTTGCAGGCCAGTCTGCCTGAATATAATGTGATTTCCTATCCCTGCTGTCCCACATACATAAAAAGCAGCAATATTTTGTGTACCCCAGTTGCATTCTTAAGAGTACAGCAATGAGTTTTAGATCACCACAGATTTTCCACTTGTGTTCATGATATTCGATTGAGTCGGAGAGGGCTGTCATATTTGCATAAATCTCCTTCATGTGAACTCCATGACCAACAGGAATAGAAGGAAGACGGTTCCCATTGTGAAGTAATACAGCTTTCAAACTAAGCTTGGAGGAGTCTATGAATAGCCTCCATTCAATTGGATCACGGTTCAAATACAAACATTTCATCAAGCCATTAATGTCGCAGCAAACAAGATTGTTTTCCTTCTAAAAAAAAAGGGAAGCAGATCCCTGTGACGTTGTCTGTACTGTAAGACCTTGACATCACGTTCGAGAAGATTCCATTGCTGTAGTCTAGACCCTAGAATTTCTGCCTTTTCCTTTGACAGGTCAAGGTCTCTAATGTGATCACTCAATTCCGCTTGACTCAGTCTGTGCGGTTTATCATCTTTTTTCCTCAAAATCAGGGTCCTGGGATGTGGAAGGCTTGTTGGGTTCTTCTTCTTGTTCCACACTGTCTTCATTTTCTACTTCAAACAAACAATTTTCGTGGCATTTTTACAAATTTTACGCTTTAAAAACACTTCCAAACCAGAAATTCTGCATTAATTACAGCAGAAACAATATGAAATTCACAGTGACAGCAACAATACCTATGTTTGTAACTTACAAACAGCTGAAGAACATTTGTGTTTTGTTATTTGACAGGTGTGCTAACTCCCAAAACAAAATTTGCCCCAAATTTCCCCCAAACTGAAAATGTTGACTCTAAAAAAATGAAATGTCACTTTATCTACAAAGCAAGAGCTAGTATGTCATTTTTATGGTGATTTTTTAATTCAGCATGTGGAAATACATAAGAATTAGCTATTTTTGAGCAAGAAACATTTTCATTGTTGACCAGTGTTATTAAACAATGCATTATAAAAAGAACGGCTTCAACTGTTTCTGAAATCATAATAATTTTCATACTAAATTATTATCTTTTATTCATTTCATTTTAGCAATGCCGTCCACCGTTGTGAAGTAACGGTCAGCATGTCTGACCGTGTAACGAGAGGACCTGGGTACAAATACTGGTTGGCACAAATTACCTGGTTGAGGTTTTCTCTTAACCCATTAAGAGCTATTGTTGGGTAACTTTCGGCGCTTGATCCTGGTTTCATTTCGCTGGAATTATCATCTTCATTTCACCCAGTTGCTAGATAACTATCGCAGTTGATGAAACGTCGTCAACAATGCCATATTCATAATTTATTGTGATTATGTAGTCCATATACAGAGTGATTCACGAGGATTTACCGCCACTTACGAAGTTTATTTCAGAAGACATTTTGAGTAAAAAATGAGATATAAACATGGGTTCTATTCTCTATATTTTCAGAGTTACACCAATTTAAAGTTGTTTGTTTGAAGGTAAAAGAATAACACAGAGAATGAACAATTCAGAAGTATCATTTCTTTAATTGACAAGTATTGTGAAGCTAAAAATGTGCTGTGAACTCCTTAGTTGCTTTGTACAGACATCCTTTTCTATTTTTAACTAGAAAATCAGGCCTACATTATTCTTACGCACTTATCACAACAATTATTACAAATCACACCATTTCCACCAACTTAATTATCTGCAGTTCAATTTTGCATCCTAATTTACAGTCTTGGACAGTTTACAACACATTTTAAAAAATGTCGCCGCACGCTTGTGAACGGCACTCGTCGCTCTGCGTAACTGCATACGGCTATCTTCGATTTCCGTAGCGCTCGCGCTGGCTGCTGACTGCTCGCTGACCAAGATCACGCGTTCACAGCAATGCGTTTCAATAACGAAACGTAACTCTATAAATATTGAGAATAGGATCCATGTTTATATGACACTTTTTTGCTCAACATGTCTTCAGAAAGAAGCTCCGTAAGTGACTGTAAATCCTCGGTGAATCACTCTGTATATTATATAATATGTTTTTCAGTTTGTGTGAATTATAGTTAACAATTTAATCCCATCTATTTGTGACTAAATTTTCTACATAGTATATTATTTGTCACATTCGATCTCAAGCATCTTGCATTTTCGGGTGTAACCCAGTTTCAGTTTATTATTAACTGCATATCGTCGGCTTACAAGCAAAACATATGAAGTTAAAAATATTACCTCTGAGAAAAAGGCGTTTTGAACGATTTTAACAAAACTGAATCCTCAAAATATTATTGTTAGTAAGTTGTTTCTCTTTATGTGTTTTTAATTTTCCAATTCTTAGTTTATACACATAGCCTACATTATGTATGCCTTTTCTCAGAAGTAATAATCTTTACTTGATGTGTTATTTATTTTATTTTAGTAGGTTATTGTACGGTTTGAGAATAAGGTTCTTAGGAAAATATTTGGGGCTAAGAGAGATGAAGTTACAGGAGAATACAGAAAGTTACACAACGCAGAACTGCACACATTGTATCCTTCACCTGACATAATTAGTAACATTAAATCCAGACGTTTGAGATGGGCAAGGAATGTAGCACGTATGGGCGAATTCAGAAATGCATATAGAGTTTTAGTTGGGGTGCCGGAGGGAAAAAGACCTTTGGAGAGGCCGAGACGTAGATGGGAAGATAATATTAAAATGGATTTGAGGGAGGTGGGAATGATGGTAGAGACTGGATTAATCTTGCTCAGGATAGGGACCAGTGGCGGGCTTATGTGAGGGCGGCAATGAACCTCCAGGTTCCTTAAAAGCCAGTAAGTATGTAAGGTTATTTTACGACGCTTTATCAACATCTTATGTTATTTAGCGTCTGAATGAGATGAAAGTGATAATACCCGTGAAATGAGTCCGGGGTCCACCACCGAAAGTTATCCAGCATTTGCTCATATGGGGTTGAGGGAAAACCCCGCAAAAAACCTCAACCAGGTTACTTGCCCCGACTGGGAATCGAACCCGGGCCACCTAGTTTAGTGGCCAGACACACTAACCGTTACTCCACAGGTGTGGACGACTTAATGTGTTTTGATTGTAAACCGACGGTATGTAATAAATTAACCCACATTGTATTATTTATTATATTAGGCCTACTGCATTTTATTGCCCGGAGAGTCCGGTGCTTCAGGGATTAGGGCGACCTTCGTCTCGTAAGGCCAAAGGTCGCAAGTTTTGAGGACTGTCTTTCCTAGGGAAATTTAATAGTAATTTACTGTATTATGTAAGTTATACAGTTAATTAATTTGTTATGAAAGTAATAAACTTTGAGCATTATTAACAAACCATATATGTAAATATGGCGGTAATTATGTTGATGTGTAATCAAAATTGAAGTGCAATTAATTACGTTTATGCATAATTAAGATTACTTGTAATTAATTAACTTCATGTGTAATTAAGTTGTACAATATTACGATGATGTTCAATAAGTAAGTTGATGTGTAATTAATTAAATTGATGTGTAATTAAGTAGGTTTGCAATTAATTTCATTTGTGACTAATTTTAAGTATAATTAAGTTCAATTGTCGTTAATTAAATGATGTGTACAGCTCGCGCGAAAGATCTGAAAGCTCAGCGACCGTTGAGATTTAAAATCCAGGTACCGGTACCGGTTTCCTGGTCAGGCGTGAAGTCCACTTGCAAAACATTTATCTCTGTCACGCTCGCTCCCTATTAGGTGCTTGTAGTGAATCGCTTTGTGTTACAGTACGGAAGTTTTAAAAATATTCTCTAGCATTTATAAGTACAGTATGTGTGTATTTAAATTATACAGGGTGTAAGGGGTATAAGTGCCATTATTTTAACTGATGATTATTCATGTCATAAGGAAGAAAAAAATGTCCTTATAATTTTTTTTTCTAATTGCTAGATTTATTTAAATAATTATTAAAGTTTACAATATTAGACGTTTTGCAACGTTGCTGGATAGGGAGGAGTGGGTTTATAAGTACACGGTACAGCTCAATCGGGTACAGACATACCGGTATAGATGCTCTGTTCTAATGCAGGAGCGGACCATGATAATACTGTTGTTTACATAAAATAAGCAGCAAATACAAACTTTCAGTCTCATTAATAGAACATTATGGTAAATTATCTGTAACAATATTGCTCCCTTTTTAATTGTATGTCTAAAAAATAAACAATAATGGTTTTCTGCACAAAATGACACGAACTTTTTCCTAATCAAAATTTTAACCTCTCCCGCTTCCGTAAAGCAGAATATTTTTTAAACAAATTTTTGGTTGTGTGATTTTCGAAACGGAGTAAGAGACTCCTAGTTTCTAAAAATCATTGAAAAACTGCTACAAAAGTTCACCGACTAGGTCACCTTCTTTGACGGTACATCCTTCTTGTCTCGCTTGAATTACGAATTTTTCCATAAATTAATAATAGATGATATTCCTAAACTGTAAATGACGTTGTAAGTTGTTTATTGAATATCCTGTACTAAACTGTCATCGCTCGGCAGTATACCTATGGAGAGGGAACTTGAATTCAGCTGACTCGTAGTTACGTCTGTGCAGAGTACTGCCTGCTGAATTTGTTGCCACGTCTGTCACGCCAGAAAAAATTAACAACTTTCAGCATGCATTTTTATTTAATTTCACGAATATGTAATAGAACACACAAATATTTATTTAAAGTAATATTAACTCTTTGCTAGATATGTCTACTGATGTAATTGTTTTCGTATTTTTACTAACGATATAAGCAGTATAACGCAAATAAAGTAAGGAAAACATTTTTTTCTGGGAAAACTATCAAGTTTTGACCTTATTTTGTATGGACATTTTCTGATCCTGTAGACTGTCTCCAAAGACTGTGAAAAGGACGGCATTTATACCCCTTACACCCTTTATATATTTGTAGTGTTAGTTTAAGTATTCATAAATTGCAATTCAAAAGTAAATAAAATAAATTCAAACCAAACAAATTATAAACAGTGTACTGGTATTTATGTGGAATGCCCCGTGAGCACGAGTATGTAACTTACTCTTTCTGGGGATGCTAGAGAGTTCTTATATGAAAAAATCAATATGTATCTTTGCTCTGGTAATAGAGTATTATTATTATTATTATTATTATTATTATTATTATTATTATTATTATGTCTAAATAAGCTTCTCATGCGATTAAAATTCCTCAACAAGAGTGGCAATGGCTACAGGCTTGTCCCGTAGTAGCGTAAAAACATTGTAACACAAACGAGGAATATAGTGTACAACAACGGTATATAAATCATACAAATAAAATCATTATTATTATTATTATTATTATTATTATTATTATTATTATTATTATTATTACTAGCCGTACCCGTGCGCTTCGCTGCACCCGTTAAAAATAAATATAAAGTAATTACATAATTAAAATAGGACGTTTGATCCAGGGAACATTCGTGTTTGATAGAAGGATAAATCGTTTAATATGTTACTTAATTTAAATTGCATCCAAATAATTAAAATGCGATCATTTTGGTCCAGAGACTCTCATTTGGTGCAATTACAATTCCTTTAACATGTTTCTTAATTTTTATTACATGCAACCATAGTTTAATGAAGATTGACATCATTTAGATTTAATGTGTATATTTTATTTTACTTGTTTCCATTGAATTATGGTAATAACTTAATTTTAAACCTTGTTTTCTACGTTTTCAGTAAATGGCGCTTGGCCCACTATGGTTGTGAACCCTTCAAATAACTTAAATTATATTATATTATATTATATTATATTATATTATATTATATTATATTATATTATATTATATTATATTATATTATATTATATTATATTATATTATATTATATTATATTATATTATATTATATTATATTATATTATATTATATTATATTATATTATATTATATTATATTATATTATATTATATTATATCAGAAGTTACTGTAATAACATTATAGCATTATGTCCATCTAGAGAAACTACACTTTCCAATGGTGAAAAATCGGTTAACTTAGCTTCCGATATTTACTTCATACAAACACAGAAACATTCTCTGTAGGCTATCTTTCATAGCTTTCGATTGTTGCTGTCCAAGGCCCCTTATAGACGAAGTCATTTGTTTTTTAATTCATTACACGGCCTTACTTGGCAGTTATTTTAATTTTCAAACTCATTTATCTCATTAAATATCAGTCCTATCAAACTTTTTCAAGGAATAAAACTTATAGCAAATTAGTTTCAAAGAAACTTTTGTTATGTAACATTTTTCATAAAAATCAATAATAAGCGAGATATTTCGATTTATTTAATTCAGGCCCCCTTATAACCCCCCTTTTAAATAAAGTATTTTGAATGCCATATAGCCTAAAATCTAAGCTACAACGAACTTAATTTATATTCCAATTTTAATCGAAATCCGTTCAGCCATTATTGCGTGAAAAGGTAACAAACATACATACAGACAGACAGACAGACATTCATACAAACAAAAGTTTCAAAAAAGCGATTTTCGGTTTCAGGGTGGCTAATTATATATGTTAGGAGCAATTATTTTTGGAAAATCGAAAATTACCAGACAAATTTCGGCTACAGATTTATTATTAGTATAGATTATTATTATATTGTTTGAAATGTCGGATAAGAAGAAGAAGAAGAAGAAGAAGAAGAAGAAAAAGAAGTAGAAGAAAAATGATGTCTTGAAACTAGACGCATTTGATTAAAATGTAGTGCTAAAGATAGCGACATATCCAAAAAACACAGTTGCAACAATCATTGCTTTAAGAATTAAACTGAAACACGCAATTAACTTTACTGGGCGGCAATACTAGTGTTAGAACAACGCTAAAAACAGAGAATTTCTCGAAAGAAAACGAAAACAAGAAGTAGGTTGTTATTAGTTGAAAAATACGATATTAGACAAAAGAGGATAAACTACCAGAGGCGAATTTCTAATGATCGAGCTGAGAGAAGAAATGTTGCGTATCCTGATGAGTTATACATTTGTCATATCACCTGCACAGCAAGTTTTGGAACGATGACTCACACGCAAACGTTCTGTTGGGGGCAGATAAAAAGTTAAAATTTTTCTTCCACCATATTAATAATGTCAAAAGAAGTGCTTATACCAATTTTGGCCACTCGACCGCAAACGAGGCTGTCCAAAAAGTGATTTTCCCTGGGACCGTTTACAGAAAAAAGCGCAATTGCATAGAGAGATTTATTAAAACAGATACAGCAATTGCGCTATTTGTCAACATATCCCTCAGTAGAACTGAGGCATTTGTCATACCATGGGATTAATTTTTGTATCCTTATGTCATATAAGTCAGCTACTTGGGATCGGAATCAGCGTTTGACAGCCGTCTGCACCTCTCTATCGATCCCATGATATGATAAATGTCTCAATTCCGGTGGGGAATTTGTTCCTGATCCACACCTGTGGAGTAACGGCTAGCGTGTCTTGCCGCGAAACCAGGTGGCCCGGGTTCGATTCCCGGTGGGGGAAATTATCTTGTTGAGGTTTTTTCCGGGGTTTTCCCTCAACCCAATATGAGCAAATGCTGGGTAACTTTCGGTGCTGGACCCCGGACTTATTTCACCGGCATTATCATCTTCATCTCATTCAGACGCTAAATAACCAAAGATGTTGATGAAGCATCGTAAAATATTGAAGTCGGTACGTGTGTACGTCGCAGCAAAAGCAAACCGATCGTTTGATTTGCCTTCGGAAGTGATCCGTCGCTTGTCGGTACATCAAAGGAAGTTGGTATTCATTGTGGACGGGATTTGCCACTAGTCTGTATTCGTAACAGAACGCAGCGATTAGTTCAATTTCACCAACAGGATGTCGAAACTGGAGTGGACGGAAGACGCTGTTATAACTCTTATTAATGCATATAGGGAGCAGAAAACTTTATGGAATTCCAAGCATCCTACTTACCACAATAAAGTAAGAAAACATGATGTTTGGGAAGCTATTGGAAGGATGTTCAGCTGCAAGATAGGTGAGTGAATCACGTGCAAATTTTAAAAATTACTCGTATTTTTGTTTATTTATTTTCAGTGGATACATGTTTGTTGTTTATTGTAGGGACCAGAAGTCAAAAAGAAAATTGAGTCCCTACTGACATCATTCCGGAGGGAAAGACAGAAATCCACAAAAATATCTGGAATGGGGAGTTATGAAATGTACGAGTCAATTTTGTTCGCGTATTAACATATATCGTTCCTTTTAGACAAATTCACGCCCAGAAAAACAAAGTTCTAACCTTGTGGTCACAAAATAAATTATTGGCACTGAAAAGTGCCTTTTCCTAAGCATGATGCGCATTCGACACAGACAAATCTCTCTTTTTAGTATTTTAAGATAATTATTGTCAATGAGGTATCCGTGTACTGAAACTTTCCCTGTCTTGCAGTCGTACCTTAATAAAATCTTCCAGTTCCTCAACTGGACATACTTCTGGAACAATCCTGGTAATTAGCTGTTTCGACACTTTGAATAAATACATTAAACTTGTATACGAATTTCCTGTAGCGAGATATCGAAGTGTTAATGCTAGCCTTTCCTGAATAGGTATTGCTTCTAGCCAGCCTGTGTCTTTCTTGGAAATTTTTGGCCTTATTTTGCACAGTAATATTTCGAAGTCTGTTTCTGAAATGCGACAGAAGTTGTGAAACTGTCCCGATTCTATTCGACGTAAATCATGAAGCAAGTCAGTGCCTCTATATTGATTGCGACTTTCGTAGAGTGGCGTCTGCCACCATCGCCTTTTGGTTTTTAACTTTCTTTTTGTTAAACTGCCTATAATAACAACGGCTGCGCTTGCTATAGTTATATTTCCGTCTGCCTTTATTGCGGATAATCAGCGAACGTGAATGTTTTCTGACAATTTGCTGATGATTTGTACGTTGCTCCAAACAGCGAACGAACAACGAAGTTTTGCTTCATCATTCGTTTGTTGTTCGTTCGCTAAGTGTGTAAGCACCTTTATGTGTCTGGCAGCCAACGGCGAACATTTTGAACATTTAAAGTAACTGTGTGTTTAATTGAAGTTAGTACTACATGTGTGATCAGTATGTAAATGTAAAACAAACACATAATAAATAGTTTTCGTTCCTTAAAGGGTGTATATTGATATGCATAACCGTTTCCGTTCCCGGTTTATTATGAATGAAATATCTTCACGTTCACGTCCTCCGCTTTCCGTTCTCATTCTGGCTCTCATTTCCGGTTTATTGTGGACCAGCCTTTACTCTTGTAACTTTGCATGTGCATGCCACTCACAGACTTTGCATTTGTGTAGCAGTTACAGAGTGACGTGTAATGTGCGACAGATTTAACTTGTGACATGTATAGAATCTGAACATCATTTGTCACATTGTTAATCCCGTATATTCTCTCTAAGCCTACGTGCCGTTGCGATAATCAGGAACATAATTCCTTGCTTTGAATTAATTAGCGTGGCTCAAGTTGCAGAACACGTGGTTGCAGTTCCATAGAGACACGATTAAACATCCGGTAGGGAAGTTAAGATATACAGAGTTTATATTATATCTGCTGCAGAAAATTTAGATGCGACTATTTTTTGAGTTCGTACTGAGTTCACATACTAAAGAGGTATTTATGGATTTTAATTTTAAATCAACGTCGTCGTCATTAGCTTCCAAGGTACGAATTTTCCGAAAATTTGTACTCAACAAATGAATTTTTTGTAACTGTTTATGTGTCTACCAGATCATCAATCAACACTTTAATTCTTCTTCATCCCTGATTATAGAGGAACTTTCGCTTTGAACAGGTTTTTTTTTTTTTTTCCATTCTGTTAAAACATTTTCCCCTCTTTCTACCACTTTTCGGCTATACTCATTGCCTCAAGTTTCTATCTATGAACCCACTTATATTTTGGCCATGGATTGTTATCCCAATTATATAAATCCGTTCCAGGTGAAAGCTATTGCGGAACATTTTCAATCAATCAAGATATCACCGGGAAAACAGAACAATACTATTTTTTATATGATTCAAGATAAGGTAAAATTACACTAAATGAGGGATATTTCTTGCTATAGATATCGAAGTAAAAATGTTAATAAAAATTACACAAATTGTCGAAAGTAATTCAGCAAGTCTCTCAGTCCAAATCAGTGAAAAGATATAGTAGAATAGAAGTTCTCTTTCCCAAAATACGTTATGATGCTTAAACAAACATAACGACAAAAAGACTGAAAGCAGCTCAAATTAGATTATTTTAGTAGATTATTTAATGACTCTATATCAACCACTAGATCATTTAGCATCTATGGAATTGTATGATAGTGACATGGTATTTGGCGAGTTGAGACCGAGAATTCGCAATACAAACCGGGGAGGCAGTACGCAGAGTATGCTACGAGATCTTCAAACTGGAGGTAAGAGCAGAAGATATCGAAGAGACACAGAATTGGATTAGGATGTAGCAGGGCTATTGTGATAGGATTCTCAAATATGATAACCAAAGAAAAAATATTAAGAAACTTACAGGAAGTGCGAGGAACGGGAATGAGGGTGGAAAAAGACCTGAGCTATGAGATCAGATGTAAAAGCACACTATTACTCTCTTTCATGAAGGTGGAAAGAGCGAATGGACACTTTGCAAAGTTATATGAAGATAAATTAAAAATCAATGGGAAATACTATGACGTAGAATTCTGTAACGCAAATGAAGATCACCCAATATTTGGATTAAATACGAAGAAGCGATAACATCAATATGAAAAAGAGCAGAGGAGATCTCAAGAAATGGACACGATGTCGCAAGGACAAACTGATGGAATTACAATAGTGATGAAGAAGAATGGCCAACAGGGAAATAAAATGAAGCAACCGCAAATATCGCACAAACTGGAAAATATGGAAAATGAAGAAAATCATTGGCACAGATTAATACACACCAGACAAACTAAATAGAGGATAAGAGAAGAGCGGAATTCGAACTGGGACAAAAATACGTGACAGGTGATGAACAGTCTGTTCAATCAGTAACTGTGGTGGAAAGTAATTATCATAAGATCGTTGACTAGATACGTATAGACGACGGAGAATTTGCTGAATTTCAGAATACGCAATTCGTGCCGGAGGAAGCGACAGAACCAGGAAATACTGAGATCGAGAATACATAAGAAAAAAGTATATGTGAATAAATCAGATAAGAGGAGCCTAAGTACCACAAGTGCAATGTAATTTAGTTACACGAGTAAAAATTCACGTAATTCGAGAAGTGAATTAACTAACTTAGTGGGGAAGGAATGTCAGTGCCGAGAGGGGAAGTGAAAGTGTTTCTGTGAGTGCAAGGGCTGGAATGGGGAGAAGTGAAGGGGGAAAAAAAGAAGACGAGTTTATGACAGAAGTGGGTGAAGTGAATGTGTCTGGTCCAGTGATGATTGAGGATTTAGTAAGTAGATTAAATAATGCATTTGAGAAGTTTAGTAGGAAGATAAGTGAGGTAATGAAAATAGGCGAAGATGATGGTGGAGGAGGCTAGCAAGGATAGTGAAGCATAACATGTAGAAAATAAGTTGTTGTGTATTTCACCTTTTATGCCCGTGCAGTCTACTTAGTTTCGTTCTCTGTGCAAACGGGGAAATACGCCCGCGCCTTTGCGCGCGTCAAAGATAATGGAAGACGTCGCAGGCTATCTGCTTGCCATGCGGCGTAAGAGAGTAAGAGCAGAAGAGAATGAACTCTGTGGAGCCAAGCGCAAGACGTCAAACCACGCTAACGCGCCATACAAAGAATAGGCTTGGGTGACGTCATCATCCGTGAGATGTATATAAGACGGTGCGATTTCTGAAAGAATCAGATTGGCTAGTCTCTTATATATGAGACAACTCATCCTGCCTAAGTTATTCCGTGGTTTTCCTAAGGCGTAAGACAAATGTCGGGATGAGCCCTGTAAGAAATGGGCCACGGACCTATATGCCCTTCCCCATATATATTCCCCTTTTCTTGTAAACGACGTATGCCTTAGTTCAGAACCAATAAATTGTCTATTAAATATACGAGATCACTCAATTAGTAGCAATTTGAAAGGACAGGGACCTCTCAAATTGCAGATTTAGATTTCGCGGCGAATCTTCCGACGGCCTTCACATGCCTTGTCATCGAACAACAGATGACAGCGTCTTGCCATCCTAACGGCAAACACCAGCCATCTCCTCCTCGCCCCGTTCCGTGATCACTTGATCAAATCTCAGTCCCCCTCGCGTATGTGGTACCTAAGATGTTACGTCCAATTTCGCCTTCCCCTTAAAAGTTTTCTAGAGCTCCTTCAGTGGAGCAGCGTAACCCGGAGTGAGACTAGTGGTCAACAGGCTTGGAGCTCACATATTTAGTTTTGTACAACCCCAACCCCTTGCAAGGACGCGTTTTGCGTACCTTTTAAATTTGTCCTCCCAATTCTCTTTCGATTTTTCCATTTTTCCATTTTGACAGAATCAGTCGACCTCCTACCTAAACGCCAAATTGGCTAGTCTCTTATATTGAGACAACTCATCCTGCCTAAGGAATTTCCGTGGTTTCCCTAAGGCGTTAAGACAAATGTCGGGATGCGCCCTAAGAGAAATGGACCACGGACCTATACGCCCTTCCCCATAAATTTCCCCTTTCCTAACAAACGACGTCATGCTCTAGTTCAGAATCTATAAATTCCCTGTTAAATGTGCGAGATAACTCATCTAGTCGCAATGCGAAAGGACATGGAACCTTTCAATTTGCAGATTCAGAATTCACGGCGTTTCTTCCGACGGTCTTCACCTGCCTTGTCATCGAACAACAGATGACAGAGTCTTCTCGACTCCACTTGCACTGCGAAATGGCAAAGCCCATTTCAATGTGCAAGATTACACCTGCCATCCTAACGGCAAACAAACGAGTCTTCTCGACTCCTGCACTGCGAAATGAACAGTTTCTTTCAATGTGCAGATTTACACCAGCCATTTCTTCCTCGTCCCGTCCCGTGATCACTTGATCACATTTCCGTCCCTTCGCGTATGTAGTACCTAAGAGGTTACGTCCATTTTCGGTTTTTCCCCTTCAAAATTTTCTAGAGCTCCTTCAGTGGAGCAGCGTAATCCGGAGAGAGACTAGTGGCCAACAGGCTTGGAGCTCACATATTTAGTTACTTACAGCCCCGAACCTCTTGCAAGGATGCGTCTTGCGTACCTTTTAATTTCTTCTTCCAATTCTCCTCTTTCAATCCAATTCATGACAGAATCAGTCACTGGCTTAGACGGGGGATAGCTATCAGCTACCCTCGTCCAGTGCTCACTCTTCTCGCTTAGGCGCAGATACTTTTTGTTCGTACGTGTCTCAACACGTATACCACCTCGGACTTGCGCTCCGTCTCCGACTAGCTCTCATACCTCTCTCACTCTTTCCTACAGTGTTGCCAGGTCTCCGGAAATTTCCGGAGATCTTCGGAATTTTTTAACTTCCCGGAAAAATAGGAAATAATGTTGTAATCTCCGGATTTTTTAATGTAGGAAATTATTTACTTTTTTAGAAAAATCAATCTCTCGCATACATTAAAACTGATAGATGAACATTATATAGTTAAAGTTTTGTTAATATTTTAAATCTACGTATTACTCTGTGAAGAGATTTATTAAATCTACCTTACTTAGACTTCAACAAACAAAATTTGATAACACAATCCCAAGGGAAAAAATGGAACTCTCTGCATCAAAATCCACAGTTAATTCCCGATTTACCACGAAAATCGTCTGTAGCTGCATTTAGATTGGCAACAGGCCATGATTGTTTGGCTAAACACCTGCATAGAATTTGAATATATCAGTCCCCTAACTGCCCATTGTGCAACTCAAACCAAGAAATGGATTCGGAACACCTCAAAATCTGTGCTTCATTGGCTGGTCATGAAAATATCTTTGAACAATATTGGAGTGCAAGAGGTCAAATGACTTTATTGTCAAACTCCTGGCATTACAAAACAACAACAACATATTTTATAACTTGACTACTAATGTTTCCCTAAATATAAAATATGTAACGCGTGAAAATGAACATATCTGGTCTGGAGAAACATCTATGAGGAGAAGAAGGTGGTGACTACTAATCAAATTGGTGATTAAAAGAATTAAAGTAGAAATCTTTTTATTAGTAGGTTCATGTATTGTAATAGAAGGTTATAATAACATTTTACGTGATTTTCGAAAGTGCCTTCGGAAATTGTGGACAAATCTCCGGATTTTTTTCATTACGACCTCCAGAAATATTTTTTCAAGATCTGACAACTCTGCTTTCCTACACAGTTCGCCATCTCATCTCTCCTTCCGTAGTTCCGAGCACCCCTACACTTACTTCCCATCAATCTTTCCGGCCTCAGTCTACCCGACCCGAGTCCTGCCTTCGAACCCCCTCTTCTGTCGAAAAGTCGCAAAGCACCTTTGTTGATCCCTCGACAGAAGCGTTGCCCGTTTCCTCGCTCCTGGTGTCGAAAAGTCGCAAAGCCAGGCTCGTTGTGATCCCTCAACTTCTACGGAACTTCTTCTCTCTGTCGAAAAGTCGCAAAACACCTTTCTCCCCCCCCCCACATCGTGAAACTTCAGGCCACTCCCGTTTCTCTCATCCCTAAGTACTCACGTTTTCTCTCTCTTTTCTACGTTGCCATTCCGTTCACTTCCTACCAGCCCCACAGCTACTCTCCCTTTTGTCTTCAGTTCTCCCCAATCACTCCCGTTACCCTTCTCATATCGTCAGTCCTGACATCAGTACAGATTCGAGTAACTTCAGTCAGAGTCAGAGGGCAGCACTTTCGATATTCTAAATTTTCTCAACGGCACTCCCGTTTCCCCTGCTCACGAACAAGAGACGTACGCAACTTGTTTAAATAAACACCTATATCTGCAACAGAGTATTTTCTTCAACATCATGGTATCATCACCTCCCCAAAACCAAGCTTCAGCCTCTTGTCCCGTCTCTCCCGTTTCCTCTCTCTCCGCGTCGACGACACGTCGGAGAGAAACGACCAGGAATCAGGCGTACGACAAAGTGAGATAGAAAATGCATTGCGTTTAAGAAATAGGCATAATAACGATCCAATTGGATAGTGACATGGTAAGGATTAGCAACAAGTATTATTAGAAATAGAGTGTGTTCAATATAAGTGAACTGGAAATCAATAAAGTAGTTGTAAAAGCGTCAATTTTTAATGATCTAAATTAAGTTTTTAGGTTTTAAAGGTGGGAATACTGATCAATTTAGATGGGGACAAAAGTAAGAGATTATAGTAAATATGAATGAGTGTAAGGGAAAGAGGAGGATACAATAATGAGGGAATGAAAGCAAGAGATATGAATCTAAATTACAAGAGCGTCTACAAATGTATATCTGTAATAAATTTAATTGTGGCACAGGATACAAAATTGTGAGGTCCACATTACATGGATGTAAATTTTGACATTAAATATATATCATATCATATCATATCATATCATATCATATCATATCATATCATATCATATCATATCATATCATATCATATCATATCATA
This sequence comes from Periplaneta americana, assembly GCF_040183065.1. NCBI lineage: Eukaryota > Metazoa > Arthropoda > Insecta > Blattodea > Blattidae > Periplaneta > Periplaneta americana. Next base: position 72,733,143 of record NC_091127.1, on the reverse strand, counting down.
TCATATCATATCATATCATCATATCATATCATATCATATCATATCATATCATATCATATCATATCACATCATATCAAGCCAAGTAACCAGACTGTCACTGTGCATCAAGTGGCAGGACTCCTGAAGAGGGTATACAACCCAGACATGTTCAGCGCGGGCAATTCTAGCCTTTAAACGAGGTGAAACATTGACGTAGAACCTCAGAATCGCATGTATGCACACACTTAAACGATATTACACGTCACTGTTACATCTCGTTTAAAGGCTAAAAATACCCGCGTTGAACATGTCTGGCATACACCAAACTTTGGTCTTGGAATATTCGCAACTAAGGTAGAAATAATTCTGCGTATAATTATTTTGACCTATGATTGAGGTTCTGGCTGATACATCTATTATCGGGCAGTACATCTCATTTGACAATATGCGTCAGAGGAAGAAAACTGTTGAACATATCTTAAGTCTGATTAGTGAACTATTTCCTAGCCAGTGATATATGGAATGGAGGGGAAAACGAACAGGGCACCCTATCACATTATGTCTTAATTATCTCATAATTGATGCTGTATTGGTGTCATATGTTTTAGGAGAGATAATTATAAGAGTAATTACTGAGTTGCAAAGTGCAATTACCTCCTCATCTTATGACAGAAACTAAATGCAAAAATAATATTTAGAGTTCATGGTCATTTTGTGTCCTTGATTTAGAACAGGGATGCAAAACTGTGCTACAATTGAAGCACATGTCACAAACAGCAACACGTAACTCATCCCTTCCCTTCAACCCTCGCATCATTGTACGGTAGGGAGAGAAGATAAGAGAGAACAGTGTGTTTCCCAAACGTCACAGAACGTCATTGAAGGCTCCGGCCTTGTGGATGAGGAACGAACTCTTTCCCCATGCTCCCACCCCTCTCTACCCCAGTTCTGCAATCCTGATTTAGAATAAATATCTATTAATATTTTACTGCTAAACTTACTATATTTCATGAGCATCATACTTACTTACTTACAAATGGCTTTTAAGGAACCCGACGGTTCATTGCCGCCCTCACATAAGCCCGCCATCGGTCCCTATTCTGTGCAAGGTTAATCCAGTCTCCATCATCATATCCCACCTCCCTCAAATCCATTTTAATATTATCCTCCCATCTACGTTCGGCCTCCCCAAAAGTATTTTTTCCTCCGGTCTCCCAAATAACACTCTATATGCATTTCTGGATTCGCCCATACGTGCTACATGCCCTGCCCATCTCAAACGTTTGGATTTAATGTTCCTAATTACGTCAGGTGAAGAATACAATGCGTGCAGTTCTGTGTTGTGTAACTTTCTCCATTCTCCTGTAACTTCATCCCTCTTAACCCCAAATATTTTCCTAAGAACCTTATTCTCAAATACCCTTAATCTCTGTTCCTCTCTCAGAGTGAGAGTCCAAGTTTCACAACCATACAGAACAACCGGTAATATAACTGTTTTATAAATTCTAACTTTCAGATTTTTTGAGCGCAGACTAGATGATAAATGCTACTCAACCTAATAATAACAGGCATTTCCCATATTTATTCTGCGTTTAATTTCCTCCCGAGTGTCATTTATATTTGTTACTGTTGCTCCAAGATATTTGAATTTTTCCACCTCTTCGAAGGATAAATCTCCAATTTTTATATTCCCATTTCGTACAATTTTCTGATCACGAGACGAACATCATTCTAGGATAAATTGACTGGTAAGTATTGAACATTAACAAGATGCTCCAAACCTAGATATACAGATGTCACACCCAAAAACATTATTTTGGGACCAGTGATATCGAAAACCTATATCATAGCGGATATCTTGAAATCGAATTATTGCAGCATTAATACTTTGCTTTATATTTTGTACAATGGGAAAGAAATCAAAATTTTCCTACTGCAATAACAAGCAAGTTAATAATTCTTCAACACAATGTGATTATATTCTTTATTCTCATTTTGTGCAGTATAGAAAATTGAGCCTGTACAATGCATTGTAGTACAATGTATAATGTTAATTGCCATGTTAACATTTATTATCGTCTGCCACTACAGTAATGAAATCCGCACTCTTCGTTAAAATAAAACAGCTATTCAGAGTAATCTTTGTGTGAGACTGCTCGTTGGGCCGAATGAATGTGTATCGCTATTGTCACCCATGAGGGTTATGTATTGTTCGCAGCAAACAATAGAAACCCACAGGGCATCGGAGGTGGAGCATATGTAATAATAGCTTTCGTGAAAGTCATATTCTGATATACCTATTTTTAAATGTAATCACTTGCAGAGGAAGATGTTTAAATTTCCCTTTAGTGTAATATCAAAGGACATGGTAAGAAGGCACTGAAAACGATCATTATATTTTATTTTAAAATTACAGTATATTTTTAATAAATTAAACAACATCCGCAATGATTATACCGTAGGTATTACTTTGTTTACATTTGCTAATATATTCGAATCAAACTTTATGTAGAGTTGTCACAGATTGTTTACAGGCACCATGTATCCATTGTCATTAAACATTTTTCACAGAGAAACCGTGTAGAGCGCAACGTTCACCCATGAAGGGAAATTATATTTTCCAGAGAGATAGGAACAAATAATTACAAGTTGTGATAACTTCTTACACACTGAGAAACTGATTGCGACATGCTTAGGTTAAGCGTAACTTTTTGTAACTTATATCGGAATATTTTTAAATAGACTTTCTATTAATAAATATAAATCTACCTGAATAATTTTGAGGGAAAAATTGTTCCGGGGCCGGGTATCGAACCCAGGCCCTTTGGTTAAACGTACCAACGCTCTACCAACTGAGCTACCCGGGAACTCTATCTGACACCGATCCAACTTTTCCCTCTATATCCACAGAACTCAAAGTGGGCTGACAACCGTCATAAATCTACCTGTACAATCCTAAAACGTATAGTTACTTACTTCTCAACTGTTGTTTTACAATTTTATTATTAGTAGGTATTATTTTCGTTTTGAAGATTCAAACTGTGCACAGTTATAGCACGAATGGCAGTACGGGCTCGTGCGAAGGATTTCGTGTACATGAGTTTGTATAATTTATTATGCATCAATAAATGCACTTATCTATCTATCTACTTACTTTTCAATACATGAAATATGGATATAAAGAATTGAAATAAAAATATAGAACTATTCAGTCAGGGAAGATCATTTTATTTCCATAGAAATTTCTGTTCTATTTGTTTCGCTATTTCTGTTATCTATACTAATAATAAATCTGTAACCGAAATTTTTATCATAATTTTCGCTTTTCCAAAGTAATTGATGTTAACATGTATAATTAACCATCATGAGACCGAAAATTGCATTTTTGAAATTTTTGTTTGTGTCTGTCTATCTATTACCTTTTCACGCGATAATGGCTGCACCAATTTATATGAAAGTTGGAATATAAATTGAGTTCGTTCTAACTTAAATTTTAGGCTTATACAGGATTCAAAATACCTTATTTAAAAGGGGGTTATAAAGGGGCCTCAATTAAATAAATCGAAATCTCTCGCTTATTACCGAATTTCATAAAAAAATCTTACATAACAAAAGAAATATTTGTTTGTGTGTCTGTCTGTCTATCTATTACCTTTTCACGCGATAATGGCTGCACCAATTTATATGAAAGTTGGAATATAAATTAAGTTCGTTCTAATTTAAATTTTAGGCTATACAGGATTCAAAATACTTTATTTAAAAGAGGGTTATAAAGGGGCCTGAATTAAATAAATCGAAATCTCTCGCTTATTACCGAATTTCATAAAAAATCTTACATAACAAAAGTTTCTTTAAAAACGATTTCCGATAAGTTTTATTCTATGCAAATGCTTGATAGGACTGCTATTTAACGAGGTACAAGAGTTTCAAAATAACAATACTTTTATCAGCGCCTCCTCAGACTAATAGGCTATAATGAAATGAAAAAAAAAATGACTCCGTCTATTTAAGGCGGCCTTGCACAGAACAAACGGAGAATATTATTCATTTCCACTTTTGCAACTGCGCAGGAATAATGAGAGGCAAACAACCAACCCCGGGCTACAAGCTTGAAACGGTGGAACCAAAAAGGTGTACTAGTATGGCCGCCAAATTTCCCATAGTTCATCTCTTTTTCCGGTGTGTTAAACAGCTGTTATGTTCGTAGTATTACGATTACGTCTTCTTTTTTTTTTTGTTGTGAATATTTTGAAAGTCCAGTAAAATTCAGCGAGTGTTATTTTTATAAAAGTTAATATTCTTTTCCGTTGGCGAATATAGTGAACAACAATAAAAGAATGTAGAAATGAAGTGTTGAGTCCGTGTAACAACCATAATACGTTTAATAAAGCTAAGTGAAATGTACATTGATATAATAATTTACTGATTTACTCCTGTCTTCTCCACATCCATTCTAAGCCATTTACGTAAGACAAAATGTAATGTTTGAAGCTTCATATGTTAGATAGAGCATAGGTGTACATATTGTGCTGTTGAGTCTAATTTTTTTTAATACCTGGCTTTCTAAAATACCGTAAGTTACTATACAGAAAAGTACATTTTTTAAAGTACAGGGTGAAGGTCAATCATGACAAATAGAATTACGTAAGGTTTTCCGACAATAAAATATCATTGTGGGCTGCAGTATTTTCAAAGAGTGTAGGCTATTATTTTTATCATTATGTAGTTGCTACATGGCCTAATACTGGTAAATTACATTATTTTTAAAATATAAGCTACAAAATATCTTACATTTTTATATACAGTATTTTTATCCTCTCAGCAAACAACAGTTCCCAGTTAAAACTCTAGCTTCTGCGCAGATTTCGTTTCCATTTGCCCACGTCTCGTTTCCATGTCCGCACATATTTCTGCGATTTTGGATCCAGTCCGAAGGGCAATATCAACGCTTGATAATATACGTGGCTATCACTGGAGATATTTCGATTATTGTTGTTTATCAACCACAACGGAAACGAAAAACAACTTCATTTTGTATGAGCAAATATCACAAAGCAAGGCATGAAACTAGAATCATGATTGAGGAAGTGAAACTGGCCGAAAAATTACTTTTAAAAAATTTACTCGGATGTCAAGATAAGACTTTCAAATTATATTACAATTATTGATTGGACTCGAAACAATTTTTTTTTTTCGTTAAGCAATTTCAGCAGCTATCAGACTGGCCATATGTTTAAGGTTTTGAGCCACTGGTGATAGCTTTCCAAATTTAAGATTCACTTTCAAATTGACAGTTTCTCTATTTCACGCTATAAAATAAGTTTTCCCAATCAAATCCCACCTACCTCAAATCCATTTTAATATTTTCCTCCCATCTACGTCTCGGCCCCCCAAAGGTCTTTTTCCCTCCGGCCTCCCAACTAAAATTCTATGTGCATTTCTGGATTAGCCCATATATGTTACATGCCCTGTCCAGCTCAAACGCCTGGATTTAATATTCCTAATTAGGTCTATTTCAGCTGAAAAATACAAAGCGTGCAGTTCTGCGTTGTGTAACTTTCTCCATTCTCTTGTAACTTCAACTAAGGAATGAAATTTGGAAATTGGGCTATACTAAAATCCTTCCCTATTTATAACAATATTCAGACTTTCATTGCGACAGGAATGATAAATTTTCACCAAAAAAACTTGTACAGTTACCCTGAAAAAGAATGAGACGATTCTTGGTCGACGGAAGTTAAAGTTCTACAGCGCGGTTCACTCGATATCGACGTAACGATACATAACATGACAAATAGTATAAGAATTGTTACAAGGACCACAACAAGGACAAGGACCAGAGTAAGGATCACGAAGAAGACTGCCATTTAAGGCCAGGATTTCACAACATAGCTCGAGTCACAAAATATCATTGCTTCTCTGTACCGAATGGCAAATGCCTGCTAAGGGATCTACATTCTGGACTGCTGCTGTCACTGTCTTGTCTCGTTAGCTCATATAGGAGCGTGTCGGTTCCACTGTATAACCGAAACGTCTCGTGTTCGATCCCGGGTAAAACTTTTTTTTATTGAGGTGTAATTAATATGTTCAGAGTTCCTCGACTGTCTAATTTGTCGAAAATATGGAATAATTTATGCCCAATTTCTAGGTCTTACAAGTGGGCTGAACTTCGTCAAAAAAAAATAAATCTTACTTGGAAGTTAAAAGTATTCTTCCTCAAACAAAAATCATAAGAAACAAAAAGAGACATGTTAACTTAAAATCTTGTCCACATACCATCAGCTTCTATTACAGCTCTAAGTCGATCCGGCATGGATGTCACGAGATTGTGGAATAAGTTCTGATCCCCGGCGAGATCTTCCCAGGTGTCAACAACTTGATCCCACAATTCGTTTCGATTTCGAGGGCGTCGGTGGGCATAGGTGGCTATCCTTCTTTTTTGCAATTCCGCCCATAAATTTTCGATGACATTCAAATCAGGAGACTTCGGAGGCCAATTAATGAATTCGATCTCGGGTCTCCTTTGAAACCATCTTTGAATGCTTGCAGCATAGTGCACGGGATGGTTATCCTGCTGGAACAGCAATTTTCCTTCGGGAAAACGTTCTCGGGCGGAGGGAAGGAATATATTTTCCAGAATGTGCTCGTAAGTTCCGGCATTAAACCGGCCATCGATGCGTTCTATAACGCCAGGTCCATCGTAAGACAATCACCCCCAACACGATATGCTATCTTTCACGTCGGTGCACATAGCGCTGGTCATGTCGAAGACCATCCTCACGATAGACACGGACATGACCTTCGTAATCACTCGAGATGGTTGTTTCGTCGGAGAAAATTACATTTATCCAATCGAAATCCACTCGATTGGTAGCGAAGACAAGATGGTCGACAGCTTGTGCTTCCCCCAATATTTCCATTTGCCCTGCCCTCCGGCTCCTAATACCGCAGTTCCTCAACCTGCTGATCACAGTCTGTGAAGAGCCGGGAAAGTTAGATGCTGCTCTTATTTCGTTAGCAGTCAGAAAGGGGTCCTGTCGAACTGTCTCGAATAAGAGAGCATCCTTTTCCAATGAAGAAATCCGCGGACACCCAGGAATAGGGCGATTTTCGACCTCCCCTAAATTTTGGTAACGATGAACCCACCTCGCGGCTGTACTTCCAGGAACACCGACCAAACGGCCAGCAGATCTAGCCCCATATTAAGCCTCAACTAGAGCTATAACTCGCTGTTTCATGTCACGTCGGTTCGCCATTACGATGAGAAATGAGGGATGACGATAATACTTTAGTGTAGACAATGATTATTTAACGTGATATAGAATTATTGAAATAACAGGCATCTTGCATAGTAAGAGTTAATAAATCAACCCAAAATTAAATATCTAAATAACAGGATATAACAGGAAGTCCAATTGTTGCGAAACTAATCAAATTAAATCTAATTACATTAAGTAAACAAACCCCAACTTATGACACCACATTGCTACAGCTAAATTGTAGGTTATTAACATAAGAATTGAATAGGTCCGTGGTTGTGCGTTGGACGACAAAACCATCATCGAAAGTTCGAATCTCGCGGAGGAATGTAACTTCTTGCTTTTTATAATGTAAATCATACTTCTAACTACAATCATTCATATTTCTTAGATTATTTATTAATATTTATAGCCAACAGTGAATTTGTAAAGAAAAGACTTTAGAAATCTCATATGGAATTTGTGATCTGTAGTGACATAAACATAGATTATCTCTCGGAACTTTTCCGTAAAAGTAAATTAAATTCACTCCTTGAAACTGGAAACCTTAGTCGCAGAGTAATTTTCCCATAGCATACAAGCTGAAGTAGCACAGCCATTGATAAATATTTTCTACACAGAATTAGACTGAATTCCTATTCGACAGAACCTAGGCCTATATAATCAATGGTTTGTCTGAACATGATAAACAAATCCTAAGTGTTTCCAGTGTTACTGAACAATTTCAAAATATTAATTTAAAAACTAAGAAAGGATCGTAAATGTTGTATCTAGTGATTATTCACATTTATGTCTACAAAATGAATCTTGGAAAAACATATATGATACTGGTACTACTGATATTAAGAGTAAATGTTTTGAATTTTTCATTTAATTTCATAATCACTTCAGTGGATGTTCTCCACTCAATGTTGTGAAAAAATTCAAAAGTAAAAACATGTAGATAACGCAGGGACTTGAAAATCTCATATATTAAAAAGCAGAATCTATATGTAATGTGTTGCAATGTAATGATCCTCATGTTCTTAAATAATACTGCAAGGAGTACAGTGTAATTTATCAAAAATTATGAAAGAGAGAAATAGAATATATTTGAATAGAAAAGTACAAAATTCAGATAATACAATTAAACCTATTCGTAATATTATTAAATTTAAACTTGTAGATATCCTAAGAAAGAAAATATTTTTTCCTTAAAACCAATGTTTATAAAGTAGGGGCTCCAAAATCTATTGCAAATTCTTTTAACGTATTATAGTATATAGTACAGAAATATTATTGACAACTTAAAGATTCAAGATTTTGCAAAAGATACTGCAATTGTTTACTTAACAGATGCATTTAATAATTAATATTATTATATGTAATTAGTCAATAACTGCAACATTGCTTTTTCATTCAATCACAACATGAATAAAATTGAATGCACATTAAATTAAACACTATTTCAAACACGTAGATAAAATAGTTAAAATTAACTGAAGGGGTGAGAATGAAATAATCCAAAGCCATACTTTTAACAAAAATTGTTTTGTGCGAGTGCATTTCTTACAAATATAGGAAAGCTATTAATAAAATATTGTAATAATTACTCAACAAATGACTTAGCCTAAGGACTCAAGGACTCTAAACCTTTGTAAAAGTTTGTTTATTATTACATATATTTTTTAATTTCATTTTAATTGTTAGTTGTTAATATAATATGCATTTACATTGTATATGTGTGTATAAATGCATTCATTAGATTTACGTTTTATAACTTGTAATTTTATATTGTTTGCGATCATTAACACTTAATCTCAGGACTTTGTAAATCTATATTTCAACGTTACTTAGCTATTTCAACGTTATTTAGACAAAAATGTTGTTGTGTAGACTAAGAATCGAACTCGCACTCTTCTACACAACAGGCAGAAGTCGTACCGTCTGAGCTATTGAAACGACATGAAAGCGTTCCTTTCTGTGCGGAATGTCGATCTAGTCATGAAGGTCCATTGTCGATTTAACTACACGATTTATGTATATATTTATCTTTTATTTACGTAATATTATCATATTTTTTGCAGTTTTTGAAGTGAATTTCGGAACGATGCTAGTAACAAAAACCAAATAGCCTGAATTTAAGTAACTCAATATTCGTTATCTTGTGTATCAGTGCTCTGGTCTCTGATCATGCGTAGTGTCTTACATCTGAGACTTAGGAATATTCAATCGTCTCATCCTTTTCCAGGGAAACTGTACATTGCATGAAATTACAATAGTCTATTTACAAATATACATTTTTATATCCATAATTCAAAAGCGAATAGAGGATAAATTGGACGGAGTTTCGCAATAATAGACCAACCGGCAATTTGAAAAAAATAAGATATTTGCACAAATCTGTTGATGGCAGGCTAATTTAACTCGGAAAAAAATCAAGAATGCGATATCTCAATTTTGCTGCTATTTATAAGCAAAAATTCGTTTATTGCATAAAATTCGTTTATTTAGTTTGCTTTGAAAAATTAATTCAACTCCTGGTCTCTTATTAAAAATCGGTTAGTCCTTTTGGTATTATTTGTGCTATTTTTTGTAATAGTACGAATGTTATAATACTTCTTTCATAAAAAAAAATATTTCAATGGCCAATATCTCGAAACAGGTTTTTGACGCTTGGATCACTATTGCTAAACACCGTCCAATTTCACTCGTTCATTTCAACTCAGCCCTAGAATGGAGAGAGAATTTGGGGCTAGTTTTTGTAATAGTATGAATGTTATAATACTTCTTGCATAAAATGTTAAAAAAAAATTATTTCAATGGTCAATATCTCGAAACAGGTTTGTGACGCTTGGATCACTATTGCTAAACACCGTCCAATTTCACTCGTTCATTTCAACTCAGCCCTAGAATGGAGACAGAATTTAGAGCTAGTAGTAATGCAGACATGAGAGTTACAGTCCTTGTGACAATAAACTCTCCATTAACTACAGCAGCTGCAAAGAACATCATTCAATTGAAACTAGCGAAATTTTGTGTCACTGTAATTTTAAGAGATTATAACAACGCTTTAGGGGATTTTAACAATTAATCTCTTAAGCTTCTTCACAGGCAATTCTATAAGGCCACGCGATTGTTACGGACGGAATTACGCGAAACGGTCATAGATATTCCAGCCTCCGTACCACGCTTCTTCGTCTAACTACTGCTTTTCAATTTTGTAGACATTATGAACAGACACGTTGAAAATATATTTAACTGTAAGTTTATTGTAATCCGTGAACAACTGTTCCAATACGATGGAATAATGCGGACCTCTGAAAAAGAATTAAGGAAGAGGTTAGTGAAGTGTTTTGTGTGTAGTCTGGTATTGTATGGGGCAGAAACATAGATATTGCGACAAAGTGACGAGAAGGAACTAGAAGCATTTGAAATGTGGATATGTAGAAGAATGAAGAGTGTGGAAATGAGAAACAGAATAAGAAATGAAGCAGCGATGATCAGTAAAAAATAGTGTTGTGGAATTTAATCGATTAATCCATCAATTGCTGCTGAAAGATTAATCGATAAAATATTTAATCGAATAATCGAGTCGACTAAAATTAATAGGTTGTAGTTGATATTAATTATTATTTTGTTAATACAAACTCATACTAAAAATTCCGACAATATTTCTCTCTCGGAAATTCCTTACTTAAAAGCACAATAGTAGGCCTACTGCTATTTTCTAACTGTAAACCAGGTAGCGTAGGAAAATCTTTGCACAAATACTTCAGAAAGAGATGGAGATACGAGGACAGCGAAAGTTGAAACACAATAAGTTTTATGGTTTTCCAAGAAAACTGCCACCTTGTTGTCAGCTCATCTTCCTAGCATATGAAATATATGCTTTTCTGGGATTCGTCCCCCCTCATTCCTTATAAAATAGCCATGTCTACACTGTGTGCAAGTGAGAGCATAATTATCTTCTTATTTTTTCTAAAATCTGGTAATTCGATTACAATAGGGGCCAATCTTCTGTTTCGGCCGCTGTACTTTTGCAGGTGCTTGTAGTTTCAGTACGGAGTTTGTATATGACGGTTGTGTATTTAGTTTGATAAAGAAATAAGAATCAGTTTTCTGTGGTCTGTAACAAGTGTAAACTCCATTATATCATATGAGAATTTGAGAGGTAAACTTGGTGAAACGTTTGGATTTAAATTGAACGATCTTGGAGAAGTGCTTGACGGGAAAAAAGTTGTTTCGTTTTAGTGATGCAGGAAACATTGTTACCAAACGTAGAGCGGCACTTAATTCGGAGCATGTGAATGCACTCACATGTGTAAAAGCATGGATGAAGCAGTATTAACTAGGTGAGTCTTCATACTCTCCGTTATTTATGTTTGTCTAAAAAATTTCCGGAGAAATTGACACAATAAATTATAAACCTCATAAAAAATAAGTTAGTAAGTAATTAAAATAATTGTTTTGTAATATAACGATACAATATATACAGATATACAACATTTAATACCTATGCTTAACACCGAACACAAGTTAAATTTAACGATAATTGTGTATTACATTATATTAAAACATTTTTTCAACTATAAAAAATCGATTAATTGATAGATTAATCGATTAAATTCAAATAGTTAATCAATTAAATACTTTGATTTATCGACAGTAGGCCTACTAGTAAAAAACTGATCAGGAAGAGAAAAAGGAATTGGTTGGGTTACGACTGAGAAGAAACTGCCTACTGAAAGGAATGATGAACGGGATAAGGGTTCGTGACAAAAGAAGATGTCAGATGATATACGATATTAAGATATATGGATCATATGCAGAGACAAAAAGGAAGGCAGACAATAGGAAAGACTGAAGAAAGCTGGGTTTGCAGTGAAACACCTGCCCTTAGGCAGAAACGGAAAGAATGGAATAATCGTTTACATTTGTATTCTAGATTGGACTAAAGACTAGCAATTTCGCAGGTTCGGGTTTCTTCAGGTCTCATGATTACTATTTAAATAACCCGGATTGAACGATAGTATATTACATCAATACCACTAATTGTAATCTAGATTGAGAATAACTTAATAAAAATATGTACCATACATCAATATAAACACGCATTACTAATGTAATAATTAATTAACAATCATTCATACATATCGCAAATTACAAGAGGAATTACACCAACGTCTAACATAGTGTAAAAGTCATTTTGGCACGAAGCTAAAAGTTTTTAAAATTGTTAATTACATATTATGCTTTTATAAAACCAACATGCACACAAGGCCTCACAATTGATAGACCAATGATTATCGTCGGCTTAGAATGTAAATCTGCTAACCGCCAAAAAGAAAATTTTACAAGGGAAGCAAAAAACTGAGTTTAAATTAACTCTGAAACTTTAGAACCAAATCCAAATTACAGATATAAGTGCCACCTGTACTTTGAATTTGGTCCTAAAATTTCAGAGTTAATTTAAACTCAGTTTTTTTGCTTCCTTTGTAAAATTTTCTTTTTGGCGGTTAGCAGGTTTACACTCTTAGCCGACGAAATGATACCTTAGTTTTAACGCTGTTCTAACTTCGGTTATGTAGGCCTGCCGTATATTACAGCCATGTCAATCAGTACTCGCTATAAGAATTTTCTCGCTCTAGCCCAGCGGTCATCAAAACACTGCACGCCCGGGCTAGCATCTCTTACCCGCGGACAAGACACAGTCCTAGCGTGCAATCGTCGCTGCTGGCGGGTATGCTGTCTCTCTCTATCCTTGTGCATGACGGAGCAGAGTTCCATACCCTCCATGCACTACTCTATCCATTTCAGCGAGTGCTGACGACCATTGCTTCAGCCCGTCGCTGCTCGTAGACACACACGTCGCTTCCCCTCCCGCTGCTGTAAGAGGGACAGCAAGGGTCTTGCATAGAAGCTGTTCAACTCAACTGGACGGAAATTCCGTCAGTTATTGCGTCAAAACTGACGGAATTTCAACACAACGGACGGGAAAAGAATGGCTTTGACTGGTGACGGATTTTCTGGCGGAAATTACGATTTACATCGACTTTGAACTTTTTTTTTACCTGCTGTAATTTTAATTGCTTAATTTGGGTGGGGGGGGGATTTTACTTTTTCTTTGAACAGTCCTGCCAGTGCCGTACCATGTTAAAGAATCCCCTGTTTTGGATTTCCTCGTAATAAAGTCAGAGGTTGACGAATTATTATTTTAATCAAGATTGGTAAGTAAGTTATGTTAAAATTTGCTTTTTATTTGTATATAGATATATTGAGTGGGTCGTTTTTGTTTTTGAAGGATTCTGACGAATTTCCAGGTGTTAGACTGTCGGGACAGAAATTATGTATTGGCAACACTGGTTCCACTGTAGTTGAACCATGGCCTTGAATCTCGCGCAGGTTACTTGGGCGATAACACGGTAGGTATGTACAGTTTCCCTGGAAAAGGATGAGACGATTGAATATTCTTAAGTCTCAGATGTAAGACACTGCGCATGATTAGAGACCAGAGCACTGATACACAAGATAACGAATATTGAGTTACTTAAATGCAGGCTATTTGGTTTGTTACTACCATCGTTCCGAAATTCACTTCAAATACTGCAAAAAATATGATAATATTACGTAAATAAAAGATAAATATATACGTAAATCGTGTAGTTAAATCGACAATGGACCTTCATGACTATCGACACTCCGCAAAGAACGGAAAGCTTTCATGTCGTTACAATAGCTCAGACGCTAAGACTTCTGCCTGTTGTATAGAAGAGAGCGAGTTCGATTCTCAGTCTACATCAACGATTTTTTTTTTGTCTAAATAATGTTCAAATAGCTAAGTAACGTTGAAATAGAGTTTTACAAAGTCCTGAGATTAAGTGTTAATGATCACAGACAATACAAAATTACAAGTTATAATATTATAAACGTTAAACTAATGAATGCATTTATTTACACACATATACAATGTAAATGCATATATATTAAAAACTAACAATTAAAATGAAATTAAAAATATTCCTCAGCCACACAGACAAACTTTTACAAAGGTTTAGAGTCCTTAGGCTATGTCATTTGCTGAGTAATTATTACAATATTTTATTAGTAGTTTTCCCATATGTGTAAGAAAAGCACTCGCAAAAGAAAACACTTTTTGTTAAAAGTGTGGCTTTGGATTATTTCATTCTCACCCCTTCAGTTGATTTTAACTATTTTATCTACGTGTTTCCAATAGTGTTTAATTTAATGTGCATTCAATTTTATTCATATTATGATTGAATGAAAAAGCAATGTTGCAGTTATTGACTAATTACATATATTAATACTAATTATTATATGCAACTGTTAAGTAACCAATTGTAGTATCTTTTGCAAAATCTTTAATGTTTAAGTTGTCAATAATATTTCAATTTGCAATAGATTTGGAATCCTCTACTTTATAATCACTTGTTTTAATGAAAAAATATGTCCTTTCTTAGAATGTCTACAAGTTTAACTTTAACAACATTCCGAATAACTTTAATTGCATTATCTGAATTTTGTACTTTTCTATTCAAATGTATTCTATTTCCCTCTTTCATAATTTTTTATAAATTACACTGTACTTCTTGTAGTATTTAAGGACATGAGGATCATTACATTGCAGCTCATTACATAGAGATTCTTCTTTTTAATACATGAGATTTTTAAGTCCCCGCGTTATCTACATTTTTTTACTTTTGAATTTTTTCACAACATTGAGTGGAGAACATCCACTGAAGTGATTCTGAAATTAAGTGAAAGATACAATACATTTACTCTTAATATCAGTAGTACCAGTATCATATACGTTTTTCCAAGATTCATTTTGTAGACATAAATGTAAATAATCACTAGATACAGCATTTACGGCCCTTTTTTAGTTTTTAAATTAATATTTTGAAATTGTTGAGTGACATTGGAAACACATAGGATTTGTTTATCATGTTCAAACAAGCCATTAATTATAGATTCTGTCGAATAGAAATTCAGTCTAATTCTGTGTACAAAAATTTTATCAATGACTGTGCTACTTCAGCTTGTATGCTGGTGGAAAAATTACGCTACGACTAAGGTTGTCAGTTTCAAGGAGTGAATTTAATTTACTTTTACGGAAAAGTTCCGAGAGATAATCTATGTTTATGTCACTACAGAATAGCCACCTATGCCCACCGACGCCCTCGAAAGCGAGACGAATTGTGGAATCACGTTGTTGACACCTGGGAAGATCTCGCCGGGGATCAGAACCTACTCCACAATCTCGTGACATCCATACCGGATTGACTTAAGGCTGTAATAGAAGCTGATGGCATGTGGACAAGATTTTAAGTTAACAGGTCTCTTTTTGTTTCTTGTGATTATTGTTTGAGGAAGAATACTTTTACCTTCCAAGTAAGATTTTTTTGACGAGGTTCAGCCCGCTTGTAAGACCCAGAAATTGGGCATAAATTATTCCATATTTTTCGACAAATTAGACAGTCGAGGAACTCTGAAGAAATTAATTACACCTCAATAAAAAAAAGTTTTACCTGGGATCGAACAGGAGACGTTTCGGTTGTACAGTGGAACCGACACGCTACTATATGAGCTACCGAGACAAGACAGCGACAGCAGCAGTCCAGAATGTAGATCCCATAGCAGGCATTTGTCATTCGGTACAGAGAAGCAATGATATTTTGTGACTCGAGCAATGTCGTGAAATCGTGGCCTTAAATGGCTATCTTCTTCGTGATTCTTATTCTAGTCCTTGTCCTTGTTGTGGTCCTTGTAACAATTCTTCTGGTATATGTCATGGTATACGTCGATATCGAGTGAACCGCGCTGTAGAACTTTAACTTCCGACGACCAAGAGTCGTCTCATTCCTTTTAAGGGTAACTGTACATCTATTATCAGGCACTACATCTCACTTGACGATGTGTCAGAGGAAGAACAATTGTTTGTATGCATCTGCAATCTGAGTAGTGCAATATGTAGCTAGTCGGCAATGTATGCAATGGAAGTGGAAAGGAACTGGACACCCTACCCCATTATCTCCTGACCTAGTTACCTTATAAGTGTTGCATTCTTGGTATCACATGTGAGGTTCAGACCTGTTTTTGGACAGATGACTAAACAACAATAACCTGTGTAATGGAAACAAAAGAAAGAAATAGGACGCAGGCCGCAGGGATGATATATGTAAGATAATCTGAAAGGAAGCTGGATTATGGATAAAATCAAGAATATAGATATATGTCAAGAAGTAGGAACACAAAAGTGTTAATGATAAGATATATGACTATCAACACACCTGGACAGAATATATCAATAATTACCGACAAAGGAATACCAAATAAAGTCCTTTAGTATAATCGCAGAGGAAGAAGAATGTTTTGATGGACTGCTGTCTTAAACATAGATGGAACCATAGGATAATTAGTCTGCTCATGACGATGACTATTATTATTATTATTATTAAATGTTTACAACTTCGTTTTGATAGGTTACATAAACAGTGATAACAATGCTAACATTGGAAATTGGACTCATGTTTATAGAAACAATATTCGTATCTCAGTAACCTGATGTCACCTGTTCTATTTGCGTACTATATTCCACTCATGCATCACCGTGTATATCTCAATCACATACATATTTATTATAAGGAAATAAGTAAATACATAGTCACATACAGATTCAATATAAACATCATCTGAAAGAAACACTGGGATGTTAAAATTACACCTTGTGTTTCGACGCACAGGTGTCTAATGTACACTTAGCGGCAAAAAGAATGAGCGGCTGACAATTTCGAAGTTCCAGAGACATAACGTTGCGCATGCTCGTCTCGTCAAAGCCGTAGTTCACCAGATAACACATAATAATTAAACCATTTAAATTTGCTGTATTTTGTTTAAGAATCTAAAATTTGTAATAAATCGAATGGCGGGTTGATTCTAGATACATCAGGGCTCTTGAAGAGTGAAATAATAACAAAAATTGATAAATACAAATTCAACCGGAGCGAATATGAACAAGAAAACCACGTATTATGCCGAACCAACATTAACAGTCACAGTAGCGTAAGTCGTTACGGCATTGGTATATTGAACAAGTTGATAGTAGTAGCTCAAGATTCGAATCTCCCAAAATCTTCTGTTTTTTAATTACAAATTTGCCATCATATGTGTCTCGCAAAGCTATAATTATGTGGCGATATCTCTTAGAATATGCCCAAACTCTAATAAATAATAAACCTCCCCCTCTCTTTCAAGCAATACTGCTATCTGTTAATACAACGTTCTGTCTCGTCATTACGCTTGAAGATGGCACAGGAACAATAACTCATTGCCCTGGTTCGCATAGGTTATTCTGCGTATGCTACTCTCCAACAGGACTTCGATTGGAGAAATGTCATTTTCTCCGACTAGGTAATTGTCTTCAATAGCATTCTGCGTATATTACTCTCCAACAGAACTTCGATTGGAGAAATGTCATTTTCTCCGACTAGGTAATTGTCTCCAATAGCAACGATAGTACTGCCCTAATTTATTATATGAATGGTCACCGATACGATGAACGCTTTGTGAGACGAATTAAAAAGTCGGGTTGCGCGAGGGTCGCGTGTTGGGGGTGGATGTCATACGAAGGGCCAGAACTTCTGGAACGCATCCACGGGCGGTTTACGGCTGAAGTCTACGAACACATTTTGGCAAATGTAACGATCCCTTCCGCCCGAAAACGATATCCAGAAGGAACACTTTTCTTCCAGCAGGATAATCATCCGATACACACCGCCAACCGGATTCAAAGATGGTTTACGAGGAGGCGTGATGTCGACCCAGTTGACTGGTCTCCAAAATCACCAGATATGAATCAGATTCAAAATTTGTGGGCTGTAGTCAAAAGGATCCTACGCTCTAATTAGGCAGAGCAACCACCCGTTCGGACACCTGAGGAACTGTGGGAGAGAGTTCTAGATGCGTGGGAGGAGATGGCCAAGAATTTAGACTTGTTCCATAATCTTGTGAACTACATGCCGCGCGAATGAGGGCAGATGTTGACGCAGGTGGTTTGTGGACGAGACACTAATCCCCACGACAGGCCTTTTTTGTTAATATATTAACAAATTGTTTTTATTAATTTAATTATTTATTTGTGTTTGATATGCGTCCGGATTTTTAGGATGTGAAACAAGAATTTTTATTTATACAGGCCAGGTCTCGCCTATTAATAGCTCACAGGTAATGGGAAATTATATTTTTACAAGGCAGGCATAACGAAGTTTGTTAACAAATGCCATTTCACATTTAAACTAATAAATTAAGTAAAAATTAAAATACAAAAATAATAATTTTACCTTACCGGGAGACGAACTCACAACCTCTGGTACGGATGTCAGACTTCTTACCACTGGGCCACACACTGCTCGTAAGGTTTATTACATTATAGACGGATGACTTTCAATGAAAAGACACCACAGCAATGCCTTGCACTGCGTTACGTTTACACGAGTGAACCGCGCGATAGAAATTAGCATTTCTATCGACCAAGAGTCGGCCCATTCTTTTTGCCGCTAAGTGTACGCAGTGGCGGAGAAGTGAACATATCCCTCCTTTATTTTCGACACAATGATGGTTATGATTGAATACTTGATATGGACACTTATCTGATGTTTTAAGAGTTAAGATCATCGGCATGGAGACTTTCAGTTCTTTTGTTTGTTCTACCTGTTACACCTAGTGTTTGTAATAATGTTAATTATTATAAAATTAATAAAACAAGTTATAAAAAATACTAAATATGTCTGATAGGTATAAAAAGAGCGTGTTAAAAGTTATGTAAAGAAGATGTATAACAATTAAAAATTAAACGTGCCTTACCAAATAAAGCTCCAAAGGACACAATTCTTATTTTTTTTAATTACTGCTTTACTACTGTGAATGATGGACCCTAACAAAAGCAGAAAAAGACAAATAGAATCAGCAGAAATGAAAATGTTACGGGTGGTAGCAGGATAACAAAGAATAGACAAAAAGAAAAATGAAGAGATAAGAAAAGAACTAAATATCTACAATTTAAATGAAAACATTAGAGAATACCTATAAACATATTTTGAACATAACTTATACAAAGAATGGAAATCATCGAATCTCTAAAAGAATATAAAACTACAAACCTACAGACAAGAAAATACAGGGACGACCACTTGAAAGATGGAGAGATCAGTTCAACCGGAACAGGCCTTTTGGCCTAAACCAGTGATGCCAAAGCAAGCGCATTTTTCTGACCTTGACGTCGTGCGCGGGCATCAAGCGCTAGATATGGAATGAGGAAATGTTATGTATATGAATAAGCAGTCTGTTGAATTAAAAAACAGTGGTGTACAAAGTTCAAACGCAACGTGAAATTTTATGTCGTTATTTCTATATGGCTTCTTTCTGTTTAATATTACGTATATTGTCTGAAAAAAGTACAAACACCAATTTCTTAATATTGCAGTTGTGTTTTAAACTTTAATAACATAATAAAGAGTTAAGAAGAAATATTCACATACAATCCATAGTAGTACAACTATATAGTACTAAGTGAATGAAACACATCATTCATAAAGAAAGTTATATCCCAAAAAAAAAAAAAAAGAGATTGAGTATGACATGATAAGCTGGAATTTATATTGATGATATCTTTAGCCTTATAAAAGTTATCAATAAACTAATCGAAACATTGCTATAGTACAAAGCAAAGTTACCTAGGTATATGTTTTAAATGTAATTAATATTACATAACAAAACTCTTATCGCAGTATGCTTTTAAGGTGATAATGGTGCGCAACTTCCTATCATCAGAATATTAAATTATTTTCTCGAAATCTTCTGAAGCTATAGAGCTGACGTTTTTACAACACATGAGCACATATCTTTTGTTTATGATGTAACAGTAGTTGCTTTGCTTTATTCTTTTGCTTATAAACATTTTCCATGCGAATAGTTTCAAAATTTTCAATACACTATCTTCAGTAATACGTATTTTCGATACTTACGATTTACGAAAACATCGCTTCTGTAGCTATAAGGCTACTGAATAATCATATCTGAAAATTTCATTTAAAAAATTTGAGAAAATATTCCTTTTGAATAAAAAACAAACATGAAAAATTAGCATTGAAATTAAAACTTACGTTCCTGTAATGGACTTATACTTCTCAGACAAATCTAAAATTTAACATGAGCACAGTTTTAATAAGTTCTCTTCCCTTTATCTATTGATTCAGTGCTGGCCATCCCTGTATAATAGCTCGACCAAGCGGTATATAATACCTCTTTCGTCTGTCTCTTTCCTTTCCGCTGTAAAGCGCTCAGGCTCTCCTGAGCTGTAAAGCGCGCATTTGCGCCTATGGGCATCAATTGACATGACTGGCCTAAACCTTGATGTTGATTAATGAAGATGATGATGAATGTTCTTCCTCCATGAGGATTCGAACTAGCGCGCATTTCGTAACGCGATTCCAAAGCAGAATATACCAGACTCGACGCCATAGCGAGGGAACGATCTTCAGTACACTGTTGCCAAATACAACGACATCAAAATTCTTATTTTGAGAAAATTGCAGGAGGTAGCTGGTTTCTTAAAGATTTTTGGTCCTTTCTGCCATATAGATCTATATTATTAGTTTAAAGGGTGAATATCACCTTAAATATCAATGATTGGACAAAGTTTTGTGAACAGAGAGGGCACACTTCTATTTTAATGTAGTGAACACAATTTATTGCATAATTTAGTCTGAAAATGATCACGAGGTTTTAATTCAACAAGGTCTTCACAATGTGAAAGTCATTGTACACTATAGCGTGGCTTATCTTCGTAATTCATCATCGGTCCATATTGCTTCGAAGAAGACAACAGTAACTGTCACAGTAAATCTACAGCGCCACTATAGTTTGCCACAGAATTTCGTCACACCTAGACTGAGGTATCACCATCTGAAAAACAATCTTT
The DNA here is from genome assembly GCF_040183065.1 of Periplaneta americana. Classification (NCBI taxonomy): domain Eukaryota; kingdom Metazoa; phylum Arthropoda; class Insecta; order Blattodea; family Blattidae; genus Periplaneta; species Periplaneta americana. Next base: position 72,711,927 of record NC_091127.1, on the reverse strand, counting down.
ATGCAAGATGACGCACCTCCCCACTCCTAAACTCACACAAAACGTTAACTACACGGATATTTTGCGATCATGTCGTCATCAACAGTGAGCACTTTCCAACAATATGGACTTCACGAACTCCAGACTTCAATCCAACCGACTTTTGGTTGAGAACGAGTTTTCATGGACAACCAACAACCCTACAGCAACTGGAAGATACTGTACTACCTCTCGGGGAATTAGGAATACTGTAAAACATTGTCTGCAAAATGCTATGCATAGAAAATGGCGTTTGTTGAACAAAGAAATGGCGGACATATTCTTAACCTTTTTGTAAAACAAACCTCAGTGTTTCTTTAACACAGTGATGTTTTTTTCTGCCTCAAATACTGTATGTGGTAATATAATATTTGAAATGAGTTTTGAATTTCCTTATATTTGAGTAAAAACATGAAATCGAATTTTCCTGGATCGTGAAACATTATTTTTATACTTAATGAAATTAGGAAGTAAAATGAAATTTATTGTACAGCGTCCTCATTGTGGTTTGGGATCAGTCTGTGAGACCAATACGGAACATCTTGTTGCTACTGTTGAATTAGGAGACACGAGACTTGCAGCTAAATACAGTTTCCTGCATTTCACTTTCTTCCTTCCACGTTCGTTACAGACAAGCCACTTTCATATTCGCATATGCTTATTGTTTTGGCAGCTATTTCGAGCTTTCACTAACAGAAATGCGATATGCCTGCAGCAAGAAACGGAAATGAAAACGGTCCTCTAGCAGGATGAGATAATAAATTTCCCGAATTTATCCGATGCCATGACAAAGCATTAAGGTATTCTAGAGCAAAGAGAGCGGCCTTTTGTGTTTATAAAATAGGATAAACTAGCGCTGTTGGGCAGTGGAGCCTCTTTACACTATTAAACTTCAATTTTGCGTCCCATTTTTAGGAACTAGTAATTTTTACTTCCGCAAAGCCTGGGGTATAGTTGCATGTGCAAACTAAATTCACTGAAATTATTATGTGAGGACTCTAAACTGTTTCCAATTATTGATTTACGTCTGTGGATAACAAAGTATTATAATATCATTTGCCATGTAGGAGACCAGAGCTCGTTTTACTTTTCCATATTTATTTGTAACTTTACTGTTCTCCAGAACTGTGTTAGGCTACATTAAATTGAAATATGTTATTTCGATTTCGTCACGCTCGCTGTATCAAGTGCGAGGTAATCCAGTGTCGATGGAGGTATATTGGCGCAATGAATCCGAGAATTCACCATGGAATTTTCTGACATTCGCCTAGAAGTTGGGAGAAAATACAGAAAAAAACCCAGATGCATGTGCAAATATTCATAAGCTTCAGCTAATTTTGCTATTGATGTATCTGGATAGAGTTCAGCTTCAAGCTCATCGTCCACGTTTAGGGATCGGGTAGTCCTCTTTTTCTAGTAGAAGAGAGAAGGAAGTGGGGTGCGAAGATTTGTAAAGTTATAAGACAAAACACATTTTCCTGAAACTAAAGTATAGTTTCAAATTATAAAATTTGTTTTGTTTCACGCGTGTAGTCTTAATAAAAAAGTTAATGACCAATAATTGAGAATTATTTAAGTTCAACTTAACATTATAAATAGGCTCCGTATTTCAGCTATCTATAAACTGCAATAAAGTTGCCTGATTCCAAGTATATTTGACGTCACAGTGCTGGTGCAGGTACAGGTACATTCGTATACAAAAAATAGTTACGCATCCTCTTCCCTCTTCCTCTAGAAAGATAAAACCAGGACGCAGTCATAGTGAGTAGTCTTATCGATCACTGCTCTTACTAGTCGTATTATTTAAATGACATCTTTCTGGCCGATTGAAGATTCATTGCAGAAGTAAAATGCCTTGGGTAATATGCTCAAGAGTGTAATATTGCAGGGCATAGTTGAGGATATTTGAACGAATATTCTTGCTGTCCATATATGTAGACAACATTACATTATACTGTAAATTGTGTAAAATAAACGTAGAAGTGACAAAAGCAGTGCACTGAAAAACGCTGCAATACCAAAAGGCACAGAAAGTGTTGAATGTAATCGAAAAGTACCAGTTCCATCAAAATCTGGAAATTATGAAGATATTAACTCGACGTTTAACATGGATTTGTGTAGCCTACCATAATGTTCAGTGCCAACATCCTAATTAATAAATTAAGTAATCTACATTTTAGGGAATTTCTAGAGAAGTACCTGCATAGAAGATTAATGGGTTTTCAGTTTTGAGCGAAATGCAATATCCTAATGAAACAAACAAATATCAGATAATAGGTATATCTTGTACTACATCATGCACCAATAACATCATGTGCTATTAAAAGAATTTCTAGCGATATAAAATCATTATAAATGACATCCGCCTATGTTCAAGTTCCGTAACTTACGAATGCACGTTATTATTCACTTCAATGACGAAAATTAACATCACTGCTTAAGCACGTGTTTACTTGTATAGCTTCAGAATGTCGGGAGTTGACTGTACTTCACGAACACGCAGCGAAACGCGTTTGTTTATATCCTTATCCTTTGTATTACCTGTGTTCGGCGTACTATATACCCAATGTGTCTTTAACTTCAGTCTTTAGGTAGATGGAATACGAAGCCTAATTATAATTCTATACAAATGATATATTTATTGCGGCCGGTAGTAACACAGCCAGAGAGCCAACTTGACAGCATAACAACCAACTTCACACTATCCCATACACCCCCATTCTATTCCACAAAGTAGGATCGTCCCTAAGGACGACGAAAATAGGTTTCTGAGTAGATGTCAGCATTTCAGTAACACTATAAGTATTGTATCGTCGATAAGATTGCCATTCAGAGGCTGCAATTGATTCGCAAATGGTCGGCAGGCTTGGAAATCACATAGTATCACAAAGATATATTTTTACGTTGCTTTCGTAATGTGCAGAACAATTATCATGTAATACATTATTCGTGGGTTTGAATTTCCTCCTTTCTTTCTTGTGATACAATATCTCTGTATATAACATTGTTTGTATTACATAATTTACATGCAATGTTCCCGTCATTCACTTGAAAATATTCACTAAATTCTACTTCAAAAATAAATGCCTGAGAAACTTTCATTTTCGTCATTATTATTCAGCAGGTACACTATTTACGCGTGCTACAGTAGTGACTGGCGAACGAAATATTCAGCAGCTACACTATTTATACACTGGTGAACGGATAGTCGACTTGAAATCACCGTAAAGCACCCTATCGGTCCTCAACGTTACAATCCTAGTAATAATGAAATAGTGTTGTGCTCTACGGTTTTCCATGGCTGAATGTCATTACTGTTGGATTTGTTCCAAAGAAAATAATTTGTTATGACTACATTTCGCAGGTTAAGTGATACCTCATATATACAAAAATGGTAATTTTGTTTAACTACATTATTATTTAGTTGAACTACATTATTATTATTATTATTATTATTATTATTATTATTATTATTATTATTATTTACAAAATTGGGTAGTTAATTAATATTTTGTCCTGGAATACAAGTTCTTGCAAACCAGAAAGAAATATCAAGTCTCTCCATTAAAAAAAAATAATTTTTGAAACGGCTTTTTGATTCAAATGAAAATTTACAGATACGATGTATCATTCCTTAGCCATCGATTTGTCATTTCAAAATAATACTGTTTTCCCCATTTGGCACGTGATTTTTGTGTCACACGGTAAGCCTATATGTGGGAACTGAAAAGGGGATTGATACATTCACTTCTTCTTAATATTTAATATTAATTTTACTTACTTACTTACTTACTTACAAATGGCTTTTAAGCAACCCTCAGGTTCATTGCCGCCCTCACATAAGCCCGCCATCGGTCCCTATCCTGTGAAAGATTAATCAACTCTCTATCATCATACCCCACCTCTCTGAAATCAATTTTAATATTATCCTCCCATCTACGTCTCGGCCTTCCAAAAGGTCTTTTTCCTTCCGGTCTCCCAACTAACACACTATACGCACTTCTGGATTCGCCCGTACGTACTACATGCCCTGCCCATCTCAAACGTCTGGCTTTAATGTTCCTAATTATGTCAGGTGAAGAATACAATGCGTGCAGTTCTGTGTTGTGTAACTTTCTCCGGTCTCCTGTAACTTCATCCCTCTTAGCCCCAAATATTTTCCTAAGAACATTATTCTCAAACACTCTTAATCTCTGTTCCTCTCTCAAAGTGACAGTCCAAGTTTCACAACCATACAGAACAACCGGTAATATAACTGCTTTATAAATTGTAACTTTCTGATTTTTTTCAGCAGACTAGATGACAAAAACTTCTCAACCGAATAATAACAGGCATGTCCCATATTTATTCTGCGTTTAATTTCCTCCTGAGTGTCATTTATAGGCCTATTTGTTACTGTTGCTCCAAGATATTTGAAATTTTCCACCTCTTCGAAGGATAAATCTTCAATTTTTATATTTCCATTTCGTAGAGTAAGGGAGGGTATTGTCGGATACCATTTTGATGTTTCAAAATAAAGGTAATTGAAAAAAGTTAGAACTGGAATTACTTAGTATTATAATAACCTCTTGGGGTTCCTGCAGATTGTACATAAGTATTAGGTAATTTACATAATATGTATTTGCTGTATAACTTGCAAAGACAAAACAGAAATAATATTATCACTGACAGAATGGGAAGCTAATGTCGGATACATTAGACATTATTATGTAAGAGGTATGATAATGCATTTAAAGTAATATATTGCATATCAGAAACTATTACAATAGTGTTCTGTTTAGCCAACTGATATGCAAGCCTTTTAACATCATTTCTGGTTCATCCAAAATATTTTCTCTCCGTCATTAACACATAGTCAACTAGCTTCTCGTCAAGTGAAGCTGGGAGTATTGGTTTTCGTCCAAGTTTCGATTTAACGGCTTTGGTGGGCTCAGAATTGGACCGTACATAATCAAATAATGTTGATCGAGGTACATTGAATCTTTTGGAAGCAGCAAGCTAGCCCATTCTTTTCTCCCGTACTGCGACAATGGCATTTATCATATATTCAGACTTCCATTTTTTTAGACTGAATCTCTTTTTTCTTTTACTTTAGGCATCTAAAAATATCACAAGAAGAAACAATTCGTTAACTTAATAATATTCGATTAATTAGAAAATTAATTACTTATATTAATTAAAAATACCCATGAGTAAAAATGTAGTGGGTTGTTATAGAAAACATATAAATGGGTTTACGGCAGCTTTTATGTAGCGAGCAGCATTGAAAGACAGCCGCTAATGTCGGATACTATCCGACATTGCCCTCGGCTAGTATCCGACATTGCCCTCAGCTAGTATCCGACATTGGCCGACTCTTCACAAACAGTAAAACAAGCCAGTTGCATTAAACATGTTGTCGATAACATTTCTGCAATTAGAGAATTAAGAAGCCTTATCTATGGTATATCGAACAGTGCATACCATGTTGTGTAAATATAAGAATAACTTGTAACGAATAAATCACATTACTTACCCTGAAAAAGTTTTTTTTTTGTAGTCACGTTGAAAACACGCTATTCACACACAGTGAAGCACTCAACAGTAATGGCTATTCATGCAGATGTCCGTCTACTTGTAGAGAACGTAATGCAGTATTTTCACATCGATTGCACCATTAGATGGAAAAGAAATATGTTATCCGAGATTATCCGACATTACCAGACCTATCCGACAATCCCCTCCCTTACTCTACAATATTCTGGTCACGAGATATAATCATATACTTCGCCTTTTCGGGATTTACTTCCAAACCTATCGCTTTACTTGCTGCAAAAAAAATTTCCGTGTTTTCCCATTTTATTTGTCGATTTTCTCCTAACATATTCACGTCATCCGCATAGACAAGAAGCTGAAGTAACCCGTTCAATTCCAAACCCTCTCCGTTATTCTGAACTTTCCTAATGCCATATTCTAGAGCGAAGTTAAAAAGTAAAAGTGATAGTGCATCTCTTTGCTTTAGCCCGTAGTGAATTGGAAAAGCATCAAATAGAAACTGGCCTATACTGACTCTGCTGTAAGTTTGACTAAGATATATTTTAATTAGTCGAAGTAGTTTGTTGGGAATACCAAATTTAATAAGAATATTATATAAAACGTCTCTTTCTTCTCTTATTAATTTTACATTTATATTTACAAATATTCAAGGCGATGTAGTTTCCTAATCAAAATTATTACTCTTCATTGTTTGCCATCTCTTTTGTACACCAAACGCATTCTCACGAGCTTGATTTCAGTATCATAACAAAGCGAGCCTGAATAACGGACTTCATGTGTTGGGAGTAATCAATACAGCCTAAGGCTTTTGAATTTCGATGTTGTTTTGTTTCTTGTGTTTTGCCATTAAATATTTTCACAGTTCTATGAAAACAGAACAATGTTATTCGTGAAGCAGTCGTGTAATTGAATACAATGCATTCATTAGAAGCAGGCATTTTATTAGTGAGTTGGCTTTAATTAGCAGTTTATTATACTTAATTACAGGATTTATATTAGAAGTATAGTACGTTGTTTAAACGTGAAGTTGATCTAATGATACTGAGAATTAAACTGCAATGTTACTTATTACTGAGAGCAGGAACCTATAACGATATCCTTCACGTAATCTGAAAAATAGAGCCCACCGTTTGGCCACCGACCCACTGGAATCAGATTAACTGTGTTCAGAATATATCTCAACACCAGGCTGCAGAGTTGATGCATTAAGTTTCTTATTAATAGGCTTGTAATGTTGGGGACCGATAGGGTGCGTTACGGTGGTTTCAAGTTGACTATCCGTTCAACAATCAGTACTCTAGCATGCGTAAAGTGTACCTGCTGAATAATACCGATGGTTAAATGTTCTCAGGAGCATACTTTTGCAGCGGAATTTGGTGACTGTTCTGAAGTGAATTTTATTTTTTTTTATTTTAGTAGGTTATTTTACGACGCTTTATCAACATCTTACTGTCGGTGACTCAGGAGAAGACGAGAGCGGACTGAGGAGGATGGAATGTGAACAGATAACGTACGACAACACGTGCAATATTTGTACTGCAGTAAGCGGAAACATTAGGTCTCCTTCTGTTCAACTTAGCTTTAATTTCCATACGCATTGTTACTCATGTTTCCTGTACGAGTAATAACCTGGCTACTGAGATGCTTATCTGAGCGATGTTTATAATAATCAGCAGCGATAGTCAAGAAGGTCACATTCATTCCGCTCGTCTTCTCCTGAGTAACGGACAGTACTGTACTCCAACCACGAGAAAGTCTCCAGGGAATGAAGGGAAGTGGGATGATGCTGTGAATGAATGTTGATGTCATAAGATGTCATAAGGTCACACACGTGGTTACTCTTATCTCTAGTGGCTAGCTCTCACAGCACAAACCATAACATTGATACAGACATACTGATACTAACCTAGTTACAAAATTAGATCACAGTTAATCTCCTGGTCTTTTAATCTCTTCATACAGGAAATAACATATGCAGGAGAGCGCATGGTTTTTAAACTGACGTTATAACGATAATATTATTTATCTACTTCGTTCCAATAGATGACGCAATAGTAAGCACATTCCATTCACGGTTGATCTCCTGGTTGAAGAACAGTAGGTTATTTAGCACCTGAATGAGATGAAGGTGATAATGCTGGTGAAATGAGTCCGGGGTCCAGCACCGAAAGTTACCCATCATTTGCTCATACTTGGTTGAGGGTAAACCCCGGAAAAAACCTCGAGGTCACTTTCCCCGACCGGGAATCTAACCCGGGCCACCTGGTTTCGCGACCAGACGCACTAACCGTTACTCCACAGATGCGGACATTTGAAATAAATTATGGAAACGTTACATGTAAATTATGTAATACAAACATACGAGGTGACAAGCTATATTATATACAGAGACATTGTAGCACAAGAAAAGAAAGGAGGAAACTCAAACTCACGAACAATTCTATGATAGAGTTGGTGCATTCAGTTCTCTGATTAATAGGCTTGTAATGTTGGAGACAGAGAGGGTGCGTTACGGTGGTTTCAAGTAGAATATCCGTTCACCAGTCAGTACTCTAGCATGCGTAAACAATGTACCTGCTGAATAAGAATGCGGAAGGTTAAAGGCTCTCAGGCATATACTTTTGCAGCGGAATTTCGTGAGTGTACATTACATGTAAATTAAGTAATACAAACAAACGAGGTGAGAAGCTATATTATATTCAGAGACATTGTAGCACAAGAAAAGAAAGGAGAAACTCAAATCCACTAATAATTCTATGATAGAGTTGAACTAGAATTTTTATTAGGATTATATTTTTATTTATTTATTTTGGAACTTAAAGGTTTTGTTGTTTAGGATTCTATTTTATTGTAAAAATGTTTTTGAGATGTTCATGAGCCTATGGATTGATTCGAATATTTAACTTTCAAGAATTAAGAGAAATGATTTCCAATTTATGCTTTAGTGCTGTAACTTTCTTGGATCGTAAATGTGATTTTTATCATCTCAAAACTATACAGTATAGAGAAGTTTGCCTTGAAATGGAGAGGTAGGAAGTTTAAATTTACTGTAGATATTATCTATTACTGTCTCCAGTAAAATATATAAGGTTCATTAATTTTTGTGTATGATTTATAAAATGAAACAGAATATTTCAATCACACCTTATTCTTTGAAAATAGGATGATTAATTTGTAATTTTACATTTTCTGGAAGTCTGTAGTCAATAATACATAAATTGTTCATTTTCCAAATGCTTAAAAAAGACCGGTATATGATTTTGATGGGGGTAATTGTATTACCCCCTTGGTAGTAGAAAGTTGTAAAAAAATCTTGGTAATTATGTGTTACCTAGTGAACTACGGCTTTGACGAGACGAGCATACGCAATGTTATGTATCTGGAACTTAGAAATTGTCGGCGTCTCATTCTTTTTTAAAAATTGTCGGCGTCTCATTCTTTTTACAGTTAAGTGCACATATCAGCCAGAACCTCAATCAAAGGTAAGGGCGATAGTAGGTATGGATAATGAGAACGCAAGTTAAGTAGTTACAGGAAATATGTTCACGCAGAAATCAGAAGGTTAAATAATTTGGAACAGAAAAAGATTGATCATGTTACATAAGAACTGCAAGTAACAACAATCACAATTTTTGTTATAGCAACTATATACAGAAGTTATTGCTTTCAATGTCGAAAGCATAACATAACCCAAACTGCCTACCAAATGTTTAATTAAAGCATGGAGGGGCGACTATAATATGAATAGACATGAGCTTATTGAGACCGCAGAGGATTATTCCGATGCAAGCGTAGGATGATTAGAATTCAACCGCTTTACACGAGTCAAGTTTCAATCGCAAGTTACAGTGACATCAATCAGTTGATTTATAAATTTGTCATCGATTGTTTTTTAATGAGCTGTATCAACTGCACGACTGTCTAGCATAAAAAACTAGTGAAAACGAGGTCATAGTATTGAGAGAAAAGTTCGAGGATGTCATGCTATGCCAACTGCCTTAAAGTTGGTGAACACCTCGGAAAAATCCAAAAAGGACAGTCAGTGCAAATTCCATTTAAATAATTAATGTGAATGCTAACCATAGGCCACATCGATGGTGATATCATGTGAATCTTAAAGATTACAATAATCAACGTATTAATTATTCCTACGCGATCACTGCTGATATATTGATCGTACAAATTTGCATACACTTCACCGAAACTTTTATTATTTTTAGTTTTTAGCAACTGTATAATATCTGCATTTTTTTTCTGGAGACTGGCCCGTAAGCAAGCACCGCAACCTTAGGTTTATTGTGCAACCAACTTATATAGGATGATTTTGAAGTCCTTAGATCCTCTCTTCTACATGTTTGTTTCCGATCTCAGATAACGAATTTTAATGACATCATGTGCGTCAGGAGTCACACGACTGCTGAACTGTGGCGCGAGGTGAGAGACCAATAGTGAGTGATCTCATAGACAGCACGGCGACTCACAGCAGAAATTCCCAAGAAAATCGAGTCTCTTTGAGAGGGGTACATATCTCTTTCCGATGCCAAGTACAGTTAAGTGAAAAGAAAAGAAGCCTGCAATAAAGGAGGTTTCATTATTTCCAAGCAAGACATTCTCTGTGTACTTAATACGATTGGTAAAGCTCGAATGGAATTAATTTGTATCATCTCTTGGGGTGCGGCGACATGTGACAGGGGGTGGATTTGCATGCTTTTTCCACTCTGGAATTAATCCCATTCGAGCTTTGCCAGTCTTATTAGGTACACACAAGATGCCTTTCTTGGAAATAACGAAACCAAGTTTTTCGCAGGCTCCTATGATTTTCACGTAACTGTACTTGGCATCGGAAAGGGTTGTTATGTACCCCTCCCAAAAAGGCTCGATTTTCTTGGGCATTGCTACTGTGATACACCGTGCGCTCTGATTATGAAATCACTCAGTACTGGTCTGTCACCTCTCGCCGCAATTCAGCTGTCGGTGTGATTCTTGAAGCACATGACGTCATTCGAATTCCTTATCAGAGATCGGAAACAATCCTGTAGTACGTGATTCACTGCTTGGTGCTATTGTAACAATTCAGACACAGCATCCAGTTTTGACAACAGTCCAAAACTTCTTTTCCTTGTGATGTTCCTCTGCGGCCTCCTCAGATCAATGGCACCTGTTCGCAGTTCATGTGTTTGTTTTCTACTGTATCCTTCAACCAGAAGGCCATGCCGCCATCGGTTCTGCGACTCACCAAGGCACCTCTATCCGAGGGAGCTGCACTACTCCGGTCTAAGGTAATCCACTATTGAAGTCCTTGCGGCTTCTTGGGATTCTTGCAGTTCCCGCAGACAGATGCATCTTCAGATGTATGTACATTCACGATCTAACACACTTAATGATAGCCTATCAAAATTAAATGATGATATGTCAACCAGTAGTTGGGCTAGAAAATGAGGGCTAAACTTTAATCCAGGTGAAACGCAAGTAATTCTACCATGACATCATAGATTACTATCCTCCAACAGCATGAATACACTTTTCCCAGTAATTTTAAACAATACTACCATGTCATTCAATCTTACCGTTAAAAACATGAGTTTCTATTTCGACTCAAATCTCAGCTGGAACGCACAGGTAAAACATATCTGTAACAAAACTTTTTCAATCTTGCTTTTACTGAAGAGAATAAAGAGCTTCTTTCCTTCTAAACTCAAACAGATCTTGGTCCAGACCCTGGTGATGTCTTACCTTGACTCTTGTGTGTTTTTTTTATAGTTATCTTAGTGTTGAATTGCCATTGAATATTTAGCGTGTCCATAATGCTTGCGTCTGCTTCATTTTTAACAGCTGCAGCTATGATCATGTTTCCAAGTATTTGTTACAATTACCTTTTCTTCGTTTACGAAAGAGACGCTCAGTCCATTCACTGTTTGCAGTATCAGATTCTAAATAATTTCAAACCCATTTACCTAATTCCTCGCTTCACACTTCTAGCATCACAACCGTGATACATGTTCACAACATAACCTTATACTATCAATGCCACATCATTAAACATCTCTTTACTCTGCTTCCTTCACAATCTACACAGTTAATACCTGGAATTCCTTGTCACAGATCTTTGAGATGAGTAGAGCATATAATATGTACCGGTGAATACAGAAATGCATATAGAGTGTTAGTTGGAAAACCTGAGGAAAAACCTTTGCGGAGACCGAGACGTAGATGGGAGAAAGATGTCAAAATGGATTTAAGGGAGGTGGGATACGATGAATAGGGATTGTATTAATCTTTCTCAGGACAGAGACTGATGGCATGTTTATGTAAGGGCGGCAATGAACCTCAGGATTCTCTAAAGCCATTTGTAAGTAAGCAAGTATTGGTAAGTAATGATATATATAAGATTCCATGTAAGCTCATTCATTTATTTGTTATTTGGTTTAACTACCCTTTTTATATGACTTCACACCACGCCGGGTAGGGGAAGACGACACATTGGATCATATCTCACAAGTGCGGTCCTCCCTGGTCATGGAATCGGTATGAATAGGACCACCGCAGATACATCACAGGACAATCCTACTACAACGGACAAAAAACCGGATCCGTGGACTAAATATAAATATCTTTCATTGCCCACGCTAGGAATAGAACTCGGACCGATAGATTGGAAGCGCACGCGGAATTTCATGTATCGGTATAGGCCACGCCACCGATTGTGGCATGTGAAATAAGTAATGGGGAACTTAATTGCGAGTGTCTAATCTTTGTAGGCGATAAAGCTAACAATTGTGATTGGCATATTGTTGATGTGACGTGTATTTAGAAGGAAGTACCGTTCTCAGCTGCAATGACAACAGAAACTCACTGACTGAACACTGTACTCAAGGACACACCGCAAGAAAGTTAAGTGTGAGTATCTTACTTTTGCCGCAGTCTGCGCAGCAAGACTGACAACTGCGGTTGGCAGATTGCTGACGTGACGTGTAAGGAGGTGGTACCATTTTCAGCTACACTATCAATAGATGCTCGCAGACAGTGCATTGTACTCAAGGATACGCGCCAAAAAGCCTGGCGTCAGCAATATTGTATATTGAAGGCAAAATAAAAAAGGATATATTTTTATTTCAGTGCATAGCATATAATTTCAATTTTTTACGTTTTGGAATGGTCGTTCAAAATAAACTATTGGTCCAAAGTAGAATAATACCACAATAGCATCATCAACAAAAATATATAACTGAATATTTTTAATATACCAAGAATAACTAATAATGACAGAATTTGTCAATTCCACGACATTGATAAAGTCCTATTCTCCAAACTTTTTAAACCATAACCGCCACTGAGTAGTAATAAATTTTATGGAACCATTTGGTAAAAAATTAAATTTGAAGATCAAGGGAGTAGCCTACCTCAGCCTTTAGCAATGAAATACAGATATACTCGAGTAACCGGAACACACTTGTGTCAGGCTCTGTTAGCAAATGCTGTTTATCTATTAACATCAAGTGATTCCTACAATGTAGTGTGGGCTTGTCAATTTAATTAACAGCGTATTATCGATAGATGCTTGACTTAATATGACATGAAATTCTAACTAATTGCAGACTTGATATTTGTTACACGTAAACGGTCGTCCTCTGATGTGAATCAAGTGTTCAGGAGTGCGAAGGATCGATGTCAAAGATGAGGATAGGAATAAAGACAATTGGATAGTGAATTTTTACACTCAAAACACAGGAACTTTATTAACATAAAAACCAGAGCAATGACGACATGCGATGGAACACAGAGCTGCCCCTTATCAAGCAGCGATCGTTTATTCACATTCTCGCACACATATTAAACTACTAAACTTCTCGGTCATAGCGAAGTTTAAGTTTGAATATGCACTAGACAAGGAACGCTCACAGTCACATAAAAACATTGTAGGAGAGTTCGGATCCTTGTACTTTTGGACTAATTGTACAAAATATTCTATGATGTACCTACGTTGTTAAAGATTATAAGAAGGAAACGACGCTTTATACAACTGAAGGGCAATATCGGAACGCACAACGACCATGTTAAATTGTTAAGACCAAGAGAAAAGAAATACATGTCCTCAACGTCATCAGTTCCAGGCATTCAATTGGATGTTTGAAGAAAATCTATCGTGCGTTAGTGAGTGGTGATACTCCCTTTGAAAAATCCTTTTATTAAAATTTTCATGAAAAACTACATCAATGGGAAAGTGCTCGAGTATACCTAACTATGCGGAAATCATATTTAGTTACTTGTTTTGAAAAAAGTACTGACAAGGGAAGTACCCCATCTCGAACGGCTAAAACCAAGTATAAATGCGTTTAAAATTCGGAGCTGTGCCTGTTATACCACCCATCAAGGTTTTTTATCTGTAAAACTCCGCAGTTGTGTATAATCGATGTTTGAAGGATAATGAATCTAAAGACTAGAGAAGCAGAAATCGCTGAAGAAACAGTGCCGTGTAACAGACAATTACGACAGGCACATTCACAAAAGACATACTGTAAATGAGGTATTATTTGACAAAAAGTTACATGACATTTTCTTTAAACAATATATATTAACACATGCAGTACTACCTGTCCGTATTTCTCAAAGTAGAAGATGCTGCGTTGTGGTACGTTCTTCCCTTATTTCGTCACCGAAGTGCAAATGTGGAGTTTCAATGAAGAGAGTAAAACACATCGGAATGGTACAGTATGCACACTTGGTAAGGGAAACATGTGGACATGCTAAATCGTCTTCGGTGTATCTGTACTGCAGTAGTCCAATATTACAAGCCACAGTGATCACACTGTTAAATGATGCAACAGGAATATCATCTTCGTAACCGGACCTTTGTCACGTATAGGCTATATTAACATAGGTCTGTACCTCGGTGTAGAAAGTTGGTTATGGATCACACAGTGAAGGTGGATGATGAAATATCGATCATGTAACGTGACCTGCGGTTTGTCAATTTGCAAGCGTACAAAATCTGCAATTCTTCCATCAGACTGTAGTCTTTGTGTTCTGACCAGGAATCACGAAGTAATAGACCTTCCTCACCAACATGTTCACCGAGGACCGGATGTAAAAAGCTTTTCATGTGCTTTTTGGTCATTTTTCCACTTTTACTCGCTTGAACGTGGATGTTCCGTGGACACATTGCTGCTAGTTTCTTTGCAACCTGCTGACCAAACGAACCCTGTGTTTCCTGTAAACAAATTTAAAGCTTGTTCGCTAATCTACCATCCATGGTCACAGCCATATCTATTGCGTAACTGTGTGTGAAGCTATGAACAGACTGTACTACATCAGCTGTTAATTTTTCACCTCTGTGTGATAATGTTGAAGAAGACAATAGTTAATAAAAATTTAGCTCCCATTCCACACGCTTTCCTTAACTATGTTTTATCTTTAATGAATATATTCACATCTGCCACAAATGTTTCTGCTCTCTGCCTAATAATATAGTTTCTTCAATCTCTTTGCGAGCTATGAACGCACTGATACGCCTGAAGGGAATATTATATTCTTCTATGAAGCCACTGACGAAATACAAAGAAGCTTTAAACTTGTCCAGAGCAACTGTTCTAGCAGCTTCCAGAGCCCACGCTTGAATGTGTCAATAGTGGACTACTGATAGTCTTTGGCTTTGTCAAACTCTGCTCTTACACAGATTCTTTTTTCCAGGCTTCAATTTTGATGTTTTGTTTCCCTTGAAGTGCCTGGGTCTTCCCTTTTGCGCATCACATAATCTAAAATTACCTTGCAGTTGGATTTCGAACGAATGAAGCTGTAACGATTCATTACTTTCCTGTAAGAATTTTAACCATGATTAAAATAATCATCATAAAATATATTGTCCAATATTAGGTCATCAATACACTGTAGCACACTGGGTCGTGATATTTTTGGGGATGAAGGTACATATTCACTTTGATTGCAGTTCCTTCATTTGCTGGAGAGGACAATTTGAGAACTGTTGGAACTCTCATACCCATATGCTGTTTCTTCTCAGACTCACAATCCCTATTCCTATTCAGTGTATCGGTATGTGTTTCTGTAGTATTTTTGCATCATGATGTCACGTAACATGCATGCAAAAGGCTCATCCTCACTCCAATTACATCTTCATTATACGGTGTATAAGTTCGATGTAACTTTTCACGCAGTAGGTTGACAACGTTCACAGGATTGACTCAGTCTACTGAAGTCTGTCGTTAGTATGTGCACTTAACTACCGAACACCGCAACGGTATCACTCGTACTGTCTGTACAGCTACGACGCAGCGAGGCTAATACACTGACCTTCAGATGGCTCTAGTGGCCGCACACGTAGGTTTACATATGAATGGAATTGATAGCTATTCTAGCCAAGCCCCTACACCAGTAGCTGCACAGACCATACAGGTCCGGTCAAATAGAATATTCCGCGCGACGTCATTTCTGTGGCAGCTCAAGCTACCACACCAATAAGTTTATAGCTACAAATGTCACAAATATAATTACCCGGACCCTTAATATTGTATACCAATATAATAAAGAGTCAAATTACATTAAAATAATTAATAACTACATAATACGATTCATAAAACCAATAGAACTGGATTGGATTGCATTGTATTAATAAAGTTTCATACCAAGGCCTATCAGCTGCAGTTGAAATAAAGTAGGTACAGTACATACTGTGATATATAATTTTATATTATGGTATTTTTTTTCGAAACTAACACTCCTCTTCATATTCATTTATTAAATACTATACAAGCGTTATTGTGACAAAGTGACAGAACAAACGGATATGAGTTAAGAAAATTAGGCCTACTGGTTTACTATCTGTCCTAAAATAATTAATACTCACTTACTTACTGGCTTTTAAAGAACCCGGAGGTTCATTGTCGCCCTCACATAAGCCCGCCATTGGTCCCTATCCTGTGCAAGATTAATCCAGTCTCTATCATCATATCCCGCCTGCCTCAAATCCATTTTAATATTATCTTTTCATCTACGTCTCGGCCTTCCCAAAGGTCTTTTTCACTCCGGCCTCCCAACTAATACTCTATATGTATTTCTGGATTCGCCCATACGTGCTACATGCCCTGCCCATCTCAAAGTCTGGATTTAATGTTCCTAAATATGTCAGGTGAAGAATACAATGCGTGCAGTTCTGTGCTATGTAACTTTCTCCATTCTCCTGTAACTTCATCCCTCTTAACCCCAAATATTTTCCTAAGCACCTTATTCTCAAACTGTCACATTTTCTTTCACAAACCCGAGTTTCTTTTTCCAAGCTCCTAATCTGTTTATTCTTTCTCTGTAACTCATATTCCATCAGTGGCATAGGCAGAATATTGTCAAGGGGGAGAGATTATATTTACATGAACGGTATTTTATATTTTGGTTATTATTATTATTATTATTTTAGGTATATTTATTAATATTATACTATGTTCTAATGGAATATATTCATGAATATCCTTATAAAATCTTTGAAAAGTATTTTTTTTACAGACATCCAATTTTTAACAAATTTTAATTCTGTTTAATTTTGTACAATAAAAAATGTTTGTGTCATTATTATACTTACACAATAATCATATATATATATATATATATACACACGTATTTAGTCAACAGTTATAGATCTTAATATTTGTATATGATAGGTAAGGCACTTCACTTTGTATAACATGGAACTCATCAAAGATGAAGAATGTAACTGGCATTGTGAATATATTGAAGGAGGGATGGGAGGACTATACCTTATGTCGATGTAGATTTTGTTTCTCTGACAGTAAAAAAAATTAGAGAAGTGAAAACGATTATGGATAAAGAATACTCAAAGATGTCATTTTTTAAGTTAAATTGACGGGTTCAAACCCGGTAACCCCCATCTCTTGAGTACGCCTCTGACTTGCATTAATCTCAATGTTTTCTTGGAACTGAGCGTGTAATTGTGTTCCGAAATAATAGACTAGTATCAGAGACGTGTGAACAGTTCGCAGTAACAGTTACATTGTCTGGTTCTGCGACTCTATTACTTCTATTCGTAAAGAAATATACCAAATATACTTTTGAATGTTACAGTTCAAGTTCATCGCGACAGTAGCCTACTGCTTTTTTCTTAGGATCAAGCTGGAAATAACACGCATTTTATTATTATAAAATCCCTGTCATATTAAAAAAAAACACCACTATATTCGCCGAAATAATTTTAGTGTTATTTTTTCTTTCCATACCCTGATAGAATAATTCAATATACATGGAAGTGCTATTTAGTGTTCGGATTAACTGAACTAGGTACATTTAAATATCGGCATTTAGGCATGAAAAGTGATACTGGAGCCATTCCTGAAGAGATTTGTACAGTTATAAGCTTTACATGCTTACAAGAATGCATCATTATGATAGATTCATCACATACACACTAGATACTCCTATCACAACCAGTTGCTAAATGCCACACTTGCCACAATGATGATGATGCGCGAACGGATTCAATTTTGTACAGTACTGCAGCGCTCGCTGTGCGTCTAGGTAAGTAATTATAACGTCATTAAGTCTAACAGGTACAACATTACATTTTAAACGTGTTTCCGGTCGGTTTTAGCCGTTGGAACTGGGGTACTTCCCTTGTGAGTATTATAAAGGGAATAGCAATAGCTGGAAAAAAAATTGCATGTGAACAGACGAAAGTAGTCTAAAGATTCATGTAACAGGTTCGTCGCAAATATTGTAGGGATACTTGTACCTCATTCTGCGGGTATAATATCCTGTTATCTTTAATATAAACAATGAACATGTATTATAAATAAACACTTTAATGTTATAATTATTTAATTTATTGCAGGTATTGTAAATGTATTAATACATTTTCAGCACAACAATACGTAATTTCAAACCTTTCTACGTAGCTTTTAAGTCAGGTGCAACTGTTTATTAACCCGGTTCCTAAACAATGTTTCTCTTGAAATTATTCAAGTCTGCTTCACAGGGAGCTTCATCTGAAAGCGAGATCTGCATAATAGCTTATAAACGTCACTGTAGGTACGTTAACAGAAAACCACAATTCAAGTCACACAGAGTTTGTGTGCACTCAAAGTTGGGTTGTCAGCCCACTTGAGTTGTGTGGATAAAGGGAAAAATTGGGACGGTGTCGGGTGTAGTTCCTGGGTAGCTCAGTGGGCAGAGCATTCGTGAGCTAAGCGAAGGGTCCCGGGATCGATATCTGGCCCCGGAACAATTTTTCCCTTGAAATTATGCATTGTTTATTAAGCCGATTGTAGCTGCAAGCATCGTTGCATACTGGTGCTGCACTAGCGTCGTGCATTACAGGCGCTATGTTCGGTTCAAGTTTGTCGGGCATGGCGAAGTTCGATATTCGCCGATATTCTCTCTACAGAAAGATGCCTTCGTGTTTGTTTCACCTTGTAATAAAAATATTCGCTGTCTTCCACTCATGCTTTAACCGCTGAAGAATTTTAGTAGAGGTCTTACGATTAGTTGTGGTTGCCTCTCTCATGTTCCAACATTGCAGGACACTATGCTGCACCTTCAGTAGTCCTATTATTTCAGTTGACTACAGTGTATGTTCACTTAACTTCGTAGTTTCGGGACTAAAAACGCGGTCTCATTTAGTGATTTAGATTACTAATTTTTATTTTCAATCGACGCTAAAAATCCAGTAGTTGATACGTCGTTAAATAATCAAGTAAAAAAGTATCTATTTTTCGACGATGATATAGGAGGGGCTTGGTGGCTCCGGACCCTTGGAACGTAGAGTACTCGTTTGCGAATGGAACCTGGCTCAACCAGAGGGTAAGACAGGATGGTCCACCTGTCAGCATCGGTTTCACGATACTCATTCAGGAAAGAGTGGGGCTTCAGGTCTCTGGGGCTTACCAGGCTACTCGTCTATGAATTGGACCTTGCTAAAACAGGGCCTAAGACAGAATGGCCCATCTGTCAGCGTCGGATTCACGAATGCCACCGAGGACACCTATCGGACTTCATCACAAGTATATAGCGCACTATTGGCCAAAAGTGTATAAGTGTATGGACGGGTCCAAGCCAATCACATGTCAGATTTAAAGAGATGTAATATTTAATTACGTGTTCATAATTTTTACATAAATTACATACATGGATAATAATCTAGTAACGTGTCTACATTTATGAAATCAATATCTGCAAGTGACATGAATTATATAGGGTGGGCTAATTCTGCACAATTTATTTGTTACGATTCCCCATATGTAATAGTGGCATATATCAATTGTGTAAACAACATGCGGAACGTAATGCTGTAATAATGATCGTGTTCTCAAAAACCTGCCTCATTGATTCCAAAGAATAGCAGACAATGTGTGTTGCAGAATATCTTGTTGAATAGATGCATTAGGGTCGGGCAAACAGTTTCGTTGTGGGTAGGAGAAACTAGCGCATCGAGAACGCTATTTCCCCGGAAATTCTATTATCGGCACTGCTATTCTGGAGAACGAAATCCTGTGCGTTGCTTATTGTATTATATGCTATATATTGCTTGGCTGTCTGTCACCGATCACTGCAATAATTCGTGACATCGCGCTATGGATTTATTTAATTTATTTTGTATAAAATTTTAGCCTTAATAGGCCTACATAGAAAAGATGTACGCAATAATAATAATAATAATAATAATAATAATAATAATAATAATAATAATAATAATAATAATAATAATAATAATCATCATCATAGGCACCGGCATAGCTCAGTCGGGTAAGGCGCTTGGTTACCGACTGGAATTGAGATCAGGCGCGGGTTCGATTCCCGCTGGACTGATTGTCTGGTTGGGTTTTTTCCGAGGTTTTCCTAACCGTAAGGCAAATGTCAAGTAATCTATCGCGAATCCTCGGCCTCAACTTGTCAAATATCATCTCGCTATCACTAATCCCATCGATGTTAAATAACCTTGCAATTGATAAAGCGTCGATAAATAAGGAAGTAAAATAATAATAATAATAATAATAATAATAATAATAATAATAATAATAATAATAGTAATAATAATAATATTAATAGGTAATAATTAGGCCTGAGAAATATATGCCGTTATACTACCAGTGCGCTTCGTGCGTACGTCTCAGAGTTGGGGTGAGTTAACGCAGTGTCTTTCGTTCGTTTGTACTCATGCTTATCATCACGGTAAGTTAGTCCTCAGCATTTGGGTGGTTGAAAGCCACTCCTTTGTCTTCGAAACAAAACTATCTACTAAAGGAAAATTTAAAGACATCATTTTCTTTTTTATAGAAAAATTTCACTATTTGACAGATATTTTATTTTTTGTCTGTAGAAAGTACACCTAATATAACATTGACAAGTATCAGCCTTATTATTTCACTATGTTAATATAATGGTGTATTATATTTTTGTGTTACTTAATTTTTCATTTCATATATTGTTGCAGTGAATAACAAATCACATTTTCAAATTTTCAAAGGAGAATGATTGCCTGTTGCTAGAAAACACAGCCTTATATCTAGAAAAAAAACTTCGTTCCACTTCTGCAGAAACAATGAGGACACATTTGAAATATTTTACACAAGCATTATCTATCACAAAATCTGTATCTTTATTATAAATTTCCTCATTTGAAATTGCCACAACTTTTACATAGAGCTAAATATCCATAATGTTTATCGAGTATTTTTTTAATCTTGTTTACAACATTTGTTCCTATTTCGTCTTCCAACTATTCGGTTCGTCACAGTTTCATTGACTACATGCTATTTTATGTCTAGAAAGTAAACCTAATATGACATTGACAAGTATCAGCCTTATTATTTCACTATGTTAATATGATAGTGTATTACGGTTTTATTTTACATAATTCCTCATTTCATATTATATTGTTGCTGGGAATAACAAACCACATTGTCAAGTTTTCAAAGGAGAATGATTGCCTGTTGCTAGAAAACAAAGCCTTATATATAGAGAAACTTCGTTCCACTTCTGCAGAAACAATGGGAGAATATTTTACAAAGCATTATTTATCTTAAAATCCGTATCATTATTACAAATTTCCTCACTTGAAATTAAGTCACAAATTTCTCCCTCGGTATTTTTCTATTATTCTTCTTTACAGGACGTTGAATGTTGCCTGTTACGAATAGCAGTACTCGGTCGTAATGTAACCGATCAACTAAAGTTCACAGCTGAACGAAACACACTGAAATCCTCCACCCCAACGCAATTACGTACTGGTAGGCTACCTAAAGTCAGAGGCGCATGAAGCGCAATGTAACAGCATACAATTCTTAGCCCCAGTAATAATATATTATTATTATATTATTATTAATATTATTATTAATATTATTATTATTATCATCATTATTATTATCATTATTATTATTATCATCATTATCATCATCATGTTCATCAAGATGGGTGCTACTTTCTCGATCTGTTACTTAAGTACTGTCACATTAATTCCTCTCACTTGCTGCACTATTGGTTTTTGCTTCGCTAACATACAAAGCTTTGGCGACGAAGTTCAATGTCTCTTTTACCACAGCATTAATATTTACAGAATTTCCATTTTGTCTCTCTGATTCAGACAGGAATATCGCCGTACTATGAATTTCTTGGCGGGAGACTATGTACAGTGGATACAAAAAGTATTTTCACACCCTTGTTTTTTTTAATGTTCAAAGAAATACAATTTTCTGATTTCTGAATACAAGTTTAGTAAGTAGCAACATGGAAAGAACAACTTATATAATCAATAAAAATTGCATATAGTTACAAAATAAAATTACAAACTAAAAACTGCTTTTTTAGATGTCAAAAAAAGTATTTGCACAGCCAGTAAATTAAATAATAAACTCAAGCAAACTAGAGAAGTCTCTCTCAGTACTTTGTGTGCAATCCATTGGCTTCAACCACGGCTTCTAGTCTTCGTGGCACGGAGTGCACTAACTTTCTTGTTGTATCGGAAGGAATTTTAGTCCATTCTTCCATAAGAGTATTATGAAGATCTGTCTTGTTTGATATGCGGTGTTTTTTGATTTCTTTGCCCAATAAGTGCCACAAATTCTCAATTGTATTCAGATCAGGTGATTGAGGTGGGGTCACAAGCCTTCTGGGTGTGTTATACAACAACCACATTTTGTTATTTGAGCAGTGTGGTTGGGGTCGTTGTCTCATTGGAAATAATAATTTTCAATTTTTCTGCGCTAAGTAAATTACGGCGCAACAGCTCGATATACATTCTGTAATTCATTATTCCATGAATTATTGCTAAATTTCCCACACCAGAGGATTCCATGCAACCCCAAACCAAGATATGACCGTCACCGTGTTTTACTGTGACTGTAAGAATTTCCTTCTTCAGTTCCTGATTAGGTCTCCGCCACACTGACTTTCTTTCATCAGAATCAAATAGATTGTACTTGCCCTCGTCGGAAAAAAATAAACTTGTCCCAAAATTCCAGGGGTTTATCTTTGTATTCTTTAGATCAATCCAGCCGTTTCTTCCTATTAGTTTCACTAAAGCAGGGTTTTTTTTCTTGGAGTTCGGCCATGGAATTTAGTACTATGCAAAACATTCCTGATAGTCTGAAGACTAACCTGTTTGACCGACGTTGTAGAAATGTCAGTAGCTAAGGTTACAGCGCTTCGGAATGGATCTTTGATGACAGTGTGAATTATTTGACGTCTCTCCCTAAGTGTAAGAATTTTTGGTCTTCTTTTTCGCGGTTTATTGACTGTTGTTCCAGTCTCCTCGTACTTCTTGCACAAATAACACACAGTAGAAAAAGGCAGGGACAGATGTTTTCCAATTTTACGGCAATTCTGGCCTTGCCAAAGTTGAAAAACAGTTTTACCCCGCATGGACTCTGGTAGCTCTTATGCTTTCGGACTCATGTTGTTTATTGGTGTTCTATCCTTCAGTACACATACTAATCCCTACTATAACATCAAATATTTCATTTTATGGGATTTAGCCAATCAAAATAGGACTTATGCATTGAGAGTTATAATGTGCAAATACTTTTTTAACGACAAGAAATTAAAGTTCTCTCATCCTTATTACAATTTGTAGCTGTACGCAATTCTTATCAAGTATATAGCTCTCAATATATTACTACTGTTACCTGTTACAATTGTATTTATAAAATTTTCCTTGATATTTATTTAAATATTAAGAAAAATCAAGGGTGTGCAAATACTTTTTGTATCCACTGTAGCTTCTTCCAACTGAGGAGGTACGGTAAACATTCTCGTACATCTGCCGAACAGACTGATGATGTAGCTTCTTTTATTTGAATAAGAGAAGGCACGAAAATGGATACACAATGAATATCGTACAGTTCATTATAAAACATTTCCTTTCTCCGATCTACCTTTTTTTCGACGTGAATATCCATACTTAGTCCAGATGGAGAGAAAATTTTATACTTTTTGAGGTTTTTCTGTAAACTCTGAGTTCAATGTAAACAAGTGTAACTGAATTTCATGCCTCGTGGTTCTTTACGCGGACCGACTAACACTATTCTCCATTTAATGTCTCGTTTGAGCTATTAGTAGAGCCCGGACAAATATCACGTTGTGTGCGCGTTGCGAGTACAGCGTGTAGGGAGGAGTGGTGGAGGACACAATCCAGGTAAACTGGAACTGTAAGCAATAGGGGCAGGGGTGTGTAAGTAGCTAAATACATTAGCGTACAAGTATTAAGTAGTGATGTAAAACAAATTTATAATATAGAATACAGTAAATAAATGCAGTTTGCGTTGTAATAGGCCTAATCATTAGTTCTGTACACTTGGTCAAAATTAAACTGGCCGGAATCTGAGAGACTAAAGGCTGGTTCACAAACCGGGAACGGAAACGACAACGAGAACGAGAACGGAAATAATGTTAAAATAAATGTATCTAAGTGTGGGCATTCACAATAGTTAATTGTGAATGCTCACATTTAAATACATTTATTTTAACAATATTTCCGTTCTCGTTATCGTTGTCGTTTCCCTTTCCGGTTTATTGTGGACCAGCCTTAAGTTCAAATCGGGTATTTCTGTGAGCGCTCGGTACAGCCAGGCTTTGTTCAAAAGATTGTGTAGGGCCTATATTCTTCTAGTAGTTATAATGGGGAACACAACTATTAATCACTAATATCTTTCGAGAAAATAAATGTATACGACATTTAAAATAGACAGACCGTTCAGAGTGTGTAAACAGTGAATATTGTAACACAAACACTATATACTTTATAACAGGCGTATAACCCTTGTTCGATACAATGCCGTTCTTACTGCAGTAACACTCTTAGCGTAGTGGTAGAGCGTTAGCTAAGTGTTCATGATGTTGAAAGTTCAGATTTTCGCGGAGCTATTAAACTTTTTTTTTTAATGCATCAGTGACAATATAATAGGATTTAGTCCTTTTTATCCCAAGAATACTTTTGGCTTTATTACTTTTTTCGTATTAATAGAAACTTTCGACGCTAGATGGAAGTAACATTAAAGACGACAATTAGGGGCTTTCATATTAAAATGCTGTGTTAATTAATATCAATCCCTCCTGCTTTGTACTGTATTGCGTAAGTAACATTCAGTAAATATGTTGATGGTTAAATAATTAGCAATAATTAATTTTCAAGTTGTGCTACAGGGAATATGATTATTATACTAACCGTGATCATCAGGGCCTAAATGTAGTAATTGTAAACAAGAAGGAAAACCATAATTCTGATGACAAAATATATTCTGATATCCTGGAATTATAACCACAAATTTTCACCAATTTTGTAATTATCTGTAAGTAACATGAAGTAACATAAGCCAAATTATTTGACTATATTACACTAAAATGAGTTGCAAAAAATAAAAGAAAATACAGAACAAACAATTCTCTACGGAGATAGCTGTGGAGGTAGCCCAAATCAGCGCACGGAGATTTACTGAAATGAACTGCGCACTCATCCGAAGGGACTTAGATAATTTTAACAGCACAAGAGGCCGACCAGTTTCATTTTGACCAAGTGTACATCTAAGAACATAACATATTACAACATATGAATATAGCTAGTAAATAAAAATAGTTTGTGAAATGCAGAATATAGCCTACTAGACATTAATGTGTAGGCCTACTGTCATCTTTGTTCGCCAAGCACATTGCAATGAATAACAATGCATATATATATATATATATTAGCAAATATATGTAATATGTGTATGCATATATTGATTTTTTAGCATTAGACATGAAGCTTCTCTTCCTGTTGTCCCAACGATGTTTATAACGTGAAAAACTTCGTTCCACATCACACGATGTGTTGGAACGAACAGAAAATATTGTAGAACATGTTCGAAAGTAGATAGTGTTTTGAGAGACAAACATTGTCTTATATCCATTGTAGTATAATCAGGATTTGACTCACGGTTTTTGTGTGATGGGCACAGGAGCTGTTCTGTCAGTTTTTCTCATGAAATTATTCTACAAGTCGTACCTCAAGTGGGTTGACAATATCAAAGACCCAAGCAGAGTGCATACTATACTATACTATATAACTTAAAATTGTGCTTTCGTATTATAACGAACATACGTTACGTCCAATTCTTCCCTTTATGTCCACATACCTCAAGTGGGTTGACAACGTCAGAGACCCAACCAGATTGCATACTACACTGTATGACTTTAATTTGTGGTTTCATGTTACAACGAACATGAAAGGGAAAAATTGAACCGTAATCGTGTATCGTTCCTGGAGAGCTCGTGGTAGAGCGTTGATGCACTTAGCCAAAAGTCTCGGGTTCGATACCCAGTCCCGGAACATTTTTTCCCTTTAACATTATTCAACCCCATAGATTCACTGAACAACAAGAATTTTGCTCCGAATTTAAACAATGTGTCCCTTATGTTTTTGTGTGCGCTGAATCCGAAAATGCATCTCTTATCTTCGGATCACGTAAGGTTTTTAAGATATACTATGATTTCATTCTTCGGTAAGCGCTCTCCCAGGAAACAACTGGCGCGGGTTGGAAGTATAAACCAAAAAAAAAAAAAAAAAAGCTAATGCACTTTATGAGTTTATGAGATATTTCCGGTTCATTATGGTTGTTGGCATATTCTTTTGTACTTCTAATAAATAAACAGTTATTGGTCCCTTCTATTAAGTAAATTTCATAACAGTTCAAAGTGAAGTCTTCGCAATGAACAAACAAGGGTGTGGTTTTCAGTATTTAAAACAAAAGTTTACCAATTAGAGTGAAGGCAAGTTAAAAGAGGGCATTTTCATCGGTCCACAAATTCGCGAAGTTATGGCTCACTCTTTGTTTCAGGAAAAACTTCGTGTTACAGGAAAAGTGGCATGGCGCACTTTCAAAGACGTTTGCTCAAATTCCCTTGAAAATTGTAGGGTAGACAACTACATCGAACTTGTGGGAACCATGTTAAGTACTTATGAGAAAATGGGGTGTAAGATTTCTCTCAGAATACACTTTTTACATTCTCATTTGGATTTCTTTCCTCAACCTTGGAGCGGTAAGCGACGAGCATGGGGAAAGATTTCAGCAAGAAATATCTGAAATGAAAAGGCAATATAAAGGAAGATTATCATCCAGCATGCTTGCAGATTATTGTTTGTTCCTTGTAAAAGACAGTTCTGGGTCTCGTTATAAACGAAAGACATTCAGAAAATACTTTTAAATGGTAACTTCAAATTCCAAGATTTTTCTCATTATACACGTGAGATATTTTTATTGCTGTTGTCTTTTTGTATTTTAAACTGTGTAACATCATTTTTGTATCCGGTACACATTTTGGAAATATTATGAGGCATTTTGAATTCCTAGTGTGTTGTAATTTTATCAGTAGCAACGAAAAATGAAAGGAAAGAAGTTTTTTTAATAAACAAATTCAATTCACTTTCCCCTGATAATGGTACGTGATGGGACAATTTGGATTTTAAATTCAGATTTGGGGCACACATATTAGTAATATTCACCTGTTTATATTTCGGAGCAAGACAGAAAGTAAAAATTTGTTGTTCAGTGTTATTTGAGAAGCGATATACTTCTACCCACTCCTGAAATACATCCCGTTGACAATTTTTCGCCAGTTCCAATTTGATTGTGTAATACACGGAATTGAATTTTCGACCACTTCTAAACTCCTACCTTGAATTTTTTTATTCGTAGCTCGAAATGCCAAACACTCGCAAAGTAAGAGTACTGGGCTATCTGGCGAGTATTCTAAACAAGTTTCACCGATTTCGGTGGGTGTTATTGTCGCTTTAAATGTATGTAGGGTTATATTTTCTCAAAGTATAAACCATTATCTCAGGGAAAAACGTAGTCTTTTCTTTTTATATAATTTCTTAATATCTTCTAAGAAGAACAGTGTAATGTTTTTGGAACACAGCAGTGTGCTTTTTGTGCTGCAGAATAATCCATCTCTCTGGCGTCAATAAGACTCGACATAATTATAGCCAAAGAAGAATTATGATGGTGATGGTCCATGACGACAGTCTTTTTTCTCAGTCAGATCGTCTAGCACCAACAGTGCTGGTCCAACACTCATCAGACCAGAGGTAAGAAGTTCGCACCAAAAATGTTAAGTTGTGTGAGCTTGGACTATGTATCTACCGAATGAACTGCAGTGACGCAGCTTTCGACGTCAACAAACCAGCAAAACAAACATGAACACTCGGGTGATAACCAAACTTACCTTTTGCGAATAATCCATGTCCTTAGAATAAGAGCCAAATTGGACAATTGCGGTAAAAAACAATTGACAATTAAATTCTTTGTAATTTTTAATGTAAAATAATTTACCCATATGTATAAGAGTAATAAACAAAAAAATACATAATAATATGTATCTAGTCTTGTTACAATTAATAATAATTTACATTTTCCCTTTATCAAAAATAGACTTTTCTATGTTCCGAAATAGTAATATGCGTTACAAGAGCGGTATGTTGACGTTTTCATGTTCGATTAAAAGATTGAAAAAGCGAAACGTAGTTGAGCTTTTTTAATATCCGAGAACATGGAAACAAACATACCGCTCGTGTATCGTACATTATTTTGTGCGAAGATCGTTTATTACATAACTGAAAGAGGAATTTCTAATTACTTGCAATGAAATCTCCATCTTGGTTTCTGTTCAATGACGGCAACTTTGGAAAACAAATATATCTATCTTCAACATTGTTCCTATAAAATGTTTTCTGTGTTTACTATACTGCAGCAGGCCGTGATAAACGTCTGTCTTTTTTTCCCCCCGTCTATGATGAGTCTGGAATCTTGTTGATTTTTTCACGGCTTTCTTAATGTTACTTGCATTACAAATGCAGTAACTTTTGTGGTGTTATAGAGTTTACGTAATTTTTGCAAATATTTAAAAACAATAATTAACAGTGCAATTTAGGTGAAATTGCAGTGGTAAGTTTCCAATTTATAATTATTACTGTATTGAACGTCTTTAAAAATAATATGTTAAAAGCCTAAAGCAGTAAAATGAATATGACGCTTAAGCGGTAAGAATAGGAAATTGTTATGTGTGTTACGTTGGGAATACTGAATGTGGTATTTCACACTTACCGCGTATTGGTTTTGTGCGGAAAGCAACCAAATACGCACGATCTCGCACAAAATAATATTTGTACTCTGAAAATGTTAGTTCTACGTCACGAGACATAACTGGAGGGAATCTGAAATATGATACAGTATTGCGCAACTCAAGCTTTCAGGTATAACTCCCTGTAAAGTTGATTTGAATAATTTCGAGGGGATAAGTTGTTCCGGGCCCGGGCATCGAATCCGGAACCTTTGGTTAAACGTACTAACGTTCTACCGACTGAGCTATCCGGGAACTCGGGATCGGTATCTGGTAGAGTTCCCGTGTAGCTGAGTTGGTAGAGCGTAGGACTTGTTTTACACAGCACGTACAGTCAGAAGACCCGTGCATTGGATTTAAGACAAAATTCTGATAATATAATACATCTGTATATTGCTCAATAAATCCATCTATCTACATAGCAGACAACTATTCGAAAGAGCCGAGATGATAATATATATGCGTGGTTGCACACAACCTGAAATCTATGTTTTGATACGAACTTCCTACCTCTACATCAGACACGCTTCATTTAAGACTTTTCTTTGGAGTATGATGTATCTCCTCAACTATCACTCAAATAACATATAGAATTCTAGTAGCGACAGTCTTCTGTCTTCAGTCAGTAATTCTTGTTCTCTTGTTCTTGTTCCAAATTTCCATCAGCAAATGCTAAGCTAGTCCTACCTATACGAGATTTATTCGTCACGATCCTTTGGTATCATTATAATGCTTGCAATACTTAATAATCGGAAATCGATTTTATATTTTCACTACAGGCATATTTAATAAGACAAAGTGTTTCTGAGTCATTTTTAACAAAGAATTCAAGCGCATTGCAACGTTGTTACTCCTCGGATGAAATATTCCATTTTACTCTGCAATTGAAAGAAGGTATTCAAATAACTATTACACTTCTACTACGTCATACTACTTCTGACACATAAAACGGTACGAAAGACATCTTACAACCAATCGTGGCTACTTATCGCACAATGTTATCGCTTCCCTAGTATTTGTTTAATTTTATCGCTTCCCTAGCATTTGTTTGTTTTTATCACTACCCTAGCATTTGTTTCTTTGTTTGCCAACATTTCAAACTGCACAGGTTTTGACGTCAAAAAAAAAAAACAGAAAACTACAAATCACTCCAGTCGATGCACAGCAGTTTCAAATATGACTCGCATTGCATTCAAGAACAAGAATTAATAAAGATCACTGGTCAGAGCAATGCATCTTTCCTGAAACCCTATTTACAAATAAATTAAGAGCACCATTCGGAAATCCTGAATAAACTGAGGAATACACCATGTAGTACATCAACAAGTTCCATTTCTTTTACATACACGTCCAATATAACATCAACTGAATCACCAACCACTAAAGTATACAAATTTGAAAATTGTACATTCAAAAATGGTTTCTTTTAAAATTATTCATGTTTATTTTTTATTTCATCATCCTTAATTAAAACTTTTCTTGTTTATTTCATCATTTCTAATTAAAACTTTTCTAACACTTATACCGCTTCTGCTGTATGAAATTATGGATAGTCACGTATCAGAGATTGTTTAATACTAAGATTTATTGAAAATCATCTGTCGAGTGACGTTGATTACTGGGATCCGGACAATTGAAGTGGGATGCAACTGTTTTAATAAAAAAGAAACTGAAACAACAAAGCCTTCTTGACTAGTAACCGTCCACAGAATTCAATGAAGATTCCATAGTTGGCACAACTGATAACAAGAAAACACCTTAGCATAACACACTACTGCCATCTAGCGTAATATTTGTAATATTGAGATGGTACAATAATTCATTTGAAGACAGTTGTATTTTCGTAAGTCAATTAGTATTTTATTGTATTGGAGTACTTCGTTACTTCTAATTTTTATATACTTTCTTCTAATAGTGTAATAATCAATTAAATCCTTCTCGAGTTTTGATCTTCTCTAGATAAATCAAAATATCTAGTGAGATTACTGTTGATTTATTTTCTTGGGTTATTTTACGACGCTGTATCAACATCTGGTTATTTAGCGTCTGAATGATATGAAGGTGATAATGCCGGTG
This sequence comes from Periplaneta americana, assembly GCF_040183065.1. Classification (NCBI taxonomy): domain Eukaryota; kingdom Metazoa; phylum Arthropoda; class Insecta; order Blattodea; family Blattidae; genus Periplaneta; species Periplaneta americana. Next base: position 72,680,697 of record NC_091127.1, on the reverse strand, counting down.
AAATGAGTCCGGAGTCCAGCACCGAAAGTTACCCAGCATTTACTCGTATTGGGTTGAGGGAAAACCCCGGAAAAAACCTCAACCAAGTAACTTGCTCCGACCGGGATTCGAACCCGGGCCACCTGGTTTCGCGGCCAGACGCGCTGACCGTTACTTCACAGGTGTGAACATTACTGTTGATAAAAAGGTCCGACTGTAGTATATTACTAAGAAATTAAATCTATCTGATAATATATTTTAAGAAAAATTAATTATTTACTTCTCAATTTATTAGTAATAGAGACAAGATCACTCATCAACTTTTCCAAATAGACCTCTTAAATTGTGTTTTTCCTCCAAAAACGTATAGAGAGCAAATGAATTGAAAAAAATATTAAAGTCGAAATCAATGTTTCTGTAATAAAATTCTTAGTAGTAGGCCTATATGAAGAATTACAATTCAGTAATGCCAATATTTCCATGATCATGTGTTGTAGTTTCGTGACCTCCGATTCTAGCATCATAATGGGACACACAGTAAACCCTAGAATTCACATGATAAAACATCCGTTAATAGGCAGAGACAAGTAGCAGGAATCTTGCTGTACTATATATAATTAGAAGGATCTGCGCAAATACAATTCTGCCCTTGTCTTGAATGTTGATATTTCATCTTATGTTTACTATGGATGGCTTCTAGTTACCAAAGACTAGAGGTCTACCAACTGAGAATTAATGTTATATGAATACATTATGGAAATCGGAGTAGATAACAGAACAGAAAATGATACGCTTGCTCTTATTAAGAGACGATCAAGTATTCATTGCTGGGAATGGAGAAGAATAGGGACATCTCATCAGGATGTTACCCGAATTCTGTACAAAGTAATCTCTAAAATAAATTCAGAGGTCCAAATGTTTTGTATAGAGGATTCCACTTTAAGAAAATAGCATTGAACATATGGAGCCGTTCCAGCAACTATTTATAAGTATTTTTCTTGAGAACTGGGAATTAATTAGTTTAATTTAATTCATAGAACATAATTTCATTGAGAACTAGATCGATTTCGTTTGCTAAAATTGTGTTATATCTCTAAAATTACCATATATTTAATTTACGAATTACGGGGTAACAGTTAAATTGATGGAATAATCTTCCGCTCTCTTGCCAAAGATCTCCGCTGAAAAACATAAGAGACAAGTAGAGATGGTAAAATTACAATTATACAATTAAGACTAAGATTACACACTGATAAAACACGCTTATTTGAAAAAGTACACAAAATTTAACTGTCAGCAAAATAACAAAGGCATTAGTTATGTATCTTAGGTTCTTGTTTGATTATAGTGTGAAGATAATAATGGAAAAAGTGTGCTGCACATAATCTTAATTTTGTATTATAAGCGCCACGTAACATTTGATAACGGTAAACGTGTGCTGCACATAATCTTAAATTTGTATTATAAGCGCTACTTAACATTTGATAACGGTAAACGTGTGCTGCACATAATCTTAAATTTGTATTATAAGCGCTCCTTAACATTTGATAGCGGTAAACGTGTGCTGCACATAATCTTAAGTCTGTATTATAAACACTTCTTCACCCAATAAAATAACAGTTCTATTATTATTATTATTATTATTATTATTATTATTATTATTATTTATATACTTGGGATGTACTATAAGCAGTAACATGAGCTGCTGTCAAGAAGTCAAAAGACGAATAGCAATGGCAAAGGAAGCTTTTAATAGAAAAAGGACCTTTGTAGAAAGAACTAAGGAAGAGAAGTGCTTTGTGTGGAGTGTAGCATTCTATGGAGCAGAAACATGGACATTATGATGAAGTGAAGAGAAGCGAATAGAAGTAAGCCCAAAAGGCACAATTATCAGGTGTGTTATGCCTTTACGGTAGGGAGTATCGACCATATTGGGACTCCATTTATATGGAGAGTGGTCTTTTCCTTTGAATTGACTATCTTAAGGACCGCATCATCTTCTCATGTCGCTTGTCTAATTTCCTTGTTTTGAAAACAAATATGTGTGCTTTCTTCCCTCAATCTGCAATAACTATATCCAATTCCATAAGGAAATTTGTTCGACGAGGTAAATCGAGTTGTGAAATTCCTGCCAAAATCAACGGTCGAAAAATCAAATTTATATGACACTGAATCTAATCAGCTATTCTTTCTAATTTTCTCATACCGAAAACGTTGCGAAGGGATGCGGCTGTTGTCAGTTAATTGAGTTGTCAATTTTTCAAGTTTTATCACATTACGAATATTTTATGTTGTCATCACAGAGACATCCCGGAATTAGCTGTCACTGTTTTTTGAAATCTCCGTAATTATCCGTAGGGAACGTCCACAGAAACTGTTAATTAGCAGATTTTTCTCGAACGGTTTTATTTCACAGTACAATTATCGGGTTATGTGGCAAGAAACAAATTTATTTACAGTCCACTAGTAAGTTATATTTAAACATTCATACTACTTTCAAAAACTAATTTTTGTAAATGGAAAAATAATATTAAGAAAAAAAAATATATAGGCCTACATATAATGTGGATTTATACAAAATTAATAACATAATGGAAAGTAATTAAGGTGTACAACTATGAATTAAGCGATCACTTTAATTATGAAAATAGATTATGCTTGCAATCCAGATTACAAATATGATTATGTAATAGAACATCACATTTACGTCTTTTAAATAGCAGCTGAAGGAAATACACTATAATCGAGAAAAGGTATTGAATTATTGTAAAAGAGAAAAAAGGATTACAATGTATGTGCTAGTTTCAAGATAATGGGTGTTTTCAGCTATGTACAATGAATTTGTCATTTTAACTTTACAATTTCGTTCCATTACAATTGCAGCGTACATTTGTTAGAGCGAAGTTGTAACAAATTACATTCTACTTCAACCGCACTACACAACTTCACCGCAGTTATGCGTTAATACAAACATGTTTTAATACCAATACTTTCGAAAAATTCAGAGTCTGTATATAAAACAATAGCTGCATAAAACCAAGGCATTCAAACCCAATTCGCACAAATTAAATTAGATTTTCCATAAACAGTCGCGATTGTAGATGGGCGGTTCTGAAGCACTATTTCCCTCGCTTGTTTTCACTTGCTTGTTTCAGTCGAAGCAATTACAGTAAACACATCTTTTGGAGTACATGATTTATCAACAGTAATCTCACTAGAGGTTTTGATTTATCTAGAGAAAATCAAAACTCGGGTTGGATTTAATTGACTATTACACGATTAGAATAAATTATATAAAGATTAGAAGTAACAAAGTACTACAATACAATAAAATATTAATTGACTTACGAAAATACAACTGTCTTCAAATGTATTATTGTACCACCTCAACATTACGCTAGATGGCAGTAGTGTTTTATGATTATGTTTTGTTGTTATCAGTTGTACCAACTATGGACTCTTCATTGAACTCTGTGGACGGTTACTAGTCAAGAAGGCTTTGTTTATTCAGCTTCATTTTTATTAAAACATTTGCATTCCACTTCAATCATCCGGATCCCAGTAATCAACGTCACTTGACAGTTGATTTTTTAATAAATCAGTAGGCCTATTAAACAATCCCTGATACATGACTATCCATAATATCATACAGCAGAAGCTATAACAAACATAACCTAAATAATATAAACAAGTGTTAGAAAAGTTTTAATTAGGGATGATCAAATAAATAAGAAACGTTTTAATTAACGGTGATGAAATAAAAAATAAACACGAATAATTTTAAAAGAAACAATTATTGAAAGTACAATTTTCAAATTTGAATGTTTTAGTGGTTGGTGGTTCATTTGATGTTATATTGGACGTGTGCGTAAAAGTGAACTCGTTGATGTACATGGTCTATCCCTCAACTTATTCAGGATTTCCGAATGGTGCTCTTAATATATGACCAGTGATCTTTATTAATTCTTGTTCTTGAATGCCAATGCGAGTCATATTTGAAAGTGCCGTGCATCGACTGGAGTGGTTTGTAATTTTCTGTTTTTTGACGTCCAGACCAGTGCAGTTTGAAATGTTGGCAAACAAAAAGCAAATGCTAGGGTAGTGATAAAAAACAAATGCTAGGGACGCGATAAAATTTAAAAAATGCTAGGTACGCGATAAAATTGTGCGATAAGCAGCCATGATTGGTTGAAAGACGTCCTTTCGTACCATTTTATTGGCCAAAAGTAGTGTGACGTAGTAAAAGTGTAATAGTCGTTCTAAAATTCATACGATTTTTTAAACTTTGTTTTCATAATTGATCCTCATTCTAACAATGAACCGCTAATATAACATTGGCACAAAAAGGAAAGTCGGTTGAAGAACTAAGTTCTTCGATCAAAAAAGTATCGACATATGCATAGCTTCATTGTGCTGCATATCTTTACGAAATGGCTGGAGAGGGCATCCTGCGCGTATAAGACCCTAAAACGGTCTCTGGCTCAAAGCCAGTAAAGTCAATAAACTACCACTACTACTATCTTTACGGGGAACTACGTGTGGGTGGTGCGAGAAATGAAGCAGTGTTTTGTGTATGCAAACATAATTTACTGTTCGACAAATGACGAAACTCTACACATTCAATGGAAGCATATACGGCAAGAATAGAGTGATTATACAAGAAGTATGATATAATACGTGCGACTGCATCCAAACCGTCCATATTTATTACAAAGACCATGTCGATGCACAAGAGGAATATAAAAGAGAATATAAATAGAAGAAGGGGAAGACAAGGTTAAGAAGGTGAATATATTTCGACCACGGGGAATAGAAGTAGAACAAGGGGAAGACAGAGAGAACAATGGGAATACGAAGATGAGACACCAGTGTCGAAACGGTGCCATCTGTCATACAAGGCATATTATTTTTAACAATTTTAACACATTTGAAGTTGTAAGTTTTTTTTTAATTTTGACATTTATTTTACTGATATTTAATCAAGTAAAATTAATGTAAAACTTTCCCCGCTAGATAAGTATTTCTCTGTGTGATCTGGATAACTTGATGCCACTGGAATGCCATCTGAAAACTATGAACGTAGTTGGCATTGATAGTGGTGTGACTTCTGACAACCTTTTTTTATCTTTCTTAAAAATGATGTGAAACATTAGTTACAGTAATATAGATTTTTTTTTATTGTGCTCGCTTTCAATCAAACTGGTATCTTTTTGGAGTAATCTTGGTAACATTTAAAGTACTAAAAAGGCATAAGTTAGTGACTGATGCTATTTCAAAACCAATCCCCGTTTTTGAGTTCCAGTATTTCAGCCCTACATACAGCTATTTGATGCCATTTCAACATCAATAAATAGATCTATGCCTGGAGAGACATAAATAACAAAGAAGTAGAAATTCGAAAAATAGTGACTGATGCCCTTTCAAAACAAATAGATTTATATACAACACTATGTAAATCTCTTGAATAGCAGTTCAAAAAATAAACTAAAATAGTAATGCAACTCGCAATATAATAAAGGAAATTAAATGATGTGAAGCGTGTGAAATGTATACTGAGAAAGTACGTGCCATCTTCGCGATAATTTTTTAAAACAAGCAAGAAGGCGATGTTTGAGGCTACTGCTTGCGACATTGTTTTAAGATTCACTACCAAACAAACCATTTTCGTTCGCTTTAAGTTAAAAAAAAAACTATCGCCTGACCAATGAGAATTTCTCTAGAGGAGAAGGACAGGCACATTAGGCAGCTCCAGATGAAGGTGGACGATCTGGAGCAATATCAGAGGCGACAGTGTTTACGGATTTTCGGTGTGAGTGAAAGTGAGTCTGAGAACACGGACACTATCGCCATTGACGTGGCTTCTAAAATAGGAGTACAATTAACTGAAAGTGATATCGACAGAAGTCACCGAGTGGGGCGAAGAAACAGTGATAGGCCTCGGCCTATCATTGTCAAATTCGTCAGCTATAGAAAGAGAGCTGAGGTATTCAGAAACAAAAAACTGTTAAAGGGTAGTCTTGTTACCGTCCGTGAAGATCTAACTAAAGCCAGGCATAATCTGTTAAAAGAATGCATAACTAAATACAGCTTGAAAAACGTGTGGACACAAGACGGAGACATTATTGTCAAAGTAGGCGAGCACAAACACAGAATTAAATGCCCAGAAGACATGATCTGAACGAGTCGGCTGCGTAAAACTAGTAAGGCAACTAATTTTAATATACTGCAATATTCAATCTATATTAAATTTTACTCTATCAGTAACTTTACGTAATAATTAATTCTTTTTCATTCTTATTTTTATCATTTAGTACTGTAAGTCACTTTAACTTTTACCATATAATAACGTTATTTATTAATTAATTATTTTTCTTCTTCACATTCTTTATCATTTAGTACTGTAATTTTAAGTTATTATTGCTAGAAAATAATTTAAAAACTTGAATTGCATATAAGTTGGTACAATTGAGAACAAAAAGCAGCATGTTCACCCGACAGTCCCTGAGGTCAGTGTACAGAGACCGGTCCCCTCTATTAACACGAACAATAGCAATCCTACCTGCCCACTGCCCTGTACCGCAGACATACTCAAGGCTGCGCTTTCTTTCTCTCCTTTGTCACTTAATGTTGTTCACGTGAATGCTCAAAGTCTGTTGTGTCATTTTGACGAATTTTCTTCTATCTTCTCACCTTTAGACATTCACGTTATTCTTATCTCCGAATCTTGGTTACATCCTAATCTTCCTTCCACTCTCGTAAACCTTCCTGGCTATACGCTTTGCCGTAATGACAGAGAGGGCAAGAGAGGCGGAGGGGTGGCTGGTTATATTAGATCCGATTTGCGACCTAAAATTATTCATCATTCTCCAAGCCAGTACTCTGCCAAACCCGAGTTCATGTTCATTGAAATTTGCACCTTATTTACAAAATGTCTAGTGTGTGTCGTATATAAACCCCCACATATATATGACGTAGATGATTTCGAAACCTCCTTACTAAACGTAACGCCGCAATATGAGAACGTTATAATCATGGGTGACTTCAATTCAAACTTACTTGACTTACATTCTAGTACGACTAAAAGACTTAAATCATTCTTTCAGTGCCTTGATATGGTAATCCTACCCCTAGCTCCCACACATCATACGGAAGGTACAGACACATTACTGGACTTGATAATTACTAACAATGCCGACAAAATACTGACGCATGGGCAGTTGCCTGCACCAGGACTATCAGGGCATGATATCATTTATCTATCGTTTAATCTGCAGTGTCCTAAATCGACTCCTAGAGTAATTACTTACAGGGATATCAAAAGAATAGATGATATTGCACTGAAAGAAGACGCTGCGCAACTTCCATGGCACATGATCTGGACATTACGAACTGTAGACGAGAAAGTAGACTTATTCAATACGTTAATACTTCAACTTTATGACAAACACGCACCATTAAAGACCAAACGTACCAGAAAGACCCCAGCCCCTTGGATGACGACTGAAATACGTAGCCTGATGTCCGAACGCGACTTAGCCTATAGGAAATACACCCGCAATAAAAACGACGAATATTTTAACTTATATAAACACCTAAGAAACAGAACGACTCAACTAATAAGAAACGCTAAACTCAAATACTCCTACAAACTTATAGAGCCCAACACAACCCCTTCCGAGTTATGGAAAAATCTGAAGGTCATTGGACTTGGAAGGGCTAGTGAACAAGCAGACATACCCATCCCACTTGACCGATTGAACGAACACTTTGTAAAGGACCCGACCTTAAACAACACAACGAAACAAGACACAATTTTGCCTGACTCAGCTCCCCCAACTCGAGACAAATTCTATTTTACTGACGTCACTCCTATTGACGTAATGAAAGCCATCCGACGCATCAAGACGAAAGCTCAAGGGCCAGACAACATTAGCATATTACTCATACAGAAAATACAATACATAGTAATACCTACAATTGCACACATATTCAATAGTTCCTTAATCACTTCAACTTTCCCTAAAATATGGAAGCAAGCTTTCGTTCTTCCTCTTCCAAAAGTCAAAGTTCCCACCGACCCGAACGACTATAGACCAATCAGTATCCTGCCAGCCATATCAAAAGCACTGGAAAGAATCGTACACAGACAAATTACTAACTACATGAACGAACACAAACTATTCGACAAGTATCAGTCAGGTTTCAGAGCTGGACACAACACAAGCACTGCTCTACTTAAAGTGACAGAAGACATTCGTGAAGCAATCGACTCTAATAAAGTAACAATACTAACACTTCTTGACCTTAGCAAAGCTTTCAACTCTGTAAATTTCGACCTGCTCACCCATAAATTGAGAAATCTGCATTTCTCAGAGACTGCTGTGAGTTGGTTCGAATCCTACTTACGGGAAAGACAACAATGTGTTGTATCCGGGAGTCGAAGCTCTTCCTGGTTTAACATAACATCAGGTATACCACAGGGTTCGGTACTCGGACCATTGTTGTTCACGATATATGTCAGTGATATTACATCTCATGTAAGGCATTGTAACTATCACTTATATGCTGACGACCTTCAATGCTACATCTCTTCCCGCTTAGATCGAATAAATGACGCTATAGATAAATTGAACAAAGACATTGACTCGATTGTGACATGGACAAAGAAATTCCATCTTAATATCAATCCTGGAAAGACACAAGCAATCATATTAGGACACAAACGGCAAACCGATGCTGTAAAGCACCTCGACATTTCCCCCGTTAAAGTAAGTACAGTGCATATCCCTTTCAGTTCTTCGGTAAAAAATCTTGGCATTCACATGGATAATAATCTCAACTGGGACATGCAAATCACAGAAACCTGCAGAAAAGTATATTCTATTATTCATGTGCTAAAAAGGATAAATGTTCATCTTCCCTCTTGCTTAAAAAAGTCCCTTGTGCAGACCCTTGTATTTCCCCATTTTGACTATGCTGACATTTTACTGACTGACCTTTCCAGCGACAACAAAATGAAACTTCAACGTGCTCATCATTTGTGTGTACGTTTTGTAAGCAATGTTCGTAAATATGATCATATTACCCCATCCCTGGAAGCAATAGGTTGGCTTAAACTAGATAAGAAAAGAAATTTACATTCACTTCTCTTTCTCTTCGAAATCTTGAACTCTTCTATTCCTTCGTACCTGTCGTCTCGCTTCACTTACCTTTCTTCCCACCACAATCTGAACACACGCTCTCGCCATGAAACAATACTAACAATACCATCTCATCGCACCTCCTCATACTCATCCTCTTTCACAATAGCCCTGCCAAGACTCTGGAATTCGTTACCTGCTAGCATCAGGGACTGTCGAAATAAAATTCAATTCAAACGCAAACTTACTAGGCACTTGGTCAGTAATTGAGACTCGTTCAGACATGGTTTCTTGTAAATAGTTCTTTTAATCTACCACAAAATATCTCAATATCCGGTAATTTCATCACTATAGAATTTTGTTATTGTAGGTTTAATTTGTAATTTAGTAAATACAAAAATATTCTTTGTTCTTAACTTCTATGATAAAATGTCTAGCTTTCATTAATCAGGTATTCTTGTCGTACTTTAATTTTTATTGTAATTGTAATTGTAAATTTAATATTAATTGTAATCTTATTGTTCATGTTATAGTTGTAATCCCCTGGTAGAGGGGCAGAGAAGGCCTGACGGCCTTATCTCTACCAGGTTAAATAAATAAATAAATCTAAATCTAAATTTCAGGAAAGATTTCCTAGAGTTAATCCACCTAACAGTACATAAAATATTTAACATGTTCAAAACTACAGCATTCATTTTCATAAATTTAACTGTTATATTTTACGCGTTAGTGTAAATTTAATGTTATTGATTGTAAGAGTGCATAACTTGAAAGAAATATAAATAGGCTATAGAATTGAAATTCACACGTGATCAACATTGCAACTTACTTTCCTTCACAAAGTTATTTGACTATTTGTTACTGTCAGATAATAAATAATTTGTGATCTCGTGAAATCAAATGAATGCGTACGCCGTAGTTCATAGTAAGAAACTTATGGTGGGGATAAGTGAGCTAGCTAGATGTAATGGAAACTTAGCGAGAGAGGGAAGCATCCCAGTGCACTTTTCTTGCGCTCACACGCAAGTACGTTGCACGAGATAATGAATGGCCTATAACTGAAATACCGACAAAAAGTGGCTCTGTGATAAGACAGTGGACTCAACTCAACTCAGAAAGTTCATGAATGGAATCCTTATTTCGACCAGTCTAATCAGGGCTTTTAGTGTTCTTTTCGATTTTAAACATAGGCCTATACGAAATTAGTTATTTAATAGAAAAATGCCAAATTGTTTCCTACTTCCACTACACATACGTATACTGTTTCTCAACACTTGCCGGATGGCAGCAAAATGGAAACCATTCCCAACAGATAATCGTGGTATGACCTCTCAGTTACAACGACTATAATTAAACCTAAATTTAAAAATATTTATTTTGATGTACCGAAGTACATATGATATTTCATCATCTAAATTTAAAAAGTAACTGAAACCAAACAATAAACTTATAAAAATATAAAGGTAATCGTAACTCTTGGTTGGAATTAATATTTACTGTATACTCACCATTGTCAGGGTTTCTTCTGCCTGAGTCCTGTACGGAGTGGCGTAACACCAAATCCGTCTGGTACCTAGATGGCAGAGAAATCATCGTTAACATATAGTGCAGGAGAGGCAAAAAGTGTATTCCTTTCAACTGCTGATGAATTGCCACTAAAACAAAATTTGACTGAATTTTTGTTTCTCTAATTGTTTGGTGTTTATTGTGTAATGCTTGTTGTGAATGTAATAATAAGTAATAAGTAGGCTCCATATTCCAGCTACTAAAAGTCTGACGTTAAAGACACATTGGGTATATAGTACGCCGAACATAGGTAATGCAACGAATAAGGATATAAACAATCACGTCGTTGCTGCGTGTCCGTGGAGTATAATCAACTCTTGACATTCTGAAGCTATACTAGTAAACACATGCTTGAACCGTGATGTTCATTTTCGTCGTAATCTTTGCAGTGAATAATAACGTGTATTCGTAAGTTACGGAACTTGAACATACGCGGATATCACTTGAAATTATTTTATAATACAAGAAATTCTTTCAATAGCACATGACGTTATTGGTGCATGATGTAGTACAAGATATTCCTATTGTCTGAGATATATATTTCATTATGACATTGCATATATCGTTAATCACTGAAATCCCACTAATTTTCCATGTACTTTTCTATGAATTCCCTAAAATGTGGATTATTTAATTTATTAATTGGGATGTTGGCACTGAACATCATGGTAGGTACACAAATCCATGCTAAACGTCAAGTTAATATCTTCATAATTTTCAGAGTGTGATGGTAGGCCTACTGGTTCTTTTGGATTACATTCAACACACTTTGGTAGACTATTGCAGTGTCTTTCAATGCACTGTTTTTGTCACTTCGCGTTTATTTTACACAATTTATATGTAATGTTGTCTATATTGGCAGTGAAAATATTAGTTCAAATATTCTCAACTATGCCCTGCAATATTACACGCTTGAGCATCTTATCCAAGGCATTTTACCTCTGCAATAAACTTTCAATCAGCCACAAAGGTGTAGTTACTAAATAATACACTAGTAAGAGCAGTGATCGATAAGACTACTCAGTATGACTGCGTCCCGGTTTTGACTTTCTGAAGATGCGTACCTTTACCTGCTGTGACGTCACATATACTTCGATTCAGGCAACCTCATTCCAGTTCATAGGTAGCTGGAATGCGGAGCCTAGTAATAAGTAAAACCCGCTCGCTATTTTCTCCGTCTAGCAGGTAACATTCAAGAAGGCAAACATGAATTTTGTGGAAAAAGCTGTAATAAGTGTTTTATTATTACGTCTTCGAAAACAGCGAAGGAAGAGAATTTGGGTCCATGCGATCGTAAGCCCAAGACTACCCGAAGGGACAGTTTTATAAATTATACTAAGACTTGCGTACACATACGGAATTAAAGTTTGGAGCGGGTCTTGGTGGGAGTCCACTTGTCCTATGTAAGTAATAATTTCACACGACTGTCCACAAGTAGCATACATACAGGAGTTTTTGTTTACTGCACATGCGCAGTGTATTGTAAGCGAAACTTATAAATAAGGGAGCTTAAAATTTCATTTCCGTATCATATCCCAAAACATTTTCTGGATATTTTAGAATGAACAAAAATTTATTCGACGTACTATTAAACAATACACAGCTGCACATTGCTTATCAGAATACAAACAATTATGAGAAAGGCAGTAGCATTAGAAGAAAGACTGGTAGTCACCGTAGGGTAAAAAATTATATTTGGTTTCAATCGTTACAATCTACACAATATATTATATAAGAGTATATAAAGTAAGTTATTTAATATGTTTGTGTCAATGCAATTCGAAAAAGTCAGATTCACTTGGTGAGAGCACTGTACTGTCACTAGGCGACAATGAAAAACCACTGGGGGTACTGCAAGATGGCATTGCTTGAGAACTAGGTACATATATGTTGAAAAATACATACTGTAGACGAACTCTGTTCTGTGTGAGAATTCTGAATCTGTTGAGGTGGAACCATCTACTCAGATTGAGTTAAATGTGTAGGCTGATTAGGTATGTGATGGCATTCCAAATGAACTAAACACATTTGAAGGATGAGGGAAGTGAGACTGGATATGAATAAATGTGTTTTGATATCCTGCATGACTTAGATGATCTCGAAGATTTGGTTGAAAAGTGAATATTTGTAATGATTATTGGGTTCGCAGCACAAAGGGAGCCTTGACTACAGAATTATACTGCCTACGATTTACGATGGAGTAAATTCTAAATTAATGCAACCAAACTTTGTTCGTACTCAGTTCTTATATGGACATGGCAAGTTTGGTAGCTATTTCAAAAGATTCAAGATAGAAACAGAAAGTGGAATTATTTGTGCATATGATGACTCTCTGCAAACAGTCCAACATTTGTTATTTGAGTGTCACAAATTTGAACTAAGTTAACGTCTTGAACTAGCTTGTCGATTAGACAGGTGCGACACCAAGTACTGCCCACCATTTTAAGTGTTTCGAAATAAATGTTGTTATAAAGATTTTATAAAGTATGTGAATTATGTTCACAAAAATTGTAATCTGAACACACGATACAATTTCTAATTATTAATGTATTTTAAAATGCACGTTTTTCTGGAAAACTATTCAGAACATAGCAAAATAGTATTCCTTGCTCCGGTATTCTAAGAAATACAGTATGTACAGATCATTATAAGTGTTTTCTTTTAGTTCTAATTTTGTTTTCCTGGTTATCTTTTTTTCTATTAATACCTTAGCTTCTCATATGTTCCAATCTGAAAATTATTTCACTTCTTTGCAGTTAAGCCAATTCTATTGCCATCATTTCCCTTTTAAAAATCTGCACTTAATACCCATATTTCACTTTCAAATCCAAATACATTAAAGTAATATCTACTATGTATTTGTATCTAATGTCTTTTTATGTCGTATGTATGAAACATCTGTGTAATTTGTCAGTTTTGTGATAAATATGTATGTAATTTCTATGTAATATATTTTTGTATATCATATATGTGTAACTTTTATGTACTATGTATTTTTTCTGTCGTGTGTACCTTATCTAATCGTAATATGTAATGTTTTTATGTCATTTGTATGTAATTTTATGTAATACGTCTGCTTTTATGTCATATATATGTTTCTGTGTGTAATATTATTCTACATACATATGTATTTGCATGTGATATAGTTGTCTGTCTGTTATAAGTTATATGTATTCGTTAGTAACATTTGTGTATTTATTTGTATCTGCAATGTATTTAATCATAACCCTAATATACCTTACATGGTTTAATAAATTAAGATATTTGAAAAAAAAAATCTTAAAAAAATTCCACTTTTATTTATTTTATTAGGTTATTTTACGACGCTGTATCAACATCTAGATTATTTAGCGTCTGAATGATATGAAGGTGATAATGCCGGTGAAATGAGTCCGGGGTCCAGCATTTGCTCGTATTGGGTTGAGGGAAAACCCCGGAAAAAACCTCAACCTGGTAACTTGCCCCAACCGGGATTCGAACCCGGGCCACCTGGTTTCGCAGCCAGACGCGCTGACCGTTACTCCACAGGTGTGGACTTCCACTTTTACTCTAAATTTTTGTTGTGGTGAAAGTTTTCGAAAAGTTGGCAATAACGAAAGCAAGAAGGATTTAATTTCATCAATTTCTTCTGTTCTGCTGTCCTTCAGAATTTGTAGGAGGGATTCTTCGTAATTAGGCTTCCTAGACATGCATCTTTTGCCTCTTTGTTTCCTTATTTGTAGAAGACTTTCCATTGCGTTGGGATAATATTTCATAACGGCATCATTAAGCGATTGTTCTGCAGCTCGTGTGCACATGTTCTGGCATGTGTTTCATAATATTGAGCGGTTGGCGCTTGGCTCAGAAAATAGAGCATGTTGCGTTTTTAAAACTACTACTGTAAAATATCCGCTCGTAAGTTTTCATCAATTTCAATCAATGTGTTCTATCAAAGAGGTTTTCTAACCGCGGCAGATAAGCGGACAAAAAACTGTCCGTGCGCGCAAGGCCTCACTGTTTCCCACCTACCTTTCATCATAATGCGTGCCAATGACACTTTGATAACACTTCATTATCGCTCACTTTCTGCATTAAACTATATTATTGGAACTTTTTACAAGCTACACACAAGAAATTAGTGTTCACGTTTTACGTTTGTTTGAACCAAGTATTTTACAAGCACTGCTTTCAACCATATTATTAATATCAGCCTTAGAATTTATAGCAATTTACTATTAAGATTTATTTAAAATTATCCGTCCTCAAGTGAGGTTGACCACTACGATCCGGAATTAACAAACATAATGAAATGAAACGAGTAAAATAATTATTCCATTTATACATTAAAACAACATTTTGTGTGTTAAATGATAGTGTAGAATTTGAAGAGAGGCCTTCAGAATTTCCATCACAATCTTCTGAACCTCATAAAAGGGAATTTTAAAAGATTTAAGGATATTAGATGTAAATTTTGGTAAACAATCCCCCGCTCCAAATAGTAAGCCTGTAACATCCCAGTTGTAAAGTGAAATGCTATATTTTTCACTGAGATATAGACGATAAGGTACATATTTAGCTCGCTTGTCATCATTTATCTGCAGTGCCTGATTCGTGTCTCGCTCAAAGCATATCATAGTTTCTAAGACCATCGCTTTCTGGGTTATTCTATTGATGGCAATTATATCCACCCTTCTATGAGAATCATCTTCAGACACAAAATGAATTTTCTCATGTACTTCCCAGCCTCTGTTTCTAGAAGGATGGCAATTGCTGTACGAGCACGATAGTGCTGTTGTTACTCAGTAACTTCCCCTTCTTACAGAACTCCAGTACGTGGCCAAGTGTTTCAGTCTCGCTGCAGCTGGGATGGCGAAAACGGGTAGTACTGAACGTTCTGCTAGGAACAGCTCTCACTGCGGTGACGCGCAAGACATCTTGATAGTATTGATGTATTCCGTGAACAAAAGACACCCACATCTATTTACCTTCAACAGTTTCAAATGTAAGACAGTATGTAAGCAATTTGTTATGAGTAGTTATTGATTTTTAGATGTTATTTTATTGTAATTTATGCATGGGGAGTGCTAGAATTTTGTTAATTTACAATTTCTTTGTATTGTATTTTTCTGGCAATAAACAATATTATTACTATAATTATTATTATATTACTCGTTGATCAATCAATTGGCGCTACTGAGACGTTTAAATAGCATGATCCTCAGTCACTGTACTAAGAGTTGAAGTAATCTTAACATGCAAACATTTGTGTAGCAGTAGGAGACTGAAATAATAAATTTTACTGAAGAGAAGAACTGGCCAATTGGCTTCAATTATTTGAGTATTGAAAGTTTCCGGGAACAAATTTTATTAATTACACTAATTTTTCTGGTTTCCCAAGTTCCTCCAAACGGATGATGGGATAGTATCAATAGTATCACTGCATCTACCGCTATAGACCTGCCACCTATCCGCAAAGCATCGCATCTTGTAAAATTTGTCCTTTCTCGACATGCTTGAGAACCATGAAACTGGAGAAATCCGAAAAAAAAAAATGTTCTTTTATTTTACTGTATAACAAGACTTCACAGTTACTGAGTAAACACGGGGCTAATACTCGTATAATGAGAGAACACGCGTCACTTCAAGTGACACTAATTATTAATTTGAATTGACCTACCTGTATAGAAAGGACAATAGACCAACGCCACTCCGCTAAACTCTGATCGTCCAATATTGAACGAACTTGGCAATTCTACTACAATCCCACTGGGCTGTCTCTAAATGTTGGAGGCGTTCTGGCAGAGATAATTAACTTCTCTGTAGCATGTCTGGGTTGACTGGACGCGCAACTTAGCGCCCGTTCAGCTAGACAGCGGACGTAAATACAGATTGAATGTTACAACGTAGCTCACTTGTTAATGCAATCCAGTTATCAATGGACCGTTGTCAAAGCGTTACCATTGCCGAGACTCGCATTGTTTCCATACTGCTTGTATACACGTTAGAGCAGTGGTTCCCTAACTTTTTGAAGGTGCGACCCACTTTTGGGTGAGAAATTTATTTACGACCCCCCATTACCATACCAGTATTTAACCCCATTCGAAAAATACAAATGCCTCTGAACAACAATAATTTTACTCAAAACCAGTAGATACCAGCCAACTTCTAACGTGCCGATACCTGTAAGATGAGAAATTGCAATATGAAGAGTTCGCGGGAAAAACGATGAATGTCACATTTCTGTTAAGGATTAGATAATGATCTAATTGAGTCTATAACTGCAAGATGTAGTGCTGTTTCTATAGAAAATAAAGGAAAGGATTACTGCATTCGTGGTGATAATTATCTTTTTACCATTTTTTCATAAGAACAACATTACATTTCGCAGTGATCCATTGAATTAGATAATGACATCAACCTTCAGAAAACTGTGATATTCATCATTTTTCCCGCGAACTCTTCATATGCAAATCTATTTTTCAATTCTTTTTTGCTTCTTAGACTGCCTTCCTTTCTAAAGTAAGTTAATTAGTGCTGGTTTTTAAGTAGCTGATTCTGCGGTGTCGTTTCTTTGACACTGTATGCTCTAGCTAGCTAATGTTTACATACAGAGGATGGAAGCACAGTAACAGTGCAGTGCTTTCTGTGCATCGTAGTATACATATTGTGAAGACCTCGTAAACATTGAGCTATGTACATGCCAAACCTAACTTCAAAAGCGCCTCTTTCCGTTCCTAGCTGATAAGCTACAAAATGTAAGAGAGGAAAGGTTGACCTTTCAAAGAAACCTACACAGCAGTCCCCTGCGGTGGATGAGGGTCATACTTTCAGTCTGTCACGCGGGCGGTGCGGGTTCGAGTCCCGGTCAGGCCTGGGATTTTTCATTGAAAAATCCATAGTGACACTTGTGGCGGACAAGGTCGCAATTGGGATTTTTCTCGGGGTTCTCCCGTTTCCTCATATTACGTATCTACATCATACCGTCTACATTTCTCCATTTCATCATTCCATAGCAGTCCCCGTACGCAGGCTGGCGTCGCAGAGAGGGTGCTGACATAGAGACAAGTGAGATGGTCTGTTCGAAACCTGGGTACGCAGCGAACCTTGGTATAGTCAGCCGGTGTTTGGGAATGCGTCTAACTTGAGGGTCAGCGTAATAGACCGTAAAAAGTCGCAGGGCTGGGTCATAGTGCCTACCTCCCGAAAATTCTACTCCAACATCCACAGCATACTATACTAGAATTAACGAATGTTTGTACTTCTGACAGTTAACATTATGAGTGAGGTGGGGGCAAATTGCCATATTAACGCCCAAGCATAGTCCGTTCCCCTCTCACCTTGCTGCCACCAACCTTCAACAAGCATGCGAAGCGTTGCCAGTTCAACAAAATGTATGCAGGTGGTTTATGAGTCGGTTTTCTGTGACAGCATTTCACTGTTCGTTGTTCTTAGTTTTATCGTTTAATATTCTGCCTTTTTAACTGAGTGTTTTATAGTACCTCTAATTGTTGTAGGGAGTTATTATAAGTGTGTGTGTGTGTGTGTCGTGATTGTTAGGCCTATTAGTGTCTATTTAGTTTTTACGGTTTATTTTTAAATTTAAATTTAAAATGGCACAGTCAAGCCTTAAAGGTAAAAAGAGGACGGCCATGACTTCATTCTCCGAAGTGAACAACTGCAAGATTCGGCAAAGGAATACCGATTCTTGGCCAAGCCCGTGAAATGGTATGCTCTCTTAGGGCCTATTTTGAATTAGAAAGACAGAATGAGGGTCCGCTAATTGATATTAATAAAGTGTTGGAGAGAACTGCTGCTGTTCTAAACATTTTCAGAAATACTGTCATCAATATTGGCAAGGAAAGGTGCGAAAAAGAAAAGGAAGTTGAAGAAAAAGAAAAGGAAGATGGCGCACAAGCTGGGTCTTCAGATGCACTGCTGGAAACTCCCAGATCAAAGCCAGTCACGGACCTTGAGTCATTTAAAAAGGATGGCATTTGCCGCAATGTATATTCATATTTCCTTAGAAAATGCATAACTAATTAGTACATCGGGTTCGAATCCCGGTCGGGGCAAGTTACCTGGTTGAGGTTTTTCCCGGGGTTTTCCCCTCAACCCAATACGAGCAAATGCTGGGTAACTTTCGATGCTGGACCCCGGACTCATTTCACCGGCATTATCGCCTTCATATCATTCAGACGCTAAATAACCTAGATGTTGATACAGCGTCGTAAAATAACTCAATAAAAAAAATTAGTACATGAGATCTTCCGCACCAATTTTTAATTTTTATATATTTTTATATTTTTGGTATTGAAATGTGTTGTAGATTATGAATGTTTGTGTACCGGTTTAAATTGTTATTTAAATATTAAATATGTCGCATATTTTAACTTTATTCGTTCATTGTTGAGGCTCTCTGTCTTGCTCGCAAACAATCAAAATTTGAAGTGTGACTTCGTTCTTGCAAATACAAATTTAAATCCATATTACTTGTTTACGAATTCATTTATTTCGGTATATAATTATTTAGCACTTTGTGAATAAATGTACTTAAAAATGAACAAAAATACTTATTTCAAAGAATAATAGTACATATAATTCGTTTACGTAACAAAATTTACCCAGTCCTCAGAAGATTATTATTATTATTATTATTATTATTATTATTATTAAAAGTGGTGGTATGGTAGTGGTAGTAGTGGTATTAGTAGTGTGATAGTATCGATCGATCAAAATTTGTTAGGTGTAGTTCCGTGAACTTTCACTACTTTTAATTTTGCGACGATGTCTTTCAGTCAGATAGCTCTAATAACAATCTTGGATTCAAGATATCTGCATTGGAAATTAGAATTGGAGCCTAATTTAATGCAACGTGAGATATGATGTAGTTTTGAATTTGAAATCCGCTGCCCCGTCCGTCTCTCACTGCAATGCGGCAACAGCGCACTCCCCCCTGCGACTCCACATACAACGGTCAGCAGTACAAACATTCGTTAATTCTAGTATAGACAGTCCGAAGAGAGGCATAAGCGACAAAGAAACCTAAACGTCATGTCATACAAGTTGAGAGGATGCGAAAGCATTTCTTTCCTCTTCTACTTGTCCAAAGTCCGTCAGTAGCAGACTGGTAGCTGTTACCTCTTATACCTGTACCCCCCAAACTGTACGCAAAAGAAAATAAAATATTAAATAAAGTATATAAGTGAATATGGGCAAATCACAATATAGCGAACGTAGAAGTTCCGCCCACGACCCCTTCCACTTTTCCCCTACCAGCTCACCAGACACGCTACGTGATAGATGAGTGTTATGTCGAATGCACATTTCATGTGGATGGGGATAACTTTCCCTACTGGCGTTTGCTATATTGCGATTTATCCGTGAATATAAAATATAGTGTCACAGTTGTTTAAAAAAAATTACAAGTTTGAGTATATTTTACTGTAGTTCTTACAATATTTTCAACTAATATAATTATACATCTTGATTACACAACTAGCGGTGGCGAAAACATTATCTTCTGTTATCAGCAGCTTTTTAAGTGCCAATTCTGCAGTGCTCGGGAAAAGTGACATGTCAGTTTCCACATACCTTTTTTTGATAATTTATTGACAACTTACACTGTATCACTTCGGAACATGTATGATAAGAACTTTCTTGTGTTAAATTTTAACGTACCTTGTTAACATGTTGCGACCATTTTGGGTCATCTTCAGAACTGGTCGTTGTTGGTCTTGGCGCCTCTTGTTTCCTGTGAGGGTGCGTTCGCATATTCCGAAGTGATACAGTGTTAAAAGTTGTGTAATCAAGATGTATAATAAAGACAATACAAGTCATTTAATACGTAATGTAATTAATTATATTTAGGCATGTCAGGATGTATTTTGAAGTCAGGGGGAAGGAGACAGTGCAGATTGTCCCATTGTGTATGCTGTAGAGTAGCAACTAGCGGTGGAGAAAACATTTATCTTCAGTTATCAGCAGCTTATGAATGTGTCAATTCTGCAGTTCTCGGGGAAAGTGACATAAATCAGTTTCCACAGACCTTTTTTGATAATTTATTGACAACTTACACTGGTTTATGTCAATTTGATTTTTTTTCTGTATGAATTATTGTAATGGGAGGAAAGGAATACTTATGTATTTTTTTCCAAGCGAGCAGATGTTCCGAAAGTTGTCAATAAATTATCAAAAAAGGTTTGTGAAAACTGACTTGTGTAACTTTTCCCAAGTACTGCAGAATTAATATAAACAGAAATAAAATTCAATATAAACGCTTAGCACGGACTTCCGAAATATAGAGTACCGGTAAATACTTTCAGGAATAAAATTTGTCACTATGTAGAAAGTCAATAGTCGAACGTTTGTGAGATGGCAGTAGCATATTCCCCTACACTGATGGTAGGGAGTGTGAGTAGAGGGGAAAGCCTGTCAATCAAACTGAAATTGGGTATAAGTCGCACTTCATTGATTTGGTTATGTGAAGTGGTGTATAGGGACGAGGAGGACGCCTAGTGCTCGGGAAAGGAAAGGTGGACTGCGTCATAGATAGATGCAGGTTCTAAACGATGGTACACACCGATTATTTAGTCCTGACAGCTCGGCGACGCGAAAGAGGGGAAATGATAGGAGTAGTGGGGAGAGCTTCGGAGTAGAGATAAGGGCGAGAGGTCGGTAAAGGAATGCAGTACAGCTTAACTGTACTGGAAACATACCGCTATACCGCACGTGTGATATCCGATCGCTCCGAAGA
Organism: Periplaneta americana; assembly: GCF_040183065.1. Taxonomy (NCBI): domain Eukaryota; kingdom Metazoa; phylum Arthropoda; class Insecta; order Blattodea; family Blattidae; genus Periplaneta; species Periplaneta americana. The sequence goes on along the minus strand of NC_091127.1, from coordinate 72,659,280 downwards.
CAAGCAAGTGACTAACCCAAACACCCCTTGGCGTAACTAAATTGTCTCGCCTGACCAAGGCGCTCATTGCCGGCGACTGTCTTAATAATCGTACTGTAGAAACGATGCGTCGCCAAATCAAAATAAGGTGAAGTCATTTCACATGTTAAACTTTTTGAAATAGCTGAAATGTTTCCATTTTGCATTCACAATTTTACAGTCTGAAAATGTTATTACTTTATAATTTTATTGTGAACTCTCCCTAACGTATCGGTTACTGAAAAATATCATAATACAAAAGTTTTAGTTCGATAAATATTCAGTTATGAGAGTTATTGAAAAGAATCCTCTTGATGTTGAAAGCCAAATTTATGGGTATTTGTGCAATGTACAATGCCAGTTGATTATCCCAAAGTAAAAAAATTAAAAAAGTTTTAGTCCTTTTTTTTTAAAGCGAACAGAGCACAACCGCGTTGGCATCGTATTAGAAGTTTTGCCGCGGATAAAGAGAGATTAAAACAGAGCCAATAATGCTACAGTCCCGTATATCTATCAGTCCTTTGTGATGTAATCCGACAATGTCACTTTGTACTCTTTCAAGTATCAACCGACTGTGTGAATGGGCTGTAATTTTAACGTCTCTCATTACTTTCATTGTACTTTATGGATTCAATTCATTAACACTATTGTAATAAGCAATCAGAACTTCATATCATATATGCCTATTTTATGTTGTAATTAACAGTAGGCCTAGTAATTACATTTGAAATATCTCTTCATGCTATCGGTAAGAATTATTTTTCTTTGGTGTAGCTGAGATCCGGTTTTATTACATCCAGTTCCCTCAAGTAGTGTGTTCGGAGAATGTGATTTATACAACATTTTCTGAAGTATGCCTATATGAGTAATTATGAAAGGAGTAATGTATTTTATTTCCAAAATTCTCTCTTCTCCTGGAAATTTTGACAATATTTTGTTGATCATCACGAAATAAAGGCTCCAAACCAGTTCAAGAGTTCTAGAAATGTCTGTGGTTTATTTTTCCCGATTGTGCTGAGTATCAAAATAGGTCTATTCACTCTTTCTTAAGACAACACACAAACTATTTTTATATTCTTGTATCATTATAAAAATTACATTTTTGCTTCTCTGACACTACGCCATCTTATAACAGAGAAGTACTACGCAGCTAAGTTTCATAGCGATGATAGGCCTACTTCTCATTACATTTTCTCTACTTGTTCGTACAATATTACATTTTTACATATTTCACTACAGATTTACAATACATACTAATGCCGCACTTTGACTGTTGTGACGTGTTGTTCACTGACTTAAGCGTGGAACTCTCAAACAAATTACGTGTTCATAATGTGTATAATGCTACGTTTACACAGCGAGAGTTTAGAGAAGAGAGCTAGAGATTGTAGCTGAGTATCATCGTATATACGGTTTGGAGAGTAGGTATCTTGTTGACTCTAATATCTAAATAGAGAGACTAAATAGAGCGACCTTGAAAACTGCTCTCCCACAGAGAATTCGCATATATTGTCAACTCTCATAGCTACTCTAAATTATTCAGCAGAGCTGAACTTTTTCATTAACTCTCGCGACAGAAGCAGTGGACATGGCGGCCAAGAAACAACGAAGTGTGAAATGAAATGTAGGTACAGGCCTATAAAATCTAGGTAAGTGTCATTGTCTCAATGTAACACGTGCTGTGCTGATCATACTAATTATACTATTCCTTTAGTTGTGAGATTATATTCATATGTATTAATTCTTTTTTTTTAGTTAATACTTGTATACTAGAATGTATTTTCCTGTTTGTGATTATGTATTCAGTCTCTTTTTTATTTTATTATTATTATTTTAAAGTTAATACTGATTATGTATATGTATTCAATGTCTCTTTTTTACTTTATTATGTTTATTATTATTTTTAATATTTGTATACCGGTATGTATTTTTTTGTATGTGATTTGATCCTGGTTGAGTGGAAGAGAAGGCCTGATGGCCTTAACTCTACCAGGGAAAATAAAACTATTATTAATTATTATTATTATTATTATTATTATTATAAAATAAATGATGACGATATACACTGATAAGATAAAAGCCGGCCGTGCAAGTGCAAGCTAAACCAGTCCATTTTTGCAACATAGGCTGAGTACTTAAATGGAAGAATTTATTATATTATGTGATGGTTGAAATTAATAACTTTTACGAACGTCATTACTGATTTTATATGGAAGCGAAAATGTTGCAAACAGAATAGGCTACATGCGTGTTTATCGCAAGGGCAAATGACAAGATAGAATGATAGTAAAAATGATCAACAGATAAAACCAGAAAGTGCCCAAAAAAGTGGACTAGAACATGTAACGGAGTGTGGACAATGCAAAAGGAGCAACAAACAATTTTACATTATGTAGTAACTATCCAAGCCAACTATAAATGTGGAGACTATAAATGTGAGAAATAAAAAGGCAATGTTATAAATGAACTTCATATAAATCAACAATTTTTGCAATGTTTGTGACAGGCTGTGGTACGAACAAAATCTAAAGCCTGTAAACTTATTTACATACCAAGAATAAAGGCGTGGCCGCAATGCGAAACTTTAATAAATTCGATGTCACTTTTTAAATTTTAAATTTTATACGCTCTAAGTTCCTATACAATGTATGCAGACCAATCTTTTACGCTAAAATATCACTGTGGTGTAACTCAATTACGATTAAATACTTGCTTTTTTCATTTCAGTGATTGGTACTTCGGCAAGCCGTACTGCAGGGTTAGTAACTTCATAGCCAATGTGTCAGTCGCGGCCAGCGTGTTCACCCTTACAGGAATTTCCTTCGACCGGTGAGTACTTTATCAGTCAGTAATGCGATTGAGTTGTAGTAGTGATAGCCAGCCTATGGATTTTCTGCTAATTTCTTTGCTAATATGCCGTGAAATAAAATTCGCCCGATAACTTACACTCAAAGAACTGACAGCGAGCTAAGCGACTCATGCCAAAATTACAACGTCTGAACACTCGTTGACGACGCCTGAATTTTGCTCTAATAACCGCGCCTTAAGCAGAGAAATTGAGAAAATTGATTTTATTTGGTGCCAAGCTTAAAAGAAAGGCAAAAGACAGCGAGGTATTTTCCGTTTAGCCATTACTTCTGGCAGCCGGCAGCATTAGTAAGAAAAAATGAACAAATCCTGTGCAGACACAAAAGTCTATATTCACACATAGAAGCAATGAGTTAGCTCTCTTGAATACCTGTCTGGGCTCGTCCAAAAGACTTTACTAAACCAGGCTTACAGAACTGGGCATCAATTGTAGCGTTGCGTCACTCATGGCAATACGTCACTCATTCTCTCCTTCCACCCCCGCGTTATTGACTTCGTAGGAGAGGGGATTTGTATTCAGTGTCTGTCTTATGTAACTGCGTACGGGCCACATACGTATTCAACACCGGTGGACTGTGGACGGAGAACCAACGCTTGCTTCATGCTTTCCACCCCTCTCTCGCCACTTCTGTATTCCTGCACTAAACTTAATATGAGAGACATCGAAATTGTCTCAGAACGCGCTTTGAAATACTAACAATTTCGTAATATTTTTAATATGGTCCAAGATCTTAAGGAAAACTTCATTATTATGACGTCACATTCTTTTCCATTACATGTATTCAAGTCCCCACGTAAATTTAGCTTTTATCATGTTAATGATGATTTTCCTGTTTTTTAGTTGTTTTCTTAGTTTTGCCGAAGGGATAAATATTGGCAGAAATGATTTTATTACTGTTTTATCGTATACAGATTATATTTTAATTCTAGAAAACACAAAATCGAATTTACAAAAATCAGTTCATTAATTACATCAAATAGGAAAACAACACATGAGGCGTTCAGAGCTGAAATGGATTAAATCCATGAGATGTAGTTTTGAGAATAATAGGACTTAAAGTTAACTTGTTCTATTGGATTATCTAATTTCAATAGCAAAAATTTTATTGCTCCATTCTTAAATTCTAGATTTATAAAATATAAACAATTATGATGTTAATTCATGCAACGCTTTGGTGACTTGATCTACTATGGCTCGGAACATCGTGAACAAATAATATGAGCCAGAAGTAACTGGTGTCACCTACCGGCGAATGCTTGGAATTAAGACTGATCCATTACTGCCCGGAAAAGATCGAACTTCAGATAAATCAGAAAATGAATTAAACTCAATTTATGAAAATGTGTGACTTGATCCACTTTAGCTCTGAACGCCTCACATCTTAAAATATCAGTTAACGAAACGAAGGCCATGACATTTCAAGGAAAATACCCATTACGTGTAAAAATAGCAACAGAAGATAAAATTTTAGAACAGATGAGATACTATAACTATTAGGTTATGATATTATTTATATCTATGATAAAGGATATAGTAGAGATAAAACTATATAAACGCTAAAAAAAACTGTAAAGAAAACACAATTAAGGTTCTATAAGGTTATGGAGGGTTCCTCCCTTCTTTCAGGATGTGAATCGTGGACAATCAGACAAGATTATTTAAAACATTTTATTGAAACAGTAAAAATGAAATTTCTAGGACTTATAAAAGACTGTTCAAGAATAGATAGAATTCGTAACGATGATATAAGGAATAATTGTAACATATTTAAAATCAATGACGAAACTGGAAAGATCATTTGGGGAGAATGAATTGCTCAAGAATACCAAAATTAGCCTTAAGCTATATATATATAGACCATTAAGAAGAAAAGGTAGGATACCCTAGATTCGATTAAAATGAGCCGGAGCAGGATCAAGAGCCTAAATATGTGTGAGACAGAAGAAGAAGAAGATTTTCTTAAGTTACCACCCGAAGGATAATATACGTATGTAACATTCTATGCATAGAGCAAAATTGACATTTCCTGCAATCCCAAATTTAAGATATTTGATTTTTGTTACAAATTGTAAAATCTAGGTAATTAATATTTTACGATCTGAATTAAGATAGATATCCGTAGGTTACAATTTATTCGTTTCAATTATTAACAGGTGTACGCTTAGTCACAAGTTTCCCTTAGTATAGGCACCGTGCAAGTTCCTCTGGTGGCGACTGTTGTTACTAACTGCGGGACAGCACCGATAGAGTTGTGCTTGAAGCGTATGAATATACTTAACATCTCAGGTTAAATGATTAGAAATATGGATGATCCTAAAAAGCGGAAAGGTAACGCCACTTGCTGTGTTCTTGAGTTTAGTAATGCTTATAGGAACACACCAACCTATATTGTTTTTATTCATTCCCAAAACAGAAAACTGAAGCGCAACGACGCTAATTGTGGATCCATGCAGTACGCAGACGAAAGTAAATAAGGCTACACTGCTTGTAGTCATTGTATTATTATATACTAGGCCTGATATAAAAATAGAATGTATATAGTATTATGTTTATAAATAACCATTAAGTTAACAACAACAGGAATTTATCATTTAAATTTTAAAAAGTACATAATTACTGAGTTCTTTACATACATATTATGTATAATATTAGCAACAATAAATATTAATATACTTATTTTTAAATGTATTCATATCGATATTTAATTCTTGATTTCAAGTGTTGATGGTTCACCTTGGAAACGAACACCCGCAGCAAGAATTTGCGGAATTCATTTTATTGGGAACGAGATCAGAACACCCCCAAAACTAGCATACCGTTCCCAGTAATTTTATAAAAGATTACAAGAAAAAGACTGCCTCATCTCAACTAGCTCCGGAAAGGTACGAAAGAGACGCATAAAGAAGAAGAAAAGATGAAAATTTAAGTTTTATGGAAGGCGAATGCTCAACAAGTGTTATTTCGAAAAATGAAGTAGCTATACAGGCAGAAATAAATGAAACCATTCTTAGTGATTTTGTTTTTTCTTTCACAATTGAATTGTGTGAATTGTCTACTCAGGTGTCTATTCCATTACATGCCGAACTGAAGTAACATAAGAAATGTTATGACAAGCGTTCAGGAGCAGATGATATGTTTAATGAAATGCAAGGTTTCCGAAATTATTCTACAATAAAATATGAGACAGAACTACCAGACTTAACGGGAGTGACATTTGTGGTTTCGAATATATTGTTAAAATTGCTGCCAACTGAAACACTCATACCCGTAGAATCATAAGAGATATTTCCAATTCTATCATTTAACCCAAAAATAGCTACCATAGATAGTCGAAACGCCCCAAGATATAGACCATATATAGTATTTTTATCATTTTTTATTAGTGAATTTCACATCGAAAGCTTTCGAAAAATTCTGTCCAAGAGTAAGATTAGTAAAGAAAATCGTCTACTCATATTTTCCAATTAAAATGAAAACTGGATTGTCGTATTCTGCTATGAGGGTGATGTTCGGAGTTAATCGTACAATTATAATTATAATATATTTTACCGCCATTTTAATGTTGTTGACATCCACAATGGTTACTGTAATTTTGGGTTTTGGCCTAGAGAAAGTATTCAGGAAACAATACCTGCAATATTGAAAAATGTAGAGTGACAATTAATTGTTCAGAAGTGGAACAGCCACCCAATGTGGATCAGATGGTGGCCTTCAAATCTAAATGCTACCGAGACAGATCGAGTGACACATTCATAACAACTGGTTGCGGATTATTGACGTTATTAAACGGTGGTGATGAAGTCAGGTTTTCCCGGAATAATAACAAACCTCTCCGATAAAGGGATCATTGTTGTTACTCCACCGTATCTGCACGATGGTAAATTAACAGCTGAAGTCGAAACTACTTACAGCGTTGCCAGTGTTCGAATTCATGTTGAAAGGTGCATTCAGCGTATTAAAATATACAGTATAACATTTTACACAAACTATCAATTGAACTGCTTCCGCATGTTGATCTTGTTGTTTATTCAACTGCCCAAAGAGAAGTCTGAACCTCATAAGTGATACCAACAAGGCACCACTTATGAGGCAACTAGGCCAGAATATCATGGGGTAGAATGGTCAGTTCCTTTTCCCTTCCATTGCATATATCGCTGACTAGCTACATATTACACTAGTCAGACTTCATATACATACAAACAATATTGTTCTTCCTCTGAAACATATCGTCAAGTGAGATGTACTGCCTGATAACAGATGTACATATCAGCCAGAACCTCAATCAGAGGTAGTATGGTGATGATATTGTTCGTTATGTGTTGTGTTTTAGAGAATTTGTAGTCGCCCATTATTCAGGAAGTGTAATTAAGACTACTTTTAGAATTAAATCACATTAAAATACGTAATTTATAGAGACATTATACACACAAATATTACACACGTCATGACAACAAATATAAGTACGTATATCAATGTTTTTGTAATATGACTGTTCACCCTCATTCAATGGTCTGAAATCTGATTTAAATGCCAAACAACTTCACTGATATTTCAGGAACTTTGTAGATACATTTTTACACTCCTCTAGCAGTGCTGAACTTTCCACTGAGTCTATAAAATAATTAAAGACTGGAGATTGCTGGGTTTGCAGTGAAAGACCTGTCCTTGGGCAGAACACTATGAATCAATGAACCCATTCTTACCAATATTACAACTTTTTATCGGCAGAAAGCCGCATGTAATTTCTATATCACACATGACTAGTGAATGACTGCCAGCCTGTAGTTAATTAGGAATTGAGACACTGCGCGGCGCCACCAGTACGATTTTGAGACCCATGCACGGTGCCTATAGCACCGTTCGAAAAATGGCTTGGGCAAGTAACAAACGACTCACAAGCAAACATTCTGATGGGGGGCAGATAAAAATGTTATTTTCTTTTCTTTCATCTAGTTAATAATGTCAAAAGAAGTACTTATACAAATTTTGGCCACTCGACCGAAATTACGAGGGCCGTAAAAAATAAGTTCCCCAGGGGCCATTAACAGAAAGAAAACACAATTTCATTGGAAAAATTTATTGGAACAGACACAGCAATTGTTGAGCTATTTTTAAACATATTCCCCATCGAAACTGAGACATTTGTCATATCATGGGATAAACAAATATTTGCTCTTAATGGGTCGAGGAAAACCCCCGGAAAAGACCTCAACTTGTCCCAACCAGGATTTGAAACCGATCCCGCTCGTTTCAAGGTCAGGCAAGCTAACCGTTACACCATAGCGGTGAATTATTCATACTTATAATATGTCTTGTACACAAACATTCTTTCTTTAGCGCAGCGTTTTCAAGCTTTTCATCATGTGGCACACTAAAGATGTAGTTTAAAATCCCGCGGTACACTCATATAACCAAAACCAGTGGTTCCCAATCTGGGGGAAATTTTGGGGGTTTAGGAGAGAATATGTTTTCAGAATGTTGACTTGCGCCGCATTCCCTGAAAGTTGACGTTTGTGGACTCACATTTTACTATTGTTTTTACTTTTACTTTTTCAATTTTTGCTCCATTAACCATTAAATGGCTGTTCTAAAGTCAAATAGGGAATCATTCTGTGCGATATCTCGCACGAAATTTCACTCATAACAATCGCACAGTTGAACAACACGTATGGGCGCGTCCAAAGTGAAGGGAAATTGAGGCGGAGGAGGATGGGCGGCAGACGGTAAACTAACTACATGATAAATTTAGACAAAGATAAATTGATCACTATCATAATTATATTACAAATGGAACTCTTTGCATCACAATCCACAGTTAATTCCTGATTTACCACGCAAATCATCTGTAGCTGCATTTAGATTGGCAACAGGCCATGATTGTTTGACAAAACACCTGGATAGAATTGGAATATACCAGTCCCCTAACTGCCCATTGTGCAACTCAAACCAAGAAATGGATTCGGAATACCTCAAAATCTGTGCTTCAGTGGCTGACCATGACAATATCTTTGAAAATATTGGAGTGCAATAGGTCAAATGACTTTATTCTCAAACACCTGGCATTAGAAAACAACAACATATTAGAAAAGTCAATTATAACAGTTGTGGTGATGATTGTGATAAGATTATGATGGTGGGCTGGTTATGGTGGTGATGATGGTGGATTTTGGCCAATAGAAACTGGTTGACAATGTTGATGTTTTCACTTACCATATTTTGCTGTGAATATGTCTTTAAAAACCAGACCGAGATATGAGGTACCAGGGCGGAAACGGCGATGTAACTAAGCAACAATTTGCAGGGTGATCCATTCAGACGCCAAAACTAATGACTAATAACACGATCGAAATAAATGCGGTCTCGTTCGATAGGATATAGGGTACTACTAGGATGCGAGCATGAACTTCGTGGGGGATCCACAGTGACTGGCGTCCATTTTGGGCATGCGCGAAAATTTCCAAGCAGTAGGCTTGTATGAGTGTATTCCGAATCACAGCGCTGAGCAAACTGATGGCATCACGGTGTTCCAAATTTCAACGATGACGTCACCGATGCTCCACCGGTATCGCACCGGTTCCATCAGCATGCAGAGGTGGTGACAGTCTCCATCAGCTGCCATCAGTGAATCTGTTTGGTTCTTGTATAGGGCGGGAATTAGCAGACGAATGACATCGTCTACTCTTGTATCATGGCGGTGTGTTCTGCTTTAGTTCTTCCGTATTGTTTGTAATGAGCACAACATAAAAACAATATGTTAATGCCTTATGAGCGAACATGTCAGTTATTACTACTGGTCCAAGAAACAAATTGTTTATGTTCTCTTTTCTTTGAACGAGACGACAGTACGGAAATTTCGCAAAATCTTGCTAGCGTAGCACAGACAACAACTTGTACAGCCGCCATGATAGCCATCGAATCCTCCAGCAGTTTTTATCCTATTTCGCTGCAGTGTGACGTCATTGTTGTCCACCGGTCCGGTGAGATTCGGAATACGCTTATCTCTCGATTCCGATGTCCTAGCGGGCTGATTTTGGTGCCAAATGGAAAATCTCATCTATATCTGTTGTTTTAAGACGGACGTATTGACGTAAACCCACGGCTGTGATCCCGACACAGCCACACCCATATTTTTCTGAAATTAAATTCACGAGAGGATTAAGGGGACGAATGCGGAGTGTCAAACTATAGTACGGATGCAGCGCGCGTTGCCTTGTTTACATGGAAAATCCTGCGTAGAAGGAATTTGTAATATTTTTTACGAAGTTTGCTCCTTCATCGAGAAGAGGTTCCTATTCTCACTTACTTTACAAATTAAGTTTTCGTGAGACATTCTGTCAAGACGTACACTAAATTAGATTTACTATACTGTAGAAGAAGAGAAAGACTATTCTCTGAATCTTGTCCTAGACAAAAACAACGTCCTCAGAGACAGGGTACAGCAGAGAGATGTCGTATTTCTATGCGAAACATCACACCAATTTGCATCAGAAATGTTTCTGTGGATTTTATTTGTCACGAGTGACCGTTTTTTTTATCTTGTTCTCATGTTTCACATACACACAGTCATGTAACTTTATTACATATGATATCCCCAGTAAGTCGATAGTCTAGATGTGTTCTTTATAGGTACAAGTATACTATATTTTCTCAAAAAATGGTGAAATGTGTAGCTATAAAATAAGTTCAAGTGTATACAAGTGTAAATATTAATTTAGAAAATATGGATACTGTATGTAAAAATGGATGGATAGATGGAAGAGGAGACGGTCGGATGGACGGATGGACGTATGAAATAGAGGATAGATGGATTTCGTTAAATTATAAACTTATAACGAAGTTCTATGGAAAACAGAAACTATATCCTTTATGGGAAAAAGTAATTTTATATGTATATATATATATATATATATATATATATATATGTGTGTGTGTGTGTGAAATGCCTGTTATTCTTCGGTTTAAAAGCTTTTGTCCTCCACTGCTGTCAAAAAATCTTAAAATTAGAATTTATAAAACAGTTATATTAGCAGTTGTTCTGTATGGTTGTGAAACTTGGACTCTCACTTTGAGAGAGGAACAAAGATTAAGGGTATTTGAGAGTAAGGTTCTTAGGAAAATATTTGGGGCTAAGAGGGGTGAAATTCATATCATGTCAAGCAGGAGTACAGATCAAAGTTCCGGACATCACTGATTATGAGGATACAATCCCCGAAACATGTATGATAAATAAAGACGCTCAACAGACATAGTGCTCATACAACTGTTATATATTTCCTCAATTTTTTGTATTTGAAGAATAGAGAAAGTTACTCAACGCACAACTGCACACATTTTATTCTTCACCTGACATAATTAGGAACATTAAATGCAGACTTTGATATGGGCAGGGCATGTAACACGTATGGGCGAATCCAGAAATGCATATAGTGTTAGTTGGGAGGCTGGAAGAAAAAAAAAAGTTCTTTGGGGAGGCCGAGTTGTAGATGGGATGATAATATTAAAATGGATTTGAGGGAGTTGGGATATGATGATAGAGACTGGATTAATCTTGCACGGGATACGGACCAATGGCGGTTTTATTTGAGGGCGGCATTGAGCTTGCGGATTCCTTAAAAGTCATTTGTAAGTAAGTATGTAAGCGTAATAAATTGGAAAGAAAAATTATGTTAAAAAAATTAACGAATTGCAAATTAGCGTCCCAAATTTAGATTATGCGTCCCAAAGGAAAGAAAGCTGGAAACCTTTGACATTCCCAGACACCATTTACTTTTTTTTACCGAAGCTGATAAATTTAAATTATTTTTATGATATGCTATGATAACACCGGTACATTATTTTTAGACAGCCGTGCTGGCAAAGAGATAATTTCCTTAAATTCTCCTCTAATATATTCAACCTCATCGTAATAATTAACTTTACCAAATTAAAACTAAGGGGTAAGATAACTGAAAATGAGAAGGTCCCCAATTCAATTGCGGGTGCCCCTTAATTTTTATAAATACATTTAATTTATATTTCCATGTGGTTATCAATAAAATAGTTGTTGACGCAATTTATTTCATTAAATTTATTAACCAAAAACAGTCATCTTTAAAAATAGATCTGTCATTGTTTGTATACCTTATTTTATTGATCGGTTGAGGTTTCTGTCGTGTTGCAACTGATGGATTTGAATATAAGGAGTAATTCTAGTCACTCGGCTAGTATTAACACTAAAAAACTCTCAATGTACTGGAAAAAGTGGCTTGCAAGTTATACGATATGGAATTTACTGAAATTTCGTCATTTGCGTATACTACTAATAAGTTTGTGACTTCAGTAACTAACCACTACGATCACAGTTTAGTAGCTCTGTAGGCAGGAAGTCTAAAATTTCACCAAAACTCTCGATGGCACTAAAAAGTTCGTATAAAATGACTCATCCACTTCATTACAATTCTCAAAGGAGATTGTAACTCTTCAATAATCTATTGTTTTCTTCACTCTTTTTCACCCACTTTTTTCTTTTGTAGGTCAACATTTTGTTTTCCGTTTTATAATTGAAGGATTCAGAGCCAAAGGCGACCAACACACAATTTTGTATTGTTCATTATTAAGCCTTTTTTTTTTCAAAACTATACATCGTTGTTGTAGATTAATGATATATTTTTTTTTTTGTATTTATTCAATGTAGACCAATTAAAATAAATTGTGAAACCAATCATTTTTTGTCAGGATCCTCTTAATATCAACTCTTATTTACTCATTTTGTAATTGTGGGTTAGTCGCCTTTGGCTCTGAGCCTTTCAATTAAAGTAGCTAGTAAGTGAACAGTCGCTTGTATTTCATAATATGAAAATCTGATCGCGGAAACAACCACAAAATGTAATGAAAAAAAAGTTGTAGTTACAGTTGCAGATATAAGCGCCTTGTATGTGATCAGGTTCACAACCTCTTCGCAAGTTTTGCAGTCCTGTGTTTTCCAAGCACGAAAAGTAGCGCGCTGCACGTTACTTTTGTCTTGTGTGAACGCGAGAGTAACTTTTACAGCTGTAGTAGAAAAGTTGCGCGGTAAAGGCTGGTTCACAATAAACCAGGACAACGAGAACGAGAACGGAAATATTATTAAAATAAATTTAATTTTTACATTCCCGTTTCCAGGCTCCGGCAAGCTTCTCGTTAGTTGTGAATTCTCACATTTAAATACATTTACAGTATTTTAACAATATTTCCGTTCTCGTTTTCATTGTCGTCGTTTCCGTTCCCGGTTTATTGTGGACCAGCCTTAACAGTAACGAACGTGGCCGTAAAGTAACAACACTGTAAAGGTATTAAGTAGACTAGGATAAGACTTTGGTAATGTTTCCAGGTGTTATTATGGGATTATTTTCCATGTTCGATGAAGGGAAATCAAGTGCGAAATGTTCGGAAGAAAGGGACTTTTCCTTATATAACGAGAAGTGTTGGAGAATTTCGGAATTTAATTGTTATAAATTTTATATCTTTGCGAGCGTAATTAATAGTCCAATCTCAGTTATTGACAAAAATGGAAAATTTACTCTCTAATTCTCCGAAGAACAAGGGAAGAAATTATAATCATCATCATCATCGTCATGAATACTTTAGATTTGGGTTCATTCGAGCTTATTGCTATGTCTCAAGATGTTCCTCTATCTCGGTGTCCTTCAGTTTCTGAATGGAATGCTTTCTTCGGTGAAAGGGTTTTCAATCTCTGTATGTGATTTAGCTAATTTGTTATACGACTAGATATCTTCTACTACAGTTTAAACTTTTAGTTTCCTCTAAATACAACAGAGCATCGATTATCGGAGTACCGATCAACCGAAACATCGGTTAACCGAAAGCAAATTCAAATTTACGCGCGCGCCATGTAGAAGCGCTGTTTGCGAGATTTAGCGGCAAAAAGAAAAAAAGTCTCTCAGCTCTGAAGCAATAAAGAAAAAAAAATGGACTTCTTTTCCTAAACTGTAGGCCTACTGTAACGACCATTTTGAACATGTAAAACTGGGTTAGTCAGTTCTCTGTGAAATATGTAAGACGTGTGATACAAAATATATACTGTATGTGCAGTTTTATGTTTAATATCAATGTTCGTTTGTTTCATACTGCTCCTATGACACCGGTACAAATTGTTTTCGTAAAATATCGGTTATCCGAAAAATCAGTTATCCGAACACCCCTCCGTCCCCAATAATTTTTTCGGATAATCGATGCTCTACTGCATCTCTTTTTGCTCATCCGGCTTTAGGGCATTGGGAACTATTCTGCATGTTTTTTTTAATGTTAATATAAAATAATTTCAAAATTAACTATCTCTAATGGATTTTGAGCTAGTATCATGAACATTTTACCATTATCTTATTATATGTTTCTGAAGTTAAAAATGTAGTGTTAATAGCATAGTTCTGCTAATTAATTCACGATACCTATGCAAAGTCATAGTAAAATTTATCGATTCACATAGATAGACTTTTCTAAAAATATACTACCCATCACCTGTTCAATTTATTGTTCTGTTTCTTTAAACCTTACCTGTTAATCAAGATCAAATATTTGTTAAATGATTAATTGCATATCATTTTATAAATATTAATCTCTATTATCAGATTTTTAATATTTTTCTTATTTAAATGAGGAATCAAATCTGCATAACAATTCTGAACTTCCCATTAACGACTTCTTACAATGCATATGCATAAAAAGACTAGCCTTATATGTTAAATAATTTCTTATAAAAACACAAGTTACAGGGGGAAGAAATTGACAAAGGATGTGGCAACCAGGGCACCAACTTTAAATCTCCATTTGCAAGCATTTAAAAGTCCGAAATCGAGTAAAGACTACATTCTTGTTGAGCAAAGACTTTAGGATTTTTTAAAAGAAAAATTATATTTCTGTTTAGGATTTAATCACTTCCTAGTTCTTTTAGATCTAAAAATAAACATAAAATTCTCGTTTAGATTCAGTTGTAGTAGATCCAGTTTTCACAGTTACAATGTCGAGAAAAATATTGTGATTCTCCAAAAATTGAAGGACATTTTCAAGGACAAAATACCATTCGCAGCATTCGTGATTTGATAACAAAAGAAGTCGTTTCTGCCTTACCATTAGTTTGCCTGTATATAGTTAATGTACTTGAAATATGGAAATTTTTTAAATCCAGCATATAATAATCAATTTAAAAGGGATTTCACAAGTACGTACTAAATTTAATGAGCTTAAAAATATATTATATAGAACTGAAATTTATTCGAAATCGGCCTCAACAATTTTACATTACTGTACTTCTTACTAAAATTATTTAACAAATTGAATGTTATAGAACATATGCGTACAGTAGCCTATGTATAGTGTTATGTTAACTATTATCATCATGGAGAATATTCCTATATGTTTGCCATAATAGTTAACAGTGCGTTCAACTGAAAACTTTCTGAACTTGTAATACAAATATCTATACCAAATCACACAACAAAATTAACCTGAACATTTATTCAGAAAACATATTTTTAATATTTCCTCTGTAGATCTGTTAATTCAGGTTTCTCTTACAGAGAAATACGAGGTTGATTAACATAAGGTTTCGTCAGTAATATTTACTGTATGATATGCCAGAGTAAATTTAGTTCCTTTTAAATTCTGATTTCGCGCGATAGTTTGTTTTCTCATCGTTACAGCAAACGGCCGCCGCGGCTGAAAGTCGATTTTATTGAATTCACAGTTGCCAACCTAGATAAATATGTTGAAATATTACAAATAACTGCATTAGCGTTGTAATGGAAAACACTGCCTTCTATGTATGCTGTAAAATTCATACGCAAAAGGTAGTGTTAAATAATATACATCAGCCGTGGCGAAAATGTGATCGTGCGCCGAGCCACTGTGTAACCTGCAACGTGCATAGCACCTATGGAGGGAGACGGACACCCGAAGGGGAAGTGAAGCAACTGTCTGACTTATTCATTTTCCTTATGTCAAGCACTTAAATATAATTTTATACAGTTTAAGGTTATAAACCAACGTTTAGTACGTGTAAAGAAGAAAGTAATGAATAAGAAGACATAGGACACATTATCACAACCTATTAACAGTCTTCAGAATCTCTCTGCGGTAGAGTTTCAAAATCAGAAATTATGTCACTTACTGCCAGTCGTAGACGATCACGAAGGTATTTGTCTGTCAGTCGTGATATAAATTTGGTTTTTACTATTTTCATTGTTGAAAGTAATTTTTCACAAACATAAGTTGTAGAGAAAATGGCTTCAACAGAGCAAGCGAAAGAACGAAACTTCGGATAATATTTATTTTTGGCAAAGATTTGAAAAGTTCAACATTTGTCAAGTCCTTACATCTAGCTTTCATTTAACATCACATTGTAAATCTGTGAGTTTAAATTGAAGATCTAACCGCATTATTCGTACAACTGCTTAAAAAGGATCGACGTACAGGAATAATGATGATGAAGATAATAATAATAATAATAATAATAATAATAATAATAATAATAATAATAATAACACAACCTTTTAATGTTTCATGAATAACATGTAGTATAATGCCGTTTTATGCTATACAACCGTTTTCCTCGTAATACTTATTTTAATATTCTCATCATATTGACAGCAAAAAAATGCGTCCTCCCATCCTACTTGAAACTTTCGATTTTGTAGAGGTACATGGTTTCGAGAGAGACATTGAGACGATACGCCACTCGCAGGTCAGAAACAAACACAAATGGAATGGAGTTTGACTCCAGTGAGTGAGAGGGTGGGGATTGGGGGAGGTAGGAAGCAAGAGAAATGTACAGCTATCATTGCTAGCCACAATGTGCTCGTTAGTCACAGTTTCGCCATGGCTGATATATGTTATACGAAAAAAAAATCGCTGCATTTGAAATGTACCGTACTGAACTTTATTTAAACAATTCAAACTTCACTTAAGAGAATAAATAAAAATTGTTCCAATTGAACACGAAATATTACAAGTACCTGAAACATTTTTACTCCTTCGCATTGAAGTTGATGGTGAAGTTTTTACTTTAGCGAGACTGCTAAAATCAGTCAGCTGTTCATAGTGTAACATACGTACTGTATATTAAGATAAGTTAAAATATTATTTTCAAAATATAGGCTACTATCGTGCAAAAAATATTGTACAACACACGTTTGTGAAGTGCATTACAAAATCTCGGAAACTAACTAGCTCTGTTCGTTTTTTAAAACTTTCCCTCGATTTTGTTTTAAGCACTTTCCAGCCTTGTATCGTAATATATTATTTATTTACTTTCATCAGGATTCTTTCAAGAGCTCTTGATAAAAGACATAAAAGTGATGACTGATTGAAGTACTTTCCGAATTAATGTAGCGTACATGGTTTTTACGCTGTTTAATAATTTATTACAGTATATTTCAACGCAAACCATAACGTTGTTATATGAAAAAGCAGAAGTGCTGTGGTGTTTTTTTGTTGTATGGTGATATAGAAGCCCGTGCAAGACGTTATATTTCAGGGCAGATTGAAGTTTTCACTAATTCATATAAAATTAATACGGGCAACTTAAACAACAACGGGTCTTCAGGAATCTAGTGATATTTGAACTCTATATTGTAACATATAAATTATAATGAATTAATTTAAATGTCGTATGGTTTGTGCTGAAAGTAGATGAAATTGTTAAAAATAAATGTAATTGAGCAGCTTGAAGATGAATACTGGACAATTAATATTTCACAATATTACATTTAATTTCGATACTCAATTGCAATGAATATACGTAATCAACGAAATAAGAGAATTTTATAAAATAAATTAAGATGGTTGATCATTTTTCGGTTTCAGATCATCGCATTTATTGAGTAGGCCTATTCATACAGTAGAAAAAGGAAGTGAACCTACACTTAGCAGTATTACACAATAGTGCCACAATTTTTATTGACAGTAAATTTATGTAATTTACATCACTGTTTTTTCTTCTGAAATACTGTGTAATATTTATATAAACAACAAATAAAATAAATTTGAAAATCATATTGAGGTTAAGATGTCAGACATTTGAAAGTATATGATATGATATTTATTATATTATAGTTGATAGACAAAGTACATACAAGTAATCATTAAAACTCTTACATTACACATTTTATAATTTTGCACAAAGATATACTATCATTTAAATACAATTTCTACAATTTAAATATTTAATAGTTTTGTTTTACCTTGCACTTGCGTTTAGTTTCGTGCAAGACTCAACTCATTTTAGTATGTTACAATCAGTATTTGTTTACCTTCCTAAGTTGTACTTTACGTTTCAATCTGCAATGTGCAGCTAGCATATCTAAATCGTCTCTTATTCTAGTATTTTCCATACCGGTACCTCTTTCGCTATAGAAATACTTATGTAGTTACTATAAGCTCTCTCTCGTTAGTCAACCTTCATTTCTTAATTTTATTTTATAGTATTCTTTTGTCGTACCATCAAAACTATTAAATTTAGAAATAAAAAATATAGCTAAGTAGTTTCTAACCAAGTCAAATATGTTAGTATCGTTGAGTCTAGAAAATGCATACTTGCCAAAATTGACTTTACTTGTCAACTCAGTAACTTTACTTTCCTTTAATAATTTCTTAATTCTATTTTTTATTTTAGCAATCTTCTCCGGTATTTTATTTTCAGTGTATTTGTTCATTATTAAGAGATGCTGGCTTTAATCGCATTTCTCCATACAGAAGCACTTGCTACTTTCTTCTATGCATAATTTTACATCTATAACACAAAAAATAAGCGTTAAACATATTTGTTTGATTATATTCTTATTTATTTATTTACTTATTTACTTATGTATTTATTTATTTACTTATTTATTTATCTATTTATTTATTCATTCAATTCTATTTCATTTATTCCTTCCATTCAAATCAATTTGAAAGTATATAATATAATAATGAATCTACATATATATAATTTAAACTGGTAATGGAAATTACAGGAAAACGGCTGAACGGATTTTAATAAATGACCCCTCATTTTGAAGCTTGGAACTCAAATATAAATGACAATTTATTACATGTGCCGTCTATGCTTATCCTTATTTAACAAATATATTGGTTATACAATATTTTGTTACATAATATATTTATTTGAACGTTTTCGGCTCTATGGAGCCATCATCAGAAACAAGTAAGCCCATATGTATGGTGTGAGTACACTATATGTTGCCGTACAAGTAAACTCAATTAATGTTAAAATTAAAAAGACATGTTTCTATTTAAAATCAATAATTGTAAGGCAGAAATTACAATATAAATACAAGGCGGCTCTATGGGCCGTGATAAAATGTTACAATTGCTGATGATAAAATTAACTAAAATACTTTAAAATTGTTAAGATCAGAATTAATAGTCGTCCAGTTTGATGGTTATGTAGCTTTCCATATTTGGTGGGAGCTGGGGCGACAGCTGTGGGGAAGAAAGTATCAAATGTAATATCTATATTCAAAAATTTCAATGATGCTCGTTTCCAGAACAAAGTATATACATATCTCAATCCTATTAATGCCAAGATCTTAAAAATTCACATGAATCTATTACAGAGCATCTCGTGTAGAGATTTTATATACGTAAGCGCACTGAACAGTTGTTTATTAGTTAAAAGTTAGAACTATTAATTGTTAAGAGGGCAAATTTATACAAAATTAATAAGAGAAACGTAAATGACTGTGTCTTAGATTGAAAACTGTATGAACTGTAACTTACTATGATGAGTGAGGATGTGTTCTTGAGTTCACTGGAGGCAGAAAGCAACTGGTCGATGCGCTCCGTGTATAAAAATTACGTAAATTTTATCACAGCTGATGGTGGAAGGGGGGGGGGGGAGAATAGTGGTAGGTTGAAAACCCATCACGTGTACTGTGTGCGTTCAGATTGAATAACGGATTATATAAATTTGGAATGTGCTCATTGAAGAGAGGAATACCTAATTTTAATGCCCGGGCTATATGAAAATCTTCTGCTGCAGTGATATGCGCGCAATTATTTAAAGGGAGAATTACACGTAATGTTTCATTGATACTGGTTAATTCGTGGCCATTCTCAATAAGGTGGGTCGCGAATTTAGATTTTCTCCTGTTGTATTTGAAATCTGCGACATGTTCATTAAATCTGGTTTTAAAATTCCTACGAGTTTGTCCTATGTATTTGTGAGGGCAATTTTTGCACTGTAGCATATATATCCCCCTGTTCTGATGCTTGTCGATTACGTTAATTTTATTGGGTAAAATATTATTGAGTTTATTACTTGTTCGGAACGCTAGTTCAATGCCATGTTTTTTGAAAAGGTTATTAAGTTGGTTAGAAACTTTACCAAAGTATGTCATAGGGACTCGTTTTTTAGGTGTAGTGGGGTCAATGGCTAAAAGTGTAGTGTGTTGGCTGTGTAGCAACTTATTTTTCCGTTTTTCAAACAGCTTATTTATTTCTTGTTTATTAAAGCCATTAGATCTTGCTAATTCTGTGATATAAGTGAGCTCTTTGTCGAATCGTTTTTTACTTAAAGGCACCATTAATAGTCTATCAATGAGGTATCTGAATTTGCTGAGTTTGTGTGTCTCGGGGTGATTAGATTATTTATGGTATGATTTGTGGAGGTAGGTTTTCTAAAAATATCAAAATTTATCTTGGAATTCATTACAAATATGTTTTAACTAATAAACAACTGTTCCGTGCGCTTACGTATATAAAATCTCTACACGAGATGCTATGTAATAGATTCATGTGAATTTTTAAGATCTTGGCATTAATAGGACTGAGATGTGTATATACTTTGTTCTGGAAACGAGCATCATTGAAATTTTTTTAATATAGATATTACATTTGATACTTTCTTCCCCACGGCTGTCGCCCCAGCTCCCACCAAATATGGAAAGCTACATAACCATCAAACTGGACGACTATTAATTCTGATCTTAACAATTTTAAAGTATTTTAGTTAATTTTATCATCAGCAATTGTAACATTTTATCACGGCCCATAGAGCCGCCTTGTATTTATATTGTAATTTCTGCCTTACAATTATTGATTTTAAATAGAAACATGTCCTTTTAATTTTAACATTAATTGAGTTTACTTGTACGGCAACATATAGTGTACTCACACCATACATATGGGCTTACTTGTTTCTGATGTTGGCTCCATAGAGCCGAAAATGTTCAAATAAATATATTATGTAACAAAATATTGTATAACCAATATATTTGTTAAATAAGGATAAGCATAGACGGCACATGTAATAAATTGTCATTTATAGTAATTAGCTTATCGGCTCCATCATGCCTCTTAAATTTGGAACTCAAAGTTTTTCAGAAAAATAGTAGTTTTCAGTGAAATTTCAATTTTTCAACATAATTTTCCTATTTTACAAAATCCATCTGTCGTGAGTTTTGAGAACTAGCTAATTGCATTTCAGAATAAAACAAAACACACACTACACTAAACAATATTACACGAAGGCCATGACCTGCAAGAATTCTGACATTATTAGAACTCAAATTAAATTGGTTATTAAAAACTTAACTTATTAAAATAATTTACAGGTTCGATTCTGTGGTGTGTAATTTTCTGGGTACAGCTGTGTATTGGATATTTAAAACTACAAAACTTGAGGTGGTTTGATGACATTATTACCATTAGAAATGAAATATTATTGTAGTTAATTCCATGATTTGACAATTTTTCATTAAATTATACATATTAATGCTAAACTGATGATATGAAAGTGAAACGTTTTGGGGTTATATAAGTAGATGTAGAGAATAACTTAAATTAGATTTTGATTTCTATATTTTACTGAGTGGCGGATATATACTATACAGTATATAGTATATGTTACTGAAAACTATAAAACTTACGTAAGATAATAATATTATAAAAAAATAAAATATTTTTATAGTTATTAATCAAGTGGGGTTGGGTGTTTCTCGTATATTTAATAGCGGTGTGGTGTGGATATTTATATGCGTGGTTCTCTTCAGTATTGGCTCGAGAGAGAGTATCTTTCATTATTATGGAAGCAAATAACTTTCAGAATGTCTGGTATTCTTCATTGAAAATAAATCTGAAAAATGTTTTTTTGAACGTCTAATGAACGTAGTTTGCAGCATTTGCTGCACAAGCCACTAGTTGATTTATAATTTCAGTCAAGAAATTATCAATTAATACAGAAAACAATTTTCTGTTTTTAAGTTCCACATCACATCCAAGTAAGGCTCAAGGCATAATTATTGGACATAAGCGTTTAGTTAACTCCCTTAATAATAGTAATCTTTCAGTTGTTACCCTTAACAACACGCTAATCCCTTATTCATCTGTCGTAAAAAATCTTGGCTTCTTTTTTGATAATAATCTAAGTTGGAATTTTCAAGTTAAAGAAACGATAAAAAAAATCTGTTCCTCCATTCACTCTTTGAGTCGCTTGAGAAACTTCTTGCCCCAGCAACTAAAACTTACCCTAGTACAAACCCTAGTAATGCCGCACTTCGATTATTGTGACGTTTTGTTAAGTGACCTAAGTTCTGAACTGTCAGTCAAGTTACAGCGAGCTCAGAATATGTGCGTCAGATACGTGTGCAACATCCGACGATATGA
Source organism: Periplaneta americana (assembly GCF_040183065.1). NCBI lineage: Eukaryota > Metazoa > Arthropoda > Insecta > Blattodea > Blattidae > Periplaneta > Periplaneta americana. The sequence goes on along the minus strand of NC_091127.1, from coordinate 72,636,755 downwards.
TCACATATCACCGTCCTTCGCAAGTCTCCCGTGGCTCCGACTTAAAGAACGTAGAACTTTACACTCTTTGTCTTTACTCTTTCGAATTCTGCACACCTCAACACCAAATTACCTTTCGTCTCATTTCTTTTATCTATACTCTAACCACGACGTAAATACCAGATCACTTATCTGTGGCACGCTAAATATACCTCTTCATAGAACATCTTGTTATTCCTCATCTTATACAATATTCACCTCGCGTGAATGGAATTCCTTGTCACAAAGTATTAGGGGCTGCAAGACAACAAACACCTTTAAGAACAGCTTAAAAGATAACCTTATTAGCATTTCACTCCAATCATACTGATTTTAACTATCACTGTCTACACTGTTACTTTTTTCTTTAGACATCATCCTGATTGTGCTGTATTTTGAAAATTGTCTCATAATAATCTCTTTCTATTATCTAATATCATTTGAAATATATTAACACTCTATATATTTTAGTTTAATTCTGCTACACAGTTTATTTCAGTGTTTAATTAATAGTTCATAGTATTTTGTTGTTTAATTCGTAAATAACTCTTGTATACATGTAACTCTCATCTAAATCAAATTGTTGAATTCTTTGTAAGTTCGTGCATATGTATATACACTTTTTGCTGGTTGAGTGGAAGAGAAGGCCTTACGGCCTTCACTCTGCCAGCTAAAATAAATCATTATTATAATTCATCATCATCATCAACAATACGATTTGGGCCCATTGGCCCGTTTCGTCTCCATAGCAATATTAAAATTATTATTATTATTATTATTATTATTATTATTATTATTATTATTATCACTAGTTTATACATCTATAAATATTTTCGATTTTTTAAAAATCATCTTCAGGTGGAGTTACAAAATAGACGAATTGAACATAGGTTAAATGCAAGAAAAAATATATAACTTATATGCATACAGAGTATTAATAATAATTAAACTGTTTAAAAACAACATGACATAAAATTTGGTTCTAAGTCATTTCAATATGGTAAAATATTTTGTAAAATTTCAACATTCATACAAAATGATGAACACACTATTTGAATTTATGGATGTTATAAAACAAGTTTTAATAATAAAATTGTATGTATGTATTGATAGTTAAAATTTAAAATTTCAAAGCCATTAGTGATACCGTGTTCAGACGAATGGTTATAATTTATTGGTGTTCTGTAAGTTTGTTAATCAGTCACGCTTCGATGAGATGACATTGACATCTGACTATGTGTCTTCCTCTTAACATCGTAAATATTAATAAAAGAAAAAAGCATAACTCTTACTTTTCTAATTATTCTTTCGTAAAAATCACTGTTTGGTTAATTTCAGATGCCACACACCTCATCGATTCGAATGACTGATTAATAAACTTATTTCTTTGTTTTTAATGTCTATAAGATTACAAATCCATGTCTTATTAGTAAGTGTTCATCAATAGAAAACATACAGCATTATTCCACTAAGTAACATAAATCGTTCTTCCACTGATATTCCTTACAAAACTACTTCAGTTTTGAAACATTTAGTAATTGACACCTTTTTAAGAGTTAATATGTATTGTGATGTTGTAATGTGCCCGTTTCCTTCATACACGGATTAAACTATTATTTATTTTTATGATAATATTGTTTTATGCCTCTTCTGTAAAAAGTGAAAAATATTCTACATAGCGTTGTTCGGAGCCGTACTTCAATTTTCTCTGCATGAAATAAATACAAAAAGAGGCTTTAATTTGCACAGAATTATGTAAATGCTCTACTGGAGCACTGGGAGGGTTCATATTTACAGATGTGAGTAAATTAAATGAGTCGTGAATTGTAGAAACCAATGTCCATTTGAGTACATTTTTCGGAGGCACACAAAACTGATTATTTTCAAAACCGTTCGGTATTATGAAGTGACTATTTTTTTATCAAAGCATAATATTAAGTTCCAGTGTATGACATCACATATTCATTATATGAGATCTCGCCATCCTCATTGAATATTATCACAACTACTATGAAGTAGTCAATGTGTATTATTACCATTAATTCGAGAAAAATTCGTTCCGGCACGTGGAATCGAACCCGGGACCTCTCAGCTCTGCGCGCTGAACGCTCTTTCCAACTGAGCTATGCCGGGACACGATCCACGGTGCCGGTCGAACCCCTCTCATTGTAATGTTTTTACGGCCTACTACCTGCATTTTAGACATATGTGAGTCATGCATGCAGAAGCGCATATTTAAATGACTTTATGGCCATATTCAACACCAGTTTGTCAAAACTGTTAACATTTGTGAGGTATTAAATGTTATGCTAAATAAAAATATCAACATTTTTGCAAAATTAATCCAGTATTTATCATCATATCCCACCTCCCTCAAATCCATTTTAATATCATCCTCTCATCTACGTCTCGACTTCCCCAAAGATATTTTTCCCTCCGGTCTCCCAACTAACACTCTATATATTCATTTGTGGATTTTCCCATACGTGCGGCATGCCCTGCCCATCTCAAACATCTGGAATTAATGTTCCTAATTATGTCAGGTGAAGAATACAATCGGGTTTGAAAATATTTCTAAAAATAAAAATAAACAGCGAAAGACATTTGGAGAGTTTCCAAGTTTATAAACAAGTCAATTTTTTCAGATGAAGCTGAAAACCATGTCAATCAAAGTTTAATTACCAACTGAAGTACAGTACGTGCTTTTGTTCTATTACTTCTTTTCTTATGAGGAGTTGCCTAAATGTCGCACCATGAAACACGAATATGTGATGACTTGAAACATTCTTGGAAATGACTATGCGAAAGAGTTTTCTCTTAGAAACACGACTGATCGTTAAATGATAAAATCGAGTGAACTGCTTAATAATATAGCTTTAATGTGAGAAATATTATTTAAACAGACCTAATATAAAATATTAAGTCGAGGTTTTTTCCTTCAGTTACTTATCTACTGAATAAGCCAAGCCACTCTCTTCATAGCATTAAATTAATTTAAACTTACTGATTATATAGGCTTATACAGTACGATCGAGAAGTCTCTCCGCAGTGCTTGTGTAGCCGAGAATCCACTAGGCAGAGAATTCAAGTGGCAGCACTGGCCGCTAAGCATATGATGGGCTGGAGGTGTGAGGTTGTCAAACCGGAATGAATGGGGGAGTGCCAACTTTCTACAGGGTTGTATTCTAGGGTTACTAGAACTAATAGAGCTGCGGAGGGACTTTTCGATCGCACTGTATTTTATATTCAATATATTTATCTAAAATTAAGACCCAAACACACCGTAATATAAAGAAAATGAATATGCAAGAATGGGTATAAGTAATAGAAAATACGACTCTTGTTTCTAGTAACGTTGGGCTCCTCACAACAAAAATCGTTCTTCGATGGATCACATGCATCAGCCTATTGTTGTATTTCCTACTTGTACTTGTTACCGTAACAGTCATAAATGAAAATAAATATGAAAACTCTGTGCATCTCATAATCTGAGTACAAAGAAAGAAATGATCAAGTACTTTCTGTTTTAATTACGAGAACAATGGAAGGAGTCCATAATTAGCCTATACCTATTTTTAAGAAGGGAGACAAGACTAACTGTGGTAACTTTCGAGGAATATCACTTTTGTTGACGTCGTACAAAATTTTGTCCAATATTCTTTTGAGAAGATTAACTCCGTACGTAGATGAAATTATTGGGGATCATCAGTGCGGTTTTAGGCGTAACAGATTGCTTATTGATCAGACTTTTTGTATTGGACAGATATTGAAGAAAAAATGGGAGTATAGGGGCACAGTACATCAGTTATTCATAGATTTCAAAAAGGCATATGACTCAGTTAAGAGAGAAGATTTATATAATATCCTTCTTGAATTTGGTATTCCCAAGAAACTAGTTCGATTAATTGAAAAGTGTCTCAGTGAAACTTGCGGCAGAGTCCGTATAGGCCAGTTTCTATCTGATAATTTTCCAATTCACTGCGGGCTAAAGCAAGGAGATGCACCATCACCTTTACTTTTTAACCTTAATATGCCATTAGGATAGTTCAGGATAACAGACAGGGTTTGGAATTGAACGGGTTACATCAGCTTCTTGTCTATGCGGTTGACGTGAATATGTTAGGAGAAAATCCACAAACGATTAGGGAAAACACGGAAATTTTACTTGAAGCAAATAAAGCGACAGATTTGGAAGTAAATCCTGAAAAGATAAAGTGTATGATTATGTCTTCGTGATGGCCAGAATATTACACGAAATGGAAATATAAAAATTGAAGATTTATCCTTCGAAGAGTGGAAAATTCAAATATCTGGGAGCAACAGTAACAAATATAAATGACACTCGGGAGGAAACTGAACGCAGAATAAATATGGGAAATGCCTATTATTATTCGGTTGAGAAGCTTTTGTCATCTAGTCTCCTGTAAAAAAAATCTGAAAGTTAGAATTTATAAAATAGTTATATTACCGGTAGTTCTGTATGGTTGTGAAACTTGGACTCCCACTTTGAGAGAAGAACAGAGAAGTTACAGGAGGGATGAAGTTACAGGAGAATGGAGAAAGTTACACAACGCAGAACTGCACGCATTGTATTCTTCACCTGACATAATTAGGAACATTAAATCCAGATGTTTGAGATGAGCAGGGCAAGTGTTATGTATGGGCGAATACAGAAATGCAAATAGAGTTTTAGTTGTGAGACTGGAGGGAAAAAGACCTTTGCGGAGGCCGAAACATAGATGAGAGCATCATATTAAAATAGGTTTGAGGGAGGTGGGATATGATGATAGAGACTGGATTAATCTTTCACAGGATAGGGACCGATGGCGGGCTTATGTGAGGGCGGCAATGAACCTACGGATTCCTTAAAAGCCGTTTGTAAGTAAGTAAGTAAGATTCATTGAGATAAGAATCGGATTTGGGCCTACGCGTAATTTTAGGGCAGTTAAATACACACTATTTATCTTCTTACTAATTAATAAAGTTTTACCATGCATTCCCAATTTAGATAGCTAATTACACTGCTTCTTATTAAGTCTTTTACTTATTTGAGTGTCAACCATACGAAGTTTAAATTAATTTATTTTAAATTCCGTAACAATATAGATTTAACGTTTTGTACTCATTAGTACAAGTTCTCTACTGCAAATCAATTTTAATGCTATAATTATTGAGTGATAAAATAGTTTACAACGTACTTTTAGATCTTTAGTAATATAAGTTAATCAATGCTTTAAATTATTACTCATTACTCCATTTCTGAAGGCTCATACTGATGCTTCAGTTGCCCATATTATATTTTACTTTAATTAGCGAAAACTATAATCTCCTTTGAAACATAATTCCTTACAGACGCCAGCTGGTCTAATGAAATACTTGGTATCAAAAGACAAAGTGCATAGCAGCATAATAAATAAAAGACAGGAAATAATCTATCTATGCTTTTGTAGCAACATCATCATTACTTTGCGTTGCAATATGAAGTACAGTATTATTAAACAAGCTAAAAAACATGCACTTTAATATGGGAAGAACATTCATCAAGTTTATGTATTTTGTCTTGTGTGTTTGAAATAATCCTGATTAAAAAGTAAACAATATACACCGGTAATTCTAAAAAGCGCTGTCTTTTGAAGTCCATAAAACGCTGCCTTGTTGAATAGATATCCATAGCAGTTTCGCACGTACAATACATATCTATCTTCAGATAACAGGAAAATGAAATATAAGTTAGATTTTAATGGTGTTTAACGTGGTGAAATATGTTTGGGCTTTTGCCTCTGTCATTTATTATTATTAAAAAGTGTTAGTTTACCAATATTTTCAAGAGCGTCAGTGATATAATTAAATTCTTGTGACTGAAATCTGTAATTTCTTTCTGTTCCATGTATGTATAGTCAGCAGTCTTCAGACTGAATGGAAGCGCATAAGTGAGACCAATAAGGCATCACTCATGAGGCAACTAAGACAGGAGATAATGGGATAGTGTGGGCAGTTTCTTTCCTCTTCCATTGCATACATCACTGACTGGTAACATATTACACTAATCAGCAGAGGGCGGATCAGAGTGACCAGGTTCCGTGACTTCATGTTACTGATGCAGAGAGCAGAATGTCTCGGCACGTGTTCCCTAGGTACAGACAGAGCGTAAAGAATTATACAGTACGTAGTAGGAACATTACGTTCTGCTTCGTAAACAGGTGGCGTATGCTACTACTAGTGAAAGCAAATGCGAAGTTATTATGTGGGAAAACGAGGTAACCGATGAACTACGCATAGTAGTGGGCCTACAGGTAAACAGAACAGTTAGGAACACGCGTGTGCTATTTGTGTTGTTATTTATAAACTGTCAGAATGCCTAAGGAAAAACGTGTACAAAGTGAACGCTTGTACACCAGTTTGGAGGTAATATCTTCAGCAATGAAGGAGAAATAATTACGTGTAATATATGTAAAGTGATGTTAAGAGCTAAGAAAAAATGGCAATTAGAAAGGCACTGCAACAGCAGACATCACAGGGAATACATACAAGAGAATCCGAAAAAAGTGAACAAGACTCTTCAAAATGTGTTAGCAAAAAATCATGGTTTTTCAATCATGTGTGGTGTGCGAGATGTGTTGCTACAAAAACAAACAGAATCCTCCAAATCAAACAGTGAAAGAAATATATCAGACATTGATATTGATATTCCTGATATAGTATATTACTCGTATGCACCTATTACGTCTTGCGATGTCGAAAGGAGGTTCTCACGATATAATTTTTGTTTAAGTGAGAGACGCAGAACGTTCACTTTCGACAATCTCTGCATGTACATTATTGTCCACTGCAATACTGTATTGCAGTGGACAATAATGTACATGTCTGTGTATTCAATACACAGACTACGTAGTATTCACTTTACACGTAAATACAATGTAGTGTTTTATAACTGAGTACAAATTCACAGCAGTCATGTACAGCACAGTGTACGCATTCTTTTGATACAACTGTACGGACATTTCAGGTACGCGCCCGTTGTGTACTTCTGGAGTCACCGTCTCTGCTTCAACATAAACAGACTACAGTAAATGGTTAGTAAACTTGTAAGAACAATCACTCTGATCCGTCCTTTGCTAATCAGACTTCAGATGTATACAATAATTGTTTTTCCTTTGACACATCAAGTGAGATGTACTGCTTTATTATAGATATGCAACTATCAAAAAAGTGACCGCACTCCTGAACACCGAATATATTCTAAGCTCACTTCGGAACACAGTGATGTTACATGATGCATGATCTTGTAGAATCGAACTATTGTGTTTAAGCAGGATTCATTCGATATGTGCGTCTCGTAGAGCAACAGTAGAGTGTTAGCTTAGTGATTCGAAGATTGTGAGTTCGATCTTTGTTCAAGTTATCACGTTATTTTGTTATAGTTTTTAGCGATATAAATAATATTCAAATTATCATTTATATTCTGTTATTGTTCTTTAGCGATATAAATAATATAAATTTAATGTTAGGTTTGGAACAATACAGCTGCATAATACTAGTGTTAGTTTTTTTCTTTTTATAGGCCTATTATTACTTTATACTATTCTGTAACATAATAAAATAACAAGGAATAACGAGGATTTGAACCTGAGACGTTGACATCTAAATTCCGACGTTCTTCGGACTGAATTACGGGGGCACAAGTAAAGAAACATATGCGGAAAAATTGGCCCAATACTAGTGGCCTCATTGATATGTTGTCTTTGTTTATTTTTGGTAGTACGTTAAGCTTGGATGTTTTGGGTTTGATTTGCATTAGTTATTGTTTTTTGTTGTTTGGTATTTATATGAGTGTTTTGGTTCATTTTATTCTTTATTCTGTTGCGTGATACTGTGTTGTGGGATCAGGTTTAAGTTCTATAACGTTGCTCTCTTTAAAGAATGTTCAGTTTTATTCTACAGGTTTTTGTTTTCTAGTAATTACAGTTTTATTTATTTGCTTTAATGAATATTAGGTTATATTCTTTTTGTTCAGTTTTTAAGGTTTAATTGTTTTAATTTTCTCTTTCTTTTATTATAGATTTGTTTATTTTGTTTATGTTTCTCATTAGGTCTTGTTGTGGTTGGGGCTTAGCTATTAGCAACACCGCGGAGGACTTAATTTTTCTCTTGTCGAACACATTGTAGCCTATGATCTTGTAACACATCACGAAATTTTACCGGTAAACCATGTTTCTACATGAGTACCGTACTGCAAATGGTCAATTAAATTACATTCAATGACCTTATTTGCGACTTTATTAATGGAATTCTCAATTTGTAATTTACTTCCGCACTATTTTAAGCGAGATGGAAGGAGAAGTCGTACACATCCAATCAATTAACGTCACTAAGCTTCTCGCAAAGGGTGAACAGTGAAAGTTACTCAAGCACACATTTGGCGTGGGTATGCTCTCCTTCCCCCAGAGGTGAGGGATGATTAGCACACACCTCCTTCTGCATCGACCAAGCAAACACTTACCAAGTTCTGTAGAGCTTTCAAAGTCTAAACCACAGACTGCCTGCCTTAAAATAACCATCAGCTTCATAACCTTACAGTAATAAACACTGGAGGGTGTTCTAATTTACAAAGAATATATTAGTAAAAAAGTTCTTTCAGTGAATTATATGCAACAATACATCAGTGGCGAAGCTAATGTGTATATGTTTGCTGAAAAAATGCGCTTACCTTATATATTTTTATAGAGCAGATGTTACTCGGCTTTTCTATGAAACGTTTTTGTGACACAGGTCCCAAAAGGAGATGATGATCACTTATTTTCACCTCCAAGCAGAATACAGGTATATTAATAAAATTTATTTGTCTCAGAGCATACTGCTAGCCATGGATATTTCCTTATAAAAAAAATTGAAAATGCCGATCTTGCAATACTGTATGTAAATGCGGTGTCGATCTCCTATCTTTGTAAGCTTATTTTGTTTCGTACGTTCAACTTGAAAACTGTTTTTCTCGTAATTTTACAAATAATGACCTCAATGTTCTCTCAGTATGAGGCATTTTACACAAAATTGACATGTAACACACACACGCGCGCGCGCGTGCTTGCAGGTTTCATTGAACTAACATTTAAAAACGCAGCGCATTCGTAGAACACCAATATAGCGCGACGTATTGTGACAGAAGGCTAGCCTTCTTCCGTACGGAGATGTACCGAATCGATACTTCCTCTCCGGTCCCCCCCTCAAATTTGCGAGTCAAGGTCGTAGGCATGCATTTAGAGGCTTTTGTCACAAGCCTCGTACTGAACTCTGCATCCTGAAATGACCGCCAACAGTGAACTTGATAACGGAACGATTGGAGTGAAACCAAGTGTTACAATACATCGTTATTACGAACTTATAGGCCTGCTGTTACGATATATAATAACTCATATCGTTTGACTAGGCTAAGCCTCAAAAGTCTCGTAAGAGCTTCGCCACTGCAATACATTAAACAGCATGTAAATCTACTCATTGATTGAACAGGCACCATTTCACTAGCTGTTGCTATTTTTGTGTTAGTTTACAACATAGACCATAACATGACAAAAGAATGTATATAGCTACGCCTGTAAACTGACAACTGGTCCCCACAAAATTTTGGCATTTTTCCCAAACAGAAGTTTTCGAAATGGGCGTCATGCCTTAGGCTTTTGCATATTACCCTTGGTACACTAACGAGTTTACTCGACTTCCATTCGCACTACGAAAGGACATGGTAACTTTCAATGTGGAGTCTTCCGGAGTTTCTTCTCCTGATGATTCTATCATGCGCCTCACCCCTTTCCCCTTTTATGTCTACCTATTAGGTTACGTACATTTTCGGCAGTCACATTCGATCTACAACAGTAAGAGCCCGACGGCATTTACCTCAGTGAATCCTCTTGCCTGGTGAATGTTTGTATAGGAGTATTAGATTGTGCTGACTGTATGACTTTTGGAGGGTAGAACCCGGGATGGATCCATACACTTAGACCCGAGAACTTAACTGACCTTATTAACTTTACACAGAATAGTGGCGTCTCTGTAGGAAGAATTTCTTCGACATCGTCAGTAATTAGAAACAATTATATTAGCCACTTAACATGACGAAAGTCAAATCGAGTTTAAGATCGCGACTTCAACAATATGTAGATAAATTTAAAAACATCTTTGGACAAATTGCAGAATGTGTTCTGGAGAAACAGTGGATATAAAAAAATATGTACAGTTGCTCAAGTATCGGAGGGTGCGCTTGTAGGTCAAATTGACAGTATATATGTTTTGACATCCCTCTCATTAAATGTGCACCTCTGAAGTTCTGGGGAAGGATCGCCTTCACATTGTCATTGTTCAGAGATAATCGATATGCTTTTGAGATGGAGAATTTGACGATGTTCTCCGTTATCCAACGCAATTCTTGCAACTGATACTCAAGTGTGATTCGTCAGAAACTTTTTCATTTCAAATTAATAGCCTATTTTGCCATACTTAAATAAAATATTTTTCATTATAGGTAATATTTTTATCATTTTTAGCACATAAAAGAACTTACTTACTTTCAAATGGCTTTTAAGGAACTCGGAGGTTCATTGCCGTCCTCACATAAGCCCGCCATTGGTTCCTATCCTGTGCAAGTTTAACCCAGTCCCTATCATCTTATCCCACGTCTCTCAAATCCATTTTAATATTATTCTCCCATCTACGTCTCGGCCTCCCCAAAGGTCTTTTTCCATCTGGCCTCCCCACTAACACTCTGTATGCATTTCTGGATTCGCCCATACGTGCCACATGCCCAACCCATCTCTAACCTCTGGGTTTAATGTTCCTAATTATGTCAGTTAAAGAATACAAAGCGTGCAGTTCTGCGTTGTGTAACTCTCTCCATTCTCCTGTATTTCATCCCACTTAGCATCAAATATTTTCCTAAGAACCTTATTCTCAAACATCCTTAATCTCTGTTCCTCTCTCAAAGTCAGAGTCCAAGTTTCACAACCAGGCAGAACAACTGGTAATATAACTGTTTTATAAATGCTAATTTTCAGATCTTTTGACAACAGACTAGATGACAAAAGCTTCTCAACCATATAATGACACGCATTTCCCGTATTTAATCTGCGTTTAATTTCCTCCCGAGTGTCATTTATATTTGTTACTGTTTCTTCAAGCTATCTGAATTTCTCCACCTCATCGAAGGATAAATCTTCGATTTTTATATTTCGATTTCGTCTCGTCACGAGACATAATCATATACTTTGTCTTTTCAGGTTTACTTCCAAACCTATCGCTTTATTTGCTTCAAATAAAATTCCCGTGTTTTCCCTAATCGTTTGTGGATTTTCCCCTAAAATATTCACGTCATCCGCATAACAAGAAGCTGATGTAACCCGTTCAATTCCAAACCCTCTGTGTTATTCTGAACTTTCCTAATGCACATTCTAGAGCGAAGTTAGAAAGTAAAGGTGATAGTGCTGTCCTTGGTTTAGCCCGAAGTGAATTGGGAAAGTATCAGATAGAAACTGGCCTATACGGACTCTGCCGTAAGTTTCACTGAGACATATTTCAATTAATCGAACTAGTTTCTTGGGAATACCAAATTCAATAAGAATATTATATAAAACTTTGCTCTTAACCAAGTCAAATACCTTCTTGAAATCTATGAATAACTAATGTACTGTACCCTTATACTCCCATTTTTTTCTCCAATACCTGTCGAATACAAAAAATCTGATCAATAGTCTATCTATTATGCCTAAGACCATACTGATGATCCCCAATAATTTCATCTACATATGGAGTTAAATTTTTTCTGAAAGGAATATTTGACAAAATTTTGTACGACGTCAACAAAAAGAAACATGAAAGAACAAATATATTACATTGTTTAGAACATAAAAATCCACTCACATCCATGATAATCATTATACATGAACTCATCCTGAGAGAATATGCCCGTAATTTAGGCGATCCAGACAATGAAAACAACCCTGGCCACCGTCGATGAGACAAATTCGAGTAGACTCTTCTACTGCAAAAGTGGCATACAAACCATTAGTCATGCCTTTTGTTACTTTTATACACGACCTTCAAAGAGCAGTAGCCTCCATTTGTTTCAATAATGCAAAATCTGACGGATTTAGCTTGTTTCTCGCGTCAGCAAAGTGTAAAGAGTTATCTTTTCAGGATCGTATATTTAGCACACGATTCAGTAATCGGACCGTACAATTGTACGGAGAGATAAATTACTAATTTACACGGGCAACTTGTCTTCCTTTCATTTATAGCCTATACATGATCGTTTGGCCTGGCCGACGCTTGCTGGAGCGTGGAATAGAAAAAAAGTTTAGTGCTTGTACATCACAAATCAATGCATCAAACTGACAATTATCAATCTACATACGTGGGCACGATGTCACTCAAAATACGCTAGCCACAGTCACCACCACTGGAAACGAGCTGCGAATAGGATTTATATGAATCGATGTGTCCAAGTGTCATTATTGCAAGTATTTTTCTTTTAATATTGTCAATGTTCAAGATAATGTACAAACTAATTAAACAACAAATAACTTAAATACAAGTATATGGAGTGAATCGTAAGTAATGTTATTAATGTCAAGGGGTTATTCTCTGAGATGTTTCAGACAAAAAATTTGCATACAATTTTGCTCGTTTGTGCTTCCTTTGCGAGAAAAAAAAATTATATGAAACATTTCATTGCGTGTTTTTGGAAACCTATTGAATTAACTTCAAATATGCTCAGTAAATTTAAGAGAGCAGTGTATTATGATAATAAATGACTGAAAGAATATTAGTTTTGTCCTTTAAGAGGTTACGTACAGCTTACAGCAGTAAATTTTTTGGAAATATTCAACATTTTTTTCCTCCATTCCTGTATCATGTACAATAATGCAAATTACTGTCCTTCTGTTATGTGAAAAAATATTTAAAAAGAAAATATTTATATATGTATAGCCTATATCTTTTTTTTTTTTTTTTCAAAATTTAAAATGTTGGCAGTTCACTGTGCAGTGATCAAGCGTTTCCCTCATAACTCATAAACTTTTTAACTTTTTTCATGTTCTCTCTCTTTTATTTTATTGCTGAAAGTCATGTTTATAATATCATGCTCTTTCAACTACATTCCTTAATAAATATTTTTTTTTTATTTTGTGTTAAAAGAAAATACTGATATTTGACAATTTTTAAAATGAATTTATTTTTTATCAGACAGCCTATCAAAGGCAGAGAAGTGATCTTGCACTATATTGTAGATGTGACATGCATAAATACACACAAAAAATTTCATCACAGAATGTTGGATAGCTTTTGAGTTATGTGGGAAACGCTTCATCACTGCACAGTGAACTGAATTTTGAATAAAATGCAAGTAATTTATTTTCAATTGTAAAAATATTGTTTTTTCATATATCAGAAGGACAGTGTTTCACACATCCTAATTTTCATTATTGTACAATATACAGTAATGGAGGGAAAAAAATGTTGAATAATTCCAAAATTTTACTGCTATAAGCTATACCTAACCCCTTAAATATGCAGAAGTTTTATCCCAAAAAAAAAAATGAAAGTTTTGGGCCTTCTTACTGTAGCTGGAAGAGTAATTACAACTGACTTCGAAAATTTTAGACATCTCAACCTTTCCGTGACTCTTCATGATGATACTGTATCATCAACGATAAGACAGGTCTTGCCAGATTTTAAACAATTATGATTTTAGTCATCAGAAATGAGTGTGTTGACCTCTATCGATTGTGTTTCATCTGTATTCTTCCAGTAGTTTTTTTCCTGTTGTGGTAAGATATATATTTTTTTTCGATTAATGGAATAACATATTTGTTAGATGTAGGAAATGTAAAATTCTGTTGGTTCCAAACTTATTTTGCTAAAGTTAAGTGCATAACAAAGATCCTTACGGACCTGCGTCGTTTTCCAGGGCTCTACATAGCCTGAAAGTGTGGCTCGAGCAACCAAAGTACTAGTCTTCTTCTTCTTCTTCTTCTTCTTCTTCTTCTTCTTCTTCTTCTCCCTTCAAGGTTTAGGTGATATCACCTGTTCCGGTCTCTATCGTCCAGCCACCTCTTGCGAGGTCTACCCAGATCCCTTTTCCCGATCGGGCGATAATTCATTATCTTCTTTGGTAGCCTATTCTCTGCCATTCTGTCAACATGATCTTTCCATTTTGTTTTATTTTCTTCTACCATGTCGTGTACTGAGAAAATATTGAGATCTGATCTTATTATTTCATTTTTTATTTTATCGGCTTTAGTGCATCTTCTTACGTATCTCATAAATTTCATCTCTGCTGATTGTATACGTGATTCTTCTTTTTTTGTTATTGTCCATGATTCAGAGCCATATATAAGAGTAGGTACAGCCATAACTTTATAAAATTTCATTTGAGTTTCTTTTCTCGCTTTTCTTCCTAAAGTTCTTCCAATTGTTCCACATATCATCTGAAATCTATTAACTTTCTTCTCAATATCTTTCTCATAATTAAAACTAATATCACATCCTAGATAATTGAAGTGGGATACTTGTTCTAAAATGTTTCCATTTACTATTATCTTAGATCTAACAGGATTTTTCCCTTTAAAAGCCATTATCTTTGTTTTGTTTGCAGATATAGTTAGATTGTAAAATATTGCGTTTTGGCTTAATCTATACACTGCTCTTTGTAGGTTATCTTCTGTTTCCTGGATAATTATTTGATCATCAGCGTATAGTAAAGTATTTAAAGGTGTGTTAGATTCTATTTTAATCGCAGTCTGTATTTCATCTTTCCACTTCAAAACTAGATCGTCAATATATAAATTAAACAGAGTGGGTGATAAACTGCACCCTTGTCGAACACCTAAATTTGTTAAAATTGCTTCTGACACTTTAAAACCTGCGCTAATAACTATTTTGGTATTTACATATAAACTCTTAACGGCACTAATAAGGTGCTTAGGAAAGCCTCTTATTTCAAGTATTTTCCATAAAAGGGGTTTTTTCACTTTATCGAAAGCTTTTTCATAGTCAATGAATGCTAAGTGGGTTTCCAAACCAAACTCTCGACGTTTTTCAATAATCTGCCTCATTATAAATATATTATCACTAGATGAGCGTCCTTTTCTAAAGCCTGATTGTTCCTCTGATATTACTACATCAGCAATAGCTTGTAATCTTTGATTAAGAATTTTTCCATAGATTTTATATCCTGCATCTAATAAGGTTATTCCTCTATAGTTTCCTGTGTCATTTCTATTACCTTTCTTGAATAGGGAAATAACTTTGGCTGTATTCCATTCCATGGGCACTGAACAATTTTTCCAATACATGTTCAGAAAATGAAGGAAACAGAATTTTAATATCATTCCACCATATTTAATTAGTTCAGCATTAATTCCGTCCAATCCAGTAGCTTTTCTATTTTTTGTTACTTTTAAAGCCGCTTCTAATTCTTTTATGTCTATTTGATCTATAGAACTACTGTCACTTTCTACATAATAATTCTCTTCACAGTTTTCATCATACCATAAGTTTCTGTAGTGTTGTATCCATTGGTGTTCTGTAATAATGTTAATATTTGCAGTATCTTTCTCTGCTTTATTCAAATGTTTCATAAGCTTAAAGGCTACGTTCTGTCTTCCGTGGATGTCATGTTCAATGTTAGCAATAAATCTTTCCCAAGATTCACTATGAGATCTTTTTATCAAATTTTTTGTTTTATTTCTTTTCTGTTTATATATTTCCCAAGCTTCATCCGTTCGTGTTTGTAAGTACGATTTATAAGCATCGTGCTTTTCTTTAATACTATTAGCTATTTCTGTGTTCCATATTTTCAGACCCCTTTTCCGATTTGATGTTTTACTTTTTCCAAGTACCTCATTAGCTATTTTCAATATTGCTGATTTTAACCTACTCCATTCTTCTTCAATATTGTCTTTAGTTTAGTTTAGTACTAGTCTATATCACATAACTATTAGATTCTTATTTGCCTGAACTGCTGTATTCACTTGTGTTTGTGGAACTGGAACAACACCGTTGTTGGGCAGAGGCTGCTGACTAGAGATGAACAACGATCGAGAAAGCAAGACTAACAGCGCCTGCAAAGCCGAAAATCCGCACGACAATGTTGTATACTTCGCGTCGTTGACGTAAAGACTGCTTGTGAGTGCTTCGAGACGTCGAGATTGATAACTCCCGAAGTCCCGAACGTCAAGCAGCCTTAATCGCCACAGTTGTTTATAATCTGGCTGAACTTTTGTCTACTTTGGGAACTGTTATATATGTATAAACAATCAAGTAGCCTATTAGAAACACCATCTCTACATTTCAGTGTATAATAATCCGTCCCCCAATCTTTATTTAATTACTAGGCCCTTATTAAAAGTTTAGGAATTTTCTTTTCATATTTTTAAGACCAAGTTTGCAATCTCAAGTAAAAATATATTAACATTATGTTTTATGTTTCTTAGAAATGAAAATTTATTTGATAATTGTTTTTATAGGCCTATTTATATAACGACAGGTAATAACATATAATAGAACCAGAACATTTTGATAACTAAGATACTGTTTTCTTTTGCCTTTTTGTCTCATTTAAACATTTACAATGTTATTTATTTAAATGATGCATGTTATTCAAAGTTACGAAATCTTTCCACACCGACCAAATGCTATTTCGAGAATGATGAGCGAGACTCGAAGGGCACGAGAATGACGTGACGAGACGAGACTCGAAAGACAAATGCAACGAACACAGCGAGCGAGAGCGGCAGTTAGTTTTGTTCGTCTCTACTGCTAACATACTCTGCAGAGCCCGGCCATGTGGAATATGGGTTCAGCGTGTTTACAAGAGATTGTTTCCCGAACATGCCTTACACAATGATTTTTGCTGCGCACACTATATGAGCGTTTGCATCAGTAGTTTTATTCACTGATGAAGCTAAGTTTACGCGTAAGGAAATGTACCATAATCATGCCTCAGCCTATGAAAAATCGACATGCTACTATTAAACACGGTATTCAACGTGAGTTATCAGTTAATATGTAGTCGGGTATTGGTGGATAATTAATCGGACCAACTACTATCAAATCGCTTCTTAAGGAAACCGTCTCTGAACTACTACAAAACCCGTGTCTGGTTACGAAACAGCGGAGGTGCTCGACTTTGCTTCTCTCTAATCAGTACCTTCAACACTACGTAGAGTCCTGCACGACCGGTTACGGAAAAGAGAGATTATATAGGTCTACTGCTATTGAACGCCTGGCGTTATAGTCAATATGCAAAGCTCTTCCGTCTCGCGGAGTGTCTTAGGTTCGGTTTAACGAATATTTGAGTTGTTTCTCACTCTTTGTGTGGACGGCAAAGGTAGACCAAATTGAGCTATACGGGACTTCCAAGAGCCCTTGCAAGGACGCGATTATCATCGTGTAGCCCTATTTAATTAATTCTTTTTCTCTCACTACAATCAATCAATAAATGATTCATCGATTCATTCATCAATCCATCCACCCATCGACTCATTGATTCACTCATCCATGAATTCATTAATTGATTCAGTGATTCACTGATTGATTGATTCATTAGTTGATTCAATCAATCAATTAAAAAACTGCCGTTTAGAGAGAAAATTTAAAGTTCAATTATTGTGATATCTGTGTTTTTCTTCTTTTTTTTCCTTTTTACTCTGTTAATTAATAAAGTATCTTAACATTATGTGGAGTATGTAACTTATTTTTCTGGGGGTGCTAGTGTGTTTTATATAAAATAGAAATATGTATATTTGTTCTGGCAATGTGTTATTATTATTATTATTATTATTATTATTATTAACTATTATTATTATTATTATTATTAGTTCATTCTTTCAGGCATTACAGTAGGTATCGTCACGAGCAAAACTTATATTCTTAAAATGATTTATTAATGAATGAATGAATGAATGAATGAATGAATTGAATTTATTGATACACAATTATACAAACTCATGTACATAAGAACGTTCGCACGAGCCTGTACGGCCATTCGTGCTATAACTATGCACAGTTTGAAACTTCAAAGAAAACAAGAATAATACTACTAATAATAAAATAGTAAAACAACAGTTATTATTATAATAATAATAATAATAATAATAATAATTATTATTATTACTACTACCGTTATCATTAATTATCACAATTACAACTAATCTAACTTCATACCAAATTTCATAAAAGTAATAAAAATAAAATGAATGTGAGGTATGAAAGGAAAAAAAAACACAGTGAAAAAAACAATTCAATTCAATTCCTAATTGAAACTGCAACAAATAACCCATATAATAAATATAAAGGTAATATATAAAAAACATACTCACGCAATAAAAAACAAATAGAAAAAAGAACACAATAAATACAAAAAGAACATTATCCCCTAATAACCTCATTCGCTCAGCATTAATACTACTCATTACAACACTAATAAATAACGAATAATGCATCTGCTTAGAGTAATTGAAAGGCTTAATAACTACTGTTTTAGAGGTATGCATTTTGAGTTTAAAGTGTAAACGTTACAATGAATGCTTGTAGGCCTACTTATTTTCTCTTCTATTTAGTAAGTAATTCTAATTTATTCTATTCTTACATTTGTTTACACACCAGATTTCATATTATGGATTACACTTATTTCCTTTTTCTTGTTACAGCTCTTCATTTGTTCAACTATAAGTGTAATAAAGTATGCAATCAATTGTAGGCCTATATTAAGCAAATACATAATATCTTGTCTAGGGTTCGCTTATTCGCGGATGATTGTATGGTATGCTACTCTTCTTCAGAATGACCTCACTAGAATAAACGATTGGGCAATAGCCAACGAAATGAAAATAAATTCTCTAAAGAGCAAAGCCATCAGCTTTACAAGGAAAAGAAATAAAATAATCACATCGTATACGTTAGGGGGTGAAACCATTCCGGAAGTTAACAAATGTAAATACCTAGGAATAACATTTATCAGCGATCTCGACTGGGTGGAACACTTTACAGACACAGCGGGAAAAACATAGAGAGCGTTACACTTTGTGATGAGGGTACTAAGAAAAGGCTCTGATAAATCCAAAGACACTGCATATAGATCACTAGTACGTCCAGTAATGGAATATGGTGCTGCATGTTGGGATCCTTACAGATTAGAACGTATTAAGACACTGGAAAAGATTCATAAACGGGCTCTCAAGTGCTGTCGAAAAAATTCACCATTAAAAAGGGACACACTCACGGACAGGAGAACGTGAATTCGATTATGCGCACTGTTCAAAACATACAGAGGTGAGCCTGCCTGGAGAGAAATAAAAAATAGGTTGCAGCCGCCAATTACTCTTCAAGGAACGACCACTCATATAAATTGAGGGAAAGAAGATAGAGGACGGACACTGGAAAGTTTTCTTTTCTCAATCGTACTATCAGGGCTGGAAGGCTTTACCTGCAGACTTACTAAAGGCTTTACCAATAACCAAAAATGTATTCAAAAGTAGGCTTAAGGACTTTACTAATAGACGGTAATTATACACAGTATTTAAATAGTGTAAATGATATTTTGTTACTGAAGTGTTGTATCAGTGAAGAATTATGTTGTGTCAGTGAAGTGTGTTGAGTAGGTGAAACGTGTTCCTGACAGTGAAACTTTATAGTTTATAGTGGCAGTGCAAAGTATTTGAACAGTGAAATGTTTTTGAAGTGTTAGTGAAATCAGGATTCCAGTGCAGTGAGTGAGTTGACAGCGAAATGAGTGTAGTGTTGAAAGGTACTTCTGCAGATATGAACATATCATACTCGTGGGTTTTGTTCGAACTTAGGTTTAAGATACAAATTAGATTTACTTTAAATGTTATTTTAAGTGATCGTGCTTAATTTAATTTAGGATGTTCCCTGTTATTATTAATATTATTATTATTATTATTATTATTATTATTATTATTATAAATTATTGTTAGTATTAATTATTAGTATTATTATTAATTGTATTTTTAATTAATAAGTTTATTACTGTCATTATTGAGTGTAATTATTTACCACTGCCACCGGGTATATACCCATTGCAGTGTGAATAAATCCATACATACATTTTTTAAATTACACATGGTAAATTCCCTTATATTGTTATTCCGTTTGTGTACTCTGAAAAGTCAGTCTTCTGTCTAGCCTGCAAAACATCAGAGGCAACCGGTTGAAATTCGAACGTTCGGTCGGATGCTCTACCTTGACGGATGCTGTCTGACAGGTCGAATGAAAACCAGTTGTAAGCCCTATTCTGCAGCTCTCTAATGCTACTGTACGTTTCACAACAAGTGGATAGGTCTGAGAGGAAAAAATTACCAGGCCATTTCGAATTTCTGGACCTCTATCCTATCAACTGATTTCTTGAAGTTCACAAGAAGATTACTGTTTATGAGAAGTCAATAGAATGTGAACAAGCTCTGGTAATGTTCGCACAATACCAGATATTTTTGTACGAGTTCGCCAGTCATTACTCCGACGATTAATCATTTGTAAATATGTGGGACATGGAGACATTTCGAACATTTGCTGTGATTACGCAATGGGGTCGACAAGCCTCACTTTTTAGCTACCTTGATCCTGAGATAAGCATCGCAAAACTCTGGGATAATTTTAATATCATTCCTTTTGGTCCCTATTGTCATCATAATTTTTTGGGCTAACATTTTCCGAACACCTATATATATATTTTCATTTTTATAAATGTTACAGACCGAAACCTTAAAATAGAAGGAATAGAATTTACCTCCATCATTCTGAGTTATTTCTCTTTATTTTGTGAGAAATCGACTTTGTTTCTAGAAATAATTTCAACATCGGAGCGAATTCGCTACCACTTGCCAACGCGTGAAAACACCTCCGCATCGGTGAGAGGAAAAGAAAAAAAAAACAATGCCTCCTGCATGCTTCTCTCTGCAAAATGTTACACCTCACAGGACTCAAGCCTTACGGTGAAGCACGGGTCTACATTCAGGTATTGTAATAGTTTTGCCAAACCTCTATTATTTAAAGTGATTTATTAATAACTGAAGTATTATAATACTCTTGAACCGTGAACATGACACACATATTATGCAAAACAATTTGTTGCAACTGAGAACACTAATGTAAAGACATTTATAAAATTTGTGTGGAAGGTGATGGAATCACTATCATGTAAAGTAATTATTTCAGGGAAATCAATTTATCGTGTAAAATAATTATTTCTGGTAAATCAAATTACTATGTAAAATAATTATTTCTGGGAAATAAAATTACCAAGTTAACTAATTATTTCTGGGAAATCAAATTATCACGTAAAATAATTATTTCAGGGAAATCAAATTATCGTGTAAAATAATTACTTACTTACTGGTTTTTAAGGAACCGGAAATTCATTGCCGCCCTCACATAAGCCCGCCATTGGTCCCTACCCTGAGCAAGATTAATCCAGTCTCTATCATCATATCCCACGTCCCTCAAATCCTTTTTAATATTATCTTCCCATCTACGTCTCGGCCTCCCTAAAGGTCTTTTTCCCTCCGACCTCTCAATTAACACTCTATATGCATTTCTGGATTCGCCCATACGTGCTACATGCCCTGCCCATCTCAAACGTCTGGACTTAATGTTCCTAATTATGTCAGGTGAAGAATACAATGCTTGCAGTTCTGTGTTGTGTAACTTTCTCCATTCTCCTGTAACTTCATCCCTCTTAGCCCCAAATATTTTCCTAAGCATCTTATTCTCAAACACCCTTAATCTCTATTCCTCTCTCAAAGTGAGAGTCCAAGTTTCACAAACATACAGAACAACCGGTAATATAACTGTTTTATAAATTCTAACTTTCAGATTTTTCGACAGCAAACTGGATGATAAAAGTTTCTCAACCGAATAATAACGGGCACTTCCCATATTTATTCTGTGTTTAATTTCCTCCAGAGTATCATTTATATTTGTTACTGTTGCTCCCTGATATTTGAACTTCTCCACCTCTTCAAAAGATAAATTTGCAATTTTTATATTTCCATTTCGTACAATATTCTTGTCACGAAACATGATCATATACTTTGTCTTTTCGGGATTTACTTCCAAACCTACCTCTTTATTTGCTTGCAGTAAAATTTCCGTGTTTTCCCTAATCGTTTGTGGATTTTCTCCTAACATATTCACGTCATCCGCACAGACAAGCAGCTGATGTAACCCGTTCAATTCCAAACACTCTCTGTTATCCTGGACTTTCCAGATGGCATACTCTAGAGCAAAGTTAAAAAGTAAAGGTGATAGTGCATCTCCTTGCTTTAGCCCACAATGCATTGGAAACGCATCTGACAGAAACTGACCTATACGAACTCTGCTGTACGTATCACTGAGACACATTTTAATTAATCGAAGTAGTTTCTTGCGAATACCAAATTCAATAAGATTATCATATAAAAAATATAATTACGAATGACCTGATTAATTGAAATGAAGAATTGCTGAAAACGCAGTCAAATCTGAATGAAGTAGTTCAATTTTTTTTTTTCAGATAGCCTACAATGGACATGGAATTAGAAGATGAAGATGTGAAAGTAGAATTTCACAGTTTATTTAGTACTTCGTCGTTACATTACACACTACACCGAGAACTAAGAACTATGTAATATTGTGTGGAAATAGCTATATAGCAATGCTTATGTATTCACACAACAGCGAGACATATGTTGCTAAAAAGTGAAGCCATCTCTGTACAGATAATTGAAACACGTATTTTATATGCCATGGGGAAAACAGTTTGATCAAAGATTTGTACAGATCTTTGGGTTTGATATGCCCTGATGTTACATAAATTTGAACATCTGACTTTCTATTAATTGTTTAATTTCATTCACGTAATACAGATTTTATAGGTTACAATTAGGTTAGTTACCTGTGGGTGCGGGACCACGTGTCAGCTGTGCCTTATTTCGACCTTTACTCCGTGCTACAGGAAAACATTTTCCATAGATCGACGAACTCATTCTCGCTGTAGTGTGTAACGGGACTGAAGCTGCATCTACACACTTCAATTTTCCATGCGCGTATGCATACTCTCTGGGAAGAATATTGAAATGATCAAGTTTAAAACATATGTTCAATTAAAATGCATGAAGATTTTGTGTCTACATAGTGCACCGTTTTGATATCGTCTTCACTGCATAAGTATATTAATTAATATTAGCAATCAATCTTATATTCATTGCTTGAATGCATAAGCTTGAAAGAAGTGTGTAACTGTAGGTATATATGCATCTTAATGGATTCATGCTCATCAATTTACGGGGAAACAGTTGGCGACACCGACTAAACAAAAGAACGACCATGCGATAAATTGATAGCGATAAATCTAGCTGCAAAATTTATCGCGATGTTTGATTGTGATTGGTTGAAATTCGAAATTTCATTACACTTCATTGGTCTAAATGGAATGACGTCATATAAACGAAATATGTCGTGTAAAATAATTATTTCAGGGAAATAAAATTACGATGTAAAATAATTATTTCAGGGAAATCAAATTATCTTGTAAAATAATTATTTCTGAGAAATCAAATTAACATATAAAATAATTATTTCAGAGAAATCAAATTATTGTGTAAAATAATTATTATATAGGAATCAAATTATCGTATAAAATAATTATTTGAGGGAAATCAAATCATTATGTAGCCTAAAACAATTATTTCTTGTAAATTAAATTATGAACAGTAATCTAATTAAATGTTTTCATTTATCTAGAGAAAATCAAAACTCGAGTGGGATTTAATTGACTATTACAGGATTAGAAGAAATTATATAAATATTGGAATAAAGTGCTCTAATACAGTAAAATATTAATCCAATTACTAAAATTCTATTTCACTAATGTTAGCTTCACCAAAACGTTTAAATGGAGCAGCCATTTTCAGTTGACTATCTATGCGGGAAACAAATGACGATTGCAAAGCATGTTTTATAGTACCGTAAAGAATTTGAATTTTGAAAATTTGGGAAAAAATAAATAAATGCTAGGGAAGTGGTAAAAACAAACAAATGCTAGGGAAATGATAAAAATAAACAAATGATAGGGAAGTGATAAAATTGTAGTGATAAACGGCCGTGATTGGTTGAAATACTTCCTTTCGTACCGTTTTATTGGTCAAAAGTAGTATGACGTAGCACACGTGTAATTTTCACGTATAATAATTATATCAGGAAAATTAACATGTAAAATAATCATTTCTAGGAAATCTAAGCATAAAGTAACAAAATGCTAGACGACTTTCCCATTCGTCTCTTAAAATGATTTTCATCCAACATCTTTCATCATGTGTGTACTATAGAATAGGCAAGGGGGAAGGTATGTGATTTTGATTCAAAATTGGACTGTTTAAACTTGGTTCATAATTTCATTTCATATGTTGAGGATATATTCCTCAAGTGCCATGTGTATATACAATCTACAAATGTGTAAACATTGTTTTTAGTATACCATCCCGGCTTGCGGAATTAAAAAAAAAAACAACTTTTTTAAAATTTGGAACGCCAAACATTCAGAACGTTTTGCTACATGACATAAGACGGCTGTGGTAACATGGCTAACAGCGCACTCTATGTTTCTGTTATAAATAAACATCGGATTTATATGCAAATACATGTTTCCTTGCTCTCACACTTGATATGCAAAGTAGAACCAAAATATATTTCACTTTCTTCTAAATCCGTATGTAAAGTTATAGAGTGCATACATCTGCATACTTCGGGTGTTGTAGCATATTACAGGAATACAAGCGTAAACAAGCACATTTTTTTTTAGATAAATATGAAATAATTTTATTTAACACATTGTCTTCCAGTAACAGCTAGTTTCTCACATCACGAAGAAAATGCAGGCACGGTATTGCGTTACCACTCTGTCATTTTTCATATCTTACATTAATTTTATTTGTATTATTATTGTGAAATTTAGTATGAAGTTAGATTAGTTTTAATGGTGATAATTAATGATAACTGTAGTAATAATAACAATTATTGTTGTTTTACTATTTTATTATTAGTAATAGTATTTTTGTTTTCTTTGAAGATTCAACATGAGTTTGTTTAATTATGTAATATCAATAAATGCACTTCATTCATTCATTCTTATACTATATTGTCTGGTTCATCTTAAAAGTGAGCAATCAGCTTGAATGTCACTAATTCAGTTGCAAAGTGCCAGCTCGGAAATATTAGCTGTAATAATATGATTTTATATTAAGTAAGGAAAATATTTTATTGGTTTTAATGGCATATTTAAGTGCACATTTCTCTTCAGTGTCATATTTACGTGCTTTTTTCGATTTAACTGCATATTTTAACTATATTCGGCGCATAAAACTCCGATGTCAAGTTATAAATAAAGGAGTAAACACGTGTTTTTGTGATCAAGTTTTCATATACTTATTTAATAAGAATTTTCTTTCTTCATTTCCCATAATTTACATTTTTTAGTACCGTATATAAGGAAAATTTTCTCCTAACCTATTGAAACTGCTCGTATTTATATGAAATTTGGCACAGTCGTTTTAAACACTACATTAGACATTCCTGAGGAATCATTTTTTTCTTAAGTGTGTGAGAGTGAAAACGTTGTCCAACATATAGAATAACTCTTCTCGGGTTCTCAGCCAGGTGAGTTGGAGATTAGATTCCAAGTTTTCGACGGCTAGCTCTGCCATCTTCTTCAGGGATGAAGTGGAGAAGATGGCAGAGATAGCCGTTGAAAGCTTAGAATCTAATCTCCAACTCACCTGGCTGAGAACCCGAGAAGAGTCATTCTATATCAAACGTCGGGAAAGCCTCAAGTCATACGTTGTCCAACATACTTCAAAAAGTCAATTTTACTTTTCCTTATAAACAGTGTAAAAAGATTGAAGTTCACAGCATCAGTACATTTTGAGAGAATATTCCTTATGACTTTTACTAATTTCGAACAAAACAAATTTGAAGAAATATACATTAATAATTAATTTTCTTCCAAATTATAGGATACTTACCTAAAATACTTATTTCTGTATGTACAAAATTTGGTTAAATCATCTCGAAATTAATCTCACCTATAAAAAAAATGCTCTCCACCAGATTTTCCCAGCATATTCCCATTTATGTTGTTTCCGGGCACAAGCAGCACAATAATATTTTTATGAATTTTTTACAACGAAGCATTTTATTTCCAATTCTTACTTTATCTGCTAGAAGGTCTTGATAGCTGCGTGATAGAAAGGTGGAGTATCAATGATATTCCGCCACTGAGGTCGATTGTTTTGAAGTTTGAGAGTTGCTTGAGTATAGCTCGCGCAAGAAACGATTACCGAAAAGCAATGGTGGCGTTGCTGTGTTTTGACGTGTGTATGTAGGCAAGCCGAGAGGGCGAGAGATGCGGGCCGATGGAAGTACTGTCTCTTCCAGGAAGATGAACAGATGAGGACATCGTTGTTGAAATAAAGAACGTAGCAAGAGGAAAATTCGAAGCTACGTAATTAAACGCGCAAAATATGTTTACGAATGAAATAATAATACCGTGCGATTCAAGACACTTATTCACATGCAATGGAACAAACTAAAGTCGTAATGAAACTATCCCAACGCAAGACTTATTCTATCGATGTCATTTCTCTTCTGACTGTACTTTTGAATATCATTCAAGCTATCTCGTGACCTTTCCTGTCGCCCTCTCTTTCTTATCGCATTGTTTCATTCGCATTCCTTCCGTCGGTATTCCGTGCTTGCGAGACCTATATGTCTGTGCAGCACTTAACTTCCTGAAGTGCGACTCAATTGAGTCCCGAATCAATGTTTGCACATGAGGGTGAGTATGCTGAAAATATGTATTTTCATATCTACACGAAGTATGTATTTGCAGGTGTACAATATTTTCTATCGACATGTTGAATGAGAAAGTAAAATGTTTTAAGGACTGTTTCCATCAAGACACTGTAAGGTTGAAGAAGTGAATCGTAGATGTGAAAGATAACATAGCGGATGGAGAGGTTTATACAAGATGCAGAAAAATTATGTTGCAAAACTCTGTGGTGTGCTAGAGTAGTCTATATTTAAACAAACTGTTTGAGATAGAAAACCATAGGTAGAAACGGGTAATTACTGCTGTAAAAGCCTGGTCGTTTAGTGAAGTTTAAATTACCACAGTGAAGTACGCAGATTTAAACTTTCAGATCCTCATTCAAATTTTCATGTCAACTACACGAGTTTGCCATTAACGATGGTGAAAGTCCTCCTATATAAAATGAAGTCGTCGATCAAAAGCGCGAACATTAATTTTTCCATGTGTTACGGTTTGAATGAAATAAGAAATGATCAAATACAGGTCTTTCGGTGAGACTTGAGTCAGGACTTGCTCTAAAGATAAGAAATTTGTGCGTATATTTGACCGATGTCTTTAAATTACTCATACAATATGACCTTAACTGGTTCGATACTGACAGATTTCTTCCCCCCTCCCTTTGCAATGTGCTGTATACCACTGCGCAACCAAAAGCCAGACCTCACGTCCTAACGAACAATCTGTAGAAGATTTCTATATAGTGGCACAAACAGGCGGGTAATTGTGTAACAATAAGTACGAAAAGAAAATGATGTATTCACAGGTTCTACTCTGGAGTTCGGATAAACTGTTCTTTTTAGGAAACATTTTCGATTGTAACTGTTTCATGAACGAAACTGTTTCAAAATAACAGTTTCAAAGGAACAGTTTCATAAGAATATGTTTACAACGTCAGTGTCAATTGTTCTGTTTCAACTACTCATCTGTTTCAGGAACATGTTTCAATGCCCTTGAATTGTCTTAGATCAGCTGTTCAGTGTATTATGATGACGAAAGTCATTTTTCGTAGGTTAAGGCTGGTTCACAATAAACCGGAAACGAGAATCGGAACGAAAACGAAAACGGTAAAATTGTTAAAATGTGTACATTTAAATGTGAGCATTCACAATTAACGAAAAGCTTGCCGGAGCCCAGGATCGGGAACGGAGAGTTGGCCAAGTTTCAACTTTGGCATTCACGTTTCCGATCACAGCACACTAGATTCATTCTATTGCCATCTAAAAGCTATTTTGTCGTCATATATTTTCTAGCAAGAAGACCGTGACATAACCTATGCATTATTTTGTTCTGTGCTGTGCGTCATGGAGCAAGTTTTATTTGATGAGATTCTAATATTGAGTGTTGAGGAAAATCCTCACGTTTACGATAAGCGGCGCGCCTCGTATAAAGATGAGAAAATGAAGGAGAATACGTGATTCTCAATAGCTGCATCTTTGAACACCGATCGTAAGTGAATCATATTTTATTACTGTATTGGTTGTATTACACACTACATATTCATGCTTCAATTCAATAACAAGTGTTGTGCTCATTTTTGTTCTATTACAAATGTTTCTTCTCTAATTATTTTACGTTATGGTAGATTTAAAATAGGTTGTGATAATAAAGATGCATGGGCATATTTATAGTACCGTACCTAATGAAATGTTTCAGTTGAAATTTCGAAGTTGGTTAACCTGTGTTTATGTTGGCTGCCTTGTACTCATGAGAGAACGCCATTGGTCAATTAGGCTATACACAAATAACATCAAAATGCGTAATGTCGACTTTACATATCGTTATTGACAAGCATATCGATATGCATAGTCGTCTACGTTCTCGGATTATTGTGAATAAAAAATTTTCGTATTCACGTCCTCTTCTTCTCGTTTTCATTCTGGTTCTCGTTCCCAGTTTATTGTGAACCAGCCTTTACTGTTAAAGAGTACAGTAAATATCTACAATTAAAAAAAGAATCGATTTAAAAAAATAACGCATATGATCCCAGGAGAGTTTAATAACGATAAACGTTATTCGATAATTTTTTGCGGTATATTAATTAACACCATGCGAGAGGACGATAAACGTATTCTCCATTAATGGGCAGCTGATAATTATTAATATCGGATTTATTAGGGAATTTCATTCGTACAAATAAATTGCGCGGTACTACACACTGTTGCACGAAGGTCGTGTGGAAAATTTATATTATATCTACTTTCGATTGAGGTTGATGATAGAGCTACACGTGGCCTTTGCAGATAGCAAAGAGGAGGGAAACTTTAGAAATAGAACTGCCTATCTCTTGGAAGCATGTGGAAAGATGCAGTGATCACTGGAGCAGTGTAACACTCTTTGGAACAGTTGAAACAGGATATTTCACGAAACTGTTTCGTACTGAAAGAGTTTCAATTGTGAAACAAAAAAGATCTGTTCCAGCTATTTTTACCCATCTCTATTCTACTCATCATTCAAGTGCAGATGAGAATTATCAATGATCGGAGCAAAATACAGTGATATACCGAGCACGTCTAATTACAGCCAAATCACTGCCTCTGTCTTATTCATCTATATGTCACGCTTCATCAATTCGATGTCGAACGTTATTGCAATTGCACTATCAGAGTGATCAACCATGAATCCAATGTTGTAATGAGCTTACTGCTATGCATGTTTCAGGATCGGTTCTTGCATAGAAGCGAACATTGGTTATAGGAAACATAATACGATTTAATGACGAAATAGCGTGCTTCATAGTGTGACTGAACTGTCGTTCGACATCGAATTGCTAGTCTTGTAATGCACAAGGAAGCTGTAAATACAGGTGTTAAAAAAGTATCCAATATTTTAGGAGGTGACAGTAAGCAACAAAACAAGAAAAAATGTCTAATAAACATGGGTCCTACAACACATACTTTCTGAGATCTGAACACTTGTTCATAGTCAATGTGACGTCCATTTATGGCAATGTATTTTTCTGCCCTACAATACAGCAGGCTACCAGATAATCATACCGTAGTTGACACCCCTGGCACGGAATACTGATACGTCGCAAGGAATACTGAAAAGAAAAGTTTCGTTGCGGATACGAGCGGGATTCAGCAGAGATGGTGTTGTGAATTTTCGTAATCAGCATGTGTAGTCTGATAAAAAAATTCCCATGCACTTGAAGAAATAAGGCATCAGCACCGATTCTCAATCAACGTATGGGTAGGCGTCCTTGGCGATAGATTAAGGGCCATACGTGCTACCACAGAGATTAACTGGGGCTCGTTATCAGGACTTTCTTATTAACGTATTGTCTACCTTGCTGGAGTATGTCCATGTCAGCAAAGACTACAGATGTGGTTCATGCATAATGGCACACCAGCACATTTTTCCGCAATGAGCGTGAACACCTGACGCTGACACTTCAGGACTGCTGGATTGATTGGGGAGGCCCTACAGCTTGGCCTGCTCGTTCCTCAAATTTAAATCCCCTAGACTTTTGGTTATCTTTTTTTATTACTTTTTTAAGTAGGTTATTTTACGACGCTTTATCAACATCTACGGTTATTTAGCGTCTGAATGAGATGGAGGTGATAATGCCGTTGAAATGAGTCCGGGGTTCAGCACCTAAAGTTACCCAGCATTTGCTCATATTGAGTTGAGGGAAAACCCCGGAAAAAATCTCAACCAGGTAACTTGTCTCAACCAGGATTCGAACCCGGGCCACCTGGTTTCGAGGATAGATGCGCTAAACGTTACTCCACAGGTGTGGACTTTTGGTTACAAAGAACAACCAGGTCCTCACGCCAAAGGGCAGAGGAATGCATTGCCATGAATGGATGTCACATTGAGCACCTCCTATGAACAAGTGTTCAGATCTCAGAAAGTATGTGTTGTAGGACCTATGCTTATTAGACTTTTTGTATGCATACTAGCACCTCCTAAAATATTTAATACTTTTTAACACACTGTATTTGGCTATAATTAGCCAGTGTGTTCCCACTCCTTGTTTAATTGGTTATTTAACCTTTGGAACATACCTGAAGTGATTTCTGACCCCACATCTTTTAAAACGTTTATAACTCAGCAGAAAGTTCTACTATTCCTTCAATATTTTAGATGCTCCAACTGCATCTTCAAATCTCTTTTGTTTAACCTCATGAGTCCTGAGATACTTTTTGTTTCATTTTTCAAGTTCAATATAATTCTACAATAATTTTAAAAAGTCACTTAAATGAGGAAAAATGCTGAAAAATTCTGCAGGTTACAGTTAGGGTACAAATTCAGATTTATTATAATATATATTTCGGGGTATTTACAATCATTCTATATCATAATCTTTTTACACTTAAAATATGTTTACTGTGTACTTACTTCGAAAGCATGTCCTGCGTTGCCTTGGCGTTCAGTTGTTGGTCGTCATTTTCATTTACAAATAGCTTAAACAGGCATTGCAATGATTGAATCAATCTTCTTTGCTTCCTGTAAGTCCCAAGAGACGCCAGGAGCTTTGGAAGCACAGAAAAGAAGTGATCGATAACGATTGCATCTAGTGGCAAATTTGAAACTAAATGCATGTACATAGTGTGAATTATAGTATACTATTCTCCAAGACCCAGGAGGTATGGAGTTGTTATTTTCTCTCATGTCCCTATGTTCAATTTCGAGAACTCCAACTAGGAGGTATAAAAAAGGTAGCCAGGTTGTATGTTATTTCTCATTTTATTTCATTTTATTTGAAATTAATACATTTAAGTATTTTTTGTAAAAATTTATTAACTTCAAATGTTGTAATATGCAGCTGTTAATGTAAATCTATTGTTGTAATGAATAATGCAACGATCTGTACAGCACAGCATATAAGTTTTGTGTTAAACTACACAGTTTATTATGTCTAGGTTGAAATGAAGAGATGTGCGTAACAACGGTTTATCCCTCAAAATGTAAAACTTTGATATTATTGCTGCCATATCTTTTTGCTACAAAGGATACCAATTATATTTGTACGTCGCCTAACAACAGGAAGCATAGTGAATATATATTCTATAAGATTTTTTGTGTCTTTGTTGTGGTCTTACAATATTTTCAAAACTGAAGTTTCTTCCTCTTTTGAAAAATGAGGATTACACCGTTTTTGCTATCATGTCTTCAATTATTAAATGCTCATAGTTATATAATGGAGAAAAATATATTTGAAAAGCGGATAGGGCAAACATTGGTAATTTCATGATAATTTCATGAAAACTAATTTAAAATGCAAATGTGTAAATATATCCTTATTCCGATTTTTTCATCCAAAAGACGGTAACTTGCTGTACAAATCTGGAGACATAAAAGATTGGATACGTTCTTGAATATGTGCCAAAAACCACTTTTATAACTTAAGCTGAAAGGTTGGTTATTTCGTGATAACCTTGGTAATTTCGTGATATTGCATTGATAATTTCGTGAGAGGCAGAATAATTGTGGAAAAATGCATTAAAGTCAAATTAAATTCTTATTTATTGTTACAAGACTTCAAACATAGTAATTCCGTCTAATATGCATAGCAAGAAAACATAGAAATACATATCAACACATAATAAGAATGAAATCAAAGTAAAAATTGAAATTGAAAAGGGATCTTCTTTGCCCTGAAAGGGTGAACACTTTTATTACGGACTTTACTATAGCCTATATTACTAGGGTAACTCCAAAAGTAATGCATAAAGTTTGTTTAAAAATTATATTTTTATCCTACAGCTTTCTATTTTCACAGAATGTAGATGCATCCTTAAGGAACAAAATGTCACTTTTCCACATAATCCCCGTCCCTTTCAACTGCCTTACGTAACCTAGGAACGAGAGCCTGTAGACCAGCACGGTAAAAGTCTGGACCAACACGTCTGAGCCACTCTTTAGCAGCGTGCACAAGGGAGTCATCTTCTAACCTCGTTCCGCGAAGGGATCCTTCAGTTTACCAAAGAGATGGTAATCGCACGGTGCCAGTTCAGTACTGTAAGGCAGTTGTTTCAGTGTTGTCTATCCGAATTTTCTGATCTGGTCTGTGGTCTTGTAACTGACATATGGCTGTGCCTTGCCGTGCAATAGCAGAACATCCTGCTTCTTCCGATCTCGTCGAACACGACTCAGTCGAACTAGAAGTTTCTTGAGATTTGCAACATACCCGTCAGAATTAATGGTGGTTCCGTGTGGCATGATGTCCACAAGCAAGAGTCCTTCTGAATCGAAAAACACAGTAGCCATAACGTTTCCTGCCGAAGGTGTACTTTTGAATTTGTATTTCTTTGGTGAATTTGCATGATGCCACTCCATTGTCTGCCTCTGTCTCCGGTCCAAAATGGTGGAGCCATGTTCCATCTTCTGTCACAATTCTTGCAAGTAAGTCATCTAGCGCTTATCATTGACACTTATCATGATAACAATTCAAACAGAAGCTACACTGAACCCATTGCGTCTCCGTTTTCTTTTTTTGTTATCACATCTTGTCTTCAGATTTCTAAAATTCCTACTGTAATACAATTTTAAAAATAGTATAAAATGTAACACTTAATGCTCAACAAAATTTCGCCTCAAACAGCTAAGATTTCTATCAGTAAAGCTAAGCCTATATGGCGACTACAGATGTATCTAAAATTCCAAAAACATTTCCTAAAATTTCATGAAGATACAATAAATCTTTGTACCAAATATCATATGCTTACCTTTAGTAATAAGCCTGTAATGTAATTACAAACATCCATAAAATTTGTACGCCTGAGTAGTCGACGCAAACTTGCTCTCTCCAAACATAAAAGCTCATTGAAGCAACTACAATAGTCACACAAAGCTTAGCTGTATGTTTCTGGAAACTGGACAACATAAGCAATCCCTTGGCGGAAATTTGGATCTCTTAACACCATTGATTAGTTCACAAAAGAGCAAAGGAAAAGTATCACGAAATAACCACTGCCACGAAATTACCAATGTTTACCCTACATTGCTCAACAAGCTGTTGATGATATCCCAAACAGCAATAATGACGGTTTTGTAAGAGGTAGTGTAGAAAACTGTAACATTGAAGAAGTAAAATGGAAAGCGAATTTTGTAATTTTTTTTCCACTTCGTACTAAAGGCATGTAGTTTACAATGGAAGTAAATAGGTTTTCTTTGAAAAAGGTACTAAAACAGGTCCGCCGTATGAAATCGCTTCATTTTACCAGGAGATTTCCATGGTGTTAGTATTCTGTGTAAGACGTGTGTTTTTTAAAGTGTGCTCTAATGATAATATTTAAAGTACGAATGGTTTATATATATATATATATATATATATATATGCTGATTTGAAGGTTACAGCATTGCTTCTTGGAATGCAATTAGACTACACAAAATTTTGCTTCTTTCTGTGCGAATGGGACAGTCGTGCTCAAGATAAGGATTATAAAATAAAAATATTGCCAACACGACAATCATTAGAGCTAGGGAAGAAAAATATTGTACATCAACCCCTTGTACCTCATAGTAAAGTAATTTTACCCCTTTACACATTAAGTTAGGGTTAATGAAGAATTTTGTTAAATGAATGAGACATGGCACTGAAGCATTTAAACATATCCAGGAAAAAATTCCTGCTCATTAGTGACTCAAAAATTAAAGAGGGAGTTTTCAATGAAACACAAATTAGAGAAATAATTAAGGACAATCACTTGGAACCTTTGTTGGAAGGAAGAGACTTGCCTGGATTGCATTCAAGGAGGTTATATTAAATTTTCTGGATAACCGTAGAAATGAAAACTATGAAGAACTAGTGCAAAATTTACTGTTGACGTATGAAACTATGGGTTGTAACATATCCTTGAAAAATTCTCTTCCTTGACTTCCATCTTGATTTATTCCTCGAGAATTGTGGCGATTTCAGGGATAAGCATGGTGAGCGTTTTCATCAAGAAATTTCAACTATAGAAAAAAGACAGCTAGGACAGTGGAGTACCAATATGCTAGCAGACTATTGTTGGACTTTAGCTCGTGATGTACCTGATACCCAGTATAAAAGAAAATGCAGAAAAAGAAAGCTATAATCATCTGAACAGTGAATAATATTTAACCTTATTGTCATTTTATAAAGCAGTATTTTGAATCTATATAAATTCGAAATTTTCTCAAAAACCGTAACCAACAACTCTTTTTTAATGTCATATTCGCATTCCGGAGGTTTAGATTATGCAGGAAACATGTATCATATCTCAGCGCAAAAAAAAAGTTAAAAGTTGTTACGCAGTGTTATCAGATACGATTTTTGTTCGATATACTGAAGATGAGAACGAATGTAAGATAACTGAACGGATACTTTGGTCCTAGGAGCTCAATAACCGGAGCAAGTATAGAAGAAATGTTCAAGGTTTTGGACAATCATATTAAGACAAAGGGGCTATCTTCAGATTGGCGTTATCAGTGTGTACACGTATACAGTGTGCTGTTATTATTTTGTTGGACAAAGAGAAGTCTTCTGAAATTTACAATACCTAAAAATACAGCTATTAAACAGAATAACTGTTCATGTAGACCTATAGGCATACTTCCATCATGAAATGGTAAACTATATACTGCAAGTTACAGTTAAAGTGATTAATCTAATTAAAAGGCGTGCTCCGAACTCACGCTTGTTTAGCGAATTTTGGCGTAAGTGGAATTAGGCCGTATTACTGCATGCTGAGGTGCGTTAGCTATCCCAGGGGTAACATGATAACCTGACTGTTTGAACTCAGTCGTTACGTGATTTTTCCCTCCAGACAACCAAAGTTGAAAATTGCAGTGCATTTTGAATGCGAACTTCCAATATGTAGACTGGCTAACTTGAGTGATACGTTTTAATAAAATAAATGAATTAAATCTTCAACTGCAAGAATTTAATGCAAACATATTTTCTTTGAGCGATGAAGTAAATTCATTCTGCAAATAATTACTGTTGAAACAGCCCTTTATGATAACTTCAGTTTCTTTTCCGACTTACGCAATTTAGAGAGAAAAATTGAGAGAGTTCACAACATGGGTCATTATTCAGTAATTCGACCACTAGGAATCAAACTTTGATAAATATTTCCCAAAAGTGAAAGATGAGGATGTGAATAAAAAGCATGGTAATAATCTGTATGACATAGAATATAAAATCGGTCTACGTTTGGTCTACTTGCCCAAAAAGTGAGAAAAGAAAAACTACAGAAACCGAGTCAAGGATATGTAGCCCAAAAACCTAGAAAAATTTAGGGTTCTGAGCTATTTTTTGATGCTGCTTTTGTGCTTTACAGTTCGTATTGACAGCTACAGTACATTTCTGTACTTAGCCTATAATATATTAATATATTCATATTATTTATTATATCACGCGGCTTTCATGCAGTGGCTTCCCTCGCGTTTCTGCATACGGTCCACCAATACACTTGATTAAATTCATTCGCATATCGTAATATATTTCTTCTATCATCTGTATCTCCTCCTATCTTCCAATATATAGAGTGTTTCATAATTCCTATTAAAAACGTCCAGGGTTTGTAAAGGGTACTAAATAGATAAAGGTTTGATTGGAAACCCTTGTCCGGAAATGTATCGTTTCGATGCAAATAAGTTTGAAGATCTATTCGATTTAAAATCTCCTGCTTCACGGTACGCAAACAAAATGGGCTGAGGACGACTTCTGCAGTCCCCTGATATCGTGTGTCTTTTGTTTATTATCAGTTCTACGACATCGGCTTTCAAATCAGTTGTGATTCAGTCATTGAGCAGTACAGGACGAGACACACGATATCAGGGGATTGCAGAATTCGTCGTCAGCCCATTTTGTTTTCGTACCTTGAAGCGGGAGATTTTAAATCGAATCGATCTTCAAACCTATTTTGCATCGAAACGACACATTTCCGGACTTGGGTTCCCAATCAAAACGTTATATACTTAATCCCCTCTACAACCCCTAGAAGTAATAGGAATTTTGAAACACCCTGTATAATTTAATCTCTACTTAAATCTATTTCCTGCCTCCGTCCTTGGTGACATAGTTTACCTTCTTTATCTTCCCTCTATTCCATTCCTGATAAATATTCCAAACTTGTCTAATTAATCTTGTTTGGAAACCTTTCGGTTACAATCTAACTAATCCTCCTCTATTATCATTGATACCTTTCATTACCATTATCCTTAGTTTTCTGTTTATCTTGAAACCTTTTTATCTCTGATTAACATTCATTAATTATTATCTATATTTCACTTTTTCTTCTACATTACAATATTAGCCTATACTTATTATTTGCTCTAATTTTCACTCATTTTTCTCAGAATTTTACTCCTTCATTCATTTAAAGTTTCAATATTTGAATATTGTAGTACTTCCTTGCCATCACTTGTTCAATTTACTTACAACTTTTTCTGTTTTATTGGCATAGCTTTTATGGTTCACTCTCTCTATTTGCACTCACTTTCACTTTTTCTTCACTCCACTTCCCAGATTCTTCCTCCCTCCACTACATAAAACACTCAATATTCTTTACTTACTATTTCTAACTCACTTTAACTAGCTCCACTCCTTTACGATATTATACTTTCAAATGACAAATTGAATCGTATAGTAAGCAGGTCGGTGTTATGCGTTTGATACGACCACACCATACACCAGCCTGGCTCTTACGGTAGTGGTTAGATACATTTTTGTTTTATAAATTTAATTTGTACTCACTAGCTAGCTAGTTAAATAAATAAATAAATAAAAATAAATAAAAATTTTTTTTTGGTTGCAGAGGTTCAAACTTGCCAACTTTGCTACTACTCGTGAGTCATACTAGATTAGTTCACAACTTCCGATCTCTCGATTGCCACGGGAATCTGCAGGATATAAAAGTGATAGCGATTACATAACTTTCGTTTCTAATATTACGTTTTGCCCCATTCCTAATAATAATAATAATAATAATAATAATAATAATAATAATAATAATAATAATAATATTATTATTATTATTATTATTATTATTATTGTTATAATTATTGTTGTTGTTTAGTCAACTGTCCGAAGACGGGTCTGAACCTCACAAGTGCTACCAAGAAGGCACCTATTATGAGGAAATTAGGCAAGGGGATAAAAGGGTAGGGTGGGCAGTTCCTTTTCCCCTTATTATCAGTATTCAAAATAATACTTACTTACAAATGGCTTTTAAGGAACCCGAAGGTTCATTGCCGCTCACATAAGCCCGCCATCGGTCCCTATCCTGTACAAGATTAATCCAGTCTCTATCATCATATCCCACCTTCCTCAAATCCATTTTAATATTATCCTCCCATCTACGTCTCGGCCTCCCCAAAAATCTTTTTCCCTCCGGTCTCCCAACTAACACTCTATATGCATTTCTGGATTCGCCCATACGTGCTACATGCCCTGCCCATCTCAAACGTCTGGATTTAATGTTCCTAATTATGTCAGGTGAAGAATACAATGCGTGCAGTTCTGCGTTGTGTAACTTTCTCCATTCTCCTGTAACTTCACCCCGCTTAGCCCCAAATATTTTCCTAAGCACCTTATTCTCAAACACCCTTAACCTATGTTCCTCTCTCAGAGTGAGTGTCAAAGTTTCACAACCATACAGAACAACCGGTAATATAACTGTTTTATCAATTCTAACTTTCAGATTTTTTGACTGCATACTAGATGATAAAAGCTTCTCAACCGAATAATAACAGGCATTTCCCATATTTATTCTGCGTTTAATTTCCTCCCGAGTGTCATTTATATTTGTTACTGTTGCTCCAAGATATTTGAATTTTTCCACCTCTTCGAAGGATAAATCTCCAATTTTTATATTTCCATTTCGTACAATATTCTGGTCACGAGACATAATCATATACTTTGTGTTTTCGGGATTTACTTCCAAATCCATCGCTTTACTTGCTTCAAGTAAAATTTCCGTGTTTTCCTTAATCGTTTCTGGATTTTCTCATAACATATTCACGTCATCCACATAGACAAGAAGCTGATGTAACCCGTTCAATTCCAAACCCTGCCTGTTATCCTGAACTTTCCTAATGGCATATTCTAAAGCGAAGTTAAAAAGTAAAGGTAATAGTGCATCTCCCTGCTTTAGCCCGCAGTGAATTGGAAAAGCATCAGATAGAAACTGACCTATACGGACTCTGCTGTATGTTTCACTAAGACACATTTTAATTAATCGAACTAGTTTCTTGGGAATACCAAATTCAATAAGAATATCATATAATACTTCCCTCTTAACCGAGTCATATGCCTTTTTGAAATCTATGAATAACTGATGTACTGTACCCTTATATTCCCATTTTCTCTCCATTATCTGTCGAATACAAAAAATCTGATCAATAGTCGATCTATTACGCCGAAAACCGCACTGATGATCCCCAATAATTTCATCTACGTACGGAGCTAATCTTCTCAAAAGAATATTGGAGAAAATTTTGTACGACGTCAACAAAAGTAATATTCCTCGAAAGTTACTACAGGGGGTTTTGTCCCCCTTCTTAAAAATCGGTACAATTATGGACTCCTTCCATTGTTCTGGTACAATTTCCTTTTCCCAAATAGCAAGTACAAGTTTATAAATTTCGCTATATAATGCACTTCCACCCTCTTGTATTAATTCTGCTGGAATTTGATCGATACCTGGAGACTTGTACTTTTTCAGATTTTCTATCGCAATTTCGACTTCTGAAAGCGTGGGTTCGGGTATAAATGGCTCAGCAGTTTGTATTTCAATTTCGTCCCGATCATTTCTATTTCGCCTATGTACATTTAGTAGTTGCGCAAAATAGTTTTTCCATCTGTTTAGGACTAATGGAGAGTCTGCAAGCAAGTCACCATTCTCATCCTTGATCACGTTAACCTTTGGCTGATATCCGTTCTTAAATTCCTTTATACCCTTATATAAATCTCGAATGTTTTTATTCTTACTATTTGTTTCTACCTCATTCAGTTTTTCATTCAATAATGTTTCTTTTTATTTCTTAACGTACGATTTGCTTCCCGTCTTTTATTGAAATACTTACTATTCACCTCAACTGGATCCTGTAAGAATTTCAATTTTGCCTGTTTCCTTCTTTCTACTACCATGCAACAATCTTCATCACACCACGGTTTCTTTTTCTTAGTTTCATAATAACCTATGCTCTGTTCAGCTGCAATTTTGATACTATCTCTGATATTTTCCCACACGCTGTTAACATCTAATTCTTTCTCAACTTCGTCGGAACTTTCTAAAGTGGCAAACCTATTCGAAATTTCGACCTGATAATTTTGTTAGTTTCCTCGTCCTTTAATTTAAAAATATTGAATTTAGTAATATTAACTTGTTGCTCTATTCGCTTGGCTACTGATAGTCTTTCTCTTAATTCTCCAATTACCAAATAATGGTCAGAATTACAGTCTGCACCCCTGAAAGTTCGAATGTCTACTATACTAGTATGTCTCCGTTTATCTATCAAGATGTGATCTATTTGGTTGTGTGTCAATCCATCTGGAGAAGTCCAAATATATTTATGTATATCCTTATGGGGGAATGTTGTACTTTTGACAATTAAATTTTTTGATGTGGCAAAGTTGACTAATCTAACTCCATTGTCACTACTAATTGCGTGTAGGCTCTCTTTTCCAATAGTTGGTCTAAAAATATTCTCCCGTCCTACTATAGCGTTGAAATCCCCCAATAAAATTTTCATGTGATAACTAGGTAACTGATCAAAAGTATGTTCCAATTCCTCATAGAAACTATCCTTTATATGGTCGTCTTTCTCTTCTGTATGGGCGTGAGCATTTATAACTATGATGTCCCACCATCTACCCTTAAGTACTAAATATGATAACCTGTCACTGATAAATTCGACCTGTTTTACTGCTGATTTTATTCTTTTATGAACAAAGAATCCTGTTCCTAATTGGTGATTATTGTTTCCTTCCCCATAATACAACAAGTAATCTCCTATTTGTGATATGCCATTCCCATCTAACCTAACCTCTTGTACTCTCACGAAGTCTATTCTATATCTAGCTAGTTCTTTAGCTACTAATGTTACCCCTCCTGTTCTATAAAGACTAGTTACGTTCCAAGTACCAAATCTCAAAACCTTATTCCTTTGCTGTGGTCGTGCCAGAGAATCAGTCCTATTCCGAGGCTTAATGTAGGGACTCGTAACTAGCTGCTTTTTTACGGTGATGGGTTGTTAGCCCTTCGTCCAACCCCCAAGCTGGAGGACCACCCCTTATCGGCTGTCCACGACTGCTTATTCAATATATACGCAGCTACCCTCCATATCTGGAGGCCGTCTCCTCTATCCGCAACCTGAGGACGCGCCATGCCGTGGTGATAGGGACCCACCATACATGGATTCAAAAGAATAACTCCACTAAATTTCTAACTCCCGTATTTCGTAATACCGTAGAGTAGGTTGACAAGTCTCGTGTTACATGCTCTCTGTGATTGTTAAGATCCATGTAAGACTTTTAATTCAGTTTTTCCCCGACATGGCTGAACGATTAGTCGCATTACACCTCGCAGTGTACGACTTATGATTAAAGATAAATAGCGTTTTGCTGTCACAGCTCCAAACTCTGACAGCCCCGAAAAAATCGCTATGACAGTTAATAGCGATTTGTTATCGTATGATTTTTATTTTCGAATGATTCTTGGTGATTGTGAGTATTTCTCATTACGAGCCGACAGATGTTTACGCGTATCTCTTCTGCGAATTGATATACCGGTGCCGTGTCCGTATATCAAAAATGTTGGTTAGCGTGGCAAGTATAACAAAGAAACTCTGAGCAGTGTTATCGCGGTGTGTGGACATGTAGAGTATATTCGTTCTAGAATGTTTACAAAAGATTAGGTGATTAATTCGTGGAAGAATATAGCCAGTACATTGTAGCGTCAGTATCACAAAGTTCCCGACGTTAACTTTTGAATAGAGCGAAAATTAATTAAATCCCCGTTATGTTGTCCTTCAAGTTAATCTACTAATTTCCAGTTGCCTGGACTCTAGAGCTGTCACATGTACAGTTGTCAAAAAAAAAGTGGCCGCACTCGTGAACAGCGAATATTTTCAAAGTCCACTTCGGGTCGCGGCGATGTTACACGATGCATGTGCTTGTACAAGCAGTTCCGGAACTATGAAAGTGTTCCATATCTGCGCCTCGTAGACCAGCGGTAGAGTGCTTGTTTAATGATTCAAAGGTTGTGGGTTCGAGCCTTCTTCAAGTTTTCATTTTATTTTTTATTCGTTCTTTAGCGATGTAAATGATATTCAAATTATCATTTATATTCAGTTATCGTTCTTTATGGATATCACGTTATTTATATTTTGTTATCGTTCTTTAGAGATATGAATAAAATTCAAGTCATCATTTGTATTCTCTTATCGTTTTATAACGATATGAATAATAATAAGTATTATTATGGTATCTCCAATGGGGGTTAGCCCTATTTTACATACGTATGTTAGTGCTATAGTTTTATATACAAAAACATAAGCATAAAGAGAAATGGAAAAGAAAATTAAATTAGCTTACGCGATGTAAACAAAACATAAACAATC
This sequence comes from Periplaneta americana, assembly GCF_040183065.1. Taxonomy (NCBI): domain Eukaryota; kingdom Metazoa; phylum Arthropoda; class Insecta; order Blattodea; family Blattidae; genus Periplaneta; species Periplaneta americana. Next base: position 72,594,295 of record NC_091127.1, on the reverse strand, counting down.
CGTAAATTAGGCATTGCGATTGCTAAACCAAATATCAGTTATCAATTTGAAACATACAAAAACATTAACAACACACATACGTAACACTTCTATAACACAAATATGCAGCTTTCCGTACCATACATCATAAATTAATACACAATAGTCACACAAACACAATCAAACTAGAATTACGACATTGCGACGACATCAAGCATCTCATAACTGACTCACATACATAACAAATCAAGCATCCGTTGCAATACATACACTTCAACATACTAACCACACTTTTAAAAGTTAGAAATTTGGCTCCAAATAGGACACTGTTACTAATTACTATTCTTCTACAATTTCTTAAATACATCTGTAATAAATCTGTGAAATTCCGATGTGAATAATTTTCACGTTTTTTATATTGTTATCGTTCTTTAGCGATATAAATAATATTCAAGTTATCATTTATATTGTTTTCCTTCATTAGCATTATAAAATAATATTCAAGTTATTTATATTGTTATTGTTCTTTCGCAATATAAATAATCTGTATTTTATGTAAGTAATTATTATAACACAAATAATCACCTTTCTTTGTAAAATAGGTTATTTTATTTAGATAATTAAATACGTATTATATAATATCTTATATTAATTAAACAAACCGATATTTATCATTTATATTGTGTTATCGTTCATTACTGATACTGTATAAATAATATTCAAGTTATTTATATTGTAATCGTTCTTTAGCGATATAAATAACATAAATTTAATATTAGGTTTGGAAAAATCCAGTTGCATAATACTGGTATTAGTTTTCCTTTTTGTATTATTACATTATACTATCTTGAACCACAATAAAATGAAAAGGAGTAAGGAGGAATTGAACCTCAGACGTTGACATCTAAATTCCGACGTTCGTCCGCTGAGCTACGAGGGCAAAAGTGTGGAAACATTTTCGGAAAAATTGGCCCAATCACACTCTAAGATTTTCTGATGATTCGTAGAAGCTAGTCCAGGATGCGGGGGGCAAAAGCTAATTGAGATTTTCCGGTCTCTGATTGGGTCAAATATCCTGATAGAATTAATATTTAACTCTTGCCGTGACTTACGGTGAAGTCCGGAGGGCCCAATTAGTCAAATCCACTCTCCTCATCTCCACGCTTGGGTCCCCTGGAATTTAATAAGGTGCGAAAGAGATAGTGGTGTGCGGAAAGCAACGGGATGTTATCGCATTTAGGCCTATCCCTCCCAAGAAAACTGCAAACATGAACAAAGGAAGCTTTTAATAGAAGAAGGATATTCTGCGGACCTCTGGAAAAAGAACTAAGGAAGAGACTAGTGAAGTGCTTCGTGTGGAGTGTGGCATTGAATGGGGAAGGAACATGGACATTACGACGAAGTGAAGAGAAGCGAATTGAAGCATTTGAAATGTGGATGTGGAGAAGAACAGTGCGTGTGAAGTGGACAGACAGAATAAGAAATAAAATTGTGTTTGAAAAAGTGAGTGAAGAAAGAATGATGCTGTAACTGATTAGAAAGAGAAAAAGGAATTGGTTGGGTCTCTGGTTGAAAAGAATAATAGACGACATTAGGATATGTGGATCATATGCGGAGACTAAGAGGAAGGCAGAAAATAGGAAAGATTGGCGATTGCTGGGTTTGCAATGAAAGACCTGCCCATGGACAGAACACTTATGTAGGCATGTATGTTCAGAATGCCTGGAATATCGTGTCTAAGAACAGTCGCTATTTGCAAAGACTAGTCAATTCCATGCCCACTCGACTGCAATATGATCGAGATAAGAGGAAGATAGACTAATTATTGAATTGTGGCTTTTTGTTTTGTTTATTGAACGCTTAATTGTTTGAATGTTTTAAGGCCGACGCCAGTAAATTTGTTTTGTTTATGCCACGAAAGGTATTTTTATTGAGAATAAAATCTTTCTTTCTTTCCATTTGCAGCCATAGTATCATAATGATAAAGTCATAACATATTATATTAATGAACCTGATGTTAATTACTAAAATAATCGTAAAAGAGAAAGGAGCCATTATGTATAGGTTGTCTCTCTCAAAAACAGAACAAAAAATAACATAAAAAGCACGAGGTTGTAGTCGAACGCAGGACCTCATGAATAAGAGCCTGAACGCTACCATTACGCTATCGAATAACACACAGAATACTTCAATTATAACTGTAGATATCAGGCAACGTGGTCCAACAACATGTAACATCGCCTGTCTCCGAATTGTAGCGAAGATACCCGAAGGGATCTTTGTTTCAGGAGAGCGGCCTTTTTTTCTTTTGACAGCTGTACATCAGTCGCCATCGCTATGAGTCACATATCAGTCGGAAATGATGATTTATCAGAGATGTGATTTTGGAATTATAGTCACAGTCGAAACCAGCGACAAAACTATCACAGCGACAAAATCGCAGGTTTTCAAATCACATCCCACTACTACTTTTCAATGAGAAGTTCCGACCGATCTGATGATTCTAAGAGGTTAGTTTGTGAATCTCAGGATGTGCTCACTATCGTAATATTTGGATTACGGGGGAAGCAGTAGGCTCTCCGATCGTATAGTTGGCATGACCAAGGACAGTTTTTAAGACAGCATAAGATACATCCTGTACCTATGGAAGGGAGATAAATGTCAACTTCTCTGCAGGGATTCTGTATTCACATATTCTGTACTGTGTAGCGATGTGAGAAAATAGGGTTATCCCCTACACTGTTTACAGTTGTGATATAATGAGGATCACAGCCGTTTCCCTCATGACCGAGTCGGAGGAATTAAAAGCTCCACTGATGAGTTATACTGGTCTCAACAAGATGGGAACGTGAAACCCCGTTTATTTATAATCTTGTTTTGCTGCTTGTCAACACAGCAGCCTATCATCACTGAGTTCCGCTTCACTATAGTCTCTCGCGTTTAAATATGTTTTAAGTGGAATAAAGTCCAACACGAATCTTTTATTTCATGCTTTTTTCCTTTATAACAAAAAGCTGACACTTGTGTCTGTATTCTAGTCCTGAATTTAACTTCATAGAAACAAAAACATTAAAATTTCTGATGATAAAATCCTACGTGTATCAGAGATAAAAAGTTAAAAGGATATTCAAGTTAATTAGAAAACAGATACTTTGATATACTCGTAGCTAGGGAAACCATTTTATAAAATTAAATCTGTATTCATGATTACTCTTTGAGATATAAATACTAGGCCTAAGATTCTTAGGTAAATAGGCCTAAATATTTTGCACTTTAATATAAACTCGTAATTTGTCTTAAGTTTCGGACAACGTCATCTGAGCATATATTTTATGTCACATAAAAGCACACATTTTGAATTTTTAAATACATATTTCCAAACATTCACACAAAACATATAAAAATTAAGTTTTCTTCAAATAATTGTCGACAGAAGCCCTTTTCAGATTAATATCACCCGAATGTTCATTACAGTTACTTAGACGTATCACCTGGCAACTGTTTCTCGGAATTGCCTATCTGTGAACCTGTGGAACACCAGTCTACTCTCTCAACACAAGCTATAAGAGCTGTCACCACAAAAAAGTACTGACAACTAACACACATAAACATTGATATATCATTTAGGAGTGCCTTTTAAATTATCTTAACGCTGATTCAGGAAGAAATTATAATTTCATAAACATCAGGTGCTCCTGTTTTCGTTTCCAATCACAGATATGTCTCCAGGAAGTGCATGTTGTTTCTTAACAGTACAAGGCAGTGTTTCGCGATAATCGTCAGTCATTTGTGATGGACAACTTGAGGATGAATCTCATTTTGAACTGTAATTCTTCAGCCGTTGGCGAGACAGCATAAATTTATACTGGTGAGTACTGCATATTGTTTATATTCACATAAAATATCTGAAACATAATTAAATATATTTTTCCCCTTTTTTGTCACATATTTTCCCGATTTTTAACACATAATAAATAAACATTTTCTCCGATTTTTAGCACATAATAAATAAATATTTTCCCTAATTTTTAGGACATAAAAATACGAACCCTAATAATTACATTACGCCTACATGTTATGAAGAAGTATTTTATTTTGATAAACAGTTAACCAAGACAACATTTCAAACGAACAACATGTAACTAAGAGTACCTCCTTGGTAGTTTAATACCAATCACCTAAATATTTTCAAGTTGGTATTTTACTTTGTTAGACGAAGATATTGAAGAAGAGGATTAATTAACAGATTTATATAGATAGGTCTGTGCTATGAAATATTAAATATGCATTTCTGACCTTCAATTTATTTATACTCGACATTTTCATGAGTTCTGTTCAGATAATGCAGAAGAGCCAGTCATGTTTATCACATTCTACAATTTCTCGAGTCTTGCACAAGTTATTTTTCTTCCTGTTTTTATTATTATTGTAGAGAGAATCTTTTCCATTCGAAAAAATTAATTGCGAATATTATAATTACAAATTTTGTGGCTGTTTTTGTCCCGTTTCTGAAAAATTAGTTTATTTAGACATACCGCAACGAGTTACGTAACTGAGTTATTAAATTAATAGTATTTGAAATGCACTTTTCAATTCAGTATTTCCGTTATACAGAAATGGGCCACCAGAGATATAAAAACATAGAGTCCTGCTACACAACGTAAAATGTTTAAATTTAATTTGGAGAAACACTTTGAAGGATGCTAACAGCAGTGATACAGTAAAAGATAAGAAAAAACGCACGATGTGGAAGATAATATTACAAGTTTGGTTAAAACACAAGGCAATTGTGGTTTAAGCATATAAACTGTACACATAACGTCGCCAAAACCAGAAGTAGTAGTAATTACAGATAAAGTGTTTGTACATGAAATATAAATAGAATAACAAGATCATGCAATAATATACTAATTGATAAAATGTAATTATTAGCAAAATAGAATAGGCACAAAATAAACAGCAGATTTCAAACTGAGTAAAATTAACAACAAGAAGTTTAGTTGAAGGTTTAAAATAGCGAATCACAGGCTAAGTAAAATTTACGATAACAGTGCAATTAAATGTTTGGAGTAAATAATACATCGCAAACTAATTAAAACTGACAATAATACAAATTAATTCACAGATCACAAGCTAACTAAATTGACAGCAATGTAAAACTATTTTTAATGAAATAGCAAATTACAAGCTAACCGAATGTAACATACAGTACAAATGAATGTTTAATTACTCGTAAATGCCAAATTATGACTATGTAAAATTAACGATAATTCCCAGAACTAGTAACTAAGAAGAACAAACTAAAATCGAGGCGAATAGCAGAGCAGGAGATAGGCCTCCAGAGATAGAGAGTATGATAGAAACCTATGTGAAAACAATCTATGCTGAGTTTGTAGAACCTACATTAGTTATCCGTTTGTACATTGTTTCTGAAGAAGTACTCGTCCAACTTATAAAAACAATGGTTTACGAGGAAATTCTTTAGAGAGTTTCGAAAGGAATTTTTTGTTTTCTGACTGCAGATGATGGCCGAAAGCGAATTAAAGATTTTGGAACATAATTAAATGGGAGACGATTCAAAAAGTATAGTAGTGTGTTTAGAGAGGGTTGCGGCGTTGTTTCGAGTATCATAAGAATGATAATCAGAATTTCGCTTGAATAAATTTTTATGTTTGAAATCATATTTCTCACATTCGAAGATACGAGAAATTATTATGGACGGAACTGTTAATATCTTTTGTTTTTTGAATAGATGTTTTCAAGTGTCGCGATTATTAATTTTTAAAATGGTCCTAATTATTCGTTTTTGTAGGACAAGAATTCTATCTATTAAGTATTAATCTGATGCACCCCAATAGATTATATTGTATTTTATCCTGGAGTAGATGTAGCTATAATAGTATGACATGAAAGTTTTCCTGCTGCAATATTGTGACCATTCAGAGACGAGATAGGTAGAACTTGACAGTTGATTCGAGAGATGGTGCACATGATCTTTATAATCCAAATAGCAGCATAGTGCCAGGAAGACCTAACTAAAGTCGGAGGGGAGCTGGACCTAAAATAAGAAGAAATATAGTAGCCTAGATGAAATCGATGATTGTCAACGACATTTTGATAGACGAGACTCGAATACTAAACGAGTAATGAAATACAGATGGAACGAAAGACCAAGTTTGTTATAAAAAGTAAGATATATTGAGTTTCGAGGCAGAGGAATGAAAATGATATAACCAATAGAGGTCATGATGCTTGGTCATCATCTCGGTATTACAGATTTTATCGACGCTAAATTACCTACTAGTTGATAGAACGTCTTTATACACGGTACAACAGGACCTCGCAGACAAACGTTGAGGAATAATAGATCACATGGATTAGATAGATCATACTTTTACGTAAAGATTAATTTTTGGTCCTACAGAGTTTATCTGTTACGGTAACAATTGTAATTAGAGGAGAAAAATTTGCTCCAACGTCGGGGTCGAACCCAGGTCCTTGGTTTTACGTACCAAGCGCTCTAACCATCGAGCTACGCCGTCAATCCACAGCACCGGATCTAATCCACCTCCTCTAGTGTTTTTCCCTTTGTAGCTTTACTCCAAGTTCGACATGTATGTTGACCTATATTGAGTCAACTGCCAAAGGAGCGCACTCAATTGAGTGACTTGGTGGCCGGGATTCCATGTTATATATGCACTATTGGGGAAGAATCTACGTAAAGATTCATTTTTGGTCCTACAGAATTTATCTGTTAAGGTAGCAATTGCAATTAGAGGAGAAAAATTAGCTCCACCGTAGCTCGATGGTTAATTGTTTTATAAATTCTGACTTTCAGTTTTTCGAGAGTAGAATGGATCATAAACGCTTCTCAACTGAAGAATAACAGGCATTTTCCATATTTATTCTGTGCTTAATTTCCTCTCGAGTGTCATTTATAGTTTTTACTGTTGCTCCAAGATTTTTTAATTTTCCCACTTCTTCGAAAGATAAATTTCCAATTTTTATATTTCCATTTATGAATACTGGTGTAAGACAAGGATGTGGATTATCAGCCATTCTTTTTATTATTTATATGAACCGAATAATTAAAGAGTGGAAGCAAACTCGCCATGTATATATACAAATTAACAGAGACCTTAAATTGGATTCAATACTCTTTGCAGATGATTTGGCATTATTAGCACCTTCAGAAGACGACCTCCAAAGGCCAATATATAATTTGCAGCAAGTAGCAGCCACATACAATATGTAAATTTAAACAGATAAAACACAAATTATGGCATTCTGTGGGAAATACCCAATACAAAGTAAAATTTGTCTCGATAATAAAATATTAGAAAGATGTAATATGTGGGTGGATGTCGTTATTGCGGCCCCACGTTGGGCGCCATTTGAGGGTGGTGTCGTTGTTGAGTTCCCACGTTGGACGCCATTTGAGGGTGAGTGGTTATTGTGACTACACGTTGGGCGCCATTTGAGGGTGGGTGCGTCTCGGTGTTGCGTGAGATTCACTCAGGGTAGCCGAGGTACTGTTGTGGTGTAGGTTGATGTCGGGAATAATCCCAAGCCGGCTACTTATATAAAAGGCAGTGTAAATTCCAAAACTATAAGTTTATTGTCGTATTCACTTGGTAAACCCTAGAGTATGTATTTCCGGCTGACTTATAATTCAATCGTTGGTCGCAATTCTGTATCGACTCAGTTGCAGCTCTGAATAAGCTCTATCCGATACTATAAATTCAATACTCTGTCCCGTACACTACGATCGAAGCTCTTAAACGTTGGCGAGTAGTCTCGCCGATGACAAAGTTCAATCTATCGAGTCTTCGCCTGAAGAAAGACTATTAAGTTGGGCCGCCGACCCGATGAGATGTTGTGATTGTGTCGACACGAAGCGAAATAGTAGTCCTGTCGACACCAAACGAAGTAGTTATTGTGCCCTGTATGTAGGGCCGCCGACACGATGTGAAGTTGTTTTGATGATCTCCGCTCCCCGTCACCCTTATTTATAAAAACCTATCCTACGCTAAAACTAACTATCCTATTGGCTAACAACTACGTCACTTAACCGGCCTAAAATCTATTCCCTATTGGTCCAAAGTGACCTCATAAGCTGAACCAAGATCTCTTCTTATTGGGCGCGAAATATGTCATCTCTAAATTTAGACTTTGGATTTCCCATAACCTCAAATTAGTTTGTATATCTCACAAGAATACCCGTTCTTTGGAAAACCCAAGCTTGGCAGTATCTTTCCCACGGGTCTAGTCCGACTTCGGCTTTTATGCTTCATCGAGTCTATACGAAACCCCGCTCAAGGTGGCCCTAAATCTGTCCGATGCTGACAAGTGTCGAAACACCTGTGTGGGGAAGCTAATTCTAACGAAGTCGCCAGAACATCCCCGCGAATACATGTAATAGAAATATGGAGATATCACTTCGCTAATAAATCGGTCTCTCCCTCTCCTAATTACTGCTTCAAATGCCCATCTACATAACCATTGGAAATTCCCGAAAGAGTTTCCAATGTTATGAGATGTCCCCGCTTTCTGCCTATAACTAGCCTCATAGTTCCCCTACGCTATCAGCCGGTAACACATTATTTACAATACAATCTGATTATAATATCACTACAAGCAATTACAATAAATATTACATATATCTTCACAAGCCTTTCTATGTACACAACTCTCACACAACAATGTACAATTTATATCCACATTTACATATGTACAGTCCCATTCATTCACATATTTACATTTGTTTATTCATTGATCAGTTATACACTCTGCGTGCTTGGTTGTACCAGCCGCCCTGTACATGTTCACCTAGCTGTACGCGTGAGACTAACTATCCTTACTCTTTCTCATTCCTGCCTCCTTGCCTCTCCTGTTTGAAAGGCCACAAGAGTTGCTTGTGGTACCTTCCAACAGGTTTACTTTTTCCCCTTTCTACCAATTCGAAAGTATGGTCTCCGTATTTACTTTTAATTTCGTAGGGCCCCTTGTACAGTAGCTCCATGCGTGAGTAACGTCCTCTAAGGGCGGAAGATAACTTCACGTCCCTTAGCAATACCAAATCGCCGGGTGTGGGCTCCCATTTGTGGCGATATCTTTTAACTTTACCGAGTCTATACTCAGCCTTTTTCCTGATTCGGTCGAAAGCTAGTTTACACAGTAGTTCCGCACTAGGAGGCTCACCCTCCTGTATTGCCTGCGGCAAACTCTTTATCATAGGATCGGGATCGATCCCTAACATAAGTCTGATCGGAGCTATTCCGGTCGTTGGATTGATAGAGTGGTTCATGACTCTCTCAATCACCTCACATTGCCTAAACCAGTCCTTATGGTTTCGGTGACACAGAATACGGAGGTACAATGATATATCCCTAAGCGCTCTTTCGCAGGGATTACCGCTGGGAAAGTATGCGGAGCAATTGTATAGCTTCACGCCCGCATCTTCCAGCCTTTTGCAAAACACTTTCGATTTATGTACCGACACATTGTCACTGAGCACCGCTGTTACCGGACCGTAAGTCGGTATGTAATCTCTAACCAGCTTGTCAGCACACAACTTACTAGAGATATTTCTTAAAGGGTAAATCTTTACAAATTTTGTGAAGACATCGTACGTAACAAATATGTACCTGTGTCCGAAGGACGATGTGGGAATTGGACCGTGTTCGTCCACTGCTACAAGTTCATTCTTTTTACCCCTAATAACGACCTGTGGTACATTGTCATACCTTACATTTAGAGGTTTCGCCCTCTGGCAGACCTCGCAACGAGATATTACCCTTCTAACCTTCTTTGACAGTTGCTTAATATAAAATGATTCTGACATAGTTAAAATGATCCTATCACTCCCAGAGTGACACATAGGTGAAAGTTATTTATAAGTTCATTCTCCATACTCGCAGGTATGTATATCTTCCACTTCTGGATATCCCTACCATGCAATTTATACACGATACCAGAGCGCAATCCATACACTTCGTCTTTCACCTGTGAGATTTCTCTAGCTTTGTCCATTAAGGCCCTTATCGTGGAATCCTCCTGCTGCAAATCTGCAATTCTCCGAAATTTTCCCGTCAGAGCTCCATTCCTCGTGGAATCAATTTTCATCACGGCAATTTCGTACGCGGGGGCGGTGATAGTTTCCGGTAGCCCCGATTTGGAATTCAAACGAGAGAGACAATCACCAAAGATATTGTCTGCCCCCGGAATATGTCTAATCGTCACATCATGAGCCAAAATTTCGTGCACATACCTAGATATTCTAGAGTTCGTCAATTTGCATCTACTCAGAAACGCTAGGCTTACATGGTCAGTAAATATGATGATCTGCCTATTAAAGATATACTGACGGAACTTCTGTAGTGCGAAGTACACAGCAGAAATCTCAAGTTCCGTGATTGATGCGTTGCTTTCGGTACGCGACAGTCCCCTAGAAGCTGTGGCAATCACATGTCGCTTATTATCTACATCGGTCTGACATAGAATTGCTCCATATCCATATGAAGACGCATCAGTATAAATCTGAAAAGGTAGGCTGTCGTTAGGCCTTTCCAACAGAATTGAGTCGGCGAAAAGCAGTTTCGTTCGATCGAATGCTTCCTGCTCTGCCGACCCCCACCTGAAGGGTGTATCCTTCTTCAACAATGCTCTGAGTGGGGCTACATGCTTAGCATAATTGACGAGAAACCGATTCTGGTATTGTAGGATACCTAGATACCTACGAACCTGTTTCCGGTTCCGCGGCGGCGGGATCCTCGAAATGCTCTGAATTCTCTCTTGGTCCGGTCTAATTCCGTCAGACGAAATTACGTAACCCAGGAAAACTGTCTCAACTTTAAAAAATGCTGTTTTCCCCAGCTTGACTGTCATACCAGCCTCTCTCAATTTAGTAAGTACAAAATCAATATCCCTAATATGCCTATCCACATTATTGCCATATATAAGAAAATCGTCAATGTACTGTGCCAGAAAACCTTTCGTCGAATCACCAAAAATTATGTCAAGTGCCCTTAGTAGCGCAGATCCAGAACTCGCGATGCCGAATGGCCATCGGGTATACTGATAGACTTTCCCGTTATGTAGGAACGCTGTGAATTTTCTCGAGTCCTCGTGCAGCGGAATCTGCCAATACGAACTGGTCAAGTCCAAACTAGTGAATATAGAACAGTCACTGATACGGCCTAACAAAGTGTCCACTGACTCCGTCCTGAAATTATCTTTAACTGAAAACGAGTTAACGTGTCGGGCATCGATCGTTACTCTTAAGCTTCCATTGGGCTTTCTAACCCAGCACAATGCATTTACGTAAGGCGAGTCCGATACTTCTATAACTCCGTCTTTTAACATATCATTTATGACTTCGTCTGCCTGATCCCTTAAAGATAGGGGGATGGGTCTACATTTATGCCGAAATTCCTCCATTCCTACCACCTTAATTTTGTGTGTATACACTCTACACAGACCCGGCGCGTCTGAAAAGACATTTAAATGGCTTCCTACAACATCCATTAAGCGTTTTCTTCCACTCTCACTCAGGCCGTATGCCTGGCTAACTTTATCTCTCACTATTTCGAAAGTATCTGTCTTCCTATTGTTATACGCGACTACCTGCCTAAGATCGCCCGGCGAAATCTCATTACAATATCTGGCCCTACCGCTAATGAGATTACGCCCTATTTGTCTCGCCTGGACTAATTCGCCGATACACAACTCGCATTCTCCGCAGCCTACTTGACACACTCCCCTAGTTACCTCATTACCTTCTCACGGATTAACCTCTATAATTACATTCTTACAAATTTTGAGGTGCTCTACGAAAAATAACTCTTCCTGTAATCCTATCTCTTCCGCGGTTCTTTCATCTAACTCCGATCTAGCGCTATCCCTACTGAATGGGACATGGCCTACACTGCCGTTACCTGCCGTAACCCCTAGTCTGTTTTCCCTGAAATCTAATAGCGCGTGCCATTCATAAAAGCTTTCTACTCCAATAATGATGTCGGTAGTCAACCTTTGTATCACAAGAAAAATAGCATTTAATTTCACGTCTCCGCACTCTAACTCGAACCATACTTGATATTTTACCTTTTCCTTCTTCTTGCTTAGGGCGCCTGCACAGTACAGTGAACATATGGGTAACGTTTGCAGTTTTATTCCTGAATCCCTAACCATTTGAAAAAATTCCAAGCTGCATACATTATTTGTGGAGCCCAAGTCCAACAACACACAACACTTTGTCCCAAATATTTTAGCATCTATATAAGGCAATACATAAGTCCCATTATTTTCTAACTCTGGGTTAGTAATCTCGCTCTGTCTCTTCACGCTTACCGCGTTGGTGGATTCTTTTGACAGTGGCTTACTGCACTTAGCTACAGAAATCTCCGAACCCTTGAGACTTCTGTCTAGCAGTTTCCCGAGTGCGATGCAGTCGGTTCCACTGCTACCTCGTCTTTATTTCTACAATTTATAGGCTCCCGGCCCATATTCATTCTGACCGGACTTTGCTGACGTCCGTTCATGTCTCTATTCCTGCTTTGTCCCACGTTACACTGTGTAGGTGGCCTATTGCACCCTTGTGAGGCCATTTCTTGTAGGACGTCTCGCCTATCTCTCTCTCCTGCTCCTGTCTCCTCCAATCACCTCGATTTTGCGGTCCCCTGCAAAAATTAGGCTGCCAGAATCCCTGTCTGTAATTCCTGTTCCTAAGCCAGTGTGGTTGGGTTCTAAGCCTATTATTTCCATTTTCTTGTCTTCCCGTGTACCATCGTATGTGGTTAACCCTACGCACGGGACCAACACCTCCTCGATCGTTCCTCATCCTGTTATGACTACTCTGGTTATTCCTACTATTATTGTAAGGACCCCCAAAGGGCGGGTCAATCCTTCTCTCCCTGTTGGGACTTTTCCCTCCGTTATGGCCATTATGGTACCGACTATGTGCATTGTTGGGGCTCCTGTCACCACCCCAGTTACTCTGATTTTGGGCTCCTGTCCTTGGGGATGAAAAGGCCGTACTTGCCCCCTTCCCCGCTTTCTGGTCGGTGGGGCTTGAACCCTTTCCTTTGCCATGTTCATAATCTGCCTGTCCACTACATTCATAGTGCGTGGCGTCCGAACCATCCAGCGCAGTCAATAAATCTATTGTTTCCCCGAAGTCTCGGGGCCCTGCTACGATCAGATTATATCTTATGTTCTCGGGATACTGCGAAATCACAGTTTGGATCAGCTCTGAATCCGGTATTGGCGGATTGAGGCTTTTCCCTTTCTTAACCAGTTCAAGAAAATAATCTATCATAGAGACGCCTCTTCCCGCGTCAAACCTGCTCTGATTAATTTCCTTCCTAATTCTTTGTTGTTGTCTTTGTCCCCAGTATCTCTCCGAAAATTTTTCTCTGAATTCCTCATAAGTGACATTATCCCCTAGGGCCACTAGCGCCCAGTTGAGTGGTCGGCTCTTTAGGCTCTTTCGTACGACAGTCATTTTTAAGTCATCCGGCACCCCTCTTACTCTAAAGTACGTTTCTAGCTCACTTATGTAGTTATGTGGGTTTGAAAATTCAACCTCATCAAAAATAGGGTAACCAATCTCATTCAAAATGTGAGTGGGGTACTGGGGACGGCCTAAATATGCCTTGTCGTTTACACTTATCAACTCACTACGCACGTCATCACGTGAGGTCTGACATTCCTCACTGACACTATTGTTGACATGTCTTACATTTATGTTACTACCTGATGCCGGGCTCTCACTTGTGCCCTCTTGTCTAGAAACTGCACGGTCCGAGCTGCTATGTCCGCTTAAATTTGCGGGACTACCCCCATTTAGTACGTCGTTTATTGAGTTTAATTTACTTCTTAATTCTTCCAAACATTCGTTATCCGCCCTTTCTTTATTCTTTATGGCTCGCTTGAGACCGTCCACTTCCTGATCCAACTCACCTATTTTCTCTTCTACCGAATTCTGAATTTCTCGAACCTTCTCCACTATCGCTTCCTCAACAGCTGATTTTAGATCGCTATTCTCTCTCGTAGCGCTATCTCTAACCTTAACTTCTAAATCCTTCATACTTTCTGACATCCTATCCATAGCTATCTTCAATTGGTTCTCCATTCCGATCCCATTCTCGGTTAATTTCCCCTCTAGCTTCTCTATTTTGTCCTCCATCTTGTTTCCTCTTTCCTCTAATTTTGCAATATGATCTCTAATCTCTCTCGAACTTTCCCCCAATCTATTTTCCATTTGTTTTATTTGTTCTCTACTTTCCCTTGAGTTATTCTCTAATTTAGTTTCCATTTGTTTTATTTGTTCTTTACTTTCCCTCAGAATCTGCTCTCTACTTTCCCTCGAGTTATTCTCTAATTTAGTTTCCATTTGTTTCATTTGTTCTCTACTTTCCCTCGAATTGTTGTCTAATTTATTTTCCATTTGCTTTATTTGTTCTTTACTTTCCCTTGAGTTATTTTCCATGAATTGTCTCATCTGCTCCCATAACTGTTCTAGCGTCATTTCCCCTTTGCCACGTTCTCTCCTCTGTTGCTTTTCCACCGATCGCTCTCCCTCTATTTCCTGTCCTGCGTTACTCTCGACCTCCTCTCTGATTTCCATAATTTCCTCGTCCTTCCTTTGCTCCATGGTTCCCTTGTTTCTATTTCCTCGTCTTTCTCGTATTTTCCTAACTACTTTACTCCTATGGCTACGTAGTATCATCTATATGCTACTCTGTCATCTATCCGACGCTTGCTTTCCCAATAATAATCTAACTAGGCCTGTATTTGCACTCTACTCACTTCCAACAAATTACGCAATACACTTATTTCACTTTCCCCCAAAATATCACACACAAAAAAAATACATATATATACCCAAAATATCACACCAGAAATTGAAACATATACACTTTATAATTATTCCCCCAAAATATCATATACATATATACACATTTATTCATCTTCCCTTCATACTTGCCACCGCCTCTCCGAGTTGCCTTCTCTGTGGCCTTCACTGGTGGTGTCGTGATATCGCGATGGCCTGGTTCTATTCCCGCCTTCCAGCGTCGTTCCTCGGCTATGCATGGCTGAAATGCTCCGTCCGGTCCTCCGCGTTGTTTGGTGCTGTGTTCGCACCCGGGGCCGGTCACTGGAACAGCTGTCTTCCTTCGAGCCCCACGTTGGGCGCCATTTGTGGGTGGATGTCGTTATTGCGGCCCCACGTTGGGCGCCATTTGAGGGTGGTGTCGTTGTTGAGTTCCCACGTTGGACGCCATTTGAGGGTGAGTGGTTGTTGTGACTACACGTTGGGCGCCATTTGAGGGTGGGTGCGTCTCGGTGTTGCGTGAGATTCACTCAGGGTAGCCGAGGTACGGTTGTGGTGTAGGTTGATGTCGGGAATAATCCCAAGCCGGCTACTTATATAAAAGGCAGTGTAAATTCCAAAACTATAAGTTTATTGTCGTATTCACTTGGTAAACCATAGAGTATGTATTTCCGGCTGACTTATAATTCAATCGTTGGTCGCAATTCTGTATCGACTCAGTTGCAGCTCTGAATAAGCTCTATCCGATACTATAAATTCAATACTCTGTCCCGTACACTACGATCGAAGCTCTTAAACGTTGGCGAGTAGTCTCGCCGATGACAAAGTTCAATCTATCGAGTCTTCGCCTGAAGAAAGACTATTAAGTTGGGCCGCCGACCCGATGAGATGTTGTGATTGTGTCGACACGAAGCGAAATAGTAGTCCTGTCGACACCAAACGAAGTAGTTATTGTGCCCTGTATGTAGGGCCGCCGACACGATGTGAAGTTGTTTTGATGATCTCCGCTCCCCGTCACCCTTATTTATAAAAACCTATCCTACGCTAAAACTAACTATCCTATTGGCTAACAACTACGTCACTTAACCGGCCTAAAATCTATTCCTTATTGGTCCAAAGTGACCTCATAAGCTGGACCAAGATCTCTTCTTATTGGGCGCGAAATATGTCATCTCTAAATTTAGACTTTGGATTTCCCATAACCTCAAATTAGTTTGTATATCTCACAAGAATACCCGTTCTTTGGAAAACCCAAGCTTGGCAGTATCTTTCCCACGGGTCTAGTCCGACTTCGGCTTTTATGCTTCATCGAGTCTATACGAAACCCCGCTCAAGGTGGCCCTAAATCTGTCCGATGCTGACAAGTGTCGAAACACCTGTGTGGGGAAGCTAATTCTAACGAAGTCGCCAGAACATCCCCGCGAATACATGTAATAGAAATATGGAGATATCACTTCGCTAATAAATCGGTCTCTCCCTATCCTAATTACTGCTTCAAATAGTTTCCCATATTTAGGTTACAATCTTTCCATTTTTGAAGAATTGGACAAATCACAGAAAATTAATAAATATACAAGAGCTATGGACATTATAAACAGTGTGATGAAACCATTCTTGGTTCAGAAACACACCCGCATACGTCTCTACAACACATTGGCACGCCGATGCTCAGCTATGGCAGCGAAGCATGGACAGTGAGGAAAGCAGATAAAAGTAGAATAACGGCTTTTGAAATGAGATTCATGCGAAGAACAGCGGGCTATACTAAGTGGGATCTGAAAAGAAATTGTGAAATTTTAAAGGAACTAAAAACTCAACCAGTTTTAGATTGCATTGTTCAACATCAGTCTAATTGGAAACATCATTTGGAAAGAATGAGTAATAGTAGACTGCCAATGGCAATTTATGATTATGTACCACATGGCCAAAGATCTGTGGGTCGTCCTGCTAAGAGATGGCGTGAAAATTTTATTTGAGACAGTAACAGGCCTTGTGGCTTAACACTTGTCGGGCAGAAGAAGAAGAAGATATTTCCATTTCGTACAATATTCAGGTCATGAGACATAATCATATACTTTGTCTTTTCGGGTTACTTCCAAACCTATCTCTTTACTTGCCAATAATTTACAACAGCTGTTAAAATTGCAAGGCCCAGCTCTTCTTTATATTTTTGACACATTCGCAGCATTCATCGTCTAAATTCTGTCAAGAATGAAGAGTTGGTTGGATTTTTTCTATGATAAGACGAAAGAAGACGTACTACAGAGATCAACAAACCCAAGTGCATACTGCAGTGTGTGACAATGATAAGACGGATTTTAGGTGCTCCACGGAGACCGAAGACAAACTACAGAAATGTAACAGAAGTAATAAGGATTTAAGGCGCACACATACGCAGCATGTTCGATGTGGAATACGCTTGTAAAAAGGACTCATAAAGCACGAAGAATGTGTGTTATAAATATATATAAATATGTTCCTCAAACGATTAAAATAAAATAATGATGATGCTGATGCTTATAATGTCGATGGTGGTGGTGGTGGTGGTTGTTTTGATCGTAATTGTAGATAAGAATAATTATATTGACTATTATATTACAGTATCATCTAATCTTATGACTGAAAATGGATGGAACATTCACCTATGCTTAAATAAACATTTATGAACAAATCACAATTGAATTATTTGCATCACATAGAAGCCTTAATTTGTATTTATAGGCAGTAATAGTAACTTCATAATTCAGGAATTTGTCGACTCATGCACATAAAATTTGTTACAGTACACGTGAATTCGTATCCAGCTATGATTAACTACTTAACTCAAACAATCTCTTTACAGAGAGATCAGTTTCATGAAACGTAATGCTGTGATGTGTGTCACAAATATATAAATATGTTCCTCAAACGACTAAAATAAAATAATGATGAAGATGATGATGATGATGATGATGATGATGGTGATGATTCAACAGAAAATTGCTATGATGGTGGTGGTAGTTTTGGCCATGATGATAGATAAAAATAATTATAATGACAATTATTGTATCATCTTATCCTATTACTGACAATGGATAAAATATTCACCAAATACAGTACTTAAATAAACATTTCTGAACAAATCAAAATTCAATTATTTGCATCATATAGAAGCCTCAATTTGTATTTGTAGGAAGTAATAGCATGTTCATAATTCAGGAAATTGTCGATTCATGCACGTAAAATTTGTTACAGTGAATTCGTGTCCAGCTATGATTAACTACTATTTAAATCAAATAATCTCTTTACAGACAGATCAGTTTCATGAAACGTGAAGGCTATGATTTTCTACCATGTTAAATCTACCGTTATCTTCGACAGAATGCACGATCGAAAATGGAATTTAAACGTCATATTTAAAAAATAAAAGCTTCAGATTTGATGATCCCTCAGTTCCTGGCTACCCATTACCGGTACATGACCAAAGCATGAGAATATGTTACACGCTCTATTAAAATCCAGGAGTGAAACATATAAAGTGATATCATGAATATGATGTTAGTCTCTAGATTCTCATTACATATTTTATATGCATTGTAATTTTTATACTTTTTTATTAATCGTATAGATTCAAAATTCCCTTTCTCCACTTTCATGATCTGGGAAGTAACTGGTGGCGGTTAGAGAGGATTTTGAAGAAGACTTTCGCATGAAATTTAATTGTTTCTGGATATAAAAGATATATAAAAGGTTGTTTCCGATTTCTGATAACGAATTTGAATGACATCATGTGCGTCAGGAGTCACACTACAGCTGAACTATGGCGCGAGGTGACAGGCCAGTACTGAGTGATTTCATAGTCGAAGTGCACGGCGACTCACAGCAGAAATTCCCAAGAAAATCGAGCCTTTTTGGGAGGCGTACATTAAAATCCTTTCCAATGCCAAGTAATTTAAGTGAAAATAAAATAATTCTGCAATAAACGAGGTTTCGTTATTTCCAAGAAAGGCATCTTCTGTGTACTTAATAAGATTGCTAAAGCTCGAATGGAATTAATTTATATCAACTCGTGGGGTGCGGCGACTTGTGACGGGGGGTGGATTTGTTTGTTTTTTCCACTCTGGAATTAATCCCATCCGAGCTTTGCCAGTCTTATTAGATACACACAAGATGCCTATCTTGGAAATAACGAAATCACGTTTTTTCAGGCTCCTATGATTTTCACGTAACTGTACTTGGCATCGGAAAGGGTTGTTATGTACCCCTCCCAAAAAGGCTTGATTTTCTTGGGCATTGCTTCTTTGATACACCGTGCACTCTGCTTATGAAATCACTCACTACTGGTCTGCCACTTCTCGCCGCAATTCAGCTGTCAGTGTGATTCCTGAAGCACATGACTTCATTCAAATTCGTTATCCGATCGGAAACAACCATGTAAATCAATAGAACTCATCCTTTGCAATCTACTGATGTGTATAACTCAATTGTGGAAAATTGGATAGTAGGGTGTTTTGAATCTAGAGGTTTCATTAATAATTTCAATTAGTTTCATGCATTACAATCTGTAAGCCTTTAATAAGGTCATCAGAAGTAAACTCTAAATGAATGACGATTCCCGCACTATTTCATACATCCTAATATTATATAGACATGTATCAATATTATAAAAAAAAAGGGATTCAAGTGCTGGAAATATAAATTCTTTAATGACAAATGTAAAATAAGTTTAGGGTATACTAGCTTACAATGGGACTTCTGAAACCTGCAACATCTATACCGACGAAGCTGTAAATGATAGTAGGACGCGTTTGAAAACAGGTATTTAACATAACTTACATATGTGATTAACAGAGCTTCTTCTTGACAACGGTCAGGCAATCATAAGGCGATCAGACGATAATTCTACTAAATAATTTTATGGACTGAACAAAATAATGAATGAAATAATATAGCAATATCAAATAAGAAAATAAAACAGTGATTTACAAAAAAAAGAAGAAAGAAAGAAAGAAAGAAAGAAAGAAAGAAAGAAAGAAAGAAAGAAAGAAAGAAAGAAAGAAAGAAAGAAAGAAAGAAAAATAATCCGTGGTGTAGAAGTCTCTGAGATCATTTAAAAATTGAACAAACATTTTTATTTTTGTTAGGAGTTTTTGCTTTTCAGCAGTTGCTTCTAATGCTCTTTCCTCTCGATAGGGGGAACACATTCAGCCAGTTTCGATACTTGGCGAACGGATGGTTCACCTGTCACGGAAGATAAGAAAATGACACAAAAATTGTGTTACGAAGGAGTGTAAGATTGTGAAAAAAATGGGTCGTAGCTCTTGTATTTGGTACTATACGAGCATTGGACTGGAAATACTCAGGAAATCACGAAAAACCAAAGTCAGAGCAAATGGCCTCTACGATCTAATCCCGGACCTGCAGAATACAAAGCGGTACTGTTAACTATTATACTACCATGCTCGATATTGAGTAAGGTACCTATTTCAAATATCTAAGACACCATAAAAATTTAATTACCTTCAGCGATCTAGTTATTAAGAGTAAAAGTTTCTGAATAATATGTGGCAAGATGAAATGAAACATACGAAAATAAAAAAAAAAAGTGTAATTTTGCAATTTTATAAGGTGATGGCTTTACTTTCATTGCATTACAGATTGACATGCTTGACTCCTGTAAATGACACTAGGCGTAGAAGTGGTATAAATGCGATTTGATGTTGAACTGCTGAGTACTCCAAGAGTAACCATGGCAGAAATAATGTCTTCAGCATATTAGACAAAACTCATTACTACTGATGACGATAATATAAAAATAAAAGAATTAAAGACAGCAGTTAAGTACCCAAAGAAGTTTCACTAGTATAATCCGAATGTCTCAGGACCAAAGTAAGACCACCTTTGCACTGGAACGATGAGACGAAATTGTATAACAGAATAAATCCTTATAATCAGTGATGATGAACTGATGATGATGATGATGATGATGATGATAATGACGACGACGAATTAAAGTGATAATGATGACGACGTCAACGATGACGATGATGATGTTTTGCTTTCTTTTCTGAAAGCATTACTAAACATATTTAAATAAAGAAAAAAGTTATTATTTACCGACACAAGGATATAAACTTATGTTTTCTGTACTTCACAAAATGTATATTCCCATAATTCAAAAGAGTAATATATTTGGCATAATTTATTACTTACACTGTTTCACATGCCTAAAGTGAAAAATGGATATTTTCCACAACACACATTAATTCCACAAAAGAAAAACTTCGACGAAACCGAGCTCAAATCACAGAAAATGACATAAATTTAAACTCAAAGAAATAGTTTGGCTAAATCAGGGCTAAGTAGCAGCAAGAACAAGAAGAAGAAGCATTTACAATAAGAAGAACGATTTAAGTTCCAGACAAATATTATCACTGTTTTACAAATCCACATAAAGTAGCCTATTTATTCATATATTGCAGTCACTTTCAACAAATCGCTTTTTACGGAAATTTATATCTAAAATTGGCAGTGTATGAAAAGAAATTACTGGTTTATAATGTGAGTGCAAGAAGGAAATACAGTGCAATTATTGTTGTCAGTACAATACCTCTTCAAATTCAAAAACATATTTAAAAATAACAACAAATTTTTCACGCTAGAACATCACATTTAAGAAACCATAAATTTTATTGTTATATTATAAAAAACCGAACACTTCAGTACCGAAATATTCAGCAGTGTGTTTTTTAAGTTGGTTATTTAACGACGCTGTATCACCTACGAGGTCATTCAGCAGTGTTAAAAATGTGTTCAAAATTCAATGAAATATGTAAAACATGGATCTAGATTTCAGCATTTATTATACGAGTATGAAATATAAACATTTTCTTATTAATATACTGAAGGTAGTTGATTTTAAATAGTATTGCTATTTGTTACTCTATAATTTTGTCATTTGTAGCTAAATTTTACATCTTTCGGTTATGATATCTATATTTTTTTTATATGTTTTTAAGTTTTTTATTTTGTATTTTTCATTTATATCTATATCTGTATCCTTTATTTACGTACTATTTATTTGTCTTTTTTCATTTTTCATTTGTATTTACACTTGTATCTTGCATTTGTATCTGTTTTTATCTCTTGTTTCATGTTATCCCCAATTTTATATTCTAAGCAAATATTTGTACTGTCTATTGTAATTGGGGCTTTGCCCTGTTATTAGATATAAGTAAATAAGTAAGTAAGTAAATAAGTAAGTCAGGAGAAATAAATGAAGAGTGTGATACCAAAACTCGTTAGTGCATTTGGTTATTTTTATGATTTATGCATATTATTATATTCGAGAGCGCTATCAATGTGTTTTAAGCTTTTTTATTCCAAAACAACGCCAATTCTCGTCTAAAAGTGTGTATTATTGTCTATGTCACTTGAAAACTCGCTCGGTCCTTAGACCAGTGGATAAAAAAAATTAGCCCAGTCCTTTCATAAAAATGGACTTAACGTATTTCTAGAGCACACTCTTCAATTATATTGTATAACTTATAACGTCGGTTATATTGTCATGTTGGAGTCTTCCAGTTATCTTTGAGCATTTAGTGTGAGGAGAAAATGTTACTCACTGTCTTTTCATATTTAGGCCTAATTACTGTATTTGTCAAAAAAAATAAGAAGAACCAGACTGTGGCAAGCATATAATACGTTTAATATCCATATCCCATTTTTATTCCACCACTAGTTGCTACTGCTCAGGTCGCTTATTTCAATGAATCACATAACCTAATTTTACCTACAATACGGATCTGTTTCCAACATCTGCAATATATTTTTGTTAGATTCTTGTTACTGGCACCACCCTACAGACATCTGTAATATTGTAACGCAGTGTTATAAATATCTCAATGTTATAGCCTAAATACGCATTTAAATCCCACACATTTGCTACCTATTACTGACGCTTTATTATAGATCTTGGCAGATATGTCAATAAACTAAAATTATTTTATGCTCGACCATGCCGAAATGTAGTAATTATACACCTGGTAGCAGTCCTTTAATGCATGTCATTAAAGTACACCTATTCATTAAAGTTCAGGTTTTCGATTATTCTCGGATATGCAATCGAAAGACGAGGGAAACGTCACGGAGGCTGGAAATCCAATACTGTCGCAGAAGGTTATGTTCTGTTACTATAATAATTAGTGTTAATTGTAAATAATATTCAAATAAATTCAATTTGTCATCTCGTTTTTCAATTCTAAATCAATTTCCAGGTTATATCAAAATTAGTTTATGTTATTCTGCAGATTATAACAAGGTCAATGACATTATTGTTCCTCGGAAAAAATCAATACTTTCGCATCAGCGCACATCTCACAATTTACGAGCGATGCACAAGGTCACTTCCACTCTTCAGTTAGATACGAATAAAATGAATACTTCTGAATAATTTTAAGTTAGAAATATGGTTGTATGAAAATTATGAAACTCGCTTGCGCTCGTTTCATAAACGTACTCGCGTCTTAATTACTATCATTATAGGCTCGTTGCATAATGTAGTATTAAAGTTGCAAATTTCACAGAATTTAGTAGTATTATAGTCTTATATACAAAAGGTTTCTTTTCGTGTAAGAAATCAGAAATTACATTAAAAAGGATATATAGTAGATCAACATCTATAACAAATACAAATACATGTTATGAAAATTATAATTAGATATTTAGATTTAGGCCTATTGAAACAAATGCATTTTACTACATAGAGACACTGTACTTAGAAGTTAAATTAATAGGCAATATGTTTCTAAATAATAAAGAAATAGTACAATATCATTAATAATATTGAAATCAATATACTACAATAATTGTCCTACGCCTTATCTTATGTTCATCATGAGTTATTGAATTGTAATCAGGACCATTTGAGAGACAATCTCCACATGAGAAAACTGTGTGTTCATTGCAGACAAAAGAGAATAATTTAATTCATATCTTGGTTCTTCAGTTTCAAGACGCACACCTCTGTGGCAAATTCAGTGTACAATGGTTGTAGTCGCTTTGTTGCATCTGGTTTTATTTCAAGAAATGCTTTCAAACTTTGGCTCTTCAGTTTCGGGAAACACACGAAAGTACTACGCAATTCTGGATATATACCAGGCAAAGTATTATGTCCAACAATTTTAGAAAATGTCTTCGATTTACAGCTGAGCCAGTTCCTTCCGTTTTGATAGAATGATGAATATTTTGTATGACGTAAAATACGAATAGCCTCCTTAAGACAGAAACATTTCTAGCAGAAAAATGCATTTTTGTTTTGATTAATTTGATTCATTTTTCATAGATGTTTAACTCTTGAATAAGACATGTTTTTAATTATAAAGAGTGGAAGCGATATAATCCTGCACATTGAAAGAATGTATAGATTACACGAAAAATCTATGATACGTTTGAAATTAAATAATTGCATCGAAAGTTTAAACTCGCTGGCAACGTCGCAGTACCCAAGATTCCACACGGAGACATTGAACTCATCCGACGTGAAATTTAAACAAAACGTTTTGTATCGCACAATTAAGCGACTGCTTCGGCCCGGGTTTTTCTCGACCAAATATAAAATCTCCTCTTCCCTGTCAATTTCATCAGGCCGTTGTCGACGCCGAATGCGAAATGTTGGAATTATGCCCGTGTCACGGGTCAGCTACCAGACAAGGATTAATGTCTCTGCACTGGATAATATCCTACCGGAAACCTTTCCACATACAAGCGTTGAACAGCACGTGAGTTTCATTTCATCTCTCCGTAAATTAAAATCATGTACAGACATTCCAAATTAGAAAATCTCGGCATTGCAATACACTAAGTTGAATGGTATTGCAAACCTCACTTAAGATCGGAAGACTCTTAATGACATGAATAAATGGAAAATGCAAATTTGTAAGCGGAAGCTTGGAACATTCTGTCTAGAGACTCCGATCACCATTTGGTTTACATAATTTGAACTCTGTCTATTTTATTAACTTTATTTATAGACTTACCTATTCATTTCAGAGGTAGACCCATCGTTTTACGTAATTCCAACTTGATTTCTTTCTTTAACTTACTTTACATAAGAGGCATTAAAATATATAGCTGCTGCATATAAGGCATATGAATTCTGAGGTAATGACACTGCATTGGCCCGTTGTCGCGCTATGCATTCTTCCCTATTCTACTCTTCTTGAAAGTCAAATCCGTAATCTTAGAAATAACCAAATATACATTAACACACACTGACATGCACGGAGTCTTTTTCCATTTTTTTGATTTCAGTATTTATTCTTTTCTTTCTCCACTTTTCCTTTCTTCCTCCAATTCTACTTTTCTTTTTTAACGTTTCCTTTCTTAAGGCTGGTTCGCAATAAACCGGGAACGGAAACGATAATGAGAACGAGAACGGAAATATTGTTAAAATAAATCTGTTTAAATGTGAGCATTCACAATTACCTATTGTGAATGGTCACATTTAAATATATTTATTTTCACAATATTTCCGTTCTCGTTCTCATTAGCGTTTCCGTTTCCGGTTTATTGTGAACCAGCCTTTAATTTCTGTAACTTGGGAAACACGTCATCTGAACTCATACTGGTTATTTCAGGTGCATATAGTGTTTCAGTCTGAACTATAAACGTCTTCCAGTTACTGCGTGTCTGAAATTTTCGGCGCAGAGCACATGGATGCAGAGAGGTTGGGTATTTAGCACTAGAGCGAAACGGAAGCAACATCAAACATACAGCCCTACCTAGATGTAAAGACCACATTAAAGATGCACAAACTGGGGAAACTAATTGAACAGGACATGGCTCGCTCTGACATTACTGCATTCTGCAAACACCAGCACATCGCGTTTCACTACTCTGTGTGCGCCCTAGAGAGGTTTGTAGCTTGTTTTGGAAGCAGTACAGTGGTTCGATACCAGACAGTCTACCCAAATACATTGCTTTAGGTTTCACGATCCAAAACGAAAGCAAAAATTTCTTATTTTAATAACCTTGAAAACATCTTGCAGCAAGTCTGCTGTTTTTGCCTCAACTACATCACAAATTTGATTCTTAACTACGAACTTTTGTTCTGTACATCTTGTATTCCCAGAAAGTGGCATATAAGGGAAGTACAATCAGAGAAAGTGGAGGTCCCTATATTATTTTAATTGGTTATTTAACTACGCTGTATTAACTACGTTATTTATCATCGATGAAATTGGTAAAAGCGCGGTACTACTACTTAGCGAAATAAGGTCGAAAATCCTCCATGGGATTAACCGAGATTCGTCTCAAAGTTGAGAAAAACTTTGGGGTCAAGTAGGCCTAACTTGCAGAAGGAAAAATGAAACTCATGGCCCAGCGTAGCTATGGATCAGCAGACAAATACACTACTTATCGCTTGAACCACGCCGGTGAATGGCCTTGGTAGTGACACAGCTGCTTATTTACTTCCTTGAAACCAATAATAACCACTCTTTCTTTTAAATTTAAATTGTTTTATTTAACGACGCTCGTAACTGCCGACTGCGCCAGTGTGTCGGAAGTTTGAGCCTGTGGCATTTAAGCACATTTAAATGTCATCGACCTGGCCGGGATTGAACTCGCAACCTCAGGCACAGAAGATCAGCCCTCTACCGACTGTGCCACCAGGCCTACCTCTTTCTTTTACATTGACATGTGATTAGAAATAACATGAAAAATGTTCACCATTTCTCTTTCTACAACTGCATAAATGTATGACATGTGATTCCTTTAGACCTGTATAAAGCCTAGGAAATAAACTGTTAATAATAATTTATTGCTAAAATTGGTGCCATATTGGATTTTTTTCAAACCCCAGTCTTTTGTAGCTGAACTTACAAACGATATGTTTGATTTATATGTAAACTTCATTTTAATTACATTTGATACGGACTCTAAATAACTTCGTATTTAGGACAGCGTCGTAGTAACAGATTAAAGTCCACATCTGTGGAGTAACGGTAGCGCGTCTGGCCGCGGAACCAGGTGGCCCGGGTTCGATTCCCGGTCGGGGCAAGTTACTTGGTTGAGGTTTTTCCGGAGTTTTCCCTAAACCCAACATGAGCAAATGCTGGGTAACTTTCGGTGCTGGACCCCGGACTCATTTCACCGGCATTATCACCTTCATGTCATTCAGACGCTAAATAACCTAAGCTGTTGATAAAAGCGTCGTAAAATAACCTATTAAAATAAAAAAAAAACAGATTAAAAATAATATTTCTGTGTCCTCAAAAGCTTCATGACTCTAAGATGATCTTATATTTGTCGTATATTGCACGTAATAACTTTGAGACAATATTCAACTTCGTATAGAACTCTGCTCTTGTATTGTCAAGATTTCCTTTAACACGATCAGCTTTTAACCTCAGTTCACGTTTTACAGTTTGTAAACCGCCGTCACATAAGCGAGCAAAAGAACTGTTAACAAACAGGGCCGGATTTAGGTATAGTGTCGCCCCTAGACAATAATAAAATTTGTTGCCCCCCCCCCCCAACTTCTACGAACAATTTATTTAAAGCAGCTTTATACAGTTCACGTTTAGTTTAAATTAGTTTTAAATGAAATGTTACAATTCAGAAAAACAATAATTTACTGGAATCAAAAATGGAATCTTAATTGTGAATTATAAATATTTTTTCGCACTTTCTTCACAGAGAAAGCATTGATGTCGATCTGACGAAGCACATCAGACTCGATGCAAAAAATCATATTCTAACTTATTGATTGTTGAAACAAAATTGATTTGTGAAAGACAGGCTGTGGTTCATTTTTAAGCATTGATTTTGTTAGTGGTATAATTATTACGAGTACCTGTTTCTTACTTCGATAGGAAGTATAAACTGGTATAAGTAAATTGACAAATAAACTACAAATCTTTGCGGAATAAATAATTAATATCGAATTATATAGTACACATGTTGGAAAGTGATTAAATAGTATTGTTGACGATATACAATATTGGAAATGTAACAGAGTTGTGGTTACTATTCATAGCGATAAATAATAAACACACATCCAATTTCATTTTCAACATTGTATTATAAGTAATGAAATTTAAGCAGTTACATAGTAATTATAATAACGTGATACCGATATTACAATAATTATAATTATGCAGCTGCACACTTTCCTTTTACTCTCGCCGCGACCGCGATAATGCGATAACAAATCAATATCCGACTTCCACAAGTTGTTCAAGAACAAAGATTTACCAACATGTGCTTTAAAAACAAATTTCACTGTAAAATGAGAATGGAAAAAAGGAAGAGAGGGAGAAAATGCCGCCTCCTGGAAATTGTCGCCCTAAGCAGTTCCCTAGGCCTAAATTTTAATTTTAGTTGGTTATTTAACGACACTGCATCAACTACTAGGTTATTTAGCGTCGATGAGATTGGTGATAGCGAGATGATATTTGGCGAGATGAGGCCGAGGATTCGCTATAGATTACCTTGCATTCACATTACGGTTGGAGAAAACTTCGGAAAAACCCAACCAGATAATCAGCCAAAGCGAGGATCGAACCCGCGCCCGAACGCAACTTCAGACCGGCAGGCAAGCGCCTTAACCGACTGAGCCACGCCGGTGGCTCCTAGGCCTAAATCCAGCAATGTTAGCAAGTCAAAGTTTTTAAACTAACATTGTCCAAGCAATTGAGAAAAGACTATTGTTCTCGACGGAGTGAGCTCTGGTGCAGTCCTGCGCGTCCTATTGTCTTGTGCTGTTGCCGGGAGAAGACACATTCGCTGCGATGATTAAATGGAGTCAGACTCGAATAGCTTCCGGAGATGAGAGCAAACAACTCATTCGCCTGATTGTAAGTCAGTTGGATAAACATAAACAATAACACAAAGACGTTTTAGCGATCTTCTATGGCTGGGATTAAATGGAATGCCCATGTAGAATTAATGCTAAAAATCATTTATCAGATACGCATTTAACGTTGTTTGTACCTCGCATGTACATGAAAATCTGACTTTTATAGAGTCTACCACAATATATGGCAAAACAAGAAGTATATTTAAAATCTTTAAATATAAGTATATTTCTATGAATAGTTCCCAAAATACTGTATTTACGCTATCAAATACTTCAGAATGAAAGGTCTTTCCTTTAACACTATTATAATTACAATCATGGATAATGTACTTTACAATCTGTAAATTCTTTGGCTTCGCCCAAAAGTGTCCTCCATGGTTGTCTATCAAGGAACACAGCGGTCGGAAAAGTAGAATATTTAGTACAGGGCTCGGCATTTTATACCTTCAGTCGTTATAAAGTGATGGCAACAAACCTCCTATCTGATTCACCTCGTCTACAGCTCATGCATTTTGTCAAGATACTCCCTCACTCTTGCTACAGAGCTGCGCAAGAGATCGGATGAGTCTACTTACGAATTATAGGGGAATGGGGGATAGTTTTTGCCTTGAACTCCGTAGACACGCCCGACAAAAGTTTATATGACTTTTTTTGCTCAGAATGTCTTCGGAAATAAGCTCTGTAAGGGACGGTAAATCCTCCTGAATCATCTGTATGTGTCGAAATTAATTTTTAGTTAAAAACCTTTGTCGACATCTCTGCATGTCCAAATGAAATTAATAGTGAACAAAGATCCTTTCCGACCTTCGAGCCACAATTTCAGCCTCATAAGTCCTATGACAATGTGTGCGTCCCTACCATCAAGAGTTTAGACTGACATTTGTAAGTTTAGATATGCATGCAATGTAACTTTTTTATCGCTCTGTTGCAAGTCTGCAAGCTTCTCAAGAAACTTCTTGTTTGTGTCGACTTGTCATCAACTTGGGACACATTACATTACTACTGGGAAGGAAACTTTTACGAGCTCATTAAATATTTCCGAGACTCGAGGATGAACCACGCGGCAGCACTTTTTAACTACTTTCGTGTTGTGCGATGTACGTTCTTACTTACTTCAGTTCAAGATATCAGACTGCTCACATTACAAGAGACGTTGGTTTCGATCCTAGAAAGAGAGCACCATGTAAGACAGTTTGGTCACAGTCTCGTATATACAGTCACGAAGCTCAATAAGTAGTAAATATGCATCCATAGATAGTCGCTAACCACTAGGATCGCTACTATCGCCTCATTACAGACAATGCGAAATAGTACCTCCACAGTCTATTGTTCCTAGTACCCTCATAAACTCAAGCATCGTGACTGTATATACTAGACTGTGGTGTGGTCCAACTTTTACTTTCTGGAGAGCCAATGTTCGTGACATAATGGAAGGTGCGTGCCACCACTAAATTTACAAAAAGGAAATTTATTCCAGACTAATTATTATTATTAAATATAAAACATGTAGTTTTCCGGACGAAGCTTACTCTCTAGCTTGCTATAATGTTATATTCATCAAAAGTATATATTCTTTATTTGTTGATTTTATTACCAGCATAAAGCCAGAATACAACAGTATTTCTAATATATTATTCTAATAATATTTCTAATATAATGTAGTTTTATACTTTCTCAAAATAACTACTTGTACCGGTAGTACTGCACTATCACTACTGCGATAGTTGGCACAGGTACTCTGAAACAAGTTTTAAAAAGCTAACTTTCAATCCCATTATAGGAAGCGTCATTATGATAGAATTGTCTTGTTTTCAATGTGATGAATTAAAAAGCAGAAAAATATCATGCAGCAGCAGCAGCAGCAGTAGTAGTAGTAGTAGTAGTAGTAATAATATAAGCCGTAGGTCCCCAGTGGGGCAAGACCTCCTGCTTGGGCAGGGGTGGCTCGAGTCTTGACCATCAGAAGAGCCGACCTGATGGTCTATATTTACATTTCTAGTTTTATTGTCCACAATTTCACTAGCCCTGGTTGTTGCTGCCGCTCAAACTTGGTTGACTGCGTCCTTCCACCGTGTTCTTTGGCGTCCTATTCTGGTCCACAGTCCTCCTACCTGCAAATTGAACTCATCTCCCCCATCTGGTTCTCGGTCGTCCACGGTTTCTCCAGCTAATTCTTGGATTCCACAGTGTCGCCGTGTGTGCCCATCTGGTAGGTTGCATTCTTACCATGTGTCCTCCCCAGGGCCATTTCATCCTATTAGCGAGTGTGACCACGTCCCCTATGCCGCTTCTTCGCCGTATTTCTTCGTTTCTGCTACTCTGTCCTTCAGGATTATTCTGAGTATTTTCCTTTCCATCCATCTTTGACATCTTCCTAATTTTAATGTCTGTTTTTTGGTGAGTGACCAGGATTGCACCCCATACAGAAGTATGGTCTACAGGTGGAATGCAGCTGTTGAAGATCTGCCTCTTGCTCTGCAATTTCTGGATCTTGTCCATTAGGATGAAGGACAGACTCCAAAACTTTTTCCATGCTGATGGTATTCGTCTATCGATTTCCTTATCCATGCTGTTCTGAAATGATATGGTCTGGCCAAGGTAAATGTATTGCGTGACAAATTCATTGTTCAAATTGTTGACGATCATCTGCCCTTCTACGTCGTTAGTCAATACTTTGGTTTTGCTGGCTTTCGATACTGAAAGGGAAATGCCATGTCATAATTCCGCTCTGTGACGTCGCGGTCTAAGGCGCTCTGTCTAGGACTCGCGTTACGGAATGCGCACTGGTTCGATTTCATATGGGTGAATACATTTTCTCATGAATTTCCGGCCAGTGTATGGGACCGGTAACCACCAGCAACGTGATGCTCTTGAGGAGATACGACAAGTAGCGAAATCCGGTTACGAAAGTCAGTTATAACGGCTGGAGGGATCATCGTGCTAACCATATGATATCTTCATTCTGATTGGATGATCGTCCACCTCTGCTTCGGCATGTGGTCATAAGACTAGCAGCCGGGTGTTCGGTCTGGATCGTTAAGGGCTATAGAGCCACGGATTATTATTATTATTATTATTATTATTATTATTATTATTATTATTATTATTATTGCTTACTTACAAATGGCTTCTAAGGAACCCGCAGGTTCATTGTCGCCCTCACATAAGCCCGCCATCGGTCCCTATCCTGTTCAAGATTAATCTACTCTCTCATCATATCCCACCTCCCTCAAATCCATTTTATATTATCCTCCCATCTACGTCTCGGCCTCCCCAAAGGTCTTTTTCCCTCCGGCCTCCCAACTAGCACACTATATGCATTTCTGCATTCGCCCATACGTGCTACATGCCCTGCCCATCTCAAACGTCTGGATTTAATGTTCTTAATTATGTCAAGTGAAGAATACAATGCGTGCAGTTCCGCGTTGTGTAACTTTCTCCAATATTCTGTAACTTCATTCCTCTTAGCCCCAAATATTTTCCTAAAAACCTTATTCTCAAACACCCTTAATCTATGTTCCTCTCTCAAAGTGAGAGTCCAAGTTTCACAACCATAAAGAACAGATTTTTTGACAACAGACTAGATGAAAGCTTCTCAACTGAATAATAACAATTTATTTATTCTGCGTTTAATTTCCTCCCGATATTATTATTATTATTATTATTATTATTAGTAGTAGTAGTAGTAGTAGTAGTAGTAGTAGTAGTAGTAGTAGTAGTAGTAGTAGTATTATTATTACTATTATTATTATTACTATTATTATTATTATTATTATTATTATTATTATTGCTTACTTACAAATGGCTTCTAAGGAACCCGCAGGTTCATTGTCGCCCTCACATAAGCCCGCCATCGGTCCCTATCCTGTTCAAGATTAATCTACTCTCTCATCATATCCCACCTCCCTCAAATCCATTTTATATTATCCTCCCATCTACGTCTCGGCCTCCCCAAAGGTCTTTTTCCCTCCGGCCTCCCAACTAGCACACTATATGCATTTCTGCATTCGCCCATACGTGCTACATGCCCTGCCCATCTCAAACGTCTGGATTTAATGTTCTTAATTATGTCAAGTGAAGAATACAATGCGTGCAGTTCCGCGTTGTGTAACTTTCTCCAATATTCTGTAACTTCATTCCTCTTAGCCCCAAATATTTTCCTAAAAACCTTATTCTCAAACACCCTTAATCTATGTTCCTCTCTCAAAGTGAGAGTCCAAGTTTCACAACCATAAAGAACAGATTTTTTGACAACAGACTAGATGAAAGCTTCTCAACTGAATAATAACAATTTATTTATTCTGCGTTTAATTTCCTCCCGATATTATTATTAGTAGTAGTAGTAGTAGTAGTAGTAGTAGTAGTAGTAGTAGTAGTAGTAGTAGTAGTAGTAGTAGTAGTAGTATTATTATTATTACTATTATTATTATTACTATTATTATTATTATTATTATTATTATTATTATTTCATGTCATATCAACAAAATAACTTATCTTGAGAGAGTAATTCTTGACATCATCTTTCAAAATTTTTCTATGGTGTCATCTATCTCTGTTTTGAAAAATGGCTATGATTTAATACCGCCACAAATTCATCTGAAGATATGAGAATTATCGGTTCATTATAACGCCCATAGATTATTGAAAAATCAAGATTACAATGCAAGCAGTCGAAACTGCGAATTCTTAGTTGAAATTTCTCAGTATTTTGGGATGCCACTTGCTACAATCCTGTTAACTTTCTTTTATCTTCTTCCTTTAGCCTACTTAGTACTTGGTATGATTGGAAATGTGTAGTAATTGTTTTATCCAAATAATCTTGAAACAATTTTAGCTTTTTTCGAAATCCATCTGTATTTTAACTAGCTGAACCTGTTTTCTATCTTATTGTTTCAGGATCACTGTGTTCAAATGATATGTCATATACGTGATAAGTGCAATTGAACGTACGAACTTTATTACTCTTATTTTCAACAAAAAGGCTTTTACCTAATATTCTACCTAATTCTATTATTGTTATGGATAAATGTTATGTTTTATTATCGACGCTCGCAACTGCAGAGGTTATATCAGCGTCGCCGGATGTGCCGGAATTTTGCCCCGCAGGAGTTCTTTTACATGCCAGTAAATCTACTGACATGAGCCTGTCGCATTTAAGCACACTTAAATGTCATCGACCTGGCCCGGGATCGAACCCGCAACCTTGGGCATAGAAGGCCAGCGCTATACCAACTCGCCAACTAGGTCGACATTGTTATGGATGAAGCGATACATGATACATACATTACATGAGTGTTCTATGAGGATTATGAAGTTTCTTTTGAAACGTTCGGTAGTCCTATTGACTTCCTGCAAAACTGACCTGCTATTGATGTAAAAACCCGGCGAGGCTACCCTCTCTATTCGTGAAACGCACTATAATAATATTGGTAGTAGTATTAGTACCTTATTTTATTTAACTTCGCTATCAACAGCAGAAATTATTCAGCGGTGAAATTCGACATAGTCCTAGGTGAGAAAAAAACCGACGAATTTTTCTCGCGGACAGAGTTGTTTTAAATGCAGTAAATCTATGACATCGGATCCACAGCTTTATTTATCTCCCGGTGAAATATATTCTAAATATTTTTCCGCAATCTAAATCCATTGCCTTCTCCCGGTTTGAACCCGTGAAAGGCCAACATTCTAACTCCAATTCCATCAAGGACGGACGCCTGGACTGCTAAAATTCAAGAGGTTATATGAGGCGTTTCGTAAGAGAAGGACGAGCCCCCCCAAGGGTCGATTTTTTTTTTCACTCCGCCGAATATTTAAGACATATCTACAACTTAAGCCTGGCAGACGTTGGCGGGCTCTCCCTTGCTACATCGAAATTATCATTGTTTGTAACGTTGGAGAAACTGCGTAGTCTGCGACAGGTTCATAATATTCATATTACTCCGTACGAGAAGGGCGTATACGCCACTCAGCCTGAAGCCGCGCGCCATTCATTGTCTCAGTCTTGTAGCCACACAGAAGAATACAACCCTAGTGAGGAATTACGTGTATTTATGGACCTTGTAATAGCTTAGTATGAGTAATAGTGACAGAGATAATCAACCAGGCATATCTGGTTATTGTAGGAAACGTCAGAGGCATGTCGAAAAATGGATAAGCGTACAAGCAAAGATTAAAAGAAACAAAGGGGAATCGTACATTAGTACGAAAACATCTCGACAAGTGCAAGCTCGCGGTATAGGCCCGCCATGTACTTGTGGGTGCTTCAACGCATTAGGTATGGAGAAAATACAACATGTATTTCGCAATTTCTGGGAGTTGTGTGATTATGACCTCCAGAATGCCTATATTTCTAAGCTCTTAACCAGTGTTGATGTGAACAGATGTCGCATTAAGAACAGGCCGACCTCTCTCAGCTGGTTTTACCAAAGAGGTACCATGTCGCTCCAATAAAGTTCACTTCTGATAAAGTAAAGGATCTGAAAGCTCTCCTTATCTATGTGCCACAGAACGTTTCTGGATGTTATGATCAGCAACAAAAACGTGCAACTAGCAGTGACAGACTCAGAGGAACATCTTCATGAAGATGATGTAATGGATTATTAGCACCTCTGTTCCCAGAACAAGTGAGACAACTTTTGATATCAAGGGTAATAACATGGCAGGCATCTACTTATTTTTGTTTATTAATAATTTCAGACACTTTGTAAATGTCACATCACAATGCGATTAAGTGTTTTTATTTATTATTATTATTATTATTATTATTATTATTATTATTATTATTTATTTTTTTTTGACATTATGAAAGAACTGCAGATTGAACCGATTACGGAATACCTACAGAAATACAGACAAATCTGGAGATCACATGTCATCAGAATGCCTCGTTCTAGAATTCCACGCCAAATTTTAAATTACCATCCTGTGGGCAAGAGATCCTTGGGCAGACCGTTCAAGCGTTGGCAAGAGACCGTAACGAGCCACTAGGCCCAATACATGCAAGGATGATGATGATGATGATTATGATTATATTGTTATTAATGTCTGCTACTATTGAGTTCATTCTACGCCCTTCGCTTTTTCTAATATACTGTTTTCAAATTATTCCCATAATATTGATTAATTCACAATGTCATTAATGATCACTATTAAGTTGTAATATTAAATTGGACATTTAATTGCAACTTTCAATAAAGGTATTCGTTTTTCAGTGTACAAAGTAATTATCATTATTTACATACGTATCATTGGCGGCTTCGCCTTTATCTCCTTTACAGGTAAAATACTTTGAACATCGATTATTTCTAACGATACATTTGTCGGGTTCGCCCTTCTCTTACGGAACCCCTCATATGATGGTGGTAACGACGACAACAACGTCAACGATAATGAATTTGACAGGAAGATAACACCGAAATGGAAGAACCATGCTCCAAGTAAATCCGACAATCCTGCATGATGGATTTCAGGCGAAAGTTCGTAAAAACTATGATGCCTTCCTTATACAATCCGTCACTGAGCAATGCATATCTTCTTGTTTACTCGTCTCAGCCGGAGAATGTAGAATCGGGAGTTAAGAGGAAATCTTCAGTTACTCGATTAAGGTATTAGTGTCCAGGCCTGCTCTAGTCGCACGATGAAATCACCATTTTCTGTTGCCGACTGATCTGCGTTTCTCTCTGGGGTTGGTGCTCGACGTTTAAATTCATTCGGCATTCTCTCGACTTGAGAATATTTCTATATCAAAGTTGCACCTGTCACCTAGGTAATGAGACTTCAGCATGACGTAGTACCGTGTTAATGTGTTTTCCATTTAGCAAGCATTTCATCAGTCTGTTTCCGTCAGACGTGTAATACGCACTTGCAAGTGATTTCCGGGCTCTGAGACGCCAGACACCGCTGTTACACATGTATAAAGCCTTCAGACTTCAACGTTGTTGGCATCCCTCAGAACATGTTATGTAGATGTCAACGATATGAATGTGACAGATTCCCACCTTCATCATAACAATCGGTAGCAGATGCTCGTGAAATGGCACAGAAAATTGCAAATATCGACCGGAGAAATTCATTATTCAACCAACAGCCTCATCTATCAGAACGAAATATTTCAGTAAATATTATTATAACAACACTGGTTTATGTATTACAAGTAAATATGCTAAACAAAGGAGTGATTCAACGAACAGAAGGTAAACGATATTAGCACATAATCAGACAAAATCAATGCAAATTGAAATCTAGATTAAGAAATTTTACCATATTCTTTACAACTCATACACAGGTCATATAAGTTCAGCAATGTTAATTATTATTTTAGAAGATTAAAGGGCACTAATAGTATTAAGAATTATTATTATTATTATTATTATTATTATTATTATTATTGCTATTATTATTAGGGGGAAAGAAACTGGCCACCCTACTCCTACTTATTTATCCGATTCTACAATCTTTCTCGCTATCATAACTTAAATTCTCGGTCACAATATGATAACACACTAAAAATACCGCTCCACACATCATCTCTTTATCTTCATCTTTCACTGTTGCTACTTCTCGTCACTGGAATTTTCTGCCGCCTGAAGTCAAGAGCTGCCGAACTTTAATTTATTTTAAATGTGCATTAGAAAAATATCTTATGATGAGTTGCCAGATCTAATGCGTTGCAAATATTTAATGCAATGTATTCCACAGTATTTATTTTTATTTTTGTTTCTTATTTTTATTGTGTAAGCATGTAAATCATGTTTAACACTTAACACCAATATGTATCCCACTGTGTTGTTTTTTATTATTATTATTATTTTTATTATTATTAGTCTATTTTCTTGTGTACATTTTATTCAATTGTCGGTTTCTGGTTTAATTATGTGAATCCTATTTACTTGTAATCTAATACTAATATGTATTCCAATGTGTTTATTTTTATTTTTACTGTGTACATTTTTTTATGAATTATCGCTTCTGTTTTTGTGTAATTCTAACAACATTAATATACTCGTATATTCCACTATGTTTGTTTTTATTTTATGAGGTAAATTTTTATGTAACTACCTCTTTTGATCTCATTATGTACTTAAATCGTATCAGCATGTAATTACTTAATTCCGATCCAGTTGTATGTTCAAATATGTGAGCAAGTTTTAATCCTGGTTGAGTGTAAGAGAAGGCCTTACGGCCTTAACTCTGCCACGGTAAATAAAACCATTATTATTATTATTATTATTATTATTATTATTATTATTATTATTATTACCCCATTACCTCCTGGCTAGTTGCCTCATGAGTGATGCCATAGTGGTGTTACTTATGAAGTTCAAACCAGTCTTTGGACAATTGACTAAACAACAACAACAAACAATAGTATTATTAGCCTCAACCAATAATGCAACTAAACAAAAATGTAAGAGGGGTTTGCGAATTCTCATGGATTCCGCGAAACGTTTCTATTTAATTTAAATTTCGCAGATTTTTGGTCTCGTTCATACTACAGTTTTCACGTACACTCAAACATAATCAAACTTATTGTTAATAACATTTTTATTACAGTAACTAAAGGTTATTATGTCTTTCCTTAACATTGATCACACTTTAAGTCTGCACATTTACAAATGAATTTAGACGCATAATTTTTAAAGCCACTACATCTTGTAAAATTGTTTGGGTTTTCTAGAATAATATTCGTCAGACGTTCTTTTCCGCTCTTCTTTACATGCGTCATTTTTCGCTTCCATAACAGAGCGATGCGAATAGTGACTACTGTAAAAGTTACTAATTTGAAACTTAACATATGTGAATTCTTCCATTTTTTTAATTAATTTTGAGAACCCAGCTTCCCTCATATAAGTGGACTCGTCTAGCTTTCACTGTTATTTCATTATCCTATGACGTCATTATTTCCTCCATTACACATTTCACTTAGCAACTGCCATCTATCGACTGATGCAATAACAGAAACGATGGTGCTGCCGTTATAATCAACTTAGCAACTTCATCGTATTCTATCTTACAAAAAAAAAGTTACACTTTTTCCCAGAGTGTAGGCCAAACAAACCTGAAATAATAAATCTAATCGAAAATACTCTATATGTACATAATGAAATATACTTTCAGTGCACACCCGACTTACTCGTAAATGATACCGCGAAAGCGAGATAATGAATGAATGAATGATGAATATGTTGATGTTTTATGTGCTGGTATGGCTAGTATCTGGCTATTTTGCATGTGTGTGTCCAGATTTTGATACGATGATAGGTGACTGAAGCGGGTGGCAAGGAAGGAAGGTAGGTAGGTAGGTAGGTAGGTAGGTAGGTGGATAGGTAGGTAGGTAGATATAGGTGTGTGAAGGACTGGAGAGGTGAAAAAGGGAATGGAAATTTCTACGTTCATTAAGCCGAAACCAGTTTTGAAATTTGGGATAATGTGGTGAGCGCGACGAACATCGCGGACGAAGAGAAGACAACAATTATGAACAAGTTGTAATCTTTGTTTACTGATTGATATTGATATCGGTCAGTAGAAAATCAAAATAATCAAAATAATCAAAATGGGGCATTGCTAGTGTTTCCACTAGTATTAAGCAATATATTCATTAATTTACATTATAATGAAGGGAATATTATCCTCAATGCAATGGAAATAACAATTATATGGAAAATCTTCTATTGGGGACAAATAATAACTTTTCCGTGAAAGGAAAGAGGGGCTGTTACAATTATTAGAATTATCTTCTGATTCTAGCTTAAAAATCCTGTTTCCTGCAACGTCCCTGTTTCAGTCTTGGTTACATGCATCACTTATATATCCCATTGCTTCCCGAATTGCAATACAACACTTAATCCAATTCGCGTCAACATACTTTTATGAGAGTAATTTTTCTGCTCTAGTCTTCTTGAACAAATATAGAAGTAAACAATGTTGAGGTAGATATTCGACTTCCGATCTTAACTGGGCCAGGTTTCGCGAAAGAATAATCATACCAATTACGACCTTATGGTGAGCAAAATACACTGGTTTCATTTTTCACAGCAAATAATGTATATTATAGCAACCAGCTTACTAAATGGTAAGTCTAAAAAATTGGTTTCGTTTTTCCCCACCAAAGACATGATATAGGGGAGACTCGGCTAATTCCGCAATATTAAGAAGTAAATATATCATATTTTTATCAAAAAGTATATTGAAAAATATTATCAAAGTATGTAGACATGGACAAAACCTTTCATTACCAAATGAGATAAAGAGACCTATTAAAATGCAAATATATTTAGTTGTACATACATTACAGTTGAAAAAAGAACTCGGGTAATTCCGCAACAGTGCGGATAAATCCGCAATAGGACTTGGCTAATTCCGCAGTAATAAATAATTATGAAATACATAAAAGGAACAATTTACATGTAACAATGCTCACTTTCTTCACAGCTGTGTAGCAAAACACGAAAAACAGCCAACTTTCAATGTTTCACTGTATTGCCGACAGAGGTGTCGACCAATATCACTGATTTTTTCTAAAGCACTGCAGAGGACATGCTTCCTGTTGACAGCCTCTCAAAACTTACGTTCACGCTATTGTAAAGCCGCAGTAAAATCATATATACACTACTGAGGATTTACTCGTACTGAAGAATTAGCCGAGTTTCCACTAATGTAAAATAATTTTGTATTTATGTATTTTAAAAGTATATACAAAAATTAAAACTGCAATTTATAGCTCTGTCAATTAACTAAAGACCTTAACTTACTACATTATCCAAGTTTTTAACAAATTTAACATGTTTACCAGTCTAAATTATACGAAATATTTTGGGGTTGACCAAAATGAAATATTAGCTTCAAGGGATCGGCGACATTCAAAATGTTTATGACAAATCCTTGTGCACAGACGACAACCAGAAACCTGCTAGACTGTGAATCAAAAATCACTTTTCCGGTATTAGCCTACAGATTCTGAAAAAAACTACATTTCAGAGAAGAACTTGCACTCGATATTTTGCAGCATGAGGATACTTTCTGTAATTTGAAAGTCAAAACACTTTCCTGAGCCGCTGCTTGTAAAATTACAAAACGCTCACGACAGAACCTTCAGCACCACAACGCCCACAACCGCCTCCATCTCAACTATTCAAATTTCAGTTGTTTCCTCACAATATACAAGCAACACTGCGGATGACGTCAGTAGCTAGTAGGCTTAAGTGAAGGGATTGTATGTATCGTAAATTGGTTGTGGCTGAAGTGATTAAAATTTAGTTTTGTGTTTCTCATTACGATGATTACGTTTACATCTTTGCACTCAAGAACTATTCGGTAATTTAGGGTACCGGTATGCCTACAGTATGCGCTAAAGCCCAAAAGTCACAACAAAAATTATTGCTTATATGAGCTATTGGGGCTCGCGGTAGCATCTCGGTTGAGACATAACGCTGCGAAGTCGGATGATAGCGTTTTCGATTTACGATTGGGTCATGGATTTTCT
The DNA here is from genome assembly GCF_040183065.1 of Periplaneta americana. Classification (NCBI taxonomy): domain Eukaryota; kingdom Metazoa; phylum Arthropoda; class Insecta; order Blattodea; family Blattidae; genus Periplaneta; species Periplaneta americana. The sequence goes on along the minus strand of NC_091127.1, from coordinate 72,553,162 downwards.
CCATACATCCAATCCATCCGACAGCACAATGACCCTGTGGTTTACACAGTCTCTAACAGAAATGAGTACCGGAGTCATTTCGTCGGGAGTAAAGACGGCAGACACGTAAGACCGACGTTCCTTGTCAACTCATTTATGCCAATAACTTTTTTGTTTAATATTTTCATAATTTTTCCTAATTATAGTTGATACATATCCAAGGAACCTTCTAGGAATGAAATTTTATTTGTACCTTTCGTTACTGTGTACAGACCTGTTGCGAAAATGCAACACTAAGCACTTAAAGCCTTGATTTTTCTGAACCGACGCATGCGACGTGCGAGGCCTGCGTCGCAAAAATCCGGACTACACGAGAGATAGCGAGTGGTTTCTATAACTGCGGATTTGTGTGCGGCGGGCCTCGCACCTCGTACGTCGCATGCGTCGGTTCAGAAAAACCAAGGCTTTACGGTATCAATATTGCTTTAAATTACAGCAAATCACAGAACATTTTGAAATGAAATAAAATGTAACATTTATAACTTATATCTATAATTTTATAAATTGAACTCCACAAATAATTGTCGATCAAGATTATTTTAAGAACTATAACATATTTCAATTCAGTAGAGGATGTACAAACAGTGCCAAAAGAAAGATTACACTCTAGTAGGCCTACATAAATCATGAAAATATTGTTTAGAACAGAGCTGGGCATCGAAAGCGGAACCAGTCTCTAAACGGGGACGCTTAATATTCATCCGTCACCGAATCAACGCTGCGCGGTGTTCGGCGGGGAAGAAAGGGGATGAAGAGAAATCATATGGCTCCCCGTGAGAGAGTAGAATCCGCTCTCGCTGCCCAGCCCTGGTTTAGAATCTAGTCACTCTTTTATAACACTTCATTTTACATGAAAAGCAAGAAAGGATTTTTCATGGAGAAGAACTTCACATTTTGCGCATTTCTTCATCGTCGTAGATTTTCACATAGCGTACCTTGTCCTCCTATTCTGTGATGAAATGTAGTGGCCCATATTGTCGAATCGAGAGCCCAAGGAAACCGTGATGGCCATAGATGTCTTCACATGACCAGTTTTACTTCTTGGTTGGCCGAATCTCTACAATATTTCAATAGATAGAATTCCAATAGGTGTAGTGTATCAGAGCCAGTGGCTCTAGTGGATCTTCTGTAGTGATACATCCAGACTCCAGAGGAAAATATGTCACCACCATTTCTTTGAACGGATACTGGTTCTATAGCTGAATACGTTTTGATCCATTGTATCCGTGCCGCCCATATTTGAATTGTAAGTTTTTACCAAAAAGGGTTATGAAATCTGCACTTTCTTCTTTTGAGATGCTGAATAGCGAGATGCATTTGCAAGTGATTCTATGCCTCCACAATTAGACACCATGGTAACAACAGAGTTGTCATTCCATCTACAAAATACCAAAGGCGTACTCAAATCTGTATATATGTCATAGAGTCCCTGTATTTTTTCTTCATGTCAGTAGCATGATTCAAATCTATTTCCCCGTATGGTACCTGTTAGTCCCACTCACATTACTGTAAATGCGTTCACTGTCTTCAAAGATGTAAAATAATTATCTGCAAAAATGTGATGGGGACATATGTTCTTTGTAATTCTTTAGGTAGGGTGTCCACAAATTGCAGTAATACTCCACCTCCAAGATCATACTCTACTTTGTAATTGGTCTGTTGACCTTCAGCACCCTGGTAAATGTCAAAATCAACCAAATAACCAAGTTTTAAATTCATACACCACACTTCATAGCCAAATTGTATTGGTTTTCCCCTAATGTACTGCTTTCGGCTATGACGTCCAAAATAAGGAATCATCCCCGCATCGCGAACACCTTTTTCTCACCACGTTCACTATTTCCACTTACATTCTGTGTCTCAATAGTCATTATAGCTTGATCTAAATGCACATTGCATGCTGCTGTTGGAAGTTGACTTGTATCATAAATTCTCAAAACCTCCTAATGTTGAGACTAAAACACTAATTCTTCATCATCAAATTGCTGAATGTTCTTCAGACGCCATCTTTCCAAACAATATCGAAACTGGCAAAGTGTACTCTGCTCTATCGAGAGAAAAAATCTTTAGATGGAACTGGTGAAAAAACGAAGCACGCCTAAAAATGTACTTACTGAAACTACTGTAATTTAAATAAGTCCAACTTATATCAATCAACGTCATCCCAAGTCTGTAATTAGTGAACTATGTTACTATAGTCTGTGCACTTCGAACTGGCGGATCAAGGTCATTTCGTCTCCTCCACACTATACCCATTCTCCTAAGCTCTGGCTCGTCGCCTTGCTCTCTAACATGCCGCGCCACTGGTCCAGCGACTCTTCTTGAGGATAACGGTCCAGGAGTGGGGGTAAGCACGTATGGCAAATGTCTGACCTTGAGCCGGCAGTTCGAAATCTCCAGACTATAGTCAGCGATGTATGCAATGGAGGGGAAAGGAACTGGGCAACATAACCCAATTTCTTGTGGCTTAGTTGCCTCGTGAGTGATGTCTTATTAGCGACAGTAGATTCCAACAAGTATTCGGATTGTTGTCTAAACATACATCATCATCATAATCATCATCATCATCATCATCATCATCAAGGTGGACAAAACTGTCCGTTTCAATCAAATGGGAATGCAGCCATCTGTCCCTCTTCTTCTTAGGCGTCCCATTTTTAAACACCCTTCGCTTGTCCAGCTGCTCATCCTGAATCCATTCTTGACAGGTGTTCATATCCATTTCCTTTTCCTCCTGCAATTTTCTCCCTTATGTTGATTCTGATCTCTTCTGTGATGGTGATCTTATGCCTTTATTTGAGAAAATAATGTCTTCAATTGTCCAAAACTCTTGCACGCCAAAAAAAATGCTGATTTTCTTATTGAGATGGATTGGAACTTGGTATAATAAACGAAAAAAATAAAAAATAAAAAATATAAGGGTATATCATTTAAAATATTATAAACAACTCAACTGTTGCACAGCGCTTGAACCTACTGTAATAAATTGTGTGCCGAGTTCATGGTATTCATTTTTAATTTCTGAGTAAATGTAAATGAGCAAGTGTCTTTAAAAACAGCAGAGTTTATTTACGAATTGCTCTGTTATTTGCAGGTACTTGGCAATCGTACGGCCGCTACAGCCACGGATGTCGAAAGTGAGCGCCCAGGTCACGATTCTCGTCATCTGGGCAGCGAGTATGACCCTGGGGTCACCGTGCCTGCTCTACTCCACAACCATCACGTACAAGTTAGTATGAATTCTAAACCATCAAAGCCAGGGACATCACGTGTGTTTTATGCGTAGCATACCTAGCGTCAAAAACGCTGCACAAAAAATAGAGGCAATCCGGCATTCATTTACATTGCACACTCAACTACCCCTGCAATATACGTCGTTTATTTTTCAAATGACGACATTTAGCCGAGTTCAACGAAAGGTGATGAATATAGGGGACTGGAGGATTTAACATCCTGTCGGGGGGAATAATAAGAACGCAACTCATCCAATTATTAAAATATATTAACAATAATAAGTTGACTACCGATAAGCTCACTGCATCAGCCAAAATGGGAGGTTGGGGGAAGATTCAGCTGTGCGGCAGGTAGGCGTCAGTGCGTACGTCACACATCATATTGAAAATTGGTTATTTCTACGAGATGATCCGTTCTCAAAATGAACGTTTCAATGCGACCTTGTCTAAAAGTATTTTAACGGATGAAGAACGTCACCTTTTTCGTACTGAATATATAAGTAGACGCTCTAAGAATGCGAATCCGTCAAAAGGTGCATTTTGAAAAAACTTGAGATTATTTCTTTTCAAAATGACCGATTCATTTATTCTGGCAGTAAGGTCTTCTCTTCCACTCTACCAGAGGATGAAACGGAACAGATGTACATAATAATATATTGTTCACGCAAAAGAAAATGATATACTTAAGACAGATTCGAAGCAGGAAAATATGCGAAGCTAGAAGAATATCGAATTTTTAAATACATACTTAAATTAGGTGACTAAAATAAGACAAATATATTATATTGTATTAATAAAATTCATACATAAAAATCGAAATAATTTGGAATTGTATTCTCACAGTTATGAAACAAAAGATATCAATTCTTTAAGATTGTTTGAACCAAAATGCAACACTGCTACAGTATATAATCATAGTAGTAATTTAGGCCCAAGAATATATAACAAATGTAGATATACTGCAGTCGCGGACAGCCGATGAGGGGTGGTCCTCCAGCTTGGGGGTTGGGCGAAGGGCTAACAACCCATCACCGTAAAAAACAGCTTGTTACGAATCCTTCAAATAACCCTCGGAATGGGACTGATACTCTGGCACGATCACAGAGTTCGTATAGGTCAGTTTCTGTCAGATGCGTTTCCAATTCACTGTGGGCTAAAGCAAGGAGATGCACTATCACCTTTACTTTTTAACTTTGCTCTAGAGTATACCATTAGGAAAGTCCAGGATAACAGAGAGGGTTTGGAATTGAACGGGTTACATCAGCTGCTTGTCTATGCGGATGACGTGAATGTGTTAGGAGAAAATCCACAAACGATTAGGGAAAACGCGGGAATTTTACTGGAAGCAAGTAAAACGACAGGTTTGGAAGTAAATCACGAAAAGGCAAAGTATATGATTATATCTCGTGACCTGAATATTGTACGAAATAGAAATATAAAAATTGGAGAATTATCCTTCGAAGAGGTGGAGAAGTACAAATATCTTGGAGCAACACTAACAAATATAAATAACACTCGGGAGGAAATTAAACACAGAATAAATATGGGAAATACCTGTCATTATTCGGTTGAGAAACTTTTATCATCCAGTCTGCTGTCGAAAAATCTGAAAGTTAGAGTTTATATAACAGTTATATTACCGGTTGTTCTTTATGGTTGTGAAACTTGGACTCTCACTTTGAGAGAAGAACATAGGTTAAGGGTGTTTGAGAATAAGATGCTTAGGAAAATATTTGGGGCTAAGAGGGATGAAGTTACAGGAGAATGGAGAAAGTTACACAACACAGAACTGCATGCATTGTATTCTTCACCTGACATAATTAGAAACATAAAATCCAGATGTTTGAGATGGGCAGGGCATGTAGCACGTATGGGCGAATCCAGAAATGCGTATAGTGTGTTAGCTGGGAGGCCGGAGGGAAAAAGGCCTTTAGAGAGGTCGAGACGTAGATGGGAAGATAATATTAAAATGGATTTGAGGGAGGTGGGATATGATGGCAGAGACAGGATTAATCTTGCTCAGGATAGGGACCAATGGCGGACTTATGTGAGGGCGGCAATGAACCTCCGGGTTCCTTAAAAGCCAGTAAGTAAGTATATTTAAATACCCTAATCTTGTCAATTCTAATATTTCTAGTATTAAATTTTAAAAAAGTTTTGTATGGATTTTATAAAAATGGAAAAATTGTAAATTTAAATTGCGTAGTAGTCATAAGACAAATTGTATTATATACTCATTAATTTCAATTCAGGAATCTGCCCCGAGCACGAGTTCTACTCTTTCAGGGGCGAGCTAAAGTTTTTCTGTTTATATTATATTTTATGTTACAATTATTAGCAAAATAAATAAATAAAATAAATTTAAAAAAATTAAATTAAATTACATGATTACTTAGTAGTCTCGCACATTCATCACAATTTGCGTTCTCTGGCATGACGGTATTTAGTTCTCCAGATGCGCTGCCATTATTATTTCACTATTTTCCTTGAATAGTGGGTAACAGTGGTTAGGCCTAACTATAACAAATGTTTTGTGCTGTACACAAACTATCCTGCTCCTATAAGATAGCAGGCTGACAGCAGTACTAAAAATGAAAGAAATTATAAAAAGACTCTAAGAGCGAGCTGTATTTTTCAGTCGAGCGCAACCACATGTCATTTTGAACAAAATTCTCGTGGAGACATAATAGATAATATGTTTATTTATCTGGAGTTAATTCAGCACACAAGCATTCAGAACAGACACAGCTAGTACGTTTTCAGCACTATAAAAAATAACGATAATGACTAAAATGCAGTTTAAATAATGACGATAATGGTATGTGACCTGCCCTAAGACAGCTATATCCTTCAAGCAAGGCCGGAGGTGTTTATATAATAACATTTTTTATTGTCATACAAACACTTCGCGTTTGAGTTTAAATTAAATTGTATTCACTCCAACACAAAAACTTCGCACGAATAGAAAATAATAAGTATAGACATGGAATTATTATACTCTGACAGGAAAGAAAGTGAAAATAATAGACGAAAGGAAGAAAAAATTTTGAAGTTTCACCATAGTCTAATATATACAGTCACGAAGCTCAATACGTAGTAAATATGCATCCATAGATAGTTGTTAACCACTAGGATCGCTAATATCGCCTCATTACAGACAATGCGAAATAGTACCGGCACAGTCTATTGTTCCTAGCACCCTCACAATTCAAGCTTCGTGACTGTATATACTAGACCGTGGTTTCACTAAGGTTATAGTATAAATGGAAAGCCATGGAATTCTACTGGAAATAATTAAATATTGTAAAACCACGGCCAAATTAATAATATATACCTCGCTTAAACTAGCAAAACGAACAAGAAGTCGGGTGTGATAAAAAATAGTGCGAATTTCTAGGATGTTCCATAAGCATAGGCCTATATAAGCGCCGAGATACTTTTGTGCAAGGTGAGTTATTTTATTATTAGAAATAGGCGTGTTAAAAACTTAAACAATGACTTAACAAATTATAAAAAAAAAAATTGAGTTATTAGTCAAAGGCGTTCAGCAAAATACTGAGTTCCATATTAAACTACTTTTACGAAAACTACGTAGCCCCACTGAAGAAGAAGAAGAATGATTTATGTGCCCTTTAACCCTGCTGTTCTGTTAGATTTAACTATACGAATGTGCTGTTCGGGTCAATATGACCCGACCTATTACAATTGCATATAAAATTACAAAATCATGTTTGTGAACATTTGCATGATTAAAATAACATAGTTGCCCGCAAAATGTTTCTGCCCGTTTTCTGATCCCACAAAATTTTGTTGACTCCCCATGAGATCGCGTAACACCAGCAAGAAGCAAGAGTCCTACATAAGCCTGGAAATCAATACAGTCGATATTTGCCCATTGCTGGCCATAAACTCGCCGTCCTTCTATCTTTGGCATCTATATTATTTCATTATGGTGGCATACCTTGTAAAACCTGATGTAGTCTTGATGAGGTTCGAGGCAGAAAGATGGCCCTGTTGTGGAGATGGATTCAACTTCCATTCTATAGCTTTATTCTTGAAAGAATTGACTGAACAATATTGACTGGTTGTCGACTGTCAAAATTGTCATCATTTTCACTTTCTGATTCATAACTTACATTATCTTCAAATTCTGAAACAAACTCTTCACTGTCGCAGGAATTCACAATTGATACTAACTGAGCATTACTCAATGGTCTTTCCGTCATGGTGTCTGAAGTCAAACTGAGAAACAACATTGAAATATTTATCCAGATAAAATGTAACAGTTTAGAAGGAATTCATTGAGAAAAACAACAGGAAACCAGTCCATTGTTGTAAATTAGTGTATCTGATTGTTGGCAATAATTCAATTTCTACTCATTATAATAAAAGCATAATACAAATTCTTAAAAAATGTTAATACCACATTAGAAAATAATAAAAGCTTATGTTGGGTCATATTGACCCGAACATTACATAAGTAACAATTACAGATTATGACAAAACTATTTGAAAAATGTAAATTATTTTTAAATCACAAATGCATATTGCATTGTTAGAAAAAGTCACTGAGTCTCATAAGCATATCTCACTATTTCAAGATAATATTAAGAAAACAATATTCACTTCGGGTCATATATACAGCAGGGTTAATAGTTTAGTCGGTTTTAGCGAAATTTACTTTTATAGATTTTTGGAATAATTCCATTGACCTTGTTACCTACGTCATGAGAGTTTAGTTCTGAGTCTTTAAGTTTCATCCGAACATTTCACAAATAGCTACAAATAGGTTAGATTAGGTCACTGTGCCTACGGGCAGGTTAGGAAGACACTTTGCATGTCGGTCATACTGAGGCCTATTGTGCACCCCGAATATTAAGGGATGAATGAGGTTGAGGGTATACTAGCCCACCGACCGCATGTGACCCCTCACCCGCTTACCCAATGCGGGCCTCCTACCCTTCCCCACTTTAAGTTCATACCGCAGCACAGGATCCATTCCAACTGCCCTCCCAAGGTGTCGAAGCGCCCTTGGAAGTGCTCTTAAGGAATTAATCCTGGCAGAGATATTGCGGAAGACTGGGAATCCAGGGACAGTTACAGAGAGGATGCCCCCTCCCGTAAACGGATGAAGACATGCGTCTTAACCTGAATTTGTCTATTGAATGAGGTGAAGAAGATGAATGATATGACATGAAATCTAGATTCGTTTTCAACATGGAAGGGGAAGGGAAAATGGACCGTGGCAATGAAAATTTCTCCCGTATGCGAGTCTCACGCGATACGCACGAATCAACTCGCACGGTAGCTACAAATATGTAACAGATATAAAATTCAGGTATTCTATATATTTATTTGATTATAGCCTAAACTACATGTAGGTCCCGTTCCCAAATAAAATCAGCAATATACAATAATAGTGATTATAGTAATAAGAGTAATAAGAACAATAACAATAATAATACTAATAAATAATAGTAATAGATAATAATATTAATATTAATAATAATAATAATAATAATAATAATAATAATAATAATAATTTACTCTTTGTTCTAATACAAGTGAATTTTAAGCACATATCTTTCTTGGTCTTCTTCTTCTTCTTCTTCTTCTTCTTCTTCTTCTTCTTCTTCTTGTAAAATTTGATTTTGTAAACGTTGATTGTCAAACACAATTAAGTTATTCTATTCATATGTTTGATGCTCGCCATCTAACCAAGATTTATTCAATTTGCCGTATGTGAAGAATGCATCTTTTTAAAATCGGATATCGTATGTAGGCTATACGTGCGTCACATACAACGACAGAATCACATTTTGGTTTTCCTAATAATAGTTCCAAGAAATTCCAAATTTTCACATGCTTGACCTTATGATATTCCGATTTTTGTTAATTACATTATTAATTTACACTTAACTAAAACAAAGTAGCCCATATAGTACATTCTGAGCAATTACGTTTTTAGGATTATATTACGATAGACAGAAATGCCAATATAGAAATTAATTACTTTACAAGAAAAGAATGAACGACAATATTAACTTCAAATTTATTCTATGAAACAACCTATAACATATAACAAAATATTGTAACTCTAATTTTTAACTCTATAGTAAGGAGTATTGAAGCTCTAATATTCTAAATGTGCTAAGTGCCAATTTTTCCAATTTCATTTTATTCAAACTAAGCGAGGAACATCCATATGAGACATTCATACTAAATTATCTTTGTCGTAGCTCCACTGTAAACGACTCATTCGTGCGCCAAAAGATGGTGTTGTAGGTATCTCAACATGCATTTCGCAGTGCATTTTTCCATCAATATCTAAAAAAAAAGTAATTTTGGTATTTAACACATTTAGAATGTTAGATTCTCATTTTCATATGGTTCTGAAATGTAGCATTTAATAAAAAACAAATTAGTCTATTTCCTCATTTATTTTCAAATTAAATTAACTTTTTGAGTGGCAAGCAGCGGAAATATCTAGAAAAGATAAAATTAGAAGCAACGTGATTGGAGAATTAATAAAGATTGACAATTCCATTATACAATATGCAGAAATATGACAGAGTGGTATAGATTCTCAGAACAATATCCGATGGGATATTATTTGAAATAATATACGGATCAATAACAAAAAAAAAATGGCTGACCAAATACAACATAACGTACCACCAGAAAATTTAGTAAACCAGGTAAGGTTAGAATATGTTCTGGAAGACAGAAAAAACAATAAACTAATTAAAATATTCGTTATCATTTCTGAAATATCTTATAGGTTTTAATATTTGATCCGATTAAAATTTAATTATATTAATTTCTTTACTTTAGTTTGTAAGTTACGTCACTGTATTATTTTGTTGTGTGTGACAAACGGAAGAAAGAATCAAACATTTTTTAAACCAGAAATAGGCAGACAGATATACATTCTAGATTTCTGGTGAAAATCTTTAAGATGCTGCTCTTCTTTGCCTCTTGATGCACGGCCTGTTACTTCATGTATTATGAATATAATTATGTACGAATGTGAGTAAACATACTGTATGAACTGATATAAACATCTCTTATACATGCCATAGATAGACCTATATGTGAACATAACTCCAGAAACACTTTACGCAATAATTTCCAATTACAGCAATGGCTTTTGGAGTTAATACCATGTTTTTGCCCTGTCTTGCAGCTTTCAAACGCTGAAATATATTGTATATATATTTTCATATATCCACGTAGTGAGAATACATGCTAAAATAGAAATTCTTGTGAGATATACAACTGATGAAAAGCCTGAGAGCCACCGGAGTAGCTCAGTCGGCTAAGGCGCTTGTCTGCCGATCCGGAGTTGCGCTCAGGCGCGGGTTCGATTCCCTTTGGGGCTCATTACCTGGTTGGATTTTTTCCTGGGTTTTCTCCAACCCGTAAGCCAAATGTCATGTAATCTATGGTGAATTCTCGGTCTCATGTCGCCAAATATCTCGCTATCGCCACTCCCATCGATGCTAAATAACCTCGTAGTTGATACAGCGTCGTTGAATACCAAGTAAAGAGATAAAAACGGCAGAGCATGTCTTGAACGTACCATCGCAATATTTGGTTGTAGTGAACATTCGGCTACAGTCAACCTAAATCGTTGGTCCCGATCCAAAGAATACATTAAAAAGTACATTAATATTTCCGTTTATAGTGAACACTCACTTTGGTTATATTGAACCTAAAAACTAGAACTTTCAAGAAAATGTTGTAATTTTAAAATGACTAAAATGATAACTCATGAAAACTTTTCTCTAAACTTTAAGGAATATCTTTAGAACAAAATTTCAAAACCTGTTACTCCTTACGTGCATCAAAAGACAAAGAAAGAATTTGCTCAGTCTCCTGGACAGCTTGAAACATGTTAAAGAGAAAATTGTACGCAATGAAGGCTAAAGGAAGTGTTAGTTCTGATTCCTTTATAAGAGGTTAGTAGAATAATAGGAAGAGAAAGTGTTTTTTTTTTTTCAGTAAAATGTAGTAGAGTGATGAATAAGGTTCGGATAAAGTAGCTGTGTCAGGATAGGCTGTATAGCTATATAGGACAGAACCTTGACTGACTTCAGACTAAGTAAACACTATCCCTTTCACTTGCTAAAACTCTACCTGCTGGGAAGAGCGCTCCCCATCCTCCAGCTAAACTTCAGTAAAGCCGATAGGAACTGAATATACGCCGTCACTACTGTCGGCTGGGAGACACGCGACAACTACAGTCTATACAAAACTAGAAAGGTATTGACAGTTCAGCGGCTTCTAAACGTCACCATGGCAACCGCTCAAACTAGCCGATCAGAGACCATGGCAACAGGTCGACGTTGACAACTGTTTCTCAGCGAGCACGTGGTTTGTTCGGAAATGTTGAATCTTCGTTACTGTGTTACAGCAAGTATTGGTCTTCAGTCGTGACTATTGTTTTCGTAGATATTTTGTTGTTGATGAAGGTAGAATTAGTTTGAGTTTAGTTTTAAATTTAATTTAGTTGTGAGTATATTTTGTAACGCAATTTATAGTGTCCGTGTATTTCATTAATACATTGTCTCAAGGCATCACCCCTGCAGTTAGCGGCACAAAACGAACCACGGGCTCAGAGGGGGAAGCAGTGCTACAAGGGACAGCAAGGGATCTAGAATTAACGAAAAAGGTACTCCCCTCACAAGTCAGGCGAGAGAAATGATTTGCAATGTGCGGGACTATTTCGAGAAAGAAGAGACAATGGCGGGTCTCTTATTCCTGTGTAATAGGTGGTAAATAGTACTGCATAGACTCTCAAAATAGGAAAGAACACCATCATTAAAATAGGAAAAGAAAATTTTAAATTGAATGAGCAAGAGGATGGATCTTCCAGACTTAAAACCCCGGGAAAGATAAGGAAAGTGGAAAAGCAGGTGATAAATTTAGATCCTTTCAGGAGGTTGCAATCCAGCGGCATGCATATTTATATTACAGACGGGAGAAGCATCGTATGTTAAAAAAAGCTGCAAACTTCGCTTCGAGATGCGGATCTTTTCCACGGCAGTGTTTCTACCCTGCACACTGTCTTAAAGAATTTAGGTTACAAGTATAAAAAAATCAATGGTCGTAAGGTATTAATGAAGAAAAACTATCGCTTACACACTATGTACCATATTCGCATTCACTCATACGTTTATTATTACTATTATTATTATTATTATTATTATTATTATTATTATTATTATTATTATTAGTCTGATCAAATACTACCGTATGATACAAATTTATAAGTTTACGATTTCGTGTCAGCTGTTTAGTTCCGACACAGCAGACAGCCGGCGCTGCAGTACCGCACAACTTCACAACGTCGCTCCCTTTCCGCGTGTGCGAGAGAGAACTGTCAATACCTTTCTAGTTTTGTATAGACTGTAGTTAATGTTCGTAAACAAAACGCACGGACCAAGGATGCCTATCCTGATACAGCTACTTTATCCGAACCTTAGTGATAAATGATGACCAAAGGGTAAGTACAAGAAGAATTACTGTATAATTGTTTCAAACCCTCCCTGTAAAAGTGAACCCAGGAAAATTCCAAGGCCGAGTACACAGAGTACGTGGGTAATTCCATGCAAAAAGTATGACGAAAAACATTCATATCTCCAAATTTGTTAAAATTTGTACATTCAACTCTTTATGTCGTATGTATTAATCATGTACAAAATTATGTTTGCGACAGCTACCGTTTAAATGTAATAGACAGTTAAAATATTTTTATTTGAGCACATAGCTCTATTTTAAATTTGTTTTCTGACCATAAGAATAATTACAAACTTTTTTTTAAGATATCGTTAGATAGCTTACAAAATAGGTTATTAAGATACAATAATTCAGTGCAGCTCTGAAAATTGTGTTTAAAGAAATTCAAAAATATATTTTAAAAAACGCCAATACATAAAATCGAATACATAAATTGACAAAAAAAATAATAAATGACAATTTACGGAGCATTTTCATTAGGCTGTCAAATTTTCATAATGGGATCTTCAAAAATAAGGAAGTTATAAATTAAAACAACTCGCCGTGTAAAGGGTGATCTATGCCGCTGCGCCATGCGCCATCACTGCTGCTGGTCACTGCGAGAAGCGTTTCGGCGTTGACGACCGGTGCGCGTCATACGTCTGATTTCAACTAGTTTCGGTACTTCTGATGAAACAGAATAGGGTTTTATTGCTAACTTTCCATTAACTGGAACCACACGGTGAACAATTCTTGTTCCGGGAACAGTCTTGAGGCCGGAAAATCTTTGAGGATTTAGATTTTGTAACTACTTCTTCATGTTTTTCAATGGATGTGAATGACACAATAATTCCCTGTATATTGCATTTTGACCAATCATACAGTCCTTTAGGAGTTGAAATTAGAGTTTTTGGCTTTTGCAGCGAGTCGCTTGATTGTACCCCTTACACTGTCACTGGGCCCTTTACCGTGACTAGTTCCAAAGAAATGCCACTCCGCAGGTATTTGAAAATCGTGTTCATGATTGAGTAGAATAAACAGAGTTTTTTCGTTCTTATATTCGCTAGGTAGTCCATCACTGAAATCATATATTTTAGACATTTCGGTATGTGTTTGTTCCAGATGTTCTATCATTTTCCTTTAAAAAACATGACTGTTGCACTATCCGAAATTACCGAAAAACAAAGTTTCTCTAAATTACCACCAACTGAATTTCTGCAATATACTGTGAATTTGGTGTATTGTTGCTTGAGAAGTACTCCAGTGATGACCTTGTGTAGCATCCTAAATAATGAAACTGTAATTCTCTGAAAAATCACCAATGATAATGAACTCACCGGGCTTTATTTCATTTTTCAGTTACTTTAAATAAATTGCTTGGGACTTTGCAATGAAGTTGTGTACAGTATCTTGATTTTTATAAGCCAACCAATGAAGTTATTAATGAAATTTACACAGTCACTTTTCACTAAAATCATATTGGCCCTGTCAGTTGTCGTCCATTCCTTGTACTAAATTTCTACCAAATTTCTCTGTAACAATGACGTCAATATTTCTGATAGATACATTTAGTTCCTTACGTTCAGGAGCATATGTTTCTTCACTTGTTGAATTTCCCGCTTCTGTAAACATTCTTCTTCGCTTGTTGATTTGTCGACCTTACTTTCAGTCCCAGCAACTTCATTAATTATTTTAATTTTTGAAATCTTATGGCAAAAGCGTTCTCAAATAGCATCACCTACCACTAAATGCGGGACCTTATTACACATGCTACTTGCCAATTTTCTTTTACAGACTTGTGACGAATGTTTTTAAAGTCCGAAAGTGTTGCAACACCACAGATGATTCCAATTTTTCGTCTTTAATTTAGGCACATTGAACACTTACAACTTACAATGACAGAACAGATCAAAATCTAAACTGAAGGGAAGAAGTTACAATGACAGAACAGAACAAAATCACTCCCTAAACTGCAGGGAAAAAGTTGCGCTGAGATTGTAACACGAAAAAAACAAACTCTCAAGTGAAATCTATTAGTGTACCGTTGAGCGGATGTCGCAACATCTGGCATTTGTCATATCGATCGCTAAGCGTGTGGGTGTCTGGTATGAGCGCGTGACGTAATACACTGCACGCGACTTTGATCCTTAATGGCAACATTTGCAATTCTGGTTTATTTAATATTTCCCAAAGCATTTGGGATCCCATCATATATTTTTGTAATAGATTAAGAAATTGTTTATCTCACCGCAAAAAATAGAGCATGGTAAAAAAAATATTCGATTTGAAAATATTAACATTTCTTTATTTTACTGTAAGTTTTAATACATGATCGAAGTAAAAATCCGTAATAACTCAGAAGTAAGTTTAAATATATAGAGTCATCATTGTATTGGCACAATATTTACGTTGATAGAATGAAGCATGTCATTTTAATAATATTTTTAACAATAGTCTAGATATCAACTCTTCGAATATTTCACCCTTCATTTTTTGAGATGAAATTCATATTTGGCCATTTAACTGTTTATTATTATGACATTCATTTACTAGAATATTGAAAAAATCCAGAATTTGACGTCACAAATTTTTAAATTTTGTATGGAATGACCCACGTGTGTTATTTTAGTTACATTATTTTCCATTCCTGTCCTTCTGTATGTCCGCCCGTTTGTTTGCTTATTTGTTTTTTTTTTTGTTTGTTTACTTAATTATTTATTCATCTTTTTTTAATTTATTGTCAGAACATTAATACTGCATATATAGCAATGTCAGTAATATACTGTAAAAAGAGACACTTCGGTTTTAGTGAACCTCGGATAAGGTATAGTGAACGAAATATGCTGGTCCGCAAAGGTTCACTATAGGCCCTAACCGGAGTTGATTGTACTTATTTCTCAGTATATACTGTAGAATTTTAGGGGCGTGCAATATTATAATCTGTTTGGATTATCGTGTCTACTTTCGCTTTGCAGAAACTTTGTGTGTGTATAGAGGCAGAACTTTACACTTCTGCAACGATGTGGGAAGAGATGGTCTATCCCTGTTTTAGGTTATGTTTATTCCACGCAGCAAAACATTGCTTTCAGGCAAATTTACACAACTTCTTTGTCCTGAACACCTATTACCTCTGCTCTAATTATCGCAGCTGGTAACTCATTAGTGTGTTGATCTGCTTGTCACTTGCTTGTAGCTACAACCTGAACAACAGCGCAATCTCAGCTTTGTTTCCAAAGCGGAACTAACACCCTCTTCTAAAGCCTCAATGATTTCATAATAACTTGCATATTTGAAGCAGCGAATGTTATACAGGTTGTTTCATCTAACGTTGTGACCTCAAATATTTTAGAAACGAAGCAAAATATGGAAAATATACCACGTCAAGGGTTCATAAAATGAGAGGTTATACACACTCCAGCAATTTCAGAAAATAAACTTGTGTTGAAAGTTCTATTGTTTTTAAATATAACATCTTTGTTTTTCTAGCGAAATAAAAAGTAGAGGTAAAATCATCGTTAACAGCATAGGTTTCACTTTACTAAACCACATACTTTTAGACAGTGACGCATCCAGGAATTTCTCTTGGGGGTGATCCAATAAAAGAATGTCAAGTTACATAAATACGCATGCATGCATACATACATACATACATGCATGCATAAATACATACATACATAGATACATACATACCTCTACTTTTTTACAAAAAAAAATTCAGTCTTCTTGGCTTTTTCTTTAGTTCGGTAACAACATCTTGTGGACAAATTGTGATATCACGATAGCTGTTTAGCAAAGCAAGACCATTTAGACGATATTATTTTTATTTTAGTTGGTTATTTAACGACGCTGTATCAACTACTAGATTATTTAGCGTCGATGAGATTGGTGATAGCGAGATGATATTTGGCGAGATGAGGCCGAGGATTCGCCATAGATTACCTTGTATTCACATTACAGTTGGGAAAAACCTCGGAAAAAACCCAATCAGGTAATCAGCCAAAGCGGGGATCCAACCCGCGCAACTTCAGACCGGCAGGCAAGCGCCTTAACCAACTGAGCCAAGCCGGTGGCTTTTAGACGATAATTTCTCATAGTGTTCCTCAGGTATGACTTTAATCTCCTAAGAGTCGAAAACTATCTTTCATTTGTACTTGTGGACACAGCTCTTCTACATGATGATAGAAATCATATTCACATTCAATAGACATTTCCCACACTGACTTGTACTGTTTTCCTTTATATATGTGTTCCAGACTTCAAATTCACATATCAATTCCTCATCGTGGACACAAAAATTAGTATCTGCTTGAGAATAAAACCTGGTCAGAACTATAAAGTCATTAGCAACTCATCTGCTTTGATCAGACACAAAAATTTTGTGAAAATGTTCCTGTGTTTCGCAAATCTCGTTTTTATCCGAGACAGCATATTAATATGAAAGGCAAAAATACGATCATCCTATAGTAATCCTCAGCATTATCAGCAGGAATATTGCTGCGGAATTGTGAATGTTGTCCAGATGCACATCGAGGGATTTTAATTTCCTCTCCAAGTGAAGACAGCTGAGTAGAAACAGTCATCAAGAATATAGATCATAGTGGTCTTCTGCTGCATCATTAATCTGTTGTAACTGTTCTAAAACATTTTCTACATGTTTGAGTGATTTGTCCAAATTAATATCTGTCTTCTGAAGGTATTCACTTAAGGTTTTTGTTACACAGAAGAACCTGTTGATTACGTAAAGAGAAATAAGGAATGCAGACTTGGTCTCTGAAGAATTAAATTCATGGGCTTTGGAAGATGCATCTTTCTCAGTTCACAAAGAAATGGTTTCCAATACAGGGAGACAGCATCTATCAGTTCCAATAATACCATCACAGAGTCATGCCTCTCTATCCATCTAAAAGCACACATTTGGACGAGTTTGCTTCTTTTATTTTCAGGAAAGAGCTCTTTTATACTATTGGTTAATACATCTTGCCTTTTGGGAATGTTTAAAAATTCACACACTTTACCTACAATACCAATGCAATTCCTGATTTCTGGAACACAACATGCATCTGATAGCGAAGTTCAAACTGTTAGAAGCACAGAGGACATATATAGCGGCAGGACATTCTTTAAGAATAAAGGCCTGAGCACCTTGAAACTGTCCACTCATTGCACTTGCACCATCATATCCTTGCCCTGTCATATATTTGAAGTTAACATTAAATCGAGTGAGGCTCTCAAGAATTGTTCTAGCCAAATTTAATTCAATTGCCTCAGAAACTGGAATAAACTGTAGAAATTCTTCTCTGATGCTATCATTTTCAAGGAAACGTACTGACAGAGAAAACTGTTCAGTCCCACTGACTATCGACCCCCCTCGACTTGACAGCCCTGACAAAAAAAATAATAGTCGACAATTTGAAAACCTCTGACTATCTATTAATTTGTTTCTCTACAAAGCGAACAGCTTGCAACAAAGGAAAACACACTATTGAATTATTCGGAAATGATTAACCAAGTTCTTTAAATTTTTTTCCCCATTAGGTAAGAGTCTCATAAATTGAGACGTGAAAAATGATCTTCCACTACCATCTTTATGAAAGTTTATATTTTGAGGTGTTACAGGTACCTTCTGAATTATGATATCTAATAAACAATTATTAACAATAGGTGGCCAGGTACTAGGATCCCCTAAATCACATTCTGTCGTCTGTTCAGCACGATTACTATTACCCGGTAAATTATCTTTACAACTTGATTCCGGCACAATTTCAAACAAACTTCAAACTTATCTGATTTTTACCTTCCATTTCGATTTCCTTCTTACTGCCTGGAAAAAGTTCCGAAGCGATTGACGTTGATGTAGTGGGATCATCTTCATCTAATTTTACGAATTTTAGCTTGGAATTTCGTAATCTTTCCAGTTCCTTGGTACTTTCATTCTTCCTTTTGTGATAATAAGCACCAGAGAAATGTTTAGTTTTCTGCCCGATATCTCAAATCTATAATAATAATAATAATAATAATAATAATAATAATAATAATAATAATAATAATAATAATAATAATAATAATAATGATAATAATAATAATAATAATAATAATAATAATAATAATAAATATTCCTATATTCCACAAAATATTTTTCCCTTTCGAATGAATTTAAACGTTGTAATGGCGCAAACTTATCTTACGGTTTTCTGTGCGTATTCCTCCGTACTTTAACTGTTATGTATGCTAAACATAAAATAAACTTTTTTTTTTCTACGATAGTACATGAAGTCGCATTTTAGCCACTGTTATCAGTGCGTAATGCATGTAATCACTTTATGCACTGCCAAAGGAAATACAATATTCATTGTACAACCTTCATTCAATAAGAAATAAATTCATTACCTCGATTTTTCATAACGTAATTATTACACGTAATACAAACAAGTAACAAATTTAACATTCATATTTACATTTTAGCCTGTATTATTCTGAAGTTACATCTGTAGTACGCACTGTAACAAGATATAGCATTCAACTTTTCCTAACAGTTTTTTTATTATATGGCCGGTTTAGACGACCATGAAATCGTGATCATGAATAAAACAGGCTGTCATTCCATGGATACTTATTTATTAATGGTTCTGAGTTTAGACGGCAGTGAAATCAAGATCTTATAACCTCTTCAACTTTAAATATTCAATATAAATCTGTGCTATCGTAGGAAAACATTGTATGATACACATTCGTAAATTTATCTTTTTGGTCCTCATGTGTTTGTGAAACTCGTCTTTGCCTCGTTTCACAATTTTTACACTCGTGCCAAAAACGAAACCTTTAAGAACTTTTATCATAAACACATGAGAATCATATTCATGTATCTAGTTATGCTGCTTATTTTTGGACATATTTTTGTATATGCAGGTATATCTCGAATTGCATACTGTTTGAGAAATATAGCTATAACAAAGGCACACTCATTTGTCATTGCAGATCTGGTGGAAAGATTAGGACAGCCTGTATCCTTGTGTGGCCAGACGGGCAGCCAATGGTCTCCACTTTGGATTATTTGTAAGTGTGAATTAACTACTATGATACACTACATCTTAATTTATAGTGTTGTAGTTACTGTACTTTTACACACTGTACCTTTTTCAAGTTGTCTGGAAGCAACTGCATACCGTGGATGACAATAGCTCTGCTGGGAAACATGTCGCATACATTCTTGTAATAAACATATAATTCTTTATAAAATCTGAATAACTGAAAACAAAGGTCATTAAAGACTAAATAAACAATATTCTGGGCCATTTTCCTGCGAAAAACAAGTTGCTCATTTATTTACTATTTTTTGCTTGGTGTGGTCAAGAACAGTAACTATTTGTGTACGATAATTTTATGGAAAGCAAACAAAAAAGAACCAGAAAAATCGACCCTCACAAGTACTAACATTGTAACTCACTTTCTTACATTTTTCAGGAGATGATAATGAAGTTTTAAAATGATCGTGTAAATTAGTGTATACAGATATGCAGAGTAACAATAAGATTTTACATACAATTGGGGAGGTTTAGAGTTACAATGATAGTACCGGGAGAAAAAGAAACAATCATCATCATCATCATCCTTCATGCATTAGGAAATTGATTCCTGTAGCAGCTACTGAAATTGGTCCATCCATCTTTTGGCTGGTCTTCCAATATTTCTTCTTCCCCGAGGTTTATATTTCCAAAACTTATATGGTATCATGTCGTCCTGCATCCTTGAAATGTGAGACATCCATGTATTTCTATATTCTTCTATTTTGTTGCTTAATTCATTTATCTCAAGTTTTTCTCTCATTTCTTCGTTTCTTTTATGTTCTATTTTCCTGTAACCTGCTACGCTTCTCAAAAATTTCATCTCATTTGTTTGTAATCTAGATTACAAAAAGAAACAATTTAAGACAATATTAACTAGAACAACTCAAAACCATAAACAATTGAGTTACAATGTTAGTACTTGGGAGGGTCGAAATGTTAATGGGAAATCTGCATATATCATTTCTTACGGGACCACGATATGTGGAATTGTAAATAAGACACAAATAATCTAATTTAGACAAAAAGAACGGAAATACATAATTATGTTAGCCGCCAACAAACCAGAAATTAGAAGAAATTCTAAATTTCTCTCCTAATGTCATGTCGCGTGATTTACACCTGTAAGAAAATATAAAGAATAGAATACAATTTTATCCTATTAATCAAATTATATTTTGATTAATAACAAATACTGTAATCCTACTAATATGAATTGGTGCACGACCAGTAGAGGACCCTTATATTATTACTGAACAAATCTTAACAGTACTACACTTTTCATATTACATTATTCACCCAATTACAATAACATTTTGAGATAATTTAAATAATTAAAGTTAAAAAGCTTTAAAGACAAGTATATATTTTTAAAGTATAGGAAAGAAGTTCGAATCTTCATTACTAAAATTTTTAAAATTGAAATTCAATAGCGGAAGTCAAATTCGAACAATTCGAGGAGACTGAATTTTGCGTAGATATCGGAATGGGACATTTCTACAATTGCTAAAAAATGAATTATTATTTTAAATTTATTAATGAACATCCAACAGCGACATTTACAGCATTTTTCGTTATCGTTCATTGCTCCAAAACGCAAATCTAGATGGTCAAAATCAATAGACCTAACTCTTCCCCTACCAAAAGGTATTCACGAATACCGGTATTCATACAGTAGTTACAGGTAGTATATTTGTTTTATACATAAACTTTGGTTGTACCCTGTTATAGAGGGTGCATTAAGTCTAATGAGCTTAGTTGATTTTCCATGCTGAAATGCCTTTCTTAATTTTTGTCTTTTATGTGAAAAATCCAAAGCTTGATTCACAATATATGCTGCATCTCTTCTGCATCAGAACGCAACTGACTTCAGAGAGACGTATGATAGTTCATTTGAACTACAAGCAGCTGCTGGGGACCTCACCCTTCTATTTTTTTTTTGTTGTTTTGTTTTACTGCTACTATCTTCAAAAAGTTTCCTTGGAAGGCCTACACAAGATTCGGAAGGCGAAGGCTGACATATTAATTTATTTATTAGCCTGTAATATTGTCTGGAAAACTATTTCCTCTTCCAGTTCTTCTGAATACTATACTGATAAAATTCTAAAACTGTTCTATGGCTTCCTTGCCATTTTGTCTCACATTTGCTATATAATTTTAGTGAAAGACCTGCCTTGAGCAGAAAACTGAGTGAGTGAGTGAGTGAGTGAGTGAGTGAGTGAGTGAGTGAGTGAGTGAGTGAGTGTTCTCTTAACCGGCGATGGACGCTAAGTCGAAATAGTGGTTTGCTTGCATGTCTTGATCTCATAAGGAATAGAGAATGCGACCAAAGACTGGGTTGTTCCTCTTGAAGGCGAGACAGCTTAGAGCAGCGGTGACCAAAACTCGAACTGCAGTGATTATATGCGACAGACAGCCTATGAAGTAAGGAAACGGAGGCATGAAAACTACAACCAGTTGTGGTTCCTGTACTAACATCTTGATCAATCCCGCGGATAAAAATCTCAAGTTTTGCGGTATTAGTAATGTCACTGCTGTCATCAAGAGCCAGTGAATAATATACGATTTTTCTTGCTTCTTTTTTTAACCTTTCTCTTGAAAATAACCAGGAATTCTCTAAATTCTTCTCTCGATACTTGGTGGAGAAATTCGTAGTTTTTCAAAATTAAAAACTTCTTATGGACAAGTTATTTAAGCTTTTTTAATCATTACTCTTTTGAGAAATTCTGTTCTATTAAAAGGCTTTAGAGTACGAGATATTTCAAACCCCATTAGGTAGCTGAACTTCCATACATTTATTTATCTCATCTTTCTCTTCCTGGCTATGCTTTAAGACATGTCACTTCCTGGCGTTTAACAGTTTCTTGGCACATAATACTGATTCAGTTTTTCTACAATATTATTATTATTATTATTATTATTATTATTATTATTATTAAATGAATAACTAATAAATAGTTACTCTCATCTAAAGATTAAGAAGATTAAAATTAGATCAAACTTAATAATTTTATCCTTCTAGGGAAAAGATCTAAAAATATCAACATTCATGCACGTACAGAAGAAATATACAAACACATACTTAGTTGTCAGAAATAATAATAATAATAATAATAATAATAATAATAATAATAATCATAATAATACATTATGCAGCGTGGCAATTAATGTTCCTATATACAGTACTCCAAATTGAACCGATGAGCATAGTAAACATATTACATTTTGTCAGACAGAACAACAAAGAAGTTCTCCTCATTCTTTACGAAACCACGTCTTACTGCTTGTAGAGACAGAGTTTGTAGAGCATGATACCGCCTCCTTGCCTTCAGTACGTGAATGAAACACACAGCAATGTACAGGAAACGCCTCTACCCGTCTGAATGTCTGTGATTACATGATGTGATCACGACACCCGCTTTGGTCACCCCTGGCTTAGAGCATCAGCTGTTGAAATTTATGATGCGAACTGACGAAGGGATTATGGTAACTATTGAATTATACACTTTTATGTCTGTTTGTATGTTAGGTTAGGATATGATATAATGTGTTTTGTTTGTGCCATTTTCATATTAACTTAATCTGTGCGTTTTTTTTGGAGAGGGGTTGGATTTAATCATGGGTGAGGGGGTGAATTCTACAAAGTAGGACATGTTTTGTAACTCACGTACGGTCAAAGGACCCGTGCACTGAATTTAAGTGCAAATTCTGAGAGTGTAGTGTATCTGTATGTATAATATTGCTGCATAAAACAATCTTTCTACATGTTTATTCCGAATGTCTCATTTCCGAAAAAAACATATTTCCATCTTTTTCCAATGTATATTTCCAATCGAGACATACATGCTTCTGGCACTGGCGTACGTCCCTCCACAACAAATCAAACACTGCTTCCGGGAGCTTTGTAACGCCGCGCCGTGGCCGATGATGTGTTGTCAGTGGTAGATTACTTCGATGTCAACTATGTCAACGGCAGAAGAGCCTAGACAGAAGAGTCGCAGTATACACAGCTTACCTCATAGAACTTAGAAATCATGATGCCACACTGCGTAACAGGCACAGAGCAAATAACGTAAGTGAGGAATTTCACAGCAGATTTTAGATCGTTGTTTGTAAAGAACACCCGAGTTTGTACTCATCAAGAAAGTAAATTTATGAAGGAGCTAGGAGATACCGAAACCTCGTTCCGAGAGTTTAGAATGGGCAGAACGGTACGCATAAAACCGAAGGCGAAATGGATTCACGTGCAGAACAGAATTCGCAGTATGGTCCACGAATATGATATATATATATATACATACAGGGACATCATTTTATTTTTACTTCAATTTTTATTGTACCTGAGTTTTTGAATGTATTTCACTCCCACCCCCTCTACTAGTAAACTTCCAACCGTTCTTCACACAGAACCAAGCATATACAGTCAAAGTCGCCATACAGTCATAGTAAACACAAACAGTACTTAGTGAATACAGTACGTTCCAGAAATATGTTCGCACAGGTACTTTCCTCCGTTTGCCTATGTCGCATTCAGGTTTCTCCCACCCACTTCTGCCCGTCCCTTTGTGGCTGGGCTGTCTTAGCTCTTTTCTGAAAACATTAATTTCTGTTTGCAATTGGACGTCTAAGTAATATTATACAACTGTTTAAAATAACTTAAATACAAGGACCTCGTTAAGTAATTAACTGTCACGTGATTTACCACCTTTCTACGACCCTGCGACAGAACCACTTGGACGGACAGTAAATAGCATGTCTGAATAATTTTATCTTTTCGGATCGGGCAGAAATGAAGATAGAATTTACAGTACGTAAGATACTCTTTTATAGATTAGGTACACAATTATTTCAACATGGGTTACTAGTATGAAAGGCGAAACTGGTAATTGGAATTAGGTATAATAGTCTATATGCGATGATATGCAAAAAAGAACTGAAACCTGTATAGAAATGAACGGCCATCATTTTCAAATATGTGTTTCAATATCCATAATATGATTATTTTTCAATTTAACTTCATTCTCTATATTGTACGCTAATGTGCTGTAGACAGCATAATATGCACTGCATAATGAATACTT
This sequence comes from Periplaneta americana, assembly GCF_040183065.1. Classification (NCBI taxonomy): domain Eukaryota; kingdom Metazoa; phylum Arthropoda; class Insecta; order Blattodea; family Blattidae; genus Periplaneta; species Periplaneta americana. Next base: position 72,528,247 of record NC_091127.1, on the reverse strand, counting down.
CCGCATGGAAAGCTCAGTTCGTGAGTAAAAACACTCATTGTCAATACTTTACTGTATTTTGATTAAAAAAACCTAATGAAAATTATCAAACTCAAAATCGCGATATTTCCAACTTTACCTATATGGATGAACTACTTTTCATACCTCCTATACCTAGTAACGTTATTTGTTTGTATCTTACGCCAGTAACATCGAATTGCAGTCCTGGAAGAGGGTAGCAAACAGTGTTTCCGGTTCACAACCTTTAAGCCAAAGGTATAGCCATGTTAATATTAGAAATGTTAGTAAAAATAAAATGATGTCCCTGTATATATCATATTCGTGGACTATACTGCGAATTCTGTTCTGCACGTGAATCCATATATATATATATATATATATATATATATATATATATATATATATATATATTTGTATACAATTTTTTAATTTTATTTGGTTATTTAACGACGCTGTATCAACTATGAGGTTATTTAGCGTCGATGAGATTGGTGATAGCGAGATGGTATTTGGCGAGATGAGGGCGAGGATTCGCCATAGATTACCTGGCATTCACCTTACGATTGGGGAAAACCTCGGAAAAACCCAACCAGGAAATCAGCCCAAGCGGGAATCGAACCCGCGCCCGAGCGCAACTTCAGACCGGCAGGCAAGCGCCTTAACAGACTGAGCCACGCCGGTGGCTGCATATATATGTACACATACACATATATATACATACACACGAGGTATGATCATTAATTCCGAGACTGTCTGCTTTGCGCGTAGTGATCACGTGATTGACACGCGCGCACAGCAGTGACACTAGACAACCTTAAAGAGACGTGACACAAAGTTTCAAAGCGCTATCTTCATTGAGACCTGCGTTACACAAGGATTTGTTACCAAGTGTATCCGCGCGTTTGTGAAATCACGATGGACTCGAAACTGGAGCAGAGAGCCAACATCAAATTCTTCGGGAAACCGGCAACCGAAACCCATAGAATGTTGAAGCAGGCCTTCGGTAATGAAACAGTGAGTCAGGCGAGGTGTTTTGAGTGGCATTCGCGTTTCAGAAATTGAAGAACATCGCTGGAGAACGACGAGAGGCCAGGTCGACCACACATGTGTAATACTGCCGAAAATGTCGAAAAAAAATCGAGAAATTGTGTATAATGATCTATTTTGAACATGAACGACCACAACTCTGGACAGAGAACAAATGCATGCTCCAGGACGACAATGCGCCAGCGCACAGACCTCTGGCAACACGCCAGTTTTGCACCCGTAAAAAGATGGTCGTCGTTTCTCACTCCCGTATGTACCAGATTGGCCCCCTGCGACTTTTTTTATTCCGAAGATGAATTTGAAGCTAAAGGGTCGCTGTTTTGGCACGGTAGAGGAGATTCAACGCGAATCGCAGAAGGTGCTTGATAGGCTTAAAGAATGCGACTTCCAGGAGGAATTCCAAAAATGGCAGACACGTTGGGATCAGTGTATACTTGTCCAAGGGGACTACTTTGAAGAGAATGGCAGCCAAATTTAAATAAGATAATTTCATTTCCATTTATGGAACAGGCCTCGGAATTTAATGATGACACCTCCTATACGTATATTCATTCATTTCATTCAATCAATTAGTGTTCTGCCCAAGGACAGGTCTTTCACTGCAAATTCAGCTTTCTCCAGTCATTCCTATTTTCTGCTTTCCTCTCTGTTTCCTCATATGATCCATATAACTTAATGTCGTCTATCATCTGATATCTTCCTCTACCCCGAATTCTTTTCTCGTTCACCATTACTTCCAGTGCATCCTTCAGTAGGCAATTTCTTCTCAGCCAGTGACCCAACCAATTCATTTTCCTCTTCCTGATCAGTTTTAGCATCATTCTTTCTTCACCCACTCTTTCCAACACAGCTTCATTTCTTATTCTCTCTGTCCACTTCACACGTTCCATTCTTCTCCATATCAACGTTTCAAATGCTTATATTCGCTTCTCTTCACTTCGTCGTAATGTCCATGTTTCTGCCCTATACAATGCCACACTCCATACAAAGCACTTAGCCACATTCGTAGTTCAGTCGGCTAAGGCGCTTGCCTGCCGATTCGAAGTTGGTTCGGGCGCGGGTTCGATTCCCGCTTGGGCTGATTACCTGGTTTGGTTTTTTCCGAGGTTTTTCTCAACCATAAGGCAAATGTCAGGTAATCTATGGCGAATCCTCGGCCTCATCTCACCAAATATTATCTCGCTATCTCCAATTCCATCGACGCTAAATAACCTCGTAGTTGATACAGCGTCGTTAAATAACCAAGTAAAAAAAACAACAAAGCACTTCACTAGTCTCTTCCTTAGTTCTTTTTCCAGAGGTTCGCAGATGATGCTCTTTTTCTATTAAAAGCATCCTTGACAATTCCTATCCTCCTTTTCACTTCCTGGCAGCAGCTCTTGTTACTCTTTATAGTACACCCCAAATATTCGAAGCTGTCCACTTGCTCTACTGCCTCATTTAGAATTCTCAAGTTTGTCCTCTGCATTTTTCTTCTTATGACCATGTTCTTCGTCTTATTTGTATTTATCTTCATCCCATACTGCTCACAGCTGTCATTTAGCTCCAGTATCATTTCCTCTTCTGCTAGCAACGCCATATCATCAGCAAATCTTATGCACTTTATTCTTCTTCCTCCTACTTTCACTCCTCTCATGTTCTGAAAACAGTTCTTTACTAAATCCTCCAAGTAGATGTTGAACAGGGTAGGTGATAAAGGACATCCTTGACGTTCTTCTCTCCCTATTTGACTTCCTTCTGACATTTCTTCTTCTATCCTGACCTTCACTTGTTGTTTCATGTAAAATTACTGAACAGTCTTCTCTCTTTCCAATCCACGCAAATTTTCTTTAGGATTACCATCAGTTTATTCCAATCTACTCTGTCAAAAGCCTTTTCTAGGTCCTCAAATACTACATAGCCTACACTTCTTTATTCTTCTCTAGGTATCTTTCACTAATTGTCCGTAGCAGTCCAATGGTATCTCTCGTACCTTTTCCCTTTCTGAAGCTAAACAGCTCCTCTTTCAACTGTTCTTCCATCTTAGAATATAAACATCGATTCAGAGTATTCACCGAGTGCGATATTGGACTGATAGCCCTGAACTCCTTACATTTCTTGGCATTATTTTTCTTCGGTATTGGAATCAACACTGTCTCCGTAAAAACTTCAGGCCATTCGCCTTTCTCATATATCTCGTTGCATAATGATAGAATTTGCTTCTTGTTTTCACTCAAGGGTTTCAACAATTCAATGGGGATTCCATCAAGTCCTGTTGCTTTCCCATTCTTCATTTCCTTAAGCTCTAGTTTAACTTCTTCGCTTAAAATAGAAAATCCTTTTTCGTCTTTTGATATATCTTCTTCGTCTTCTATAGCTATGTCAACTGGACGGTTCCTTGTCTAATATAACTCTTCTACATATTTCGTCCAATTGTTTAGTATTCCATGTTTGTTATTTCATTTCTTCTATCAACCACATGAATTTCATGTTGTTTGTGAAGTCCAAACATTTTACTTCGCGGTACATTAAATCATAACTTCCTTTTCTCTCTAGATCCTCTATTTCTTCACATTTCTATAGGTATTAAATATTATAATACACAATTATATTACAATTTATATTATATAAATAGGAATGTTATTACTTGTGACGTATTCTATCATATTGCAGTTATTCCCTACCACGTATTGCGGAGAAATAGTGCAGCGAGTTAAAATCTAGGTCATATTAAGTCACGTATATTTTTTCTCTCATGTACCTTTGCAATTCTTCGGAGTGTTCTATGACAGGAACATAAAAAGTACACAGCTCTAAAGTTCAATCGTAGCCGTGGAACTCGTGTCAACAATACGTTGCGAGATGAAATGCTCTCCTTTGCTACTTCCACTTTGTTTTATTCTTGTGTCAGCGCTGAAAAGCATTTTATTAGCCTGGAAATGTGCTGTAAACAGAAATAGCAGCAGAAAATGTTCCATTTAATACTACCTCAGTAGTGTTTCCCATGGCTCTTTATTTACGCTAGTGTAGTTTAAATTGTTTTCTTTACTGCATGAAGAGTTTCACATTTCACAGCAGGTTCTCTTGTATTTTTTCAAATAGAGAGTTTGTGCATAAGTAACCACAGTATTATGTTATTACAGTCTTCCTAAAATCGAAAAAGTTAGCTTCGACATTTGTTCCAAGAAATGACTGTATGAGATAGTCGTTTAACAGTTTAAAATAAAGTTTCATTACATACATTAATTAGGCCTACATACATACTTTGTGTTTTAAAATACTTTATTTATAAGCTGTACTTTACCAATACAGGTCTGCATTTAGAAGTAAGGTGTTGTGTGCTCTACATTATTTTATCCATTACTGGTATCTAAATTTAATTTTAATTTTTTTGTAACGTGTTATTTGTGAAGATGTTACAAATGGATTTTATTGTTGCTAATGTGTTGGTTGGCAAGAAGAGAGCGATTTAAAATAATGTAATTCACTGCTGTGAATTAAAAACTTTTTATTCGACCGTACTATAAAACGCTAATTACATGTTACGTATCTGTAAATCAAAATTATTCAAACAAATAATATGGTTGCTCGTGTGGAACTTCAACTGATAGATCTCCAGTCCTCCTTAGCAATGAAATATTTGCTTAAAAGGAGAAATTCATAAACTTTGGGATCCAGATGATACAAAAACGCTCGAAATACTACGGACTGTTGCTCTCAGATGTTTGGGCATGTTCATGACAACGTATGTAAGTGAAAAACTCTCTCACTTATAAAATAATTCAAGATGAAGGCAAGATCGCGAATAACTAATTCACATAGGACTATTTATGTGTAGCTACAAGCAACTTTTCCTTGGCTGTCACTGAAATTTTGAGTAACACTGTAGTTCAAAGATATCATTTTTCTGGTACTGTTTTAAAAATAATATCTGTCGATTTCTTATTTTATTTCTATACTCATATAGGCCTATTGAACCTATTCGATTTCATGATTATCGCTCATTTAATATTACATGGGGTCGGTGCTCACAATCTTCAAAAGGCTGAGAACCCCTGCTCTAGAATATGCCATTAGGAAAGTCCAGAATAACAGAGAGGATTTAGCTCCTTCTTCATGTGGATGTCGTGATTATGTTAGGAGAAAATCCACAAACGATTAGGGAAAACACGGAAATTTTACTTGAAGCAAGTAAAGAGATAGGTTTGGAAGTAAATCCCGAAAAGACAAAGTATGATTATGTCTCGTGACCAGAATATTGTACGAAATGGAAATATAAAAATTGGAAGTTTATCCTTTGAAGAGGTGGAAAAATTAAAATATCTTGGAGCAACAGTAACAAAATATATAAATGATACTTGGAAGGAAATTAAACACAGAATAAATATGAGAAATACGTGTTGTTATTTTGTTGAGAAGCTTTTGTCAACTAGTCTATCAAAAAATCTGAAAATTAGAATCTATAAAATAATTATAATTCCGGTTCTTCTGTATAGTTGTGAAACTTGGACTCTCACTTTTAGAGAGGAACAGAGATTAAGGGTGTTTGAGAATAAGGTGCTTAGGAAAATAATTGGAGCTAAGAGGGATGAAATTAAAGGAGAAAGTTACACAACGCTGAACTGCATGCATTTTATTCTTCACCTGACATAATTAGGAATATTAAATCCAAACGTTCGAGATGGACAGGGTAGGCCTATGTAGCACGTATGGGGGAATCCAGAAATACATATAGAGTGTTTGTTGGGAGGCCGGAGGGAAAAAGACCTTTGGAGAGGCCGAGACGTAGATGGGAGGATAATATTAAAATGAATGTTAGAGAGGCGGAATATGATGGTAGGGACTGGATTAATCTTGCTCAGGATAGGGACCAATGGCGGGCTTATGCTAGGGCGGCAATGAACCTCCGGGTTTCTTAAAAGCAACAAATAAGTAAGTAACTGTACCTTAATAACATGCATTAAAGTACTGCTATCCATTATGTTATTCCAACTATCGGTTTCCAACTAAGCACATGTAATATTAATATCGTACTCGTAAGCCTTGAAAACAGCAATCCAAAATGGCAGGCGCTATAATATAACAACATTCTAATAAACTGAGTTGTTTTCTGTGTTTTTGTGTATATTGCTTTGAGGTTAAAATCTCCAAACCAAAGCCCTGCAAAAAAAAAAATCAATAAGTACTGCGTAGACGCAAAAGTGCTTCGTGACTGCATTACTCGGGAACACGCTGAAAAGACACTCATGGTCATAGATGGGCAACTCGTGCTAAGAGCTAAAAAAAACCTCGAAAGCAAGAAAGACAGACGGAGCCAGCCGCTAAATTATTTCTATAAACATCACAATCATTTTATATCGGACGATCATGGATATAATACGAGAAGATTTAGGATTTTATGCCCTCTAATTGAGCGAAAATGCAAGACCGAGGCAGGTGTGAGGCACAGTTCAAATTTTGTCCCAAGACAGTACAATAATTTTATCAAGTCAAACCCGGATTTGAAATTATTGAATAACAAAATATATAAAAAGAAAATACTCCAACTGATTTAAACGTATAATTATAATTATTAATATCTATTATAATTTCTCTAAACATATATAAATACTCGTAATATAAGAGTACATTTGGTATTTTTGTTTTTAAGTAGTCTATTATTTTTCTGTTTATTGTGATTGACTATAATTCACGTATTCATATTTTATGTTACTCACTTTTTTATATTGTATTTTGTATATTATATCTTCAATATCTTATTTTTATCTTTGTGTTGTCTCTGATACATTTCGTAAGTGTTGAATTTGTTCACTTTATTATTATTTTTACTTGGTTTTTTGACGACACTGTGCCAAGTACTGAGTTATTGGGTATTGATGGATTTGGTGATGGCGAGATGAGGCCGCGGTTTGCCCGACTGTCTTTTTGCGGTTGAGGAGGACACCAGAGAGAGCTCAACCAGGTAGCCGGCCCAGGACAGAGTCAGGTCCACGCGAAGGATCGGCGAGCAGGCGCGCTACCAACTGAAATCGACAGCGGATTTTTATATTCTATCTTTACTTGTATATTGTACTTTATATATTATATTGTACCTTCATTATTATCCTTGTATTGTTTCTAATTCATTTTGTATACACTGTAATATTTCATGGTATTTCATTTGTATTATATACCCTAAATATTTTAACTGAACTGTACCCGGACACGAGCTTTGCTCCTTCGGGTGTACTAATTTTATACATGTTTATAATGAGAATAAAATAAATTATTATTTTATTAAATTAATTGTCACGGATTTTTTAAAATAATACCACAGTTTTACAAGCATGAGAAACATTTCTATCATGAAGAGAAATGGACTTGGTAATATGCAACACGCTTTTCACACAAAACAAAATATAAGTAACAACAATGCAAAAACTAAGGACATTTTTGCTAATATTATAATAAGCCTACCTAATACTATATCTAAATATTTTAAAATCAAGTTACACAATATACAGTATTACCCGTCCCTTGTAAATTAAACGGTGTTGACTCCACAACCTAGCAGTGTCTCATACTTCTTCACGAATGCTTTGATTCTCACGACGCCCCGCGCTAAGTAATCGCCTACGACGTCTTGTATACGATGACAGTGAAGGCATAAGCACTCAGCTGTCATGTTAAGCCTTGGTTTTTCTGAACCGATACATGCGAGGTGAGAAGCCTGCCTCGCACAAATCCGGACTACACGAGAGATAGTGGGTGGTTTCTATAGCTGCGAGGTGCGCACCAAAACCAAGGCTTAACATGGGACGCGATTTTTCGTAATTAACCATTACTCTGCCATAATGAGCGTATGAGGCCTAAATGCAGACACAGTCTAAATACTGAAAAATGAAATATAGTTATGTACGTAATAATGGAAATGTACTTGTATTTTTACAAAGTTATTTCCCTTTCTCTCCCTATTATATGTTTCGGCAAGCCTAAATATTTTCTGATAAAAAGTTCTACACTTTTCATCGACAAATGGAATACCTCAAACAAACCATTACTATTAATATTTAGTATTTATTTATTTTGGTGTACTTAAGGTCGTCAGGCCTTCGTTTCCACACCACCAGAAATACAAATACAATAATACTGCAAAAATAAAAATAAAAATCACACTATAAACAAAGTGAAACCACACAAAAATATACACAGGATGCAGTCACAAACTTTAAATGAGTGATTAAGTACCATAATTAATTATATCCTAATTAATGAAGATAAACAAAAAAATTAGTGTAAAAACACAAATTAACACTTCTAGCAATATCTACAATAATTCATGAAATAAGACAAAATTTCCCAATTTAATTTCGAATTATGATAAAGTCCGGCAGTCCCTGATGTCATTAGGTAACGAATTATAGAGGCGAGATATTTCTACAGTGAAGAAGGATGAGTATAAAGACGTTCTGTGATGAGGGATAAAAAGAAAGATACTCTTCTCTCAATTAAGACATTTCTATCAAGAAAACTACACAACAGATTTTCAAAATCTTCTATTCGTTCATCTTTTGTGAACTCTAATTTTCATTGGGTTTCATCTAAAGAATCACTGGTTTCACCTATAATTGGTTTCACAGAAGATATTCTTACTGCTAAAACTATTGAAATGTCCAGAGTTTTGAAACAGATTACAGAGTCTACTCCTGTCTGAAAATCGATGAGCAGTTCAACAAATAACTGAAATGATGTTAATGTTATACTGGGTGTTCAGTTCAAAGTGTGTCATGGCTCGTTGTATGCCGTCATATGGCTAGTCGATGAGCCTAGAGAATTGAAACTTCCTACACTTCCGCAGAGGTGTATTATCTATGTGTCAGAGAAGTTGCATAGCAAGTACGGCGTTCATTCTGACGAGTAGGACTACTTACTAATATGTACGGTAACGCCGGTAGTGGCAGGAATGTGAACTGTTTGCAAACATGTACTGAGGTGGGTTTTTTCTTACTGTCAGGATATGGGGAGAGGGTTAAGACGATTACTTACGTATTTGTTGACATTAACTTCGATGGTCAACATGGACACGGAGCATTTGATTTGTATTGTGGAATGTTGCCGTACGCAACCGATGATAAATACCCTGCGTACGACTTGCCCGCGCAAAACACAGTTCGAAAGAGGTTATGGTAGCACACAGACAATACAGACCGTCATCTGTTGCTACGACGTTCAAATTACTTTCTCACTTTCTCAAGTTCAGATTTGAGGAGGTGTACGATCATCATCTCCTCCTCTACTACTTTTAGTGGCTGTTGTTCGCCAGGTGGATGGTACATTGGAAGATTAGATGTGCGCAGTGGAAGACTTTTCGAAATAAATAGTGTGAATTTGTATAACAAATATAATTAACAATAATGGATAACAATATACATGAATGATAAATTAAATAACAAATAAGTATGAAATAAGCGAATGAGAATATCACAAGTTAATCTGAACAAGTACCAAAGCGATATCTGAATCGTGAAAGTTTAACTAGACTGGGCAAACATACTTATAGGTCATAATACAATCTAATATGCCCATCTCTCAATAATCAATAACTGACCTATTAATCATCTAGTCATTAAAACACACCTTGAATATATCTGTGTGTGTGTGTGTGTGTGCGCGTGTGTGTGTATCCAACTAGATATAAAGCTCAACACAAACGCCCAGTCAGTACACTAACTCAATACATGGCCCATTCAATTACAGGTACCATACAATCTGACTAACCAAACTCAACGTACACATAAACTCAGTACAACACGAAGACTTTACCCAGTACGAAGCGTCACATGACTGATCACTATATAAGTTACCAATATGTCTTACATAAATTATGCAGATTGGGCAAACAACAATCTCTGTACTTTACAACAAACAATGCCCAAGAGAGAGAGAGAGAGAGAGAGAGAGCGAGAGAGATACGGTATATGATAAGTAACCGACGATAATTTCAAATTCCAATGGTCGTTTGAAAAGCAACGGAAAGTCAATGCACTCGATTCCTAAATAGCGGCGTGGGAACCAATAATAATCAAAATGGAGTAGGGAAAATACTAGAACAAGTAAATGAGGCCCATACTATTCTAGTTCATTACAGCGTCAAATAGGACGTAACCCAAAGATCGTAATCGCTACGCTATCACGCAAACCGTCTTGGAACATCAAAACCTCACATATTAAATCATATTTCATTACGTAATCCCCAATACAATGTAACCTCATATATCACATTATATGTTACTCCACGTAATCACAATTACTTGACCCAAGACGTATCACCAGCGAGCGATTTCCAATATACGGTCCAGCACAATCTCTCAAACACATACAACCCAAAAATAAGAATATCACAACCCAAATTTACCTACTCCACTGATTACAAATCTGACACAAGTTGTTAGCACGCTAAATCACAATATATATATATATATATATATATATATATATATATATATATATATATCTGAAACAAGGTTCCATATAATCCGTAAATACTCAAAAGAAATATAATGACTCCCTATTCTCGAACAATCTATCACGATAAACTTAAGGTACCAAAGTAGAATACCGTTCGAGCTCCACTTCCCGAGTGCACGTCGATTGCCTAAATGAAACTGTCGATACGGGCTCCGACTCCTAAGTGATGTTACCCCTATGGCGTCCGGCTCCAGAGTAATGTTATCTCTACCAACTTCAAGTCCTGAGTGATGTTATCTCAACGGCGTCCGAGTCCAGAGTGTTGTAACATATGACTGCACGTAACCAAGTAAACTCACTTTCCCTCCGTCCTCGTCTGACGTAATCAACCGGCCCATAGGATAGTTTGGATAAGAAAATGAAGGGATTCATAGCGCTATCTATAATATGACGTCTGAGAGCACTCTGACGGACGAAGTGACGTACTAGGTGAACAGCTACGATGTCGGGCACGGCTCAGATTGAACGCCTTGATTAATATGCAACTTCTCTGACATAAAAGCTGAAACTCGCTTCAAATCGCTGACTCACAACAGTGACGTCATGAAACACTTTGAAATGAACACTCAGTAGTACTGTAACATTCACAGTTCAAGCTGTGTTGCCTACCATGTCAAAACCAGGGCGGGTAAAACAATAAGTGTGAGAACTGTTGTAGTTCACCGTTTCCGCCACGAAATGGTGCTAGCTCTGTTTGGTGTGGCGCTCCGCGTAAAGCTATGTATTTAACCACCATGGCTCGACTGTGTTTAAAGGGAGAGAATATTTTCTCCACTCACTACATCGTCAATATATGGAAACATGCATGTGTTTTGTTTCCTAAAAAGAGAATAATTATTTCTATGAAGCTAAAGTAAACAAATTACGAAACTAATTGAATGGAAAGAAATCTTACCTTCTGAGTAAAAGAAAGTTTTGCGAGTTTCCGCGTGGTTTTTGCACTTGTCTTAGATTTCTTCTCTCTTGATATTTCTCTAGTGCGGAAAATGAACCGACACTTAATGTATTGAAATACCAGTTGAGGTAAATATACAAATACGTGTTCCTCTGAACAACACAAAGAACGAAAAACTTGGAGTTCATACATTATTTCGACACAATCTGAAAATACATCACCCCACAATGCGTTGTCATTCTTTAACCTACTGTCAAGAGTTGTGTCGATTCTTTTTATTACATCATAAAAGGCCAGAGAAGGATATTTCAGAAATTTTGTCGTTTCTCCAAAGCCCCTTACTGTATTAAGATCTGTAAGTCTAAACTAATTTCAATCTCTTCTCTCTGCAAAGACTTCAAACATTCCTTACATTGCAAATATATTTTTTCTGCTGTGTGAAGTAGGTACCCACACAAATAATAAACAATATTGCTGGCTGATCTTTTTGCGCTGTTATCAAATGACAGATCCAAAGGCGTCAACTCCGGTTCAATGTCTGTCAGTGAAATTTTTTTCTCTGATTTGTTTCTCGATATTCGCCTTAATGTTTCTACTTTTCTCAACATTAATGCGTGCCATATATCGGATTTGCTGCGTAAATGACGTCAGCTTATTATCAATTGTATCTTCACAATTTTATTTCGATGACAATACACCTTTCACTGGCACGTAGATGGACTGGAGCTGGTGTAAGTTTAGGAAATCGATTGACGTTGGATGGTCATCACTGCTCAAACCTCGGGTAAGACCAAAATGTCTTTCAGCAGGGTCTTGGTTTAATTTGGCAGTTAGAAAATATTTATAACCTGTCGTCCAAAGGCTTTCAGCCAAGTCAAGTGTACTCTTCACAGTAACTCTAAGAGATTCCAAGGTCTGACTCGATGCAAATGAATTATCGCTGCGCTGGAGAACTTCGTTCGATTTTTTCAGGGTTCTGTTTGCTTATCATCATTCTGTAGTCCTTTAATTGGTAATTTAGAGTTCATTGCATCGAATAAGTCGTTCATATCACTTGTAAACATTTCACTGTTCCCCAAATCCATGTACACAAATTTCTCTGCAAAATTTAGTACCCAAAGCCACGGACCTGCTAAAGAGCTGGGTCCCTAGTTTTACGCTCATCTTATGAAATGCCCTAGGGTCTGAATGACTTGATGTTATGTGCGGAGCTAGCCTCTTCCCATCGCTTGACAGTATGTCAAAATTGTAGAGTTTCCTGTAATAATCATATTGTATGATGTTGCCATTGTATACAACGTTATTTGATTTGTGGAAATTATTGCGCACACACTTCATTTCATGGCAAATGTCGCCAAGAGCAAAAATTTTTCTGTCGGAATCAAAAGGATTGGTTACATAATTATTAACCTGGTTAATTTTCCCGGAAATTCCAAGTTCCTTCCACCCTTTTTGTTAGGTTGACTACCATCACAAGTGAAAGCCACCACCCTTATATTGTTCTTTTCCAGTTCCACAATTACTTGTACGATTATCTTTGCTAGTGTGAGGCCGTCAGTTGCGTTCTTACTTAAATAAAAACCAATAGGCTGCACCCAGTTCTTCATTAAAGGGACGAGGAAAAATACCAAAGCATGGTCTCCTAGAATATTTTTGGCTTCTTCCTTTGTGAATTGGCCCATATTAACAAATCCATCAAAAGTGCAGCTACTCGAATTATATCTAATATCCTCTCTTAATTTCACCTCATCGAATATTAGAACACAATTACGGCGATTGTCATCAACTCCTTCCATATCATTAGCTACTGCTCAGAGTACATGTGGATTGATACCATAATTGCATTTCATCCCACGAGATAGCTTCCTTAACAAAGAAAGTGAAGGCAATGGCAATAACTGATGGTTCAAACAATGTTCATAACCTTTTCTCGATTTTATTAATAGCATCAAACTCTCTAAGATAAATTCTGATTCATACCTCATTCCACGTGGACATGTCTCACTCTTCTTAGTCATTGTACGAACCACGAGTTTTTGTTCATCATTTAACAAATTTATTTTATATCTGCTTAAAAACCTTCTTAATTTATTTCATTACATATCCCCGCTTCTTTTTCCTACTTCCAGAGAGGAGAAGTCGCAGCCGCTTTACTTCTTTTCGAAGTTGAATCATTTCAGCTGAAAGATCATTGTTTATAATCGACGAATACTTACAATCGGCTTCACTAACTGCATTCGATTCTTGTGATATAATTTTGGGTTCCTCAGTCTTTTTTCTCTTCTGTTGATGAGCCTGATTATTTCGTATTTTAGGAGCCTTTCTTTTGCTCGGTTTAAAATTGAAATATTTTGGAATTCCAGGGAATTGGTGTGGTACAGCATCTGTTGTTAATTTCCATTTATCACGTTTTAGTTCAACTGTTTTCCCTTGTATTATAAAGGAGTCATCATGTCATTGTTAAAGTGAACATCGCAAACCCGATCTTTTTCTGTCAATGAGCGGTCACTTCTCGGAATTACCCTGTTCCATTCATCTAAACTATTTTTGGGAGTTTAAAGAAGTGTCAACCATCTCCCGCAAAGAACAGCTGAGCATCGTGAGAGTTGACTAATATTTAAACCTTTTGTCCAAAATAAATTATAAAATCGTAACTATACTATTACAGCATAACATTACGCTCAACTGGTATACTCAAATGCATTTTCTGTCACTTAATTCCGTTTAATTCACATAAAACACACTATTCTCATAAAAACGACAGCGATTCCACTCGCGTTCCTACGTAAAGTCCACAGTCACTGCCAGCCATATCGTCCCCTACGACATCTGTTGAGGAAATTTGGAACTATGTCAGCTGAACTATGGGTTCTTATGCATGTTCCCTCACTTAGTGATTTACCCGCCCTGTCAAAACTATATAGCTTTGAGGAGTTTGTCTTGAAATGGAAGTGAGGCAACATAGTGGTATACAATAAATTTATTACCGTATCTATGGTATCTTATGGTGTCAACAGTAACACATCTAAAGTTTTATAATTTAGAATAAGTTATCAGCAATATGAAAAGGAACTTTTTAACCACCCTGTACTTTTAAAAATAGGGTCATTATTTTATTTCTTTACATTTTCTGGAGGTCTACAATCAATAATAGATAAATTGTTAAATATTTCAAATTCTTAACAAAGATTGATATATGATTTTGATGGGGTAATTGTATTACCCCTCTTGGTATTAGTAAGTTATAATAAGCCTTGCTAGCAGGAGAGTTAATTTTGTTTATTAAAAATGATTTTGTCATTATTACACTTGCACAATAATTAATATACATTTATTTGTATAAGATAAGTAACACACTTTACATAACAGGAAAATCTATGGATAGAATAAAATAGGTATATTGAAATAAATTTAATTAAACATAATAATCGAACATGTAACTCACCAAGGATGAAGAATGAAACTAGCATGATGAATATATTAAAGAAGGAGTAGAAGGACTCTGTCATATGTCGATATAGATAGTGTTACTCTAACAGTGAAAAATTAGAGAGAGAAAAACGATTGTGGCTTAAAAAATACTCAAATCTAAATTTTTCTTTTAGTTTAAAGGCTGGTTCACAATAAACCGGGAACGGAAACGCCAACGAGAACGAGAATGGAAATATTAATAAAATGAGCATTCACAATTAACTATTGTGAATGTTCACATTTAAATACATTTATTTTAACAATATATCCGTTCTCGTTGTCGTTTCCGTTCCAGGTTTATTGTGAACCAGCCTTTAGGGGTGGATTATAAACCCGGTAACCCCTCTCCCCTTGCGTACGCCGCTGAATATGCTACCGGTACTCAATAGCGGTGGACTGTATTGTATTGTAAGTCAGTACTAGAGGAGAAGGTGAAAATTACGAAGAAAGAAATATTGTTTTAATTAATTAATAATTAGAGAATACTGTAGTAAATTTTCTGGGGCTTATGAGCTATATGTTTAGTCCCTACAGTTAAACATTCATCAATTATTAATGTAACTTTTATCCTTAATTTCAGCAATTGCAATCAATTGAATTTCTAGCACGTTGGAAAACGTTGAGTGAAAGGTTTTCCTGGGAAAAGAGGTGGTTTGATATTGAGGATAAAATATTTCTGGATTATCAGAACGACCGAAGTAGACCCATATGAATTTAATCAGTTCTCTCAACCGGTATATATTCAAAAGAAAGTACGTGGTCATGACATCATGGGATTTGATAAGGAATCATAATACCAGGCTATTGATTTTACTTGACGTTATATCCGTCGCTAACAGGTGGGCAATACACCACAATAGTCACGATTTTTCCGTATCGCAGGTCCATTCATGAGCAATTTTCCATTTCTACACTCATCGCCAACATCGATAGAGATGATATATCTGTGGTACGAGGAGAATATACTGCAGAAAGTATATGTTATAGGTCGTGTAAACTAGGACATCTAGAGATGCGACACAACTGGGAAAATTCTAGCTTCCACAGCTGTAGCTGCGACATTTTGTGCTCGGACAAATCTGAACTTCCAGAACTGCAGCTCTGAGAACCGGATATACAGCCCGAGAATTCTTATTTCATATCTTAAGGGCGAAACCTAGCTATTTTTCCCACTATTACTATAATAGTATGCTATGAATAAATGAGAGGATTATAATAATTTTCTAGTTGTCAGGTTCAATGTTCTTTTGCGAACTTTGTTTCCAGTTTCGGTAATAATAACATATCCTACAATTGGCAGTTACTTTTTAACCGCTACATTGATTAGTATCGTTTGCCTTTGAAGAAATTACCAACATTCATGAAACCAAAGTTACTAGCGAATGTTATTTGAAATTTCGACATAATACTCGTAATTAATAATGTTAATAAATGATACAGTAATACTTATTTTATTCAACAAATGGATAATCTTGATGATTAAGGCATGAGCGAATGTTCGTCGCAAGAACGACAGTGAGTGCGACAATTTTCACGAGTGTAATGATAAGATTATCCACAAGTTGGATACAACACTTTATGGCAGCTTGGCATTATAAATTGTAGGAAATAAATTATGAAAGAAATTCGGGAGCCATAGCTGACAAAGTCTTCATATGTCTGTATCGATTAGTTGCACCTGGCATTGACACTGAATAAAAAGAAATGGACGACCTTGCAGGTTATGTTACAAATGTTCCTTTATTTTGTTAATGTTAGTACTGTAGTTTATCTGACCACAGAACTGTTTTATGTGATATTACTAAAGTGATAAAAAATTAGTAAAGAATGGAAATAAATTATGCGTCACCTTCTGTCCTACATTTCATTTCTTGTTACATAGCGTAGAGGCGCTAAGCAAGATAGCAAGCGTTTCGATATTACATCATAGTAAATACGTCATTGCTTTTATTGCCATGCGTGCTATAATAAGCCGATTACGCACGATATCAGATGTACAGGGACATCAATTTACTTTTACTAACATTTTTTATATTAGCCTGGCTATATCTTTGGATTAAAGGTCCACAACCGGAAACACCGTTTGCTCCCCCCTTCCAAGACTGGAGTTCGATGATACTGGCGTGAAATACAAATCACTTTACTAGGTATAGGAGGGAAGAAAAGTAGTTCATTCATTTATGTAAAGTATGAAATATCGCAATTTTGAGTTTGATCATTTTCATTAGGTTTCTGTTTATTTAAAATACTGTACTGTATTAACACTTAGTGTTTTTACTCACGAATTGAGCTATCCATTCGGACGTATTAATTATGCAGTGTATATTGTACTGTTACAGAACATTAGCGTACAATATAGACAATGAAGTTAAATTTAAAAATAATCATAATATGGATATTTAAACACATTTCTGAAAATGGTAGCCGTTCATCTCGATACGGGCTTCAGTTCTTTTGTGCATATTATCGCACTATAGGCTATTGTACCTAATTCCAATTACTAGTTTCGTCCTTCGTACGCGTAACTCATGTTGAAATAATTCAACACCTACTCTATGAAAGAGTACCTTATGTACTGTAAATTTAATCTTCACTTCTGCCCGATCCGAAAAGATAAAATTACTCAGAAATCCTATCTACTGTTCGTTCAAGTGGTTTTGTCGCAGGGTCGTAGAAAAGGGAGGAAATCACGTGACAGTTAATTACTTAACGAGACCCTTTTATTTAAGTTATTTTAAACAGTTGTATAATATTACTTAGACGTCCAATTCCTAACAGAAATTAATGTTTTCAGAAATGAGCTAAGAGAGCCCAGCTACTAGACTTTACAGAGGGACGAACAGAAGCAGGTGGGGGAAACCGGGATGCGACGTAGGCAAACGGACGACAGTACCTGTGCGAATATATGATTGAATATTGAATGCTCTTTCGTCACTTGAAAACGCGAACATATTTCTGGAAATTACTATACTCACTAACTCAGTAGGTACAGCATACGCGTCTTCGGTTCTGTGTGGAGAACTGTTTGAAGTTTACTAGTAGAGGGGGTGGGAGTGAAGTACATTCAAAAACTCAGGTACAATAAAAATTGAAGTAAAAATAAAATGATGTCCCTGTAGTAATAGCCTGTTTATAATGCTAGGATGGCATATATACAGTATTAATAAACAACATACGTGTTGTGGTATTCGGTTTCCGGAATTTCTACTAATCATTTCATATGATCAAAATAAATATTTAGGTTAGATCTCATGATTTTTTTATTTATTTATTTGGTTATTTTACGGCGCTGTATCAACATATCAGGTTATTTAGCGTCTGAATGAAATGAAGGTGATAATGCCGATGAAATGAGTCCGGGGTCCAACACCGAAAGTTACCCAGCATTTGGTCGCATTGGGTTGAGGGAAAACCCCGGAGTAAACCTCAACCAGGTAACTTGCCCCTACCGGGATTCGAACCCGGGCCACCTGGTTTCGCGGCAGACGCGCTGACCGTTACTCCACAGGTGTGGACGGTCTCATAAATCGTAAACTGTTTTGTCTAACCAATGTTTTTCACGTTATAAAGTAAAATAATACATTTTAGTATTAGATTAATCAAGCATAAATAATCTGATTTTACCTGATTTGGTGATATGTGAAAACATTGAAAAGTTAGCCAAATTTAAGTTTTAGGAAATAACACTGTTCAACAATGAAAGTGTAAATTTTTATGTAGTGATCAAGAATATCAAAGAGAAATTTAAAGCAAGTTAAAAAAATTACAATAGGTAGGCAGACGTATAAGAAACAATGCTTAACTTCCTTATATTATTTCATTAGCTCTAGTTTCCATTTTACACTGCTTTGTTATAGTCGAGTAATTTTATAGGGATTTTATAGCAAGTTAAAAAAATTACAATAGTTAGGCAGAGGTATAAGAAACAATGTTTATCTTCCTTATATTATTTCATTATTCCGGTATTGGTGTTTGTCAGTGACTCTGGGGAATCCCTTGTGACACTCGAGCACTAATCTTCTAAAATAGCAGGACTCTAATTTTCCTGCATAACTCTTCTCCATTGTGGACATGTCCTGAGGGAATCACTAACCATGTTCATCATTTAATGCACCAGAATCCTTGGGGAAGATGTCGAGATGAGACTGGAGGAAGTGTGTCTTCATTCATGTATGTTATGTTGTATTATTTCTATTTTTATGTTTGGATTTGTGATTGGCACTGGAATTTATCATTACCAATGATATTACGCCAGTCAAGTAATAATTTGTTTAAAAATGTATTGGTTTGACTAGTTTCTGGAACATGAGTACATTTATTTAGTGAATACTTCGATAATAAGATGCGAACGACTTACTTAAGAAACTAGAGCTAAGTATTTTTGTGGATGGTGATATTTTATCATCTTATGCTCAAATGAATCTGAACACCCCAATTTGATGCAGTTGACATACTTTCAAAGAAAATTTGTTGTTCACTGTACTCTTACATCAACCCCACTACCGTTGCAGCAATATCCTTGCCGTAAGTGGAACCTTCAGTTCGGTGTAGTAAATAAAACTTACGACACTGAATACTTATTTAAAGAAATATTACCAAATCTCAGCATATGTCTCTAGATCATCCTTTTATTTCCTACAGATGATGCAGACATTGTAATAAGTAAAAGTGTAGAAATTGCTTCAAAAACCTAATGAATGATGTTAAGGAGAAGCAGCTGGTCCAATTTGAGTGTAGACTACTTTCGTGGAGAATGAAGGCAATTTTCTGTAAAATAACTAATTCAATTATAATTATTAATTTGAATAATGTCGATTTTCATCCAAGAGGAATAATTTTTGTTGAATTTCTAAGTACATAAATTTATCACTTATTTATCTTATTTACTTAATTACTTACTAATTTATCTACCCATCTATTTATTTATTTAGGTATAACAGATGTATCCTATGATTGAGGTTCTGAACGATATGTAGATCTATTATAAGGCAGTACATCTCACTTAACGATATGTATCAGAAGAAGAACAATAATTGTTTGTATGCAACTGAAGTCTGACTAGTGTATTGTGTCGCCATGTTGAGAGATCTGGCCGCGTCGGAATTCGAGCACGCGTCCGGCAGAAGGGAGGGCGCGAGGAGAGGAGAGAGAAAGCTGCGAGACGTTGGCCGCTGTGTGGGGTGAGAGGGGAAGGAGGCCAATTGCCGCGTAAGTGGAGAAACGTCTCGAGACCGATTGTTACAGAAACTTCGAGGATTGAAGGTACGAGAACGTGTGATGTAGTAAATAAAAGCGCGAGCAGTTCAGAACAGCCAGTCTGTTTTGTTAAGCAGCAGTGAGCGAGCAAGGAAGCCAGCTTTCGAGACCGGGTTTCGGACAGCTAGTTCAGTTTGTGAATCGGCAGCGTCCAGGCGGAAGCAACGCATCTGGGAGTCTTGGGTCCGACGTGCCGTGAACTTGAGTAACTGTGGCAGCGTCCAGACGGAAGCAACGCGTCTGGGAGTCTTGGGTTCGACGTGCCGTGAACTTGAGTAATTGTGGCAGCGTCCAGGCGGAAGCAACGGGTCTGGGAGTCTTGGGTTCGACGTCCCGTGAACTTGAGTAACTGTGGCAGCGTCCAGAAGGAAGCAACGCGTCCGGGAGTTTTCGGTTCGCAGTTCAGTGAACTTTATCTGAACGTCTTGGGTTCGAAGTGCACCGTGATCTTGAGTGAGCTAGAAGAACTAGACAAGGCGAACGAACTGAGAACTGACAGTTTTGTTGTACATAGTGCTTTGTGACCATTAGTTGAGATTAGTACAGCGTTGTTCTTCTCAATAATCCGCGTGAATTGTCATTGTCGTCTGTGAAGTGTAATAACGAATACTGTGTTGCTGTGTTGAGTGGAATAACCATTGTTGACAGGTGTGTTATTAAAGTTTAGAAGTAAAAACCACATTGCTGTTACTGAATTAATAAAAGTCACAGTATTATGTAACCAGTCGGCGATATATTCAATGGAGGGGGGAAAGGAAATGGCCATCCTACCCCATTATCTTCTATCACAGTTGCCTCATAAGTGGTGTCTCGTTAGTATCACTTGTAAGGTTCAGACCTGTCTTCGGACAGTTGACTAAACAACAGGTGGCCTGTACTGACATGGATATTTAAATTAAATAAAGAGTATATTTTGCATAATTTCAAAGAGTTAAATTAAATAATTAATTTAAATGTTCAACTAACATATTTAACGATTGGGAAAAACTGAAAAAAGTGTTGCAGAGAAAGTAATACAATAGCAATTATGTAGGAAGGAACGAATAGGTGGGAAGAGAATTCAGTTCCTCTAACAAAATTGAAAACCAAAGTTAGTTTGAATTCTGTATAAAGTATCGCCTAATGTTTGTACACAGCGCGTCAAATTCTCATTGGTGGAATCTTAAAATTTTATCTTGCCATAGTAAAATTTATATATTATTTAAGTTCTTCAGTGTGTTCTGCTTATGCAGATCTTCCACTGATGCATTTCTTGTATCAATACCTAAACCTGCTATAATTTCCCCATTCTATCCCGCTACACTATCTTCTCGGTCACGCTCAACAAGTTTTCTAGTAGGGAAATTAAAAATCAACAAATTATAGGGGATAATATTCATTATATAACGTCCTGGCACCTGCCTCCCACACGAAGTTGTGCAACATATTACACTCATTTACAGTACATTAACCAGATTTTCTGCTGTAGCGATGATGGATTGACGGAAGATCCTCCACCGTACTTCAGAATTTCAAAGGCATTTTCTATTAGCCTTCTGGCTCGACTTAATATACAATTTAATACAGCTCCCCCGTGCGAATTGCTAGGTCTTGCGTAAGGCTTCATTAAGTATTTCTTAATTGGAAACGCTGTATCGCCGACGAGGAAAGAACTTGAGGTGGAAATTTGTATCATATTTTCCTTGGATATTTTTACAAGTTCGAAGTCTTTCAACACGTCACCATCACAAACACGAAATAAAAGTATGCTATGCCTTTTCTTCTAAATGAACACACTTACAAGGGAACCGTTCCAGATAATGAAACTTTAATTCAATAAAAATGCATATTTAAGCTAGTTTCTTTCGTTAGGAAAGGTGATTATAGTCGTTCGTTTCGCTTTTTTCGTTTACGAAATATACTGACTTGAAAACCGTTGCTATTTATACCGCTTCTTCGCGCACTCGGATCCCCATAGCCCTGCAACCTGCATTAATCCTCTACTCAATTTCTTTCCCTTAACTCACATTAATATAGTAGGCCTAGTGCAATCCATGGCATCTTTCACTCATTCGTACGCTGTCCAAATCCATAGATATGCAGCTAAAAGTCTAGAAACACAACTGTACATACCATGCTTTCAAGAACCGAAAGAGGAATTTGGACCTAAAGTAAAACAACGTGTAGACAATTATAAACCATTTAAAATGTCGTGATCGATGCAAGTAGTTCCGGTAAACTGACAAAAGAAACACGTGAGAAGACGGTTAAGAGACGTATTTCTCCCGGATGTGAAGAAAGACACATTACTACTTCTGGATTCCTGGAGTGGTCAGATAGATTGACACTATATTTACTTTTGAAGGAGTAAACAATACTTTACATGATAGGACAATAATTAAAACAAATTATCTCTCAAAAACTGCAATATTTTTGCAACCCTTAGATGTGTATTTTTAGGCAATATAGAATTGTAATTATAAGGCTAGAAGAGTATTTCAGACATAAAATTATCTGTGAAAACATTCCAGACACATTGCACGGTAGGGGCTTCATAATGACATTCCATTATGTCGTGTATCAACAGTTTCATTCACCTGTCCTCAAAGACATGCTCATATACGCGTGGCAGAGGTGTGGATATGTGACGGAGAAACATGTGAGAAAGTTTTATAACGTTCTTTCAACAATGTTTCTTGTTGGAAACAGTGTGTGTGTCTTAAAGAAGAGTGTGAAAAACCAGCCTATATAAAACGTTTCTACTGTTTAATTACTCTTTGTTCCGACCACTTCATTTCGAACTCATACCATATTATATTAAGGTGAATTACAAAGTTAATACATATTTTAAATTCAAATTGAATTTGTATTTCAGCAAGAGTACTCTATTAATGCGAGTTAAGAGAAAAAGAAAATATACTAGAGCATTAATGCGGTAGCTGTGATTCGGTATCGCGGAACTATGAGGATCCGAGTGCGCGCAAGAAGCGATATAAGTAGCATCGATTTTCAAGTCATTATGTCTCGTAAACGAGGAAAAAGCGAAACGAACGACTATCACCACGTTCCTTAACGAACGAAAATTAGCTTAAATATGCATTTTCATTTAATTCAAGCTACACGACGTGGGACGATTCCCTTGTTAGTGACGCTTGTGGTATCTGTATTTAGATGTACTTGCCATCACTGCCTCTAATGCAGTGAGGAATTTGTCAACCCGCTTGCTGCATTTCGCCATTCTTTTTCACTTGGCGGATGTTTCAAGTAACTGCAGCAAAACTGTAACCGCAGCTCGTATGGCGTCAGATAGTATGCCCGAAACAATGCTCCGACACATCGGTAGGCGAAACTAAGAGTGCGTTGACCGTCTCCAGTATCAAGCTATGTTGGAAATGTGGACTATATTATAGCTAGTAATTCTGTCTATCTGAAATATGTGACAACGTATTGATTTTAACAGCAAATTTATAATGTAAATATAAAAACCTAAGCGTTACGGTTAATCTTTGACAAGGAGTGAGAACAGTGTACATTTGACATAAGTTATATTTATCAGAGGTTCAACTAAGCCCACAAGATACAAGTATTTGAACCTGAAAATGATATAATCCTAGTTTTATTACAGAAATTCTACTGTATACGTTATGAAAACAAGTGTACTTAATAATATGAAAATAAATTGATTGAATAAAATCTCACCTTTCAGTGTACACCCTTATGCACAAGAAGAAGAAATTCACACCACATAAACTACAGTAGTTCCTGAGTACGATTACCACATCTATGACCATTTCTGAACTGAATTCGCCGACTAACGAATCTCTTACTCCACATGACAGTGTTCTGTTTCTTTTAATTCTTTGCATAAATATATTCGGAGAAGGAAAATATCTTATACATCTGTTTTTCTCAGTGTCGGACATGTTTTTATTCTAACCAAGCACAACACAACCATCCATCATAACTGGTTAAATAACGGCACATTAGCTGCACCAGAAATACAACAAAAGTGAAACTGGATACAGAAGGAACACCAACATACAGCGAGGGGTGAGACAAGGAGATCCCTTGTCACCGAGGATCTTTAATTGTGTATTGGAGGAGGTCTTTCGCAAGTTACCTTGGGGTCGCAAGCACGGCATATCTATTGACGGAAGAAAACTGACCAATCTACGCTTCGCTGATGACGTGGTTCTGTTTGCCAGATCCAGAAAACAGTTGGAAGAGATGCTGAATGATTTGTGCGAAGAAAGCATGGCAGAGACCTAACAATGAATACCAGCAAAACCAAAGTATAGACCAACAACGCAGATGGGCAGATGATCGTCAACAATGTGAACATTGAATTTGTCACGCAATACATTTAACTTGGCCAGACTATATTTCAGAACAGCATGGAGAAAGAAAATTATATATGAATAGCATCAGCATGGAAAACGTTTTGGAGTCTATCCGTCATCCTAAAGGACAAGAGCCAGAAATTGCAGAACAAGAGGCAGATCTTCAACAGCTGCATTGCACCTACACTTCTGTATGGGGCGCAATCCTGGTCACTCACCAAGAAACAGACATTAAAATTAGGATGACGTCAAAGAAGAATGGAAAGGAAAATATACAGAATAAGCCTGAAGGACAGAGTCAGAAACGAAGAAGTACGACGACGAAGCGGCATGGAGGACGTGGTCACACTAGCTGATAGGATGAAATGGCGTTGGGGAGGACACGTGGTACGAATGCAACCTACCAGATGGGCACACACGGCGACACTGTGGGATCCAAGAATTGGCTGGAGAAACCGTGGACGACCGAGAACCAGATGGAGGACGAGTTCAAGTTGCAGCTAGGAGGACTGTGGACCAGAATAGGACGCCAAAGGACACGGTGGAAGGACGCAGTCAACCATTGTTGATCGGTAGCAACAACTAGTGCTAGTGTAATTGTGGACAATAAAACTAGGAATGTAAATATAGACCATAAGGTCGGCTCTTCTGATGGTCAAGACTCGAGCCACCCCTGCCTTAAGGCTGGGTTTACACATTGCGATTTTGCAGAAACGATTTTGTGGGACCGATTTTGCAGGACGACAACACATTGGTTTAAATGGAACTGTGTACACATTGCCGCAGAATTGGAGCTTGCGGGACTACAGACTACAGCATGCTGCAGTTTTGCAGGATGCCGCACGGCGGGATGTACTACAACACACGGATTCAAATGGTGACGTGCACGCAGTGCAGTTTTGCAGGATCCCGCACGGGGGGTTTTACAACTACAACTCAAGCATTCAGGTAGTGACAAAGCATCCACACAGAGCAGTTTTGTCGTCCGTATTTTTGTGGATCTACACTCTATAGCGAATGAAGTATTCGAACACCGACGAACTTGTAAGAAATATTATAACATTGTAGAATAATGCACTTGTTTACATGAAACATTTTTTCTGCACATACCGAAGTGTAGGAAATATTCAGTATTGAA
Organism: Periplaneta americana; assembly: GCF_040183065.1. NCBI lineage: Eukaryota > Metazoa > Arthropoda > Insecta > Blattodea > Blattidae > Periplaneta > Periplaneta americana. Next base: position 72,502,635 of record NC_091127.1, on the reverse strand, counting down.
AAGAAAATAAAAAATGTGTATATTTAAAGACACGTTTAAGTTTAGTAAGATGTGTAATTGTGTAAATTGAAAAAGTATTCGAAAAGTTTAAACTCCAGTGACGATTAGACCTGTGACTTTTACGCGTTTGATCGTGGGAACTTCTTATCACAATGGGGTTCATTCTCCAGTGGCCAAAGAAAAAAAAAATTGAAAGCATGAAAATAACTTGCCGCTCAAGAAAAATGTCCGAACCAAATGGAAAAGCAATTTTAAGAAAAAAAAAATCCCGTTTAAGTGCACCGAAAATTGTCTCTGATCTTGAACTACAACTAAGTGTAAGTGACAGCACAGTTCGTAATTATTTGAAAAACACTGAACTCTACTCATGAGTAAAACCTTATTGGTGTCACTTATGAGGTTCCAATCTGTCTTCGGCAAGTTGACTAAACAACAACATAATTATATTGAAATTTATTCAGTTTATTTTGTACATTTTATCATACATGTTATATTACAGGACAAATAACTGAAATGGCTGACTATTGTGTTAATAATTATTATCTTTGATCGTATGGGATGCTTTCCTAACAATGCCATAACTTTTCTCTTTTTAACTGAGCTTCCTAAACTATATTCTACAGTAACCTTGCTTAAATACTAAACGGTTATCTGTAACTCACCATCTTAAATTGGCAAATATCACTTGTTTATCTGCAAACATTATAGAATTTAAAATCTGTGAAACTAATTAAAATGTGTTGTCGAGATTGTTTTGTTCAAAACAGGATGACCAGAACTCTTATCGATATTCTGAAACATAGTGCTGTAAAGATGATGATCAAGAGTTCATCGAAGAAATTGGATATTCGATAAAATTAAAAAAAAAAAGTTATTTTCATACTCTTTTATTTAAGTAATTTTGAAATTTAACAAACCCTTCATTGATACAAAAAGAATGAACCCAGGATCTTCTTTCTATTGATTCCTTAAGCAAACTAACAGCTTCACACACAGAGCTTGCAGTTTTGAATGACTAGTGGCCGGTTTCACCAAGCTTCTTTAAATCAGCACAAACGACTTGTCAGCAAATGGATCGTTTAATTTTAACGGAATCTTTAAAAGTTGACTGTTTCACCAAGCCTCGTATCTTTAAAATTAACAGGCGTTTACTAACGAGGGGATTTTGTACTTGTATCTTGCATGTTTTGTTTTTCATACCACCATGGCTTCGAAATCGCGAATTTCATTGGTTACATATGATCATGGCTGACTTTGTTTGGCATGAGGAAACAATCATAGGCAAACGGGTAAGAGGCAGTAATTTTAAGAACATCTTCCTAAATACAGTATGTTGTCATACCGCAATTAAAAAAAAAAAAAAAAAAAAAAAGACAGCTGCTTCCAAATGTAAATAATAGGAATGTAGAGCAGTTAAATTGTAGCTTCTAAAGGAAATCTGAGAAAATTTAGCGGACTACAAGGTCGACAGCTTAAAAATTGATGCCACAATTAATTCTATACAAAGCATTCTAAGCAGTTATATTAGGCCTAAATTTAGTACGGGAAATCGCCTCTTCCATAAATTGCATACTACTTTTCCACTGTATTTCATGCAGATTTATTAGTACCCTGTAACAATTTTGCCATGCTTGTGTGGCAGGATTCAGGAGAAGTGTCATTAAATTGGATTTTAAGGGATATCCATTGTCTCCTGAAAGAAAATCTGTTTGCACCCTTTTCATTTAAAAGGCATCCTCCTTCGGAATATTGTGCTATCCGTGTAGACCGTAACATTATCTTAAACCGAGAAGAATCTGTTGGAGAGGCGTTAAGTGGGTGATTCCTATCTGTCGTATTCTAACCTATTACAATTTCAATAAACTAGCGCTGAGGTAGTTCTGAGGTAGAAGTGAAAATCGTTGAACTTATAAGGGATTTTTTTGTGGTAATGCAGTTGATCGTATATGCAAGGCATAACAGAAACCTAAACTAATCAAACGTAACCTGTCACAGATTCGTATGTGCAAGGTGTATAAGCAGAGTACGAAGGAAACTACCTCAGCGCTAGTTTAGCCACAATTTTTCTATGCGGAGCGTTACATAGGCCTATGAAACTGTTTGAATATTGAAGGTAAAATAGGATCTTCTATTGCAGAATCTTTTGGCTATATTACTGCCAGGATATACGATTGGAACATGTACACAATCTATGTTGTCTATGACAACATAAAATTTAGCTATAAGCTTATTAGGCCTATAGAAATAATGACTATCGTAGTGTTGATAATACTTCTGATAATTTATTCACATATCTAGACAATACAGCTTTTGATACCCCGATCATATCATCAATTACTATTTCAAACTTCCCGCAACGTTATTTTAAAACGTGAAGAATCTGTTGAAGAGGCGTTAAGTGGGTGATTTCTATCTGTCGTATTCTAACCTATACGGTATACCGGTATTCAGTTTCTTCTAGAATCATTCTTACTACTTATTTCCTTAATGTGTAGCTTTCGTGGAATTCTTTATCACTTAAATCTTCAAAATTATTATTCCGAGTGTTATTACAACATATAAGTTCGTCGTTATGTTGAAGTTCTAAATAAAGAACATCATCGAATAATTACGTCCGCCATGTTGTTGACTTCTTAATGCATCGTTACTGTTTTAACGCGACGAATAGGTCCTAATAAATTAACGATGAATTTAAAGATGCGTTAGCAATAATGATACTTGGTGAAACACAAAAACTGACCAACGTGTCATTAAATTATTTAACGAGACGTTATAATGATAACGAAGGTTGGTGAAACCGGCCGTAGGTGTCAGACTACAATAACGGACCTTCGGCTGGGCCTCAAATTTATGATCACCCAAACGAGGGATTGCGTTTTTGTGGGAGATGTGTAGACCGATGAAGGGCATCCCATCAGGGAGGTAATAAAACGGGTCCTGCAAAATCGCAATGTGCAGACCCAGCCTAAGCAGGAGGCCTTGCCCCACTGGAGATTTACGGCTTTTAATAATATTATTATTATTATCACCATCATCATCATTATTATTATTATTAAGTACACCATAAACGCATAATTTAAAATTAGCGTGGTCACCGGCGTAGCTGAAGCGCTTCTCTGCCGATTTGAAGTCGCGCTCGAGCGTCGGTTCGATTCCCGCTTGGGCTGATTACCTGGTTTGGTTTTTCCAAGGTTTTCTCCTACCTTAAGGCGAATCCTCGACCTCGCCTCGCCAAAAAACCATCTCACTATCACCAACCTCATTGACGCTAAACAACCTAGTAGTTCATACAGCTTCATTAAATAACAGACTAAAAGTAACAGCGCATCTGTCAAGGTTCCGTCACGTTATGTTACGTTTAATTACGCATTTTAAGAAAGAGAGCGGCGCATAACGTGGACCGAAACTCATTCTATTCAATTACTTTCACAGTGGGTAATGTAATCGAGACTGTTTGAAAGAAAATGCGTCCATTCAGGACGCAGAGATCACTCAAGATGGACAATGTAGTATTATTAATTTATGATGAAATTACTTGCACTCAGCGTAACATACGCAGAGGTCCACCGCTGTGGAGTAACGGTTAGCGTGCTTGACCGTGAAATGTGTGGGATCGGGTTCAAATCTGGTTGGAACAAATTACCTGGTTGATATTTTTCCCGGGTTTCCCTTAACCCATTAAGATCAAATGCTAGGTAACTTTCGGCGCTGGACCCTGGACTCACTTCGCCGCCATTATCACCTGCATCTCACTCAGATGCTAGATAACCATAAAAGTTGATAAAGCATCGTAAAATAACTAAAAGAACACACCTCGTATATCGAATCTTCAACTTTATTAAGCAAAGATCAATGCATTTTATTCACATAATTCATGATAAACACAAACTCGTTCTGAGATACAGCGCCTTCAACTTATTCTTTCTATCTGTATTTAGTGTTAGTTTATCTTCCGTAAAATTAATTTAATAGTGTTTAATTCCTTACCTTAAGACATAAAATGTTTAAATGACCTCCACCAGCTTCAATACAACGCTCACACCAACAAAGAAGATGCTGAAATACGCGATCCAATTGCTGCCTTGAAATACTGGAAATCACGGTCCGAATATATTTTTGAAGTTCCTCCAATGTATGAGGATTGTTCACATACACTTTATGTTTTAACATACCCCAAAGATAAAAGTCATATGGTGGTATACGTCTCGGAAGCAGGGAATGAAACAATGCGATAAGGAAGAGTAGGCGACAGGAAAGGTCACGAGATACCTTGAATCATATTCAAGAGTACAGTCGGAAGAGAAATGACATCGATAGAATCAGTCTTGCGTTGTGATAGTTACATTACGACTTTAGTTTGTTCCATTGGATGTGAATGCGTGTCTTGTATCGCAAGGTTTTATTATTTCATTCGTAAACAGCGCGTTTAATTAGCTTGGAATTGTTCTCTTGTTACTTTCTTTATTTCCACAGCGATGTTCTCATTTGTTCATCTTCTTGAAAGAGACAGTACTTCCATCGGCCCGAACCGCTCGCTCCCTCGGCGTGCCTACATACACACGTCAAAACAGACAATAACGCTACCATTGTTTTTCGGTAATCGTTCCTTGCGCGAGCTCTAAACACCATGATACATTATACTTAAACATATCACAGTTCATCACACACGTTAAAAAAAATAAAACTGACCAAACACTTTCACACCTTACAGAAGACAAACTAACACTGATTGTATGCTGGGTCGCACAACACTGCTGGGTTTTCCAGCTTCAAATAACCGGCCTATCCGCCCGCCCGCCTGCCTCCGTCACCGCACAACACCGCTTGGTTTTCCCGCTATAGAGAACGGTTTATCAACCGCCCATCTGCCGTGGCCAGGGTTGCGTCTTAAGTTGAAGGCGCTGTATAACACTTAATGAGTCCAATAATCGAACTCTTGAGAGAGCGACATACTGTATAGTTGCCGGTAACTGGATATTCGTAGGTTTCGGAAGGTATATGCAGATTCTGCCGGAAGTCTGTTCCTGTGTCTTATTAAAGATCATTGAAAAGGTTTAACGTATAGAAAATTGTTTCTATTGAATTTGAAATATATCAGGTGGAATGAAGGGTAGGCGCGATTTAAGAACAGTAAGCCTAACTTCAAACCATCGGTTACACAGGCCTCTATGATGTGTCTTTGTAAATGTGTAATAATTTCCCATTTTGTTCCACTGTAAAGCACTCATAACTGAATAAGATCCCGCAGAAGAATAATTACAGCACCTCCTTTGACTTTAAGTTCAGAAACTCTCTTCTCATTTCTCCTCTTCTCTATGTTTCACTGGCATTTTCTCTACGGTTTTTCAGAGTTCTTTCAACATTTAGAGTATTTATTCCACGTGTTTCACTCATGTCACCAATATCTTACATAGCACTTCTCACAATAACGATAAGGCATTATTTCCTATGTAATGCACTTCCAAGTTGATTACAGCTTATTATTCGCAACCGTTACTTCTGTTTGATTAGTCTCACGGCGTTTCGCTCTTCTCATTTCCAATCGTTCTTTTCTTTCTTCAATGTTTTCTGTCTGTCGTCTTTGTCGAAAAGCTTCATTTCGGTCTCTCAGTCTATTTGATCCATCCTCTAATATGCTTCATTAGCATTTTCTCCACAGTTTTTCCTTTCTTAAAACTTATACGCCGTAGGCCTATATTACATTGAAAACGCTGAAACATTGTTTTGTAGCATATCATGTACGATGATGGAGATATGATACTAAGCAGACAGCCATCTAATAAAAAATAGCTTATTTTCTTCCCGAAAGGTGGTTTTAAACTAGGGACAGGGAACTCGTATTGCAAACAGAGCAATCAGCGGGAATACGTACAAAAAACAGCAAGTAATGTAGCAGGAGAGGCTGAGCACCTTGAGAGAGGCAGTTCCCCATCGCTGTTTTAAATCTATGGTGAAAGAAAGGATTTGGTAATGAAACAAAATTCCTGAATATTTTAGGCTATTTTCCAGAATTGTTATACAGGTCATTCACAAGGATTTACCATCCTTTACGGAACTTATTTCCCAAGACATTCTGCGCAAAAAGTGTCATATAAACATGGCTCCTATTCTCAATATTTACATAGTTACGTTTCGTTATTGGAACGCATTGCTGTGAACGCGTGATCTTGGTCAGCGTGCAGTCAGCAGCCAGCGCGAGCGCTACGGAAATCAAAGATAGCCGTATGCAGTTACGTAGCGTGACGAGTGCCGTTCACAAGCGTGCGGCCAAGTGTACTCAAGTGCACGGCGACATTTTTGAAAATGTGTTCTAAACTCTCCAATACTGTAAATTAGGATGCAAAATTGAACTGCAAACAATTAAGTCGGTGGAAGTGGTGTGATTTGTAATAATTGTTGTGATAAGTGCGTTAGAATAATGTAATTTTCTAGTTAAAAATAGAAAAAGATGTTTGTACGAAGCAACTAAGGAGTTCACAGCATATTTTTAGCTTCATAATACAGTACTTGCCAATTAAAGAAATGATACTTCTGAATAATTCATTTACTATTTGTATTATTCTTGCACCTTCAAGCTAAAGAAAAAACGCATTTTACAAACAACTTTAAATTAGTATAACTCTGAATATATTGAGATTAGAAATTATGTTTATATCACTTTTTTGCTCAAAATGTCTTCAAAAATAAGCTCCGTGAAGAACGGTAAATCCTCGTGAATCACTCTGTATATGCAATCTGGATTTTTTAACATTCATAAGAAAAACCGTGCATCACTTTGAAACGTTTAGCTTACTGAACAATAACAAAGTACAATTGAACGAAGGAAACATACATGGGAGAAAGGTACTTATATTTTTAAAACCGTTTTTATAAAGTAACTCTACAAACTCATGAATTTTATATGGAGTTCAAGCGACTTACATAATTTTCAGCAGAAGAAGAAAAATGAGTAGTTTTGGTTGGTACTTGATAATAAAGCGTTTTTCTTGTCCATATTGCTTAGCTCTAGTTCAGAAATTATCTTCATAATCTATAGTTGTTTCTTAGTCTGAAATTGTAAAATGAATTTGGAAACAGATGCGGCAATATTTTGAGAAAGAGAAAAACAGAATGTAATTGTTGATCAGAAGATTGCTTAATTACAATATCACAGAGAATAGTTACTTTCTAACCTACTGTTGTAATTTTACGAAGTAAAATATTACAATCATTACAATGGGTTCTTTGAGTGGTATTTCGCGGAGTATCCGAATTACTTTGGGAGTGTCTTGCTGGAATTCTTGGTTTTCTAGAGATCGATCAGTGTCTTGTTTGCGTGGGGTTCATCGGGTAGTGGATCACAACTTGGTTTTAATTATTTGTGCTTTTTACGATATACATTATAAAGATGGATGCTCGTCCTGTTCAAATAGAAATTTGTAGCTCATTTTCTCCACGAAGTAGGCTAATTAAAGAAAACATTCAATTGGTGTAACTTCTACTCGGCGATTGCTATGAAATAAACAGTGTACACCGTAAGCAACGTCATAAATTTCGGGAGTAATTCTTTGAGACATTTCATACAAAAAGGTGTCAATACAATTTCGCTCGGTTTTGCTTCCTTTTCGAGATAAAAATTGTTTTATATGAAACATTACACAGCGTGCTTTGTGAAAACCATTGATTTCATTCTCAATACGTTGAGTAAATTTAAGAGAGCAGTATATTATGATAATAAATGATTGAAAGAATTTTCGTTTTGTCCTTCAAATGTGCAGAAATAGGAGCCAAACAAATGTAACATTGTGAAATTCCTTTGCAGAACTAAAAGTCAACATTTGTTAGGATCAAATTTCTGCACATTATACACCTCTCAAATTGACTGAGTATTTTTGAAATTGAATCAACTGCTTTCCCTAAACACGCTATGAAATGTTTCATATAAACAATTTTTATCTCGAAAAGGAGTAAAAAACAAGCGAAGTTGTATGAAACTTTTTTGTTCGAAATATCTCAAGAGAATAATACTCTGAAATTAATTACATTACTTACGGTTCATTATGTATAACTGGGCAACTAATGTTCCAAAGTGCGTAGAAACCAACTGCTCGTATTGATCAGACTGGAATGCAGGATGTCACATGTCTTGACTCTGTTGAAAAGTGCGGATCTGATCTTGTGAAGCACAGTTTACTCTAGGTAGTGCAATATAGCATTGTTATTCTCCTATTACGTTAGCGTACTTCATGGAAATCTTAATGTGTGGAATGGCCTATTTTTGTCTCCGTTATCAGTTAGAATTACATCATTCGCGACGCAAGAAAGCAAGGGCTTTATTTTGTGTTTTCACACATAACTCTATTTAATTAGAATTCACAGCGCTAGTTTACGTATGTTTGGAGATAACTCAATCACTTCGGCTCCGCCAACCTCTTATAAATCAGTTCATCTAGTTGCACTGTTTTCATTTCAAAACGCTCGACTCACTATCTGCCGTGCGTCACGCAGTGTTCTTCAAAACCATAGCTTTAAATGCATCATAATTCTAGTTGAAGTCTTGTACCATTAAAGTTCAGATAAACAATGTTTTTAGATACTTCTAAGCAGAAAAAAATTTTTGATTCCTGAAAACAGTTTTTAAGTTAATGTCAAAAGTATCAAACACATTAGAAGAGTGATTATTTATACAGTATATAATAAGTAGAGCTGAGATTCCTTTAACCTGCGCGGTGCTGTAAACGACGCAGCGACTATGTTTCTAGGGAAAGTAAAAGACAGAGAATACCTTTACGACCCCATTCGGAAGCAGTGCTCGTGTATATACAGGTACAATCGGGTGAAAAATCTTCTAGTAGGTCAATGAAACAGTTTCCAATTGTACTACATTTTTCGCTATTGATCAAAATTTGCACTGAATTTAACACAGTGCACTTTATATAACTTTGAAAAGTAATTAAATGAAATATATAAATATAATATATTTCTATGAATAACAAAAACTAGTAATTGTAGTTTCACATACATAAATAAAATGTACTTTTATAGGTAGCGAAATCCGGTTGCGAATACCAGCTATAACGGCTGGGGGGGATCATCGTGCTAACCACACGATACCTCCATTCTGGTTGGATGATTGTCCATCTCTGCTTCGGCATGTGGGCGTGAGGCCAGCAGCCTGCTGGTCGGTCTAGGCCCTTCACGGGCTGTAGCGCCACGGATTTATGCATAACAAATACTAGTATATGGTTCACTGATTTTTATGACAATAAATTACAATATTAATTCTGATTGTATCAAAAGAAAGAGAGGTGCAGTCGTGCGAAAAGTCTTGTTGGGTACTTGTACTCCGTGAGGTAGACGGGAATTCTTCCTGTTATGTTTTAACATGAATTTTCATATGTTCACTATGTCTTCTTGAATTACAATGTCAATGAACGAAATTTATTTTTTCCGCTCTTATTTCCACATTACATACTTTACAAAATATATTGCACTTTCACACAAAAGTACTCACAGCCAAATTCGTTTACCAATATTTTTGTTGCAATTTGTGTTTCTTATTTTCGGCATATTTCTGAACAACGTAAGACTAAGTTCTGACTAGCGCTTGTGCTCGTAATAAATTAAATGTCCATGTAATTGAGTCAGGAGAAAAGAAACTTCACGGGACAACTTCCTTTGATTTCGAGTTCTCGTTGGGAATGTACGCTCGTAACTCTATACGTGACTGCAGCTATAGTCTAGACACCACTAACCTACATATTTTCAATTTTTTGGTTAAAAGAATCGCAGCTCAGATAATAAGTATGTAAAATTCGAGAATTGGTGAAAAAGTTTCAAATAGGACGACGATATGTGTATTTTAAATTTAAGGATTAATGCAGATTTTTTTATAAAATAAATGGAAACCGTTACATAAAGCGCCAACATAAAATAAAATGTTATTTGTTCATGTAGGTAGAACACAGAGTAAAGCTATCAAACAGCTGCTGTTGTAGATGTCTCGCGCTTTTGACGCATGCAGAGTGCGGTTTACAAAAAAATAATGTACAAGGAAGGGATATCAGTTGCAAACACGTTTGTTTTTATTCCAGTGCACCTCGCCACAGGTTCTAAGCGAAAGTGGAAGAAACTTCAATTTTTGCTCAATAGAGCGTACTGAGAAACCACCACCGAATAAATCGAGGACTTCTTACATATTACCACAATCTACTATATACAGTCACGAAGCTTGGGATGATTTTTTGCCAACGTGTTACATTTCTCGCGATAGTTGCTAGCCGCTTGGAGCGCTGTGAGTACTAGGAACAATGGACTGTGTCACTGCCATTGTGATCTAATACAGGCCGTAAGGCAGACCATGTGACTCGCTTAACCCGATCACGAAGGGAGGCGTTTCAACCATATAAATTAATTGGAATGCATAAAGAGTAACATAAATTTCTCTCAAATGTAGTGTAATTGCATAATAAAATTTAAAACAATGATTATGGGACACTTCAGACATGATTCCTTGCGAGTTAAGGTGTAATATTATTTTTGGTGGGAAAATTATGTTGTTCGTATGTGTAATACCTGCCTTTATTTCGATTAAATATTGCGAAATTCTTGTACATTCATTTATGCACGATTCAATAATTTTCAGTTGCACCGCACGAATATTTAGATATGTTGAAATTATAGGTTATGTTTACTGTACCAGTTTCCCCTTTCTGTCTTATTTTAGTGATCCACAATGCTTTGCCATTGATATGAAAATTATAGGTTATGTTTACTATATTTAATTAATATTCCTAAATTCGCAATCATACATTATAATTAAGCATAATATCATGTATGATACCCCGGACATTCAATTTGTCTGTATTTTAATACTGGAATTGAGTACTGAATTATTGTATTTATCTATTACTTAAGAGACGAAGTAACACAATTGTACGTACACTAATTTCATAAGAGTGGTATGGTAAATGTTTTGTCTAAAATTAAGGAGGTAGATGTGCTAAATTAAAATCACAATATAAATTATTTTTTATTAAACCTCAAAATAGCTTCCATACTAAACTTAAAATGTTGACGAGAACAGATTATGTTAACATGTAAAATTATCTTCACACTAAAATAACACAGTTTTGTAATTATTTCTGCAACATATTATGCAACAAGAAGTAAACGGAGCTTATGGACACATTACACTAAATAAAGCTTAGCAATGATACGCAATAAAGTTATAATATAATATTTCACTGAGCTCCATACACTGACATAGAAAACACGAACAAACATTACGGCCTGGTCTAGATCGAAAAGACATTGATTGTGCCGTATTTCGCATTTTTGTGAGAAGCTATGTAAACTGTGAAATGTTCTTTATCAGTTGTAATAACTGTAAATGGCTAAAATACAATAATTTGAATAATAATATGGGACAAGGAGACCTTTGTAGTACTATAAATTTTAAGAAAAATAGATTAGAGTTATCCTTATTCCGAAAGATCCAGCAAGATGAGTTTATAGAATATAATATATATTTTATGAAAATAATATATAAACTTTATGTATTTCATATTTCAATAGTAGAAGGAAGTTTTTAATTTTTTTTAAAAGAACACGATATCGAAATTGCAATACATTTTATGGTCTGCTAGGGAAAGTCTCTATGATGAGGCGATAGTAGCGATCCTGGTGGTGAGCAACTATCTACGGATGCATATTTATTAAGTATTAAGCTTCGTGACTGTATATATTAGACTGTGATATTACATTCCCTCCACAAAAACACCAATACATGCAATTCTTTCTTTAGGTTAGTGTTACATTATTCAGGATGGTTCTGATTTCTTGGAACTAGTCTTTATATTCTCAGCCTAATTTGTGTTGTTTGCTCACTGTTCAGAAAACCACAATTTAAGTCATACAGAGTTAGTGTGTACTCAACGTTGGTTGCTTGACAGTTGTCAACCCACTTTGAGGTCTGTGGATACAGAGGGAAAAATTGGTTCGGTATCTGGTATAGTTCCCGGGTAGCTCAGTTGGTAGAGCGTTGGTACGTTAAACCAAAGGTCCCGGGTTCGATACCCTGCCCCGGAACAATTTTTCCCTCGAAATTATTCATGGTTCTAGTTTCTTCAGGTTAGCATAGATTTATTGGCGCTTGTTCTATTTTCGCGGACTAATTTAGGCCTACGTGTGTTTAATGACAACATACATTTAATATCAATCCAAAACTTTCTTGTTCATTGCAAATCAATATCATGCAAACATATTATTGAAATCTTTAATTAACTTTTTCATCTTTGTCATGGCACTATCAGATTAACATATATGATGTAACAATGTAAGCAACGTCTATTGCATACTAAAATTATACAATAACAAAGTAATTAATATTACAATATTTAATTATCAAATTGATAAATTAAAATTAAAAATAAAAGTACATTAAATTGTAAAATATGAAATCATTAGTTTTAATTTTATTTTATCAAGTTTATGATTATATATTTCAATATTAATTCCTTTATGTCATTGTATAATAAATTTTAATATGTAATAGATAATACTGTTTACAATGTTACATTAAACAGAGTGGAAGTGAAATAACCTTGCAGCTTTTCAAGCGAATAGCTCATTTTGTATTTAACAAAAATCTAATATATTGGTTAAAAGTTCATAGTTTCTTGTTCCATAACTATTGCGAGTAGAACCGTGATTTTTGTCCATATCGATAGGAAATCTAATAAAGAATCATTTATCCCTCTAGTGTATTTCAATAGTGTGGACGGTTTTCGTGTAACTGTAATTTAAAAACCACTAATTTCAAGCCATTGCACGATGCTAGCAGATTGCAACATTGTTGCCGTAGCCAAAGAGTAGCTCACCTAGCGAGACATACCAAGTTCGTTGACCTATTACATCTGTATTACGTGAAGAAAGAGCAGTGTGTTAGCGGCGATGTTGCCACACTGCTAAAATTTCGAACTGAATTTTCTAATTAACCGTGCTTTTTATCACATAACGTAATATAGGATTTCTAGTCATTTAAATATACCCTATCGTCCCTTTTAATGTGCAAGGTTATTTCACTTCCACCCTGTAATGTTAATCTGATGACGCAATAACAAAGTCGAAAAAGTTAATTAAACATTTCAATAATAACTTTGCATTATATTGATTTTCAATGAAGAGATAAGTTTTGAACTGATATTAAGTTTATGTTGTAATTAATCGATAGAAATTATAGAATTTTTTAAATATAAATTGTAAAACTATGTGTGTTTGTTTGGGCTAGTTTTAGTTTCTTTGGTTTAGTTTCAATTTGCTTATATGGGTTCATCTTCTTCAGATTAGTTTTGGTTTACCTAGTATGGTTTTGGTTTTTTCAGGTGTTTTAATTTGTTGGAGCTAGTCTCCGTTTTTCAGGCTAGTTTTGCGTGCATTTGCTCACACTAGTTTTAGTTTCTTTGTTTTACTTTGAGTTTCTTCATATCGGTTTATTTCCTTTAGAATGATATTTATTTTCCTGGGATAGTTTTGGTTTTGTTCAGATTCGATATATTTTTGTTTGTATGTTTTCTACTTTTACTTCCCGAGGTTAGTTTAGTTCTTTTAATTTTGTTTTGTTTTTCTCAAACTTCTTTGCTTCGGTAAGTTTCAGACCATTTAGGATAGTTTTGTTTTGCTTACGTTATTCTTTCTTTGCTGATGTTAGGTTAGTATTTTTGAGATTAGTTTTAGAGTCTAACATTATTTATGGTTTCCTCAGGTTAGTTTTAGTTCATTTAGGTACGTTCTCAGTTTACTTACGTTAGGTTTAGTTTCTTTAGAATATAAAATAACTGAAAGAAACGCGAAATACCGTAAGCAAGTAAAACATAATCTAAACCTAGAGGTTTAAAACTGACCTCGTCAGATCAATATTAAGCTTATCAACGCAAAAAGATCCTAAAAACCAACACTTGCCTAAAAGATTACTAAAATTAACCTGAAAAAGCTGAAACGTATGTATACAGACCGAAATTTACCCAAAGAAACTAAAAACAATATAAACAGACTAATGAAATCATTTGCATAAGGTAGTAAATACCGGGAAAGGAGAGGCTAAGTTAAATTTTACGTACAGTGATATTCTTTTTACCGCAGTGCTTTAGAAATCCGTCCTAGTGTGTAAATTACCGTTATTGATTTATTCTGTTTAATATTTTTATTTGTTCCGCCGCCGCTTCTCTGCATGTGGAACACCAAATAAGTGATGTCGTTTATGAACTGTTAGCCACTCGGATCAATGTGTATTTTCACTTCATATTTTTTAATCTCTCTCCCATTTTCCTTTTGTTTTGTGTCTTTGGTGAATCTAAAGAAGAAGGCATTGTGAGCACAAGTTCGGCACCAAATCAGCACAAAGTTGGATTTAACACATAAAAAAAAATTATACCAAACAGTGTCTCGTTGCAAGCCTAGAAGTAGGTACCCAAAGAAATGCGAGAGTTGAAATTCCCTTTGTAGCCTGCTCCTCGAAGGACGTTCAAAATGGGCACAGAAATACAAATAAAATTAATCCAACTGAATTTTTAATTTTATAACACAAACAAACACAATTGTCGAGCTTCCCCTTTTCGTCACTAAGGATTATCTGTAACATTCTGCAGCTTACAGTATCGAGAAACATATGTTTTGGTTGAATACACAGTGTGACAGGCCTATCTATAGCACACACAAATACGGTGACCAGATTCACATCTTTAAAAAAGAGGACACGAAGTTTCAAAAAGAAGCACTTTGTTCGAAAAAAAGAGAACAGCAATATGCAATATACTTTGATTTAGTCTTAGGCCTATATCTATATACATAATTTGAACTGGTAATGGAAATTACGGGAAAACGGCTGAACGGATTTTAATAAATGACCCCTCATTTTGAAGCTTGGAACCCAAAGTTTTTCAGAAAAATAGTAGTTTTCAGTGAAATGTCAATTTTCCTACATCATTTTCCTTTTTTCCAAAATCCATCTTTCGTCACTTTTGAGAACTAATTAATTGCATTTCAGAATAAAACAAAACACACACTACAATAAACAATAGACTATTACACGAAGGCCATGATCTACAGGACTGCTGACATAGAGTTCAAATGGCTCAGATTCTTTCACATCATAATGCCAATATGTCGATCTTCATTTGTGTAATTTTTTTGATAACATATAAAAAATAATTTACAGGTCTGATTCTCTGTCATGTAGTTTTCAGATTACGGCTGTGTATTGGATATTAAGAACTACAAAACTTAATAGTGTTTGATGACATTATTACCATTAAAATGAAATATTATTATAGTTAATGCAACTCATAATGATATACTGATGATATGAAAATGAAACATTTTGGGCCTTTAAGTAAGTAGACGCAGAGAAAGAATATTTTATATTACATCTTCATTTCTATAATTTACTGAGTAACGGTGATATATAGGTATGTTACTGAAAACTATAAAACGTACGTAAGGTAACAAAATTATTAAAAATGAAAAACTTTTATAGTTATTAATTAAGTAGTGTGGGTCTTTTTCATATATTTAATGGCAGTGTGATATAGATATTTATGCTCGACCATGCCGAAATGTACTAATTATACACCTGGTAGCTGTCCTTTAATGCATGTCATTAAAGTACACCTACTCATTAACGTACAGATCTTCAGCCAATTATAACCCAGCTTACATGTGTTTAGCCAATGAGAAGTCAGCTTTGTACCGTTATAAAACCGCAAGTATCGATTATTCTCGGATATGCAATCAAAGAGAATTAGCGAAATTCAATACTGTCGCAGAAGGTTACGTTCTGTTACTATAATAATTAGCGTTAATTGTAAATAATATTCAAATAAATTCAATTTGTTATCTCGTTTTTCAATGTCGAATTCAATCATCAAAGTTATACCACGTTTAACGGGATTACACATGGTCAATGGCATTATTGTTCCTCGGAAAAAATCAATACTTTCGCGTCTGCGCACATCTCACAATTCACGACCTAGAACAAGATCACTTCCGATCTTGTCAGATACAAATAAAATGTATACATCTGAATACCGGTAATTTCAAGTTAGAAATATGGTCGAGCATAAAAAGTCGTATGAAACTCTCCTATAATGGTAATTAAGAAGCTCGTATGAAAATTATGAAACTCGCTAGCGCTCGTTTCATAAACATCCATACTCGCTTTCTTAATTACTATCATTATAGGCTCGTTGTATAATGCGTCTGATTCTCTAATTTTCCTTGGTAGTAATTGAATCATGCTTCCTACTTTCGCTCCGTCTTTAAACTACATCAACATTAATTTAATATTTCTTTGGTTTAATCGATTAGATTTGTGATCGCTGCCAAGCATATTTTGTTGTAGGGAAAATAGTAGGCCATTTCACTTCTTGCTACCGTGATGAGTAAGTTTATTTCCAGCAAACAGCAGCGAATGAAAACTGAAACTGCTAACGATTTACGATGGACAAATGTATTTAGGGCGCATATAAGATTCTACAACTCTGACATATCATTCGTCTCATTTTCCGCATCTCAGCAATAGATTTCTCACAACAGCCTATATTACAGAAAATATACGGGATAACATTTATTGTTACACAAATTAATTCAGCAGTATTTGGTAGATCAGTGTTGTCTGGAGGAAGCGCAAAAGCTACAATTCTTAAGAAAAGACCAAAAGGTATTACTTACTGATAAAATAAGAATCCTACAAGATTTTGTAGTCTCTTGATCACCTCAACAAGATCTCTTAGTGGGGAAAAAGTGATCCTGCCCTCTATATTTCAGGGTAGTTCACGAAACATGCAGCAGCTATACCTTGATGCTAAATCTTTTGTTCAAAGCATTACATTTTCTTAACTTTCACCTACAATCCGCAATGACCTGAAATAGCTACTGCATTATTCCCACATGAAAAACCCACTGATCGTCCTGACATTGTTACTAGCGTTTCGCATTGAAACTCAAGAACTGAAGACGGATAGGTTCAAGGAAAAGTATTTGGCGTTAAAAAACATTCAGAGGGAGTATGTTTCACTATTATGGAAGCAAATAACTTTCAAAATGTCTGGTATTCTTCACTGAAAATAAATCTCAACAATTTTTATTTGAACTTCTTATGGACTTAGTTTGCAGTATTTGCTGCATAAGCCACTAGTTATACTTTAAATTAAGTCAATATACAGTACAGATTTAGGCTTATATCATACATAAAAGTATCTTAATATCTATTTTATTACAAAATAATTATGATAAAATTTAATAATAATGATTTTACAGTTAGCTATATATGAAAGTCAAGAGAACTATAATTATTAAAGAGGACAGAAAATACCTATTTATATTTAGGCTTAGGCCTACATTGTATTTAAAATTATGTCAGTATCTATTTGATTACAGCATACTTATGATAAAACTTAATAATATAAATGATTTTACAGTTAGCTACATATGAAAGCCAAGGGAACTATAACTATTATCAAAAGGAGGAGAAAAGAGAGTTATGAACATTGGCAGAGAGTAAATTCCGTCGATACTGCTGCCACCTACTAGAAAATTACTTTAAAAAGGCGTCAAATGAGATAGTTTCGAAATATCAAGCATACAAATTGCGAAAAGGAGCACATTTAGGGCCATATTCATAGACATTCTTAGCGCGGGCTTCCGGTAGATGATCAGCGAACTAATGGTTTTCGTATTCATAAACCAGTGTTAGCGATATGATATGATATCAATCCTGTACAAGTAATCAGTCGATAGTCGGGGCTAGTTTAGGACGCTCCTAGCGCGGACTAGCGAAATGTCTATGAATAGCACCCTTCTTGATCTTTTAAAAATCCGCCCGGACCCCGGACAAAAGCCTAAAAAGGAGGACATGTCCGGATAAAAGAGGACGTCTGGTCACCCTACACACACATACAATATGGAAGAATTTGAGAATGCAAGAGGAACGATACTCGGTACATTCTCCAATAACGGATATTCTCGTTTACAGTAACAATTCACAGCTCTCAATAACAACGGGTGTTCTTAAGACAATAAAGTCTCTGTTTTCCTCCTGAAGAAATGCAAGAGAGGCGTAAACTGATGTTTCTTAAAAGTAAAAATAAGTGTTGCCGCTTTTGCCACTTCTTTCATGCATGTTCATTTTGCTTCAAATGATAAATTTGCCACATAGGGAAGAGTAGTAATTTCTGTTCATGTGCGTTCTACTTATTTCTTGCACACAAAACATAAATGGAGGGTCATGGAATCAAGGACACTTCTACTGCAATCCTTTCCCAATCCTTGATATTTTGTCCCAGAATATAGGTATATTTTTACCGTGTTTCTGTTACTGTTGGAAAATTCAATTTTTATGTTATTCCCTTTTTATCTCCCTTGCTTTTATATGCTTGTTGTAAGAGAAAAGTCTGTATCAGACAAACAGCAGTGTGCATAACGCAGTGCAACAGTTTGTGAAATGTATAGTTTACAATAATACGGTTTTAGGTTGTGTCCAATATTGCTTACACATTGCGTGCAAATTAATTCCTTCAAGCGCAGGTGCACATCACTTCAACTTCATTAAGACTTGAGTGACAATATAGACATATCTAACTAATTTTAGCTTGTAATTACGTTCTAACCCTCTCTTCTAAAGAAGAACTACTATTAGTATTTAAGAGCAATAGTGACAAAGTTCTCATAATACATGTGGAGGTAAACACTTAAAGGGGAAAAGAAATTGTAATAAGGCATAAATTTATCGAACAGATACGAAACTTTAATTATGTGGGTTATGACTAGTTCCCGGAATCTTAGCCACTACTTTTTGAAGTTAAGTGAGTACGGAATTTGTGCACTGAACCAAATACTTGACTAAGGGCAATGGCGCATGGTGATGTACGATGTGAGGCTATTCCCGCATCAAGGAAGAAGCTGTGTTGTGTATTACAAGAGAATAAACATAGTCCTTTGCTGTAAACTTTTAACTTAAAATGTTACTGTAGAGTGATCTGAAAAATCAGAAACGAGATGATGAGGAAAGGAAGTGGCGAGGATGAGTGCGGTTCCAATCGCCTGATAAAGCTACCTGATATTCATCCATAGGAGTGAGGGGAAAACCTCGAAAAAACCTCACCCAGGCAACTCGTCCTAACAGGGAATCGAACCCGGAACCGCTGGGTTCCGAGTTAGACTCGCTAACCCCTCAGCTACAACAGTGGACTCTGAATGTTACTGTTACTACACGTCTTAATGAAAATGTTTAAGCCTATATTACAACAATCTTTGACGTAAAATTTTAACTTAAAATGTTACTTATTAGAGGCACTATTCTTAACATGTTTAAGCCTATATTACAATAATCTTTTATGTACATTTTTAACTTAAAATGTTATTGTTTCATAGGTACCTCTCTAAATGCAATGTTTATGCCCATATAACTATGATCTCTGCTGTAAAATTTTAACTTAAAACACCAGTACAACTGTAACACAGGTACTGCCTTGAATAAAAATGTTGAAACCTACATTACAATAATCTTTGCTGTAAAATTTAACTTCATAAACATTGCTAAACTGATTGAACTAAATGAACCCTTAGTGCGCTTACTTGTCTTTGTGAGCAGGGTGTCTATTACATGTCTATTACACGTGACGTAATGTATATCCCGTGCACGCTTTTACTCATTCCAATGTTGTTGGACTAAGAAAATGATCTTTAGTTATGACATATCCTCTAGCTATGACAATGTTTTAAGAAACAAGCTGTACGAAATTTAATTAGGCCTATGTGCGACATAATGAGGTGCACATTCAAGAACAAAGCTAGAAGAGATATTGTAATAAAATTTTGTACTCTAATGGCTTTACCTGTGCTATTGTACAGGGAAGAAAACTGAGCTATGAACAAACTGGAAAAAGCCAAATAAAAGGCTGAAATGAGGTTCCTGAGAGGAATTGCTACACTAAGACAGCCGTCGGCAAATGTGTACTCACGATTACATCACTGAACGCAACCCGCAATACATAATATGTAACATCAATCGAGGTGTATAGAACACTCCGTTCGGATCCTCCAGTGGCGAACTCTCAATAGAAGCATCTGACGTAGACTACACAATATTGATTTAAAGATGGATAGATTATATTTTATTTCACCTTAATTTTTACTGTGCTACAACAACCTAGGAAAATGCGTCACAAATTGCCACTCTTAATACAACTCGTAAATTTTCGTCTGCTAGTCACGATCTTTGTTTAGATATTACTAGTTTTCGTTCAGAAAAAAAGTGTTTCGAAATATATGGAATATACAGCCAAACATACAGTCACTTATTTTCAGCTCTCTTAATAACACGTTAATCCACCTAGTAGACTTTTTAAAAGTCGTATTTCGAGACCCGTATGTTACTACAGATACAAGTTACTTAATGTTCAGATTCATTTAGTATTCTACAGATTTTCTTCATGCTTGGAACAACTCCTCTCCTGTTATATCTTCTTTAAATGCAATGACGCCGAGAAAATATTCTTATACAGAGAGATCCTTCGTAACTCGCGAGTGATCATTACCATTTCTACTGATCAATACTGTATCTGTGTTTCCACCTAAAGCGAGAGAATAGACCACTGTTTATTTTATTTCTCGTTCAGCTGATGATGATGATAATGATGATGATTAGCCTAAAAATGTTCCGTTAAGGGCAAAGGCCTCCTCCTATAGAGGGAGAGCTCTATTTGTCTCACGCGGTGAGCTACTCCGCGTAAGAGTGGAATTGTTCACTTGGTTCACATTCTGCACAGTTTGGTAATGTTCGCTTGTTTCTGTCGCACTGGTTTTAGTCGCTGTTCACTTGTCTTCTTATGTTTTTCCAGTCTTCCCTATGTCTTGCTCTGCTTGACCAATGGCTTCCTACTCGTTCACTGAAGAGGTCGGCCCATCTTCGTCTTGGTCTTCTGGGTGATCTCTTGCCAATGCGGGGATCCCATAGTGTGACTTTCTGCGTCCATCTTCTGTCTCTAAGTCGTGCAACATGGCCTCCCCACTTCCATTTGGTGTTGGTGGCTTGCAGTGCTGGATCTTTAATTGCTGACATCTTTTGTAGCACTTCGTTTGGAACTCTGTCCCTCAGTGATAAGCCTAGTACCTTTCTCAGCATCTTTCTTTGGCATATTTGGAGACTGTTACTAAATTTGGCAGTAAGAGACCACGTCTGGCACCCATATAACAGTACAAGAGTTACGCAGGTCTCCAATATTTCTACTCTGAGTTTCTTGCTGAATGTTCCCTCCAGTACGATGAACTTGAGACTCCGGAATGCCTTCCACGCGAGAAATCCTTCGTTTTATTTCCTTCTCTGTCTTCTGATGAAAGAAGACTAGCTGTGCTAGGTATACGTATTCAGATACGTATTGTAGTTCTGCACCATCAATTATTATGGGTGACTCCTGTCCGTTCGACATTACTTGTGTCTTGGTCATATTCATCAGGAGGCCTGCTGATCTGCTGGTTTCGCATAAATCTTGGAGCATTGACTGAAGTTCTCTCTCGTTCAGCTAGTGTTTCAATATCCCTTAACCTCCTTCGTATTGTTCGTGTGGATAATTTATTATTGTTAAAAACATCAGACTATTCGGGACAAAACAACTTTATTCAGACATGTTTTAATGAACTGTCCTTCATTATAGCACTTCAATGATTTTGCGATTTCCAAAGCAATAAAATAACTTGCATTGAGTTCTCTTTGACTCAGATTGTTTCATCATAGTTTATTACCGAACCTGTTATTTTATTTTTTTTATATATATTTTAATTGCTTCACTCTGTCCAGCCCTGCGAAAAGAAAATTATGTTTATAATAATTATTTTCTACTGTAGGCCTATACATTTCCGTTTATAATTACAGTGGAGATATTCAAGCGTGGTTATAATTTCGTGATAATCTTATGACATGTCGTAATGTCGCTAGAAAGAAGTAAACTAAATCTTATCAAGTAACCCGCCACTGATAGATACCTGTGTATTGGAGTTGTAGGGGAGTTGAAGTAAGGGAGGGGGTTAAGCAAGGACAGTTTATTGCGCTGCCCCTGCGAAATTACTATTGCTAGTGATCACGATGACATTTTTGCCGATCCCTGCACTAAGATATCGGTAATGAAGGTTATAATAAGTCAGTAGTCAATTCTGTGTTGTTTGGGTAAAGGAAGATGTGATAAAAATGAGTTTGGAGATAATTGAAAATTAAACTTCGGACCCTTATTGCAGATAATTTTCTTCACAAATAAAACACATCAGCTGCTAGTATTCTTTTGATTTTTGCACACTCACTGGTATAATTTAACTTTTGTGTTTATCTGGGGAACAAAATTTTATCAACAGTAATCTCACTAGAGGTTTTGATTTATCTAGAGAAAATCAAAACTCGAGTGAGATTTAATTGACTATTACACGATTAGAAGAAAGTATATAAAGACTAGAAGTAACGAAGTACTCCAATACAATAAAATATTAATTGACTTACGAAAATACAAAACTGTCTTCAAATTTGTACCATCTCAACATTATAATATTACGCTAGTAGATGGCAGTAGTGTGTTATGATTAGCTCTTTTCTTCTCAGTTGTGCCAACTATGGAATCTTCATTGAACTCTGTGGACGGTTACTGGTCAAGAAGGCTTTGTTGATTCAGTTTCATTTTTATTAAAACAGTTGCATTCCACTTCAATTATCCCGATCCCAGTAATCAACGTCTCTTGACAGATGATTTCCAATAAATCTTAGTATTAAATAATCTCTGATACGTGACTATTCATATCATATAGCAGAAGCTATAACATAACTAAATAATATAAACGAGTGTTAGAAAAGTTTTAATTAGGGATGATGAAATAAACAAGAAAATTTTTAATTAACGATGATGAAATAAAAAACAAACATGAATAATTTTAAAAGGAACAATTACTGAAAGTGCAATTTTCAAATTTGAATGTTTTAATGGTTGGTGTTCATTTGATGTTATATTGGACGCGTGTGTAAAAGAAGTGAACTCGTTGATGTACATGGTGTATCCCTCAACTTATTCAGGATTTCCGAATGGTGCTCTTCATTTATTTGTAAATAGGATTTCAGGGAAGATGCATAGCTATGACCAGTGATCTTTATTAATTCTTGTTCTTGAATGCCAATGCGAGTCATATTTGAAAGTGCTGTGCATCGACTGGAGTGGTTTGTAATTTTCTGTTTTTTGTCGTCCAGACCAGTGCAGTTTGAAATGTTGGCAAACAAAGGAACAAGTACTTGGGTAGTGACAAAAATAAACAAATGCTAGGGACGCGATAAAATTAAATAAATGCTAGGGACGCGATAAAATTGTGCGATAAGCAGCCATGATTGGTTGAAAGACGTCCTTTCGTACAGTTTTATTGGTTAAAAGTAGTGTAACGTAGTAAAAATGTAATAGTCTGCATAAAAAAGACATCCTCCTTCAATCGAACACCAAAGAATTATTTGTAAATAAAATAATAAGATACTGAATAGTAAATCTAATTGCTACACTCACAAAAAATGGATATAAAATACAATAATTACCAAACAAGTTACACATCACAGTACAAACTTACAGGATCCCGAGAAAATGGTAGACCAAGAAAAAACACTGAAAGATAACTATTGACGCGAAACGTATCACTGGACATAACATATAGAAGAAGAACGTGATGCCAATGACGATGACAGCAGATGTAAAGCTTTAAACATCTCTTTTAAATGCGTGGTTATTATTGGAAACGGCGACATATCCGATATGTGAAATATATCGATTAACAAACCACGATAAAGATTTTGTTAGTCGTAATCTCAGTCAAGTGTCAAACGTGCATCAGTGATGTAAGTGAATATGAATGGGTATGCCCAAACGACTCGACTGTCCTAAACTACAACAATCCATATAGGATTAGTTAAAATCTACTAATCGAAAACGAACACTTAAGCAAACAAATGAAGACAGATCCAAACGAGATTCAATTTCGCTTTTGGAAATTGTGTTCCAGTAATACTGCACGTTGAGCATTGAGTGATCTCACTCTCAAATATTAATCTACATCGCGCATGACGATATAACCCTCTCTGAAACCTGTAGGCCTACACATTTTACAAATCCCTTTGATCCCTTTTGAAGAGTTAGGCAAAGCTTACCTTCCCTCGAGCCCAAAATATATATAAATATTTCGGTTTTACAAATATAAGTGGAATGTGGAAAGTACGAGGACATATTTTGTACCCATGAATTCATTTTGAGGCCGTTTGGCTATGTGGATAAACTGTTTGCTTCCCAACCAAGTGGTCCTTGACTCGGTGGAGAAGATTCTTTTTCCGTTCACGAGACTGGATATTTGTCCTTTGTCTTGTGCTGTCCTATGTTGTCTCAGTGTGGCCCTGCGCCGCACTGAACACACGATCAGAGAGGCTCGCAATGTATGCCTGTCAAGTGTTTTGCCATTGAAATTAACTCCCTACTGCAAGTCGGTTTGAAAAGAGGAAGTTTAACAGAAGAAAGAAAGAAAGAAAGAAAGAAAGAAAGAAAGAAAGAAAGAAAGAAAGAAAGAAAGAAAGAAAGAAAGAAAGAAAGAACGAAAGAAAGAAAGACTTAGTTTTGAAACTGCAATGCTTTCTGTTATTTACGGACAGATTTAGACAGTAGCGGCTCGTCGTAAAAAAATAGGTGAAATGCTGTTCATATACACAAATGCATGAACAGCTTTACCGATATAATGAGGAGGCCTACAATTCGTAAGCTAAGTACAATTTTCCTAGTTCTAGAACACATGCAAACAGGAAAATTAATTCATTTCAGGACTCACCCAATTTCTTGCATACCAAGTCAGTCCTCCTAACTTTTAAAGCAGCAAACCTTTCGACAATATCTTCATAAAATGTCTGAGTTTAACTGAGGATGGAGAGTATATCTCGATGCAAAGCTACAGTATGTGGGGTCTATTCTGATAAAATAACATAGAGCCAGCTAATTTCCGTTGCAGGGGTGACTGCTTGGACACAAGGAATGAGGATACTATTCTCGAGTCAGGTAGTACATACTGTACTGTAAAATTTCACAGCCCTTAAATAATAGTCCCCGGCCTTGGAGACCAGCTTCAACCCTTCTCTATTGCTAGTACCGTTAGATCTGCAAACTGGTTACTCCAACTACAACAAATCTGACAGTTCTCCGTAACTGAAAGACTCAGAAACGCACTTCATTCAGACAATCTTTCTTTAGTGCGTGACGTCACGTTACCATGGAAACCAAGTGCTGAATGAGAATGGGATCCCTAATAATTTCACCTCTACAATATTGTAAGTTTCAATAGATACAGCTCGGCGCTCGTAACTGTTGACATTCTATTCAGTGGACGGTTATAGGTACTGTTTATACAACTAAACACTGTTCATGACGACTGAAAAGAAAACTTTTTTTATTTTAGAAATACGGTAACGGTAATAACTAGAATTAATTATTAATAAGAGATAAAATTGTGTTTTACATGTAAATATGTGAAGTGACACTTCACCTACTTCACCTGAATAACCGCCCCTGGATTTAGCGGAAATAATTAACATTGTCTTTATTATTATCACTAGGGTCAAGAAGTCCATGCCCCAAAATCCTACTAAATATGCACTTAAAAATCCTATATTTCTTGATAGGCCTATATAATTAATACATTAGTAATAAATAATAATAATAATAATAATAATAATAACAATAATAATAATAATCATCATCATCATCATATTACAGGCAAAACTTGATGAGAAGATGACGCATGTGAATCGCTTTCCAAAAGAAGAGTTGGGTTGCAGTTCACGATAATTATATGACGAAGGTTTTCAATACACAGAATGGAAGTGAAATAACCAGGCATATTCCAGGGACGTTAAGAGCACCCAAAACTAACTTACGACAAAAATCTGTATTACATTTTGTTGTGAAACGAACGGTTATCAGATAATTACGATGCCCTTTTCGCATACACCATTTTACAAACAAACGCTCAGTAAGGCACTGTACATCATTGGTGGAATTTAGACGACCTGCAAGAACCGAAAGTCCGTAAAAGCTATAATGTCTGCCTTATACCGGGACATCATTTTATTTTTACTAACATTTCTAATATTAATCTGGCTATACCTTTGGATTAACGGTTGAGAACTGGAAACACAGTTTGCTACCCCTTCCACGACTGGAGTTTGATGATACTGGCGTAAAATACGATCACATCAATTTACTAGGTATAGAAGGGAAGAAAAGTATTTCATCCATTTACGTAAACTAGGAAATATCGCGATTTCGAGTTTGATAATTTTATTAGGTGTTTGTTTAATCAAAATACACTACAGTATTAGCACTAAGTGTTTTTACTCACGAACTGAGATAGCCATGAAGACGTATTCATTGTGCAGTGTATATTATTATCTTGTCTACAGCACATTAGCGTACAATATGGAGTGAATTTAAATTGAGAAATAATCATAATATGGATATTTAAAAAAGTTTTTGAAAATGGGGCCGTTCATTTTGATGTAGGCTTCAGTTCTTTTGTGCATATTATCGCACTATAGACTATTGTACCTAATTCCAATTACCAGTTTCGTCCTCCGTACTAGTAAATCATCTTGAAATAATTCTGTATCTACTATATAAAAGAATACTTTACGTACTGAAAATTCAATCTTCACTTCTGCCCGATCCGAAAACATAAATTTACTCAGACATGCTAGCTACTGTCCGTCCAAGTGGTTTTGTCGCAGGGTCGTAGAAAGGGAGGAAATCACGTGACAGTACTTAACGAGGCCTTTTATTTAAGTTATTTTAAACAGTTGTATAGTATACGTAGACATCCAATTCCTATAAGAAATTAATGTTTTTAGAAAAGAGCTAAGACAGCCCAGCCACTAGTCTTTACAGACGAGCGAGCAGAAGAGAGTGGGGGAAACTGGGATGCGACGTAAGCAAACGAACATACAGTACCTGTGCGAAAATATGATTCAATATTGAAAGCTCTTTCGTCACTGGAAAAAGCGAACATATTTCTAGAACATACTATACTCACTCAATACTGTTTACTATCACCGTAAGATGACTTTGACTGCATATGCGATCTTGGTTCTGTGTGGAGGACAGGTGGAAGTTTACTAGTAGGAGGAGTGGGAGTGAATTACATTAAAATACTCAGGTACAATAAAAAATTGAACTAAAAATAAAATGATGTCTCTGTACAATTTGGCACTGAGCAATGTTTACCTTCCTATCTACCTGTGTCGGTCCGAAACACAACTGTCTCAGCCTGGAAAAGGTGGAGTGGGGAGTAAAGGAGTAGTCTGCAGTGACTCGTTTGAGGTATTAGCGTAGGCCAGGTTTATAGCAGTATAGTAATAAAGCATATGTTGCTGATATTCATTCTTATGATAGTATATTTACTTACGAAGTACATATTTAAAGGCAGCTTATATGCAATGAAACAATAAAATGCAACTTTTTACTAGGGATGGACGAAACTAAAAATAAAGCAACCAACTCTTTACTTTCATTTACTGAAATATATCAAACCCGGGGTTCCCAACTGGTGTGTCGCGCAGCCCCAAGGAGTGTGTCGCGAAATTTTGGATTTGAAAAATAAATTTTATGCCATCCAGAAAGTCTCTTTACAACGCATTTTTTATTTGCAACGAAGTCTTTGATAAGGTACATTATATTTTGAGATAGACTTTACCAATGAAACGTAAATACCTGCAACAATGCTCAGTTCAGTTTCTCAACCATAAGACCACGTATAGAGAAACTCTGTGCAACGCACCAACCCTTGATTTCACATTAATTTAAATAGACGAGTTTTCAAAAACGATAATCTTTGATCGGATATCTATTATCCGACATTCAGCATAGATAGGTTGACACATACATTTGTTTTTTTTCCAATGCCACTCAAGTTGCAGCTTGTTCTTTTAGAATTTTCGATTGCGTGTTAACATCGACCTATCTACAACACTACATTGAAGTTGTTATCCATGCTTTTTTCTGGTGCAACGAGCTGGAACGGCGTTCCGGCACATTTTTGTTGCATTTTTCATCATGTAACCGAAAAATGTGTGAATAATTATGTTTTTAATATAATTTTTCTTTTAATTCCGCTTGGACCTTGAAAGTCTCAGTTGGACGAAAAGGAGGTTAAAAACGACAAAATTCCCGTGCAGTGAACAGTAATCATCTCCCCGTCCGCTATAAAATATTCTGCACAGAGTCCCACCAACTTTTTCTACAGAAGAAATATACTATATATCTTGATTACACAACTTTTAACACTGTATCACTTCGGAATATGTATGATAAGACTTTTTTGTGTTAAATTCTAACGTACCTTGTTTACATGTTTCGACCTATTTATGGGTCATCCTCAGAACTGGTCGTTGTTGGTCTTGGCGCCTCTTGTTGTTTTCTGTGAGGGTGTGTTCGTGTGGTATAGTTTAGAGTCAAAGAGTGTGTGTGTTCTGAAATTGAGTTGTGTGTTCAGAATGGACAGACATGGAAATACTACACATCCAACCAAAAAGCCAGAAACTAAACACACTAGAACAATATGAAATATACAGACACACGAGAACACACCCCAACGAAATTCTCAACACACAATTCAATTTCAGAACACACACACTCTTTGACTCTACATTATACCACACGAACACACCCCCAAAGGAAACAAAACAAGAGGCGCCAAGACCAACAACGACCAGTTCTGAGGATGACCCATAAATAGGTCGAAACATGTAAACAAGGTACAGTACGTTAGAATTTAACACAAGAAAGTCTTGTACATATTCCGAAATATACTAGTTATTATTATTATTATTATTATTATTATTATTATTATTATTGTTCCAATAATTACATGTAATCCGTGGAAACCTGTTGCGATAAAGAATGTAGAACTATAGACGGAGTCTGCAATGGTGAAAGGTGCTTCTACATATTCATAGGCTTGTAAGACGGTAAAATAGATACCTAATACAACTGTGAAGAATATTATTAATAAAACCAAATAAGTGTGTCGCGATATCGTGGGCGTTCAGTAAAGTGTGTCGTCAGTCAAAAAAGGTTAGGAACCACTGTATTAAACAATATTAAATAGCTATGCATTGGAATCACATGCTCTCATAGACGACCTGAAGTTATGTAGCACAATATCTTGAGATGTTAAACAAATGTAACGATATTAATTCAAAAAGCACATTCGAATTTCTTCCTACAACCGATTTTGTTAACATTATATCTAAGCCGTAGGGACATAGTCTCTAACAAGTAAAGAGTGCTCATCAATTCTCAGGCCATTCCCAAATCTGTACTTTGCTTTGGATATTTTCAGTCTTATAATATAAAATAAATAGACAGCGAAATTCATACATTAATATCATGAAGTGGAAGAATTATGTACGTGAGGCTCTAAAGATTAGAGAAACAATTTATTTCGAAGAATGGCTTTATTAATCGAGTTGTGCAACATCCTGAACCGAATATTTTACAACAGAGTGCACTCGTGGTGAACAGGAAACCAGCAGCATAAGTTTACCTTCCATTTCATTTGGTAAAGGTTATTACTAATGCAAGACAGAGAAAATCATTACGGCAACAAGAACTCTTTCGAGATCTGGAGATTACAGAAAGAAAGATTGGAAAGAATCCAAACCTTAATATAATAGATGCTTGATTTCATTTCGCTTCTAATGATTAAAACTCCTGAAAATGCACGAAAGATTTTATATAATGTTACCATGGGCATATTCTCTAAAAGAAGAAACCGTGAAAATGAAGGTGGAATAAATCATTTTTTCTTGATCAACTATCTCATTTTTTATCATCAGATTTCATATCAATATCAAGTTCTTTTTCTTTCTCCTGCATGTATGTAGTTACTGTGAATTATACCTATGACTAGTAACGAAATAAAGGGGAAGAAAAATTGCTTCATATCTATGTAATGTAAATATTTTATGTCAAAATATGTGGTCTGTGATAACGTGTGACTCTTTCAAGTAACATATATCACACATTTGTTTTTTGTACATTGTTTATTGTTTTCATTGCCCAGTATTAATTTCTAATGTATTGTAACATAATTACCGTAAGATATTTCTCAGAAAATCTTAACTTTTTTAAGGTTTGATGTTCTGAGTCTACAACGTCCTTATTCAGGACTGAAGTAATTACTTCAAAAGGTATGTCATTTGGATGCTGAACGAAAAACCTAAGCGAAAATGCTGTGATATATCATAATACTGTCATTATCTTACTTAGTACCATTTAACAATGCCAGTATGAAATAAACGTATTTTCAATGTCCTCAAAAGCTGTAACTAATAAACTTGACTTATAAAGCTATTCTAGGAAAACCTTCAATTATTTCCAGAAGAATATTAAGATAATGCTATTAAATGAATAATATATTAGCCTATGTCTCTTGAATCACTTTATCTGCAGAACAAAGAGCATAATATAGGCCTGCTTTATAAGAAGAAGCGACGGCAGGTTAAATCTAACGAGAGGACATAATTTTAAGTACAGTTGTAGTGCACAGGTTGAAATCTCATATTTAATTCAACGTCGAGGGATTTAAAATGTACTACAAGCGACTTCGATTAAACTAGAACGAAGCCGTTGAGAGTACTAGTCCAAAATCGTGGTTGTAGAGAGTGAGCATTTTAATTTATTTCCACCCTCATCTTCAAATATCGAATCCTCATTTGTTTACAGATTAGGTTTAGCATCCACTTAGCAAACAAAGCTAGAAATAAATGCTAAATCTCTTTATTACTGATCCTGTGTTTGCATTTTCAAACTACAGCCGAGAGTTATTTGATGACGATAATCATAATGATTATTATGCTGTGATTATGATTATTATTATTATTATTATTATTATTATTATGCTATTGTGATGATGGTGAAAGTAGTGATGGTGCTGGTGAAAGATATTATTATTATGATATTCAATATAGGCCTATTGAGATTTAATTTCTTCAAGGATCCGAGACTGATTAATTACAGGATCTATACCAGGGATATTATCGCTCAGAACCTGTAAGATCGTTACTATGGTTATCAAACAATTTATATTGTAAAAACAGACTGATATTTTCACATAACACGCTTTTCAGTATCTCTGATACAGAAGAAGTTCTTTTCGGCACGCTCCTTCTGTTTGTCTGTCTACAGAGATTTATCATAAAGTATTGGATAGATTTTCTTCACATTCAAAAGTCAGTCCAAGCCAAAAATGAAGTAAGCGAAATAGATAATTTTATTAAATAACTGCTAGGCTGGTATTTATTTGAAGAAGATAACACAGAATAGCTATTTATGTATCAAGTATGCAAAATAAGGCTTTAGTGAACGAATTCAGTGTTTTTGGGCGAGTCGTAAGCACAGTCCAAATTACGGGATTAGTCCGCTGAAGGTTTTACGTACGTGGTGCATACAATAGTTTTTAGTAAAAGCTCTCTAAATTTATGAAATAAAGTAAAAGTATATATATATATATATATATATATGGCTAAATCTGAAAGAACAGATCGTTGAGTAGGGGAAGTTATCCCCACTCTCGCAGCACACTCACCGCGCAGCAGATGCTGTCACTGTGTATGTAATACCTCCACCCCGGTGACTTACTCTCAAGCAGTGCTGCTCATCGGAGTGACTACTACCGCGGAGGAATCGGAGATTACGATTAAAGCTCTCCACCGGTGATCTCCGGTACTACCGTAGGTGGAACAGGGTCATACGGAGGGATGCGGTGGTTCGGAGCTAAGCGACAGTTAGCTCAAGGCCGACCGGCGCGTACGGACTGACGGTAGTTGAGTGGAATAAAATGGCACCAAATCGGATATCCGTCGCATGGAAATTCTTTAATTTAGTTGAAGGTAATAATAAAGTCGCACACTGTAAACTCTGTGGGCGAATTTACTCTAACGATGGTGGAACTTCGAATTTGTTAGACCATTTGAAGCGATCGCACAATCGCGAACTTGATGAAAAAAATATATTTCTGTTTAGACGACTTGAGTTATATTTTTCTGTTTAGACGACTTGAGTTATATTTTGCTGTTTAGACAACTTGAGTTATATTTTGCTGTTTAGACAACTTGAGTTATATTTTAGTTTTTAGAAGACTTGAGTTATATTTTACTGTTTAGACGACTTGAGTTATATTTTACTGTTTAGGCAACTTGGGTTATATTTTGCTGTTTAGACAACTTGGGTTATATTTTACTGTTTGGATTAAAATATTGAGTTTCTGAATGAAACTAGAGAAACATGTGGTAATAATATAATTACAATTATCCTTAAGTTGATATCCGCTTATATTTTTATTACAGAGAAAGAGTGGCGCGTTTTGGAAGAGGCAGTTCAAACACTGACACCTTTTAACACAATAATCACAATCCTGTCCGGTGAAGAATCTGAATAAATTATGTTCGACAGTAAACTCTAACCCATTCATAGCCCACTTTCCTTTTGTTTCATTCTGAAAGCTCCCTTAATATATTTTACGTTAAACTAAACCGATTAGAATAATAATTGACAAACAATGTTTGCGATTAAAAGATAGTTTCTAGGAGAACTACAGTATAAATGTTTACATTAGCTACTGAAAAGCTTTACTTCTGCGCTAGTTTTGCAGTTAGATTGAACGTTATTAATTTTATCAATGACATGAAACTAATACGCCTTTCCACATATACTATGAATTTCAAAACTAGAAAAAAATCTGTCAGCTAACGTAGCACTTCAAGCAAAACAAGAAAAAAAGAGCCGAAGAAAGAGAGAGAGATTAACATAAAAGAGGCAATAAACAACAACAAATTACAACTTATTTTAAAAGATACGCGGATGTCAGCAGACTCGAGCCACTACCTGGTCTAATTAAAGGAATGCTCAGCGGAAAGTGTATATCTGCGCCACAGCACATATACAACCTGCGCGGCATCAATCGGAGGTAATCCGGAGGTCTCCGATTGAAAGCGCGCAAACAACTTCTCCGGAGAAAACCTAATCATAAGCAGCACTACTCTCAAGCCCACCATAAGAATGTGCATTCGACATTCACGTATTTAGCCTAAATATAAACGTAAGTGTAAAAGGCATAGTCAGTCAATCGTCATGTACCCATCGACCTCTGATAAACATAATGAAACAATGTTGGCATATTAAAACCCTGTTATAGTTGGTATGCCGATTGTCACTGCCGTTTGAATCCGATCTCGTATAGGCTATGTACAAATACGGATATAGACGAAGGTGCATATTCTAACCGCTCGTTTCTAACCAACAATACACACGAACTAGTTTATTTATGAAAGGCTTTGTCTAGTTTTGTGAACGTATGAGTGATAATCCCGAGAAAATTTCAATCCGAGCCAGAAACATTGCATGTTTGGTTATATTTGTTATATTATTAACTGTTTTGTTTAAAACACAGGTGAAGTTTATGATGAACATAACGAAACAATGTTGGCTTTTATTCGTTGTTATATATGATGAAGTATTTTGCTTAAAACCTTGTTAAAGTTTAAAAACTATATTGGGTCCGATAAGCTGTACAAGTTATCAAAGTTTTGTTGTTAAAGCTGTCAAACTTATAAAATTACATAATGATGAACACAAATATACAATTATTTACATGTTAGATGAACGTTTTCGGTTCAAAGAACCATCAGATCTCTTGTAGACGTTACAAACAATTTAAGAGTATGTTATAATGTAAATAAACGGTGTGACATAGGTTTTAAATGTGACGTATAATTGAATAATTTGATCGCTTGCAACGATGAATATGAATAGATAAGAAATAGTATATTATATATACACACACACACACAGAAATAAAATTGTTAAAATATGATTAATAAATCAAATATGTGAGTTAAAACTATATAAGAGGTGACAATAAGACCAAATCCATACGGTTAAAATATGTATAACAGAAGCAATATGAAGACTGCGATTACAGGATGTCAAGACAATGTGCTGGTACAAATTGATGAACGGAGTAGTTATACAGTCTCATATGTAGATAAATAGGACGTAACGTTCGAAACATGTGAGGTCTTGTATTCTGAAATAAAATGTAGAAGTTTTTTTTTACTATGTTAGGAAAATTTATTTTGAAAGTTAATAAATCCTGAAAGTCAAGTAATGCAAAGATCGCACGTTTGATATGGGTAACGCATGTAGCATGTACGGACGAATCCAGATATGTATATAGAGTGTTATTTGAGAGGCCGCACCGTTGTCCAGAATGCAAATTGGCCGGCACAAACTAATAACTATTCAGCTACCTAACAGATTTTTATGAAATTTTACACAGTAGTCACACGTAGCATATATGTTTTGTATACAAGCTCTCATTACGTTGGTGTAAGGGGAACTACATCTGATATGGGGGCGCAATTAGACATAATTAGTAACTTTTCTCCTGTCTCAATGATTTTTATGAAATTTTACACAGTAGTTACACGTAGCATATAATTTTATATACAAGCTCTGATTACGTTGGTATAAGGGGAACTACGTCTTATAGGGGCAATTAGACAAAATTAGTAACATTTTTCTTATATAACATATTTTTATGAAATTTTACACAGCAGTTACAGATAGCATATATGTTTTGTATACAAGCTCTCATTACGTTGGGGGGGGGGGCGCAATTAGACAAAATTAGTAACTTTCTCCTATCTAACAGATTTTAATGAAATGTTATACAGTAGTTACACGTAGTACATTTGTTTTGTATACAAACTCTAATTACGTTGGTATAAGAGAAACTGCCCCTTATAGAGGGATGCATTTAGACAAATTAAGTAACTTTTCTTCTGTCTAACAGATTTTCTTGAAACTTTATACAGTAGTTACAGGCAGCAAACTGTTTTGTATACAAGCTCTAATTCTCTGGATTGTTTTTGTTTCGACCTCATACTAGCTGTAATGGAAAAGTATTCTTGGGCAGCCACGACTTTTTCCAGGGGTAAGTTTTCTCTAAATTTTTATTGCTATCACGATGGGAACCTAATTTAATAAGTAGCTCACTAAGATAATATTCATTTCGTTAAAAAGGAAACTCATATTCTTTATCATCTTGCTCTCCAAAGATAAATTACATTATGGGGAAAATGTAACATTTTAGTTACTATTGCACCTTTTGGGCACTCGGGAAGCTTATTTGGATACATAATTAAGAAGCTGCCACCTTGAATTCCCTGAATTGTACTTCGTAAGCAGATTAGGTTCACCGATATTTAAATAATTGTAATCGAGAAAAATTGCACTACTGTACCCGAAAGAATAATGCGCATAATTTATTACTTCCGCAAGTCTGCGCACATTAAGACTTCATTTAAAATAGAGTTAAATACTCGAAGAAGTGAAAAAAAAAATTATTTTGGGACGGAACAAAGGATGTTTTTTTCTCTACCTTAGCCAAGTCTGCACTTAATGGTTATATTTATATTTTTTCTCGTGTCCATTGATGCTAATTTGACATGCTACAATAACATTAAATGTAATAAAAACAAACAGTGTTACATACCTAAAGAAGTACTTGACATGTTGATACCAAATATGAATTGAATCGACCACTTACAACAGAGTTACAGCACAAAGAAAACGGCAGACTCGCGGCACTTGCTGAGTAAGAATGCTGGGTGGCGAAATGTGGCATGTTACCGGCTTCTTATCTCGCTCTGCAGCCACCTCCGCTGATTATCAATTCAGTATTACTCAGTTATACAGGAAAAATAATTTAAGGGTTTTATTTCATTTTTTTACATGTCATTTTTCTACTTTTGTCCTCCTAAATATGGATTTTGGACCACTGTGGGCCGGAGGGAAAAAGACCTTTGAGGCCGAGACGTCGATGGAAAGATAATATAAAAATGGATTTTAGGCAAGTAGGATATGAGACTGGATTAATCTTGTTCATTATAGGGACAGGTGGCGATCTTATGTGAGGGCGGCAATGAACCTCCGGGTTCCTTAAAAGCCATTTGTACGTTATTATGTTTATATATTTTTAATTTTTGTTATATTTTGTCGATTGTCGACTACCCAATCGACTACCCTAATAGGATGCCTTGCATTGCTACCTTTTGAATAAAGCTTAACATGAGGACTAATCATCTTTACAACAATGATAATTTTTATTTTCACGATGACATTACATTAAAAAGCGAAGAGAATACGAGTATGTGGAATCTGCAAGTAATTTTTACGAGGAAAACGATCACATATTTGACAATCTGCCATTCGGGGCAAAGCCTTTATGTTATGTAACATAATGAGATTCCATCTAGGTAACGTTTCTATATGAAAATGATCATTAGTAGAACTTTGAAGCTTTTCCTTTGATTCTGAAAAGCAAAAAAAGAATCGCTTCTGTCCTAGTAATAGACATCAAAGACTTGACTCATGCCTTAAAGGCTTTTACATCGAATGACCTAATAAGCATGACCTCCGTACTAAGTAGAATGTTGTGAAATGTCAAAATTTAGAAAATAAATCCTCAATTCATTGGCATGGAGAAAGCCGGTTTTGCAATGACAGACCTGCCTTTGGGCAGAACACTGAATGAATGAATGAATGAATGAATGAATGAATGAATGAATTCATTGGTTCAATTGGAAAGATTTAAGTAATCTCCATATGTGTGACATAGGTATGATTTCATTTCAGTGTCATTCTTATCATATTATATTTTCTACTACAGTATAATAATTAATGTAACAGTTTAGCTGCTAGCGTGGATAATATTTATATTTCGTCTTCCTGTTATGAGCTTTAAAAGCACCCAAGCTAGTTCTTCCATCATTCGCACGGAGGGTTTACATTTCTTCGCCTTCTTGTTTTATATGTCATCTCTTGGAAATTCTCTCATCCTCTAGGCCAGCGTTTCTCAAACTATGATCCGCGGACCACCTGTGGTCCTCGAGTTCTGCCCTTGTGGTCCTTCAAAAAAGGTAGAAGAAAAAATAAAATTCAAACGAATTGCGTATCACTCTATAGCTGAAAATTTCAGAGTTTGGTAATGACACATGGCGATCGCCTTTCACTTTTTCTCCCAGTACTGACATTTTATGAAATTTACTACCCTATACGTCTACCGACTTCCTACTCTGCTTTCAACAACAAAAGAGAGATTTAAAGCACTATGAATGTGGTGTTTCTCGCAATCTTTTCCCACCACAACTGGCGCCACACCTGTAACCCAGCCAGGGACCACCCAAATTCATAATAGGGGACCGAACCTTTTCATGTATGTATGAGTTTCTTAACAGTTTTGCCGACGTCCAGTCTGCACATTGAAATGGTCACGTACTGTACATCGTACACCAATAATATAACTCTGAGGTCACAATTTGAAACTTATTTTCCAAGTAAATATGATGAATTTTCATGGATTCGTGATCACTTTCATTACGATATTGAAAGTAACAAACTTTCGTTGAGTGAAAGAGAACAGTTCATTGAACTCTCGAATGAGATCGGACTTAAAAATTAATTTCAAGCGGAAGGTATGGTTAATTGTTGGACTTCATCACAAGTGAAAAGAGAATGAAGTGAACTGTACAATGGTGCTTTGGAGATTATAATTCAGTTTGCTTCTACG
The DNA here is from genome assembly GCF_040183065.1 of Periplaneta americana. Lineage (NCBI taxonomy): Eukaryota > Metazoa > Arthropoda > Insecta > Blattodea > Blattidae > Periplaneta > Periplaneta americana. The sequence goes on along the minus strand of NC_091127.1, from coordinate 72,464,925 downwards.
TATCTGCGTGAGAAAGTGTTTTCATTACTAACTCTAATAAAAACATAGCAGGCTACCGAAATCGATTCGATGTATGTGACGATCTCCGACTTAAGCTTACTAGCATACGTCCAAATATAGAACTGTGCAAGAAACGGCATGCTCATCCATCTCATTAATGTACAAACATTTATTTAACTTTTAGTTAATAAGTTAAAGAATATCCAAACTCTAATAGCCATGAATTATTAATGAAACAAAAATAAATGTTCTTGTATTAACATTAGCTTAATTAGTTAATACTAGTATAAAATTAGTTTAATTGCATTAATTTTAATTAATTAATTCTATTTTAAAATAAAAGTATACTGGTATTAAAATATGCTACAAACATGATAAATTTGTTTTCGAAGGGAACAAGAGTAAGGTGGTCCGCGGAACTGTTCTGACTTTAAAAAGTGGTCCCCACTTCAAAAAAGTTTGCGAGACGCTGCTCCAGGCGTTGCATCTTGATCCAGCAATTTTCACCAATCTCTCTATTACTTAGTTTATATTGTGAACAGCAATGTTTTACCTACAGTTCATAATAGAAACTGAGAGTTTGTTCTGTAAAGCATCCATGTTGACAATTTGTGCAAAACCTAGTATCGTTTCCTACCTAACAAATATGAGAGCAGAGCAACTGATAACAGGTCCACATGGTAATTTTTTTTATCAGAGTTAATAATAATACATGAGCAGAAATCTCATTAAAGAATATGAAAAATCTGGATTAAAATTTAATTTTGAAAAATCTTATTATATTGTTATTGGGGGAAAGAAACAAAATCTGATACTTTAAAATAAAGGTGTTATTAAATATAGTAATAAATACAAATATTTAGGCGTTACAATCACAGATTATGGAAGGAATCATGTAGAAATGAAATAAGTTTGAAGAAAGGAAAATATGCAATATCCACTCTTAATCAAGTAGGCTATTATGGGATAATAAAATCAGAATTGAAACTAAACATAAAATTAATAAATCAATTGTGAGAAGTACAACTTTATATGGGGCAGAAACTTGGCAGTTGCAAAACGCATTCAAAAATAAATTTTTGGCCTTAGAAATGGATTATTGGAGACGATCAGCAGGCATTTCAAGAAGAGGTAAAATTAGAAACGATATAATCAGAGAGAAAATGCAAGTTAAGAATGATATTGTAGAGGATATTTTCACAAAACTACTATTATGGTATGGGCATATGATGCGAATGAATACGGAAAGATTACCATGGTTGGCATATGATTGGACCCCTTCAAGAAGAAGAAAACGAGGAAGACCTATGACAACATGGAAAAAGGGCATTCTGGAAGCTATGGAAAGAAGACAATTAGGAGAAGACCTATGGAGAGATAGAGGGGAGTGATATCTTGCAGTGCGATACATTTATCAGTGACTGTAAATTAATATTTGGCTGTCAGAAAATGTCAAAAGGCATTGTAAACTGACATATATATTATTAATATATATACATATTAATAATAACAATAACAATCACAGTAATAATAATAATAATAATAATAATAATAATAATAATAATAATAATAATAATAATAATAAAACACTATGGTTCAATGTGACATTACAGAATCTGCACAAAATTCCACAAGTAAAAAAACCATATAAAATAATTTTACTTGTTATTGTTATTCACGAGGAGGTATCGTTTCAGACTCTTATTCGGGAGGCTCGGCTTCAAATTCTGGGACCGGCCAATCTCAGTGTGGGTTTTTTTTGGGGGTTTTCCCCACTCGCAAAAGCGAATGCCATAATGGAATTACTGTAACTTTCCACCTAGTCTGAATGTTTTGTCAGTTGTCTACATATATCTGTGTGTGTTGTTTTTAGGAGCTGGTCCCTGCTGCGTATAGAGAATTACAAGTATGGACACTTCGCGTTGGTGCCTCTGATGTAACAAGACTGATTTCAAACCAGTTTGAGCGTGAGATTTTGCTTCTTCCCTAGAATTGGCACTGAAATCACACCAGTTGCAGTCGACACAGCGAAATATAACAGACATACAGTTAATACATCTAGGTACATTAGCCTATGTACTCAAAATAAATTGGATCAATGAAATAATAAATCCGTCATTATCTGTAACGTTTAGACTCTAGAGTTCCTTTATAATGAGAGTTGAGACGTTGACCCCATCAAAAATTAAAATATGTAATGATTTGATAGCGCTGAAAATGGAAAAACAAAACTCCTATGAGAAGTAAAACCATACGCCTATATATTGTAAACAAATATTAAACGAATTTGATACATAATTTTATAATGTGTTGTATTATTTTATAATATAATTTATTACATATAAAACATAAAAATTATTATTACAGTTAGTTTATCACTGAGAAATGAGAAAAGCTGTTAACTTGAATTTATTTGAAGCAAAGTATTACTGGATTATTCAATAAGGTAGGCGATGTTTGGATCCTGTGTCTCAACTCTTAAATTAAATTATTATCTGAGCATGTGCTCGATTACACTAACCTCTAGCGCTTGAAAGTGGAACTAAACGCCGGCGCACAGAGAAACAAAACAGGAAAATTCGCTCAGTGTCCATTCTATATAATCCCTATTCGCTGGTCCCTTCGTCGAGCTGAACCCTCACCAGGGGAACCATTCCATAGACCAAGTTTCGTGTATGATCCACAGAATTATCCCTTCTCTACGGATCCTGGCTTGTAAGACTCAGAAAGGAGGAGGTTAAGCGAATAAACAAAGAAGAATGGTTATTCACTCTGTGTAGTTTACTTGTTAACATAGTTCATGTGTCGGAACAATGCATGTTGTATTAGATCGTTCAAATGAAAACCAGAAAGAAAGAAAGAAAGAAAGAAACTAAAATTACTGCTTAATACTCGCCACGGTTGTCAGTGCACTTCTCCCATGTGCCACTAGGTGACGGATACTGGGTCCATAGAATCCATGTGGCCAGGAGATGGACCAATGTTTAATAGAGACGAAATGAGTTCGAAGTCAAACGTCGAAAGTTACGCAGCAATTCTGTTTCAATTGAAAAACCCAACCAGGTAACTTGTCCCAACCAAGATTTCAACCCGGGCTCACTTGTTTCACAGTCAGACATGCTAACCATCACTCTATCGTGGACGAAATTGAGCTTAAATCACCTGGTATGAATTCTTTTAAATACTTCTGATTCAAAGCTTAATCTGTAATATAGAGTAGTAACCTACAATATTGTCCTGATATGACTGCGTGATGTAGACTATGTCTGGCATGTGCAGTCCGGGTTCAAATCCAAGTTACGCCTGGAATTTTTCATTTAAAATTCATATTTGCACTTGTAGTGTGCAAGTTCGCAGTTGGTTGTTCTTTAGGGTTCTCATTGAAGAACAATTCTTATGTGGACGGCAACACTAAAATTGTCTTAATAACTTATAAAACAGATCTAACTTTTCTCATGGATAATGAACGCATCATCGTTTTAGTTGACTATACTTTTGATTATTCTCTGAACCATTTCTATCAAATGTACAACAAACATTCATGTGTTAATGCTTCCATATTCCAGTGGTTACTCGTTTTTTGCCAAATGTTAATACCCAAACATATAGCAACATATGGTGCTACCGGAAGAAATTATGTCTCTAAATATGTGGAAAGCAGTTAATTTTTTCAAAGTCTTCGTTAGATTATGAAATCGCAACACACAATGCTGCCAAAATTAATTTTCCCAGTGTTAAGATTACATTGTGTAAATTTCAATTATGACAGATTTGGCTTAGTAAAATTAAAGGAAACAGTATTTCAAACCAGGAGGTCCGAAACAAAACGTCTGAAATTCTAAAGTGAATAAAAACTTGTATTGTTTGGTATTTCCTATTTACCAGCATCAGAGGCATCAGACGTTTTTGCAGAATTAATTTCAAACGCCCCTCCTGTTAGTGAAAGTTTTGAATTTTCTCATTATAGTCTGGAAAACTATATTGAAACATGAACTTTCCTCCCTGAATTATGGGCTGAAGCACCACAATTTCGAACTGTACGAACTACATACGCGACAGAATGTTATCACAATTGACAGCAGCATGCATTTTGTAAAACATATCCACCTATCTTCATGGTCATAGATGTATTAAAATAACACCATTGATTACTATGAAGTCCTAAAAATACGATAAATAGAAATGGAAAGAACAGTATAAAAAGCGAATGGAAAACACACGAAAGAACAATTCATCTTGAATCAGTATGAATCTAATGAGATGTTCCGTATAAGTACTTGAGGAGCATGTAGGGTTGCTAACCCTCCCGTATTTCCCGGGATCTTCTGTAATTGGCAGTAGGCTAATCTTCAATAGTCCCCGGGTTCCCGTATTTTTCTTTTCTTGGAGAATTTTCCTCTCTCGTTTTTTCAAAATGTAGAAGTTTTATTTCAAACATTTAATTTTGCCGTCTATGAAGATGATTCACATGATGAATTTTGTTGTTACAGAGATGAATTAGAATGTGCAGTCTCTATAGAAGGTAAATGCTTGGCATAAATGGGTTTCAGTGCTGACCAGGTTAAAATAAAAAAAATGTTAATATTGGAAATTTGAAAAAACTGTTGAGTTTTGTTCTAAGCTTATCAGGTAGTAATGCTGACAGACAGAGAGAGGGAGAAAGAGAGAGAGATGTTTTTTTTTCTCATGAACAATAAGTGAACAGATGTTTGAAACAGGAGCGCGACACAACTAATCAACTGAAGTGCAAATCACAATCACTTAAATTATAGAAAATATTTTTCAATTCCTCTATAAAAAAAAACATTACGCGAGGCAAAAACCTGTCTCAAAATACTCTTAATTTAATCTTAATTGTCATATTGTAGAATGTTTCCTTTTCTTTTTTTTTAAATAGATAGTTGAACTGAATAATTTGTCAATTTTCTATACCAAATTATGCCGATTCCTTAGTCTCCCGCATTTTCTTCAATAAAAGCTGGCAACACTAGGAGCATGGGATATTAAGAATAGGTAAGCACAGATTTAAATTTTCATTACAGTGTTCCATGCGACGAAATGAAAAATATTTATTTATTTATGTATGTATGTATGTAATTATTTATTTATGTATTTATTTATTTATGTATTTATTTATTTATTTAATCTGACTTAAGGCCATAAGGCCTTCTCTTCCATCCCACCAGATAGCACATATAAATGCAAGAAAGAAATACAAACACTGATACATGTGTGTAATAAAAAATTAAGTGCAACGAAATGACAGATGGCCATTCTCTTATTATAATTTTAAGCCGGACACAGTATCTTAGCTAGTTTTCGAACACATTTTCATTTACACATATTTTCTCATGTACGTACAATACATGAGAGCCTAGAATTATTATTATAATTATTTTAATACTAATTATTAATACAGATATATTAATTAAAAATATAGAAATAATAATTCACGAAAATATTCATAATAAACAGAACGAAATAATAAAATGAATAATAAATTAAATAATCATTAAGACAAATATAATAATTAAATCACGTAAAAACTTACTTTAAGGCGCTCATTCCTGTGCTATTCCTAAGGTGACCTACGTTTTCTTAGTAATGAAATTGACTTCTCAGAAGTACGAGTAGTAAGTTACAGTTGCCATTATTGTGAACAGGTTGTGTATTACTGGAAATAGGTCACTGTTATAAATTTGCAGAGCTTCAGCGACGTTTCGTTTTTTATTCTGGGAGCTCTGGGGTGAGGGTATACATCCAAAACATTCCCCCATCACTGCGCCAGTGTATTAAATAATATTTATTTAAATTGTAATAAATTGCGTGTTATATTTACTGTAATCTCAGTTTTGATTTAGTGGAGCCGTGTAATTGCAATTACATTATGCGTGATTTTATTTCTTTTCAGAATTATTTTGCGAAAATAAACTATTGTTATGCTTCATATTAATTGTACATAAATCTAATCACCTTACCTGCAATTAGCACAGAAAAGAAACAGAAATAGAAAATTGCACACACTGTGCAGAATTTCGCCTACGAAGTAAAGAAACATCGAAACAAAACATTGAAAAGGATATAGGAAGAATAAATGTAATATAGAAAGCAAATTGAATTTAACACTACAAAGAATTATGGTTACAAGAGAAGAAAAGTAATCCAACTGAGAAGAATTAAATCCATGTGCTAGAATGGATTATGTTTAAGGACTTCAAGTAGCTCTTTAAATACAAGAAGCAAAAAAGTCACAGTTCCACACGATATGAACATGAAACTTTTGAAATAAATTGTCGATTATTATATTTAATTAATACATGTTGGAAAATTGATGCGACTCCAGAAGCATGGAATACAGCAAAAATAATACCTGTACTTAAAAATGAATATTGCTGATTACTAAAAACAACAAGCCATTAACCTCCTCGATTAAGTATACAAGGTCTACATAAAAATTTATATATTAAATACCGAGAGTGTATCAGAAGTTCCTCCAGAACAGCGGTCATCAAAACACTGCACGCTCGGGCTAGCGTCTCTTACCCGCGGACAAACACAGCCCTAGCGTGCAATCGTCACTGTTGGCGGGTAAGATCTATCTCTATCCCCTATGCACGACGGAGCAGAGTTCCTTATCCTCCATGCACTCTACTCATTTCAGCGAGTGCTGACGACCACTGCTCTAGAAGAATAGCAAAATTGTTTCAGATTTAGATGCTCAATGGCAGGAAATATGTTTAATTCACAGCAGGTATTCACAAAGATAAAATATAAAGAAAAAGTCTTGGAATTCGTGTAACATTAGTAGACTTTGATAAGGTCTTTGGTTAAGTAAATAGGGCAAAACTATGGTCGATAATGAAAGAACAAGAATATCTTCACCACCACGTTAATATGGAGCAAACTTTTGTTATAACAAAGCAATTGTTTTGAAATATAGAGTATATACAGCAAATCAACATACCGTGAATGTACTGGCTCGAGCAGGCAACAGTTCCCAGCAGATATTCACGCCCTGCTGAATTTTGTTTGCTATGTTTACGATACACATAAACGTCTAAGTTCAGTCAACGAGCAGGTAGGTAACCAAAGTGAATCAATATGCCAAGAGCAATTAAATATCAGCAATCAAAATGTGCATCGTTTGTGCAGTAGTTCGGTAATTAACATTCCTCACCTAACAGATAAACAGGCATGTGTAAGTTGTGTAGCACATAGTTTACGAGGAAGAAACGACACTACATGTATACAAAGGCATTGCAACAAAAATTAACACAAGAAACATGTGAACTGTCAGATGCCTTCAACTTCATCTCTTCCCAGCTGTAAATCAGATGTTCTTCTGTACCTCTGGCATATGTTAATATGCCCCGATATTCCCTTACAATCTACGCTATCCCTGTTTCAAAGTTTTAATATAAAATAACACCAACGGAAATATACCTCCAGGAGCCACTCTACGAAAATCAACATCGCACAAAGAGATGCTAAATAACGTGAGAGAAACATTAGCAGATAATAAACACGTGTGGTTGTTAATAGATGAAGTAGGAACTTCGCCAACAAATTAATAATTACAAATATAGTTTTAGGAACTCTCACAAAGGATGGCATAGGTAAAACTTATCTGTTAATCTGCGAAGAGCTGTAACATGTTAATAACCTCACAATTGCAGGCTTCCCTGATTATCTGTATCTCTTTTATGGTTTGATGGTGGTAAGAACGAAGACTGTGCTTCTTATATGAAAAAGATAGCAGCCACAAAATACAGAAATCTTGTCAAAAATTAACGTTATCTATCCTATTTTGCCCATGATATTGATCGAATAGCGGAAGAAATTAAGAGTGCTCTTCAACGACGTCGATAGTCACCTTGCTAGCGTAAAGAAAAATTGTTAGCGCCTTTCGGGATAAAGACATACAGAGTGAGTCATAAGTATTTTTGGAAAACGCGTGAGCGTGCTCCTGGGTCACAAATGAGAACAATTCCTTATATGAAAATTTGACGGAAAATTCTTACTTATTGAAAAAAATAGTAATAATGACTTTTGTTTACATAAGTATCTGATCATATTATTGTATTGCTTTGTTTTGATTTTGTACGAGTGTTTGTTTACAAACAACACAGTGACAAGACAGTAGTACCTTGTTTTTGTTTTGATTGGACGCGATAGTCCAGTGCCTTGGCCACCCAGATCACCCGACTTCACTCCAATAGATTTTTACCTTTGGGATCACTTGAAGGCCATCGTCTATGCAACACCAGTGCATGATGCAGAGGAGCTATTGCAAAGTGTTAAAAATGTATGCCAATTGATCCTTGATGACAACATGGTGTTTGAGCGAACTCGCCAATTCTCTATACGTCGTACTCAGGCATGTGTAAACAATGGAAAGGGACATATTGAGCACCTTTCATAAACGTTAAATGACAAGTTTCCAAACATGTACAGGGACATCATTTTATTTTTACTGACAGTTTTAATATTAACCTGGCTCTACCTTTAGAGAACCGGAAACACTGCTTCCTACCCCCTTTCCCGACTGTAGTTCGATGCTACTGGCGTAAAATACAAACAACTCACTCTACTAGGTATAGGAAGGAAGAAAAGTAGTTCATCCATTTACGTAAACTAGGAAATATCGCGATTTTGCGTTCGATAATTTTCATTAGGTTTTTGTTTAATCAAAATACAGTACTGTATTAAGAATAAGTGTTTTTACTCACGAACTGAGTTATCCATGCGAATTTATTCATTATGCAGTGTATATTATACTGTCTACAGCACATTAGCGTACAATATGGAGAAAGAAGTTAAATTGAAAAATAATCACAATATGAATATTTAAACACTTTTGAAAATGGTGGCCGTTTATTTCGATACAGGCTTCAGTTCTTTTCTGCATATTATCGCACTATAGACTATTGCATCTAATTCCAATTGCCAGTTTTGTCCTTCGTACTAGTAACTCAAGTTGAAATAATTCTGTCCTACTCTATAAAAGAGTACCTTACGTACTATAAATTCAATCTGCACTTCTGCCCGACCCGCACAGACAAAATTACTCAGAAATGCTATCTACTGTCCGCCCAAGTGGTTATGCCGCAGAATCGTACAAAGGGGGGAAATCACGTGACAGTTAATTACTTAACGAGGCCCTTTTATTTAAGTTATTTTAAACAGTTGTATAATATTATGTAAACGTCGAATTCCTAGCAGAAACTAATGTTTTCAGAAAAGAGCTAAGACAGCCCAGCTTTTACAGAGGGGCGAGCAGAAGCAGGTGGGGGAAATCGGGATGCGACGTAGGCAAACGGACAGTACATGTGCGATAATACGATTCAATATTGAAAGCTTTTTAGTCACTGGAAAACTCGAACATATTTCTGGAACGTACTATACTCACTAACTCAGTGCTGTTTACTATATGCGGCCTTGATTCTGTGAGGAGGACAGTTGAACTGCATTAATAGAAGGGGTGGGAGTGAAGTACATTCAAAAACTCAGGTACAATAAAAACTGAAGTAAAAATAAAACGAGGTCCCTGTACTTGTGACACAACAAATTAAGAACAAAAACAAAGTATGAACATTTCTCCAATAAATAGCATTTTCCGTCAAATTTGCATACAAGAAATTGTTCTTATTTTTTATCCAGGAGCACGGTCACGCGTTTAAAAAACATACTTATAACTCACCCTGTATATGCAAATGGCACATAGAAAACATTTCTCTATACTGCTAATTATAACCCGCTGGGGGATGTGATTAGAAGCTGCTTTGTATTATGCTACACATAATGATAAAATTGTCCATAAAATCAATGTTTCTGAGGAAGATGAGTTCCTTTGTTAAGGTAGCAAAAGGTTTACTTGCACCACAGCTGTTCGGATATCTTTTATGTAGTGTTGATAACTTCGGTGCTATAGTAAAAAAAATTATTAAACATCTATACTCATCACAATAGGCCTACCTTTGGTTTAGGTTCCGGGTGATATGTACAGAAGTGGCAAAAAAAAAAACCGGACCGACCCTAGTAGCTGATTTCAGAGCCTTGTTCACTCCAGAGCACGATAGACTGGTAACTAAGACTTTCGTGGTTCCAAGAGCACGCTCACAAAAGAGAAGGAGAAGGAAACTTTTTATTGTTCCTTATTCAAATTTATTCCCAATACTTTTCGATTGCAGCGATATTTTACTACTTAATTAATTTATTATTCCCAGAACATGAATTTTACCAGCAATCGAAAAGTATTTGAAATAAATTTGAATAAGGAACAAAAAAAAGTTTCCTTCCCAGGCAGGATACGAACCACGAAAGTCTTAGTTACCAGTCTATCGTGCTCTGGAGTGAACAATGCTCTGAAATCAGCTACAAGGTTCGGTCCGGGTTTTTTTTGCCACTACTGTACATCTATTATCACTCAGGCGGAAGATTAGGCCTACATCTCACTTGACCATGTATTACAGGAAGAACAATAGTGATCCAAGCGCCAAAAAACCTGTTTCGAGATATTGGCCACTGAAATAAATCTGCCTTTTTATACACCGTTTTATGCAAGAAGTATTATAAAATTCATACTATTACAAAAAATAACACAAATAATACCAAAAAAGAGGCTAACCGATTTTAATAAGAGACTAGCAGTTGAATTAATATTTCAAAGCAAAATAAATAAATGAATTTTATGCAATAAACGAATTTTTCTTATAAATAGCAGCAAAATTCAGATATCGCATTCTCGATTTTTTCCGAGTTAAATTAGCCTGCTATCAACAGTTTTGTGTAAATGTCTCATTTTTTTTCAATTGTCGGTTGGTCTATTATTGCGTAACGCCGTCCAATTGTTTGTATAAATCTGAACTCTGATTAGTGTCATATTTAGCTAATTAATGTACGCAATGAAGGAGGAATGATACTGACCACACTACCCCATTATCTTCTGGCCTAGTTGCCTCGTAAGTAGTGCCATGTCTATTCGCATGATTTCATCCCACAATATTTTAGATGAACATTTTTAATGAATGTATTTTTCGTCCAAGATAATATGTTGTTCGCGCCGTAAATCAGACAGCACTTAGCACGTACACATCTATATTGGCTGAAAATCTCTTAGAGTTGAATGTCAGTCAAACTTTTAGAACTGTATATACGAAATTATCAGTTACGTGTCTATCAATGAGTAGAAATGAGAAGAGGCTTGAACAACGGTTAAGGAATATTCATTTCCGCTAGCAGTAACAAATTTCATTAGTGTTCCACGATCTACGCTTTTAAAATCATGTTGTCAAACGTTGTGGACTCCAACATCCAATATACAGTCCACCATTTTAATTATTCAGAACTTCAAACCTTCGCACTACTTGTTGCGGAGATTCACTCGAATCGAACAATGGTCGCTACAAGAAAGGTCATGGTGAAATACATGGATAAAACTGGGTTAAAAATTGACAATCGACAGTATTTCGAAGTATTAACAATGGGCTACAGATGAATGTGTGGCTCCATCGACATTAACCATATTTTTAAAATGAAAAAAGCCGACATAAATAAGGGTTCATAGATCGGCGTATTACTCCATTCACAATGAACAATGATTAAAAACAATTATGACAAAAATAAAAAGAGAACAATAATTTGAATAAAAAAACATTATAAGATAAATAATGAGAAAACATAGGTTATCATTTACCGGTACAATAAAATTTCTTGAATACAAATTATTACTAATTATAGCTAAGGAAGATTTTAACACATGAGATCCTATAGCACCAATCGTTGCAAGATTTAAAGGGGGTATATACCTACAGTAGCGTGCAAATTAATTCGAACACGACATATTTTTTACATTTTCTGTCATTGCTGGCCTCACAGCTGCTCATACCGCTTTAATTGACAACTGTAGTACGTGTAATTCCATTGTTGAAGGTCTGTCATTATTTTTTTTATAATATGTGACATTTTGCCTGTCGTTTTGTACTTATAAGCATTTCAGTTGTGTTGAAGACTTAAGGGGACACTCAACTTAAAAATTGCAGAAAAAGTGTCATAGAAATGAAAAATTAAATTTCTACACTAATTTACGTGACAGAACTAAATCAATACGCAGAATTCTTCCCCTATTCATTGAGAAGTCACAGTCAAATGCACAAAGCCAAAAAATAAAAAATGATAACACTAGTCAACAAGGTTTTTGTCACAAGGGTGAAAATGGTCATTTTAGATCAATGTTTGTGTGCTGATAGTGGATCTAAACTTGAAAATTTTCCATCACGCACCATTTAAGAGAAAAATTGGAAATTGCAAAAAAAAAAAAAAAATGAATTTACCGAAGAACTATGGACTTTATTTATACAGTTACATAGTATATTCATACGTTTTATAACTTATTCTTCCTCAGAATATACTTGAAGTGTATTTTAAGGATAAAGCTGACAATTACCAACAGCTTGTACAAGAACTCCTGTTTAGTTACCAGAAGCTTGGTTGTCGAATGTCATTGAAAATACATTTCCTACATTCCCATCTGGACTTAGGAGCTGTAAGCGATGAACAAGGGGAAAGATTTCATCAAGATATACACAGGATGGAACAACGATATTAAGGGAGGTGGGATTATAGTATGATGGGGGACTATTGTTGGTTTTTAACAGAGAAGGTGACTCAAACTACAAGAGAAAAAAATAACTGTAAGTAACTAAATACATTTTGTAAATCTAGCTTGAACTCCGTATATGGTTGTTTACTTCAATGTAGAGCTCCTAAGTTATTTGATTTGAGATTTTAATCAATTTAATTTATAAACCTTAAAAATTATAGTTAATTTGATCCAGTTTTAAATTAATAAAGTAAAAGCCTATTTTGAAGGGAAAAAAAGAAACATAAAGCTATTTTTTCTTATTATAATTATTATTTATGCAGCATTATTATTTTTCTGTGAAACGTCAGTGTATTTTGTGTATAAATTTTGTATCTTAGGAATTTATTTATTTTCACTGTTGTAATTACGCATTTTGAAATGCGCGAAAACGTTTTTTTTTAAATCAAAATACTTCCCCTTCTGTCACACAAAAATATTACGTGTTACAGATTTTTCGCTGTCATTTTCGTAATCAGCAGGATCGATTTAGTAAAAATCAGCTGATTTCATTTCTGTGACAGACAAAAAGTTAAAATTTGTTGACTAGTGTAATTAAAAGTGATATTTCAATTAATGATTGATTAAAAATTGAAATACTTTTTATTTTGAAAAGTATTGGATCTAATGAGCTGAGATTTTGCATGTTATTTACATGTGTATATTAAACTTTTTCTCCAAATTTGAAAAAGATTGGCCAAATAGGAAAAAAGTTCCAAAATATAGTTGAGTGTCCCCTTAATACTGCAATCCTGTGTACATTCTGTCGTCTTCACAAATGGATACAACTCCACGAAAACGGACTAAAATTATAACATTAGCAGAGCATTCTTCTATGACACAGAGGCAAATTGCTGCAGAATGTCACATCGGTTTGGCTACTGTTAATTCGATCATAAAACGATACAGGGAGACTGGATCCATCACACCCCAGAAAAAAGGAAACTGTGACCGGAAAAGGAAGACTTCACCTGCAGATGATCGTTTAATTGTCAGGAAAAGTAAATTAAATCCTAAACTAACTGCTGTCGACTTAACCCGCGAGTTAATGGCTACCACCGGGGCGAATATTCACGTCACAACAGTGCGGCGTAGGCTTTTGGAAGCTGGACGAAGGGCTCGTAAGCCTATTAAGAAGCAACTGCTAACCCCTGTTATGCGCAAAAAACGCTTAATGTGGGCAAAATTACATCAACACTGGACAGTGAATGACTGGAAGAATGTACTTTTTTCCGATGAGTCTCATTTCGAGGTCCACGGCCACCGTATTTCTTACGTACGGAAAGGATCCGAAAAAGTAACAGCAGCTCATCTCCAACAAGCACCCAAATACCCCCCTAAAGTAATGTTTTGTGGTTGTTTTACACATGAAGGGCCTGGAACATTAATACCTATCAAGGAAATGATAAACTCTGACAAATATATTCAATTATTGGAAACCAGAATCGTACCCCAGCTGCAAAAATCATTTCCGGATGGCAGAGGTGTGTTTCAACAAGACTTGGCACATGCCATACGTCTCAAAAAACTACAGAATTCTTCAACAAGAATATTCAGGCACTCCCCTGGCTAGGCAACTCATCCTACATCAACCCCATTGAGAACTTGTGGTCAATTTGCAAAAGAATAATGCAAAAAATGGATTGTTCTACAAAGGAGAAGATGATTTCTGCCCTCATTGGTGTATGGTTTCGCGATGAAGAAATGAAGAATATTTGTGGGAAATTAGTGGAATCCATACCAAATCGTCTCAGAGCTGTTATTAGGAACAAGGGAGGCCACATAGATTACTGAGGTATGCCTTAGATCCTTTTTTTTTTATCCCGTTTGAGTGTTTTTGCATAAGTCATTACGTTGTTCGGATTAATTTGCACGCTACTGTATCTTATTTGGCCTCCTTTCATCTTATGTGATCCTCAAGAATAGTAGAAGGATCTTATTCCCAGCAGGAATAATATGAAAATAAAAGCATGAATTTCATTTTCATGACAACGAAAGTCCAGTGGTAGATATAGGCAGACTTATAAATTGAATTACGGACTGGTTAATATTGACTATAGGCCTACTGCCTTCCGTAATGTTTCACAGGCAACGATAACATTGCCAGCTGAGAAAGGAGGAAGAATAATTACTGTGCTCCAACCACGAGAAAGTCTCTGCCGGATGAGACGAAAGGGAGTAATGCTGTGAATGAATGTTGATGTAATAAGATGTCATAAGGTCACACACGTGGGTACTCATATCTCTATTGGCTCGCTGTCACAGCACAAACAATAACATTGATACACACATGTTTATACTACCCTAGTTACAAAATTAGATCACTGTTAATCTCCTGGTCTTTTAATCTCTCCATACAGGAAATAACAAATGCAGGAGAGCGCATGGTTTTTAAACAGACGATAATATTATATATCTACTTCGCTCCAATACATGTCGCAATAGTATGCACATTCCTTTCACGGTTGATCTCCTGGTTGGAGAACAGTACTGTTCAACCAATGACAGTGGTCACATTCCTGTCTTATATTGAAGTTGGTCGGAGGTAGAATGCTTCAAACAGCCCAACTTCAAGATAAGCCTGGAATGGACTTCTACCATTGACTGGATAGCAATTATCCTTCTCCCTTGCTCAGCCGGCAATGTTTATGTCACCTGTCAGAGAGTATGGAACCTAGTATACTATGCATTGAAGTGTAGTGTAAAAACTGATGGCAGACATTCTGGTATGGGTATCCTAAAATTCTCACTTCATTCAATATCCTTCTGGTAAGGTATCATAAAATTCTCACTTCATTCATTAACCTTCTAGTAGGTATGGGTACTCTGAAATTCTCACTTCATTCATTAACCTTGTAGTATGAGTACCTTGAAATTCTCACTTCACTCAATAACCTTATAGTATGAGTACCTTGAAATTCTCACTTCACTCATTAACCTTATAGTATGAGTACCCTGAAATTCTCACTTCACTCATTAACCTTATAGTATGAGTACCCTGAAATTCTCACTTCACTCATTAACCTTATAGTATGAGTACCCTCAAAATTCTCACTTCATTCATTAACCTTATAGTATGAGTACCCTGAAATTCTCACTTCATTCATTAACCTTATAGTATGAATATCCTGAAATTCTCACTTCATTCATTAACCTTCTAGTATGAGTACCTTGAAATTCTCACTTCTTTCATTATCCTTCTAGTATGGATACCCTGAAATTCTCACTTCACTCATTAACCTTATAGTATAAGTACCCTGAAATTCTCACTTCACTCATTAACCTTATAGTATAAGTACCCTGAAATTCCCACTTCATTCATTAACCTTATAATATGAGTACCCTGAAATTCTCACTTCATTCATTAACCTTATAGTATGAGTACCCTGAAATTCTCACTTCACTCATTAACTTTATAGTATAAGTACCCTGAAATTCTCACTTCATCCATTAACCTTATAGTATGAGTACCCCGAAATTCTCACTTCACTCATTAACCTTATAGCATAAGTACCCTGAAATTCCCACTTCATTCATTAACCTTATAGTATGAGTACCCTGAAATTCTCACTTCATTCATTAACCTTATAGTATGAGTACCCTGAAATTCTCACTTCACTCATTAACTTTATAGTATAAGTACCCTGAAATTCTCACTTCATCCATTAACCTTATAGTATGAGTACCCCGAAATTCTCACTTCATTCGTTAACCTTATAGTATGAGTACCCTGAAATTCTCACTTCATTCATTAACCTTATAGTATGAGTACCCCGAAATTCTCACTTCATTCATTAACCTTACAGTATGAGTATCCTGAAATTCTCACTTCATTCATTAACCTTCTAGTATGAGTACCTTGAAATTCTCACTTCTTTCATTATCCTTCTAGTATGGGTACCCTGAAATTCTCACTCCATTCAATATCCTTAAATGTTGGTGACTAAATGGTATTATTCTAACGGTCCCCATAATTCATCTCCTTTTATCCACAGAAAGAGAACGGAACCGAAATTTCAGCAACAGTTTTCTGAATGTGTTTACTTCTCTCCGAAACAAATAATATGTGAAATTATCGATTTTTGTAACTTGGACATTTTGTTACTAGGCTTTTTAGGTGTTCTAGAACCTTGCATACTGTTTTACTCACAGTTTGCCAATATATTCCAACAGCCCTTGCAGTTTTGAGATTGGTTTTTCTACTAACAAAGGTTGTTCCTTTATGTAACGACAAACAGTACAAATTATTTTTTTTTTAACTTGGACAGTTTGTAAGTAAGTAAATAACTTGGGCGATTTGTTACAAGGTTTTATAGGAGTTATAGAGCCTTGTGCATAATTTTACCCAGAATTTTCCAATATATTCTTACACCCCTTGCAGTTTTGACGATTGGTTTGTTAACTTACATATTTTTCCTTTATGTAACTATAAACGCTACGAATTATTAAGCATTAATGTTTGTTTTGTGTTACAATGATTAGTTAAGAAGTTGCAGCAAAGCACTGTACTCTACGTAAAGTCGCTTATAATTTCGCTCGAAAATCTTCTTGAACCTGATTGATTGGATCTAAAATACTATTTGGTGCGGATGCTTAATGAAAACATGTAGTCATTGTTAAGAGGAGAGTTCATTTTAATAAGGCTAGTCTTTGACAGTATCACATTGAGAGCCGCATGTTAACGTAATGAACAGGGCGATAATACACAATTCCATTAAGTAAACATATACGCCAACAGCCAAAGACGTCCGTGGGGAGACTGGACGATCATCAGTGACAATGGAAGTAGGCACAGAGTTGAATATAGTTTCTGTGTTCGCAGGTACAATGTGGTGCTGCTCCTGGTAACGTATGTGGTGCCAATGTGTGCCATGGTAGCGTGCTACAGTGCCATGGGACGTGAGCTCTGGGGTAGTCGATCTATTGGAGAGCTCACACAACGCCAGGTGGACTCCATTCGCTCCAAACGAAAGGCAAGTCTTTGTTCAAATATTGTTGTTATTGTAGTATTCTGAAGGCAATTGCTGTTTATTTTTTCAGTAGGAAGATTCGATTTGTGTTTCAGAGTACCTCTTTAAGCACCATGACAGGCACTAGTGGCAACCAAAATGGATATTCTAAAATTCAGAAGGTCTTACCACTCTAAATTTTCCCTTTTTATGTAGTTCGTCGACACAAAAGTAATTTGAAAATAAGTAAATTTAGAACTCGCGCAAGACGCTTCAAGTTTTTGATGTTGCAGTTAATATTAGAATAATTTATGTATTTGTCTAATGGCTAGTACATGATATTTACTATCATTGACTGAGCGAAAAACAAGAAAGTGGTGAACAAAACTACGGATTAAGTAGTTAAAAACATTCGGGCTCTGGCTTCACAGTAACGGTCGACTTCCTTGGAGGATTTCAGAGCAGGGCATAAACATTTCGCAACAACGTAGGAAATTACTGAAGGATATACCTCCTGAACCCAGAAGACTGGCAGTTGCAAGCTTTCGTCTTAACACTGAACATGACATCCTGGGTAAACGCCTCAATCGTCTTGGCATCCTTCCATTAGCATCCTGCATTTTGTGCCATCAACAGGAAGGCATGGATATTAGAATAATAAAATTTGGGATATTAGAAAAATAAAAATTTATGTCATATACCTAACAAGTAATTTCATTTAAGTAAAATATTTTTAATATTTGTTAGTCTTGTCTGATATTGCGATTTTCATTTTCCTAGACTTGACAAGAACAGATTATTTTTCGTAAGAATATTTACGTCTGTGTTTCACAACTTGCAGTAATTTTTGTTTCTGTTTTTCATTGGAAAGGACATCATTATCACTATCGCTATATGACTGAATTAAAGAGATGTCGCTTTCTGCGGTAACATTTACAACTTCTAGGGCCGTATTCATAGACATTCTTAGCGCGGGCTTCCGGTGAATAATCAGCGTACTAACGTTTTTCGTATTCATAAACCAGTGTTAGTGATATGAATCCTGTACAAGTAACCAGTCAATAGCCGGAGCTAGTTTAGCACGCTCGTAGCGCGTCTAGCGAAATGTCTATAAATAACACCCCTAGAGACTAAAATGTTATTTCAGCGGTCACATGTTCATAATTTGTATGTCATCTAGTGGGGTGTTTTGAATTAATTTTGATATATATATATATATATATATATATATATATATATATATATATATATATATATATATTGTCAAAAACAATTCATTACAATTTGAAGTGATAAACTCACTGATCTGCAGAAAAGAATTTGAACTCACTTTCACCAACACATGTAAGTGGATTTTATGACTTCTCGCTTCAAGTTTTCAACCATTGAAGCCTTTACCACCACAGATGGTACTGCGTCAAAAAGTGTCAAACCACTTAACGATTCACTTAATTACCGCAAATGGCGCTTGAAAATTTGGGAGCAATTTTGGAAAAACTTTCATTTACTGCTCAATAGTCCACCAATTTCTTCGAGAGTTCTAGATCTTGACGCGAAGCTGATGTAACGGATGGGCAAGAAAACCAAACCTTCAAATATAATAGTAACTTATAGCAAATAGATTTGTGAGCTTAGTTCCTTCCAATTCTTGGTTTGCGAAAGGGAACTGTGAAAAAGATATATCGCTCTGTTGTACGAATGGGAGTTGCAATGGATTTGTCACCAAGAAACAGAAACGCTAACTGTAGCAATTTTCTGTAGTCATGTCTTGGATGATTCCGGGTTAGTTAACTTGCGAGGAAACACACACACGAATGCCCACGTGCATCAACGTCGGTTAGTGTAACCATCGGTTAAAATTGTGACCTAATCTCCGATTAAGCATTTTTACGGTGGATCGACCTCGGTTACGACTTAAATAGGAAGTTAACCACAGTAATCTCTAACCGGCCAAATATGAGCGGTTAAAGGAGATATCCAGCGATTAGTAGAGCAAGTAAAGCAAAATGGCGGCCATAACCACAGGTGATTATTTCGAAGACGATTATTATTGTGCAGTACTTGAATTACTTGGATAGAGCATGAGCGTGAAGGTTATTTAGTGGAAAGAGAGAATTCTTGCGAGCAATTAGGTGACAGAAAATTTCAGGAGGGATTTCGTTTATCAAAATCTACAAATGGATCAATTGAAATAACACAAGAACAATCATATTTCTCCTACGGATCGGCTGCTTATATTACGATTCTATGTAACTATTATTTTCTGTATTTTAAGAGGGAATACTCGAATACCAGTATCTCTTTCTCTATGTCACTGGCTGAACAAAGAGAGGTTATGGATGGATCTTAGGATAATGCACAATTCCCTGGTGTAATCCAAGATCGTACACACATTCCTACCAATTTTCTGCATCCTTTTCCTTTATGGATATTCCATCTTTTTTATATAATAGGCCTACATTTAAATCTAATAATTAAGTCTATCGATACTTCAACCTAACATTGGGATATAATCATTTTTGGATTCAATTTTCCATTTTGTACGATTTTAACCTAAAAGTACTGAAAAACAAAGAAATGGAACTCACAAATATAACAGCGCCCAAAGGCAAACAAATGCAACGCGAAAATGTAGGATACGTTCATTTCGATGTAGAACATAGAGAGCGCAGTCGTTTTTAGACGTTGACTATTATCTTTGCAGCGGTATGGATGCTTTCCTTTAGTCATTTTGTAGAAACAATGTACCATCATAGACTTTATTCTGGTTAAATGAGGTGTCAGCTAGCCATGTTTTAGTAATCGGTGATTATGAATGGTGCACATAAATTACATTTTAACCACGGCTACTGTTTAACCATCGTTTCGTAATCTATGATTACAGCGTTTTTAATCAATGTTGATGCACTTCGCCAATAATAAAGTACCTAATTTCCCCAAATTCAAAGGGTCATAACTTTGACAAATGCGAAAATAAACTCACCAATTTGTATGTAAGGAATTGGGAATTTAATATAACAAAAAGAAAAAAAATTAAATATGACCAAAGCCATATTATTCAACAAGAAATATGGCCTAGTCGTGTACCAGTTTAATCAAATTTCTTCACCAGAATACGAAATGATTTTACAGAGCATAGTCCATTTCTCTGTCCATGTAACGTTCGAACTCATCTCAATGCATTGGAATATTGTCTATTCTCTATCACATTCGTAATAGCACTGAACGAGTTCAATAGAAATTCGTAAAGCCAGAACCTTCGTAAAATTATTGCTATCTGTATCCTTAAGGGAAGCGGGTAGTGAGTAGGGATAAAAAAATTCGAATTTCTATTTTATTTTAAAAAGTACAAAACTTTCTCTTTAAAACAATACACAGACTGTGGGCGTATCTCTTCAGATAACTCCTTTAAATGGCCTCTTTGACTTTAGCGGTACATGTAATTCATACATACTTATTTTTTTAATGCAGTTTTCCGTAAATAGATACAGTGGAACTCCACAAATAGACACTCACTGTCGTATACTTCACGATACAAGATAAGTCAACGCACCCTGTCTCGCGCTGTACAGGGCTAACCAGTTGAACCAGTGCAGTAGTGTGCAGATACTCGTACATGTTGGCAGCATGGCAGGAAACAAAAAATGTGTACTTACGCTGAAGCACAAGTTACAAATATTGGAACAGTTTAAAAAAAGGTGAATCAATCAGAGCCATCCCTCAAGAATTTGACATTTCGATCAGAACAGTGCATAGGATAAAACAAAATTCATCTAATTACGAGAAATTCTGTAGTGATTACAAGAAGCTTTGTTATTATCAGTTGATTGTAGGATGAAAACAAAGCTTATTTTGTGTATTTCCTAAATTTAATCAATAGGGATGATTTATGTTCTCTCTTGAAGGGTATACACCATTTTAAAATAATTTAATACACAAAGACAACTATTACAAGAAATGCTCAATAAGTTTTTGTAGCTTTATTCTCTTCGGCTCTAATCAACAATAACAAAAATGCAGGTTGCCAGACGACGATGGAAAAGAAAAGTTGCGAAAACAAATAAATGTGGTGTATAAAGAATTGAATGTTCTTTCATATTCAAGTATAAAAATATAGGAGTGCCATATGAAATTTCAAAGTGGGAGTGGCTGGGTGTGGGAGGTGAAATCTAAAATGCAATTAAGACTTCCCCTTTGATATCTAAATTTACGTGTTTTTTTGGTTTAAATTGAATTCAATTAATTAACTAGTTATTTAGAGTGGGAAGTTTTGAAATGATATAGATATATTTAGTTTTTCCTCTAGAAGTTTGTTTTATGTTTCAGATGTATCACGTATATATTATACCTAATGACGGATTTGTTTTGTTATATATTTTGCATATACTACAATATATTATTTAAAATTATATACGTTAATTATTTATGTTTCGGTCCGCACGCCATAAAAACATTGTACAGCCCTCATGTTTACCAATGTCCGCAGTACTCCGTAGAAAGGCAGCGTTCGTACCTCGTCTCGCACACGGACCATTGCTGTGCCTATTTGTGGAGTTCCACTGTATTTTGCAAACTTGAGTCCATTTTTCTCTGAAACTCTGAATCAATTTAAATGAAAAATTTTAGTATTTTCTGCAGCCTGTGTTCTACAAAGTAGACCTACGAGTTTATGAATATCATACACATAACACGAGGAAAAAATATATTTGCATTGAAAAAAATGGCAAAAATTGTCAATCAAAGTTCAATTATTTTTGTTTGACTAAGGGTGAAATATTTAACCAAATTTTGCTTTAGAATATATATATATAT
The DNA here is from genome assembly GCF_040183065.1 of Periplaneta americana. Taxonomy (NCBI): domain Eukaryota; kingdom Metazoa; phylum Arthropoda; class Insecta; order Blattodea; family Blattidae; genus Periplaneta; species Periplaneta americana. The sequence continues at coordinate 72,442,524 of NC_091127.1, read as the reverse complement.
ATATATATATATATATATATATTACTTGATAACTTAAAAAAATAGAAGGCATGTGAGTGAAGACTGTAGCAAGTTATACGCACCTGAAGAATGAGGTACATTTACCAGAATGGGAAAACAGATTTTCAGTTAGGGCCTTTCTTTTGCATTTAGATACCACTGAATTCAGAATGATTGATTGTATAACCATGAATATGTTTATTCCACTCTGAACACAAAAAGCCTAGAAATAATGAACTAAACTTTTGTACTGAAATTCTTTAATCGTGCAGGCATCACTACCCAATCCCCTTAACTACAATTGTTTATGCAAGCGTGACGCAGTTGCCATAGCACCGAAATGTATACAGAAAAAAAAACAATCCCTCTAAAGCATAATTGTATCTATATGGAACCAAACTTTTAATATGTACAGGAGATAGTGACAAGGTCGCAGTTGAGGTTTTTCTCGGGATTCGTCCGTTTTTCTCCATATTATGCATCTACATAATTCCGTCAACATTTCTCAATTTCGTCATCATTCCATAGCATGCCCCGATCATCGGTTGGTGACGCACGGGGGGGGGCTGGCCTAGGGACGAGGGGGTTACCTGCTCGAAACCTGGGAACGTTGCGAACCTTAATGTAGTCAGCCAGTGTGGGTTTGGGAATGCGTCTAGCCTGAGGATTAGCGCAATAGATCGTACAGGTCGCAGTGCTGAGCCATAGTGCGCCCCTCCCAAAAATTGGATTCCATTCCAGACTCAACAAAACATGGAGCCCCAAGCAACTTGGTTATGTAGTGTAGTTATTCTAGCTAGTAAATATAAACGGGTCAAATGGCAATTCGATATAACGTCTGAATGCAATCTTATAAATTAACTGGATGTGTTTGAAATTGTTCTTAATATATTTAGTTCATGATATAACTTACCCATGATGTTTAAGAAGCAAATATCTATGCTCTTTCAAGGATTAAGAAGAATTTTATTTTATTTTATGGCGAGATGCTTATTTAAAGATCATCAATTCGTGTTTATAGACGATTTTTCCAAGTTGGCATCGTCTAGCATACTAAACAGCAAACCCTGAATTAAAATCAACAGCTTTCCTATTTCAGCATGCTCAGAAATACCAGAAAAGGGATTGGCAGCTCAACGAACACAGCCACAGAGGTAGAATGTCGAAATAATGCATGGCTTTCAGAATATCATGCTTCACGAAAAATGATCCAACGGCAAATACTTTGATCCCAATAGACGGAGATGGCACATTGATAATCATATGAGAATTATTCAAACTACATCCTTGTGTTATTTTTAGTATTATTGTTATGGATCAGTTTTAATTCATCGGTATATCTATCGCGCCTTTTCATCGTTGAGTGATGTTGACATCACAGATTGTTCTGTTGTGTTAACGATGGCTGTTGATTTTAGGAATGCTTTGATGGCTTAAATGAGCAGGATATTATACAAATCCAATCAATAAAATAATAATTATCCCTCTTTCATTGATACTGGGTCATTCTACACACTGACAGCATATGGCATACTGTACAGATTTTTGGTGAAACTACTGTAATACAAATTAATGAATTCGGGAAATTTAAACCACACTAAATGAAACGAATGCCACATTAGATCTGATAAACATAATCTCAGTTATCTAGGTTAATGAAATAAATTTCGCCCACTTCTCTATAGTTTGCAATTTTCTGTAATCACATCCTGTATTATTATTTCAGATATTATACACAGTGTAAACTATATAAACTGTCAAAATATTATAAACAGTACATATCGGTCTACTGTACTAAATCTTGAGTGAAATTGAACTATTTCTCCTAATTTTATTTGATTAGTTTAATATATAGCTAGTCAGTGATGTTTGCAGTGGAGGGGAAAGGAACTAGCCACCTTACTCCATTATTTCCTGGTTTGGTTACGTCATGAGAGATGCCTTATTGGTGTCACTTGTGAGGTTCAAACCTGCCTTCAGACAACTGACCAAACAATAACAAATTATATTTTTAATTTGTAAAAGACAAGGTTTTGACATTGATAGTAGTCTAATATTTATTTATATTTCGACTGAACGTTAATGCCATTGCCAATGACCTTGCTCCCAACACATGCCAATACACAACAGAGTAACAAACGACAGCTTCAGCGTACTAGCCTATCACGCAAAGTAAATATTGACTATATATTCTCATTTTCAAAAAAGTTAGGCACACAAAACATTTGTTTCTGGAAAACCTTGACAGGTAGAGAAAACTATTATTTCTTCAGTTATTTATGCTCTACCACCAGTGTTTTTTTTTTTTTTTGGCACTTCATATCGTTTATACTTCGTATAGTTACTTATATCGTTGTTAACTCTAAAGTCTGCTCTTCATGGACTAACACAATACTTATAACACAGAGATGTTGAGACAGTGCATACATTCGACATTTTATCTTTCCAAACTAGTGAAATACAGTAGAGTGGAAGTGGCAATGCACAGCGCAGCTACCAACATGCGGTGCGCTGAACGCTCCGTTGAGTGGAGAACACGAGATAAATCATAGAAAGAAAAGTTTTTTACAATTTTAAATTGTGAAAGTCCTAAAAAATGTTTTTTTTTTTAAGAACTATGTTGAAAGTGTTCAAAATTTGTTGAAAGGCAGGCGTTGTACCGCCTAACAGATTTAGATTCACACGTTGCAGTTGTGTTTCCGAAATGTTGGCCATTTCTTCTGTTTTTAATTATTTTGCAGCGTTATGCGCTGATGTACAGCTGATCTCTGATTATTGTGCTAGCTTCATGACAGACTTTCCCGACGATTGTTCCAATCGAGCATCGATATGCTAATTTTCCTGTGTTAAAACATGATGCCTTCCCTTCTTTTCTTGTTCATTACTGAAGCTCATACGAGTTTTGAATGTGTTCACAATTGTTTTAACTATAGTCCTTGTTACGGGAAGTGAATACCTGGATAACGTTCTTGAAATTATCTACGACGCTGAGCAAGTGATTTTTTTAAGTTACGGAAAATGAAAATTCTTTGCTCTGCATTAAATCACTGAACCATGACTCAAGCAACAGACACAAACAAAGAAATGAAGCTCAACGCTGTATATAGTGACATGTTACTGCTCTGAAACTCAACTCAGTACTGCACACATAATAAAAACCAACCGTCATAACGTCGCCTATGAGTGTCCTTGAATGGTGTAAGGCAAAGAAGTTTTTTTTCTTATACTGTGTTTTAACGTGCTACAGTAGCTATATGCTCTGAAATGGCGATCGATCACAGATTTCGCTATCTCTAAGTGTCCTTGAGTGGTAGCGCGCGCAGTCACTTACTGCCAAACTCTGGTCCCATGAACCAAGGATCTGGAAATGCCTGTATTACGTGCTCATACTGCAAAGAATACAAATCCAGCAAGAGTCACTTATTAGCAAGATTAAAATACAATCATCATTCTTAGGGGAATGTGTGGGTTCTTGAGACCACGCAGTGCAGGCGCTTCCACATCCCTGCCGTAAACGAACGTAGGAAGATATGCACGGTATAGTTTAGATTATTGATGTAAATATTTCATTTCAATTCATTTATTAAATACAACTGCAATGTTTCAACTTTCAGGAAATTAATCTGATTTCGATCGTTTATCAACATTTTCACAAGAGCATACCCTATTGTCAATGTAATGTCACAGTCTAGTACATATAGTCAAGAAGCTCAATACGTAGTAAATATACATCCAAAGATAGTTGCTAACCACTAGGATCGCTAATATCGCCCCATTACAGACAATGCGAAATAGTACCAGGACAGTCTATTGTTCCTAGCACCCTTACAACTCAACCTTCGTGATTATATATACTAGACTGTGGTAATGCCTCGTATAGGAAGACAAGTTATTTGTCATGTACACTTAATCCTCTGCAAAATTTCCAGACATTTAGTCCCGTCAATAATGTCCAGGCATTTGGACCTCTTGGTTAACGGATAAAACAATGATTTATTATTTATTTATCATTTTATCAAATCATTCAGTCTTCACCTTCTCAAATTTCTGAAAGATTACGTTTGATTGTGTATGCAATTGCCCTGAGGTATATGTTCATGTTATTATCTACTATTCTCATACTCTTCATACTTGCTCACAATTTCGGCGACGAGAACTTGTTTCCTAATGTACTTACTGAAAGTAGGAGCACGAACTGGAGTGTGCTCACCTTAAAGTTGGTTAATGACTTACGCCTACTCATTACTTTCTTTTTTGTTTCTGAGAACTTCTAAAAACTTTCAGGTTGAAGAATGGTGATCTATTAAGTTTTGAAACATGTTGTGCAACGCTTCCACCACATTATTTGTCCAGTGTTCTCCATCCATGACTGCAGCATAAACATTCCCACGCTGAAGTTGGGAAACTTGGGATCTCCGGTCTTCTCATACCACGTCCATGTCTGCCCCAAACATAATCGATCAAGTCATTCAAATTCTCGTCTCTCCATTGAACATTTGGACAAGACTAAATATCCGCCAACCGTAACTAGAGTAAATCATGCGGCGAGAGAAGTAGTAATGCTTATAAAACAAACTTACGTCGACCAACTGATATGAAGTACGGTTTCCAAGCCCGTTACGCAAAGCTTACAGTACCAAGTTATTGGAGGAAACTAAGCTTGCCTCATGACAATAGATCATACAGTCGTGGCAAGAGCGAGTTTAATGATAAAAACAAATGCGTAAGATCGATACAGAATACGGACGCTATATCAAAACAGTTCATACCAATAGAATAAAAGTAATAAAATGAAGGTATGTATAAATAAATATTTAAAATGTTGGTATGTATAAATTCTAATTAACATAATAATTAAATAATCATTATTGCAATTAAATCTATGATACAGGGACACAGTTTATACAAATAATTAAATCCCTAATTGCAATATATCATTAATTACGATGGATGACGTAATATAAAAACAGTAACAGAGTACATACAGGGAAAGATATCAATAATGCTTTTCTCAGGAAACCAGAACTTCAAAATGAACACACAACAAATTCCTAACGGGAGTAATAACATACAAAAACTGCTAAAGTCAGTTTCATTATCACAGTTTCCTAATGCAATTAATTCAATAAAATAATATACCTAAATTCGCCTCAATATTTAATCTAAAGATAAAATTTTAATAAATGACAAAAAAGACGAGAGACAGAGTACACTCCGAATTTTGAGATTTTGGATGAGGGGACATTCTGGGAAAGACCTCTTGAAAAGGACTCAAAGAGAGACCGTATGCGCGACCGGGCATTTTCGACAGGACCAAATATCCACCAACGACATACGATGTAAACCCTTTCCTTCTATTTCTGCATGCGGTTTATGTCTTGTGGATGGCGTGGTATAAATCGCAACCTCCAAGTAAAGTGTTGCTATTATTATTGTTATTAACTTCACAGAGTATGACTGTTTATTCCGTTTTTCTGTGTTCGGAAAACGTCCTAATTTCGTAGTCTTATTTTATTTTATGTTGGCTACCTTGGTTATAAACTATATACCTATAATGAAACAAATGGAAATTATTAAAATTGTCTGTCCTTGACTTATTCTTAATGAATTTCCTTAAGGCTGTGATTATAGTAGATGCGTATTCTATCGAACTTTCATTCTGACTAATACGTCAGAACAAACAACTGCGAAAACCTAATTGAAAACTGTTACTCTTCCTCAGTTGTCGCACCAATACGCCAGAACGAGTTTGTCGGCCAAACCAGTTTGATTTTTCACCCGAATTCGTCAGAACTTCTGCAATGGATGTTAAAACACTAATCAGTTTAGTGTTTGAAAATATAGGAGTCTGTGGAATATGAAGAAATAAAACATGTCACAATCGTGATATTTCTCGTAAGAAGTGGGAGAAAATTACCGAATGCATTTATTTGTTTTATATAATGTGTGTACAGTGTCACAAAGAATTGTTTTATCTGTACCGTGAATCTGAGTTATGTCATTTCATATAAGTTTTTCTTATATCAATATTTGAGCTCTGAAATGGATATTAACGGGTACTTGTAGTTTATGGACACCGTCATCAAACATTATTCTGTAAGCTAACCTAAACATTACTACCTCAATTCTAACCACAGTAAAATGTATTTTAATAAATATAATGTATTATATGCTCGTGTATTGTGTAAGTCTACATAAAAACTAATTATTATAAAACTTCATTTGGAACGTATTACCATTTTCAACTCGTGCACAAATTTGCAATGTCAAATTAGTATAAGCTTAATCTTAGTACTCTGAAGCGAACATAAAGATACCGCCGTAGTAATAATGCATTTTCGTTAACGTGTTTACGTACAAGAAATGGAACATGTGACTGTAGGCCTACTCGTATTATCTATTTAAATACGATATATTGAAACTGAGCCTCGCCAGTAGGACTGAGAAAATAATGTTTATAGGCAGGGCCTTGTTTTTTTTTATTAGAGATAAGCGAGAAAATATGTTACATACGTGACAAGCAGAATAAGCAGGTTTTACATATGACTGATTAATCACAAAATTTGTCGCGAATTTTCGCCAAAATTGGCTGTTTCAGCAAAAAACTTAATTTACTCGTATACGATAAAAACGAGAAAAGGCATTTTTAAACTAACATAAAAATTAGTATATTGCATTGCATTGTATATGATTGCCAACATTTACATCCATGTAATGTGGACCTCACAATTTTTGTATCCGGTGCCACAATTACGTTCATTACAGATATACCTTATATAGACGCTCTTTAAATTGATCAATTATTTCCATCTTTAAAAAAACCTAACAACTTCATTTAGATCATTCAACAATTCTCACTTTAAAAACTTAACTTGATTTAGATCATCCTAAATTGCCACTTTTACGACTTTGTTCTTGATTTTCAGTACACTTATATCGAACACATACTGTTTCTGATAATACTTGTTACTAAAACATACTACCCCATTGTCCAATAAGTTCATTATTATGTCTGTTTCTTGTGTATATTCCATTTTCAGATCTCACTAATTTTCTACATATTATACTTACTATCCTAGCTAGCCTCCTCCGCCAGACTCCTCACCTATTTTCAATTATCTCTCTCGTTATACTTAACTTCCTATTACACTTCTCTAATTCATTCAGAATTGACACTTTTATCACTCTGTTCTTGATTTTCAGATCACTTAGACTATCGAACACACACAGTTTCTAATAATACTTGATACTAAAACTTATTACACCATTGTCCAATATGCTCGTTATTATGTCTGTTAAATGTGTACCTTTCATTTTCCGATCTCATTAATTTTCTACATATTATACTACTCCATCCTAGCTGGCCTCCTCCCCGATACTCCTTACCTAGTATATTAGTTTTGAACATGTTAGCTGCAAAACAGTATGGATGGAAATTATTTGGGAATTTTATTATTCTCTTTAAGACCTTAGAGTGCAATTGATGACTGGATTTTTATATAAATCTGCGTTAAGCAACAATAAGGTTGATTTACAAAGTATTATTATTATTATTATTATTATTATTATTATTATTATTACCATTATTATTATTACCATTATTATTATTATTATTATTATTATTATTATTATTAGCTTTATTTCGCCATGAATGTTGCAAATACAATGCCATGTATACTCTAAAATTGTTGCTAATTAAGACTGTATATCAGTGGAAGACATTACATAGTAACAAATAGTCACGAAATTTTCACAATATTTTACTCATTTATCATGAAAATTTAGAAAAATTTCCCCTAAAAAATCCGACAGTCTGTAGGTTTCTCACGTCACTCGCTGCTATTCCATAATGAGTGTAGCGTCTTGAGGCAAACATATCTTTCTCTGTCGTGATGAAACTCCTTCAGTATCAGTTATCAATATTCATATTTTGCAGAAAATAAGTGCACATTACTATAGTACTAACTCTCTCCGGAATCATATGCAATTCAGTTTAACTACAAACATATCCACTTACCAACTAATATTCTAAATGCACATTCCAAGCAACACCGAGCCCTGAATAGCCTATAGTTAAAAGAAATACTTTTGTTTGTAAGATTTTGTCTGGAGTATCGCCTTAAGAACTATGGCTTTAGCGGATATGTTTCATCATTCATCAACTGCCGTACCAATACAAAGGAAGCCAAAATATCCGCTCACGAGTTATATTAATTTCTAGGTATGTTAAAAGTATTACTTCATTTTAGTATGTTATTTAAACGCGATGTATGAACTACTCGGTTAATTAGTGTCGATGGAATTGGTAATAGCGGGATGATATTTGGTGAGATGAAGCCAAGGATTTACCATAAATTACCTGTCATTCGCGTTGCAGTTAAGGAAAACCTTCGAAAGAACCCAACCATATAATCAGCCTAAACCGGAATCGACGTGCTACAGCAGCTCCCAGTTCCGAAACAGGAGGCAAACGCTCTACAGCCTAAACTATGCCGGTGGCCTAAAAATTACTTTCCAAGGGTAAATATTTTTCTACCGTTTTGCTTTCCATTTGCATTAACATCAATATTATGAATTTGTAACTTACATCAGTTATAGCCTACTTTGCAATACAATGGAAAAATACTGTTTGTAATAATCGTAGTATACAGTTCCTGAATTCTGAAGACACTTTATTCGAACGTGTTTTCCGTCTATGATTCCAACACAATTGGGAACACCTCATTTTTAAAGTAGTCATTCGCGATGATTTTTGAAGGTAGGGGCAAATATTTCTTTGTAAACAATTGAAGAGGTGGATTCCAAAACCAACTAAGTCAATTTTTGGTGATTTTTAGCTATGCTGCTTAGTGTGTTCTCCTATGCATGTTACACAATTCTAATAACAGAATATAAGTCAAATCCAACCAAGGCATGTCGATTTTAAATGTCAAAATTGACGACGTTTTCCAAATTCAACTAAGTCAACTGCTGTTTTATTCCAAACGCAACTAAGTCGGTGCGCATGCGCTCTGGCTATCGACAAGCTGACTTAGCAGTGTTTGGAGCGTTTAATTTCAGTACTTCTACTGTAGCTGCACGTTGCAGTTCGCTACTAACATTCCTGATGTTACATTAAAAAATACCATTAGCTTTGAAAAAAGGAATGACGTTCTTAAGCTGATGAAATACATACCCGAGGATAATAGTAAAGCCTACCAATTTTATGAACAAGCACTAAAGGGGATAATGAGAATACTACTCGTATGTATCATGAAGAAAAGCCATAAACAAATTTTAAAATTTCATATTGAAACATATGCATATTAAGTTCAATTGGTGTAGTAATAAATAAGTTAGATTTTAATTTCAGTGAAAATAGAACATTGTAATATGCAATTCAACCATTTTCAATTTTTGTAAATGTAAAATGTAAACTCTACGTTACACCTAATAGTATGTAATAAGTTAAAGCTGCGTTTCTCAAACGTTTTTGAAGTGAGGACCACATTTTTAAGTCAGAATAGTTCCGCGGACTACCTTACTCTTGTTCCCTTCGAAAGCAAATTTATCCTTTTTGTAGCATATTTTAATACCAGTATATTTACATTTTAAAATAGAAATAACTAATTAAAATGAATTTATTTAGATTAATTTTATATTAGTATTAACTACTTAATTTAATGTTAATAGAAGAAAATTCATTTCCGTTTATTTAATAATTTCAAGGCTATTAGAGTTTTTTATAATCATTAACTTATTAATTAAAAACTAAATAAATGTTGATAAATTAATCAATAATCCTACAGGTTTACTTTTTACACTTGCGTGTTTCGTCTCTAAGTGCCGTTTCAATTTCGCCGGTTTCATACACTCGTTTGAACAGACAACGCACCAAGGTTTTGGTTCACTCTCATTGCCACATCAAGTAAATCCAAGTTCTAAATAACTCTTGTTATATTCACGAAAATTCATAATTTTTTCTTTGTGCAGCTACCACTAGGACTAGATATTTCTTTAATGGCACTAGAATCACTGATATCTTCACATACAGCTTCTGAACTATTAGGACTCCCTAAATGAAGCATATCATCACGTTCCTTTCTTTTCAAAGATCCGGATCGAAGCTAGTTTTAATTAACAGAGATATAGAACAACTACTAGCGTGTACCACATAAGAAGGATTTCAAACAAGTAGCTGCTAACAGGCAAGCGACGAATCAACAATGCACAGAATTTGTTATAAGTTACTTGTGATTGGCTACAAAAAATATAATTAGAAAAGTGTTGTAATTTGAATTTCTGGATCTGATTCGCCCGGATTTTAAAATAGACGGAGACTAAAATTTCTTATATCGTCATGTGAAAAAACATAAATAAAAAAAAATTAATGCAGAAACATGCTCGATTTTCAACAAGTAAATATGCAATTTGGCATGTTCTATTATTGATGTACGACGTACAGTACATCACCATTTCAAGGTGCAGACTGGTTGTCGGCAAAACTATTAAGAAAGTCATAAATACATGAAAAGGTTGGTACTTTGGTCCTCTGTAATTATGAATTCGGGTGGTCCCTGGCTGGGTTACAGGCGCGGGATGTGCAGGGAAAAGATAGCGAGAAACACCACGTTCATAGTGCTTTAAATCCCTCTTTTGTTGCTGAGAGTAGAGTGGGAATTCGGAAGAAGGATAGGGTAATAAATTTAATAAAATATCAGTACTGGGAGAAAAAGTAAAAGGCGATAGCCATGCGTCATTTCCAAACTATAGTGTGCTACGTAATTCGTTTGAATTCTATTTTTTCTTGTCTTTTTTGAAGGACCACAAGGGCAGACCTCGAGAACCACAGGTGGTCTGCCGACCAAAGTTTGAGAAACGCTGAGTTAAAGTGTTTGTCATATACCTACAGTGTAATATTTGTTTCAATTAACACAGCAATTGCAATTCAATTCCTTATTTCTGTAAATGGAAAATGTAATATTCCGTGTTAAAACTAACACGTAAAATATTAAAGTATTTAGTAATAAATATGTGTAACATTTTCTTGAGTTAACACAGCATACTTGAATTAACCAGTATAGGGAAATATTCTGAATTTTTTTACAAATCAAGCTAAGTCATGACTTGGTGCAATTTTGAAAAACACACGCCTATAAATTTGTAAGATATAAACGTAAATGCCACAAATATTTCGTAATGCCATATCTATGTTATGACGTATGTGGTACAACATAAATTATTCGGACAATCAGCTCTAAAGTAATTATTTCAATTTTATTGCTCTCCTGAAAAAAGTAGTTTTTTGGCTTAGTAGGTTTTGGAATCCACCTCTTCAATTTCATAACGAAAAACAAGTAGGCCTATCATAAATTAATAATCTGTCTTATGGAAGGGTGTAAAATCTTATATGAAAGACTTAAATTATAGCCACCTTGTGTAGTTGAGGTTGAAATGACTTACTATAACCACGCACTTCTGACAAACAATTCGTTCAAAATCGTCAGAATACGCATCCACTGTACTTAAGTTTCCACATGTCAGTATTTTCAGTTACATTTATCACTACTACTAGGCTACTATTGTTGAATGATTGATTGATAGATTGTAAGTAAACGGAACTTCCTGAAGTGTTAAACTATCCTGTTTCTGTTGTTACAGGTGGTGCGAATGTTCATAATCATCGTGTCCATTTTCGCAGTGTGCTGGCTGCCGTATCACGCCTACTTCATCTACACGCACCACAACAGATCCCTCACATATAGCAAATACGTGCAGCACGTCTACCTGGCCTTCTACTGGCTAGCCATGTCCAACGCCATGGTGAACCCTCTTATCTATTACTGGATGAACGCAAGGTAGTATACTCTTCATTAATGTACAGTCAATCACTTGAAACCTAACAGTTTTATCGCGGTACTACAGTTTCCCTGGCATCATTTCACCCATTCCCCATCACTTCATTATCATCGCTCCCAGTGGAAGAGTCAAGCCTCGTCAGTCCAGACATATAGGTCTAGGTATAATATCCCACTGTTCGCACACCAGATCTCCGTCTCTGTTGGGAATGTTGTGGCGGTATTCAAGTGCGACGAAGAAAGATTTATGAGTATGTTTGATTCAAAAGAGTGATTCTAGTACCTACTCAGCGAACACGAGACTGAATTTGATGCTTATTATGGCAGTGTTACTGTTCATTGACTAATGATTTCACAGGATGTACATTGTCTCAATGAAGTGTAAATATAAGGTCTGGCAGTGGGTCTTGATAAATTTCAGCATGCTGTTCAAAAGTTACCATGAGGCTTAGAAATATCAAAATAACACAGGATATGACTTAAAGGATTTAATACCATTGTCATGTCATTATTCTTTTTAAATGACACATTTGAAGTGATCTGCTCGATATGTTATGGTCTGTTGCAATCTTAACCTGAAATTGTTCATAACACGTTGGTTATGACGATTTTGGCAGAACTGTAAAATGAAATAAGATCAGGAAAATTGAACGTTATCTAGGCACTTAAGAACGGCCAATACACTCTGAAAAGGTGTGAAGTGCTGTTTCTGCTAGAGAGTTCCTATGTTTTTCAAGATGAAAATGAGACAGTTACTAGTTATTACAGTACCGGCAAATATTACAGACATTATTAAGAGAAACATTAAACAGGGATTGCCTTTGGTTTCAACAAAAAGGAGCTAAGACTTATACTGACAGAGACACACTGCAGTTGTTGAGAAATTGGCATGAAGTCACAGATCTTGAACTATCACTTTTAAAGTCATATTTTGGTGGAAGAAAACAATGTGTTGTAATTAATAATAAAAAATCTGATATTAAAATTGTTCAGAACGGCGTTCTCCAAGGACATATTTTATATGTAATTACAATTTCATTAATGATATAAATCATAATGTACATGCTAATGGAATGGAATGGAATTTAAGTGACGGGGACACGGATGACCCAGCACTGCGACCTGTTGAGATCTATTGCACTAACCATTAATGTGGAATGAGTTGCGTGCCACAGATCTCCTATGCGCATCAACCTAACCACATGACTCACTAACGACCGGTCCCTACAGCCAACAGAAATCCATATACCATTCCTGCTTCGGCAACTTCCCCCAAGGCCCCCCTGTCGGTCCGAGGCGAAACTCCTCCCCGAGTAGGTCCGCCTCGGGTGCCATTGCAGAAGTCATCCAACGTCGCTTAGCTACATCCCATGGTGACCGGTCGAGAGAGCCAGTATTTCCGGGAGGCCGCTTGTAGAGTGATCTGAAAACCCAGTAACGGGATGATGAGGGAAGGATGATGGGCGAAATAAGGAAGTGGCGAAGATGAGTGGGGTTCCAATCGCCTGATAAAGTTATCTGATATTCATCCATAGGAGTGAGGGAAAAACCCCGAAAAAACCTCACCCAGGCAACTCGTCCTGACCGGGAATACATGCGAAAGTATTACTATATGCTGATGACTCTACCATTTTTAATAACCATAGGAATCTAAACATACTTGAAAGCGAATAATATCTTTATCAATAAGAAGGAAAAGCTTAAAGCAAATTGTCTCGTTTTAAACGGAAGCAAAACTAAATAATTATTTTTCCCTACAATGTTGCTACGGCAGCAGTTATTTTAATATGTTGGACATTGCAGCCCACACGAAACTCACTTGGAAACATCACACTGAACAAGTGTGGAAAATTCTCTAAAACTCTGTATTTAATGAGAAGCTAGAAAGCTTTTCGTCCTTGTAGTTATATGAAAAAAGAACATTTTTTTCGTCTTTTAATAACATTATAGGTCTAAAAATAACATAGGCCTACGGAATTTTACTTTGAGGGAACAGTAGTCACAAAAACAAAGTGTTCGAACTGCAAAAATAGCTATAAGGATCATCAAAAATACCCCTTTCTACGAAACTGCCATCCTCTCTTGAAGAGGGAATAAATATAGGCTGTCACAGGCCTATACAAACTTGAATTTTTATTTGTTCAAGAAAACATTCACAAGTACGTATATTACAAGGAGTAAATTTCACATCTACAACACTATAGGCTACATGAAGACCTGTTTGATATAGGTACATCATTTTAGATGAACTAAGATTAGAGATAATTTTGAAATCATGGCTAATAAAATTCCACGTAAATTATATTACATGAGCAACGAGTAGGTAAATATTTTTATATTAATGAATATTTTAATACTGATTATGAGAATTGTTAATTTTAATATTTGGCATTTGTTTGTAGTTATTTTTGAATAGGTCTAATATACTTTGTGTTCACCGACTGTAATCACAATAAATAAATAAATAAATAACTATATTCGTAAGTTTGTGGGTAGGTAGAAAAACAGATAGACATAGTAGATATACAGATATATTAATTAAAGTACTAAACAACTTTTGTGCGAGATCGTGCGTATTTGCTTGGTTTCCGCACAAAACCAACCCGCGGTAAGTCTAAAATTCCACATTCAGTATTCCCAACCGAACACACATAACAATTTCCCTCTTCTTACCGCTTAAGTGACATATCGATTTTACTGCTATAGGCTTTTAACATATTATTTTTAGAGACGTTCAATATAGTAATAATTATAAATTGGAAACTTACCACTGCAATTTCACCTAAATTGCACTGTTAATTATTGTTTTTAAATATTTGCAAAAATTAAGTAAACTCTACAACTCCACTAAAGTTACTGCATTTCGTGATACATGTAACATTAAGGAAGCCGTTTGTTTTAAGTTCGCATTTATAGACTGGGGGGAAAAAAGACAGAGGTTTATCACGGCCTGCTGGAGTGTAGTAAACACAGAAAACATTTTAAAGCGACAATGTTGAAGATAGATATTTTTGTTTTCAAAAATTGCCGTCATTGAACAGAAACCAAAATGGAGATTTCATTGCAACTAATTAGAAATTCCTCTTTCAGGTATGTAATAAACGATCTTCGCACAAAATAATGTACGATACACGAGCGGTATTTTTCTTTCAATTCTCGGAAATTAAAAAAGCTCAACTACGTTTCGCTTTTTCAAACTATCCCTCGAACATGAAAACTTCAACATACCGCTCTTGTAACGCATATTACTATTCCCTGGACCCTGGTTTTTTCTCGGTTTGGCGGTATCATCTAGTCTAGCCGGCTCGATTCCCAGACCTTACAGCTGCTGATTTGTTTTCAGTGGCGATGCCTCAAACAAACAGTGTTTCAGACCATACCACACTGTATCCAAGATCTGAAGAACAGGAAAGAGAAGTCAAAGAAATAAACTAACCCAATTTTATTGTAACGTTTTATAATTTCAGAGAAAGATTGGAGTAAACCATAAGATATCTACATCACTTGAAAAATGCCATTTTCAAAAATATGACATAAATAAATTTGCTGCATTATTAAAGCCATATCATTCATTTTAGGTGATTATTTAACGACGCCGTATCAACTACTTAGATATTTAGCGTCGCTGGGATTCATTATGGCGAGATGTTATTCGGCGAGATGAAGTGGAGGATTCGCAAAAGATAAACCAGACATTGGCCTTACAGTAGGGGAAAACGACTGAAAACCCAACCAGATAATCAGCCCCAAGTGGGAATCGAACCAACGCCTGAACATAACTCCGGATCGGCAGGCAAACGGCTCAGTCGACTACTGAGCTACACTAGTGGCTCATCTTCTCTGTTATTTGATATTCCTATACCTTACAGCAAATTAGAACAAGCTGAAATTCCTCAGAACAAACTGCCGTATCCTGTACGTATACAATAACCAATAACGATCGGCATTTCCTTGAATTCACGTAAATACCCCCCACTTCCACAGTGCCCACGCTGGAGAGCAGGTAACCGAAAACTACGGACTTTCTATTGGACCAGAAATATGAGTGCTGCTGTGATTTAAGCCCACAACCACAAGACAGATTTCTAGGAAAAGAAATGCAGCGTGGAAAGGCTTAAAAATTTGATCTTATACAGTCGATAAAACTTAGTCATCTGACAAACTTTTAATTCTACAATTTCGTTGTAATAAAATAACATCTTTATATGGCAGACTTACCCATTAATCTGAACATCTGTTATATCTTAAACTTTAGTATCGGTTGCCTTAAGTTATATAATATTTCCTTTTCTCAATTTCCCTTTGTAGATTTTGCACTCCATCAGTGAGTTAGCCGAGTGACTAGCACAGACTAGTATGTTTAAATTTCTAGGTTAATTCATAAGGATTCTTATGTTACCATTATATTCTATTTTTTTTAATGTACCCGAATTCACACATTATGAAAATATGTGCAAGGAAATGCAGACAGAAGTAGCTGAATGTTAATATGATCGAAATACTGTCACGAAAAGAAAATAATGTCACTGTATATTCCAACATGAAATGATAGAAAAATAGAAGTGAATAAAGCAGCCATAATACGTGACATTACTTGCCAAATTACTCGTATGTAAGGTAATTAATTTTTCTACCTAATATAAATGTGCTATGCACAAGATATGCTATCAACATACCACTAATAATGGTGTAGGCCTATTAGGAAATTTCAAATTACTCTGAACATCTCACCCCCAATCCTGAAGCACTAACACTAATAATTTTTACTTGGTTATTTAACGACGCTTTATGAACTACGAGATTTTATTATTATTATTATTATTATTATTATTATTATTATTTATTATTATTATTATCATCATCATCATTATTATTATCATCATCATCATCATCATCACCATCACCATCATCACTATTATTCTGGGGAGAGAGCGAACCCATTGCAGTATGATTACTATGATAGTCTATTGTGCTACTGCCCTTAGCTAGCCAAATGTTCACCCACATGAGCTGTCATGAGGAAGTAAATAAATAGTTAAAAATATATGTATATTTACTTATTTAACTAGCTAGCTAGCGAGTACAAATTAAAATTATAAAACAAAAATGTTTCTAGCCACTACAGTAAGAGCCAGGCTCGTGTACGGTGTGGTCTTAGCCAATAATATAAACATAAAATTTAACAAGGACAGTTTACTAAATACAGCATTAACTTAATGCAAAGCGATACCTAACACACAAGAGCAAAAAAAAAAGAGAAAAAGAGAGAGAAAAAATACACATTTAATATAAGTTAATTTGACAATCAGACAAGCCAGTGACTTTCATTAAGAACATGAATATATAATAATAATACGTGGCGCTACAGCCCGTGAAGGGCCTAGATCGACCAGCCGGCTGCTGGCCTCACGCCCACATGTCGAAGCAGAGGTGGACGATCATCCAACCAGAATAAAGGTATCGTGTGGTTAGGACGATGTTCCCCCCAGCCGTTATAGTTGGCATTCGCAACCGGATTTCGCTACCTATCGTAGCTCCCAAGTGCATCACGATGCTCGGTGGGCACCGGTCCCATACACTGGCCGAAATTTCATGAGAACATTTCTTTCCCCATGAGGACTCGAACCAGCGCGCATTCCGTAACGCGAGTCCTAGGCAGGATGCTTTAGATCGCGACGCCACGGCGCGGGACAAAAACATGAATACAGTCGACAGAAATAAAAAGGTAAAAAACACACATTTGGTAAAACACAGGAGTATAATTAAATATTTATATTAATCATCATATCTAAAAATTCATATACCTAATGCCATTTCTCTGTTACCTAATACCAGTGATGTCAAAGCAAGGGTATTTTTCTGACCTTGATATCGTGCGCGGGCATCAAGAGCTAGATATTGAAGGAGAAAGAATTATGTATATGAATAAGCAGCCTGTTGAATTAAAAAACAGTGGTGTTCAAACTTCAAACAGAACGTGAAATTTTATGTCGTTATTTTTATATGGCTTCTTTCTGTTTGATATTATCTATATTAACTGTAAAACAAAAGTACTAACACCAATTTATTAATATTGCAGTTATGTTTTAAACGTTAATAACATAATAAAGAGTTAAGAAGGAATATTAGTAGTACAACTATACTGTATTAAGTGAATGAAAGACATCATTCATAGAGAAAGTGATATCCGAAAGAAAGAGATTGAGTATGACATGATACGTTGGAATTGATAATGACGGTATCTATAGCCTTGTGTAAGTAATCCATAGATTAATTAAAACAATATTATAGTACAAAGCAAAGTTATCTAGGTGCTGTAAATGTTTTAACTGTAAATAATATTACATAACAAAACTTTTATCGCATTATGCTTTTAAGTTGATTCTGGTGCGCAACTTCCTATCATCAGAATATTAAATTATTTTCTCGAAATCTGTTGAAGTTATAGAGCTGTCGTTTTTACAACGCATGGGCACATACGGTATCTTTTGTTTATGATGTAACAGTAGTTCCTTTGTTAATTCATTTCCTTACAAACATTTTCCATGAGAATATTTTCAAAATTTTCAATACCCTATGTTCAGTAATGTACGTATTTACGATATATTCGTTACGAAAACATTGTTTCAGTACCTGCGAGGCCACTAAATAAACATATCTTAAAATTTCACTTTTCTATAAAGAAAAAGTTAAGAAACTATTGCTTTTGAATAAAAAAGTAAACTTGTGAAAAATGAGCATTAAAATTAAAACTTACATTCTTATAATGCACTTATAGTTATCAGAAAAATCTAAAAATTAACATGGATACAGTTTACTAAGTTCTCTTCCCTTTATCCATTGAATTAGTGCTGGCCATCCCTGTATATAGTTCGACCAAGCGGCATATACTACCACTTTGGTCTGTCTTTTTCCTTTCCGCTGTAAAACGCTCAGGCTCTCCTGAGCTCTAAACCGCACGCTTACAGTTATGGGCATCAGTTGAAATGACTGCCTAATACTATCGACAAACTGCAAATGTTAGGACAAATGGGGATTCCAAAATTGTTTACAATTATACAATCTCCCCAAATTTGATAAAACTACGACTATCTTAGAATAACATATGTATGGATAGGATAACCTATTAAACTCGCGCAACTCTAAGCTGGAAAAATAACAGAGAAAATTAACCATTATTAAGGTTTTAGATCATGCTCCTATCTTATTTTGTGCATTGTTTGAGTAGTGGTTAAAATGTTCTATGTAATACATTCGAGTTGTCATGCTACCGGTTTTGGTTCGAGTCCCGGTCTGGCCTATAATTTTTCATGTAAAATATCCACTGCATAGCGACACTTGTAGTCAACAATACCGAAGTTGGAATATCTTTTTTTTTGCCAAGGTTCTTCGTTTTCCTAATATGTAGGCATATAATGTTTCACATCGTTCCGTCAACTCTCCACTTCGATCTCATTCTTTGGCTAGTCCTGTTACTATTTCATAATCGTTTTACTTCCTCACGACCGTATCGCAGTCTAGTATATGCTGTCACGAAGCTCATTACGTAGTAAATATGCATCCATAGATAGTTGCTAACCACTAGGATCGCTACTATCGCCTTCTTATAGTTAATGTGAAATAGTACCGGCACAGTCTATTATTCCTAGCACCCTCACAACTCAAGCTTCGTGGCTGTATATACTAGACTGTGACCGTATTGCTCTCGTAATGATACACAAGTACCTAGCTTATAGGCGAGTAAATCAAGTAGAGAATAATTTGGACATACTGCTCTTTTAACTGATTTTGAGGTTTCGGTCAAACTCATGAATAAGGTTATGCCAGCATTATTACCCGCTGAACTCCAGTTTGTACAATTACTCGAAAATAGTTTACCTAGCCCAGGTTAACACAATGAGGGTATGCATGCAAACGCAGAGTACATACCAACAAATTCACGAGACCATAATGATGGATTTCTACTCGTATTTTCAGTTGAGGAGACCTGTTAGCATTCTAATTTGCTACGGTTTTAGGGTCACTTTCAAAGATTAAATCCCACCTGAGAGCTTAATAAAACAAAAGTTGCACAGGAACATATTTTTCATTCTGAAATGTGCACTGAGGCGTTCAGAACTAAAGTGAATCAAGTCACAAATTTTCATAAATTGGGTTTAATTCATTTTCTGATTATCTGAAGTTGGATCTTTTCGGAGCAGTAATGAATCAAGTCTCAATTGCAAGCATTCGTCGGTAGGTGTCACCAGTCACTTTTGGCTGGTAGAGCCAGCGAATAGGAATTACAAAGAATGGACACTGAGCGAATTTTCCTGTGTTTTGTTTCTCTGTGCGCCGGCGTTTAGTTCCACATTCAAGCGCTAGAGGTTAGTGTAATCGAGCACACGCTAAGATAATAACTGAGTATAGAGTTGAGACATAGGATCCAAACATGGTCTACCTTATTGCATAATCCAGTAACGCTTTGCTTTAAATAAATTCAAGTTAACACTTTTCCTTATTTCTCAGTGACAAACTCGTTGTAATAATAATAATATAGGTATATGGTTTTACTTCTCATGGGAGTTTGTTTTTCCATTTTCAGCACTATCAAATCATTACATATTTTAATTATTGTTGAGATCAACGTCTCAACTTTCATTATGAAGGAACTCTAGAGTCTAGACATTACAGATAATGACGGATTTATTATTTTATCGGTCCAATTTATTTTATTTGAGTACATAATGTACCTAGATGTATTAATTGTATGTATTATATTTCCGCGTGTCGACTGCTAGCTGGTGTGATGTCAGTGCCAACTCCTGGGAGAAAGCAGTATCTCATTGAAGGTCATTGAAATTAGTCCTGCTACATCAAAGAAGTGTCCATACTTACCTATACGCTGGTAGAACACTGAGTTCTGAATTCACGTCTGGCCTACGTCTATGTTCATTACACAGTGGAGTGGGCCATGAAAATTTTTGCTCTCCTTGGCAACGGTTTGTTGTAGGAGCACATTTTTGTTGTTAATTGATTTGTGTCTTTGTGTAGTTCGCTGTTTCCATCACGTCGGGGTCACCAATATTGTAGTGTGAATACAATATAATAAGTAGACAGTGTATGCGGGATGACATCGTTGAATGTAGGTGCACATTTACTATATGTTACAATTTTTTCATTCAGACCATTGGCTGAGCAGGTTTTAAACATAAACAGACGACGTCAACATGCTACTGTATCTCCGTACAGTCAGAATGAAAAGAGAAATGATACACTGTAGCACATACCTCGTCATCATTGATGGAATTACTAGCGTTGCAGTAAACGACGATATAGTCTAGTAAATTGTCGAAGCTCAATCGTCTTCACCTATCCTGCAGGAAAACACAACTGCACACATTGCATTGCAATTTTACTATGAACGGACCGGGGTTCCTTCGTTCTGTACGATGCAGTACTCGCCAGGTACGGCACGTGCCATATACTCTGATACGAAACAACTTCACTTTTCCTTAAGTCATCCCGCATAAACTGTCTAATAATAAGTAAATCAAACTCAGGAACAGTTTTATTTCTAGTAAGAAAGATACAAATCAATTAAGAACAAAAATGTGCCCCTACAACAAACCGCTGTCAAGGAGAGCTAACATTTTCATGGCCCACTCCGTTGTGTAATGAACACAGACGTAGGCCAGTCGTGAATTCAGAACTCAGAGCCCTACAGGCTCAGATTATTTCTGCAGTGCCTGGGAAAAGTGACATAAGTCAGTTCCCACAAACCTTTTTTGATAATTTATTGATAACTTACGGAACATCTGCTAGCTTGGAAAAAGAGACATAAGTATTTCTCCCATTACAATAATTCATACAGAAAAAAAAATCAAATCGACATAAGCCAGTGTAAGTTGTCAATAAATTATCAAAAAAGGTTTGTGGAAACTGACTTATGTCACTTTTCCCAGGCACTGCAGATTTGTTCACGATGTTCAGAGCCATAATCTATCAAGTCACCAAGCGTTGCATCAATTAACATCACAATTGTTTATATTTTATAAATATAGAATTTCAGATTTGAGCAATAATATTATTAGTAGTGAAATTAGATAATCCACTAGAGCAAGTTAAATTTGTCCTATTATCTCAAAACTACGTCTCATGGACTTGATCCACTTCACGCCTCTGCAAAAAATGTTATTTCTATTTATGTTGAGTCAGCAGTCGGAATACTGGTTAGAACTTCGTGACATTAATAACTTAACGAGACATCACTAAGTCAGCAGATAATGGGCTGGGTGTCCAGTTCCCTTCCCAATGCATTACATGCATTGCTGACTAGTAACAAAATACAAGCCACTTAGCAGCATTTGCTTTGCTGGTTCTATAACAAAGTCTGCAGTTGTATGAAAGCCTGTTCATTCTTTTACGACATCGGAAGAAAGAAGATTCAATACTTCTTAATAATATTAGAGTGAGATACCCTCAATTCACTATATCTGGAAGAGAGATCGCTTTCTAAAGAGGCTTTTAAGACGTCCATCGAACAACGAATTAACTTCTCTCTTCCTTAGTTCACTTACTTCCTATCCTGAAGCCCACCAATTCTGTCCAATCTACAGTCTGATTAAAACTACAACAAACAGAAAGGAAAATATTATAGAGCAGACATGGAATGTGTCGTGGAAACCGATTTCGTCCTTCAAAACTCTTTACGAGAAGTACTTCCTCGTCATGAATAACACGTAAAACATGATATGCGAAGTAGGGATATTTGTTTCGCAAGGAATTCCTTTATCAAATACATTAATTTGCTATGGGAAACAGTGACACTCTGCAGGTAATAAATTGTTTACCAATCCATCAGCCATCATTCTATTATATTACAGTTTGGTCAGAAGCAAATCACAATACGCATAAATAATTTGGGACTCAGTTTAAAAAGATAAAAAAAAGATAAGAAGTTGAAATTATGCAAAATAAACTCTTAAAATATCCGTATTTTAAATTGTACAAAATTCCATGCCCCATAGAACATTACTAAGATCAACTTTCAATATGCAATCTCTTCGTCATAGAAGATTAGCTAGCACATACAGTTCCCTTCTTGAGAAAAATTGTTACAAATAAAGTAGATTCACAAGATAGTTTTCTTTCTAACCACGAATACTATACCGATTCGTTGAATGACAGTGTAACTAAATTAAATTAGAATTTAAAATCTCTAACCTTCGGTCGCAGAAATTTGGATTCTGAACCCTGAAAAATCTCTATCTTACTAGGAAATCAGAGAAGTCTATCGAAAATTAAAAAAATCTATTCTTCCCGCCGTAGTTGTAAATAACGCTGAAATCCCGTTTAGTGAAAGTGTGAAAAATCTGGGTCACAGACTAAACATGTATGCAAAAAAATATTTTCTATACTGCACTCACTTCGACGAATAAAAAATTTTCTTCCTCTTAAATTAAAATAAATCTTAATCCAGACACTTATCATGCCATAGTTCGACTACTGCTACGTTTTATTAAGTGACTCCAGCTATGACCTGACCCAAAAATTACAGCTGTCCATAATACTTGCTTTAGGTTTATATGCAACATTCTTCTCTATGATCACATCTCACAGTCTTTCAATGAATTGTCTTGACACCGGCTGGCTGACAGATGCAGTTTGCATTGCCTTTCTCTTCTCTATCAGATTTTGCATACTTGAACCCCTGAATACCTTGCATCATGATTTCATAATCTATCCACACATCACAATCTAACGTATACTCAGTCACAATACGACATACTATACATAGTCCCTCTCCACAGAACTTCCGCGTATTCTTCATCTTTTATAACAGACACTATCAGTTCTTGGAATTCATTACCTAGAGATGCTAGGGGCTGCCCGACATTAAACGCTTTGAAGTTCAAAGTAAAACATCTTATTTTAAAACACACAGTATTCCGGGGTATATATTAGAATTCACAATTGTAACTAGTTTATAAAGTAATCATGTAATTTAATTTGTCATCTAGTTTAAGTAGTTAAGTTCGTTAATTCTCTGGCTTATGAATATTTTTCTGTTTCGATTATGTCGTAGGTATAACTTTCTTCTATATTAATATTATATAATACCATGTATTTTCTTTTTATCCTTTGGTTCAATGGAAGGGAAGGCCTCACAGCCTTACCTCTGCCAGAAAAAATAAAATTATTATTATTATTATTATTATTATTATTATTACTATTATTATTATTATTATTATTATTATTATTATTACTAAAGGAAAATGTACTTTTCCAAATCACAAGCTCAAGGACTTCACTGGGTTCACGCAAAAGTTCGTAGCGTTTTTTTCGCCGTGACAATAGTATATTGTAATATA
The DNA here is from genome assembly GCF_040183065.1 of Periplaneta americana. Lineage (NCBI taxonomy): Eukaryota > Metazoa > Arthropoda > Insecta > Blattodea > Blattidae > Periplaneta > Periplaneta americana. Next base: position 72,418,334 of record NC_091127.1, on the reverse strand, counting down.
AGTGTTGAAAGGCACTCATTGCGCATCCGAGTGTGATTGGTTGCAACCAGAGGTTTACCGATACAAGCATGTCGTAATGTAAGTCATTTTTTATTGATTATAATTTATTTTAATTTAATGTTAAGGATAACGAGAACTAGAAATATCTAATCAATTAGTAGTTGTTCATATGTTTGTATAGTTATGCGTTAGTGTGTTGTTACTTGTTGTTGATTTTATTAAAATCATTCAGAAAATCGATGATACGAAGATTAAAGATCTCTTCAGACGAGGCCACTTTCAGGGCGCATTAGTGGTGCTGCTAAATTTTTGTAGATAATTATTCAGTCTTCCAGTGAACATGGACGTAGAAGAAAATGTGCTTTTGGCAAATTTGTTCATACGGAGAAAGGATACACATAAAAATATAAAAAGAGTTTGAGTCCATCCATTAGTTTTGGAAAGACTGAATCGAGGACTATTCCATACCTTGTTTGATGATTTACATCAGGATGATAACAAAATATTCATTTAAAATTACGCAAATGAGGAACGATATGACATAACACATATGTTTGTTTACTTTTTAAGAATTCAAAATTAAATACAGAATGTTAAAAAAACATCCAATATTTTAGAAGGTGATAGTATACATCAAAACAAGCAAAAAAAGGCTAATAAACATGGTTCCTACAACACATACTTTCTGAGATCTGAACACTTGTTCATAGGAGGTGCTAAATGTGACGTCCATTTATGGCAATGCAGTTTTCAGTCCTACAATACAGCAGACTACCAGATAATCATACCGTAGTTGATGGAATACTGTCGTCGCAAGGAATACTGAAAACAAAAGTTTCGTTGGAGATATGAGCAGGGTTCAGCAGAGATGGTGTTGTGAATTTTCGTAATCAGCATGTATGGGCTGATGAAAATACTCATGCAGTTTAAGAAATAAACATCAGCACCGATTCTCAATCAACGTATGGGCAGGCATTCTTAGCGATAGATTAAGGGCCATACGTACTACCACAGAGATTAACTGGGGCTCGTTATCAGGACTTTCTTATTAACGTATTGCCTACCTTGCTGTAGTATGTGCTATGTCAGCAAAGGCTACAGGTATGGTTCATGTATGATGACACATCAACACATTTTCTCAGTAATGTGCGTGAACACCTGACGCTGACATTTCAGGGCCGCTGGATTGATAGGGGAGGCCCCACACCTTGACCTGTTCGTTCCCCAAACATAAATCCCCTAGACTTTTGATTATCAAGAACAACCAGGTCAATTTCAATGAGTGCGTGATTCCTTACGCAGAAGGACAGAGGAATGCATTGCCATGAATGGATGTCACATTGAGCACCTCCTACGAACAAGTATTCATATCTCAGAAAGTGTGTGTTGTAGGATGCATGCTTATTAGACATTGTTTTCTTGTTTTGATGCATACTAACACCTCCTAAAACATTGGATACTTTTTTACACCCTGTATAATACGCAGGAAACATGAAACCAGTCATAGCACGTATGAGTAATTCAACCAATATACTAGAAATAGGTTTCTGTAGGGTAATGGCAAAGTCAAAGGCCGTGATGTAATTGAACCCAGTTCGAACCTGAGATTAGATAATTTTTCATCTCTTTGTTAATATTTTATTTAGTACATTATTTTAGATGCGTTATTTTATTTTAACATGAAATAAAGGGGATTTCACTACATAAATAATAGAATTATATCTGTAATTCGCACTAGTTTAGCAATTTAGTAATCTATGAATTATTATTATTATTATTATTATTATTATCATCATCATCATCATCATCCTATATTATTCTGTCGTGACATATTTTTCTAATTAAGTCTATACACTGTCATGACGGTGCAGGGAATTGGTGGCCCAACAGTCGTCCGTTAGCGCCACTAAAATTTGCCTCGTCTGAAGGGACACTAATTGAAAATTATAATGGAATTTGACGGAATTAAGATTTTGGAGGAACTCCACCTATGGTGGTTGAAATGCGACTAGTATAAGGAATGATTTGCTGCCTGAGAAATCTAAAAAACGGTATGAGAGAAAATGTGATTTATTCACAGCTTGGTGCAAAAAGAAAAATTTCAGGAAAATTAGTGAGAATATGATGTTGGCGTATTTTCTGGATAAATCGAAGGTAATGAAATCTTCAACATTACGATCTATTTATTTCATGTTAAAGTCTTCGTTATATCTGAGTCATAGGGTTAATATATCGAGGTTTGGAAGTTTGATCGCCTTCTTGAAAATAAAATCATTTGGATATGTAGCAAAAAAGTCGAGTGTTTTCACAAGAGATGAGATAAGTAAATTTTTGGTGACAGCTCCTGATACAGAATATATAGCTATAAAGGTTGGGCATGGTTGGCGCTTGTAGCAGAGATGAACTTGTCAAGATTGAAATAGACGATATAGAAAATAAAGACAGTAGTGTCGCAAAGTTACTTTGCAGCACTAATCTTCAATTGTTTTATTCCAGTGTTGCTAGGCTGCTACTTTCAGTTCTACAATTAGGTACGTATTAGTTACATTTCGATATGGTTGTATAAAAACGTTATTTGAAATGAATAAAACAGAAATTAATCAGTAACATAATTTCCTACATTATGTAAGATTCTCTGCCAATGCTTGGGTAGTTTTTCGAATCCGCGTCTGAAGAAATCTGCTGGTTTGGAGTTAAAGAAGTCGTCAAGCCTAATTTGTGAAGCATCTTCCTTACCAAAGGACTTCCCTTGAAGATTTTTGGGTAGAGAACGTAAAAGATGAAAATATGAGGGTGCAAAATTGAAAGAATTTGGGAGATGTGGGGTCACCTCTCATTGCTCCTGGATAGCTGCATTTGTCATGTTAGCAGAGTGCTGGCGTACATTATCGCGTTGCAGCAGCACATTATACAGTCTTCCCTGTAGTTTCTCTTCAATTGCGGCCGCAAGGCGTCTGGGTTGTTCGACATAAATGTCAGCAATTATAGTTACATTCCTACGAAGCAATTCGTAGTACACGACGCTTTCTTTATCCCACCATATGCATATCATCATCATCATCATCATCATCATCATCATCTGTAGTTGGACACAAAGTTTCGTACGGGGTATTGTAACCATTTTCTTACGGTGCTTTCTCCGATGGCATTCTCCCCGTATACGGCACAAATGTTTCGAGCAGTCTCCGCTGCATTGTTTCTCTATTAAACAGATGAATATGTAGGAAGTATTTTCATTTTTCCACTTGACACTACATCTTCTTTAGCCCACAGATAACGCAAACTTTCTTCAAATCTATAAAATTCAAGGCGTATTTACAACCACAACATTTCAAATGATAAATGACAAACATTAATCTAACAACGCAGTATTATGGTAACAAATAAAAACTCTACGAACTTATTCATCAACCTAATAGAAAAAGGAGCATCTTCTGCATAAGGAAGTAACTAGTGAAGTGCTTCATGTGCAGTATGGCATTATATTGGGCAGAAACATGGAAATTGCAACAAAGTAAAGAAGAACGACTAAAAGCATTTGAAATATTAATTTAGAGAAGAATGGACCGTGTGAAGTGGACAGACAAAATAAGAAACGACGCTCTATTAAAAAGAGTGGGCGAAGAAAGAATAGTGTCGAAACTAATAACGAAGAAAAAAATAAATTACTTGGGTCACTGGCTAAGAAGGAACTGCCTACTGAAGGATACATTAGAAGAAATGGTGAACGGGAGAAATTTTCGGGGCAAAAGAAAATACCAGACGATTGACAACATTAAGATATATGGATCGTTTGCGGAGACTAAGAAGAAGTTCGAAAATAGGAAAGATTGTAGTAAACTTGGTTTACAGTGAAAGACATGCCCTTCAGCAGAAAATTATGAATGAATGAATGAATGAATGAATGAATGAATGAATGAATGAATGAATGAATGAATGAATGAATGAATGAATGAATGGACCGAGTGGATGATCAAGGACAGTCACAAGAATTCAACTCTAATTAGAATGTTGTCTCTTGTAATACAATAAATTATTTGGATAATATCGAATTATTTTCGGGGACGGATGATGCAGTTAAAACACAAATTTACTACAAATGGATAATTAAGTAGATACTATTCCCTGGCATTACATTTTGATTTCTCATTATTATTATTATTATTATTATTATTATTATTATTATTATTATTATTATTATTATTATTATTATTATAAATTCTATTGCAGCATTGTGTTTTGTTTATGTATTACTTACTTTTGTAATGGAGTTATTTATGTGAAGAAAGTGCTTTTATAATAGTAATTACAATAATGAATTAATAGTTTAGGCAGTAATTTCTCCAGTCCTGTAAGGATATGCTCTTATGACGTATTTGTTTACTTTCAAATAAGACTTAATTACGTTAATTAGTAGTTCAGCCAGTAATTTCTCCCGGTCTCGTAAGGCTGTGCTTTATGGCGTGTCTGTTTAGTTTCAAATAAGAATTAATTAATTAGTAGTTCAGCAAGTAATTCCCCCAGTCTCGTAAGGTTGTGCTTTATGACGTGTCTGTTTACTTTCAAATAAGAATTAATTAATTAATTAGCAGTTCAGCCAGTGATTTCTCCACTCTCGTAAGGATGTGTTTTTATGACGTATCTGTTTACTTTCAAATAAGAATTAATTAATAGTTCAGCCAGTAATTTTTCCAGTCTCGTAAGGATGAGTTTTTATGACGTGTCTGTTTGCTTTCAAAAATGAATTAATTAATTTGTAGTTCAGCCAGTAATTTCCCCAGTCTCGTAAGGTTGTGCTTTATGACGTGTCTGTTTGGTTTCAAATAAGAATTAATTAATTAGCAGTTCAGCCAGTAATTTCTCCAGTCTCGTAAGGTTGTGCTTTATGACGTGTCTGTTTAGTTTCAAATAAGAATTAATTAATTAGCAGTTCAGCCAGTAATTTCTCCACTCTCGTAAGGATGTGTTTTTATGAGGTATCTGTTTACTTTCAAATAAGAATTAATTAATAGTTCAGCCAGTAATTTATCCAGTCTCGTAAGGTTGTGCTTTATGACGTGTCTGTTTAGTTTTAAATAAGAATTAATTAATTAATTAGCAGTTCAGCCAGTAATTTCTCCAGTCTCGTAAGGTTGTGCTTTATGACGTGTCTGTTTAGTTTCAAATAAGAATTAATTAATTAGCAGTTCAGCCAGTAATTTCCCCAGTCTCGTAAGGTTGTGCTTTATGACGTGTCTGTTTAGTTTCAAATAAGAATTAATTAATTAGCAGTTCAGCCAGTAATTTCCCCAGTCTCGTAAGGTTGTGCTTTATGACGTGTCTGTTTACTTTCAAATAAGAATTAATTAATTAATTAGCAGTTCAGCCAGTGATTTCTCCACTCTCGTAAGAATGTGTTTTTATGACGTATCTGTTTACTTTCAAATAAGAATTAATTAATAGTTCAGCCAGTAATTTATCCAGTCTCGTAAGGTTGTGCTTTATGACGTGTCTGTTTAGTTTTAAATAAGAATTAATTAATTAATTAGCAGTTCAGCCAGTAATTTCTCCAGTCTCGTAAGGTTGTGCTTTATGACGTGTGTGTTTACTTTAAAATAAGAATTAATTAATTAGTAGTTCAGCCAGTAATTTCTCCAGTCTCGTAAGGTTGTGCTTTATGACGTGTCTGTTTAGTTTCATATAAGAATTAATTAATTAGCAGTTCAGCCAGTAATTTCTCCACTCTCGTAAGGATGTGTTTTTATGACGTATCTGTTTACTTTCAAATAAGAATTAATTAATAGTTCAGCCAGTAATTTTTCCAGTCTCGTAAGGTTGAGTTTTTATGACGTGTGTGTTTGCTTTCAAAAATGAATTAATTAATTTGTAGTTCAGCCAGTAATTTCTCCAGTCTCGTAAGGATGAGTTTTTATGACGTGTGTGTTTACTTTAAAATAAGAATTAATTAATTAGTAGTTCAGCCAGTAATTTCTCCAGTCTCGTAAGGTTGTGCTTTATGACGTGTCTGTTTAGTTTCAAATAAGAATTAATTAATTAGCAGTTCAGCCAGTAATTTCTCCAGTCTCGTAAGTTTGTGCTTTATGACGTGTCTGTTTAGTTTCAAATAAGAAATAATTAATTAGCAGTTCAGCCAGTAATTTCTCCACTTTCGTAAGGATGAGTTTTTATGACGTGTGTGTTTACTTTCAAATAAGAATTAATTAATAGTTCAGCCAGTAATTTATCCAGTCTCGTAAGGATGAGTTTTTATGACGTTTGTGTTTACTTTCAAAAATAAATTAATTAATTTGTAGTTCAGCCAGTAATTTCCCCAGTCTCGTAAGGATGAGATTTTATGACGTGTGTGTTTACTTTCAAAAATGAATTAATTAATTTGTAGTTCAGCCAGTAATTTCTCCACTCTCGTAAGGATGTGTTTTATGACGTATCTGTTTACTTTCATATAAGAATTAATGAATAGTTCAGCCAGTAATTTCTCCAGTCTCGTAATGATGTGTTTTTATGACGTGTCTATTTACTTTCAAATAAAGATTAATTAATTAATTATAGTAATTAATTAGTAATTCAGGCAGTAATTTCTCCAGCCTCCTGAGGCTGTGTAGAGACAAGTGTTCTCAGGATGTTAAGCTTGCTCCGGATTTTCACTTTCTAACATAGGCATAGGCATAGGACTTAGAGCAAATTTACCCCGATTACATTCTGAACCCTTTACTTCTCTCCTATACAAACGATTGAATCGAGTGAATCCATTCATTATGTGCAATTGAACCGTAAGGGAAAAGGAATCATTCTGCCGAGCCCGACAATGGACTATTGTAATCCGATACTATCTCAATCTGGCAGCACTGCACTCAGAAACTAAGAAACTGATAGCGGCAACTTAGCAATAGTCAGTTCGTCTCTCTCAAGTGCCGAAGAAGAAAGAGGAGAGAGAATGGATTATAGCAGAAGTGGAATCGGTCAGAGTTCGCCTTTTTTGTCATGATATATATTGACACATGAAACAACAGGACGTTTCGGAAGACCAGGCATACCTATTTTCGTTCTGTATATGATGGACGGATTACATGTTTAAATTAGAACAAATCAATGAGCAAAAATGTTATTCTTGGCTTTTTTCATTGACGTTTCCTTTGACTGTTAATTGGAGATTCCACTGAAAATCATGAAAATTTTCAAAATAAACATCATTGGTTATTTCACTTCTTTAGAACACGTATTTTCATACGCCAAATGGATTTAGTTCAATTCTGATTACAAATATATTCAAATCCATCAAAGATTTTTCTTTTTTCAAAATTTCTGCTACAAATCTAGTAACTTTTTTTTTCTACATTTTGGTCCCTAAAGTTACTAGATGAATGTAACGGAGGAGAATTTTAACATATATAAATATTAATTTTACTTTCAAATCCATTTTTCCGTAAGTTTACTTTTCGCGATTAAACACAAACTTTTTTATCCCAAATATTAATCAATCTGGATGAAATTTTTACTGCCAGTATTTATGAGGTAGCTGCATGTTTATATGCATTTATTTTTTAGAAATGCTCTTAGTTTATTTTATTAATATTTTATTTTACGAACTATAGAAAAAATAACGTTTTTAAAATTTCAAAAAATTTTTGAAAGCGAATAAATGAGATATTTCATAAAATGAATGCATAGAAATGTTTCTCTATGTCTTGTGGATGTAACAAAAAAAAGAAATTAAAAAACTGAGATATTTTACTGAAAACTTGAGTTTGAAAATATTTCTAAAAATAATATAAAAAAATAAAAACTCAATAGCCAAAAACCTTTGGGAGTTTGGACTTTGTTAGTCCTTTATATAGTAAACATGCTCTCAAAATTTGATTGAAAAATGATTAGGGAAAAAGCTGTCATTTTCAGCAGTGTCTCCCCAGCTTCTACAACACGCAATTGAAGGATTCAGAGCCATAGTGGGCCAACCGACATTTATTAAAAACGGAGAAAGGAAGGGTTAAAGTTAAGTGAATACCATAGTTTAATGATGATTGGCATATCATTCAGTTTGAATGTGTATACTTTATATTATTTGCTATATGTTTCCATTGAATTATGGTAATAACTTCATTTTAACCCTTGTTTCCTAAGGTTTTAGTAAATGGCGCTTGGCCCACTATGGTTCTGAACCCTTCAATTGTAATGAATGGCTTGAACTTCTTCATTAAAAAATGTTACAGATAACAAGTAGTGCTTCGTGTCTTATTGCCAAGTATTTAGTATTGGTAAGGTAATCACGCAAGTGAAGTGGGTAGGCATTAGATACACACACAGTATTGGGAAGTAAGAATTGTGTGTTTTTCTGTGTTCATGTTGTGTTAGTAGTTATTTTGCTGTAAAAATTACATTTCATGATAATAAATAGCTCTATGATTTCAAGGCACTAAAAAGATAATGTTCTGAAACCTAACATATGCAGACAACGCATATCATACAAAATACAATAAAAGAACAACAGAGATAACAAGACTGAAATAAAAGTGAGAAAAATTTACAAGCTTCTGAAATATAAAAAAAAAAAACACATCAGATACTATAAAAGCCCCACAAAATGAGGTTTTCTTTCTTTATTCACAAACATGTATTAGAATGTAAATACTTTTTAAAATACTGAATCATCAGATTAAATTATTAAATCACCAAATAATAAAGGCACAAATATTATCAGTTGATCGGTATTAAAATATTTAATGAAAAGGTAACTAACACAAGCTACGGAATCAAAAACTTAAAACACTTCCATTCATAATTTTCCTTGCAATACGTAGGTAGTAGAGATGAACAACGATCGAGAAAAACGAGACTAACAGTGCCCACAAAGCCGAAAACCCGCAAGATAATGTTGTATACGTCGCGCCCTTCACGTAAAGACTGGTTGTGAGTGTTCCGAGACTCGATATTGTGATCAAGTCCCGAAGGCAGCAGTTGTTTATACCTGACTGAACTTTCATCTACTTTGACAACTGTTATGTATGTATAAACAATCAAGTAGCCTATTTGAAACATCTCTACCTTTCAGTGTATAATAATCCGTTCCCCAGTCTTTATTTAATTACTAGGCCCTTATTAAAAGGCTAGGAATTTTCTTTTCATATGTTTTAGATCAAGTTTGCAGTCTCAAGTAAAAAATAGTAATGTCATGTTTTATGTTTCTTGGAAATGCAAATTTATTTGAGAATTTTTTTTATTAAATATAACCATAGATAATATCATAATATAATAGAACCAGCACATTTTCATAAGAAAAATACTGTTTTTTTTTTTTTGTCTTTTGTCTCATTTAAGCATTTATGTTATTTATTTCAATGATGTATGTTATTCAAAGTTACGAAATCTTTCCACGCCGACCAAATGCTATCTCGAGAATGACGAGCGAGTCTCGAAGCGCAGCGGCAATGACGTTCCGAGACTCGAAAGACAAATGCAACGAACACAGCGAGCGAGAGCGGCAGTTAGTTTTGTCACAGTCTAATATATAGTTACGTAGCTCAATACGTAGTAAATATGCATCCATAGATAGTTTCTCACCACTAGGATCGCTAATATCGCCTCATTACCAACAATGCGAAATAGTACCAGCATAGCCTATTGTTCCTAGCACCCTCACAACTCTAGCTTCGTGACTGTATACACTAGACTGTGGTTTTGTTCAACTTTAGTAGGTAGCAACAATCTTCTCCAAATTATCCACTGTCAGACTGTAATTTGTCTGTTAATAACATTTTGTCAGCGGATCAAGAACGCACTATAGAGAGATTAGGAGCGCGTAATTAATTTTACATAGCTTTTACACTTTAAACAATTTATTTTACTTCCTCTTTAACATAAAAAGATAATATTTGATCTGAAAACCTAACTACACTTCTGAATAAAACAAGACGACATATTTAATGTTAACTTTTCAAATTCAGTGTTACCGTTCTGTGATTCAGCGCATGTACACTGGATTCCATTAGTGCTATCTCGTTTCTTAGTCGTTCTGAAAACGAACCTGAGTATTCTATCCCCTTCCTTACCGTGTAAGTGCGACGTCACTCTCTGTCTTATGTATTTCTGTCTTCACCAGTGATGTTCATGCTATACTATTAGCTACGCCGTCATCACAACTAGAAATTGTTTGCGATGTACGCCAAAATTTCAGAGGTGCAGCTGCACGTCACTGATCGCAGGAATGGCTTACCGTGCGTCTGTTGTACAGGGACATCATTTTATTTTTACTTCAATTTTTATTGTACCTGAGTTTTTTAACACTTCACTCCCACCTCCCCTACTAGCAAACTTCCACCCGTCCTCACACAGAACCAAGGCCACATACGTAGTCAGCGTCGTACGGTCATAGTACAGTATACAGCACTGAGTGAGTGAGTGAGTGAGTGAGTGAGTGAGTGAGTGAGTGAGTGAGTGAGTGAGTGAGTACAGTACGTTCCCGAAATATGGTCGGATTTTTCAGTTAAGAAAGAACATTCATTTATTGAATCATAGGTATTTTCGCACAGGTACTGCCCGTGTCTCACGTCCTGAACCGAGAGTTCCCTAGTGCTTATAACCACGCCTCTTAGGTCTGCTCGGAACGTCACGGGAGGTGCAACGTGGCGGCACGGCAGCATATTACATGTTCTGAAAACATCCTACGCCATCGCAGGGATCTTTACTGGTTATAATACTGGATACTCTAATCGTGGTTACCACTATCGCTATTATCTCTGATGGCGATTTCCTAAAATGTAAGTACACACTAGGCCACTCTTCGTTCAGTTTGGACAACTGCTGAATTACCATAGAGCAGCATTTCTCAAAGTATGTTCTGGGGTTCCGTGAGCCTTATATGATTTTACTTGGTTATTTAATGACATTGTATCAACTACTAGGTTATTTTGCTTCGATGGGATTGATGATAGCGATATGGTATTTGGCGAGATGAAGTCGGGGATTCGCCAAAGATTACTTGACATTCGCCGTACGGTTGGGAAAAACCTCGGGGAAAAAACCCAACCAGGTAATCAGCCCAAGCGGGGATCGGACCCGCGCCCGAGTGCAACTCTGGATCGATAGGCAAACGCCTTAGCCGACTGGACTGGTCCGGTGGCTATTTTATACTTAGTGGATATTATAAAAATATATAAATGTTACGGAAATATGAATCAATAATAACATGAAACCACCGATAATAATAATAATAATAATAATAATAATAATAATAATAATAATAATAATAATAATAATCCAAGAATATGCGTAATAATAATAATATGTTTAATGAACATCTAAAACGGAAAATACACATAATATTTATCACTTTCATCACTGGATTCTCTGTGCATCTGTTCACTAAAACAAAATATCGAAAAGACAAAATGCAGAAGTACAATAGAAATGAGACTACAACTTTCCGCCATAAAACCAGATTGCAGGCTTAAAAAGCAAATACATTCGTCCCACTGAACAGAATTATTGAGATACTAGCTTTCACTTGTCTGTTAATTTAAACACTAATAAAATATTACAGGGATTCCGCAGTTACACTTTAGATTAAAAGGGGTTTCGCGGTGGAAAAAGTTTGAGAAACACTGCTTTTGAGGAAAGAGTTTACGGATGTGTACACGTGATAACCGTAATCGCGATTAGGTCTATAATGTCTTGTAGAGACTGTAGTCTACAACTGGTATTAGTGTTTAGTTACAGGAATTGATGGGGACATAATCTGTTTCGTGAGGGGACAGCCTATACATTCGCTTGTCAATGGCTGATCTTGCTCCATAGCTGACGAAAGGAATTCTGAAAAGGCCGATGTGTTGACCGTAGGGTAGTAGGCACATGCGGTACGCAGCTCCTCCTACCCTGTCCCTCTGCGTCTCGCCCCGCAAATAAACAGCTCAGGAAGTGAGGCACGGGCAGTACTGTTACGTCCTTTAGTTACGTCACATCCCGGTTTCCCCCACCCATTTCTGCTGGCCCCTCTGTAAAGGCTAGTGACAAGATAATATTATACAAAATTGTTTAAATAATTTAAATAAAAGGGCCTCGTTAAGTAACTGTCATATGATTTTTCCACTTTCTACGACCCTGCGACATAATCACTTGGACGGATAACAGAGAGCATGTCTGAGTAAATTTTTCTGTGCGGATCGGGCAGAAGTGAAGATTGAATTTACAGTATGTTAGGTACACTGTTATAGAGTAGGTAGAGAACTATTTAAACATGAACAGGATTATGGCTCCCCATGTCTCCTGATTTGACTGCTTTGCATTATTTCTTTTAGGGTTACTGTAAAACAGTTGTGTTTTCTAAACATCTTACAACAACAGAAAAATTAAAAAATTACATTCAAGAAACAATCAATACATTCAATTTCCGAAGATACGCTTAAAAACGTCTTTGATAATATGTAAAAAAGAATTGAAGCCTGTATCGAAATGAACGTCCATCATTTTCAACAATTTATTTAAATATCCAGATTTTGATTATTTTTCAATTTAAATGCACTCTCCATATTGTATGCTAATGTGCTGTACACAGTATACTATACATTGCATAATGAATATGTTCGCCTGCATAGCTCAGTAAGTAAAAAAACACATATTGTTAATATTGTACTATATTTGAGTAAATAAATATCGAACGAAAATTATAAAAATCAAAATCGTAATATTTCCTAATTTACGTAAATGGATGCATTATTTTTCTTCCTTCATATACCCAGTAAAGTGATTTGTTTTCATTTTACGCTAGTATCATCAAACTCCGGTCGTGGAAGGAGTAACAAATAGTGTTTCCGATCCTCAACCTTTAATTCAAAGGTATAGCCAGGTTAATATTACAAATGTTAGTAAAAATAAAACGATGTCCCGGTATGTTACTTACAAGGATAGCAGTGGGAAAGTTATTAATGACTGTAAACAACTTCGAAACGTGACGGCATTAATGGAATAGATGATAGAATAATGAACACTTAAAAAAACGACGAAAATATATTGTGAATTTTATTAGTTACAACAATGTAATTTATTCGTCACAACAATAATTCCTTTCTACAATTCACCTTAAACGCTCTCGTCAACAATTGGATCTTCACTCACACAGTATTCGTTATAGCACTCCACCGACGACAATGACAATTGACTTGGACTATTACGCACAACAATGAACTGTTAATCTTAACTAATATTTACAAAGCACTATTTACAAATCAGAACTATCAGTTCTCAGTTCTTCTATCTCAGTCACTCGAGTTCACGGTATCTCGAACCACAGACCTTCAGAGACAGTTCACTGTACTCGAACTCGGGTCCCTCCAACTGCGGTCCACTGCACTCGAACTCAGGTCCCTCCAACTGCGGTCCACTGCACTCGAACTCAGGCCTTCGGATGCTGACGCAGATGCGGACGCACACTCGAGTCGAACTCTGGCTTGCTTGCTCTGGCTTACTCGCTGACGGAATAACTGAACTCAGAAACTCTGAAACTCTCTCTAGTTCGCTGGCGCCTGCTCTTTTATAGCAAAATCATAGTTGCGAGAACCTTCTACAGGTGTGTAGAGAATTATCTCGATATCTCTACATCGACAGACGTCTGGAATAATCGAGAAGGTCGTTCCACATTCACTGCGTTAAATAGCAGCTGCGCGCGCAGACTCGTCGCGTTGTCGTAATACACCCTCTCTCTTCTCTCCACCGCGCGACGTCACTCAATGTTCCGTGGAGCCTGTGCGATCTGCTTTCTTGCGGGACGCTGGTCGTGAGTTCGATTCTCACGTCGCTGTCACAATATTTTCTCAATTAATGGGAAGAGTTGTTTGTATCTGTGCATAAAGTTAAGTATGCTTTTTATTAGGAAATTGTAGTTTAACTAATTCTAAAAAGGAAATATCAAATGTAATTTTATAGAAGGATCCGAGTCGGAGCGCATGTCGATAGATATATACTGTCCAGGTCCTCTCCCTGTTGTATTGTAGTTATATCCACGTTACGTTGGGTTGACTTTAAACAACAGTTAGCAGTCGAACTTCAATTGAGTTACAGTACATTTCATTAAAGTGATCTCATGCGTAGCAAACTTGATGTCCCTGTTCTATGGCCTCCGCTTTCAACGTAATTTCGTGAAATCCACATAGATATGGTTCTGAAATAACGCATCAAACTTCTATAAAAGATAGGATCAGAAGAAAAAGGAGTAAAATTTGTATTACAGCTGTATAACTACATGAATATGCGAGACAAATGGTCGATTTCACTACTTGAGTTCATCTTTTTTTCGGTAGGTTTTTTACCGACGCTGTATCAACTACTAGATTACCTAGCATTCCTATTTTGTTTAGAGAAAATCTCGGAAAAAAAACCTCAATGGCTTACTAGTGATGCGAACCAGGGACTTTATGGACTTGTAAACACGTTTGTCAACGAATGAAGTAAAATAATAATAATAAATAATCCGTGGCGCTACAGCCCACAAAGGGCCAAGACCGACCAGCAGACTGCTGGCCTCACGGCCACATGACAAAGCAGAGGTGGACGATCATCCAACCAGAATGGAGGTATCGTGTGGTTAGCACGATGAGCCCCCAGGTGTTATAGCTGGTTTGCGTAACCGGATTTCGCTACTATCGTAGCTCCCCAAATGCATCACGATGCTGAGTGGGTACCGGTCCCATACACTGGCTGAAATTTCATGAGAAAGTTTCTTCTTCCATGAGGACTCGAACCAGCGCGCATTCCGTAACGCGGGTCCCAGGCAGGATGCCTTAGACCACGACGCCAAGCCGCGGGACCAACGAAGGAAGTTCTGGAAGAAATTGTCGAAATAAATATTTTTAAATTGTTCTCTTCTTCTTCTGCCTGACAAGTGTTAGGCCACAAGGCCTGTTACGGTCTCACATAAAATTTTCACGCCATCTCTTAGCAGGACGACCCACAGATCTTAGGCCATGTGGTACATAATTATAAATTGCCTTTGGGAGTCTACTATTACTCATTCTTTCCAAATGATGTTTCCAATTAGACTGATATTGAACAATGTAATCTAAAACTGGTTGAGTATTTAATTCCTTTAAAATTTCACAATTTCTTTTCAGATCCCATTTAGTATAGTCCGCTGTTCTTCGCATGAATCGCATTTCACAAGCCGTTATTCTGCTTTTATCTGCTTTCCTCAGCGTCCATGCTTCGCTGCCATAGCTGAGCATCGGTCGTGCCAATGTGTTGTAGAGACGTATGCGGGTGTGTTTCTGAACCAAGGATGGTTTCATCACACTTAAATTGTTCCTTTCTCTTTGAATTAATTAATTCCGCCCCTAAGCACGAGTTATACTCTTTCAGGGGCGAGCTAAAGTTTTTCTATTATATTGGTACAATTATTAGCAAAATTATTTAATTAAGTTGTTTATAGAACAGACTAAAGAATGACAAATGGTTTACAGAATTATGCTCATAACTACTCTTACAGACTAATACTATGTTTTAGAACTGAAGAGTAAAATATCGCAGTCAAACATGTTTCACAGATCTACTCTACAGCCACAGACCACACGAAGCACGTGTGCGTCTCTCTGTCTCTGCCCCCCTCTCTCTCTCTCTCTCTCTATACTTCGCAGCTGTGGTCTTGAGCTTGTTTGAGTGTCTAGGATGACCTTTTCTTCTGTTGTGCTCGTCTCTACTTCTTATTTCTCTCAACGTTTGAATTTCGAGGCATTTTCAAAAGTTCACAAATTTTCATGACTACTTGAAAGTTGAGGATACAATTTACTCCTGATCATTTATTATTTTAATGTTTACTTAGTCGATCTCGTTGCGCACGTGTAACTTTTAGAAATTCCTACCTCTAACTTTTATTTTCGTTATTAGCAGTCATTGTCGATGGAATTCCCTTGATATAGAGGTTGCATGAGTAGACCATAGATGTCCAATTGTAACTCGTAGGAGGTAAACCCTGGCGTAAGCAAACCGCAGCGCATATTCTTTAAGCTCGTTTTTCCTATTTTATACGGAAAGTTGTCGACCTTAGCAGAGCATCCTTGACGTACAATATCTCCTGGTTCTATAATCGTTTGGAGTAGGCAATAAAAATAATTTATATCAACATACGGTCGGAAACGCTTGGTTTCCGAGTTCTGAAAGTTTGTCTATGACATACTGTAACTGTTTCATCACCTTGCAAAGGTCCGTCTGTGACTCTTAACTGTCTACTTCACCTTAAAAAGTTCTATCTACGACACATTAGCCTATCAATCATCATTCATTGACAAGTACTATGCACGATGGCTCTCCCACACATTTTAGTCACTGTGTCCGCAATTACCTGAATAGAAGGTTTTCTGATCCGTGTATAGGTAGAGGTGGACTAGTTCCCATGATTTAAACCCACTAAATTTCTTCCGAAGCCATTTAAAGTCATTGGTGTATTCAGCTCTGGTGGCCGATGTGAAAACACTCCGAAATCGAAATGTGAAAGGTTGCGAGACAATACGAGACATGCCAAGAGTTTGGAATCATCTTCTCAGGGCCAAAAGATGGAAATTTAAAATTTATTGTAAGGTGACGAACAGTTAAGTGTCATAAACAGATCTTCAAAACTCGGAAACCAAGCAATTCCTGCCTATGTTGATAAAAATTATTTTTATTGTATACATGTGAGGACCTAATTCCTGAAGTTATTCCTTGTAGTAGTATTTTTGAGGCATCCAATTTTATGTAGCCATATAACCAGCATCATCATCCTCATCCTTCGTCACGCGTGAGGCAGAATTTTTGCCTGTAACAATATCCGTATCCTGCTCTGTTCACTTTTTCTTATGTCCGGAGTTTATTTTTCCTAATTGGTCGACAGTGAAGCCTGAAAATACCAAATGAACTGTCATTATTGTACAATATTAGCTTTCTCTACGAACGATAGCCATATACTTATGCCTATGTACAAATTAAAGGAGCTATGGGACAATCAGTATATTAGTGGTTTCTACAAAATTTCAGAAATGGTAAAGGTGGTATTTCCACATCAGTGAAAAGTGCTAATTGAGCTAAGTGCCGTATGATGGTGTTCCTTTACATTTCCCTTGTTGCAACTGGCTTATTTGACATTAATGAACATACATTTCTTGTAGTAGATCACAGCTTTTCTGCAGTAGACAGGAATTTTCCACTTGTAGAAAAACGTTGAAATTATCAAAAGCTCAAGTGGTAGATACTAAACTGGCCATAACAACAGCTCTACTTTCCAAACTTTTCCTTTATTTAGACAAAAATTTCTAAACTTTAATGAAGCTGCTGCAACATAGGAAACATAGGATTTCACACTGGCTAAATAGCTCAGAATTGATAAAGAAAATTCAGGAGTGATGAAAATAAAAAAAGTTACTGAAGACTGGAAAAATTGTCATGTTCTAAATCAGGAGTGACTCCACGAATTATTACTTCAGGATTATTAGATGCTTACCTTATGTAATACCTATAACAAAAACGAAAAAGAAAGATCCGTTAAAAAGTATGATTCCTTACCTAAAGGAAGAGAATAAAATATTTACTTCTTTCAGAATATGTGCAGTCAATAGATTGTGGAACTATCTCCAGTGTTGCTTGAAGGAGAAAAGAGTAATATTTAATTTTGTATTATTTGAAAAGGTCTAGTCCTATATAAATTTGCATTTATAAACAGATTGTTCTGTATGGTTATGAAACTTACTGTAGACTCTCACTTTGAGAGAGGAACAGAGATTGAGGGTGTTTCAAAATAAGGTTCTAGGAAAATATTTGAGGCCAAGGGGGATGAAGTTACAGGAAAATGGAGAAAGTTACATAACGCAGAACTGCATACATTGTATTCTTCACTTGACATAATTAGGAACATTAAATCCAGACGTTTGAACAGGACAAGGAATGCAGCACGTATGGGCGAATCCAGAAATGAATATAAAGTGTTAGTTGGGAGGCCGAAGAAAAAAAGACCTTTGGGGAGACCCAGACGTAGATGGGAGGACAATATTAAAATGGATTTGAGGGAGGTGGGATATGATGATAGAGACTGGATTAATCTTGCACAGGATAGGGACCGATAGAGGGCTTATGTGAGGGCAGCAATGAACCTCCGAGTTTCTTAAAAGTCATAAGTAAATAAGTAAACATTAATTTTGCAGTTTACATTTTGATTTCAGATTGTTATTATTAATATCTTGGCTATAGCTTCTTTGAAGGTTTGTTCAAATGGCACTTAGTTCTTTTACAAAAATAAAAAATTCAATATTCTTACTTTTTCAGGCAAGTACTGTATATAATTAAATGCCTTTGATGTTAGGCAATGTGTAAAATCATGTCCTTTCGACGTAATTTATTTTTCTACAGTATATGTATCCAGTTGGGGAGTAGTTGGTTTTCTTTTTTTGTAATACTGAAAGAAACAGATTTTGGCACTTAGCCCCTTTGGCATTTCCAGGCTTCAACTTATTTACACAAGACATTCTAGTATTAGGCATCTATTCTTCCTACGTGGAATATAGACTTCTATTTTCTCTTCAAATGTTTTCTGTTCATTACATAATATTTATTATGCCTACATTGCTTTTGTGATCTATGTTTCGGTGTCATTATATTGTTCTTAAACTTTTCAGTTTCTTTGGCGGGTTTTTCAGTCTCTTTCCGCCATCATACATGTCTCACTCCCGTATAATAGTTTTAGCACTGCATTTATATTAATAAATAAATTCTGAAGTTATTGATGAATACTCATACAATACAGGTATTCTACCATTTTCAAAGTGGATTTACTTTTTAATTACCGGTAATGCTTTCATAATACACAGTATGTGAGTTGATTTTCAAAGGAATTACCGTTTTGTAATACACATATTTCAAATTTAAATATATTTTTTCAGAATGCATTTCAGTTAGGGTTTTGAAACGGTTCTTAATTAATTAATTGAACAAAATATAGCATGAAAATAAACTAGGGATTAAAAGACATTAGGTGTCGAAACTAAATGGGAAATGTCAATTAGGAAAATTATTGTTAATTATATGACATATATTTATATGTATGCTAACTAACATTTCATTTTATCTAGTTTTGTTATAGAAATATATGTAATTCATTACCTAATTGCTGAAGTTCTGTTTGCTTAATATTGTCAGAGATATTTGTAGCCTACCCAACTTATTTGTTTTGCAGACTTGAATATTAATTTAATTTTACACATACTCGGAAATTGGCCTGATGTTATATCTCAAGTTTTGGAACCGTTTGAAAGAACTTCTTTATAAGCACAATTTCTTCTTCATATCACTTCATTGCAAACTACGGCAATATTTCTGTGAATGTGCAGTTCTAATCAAGTGTTATAAGATTAAAAATACCTACCATAACTACAATTTTTCGACTGTTTATTATAAAATAATACACCACTCTTTTACAATATTATTGATACAGATTAACAATTGAGTCTACTTGCGTGTTGTAAATAGCTGGAGATGAAAAGTCGTTACTTAAGTGTTTATATATACATGAATAGGAAGGGGATAATGAAAACTGTTGGTGACAAGTAACCCTACTGTCAGTGAAAGATTACGTAAGAGGTTAGACAAGCTTAAAAATCAGTGACAAGTTGTCCCAATGCCTGAGAATAGCAACTCAAGTCTGTGACAAGTCGTTCCAGTAACAGTGACAAGATCAGGTAACGTTAGATTAGTGACAAGTTGAGATAATGACAGTGAAAACAGCCCCACTCTCAATGACAAGGTCAGATAAGAAATGCTGTAAAGTTACTAAGTTTCTGGAAGGATGAAAACCTCACATGGAAATACAGGAACTATGTAAGAAGTTATGAAATGTTATTTTCTTGTTACGAAGGTTGAAACAGTTAATTCCTGCCAATGTTCTTTCAAATGCACATTTTAGCTTGTTTCATACGCATTTAAATTGTGTTTTTTTTTTTTTTTTTTTTTTACTTTGAGGTAACATTACAGGTGCCCAAAATGTTTTTATGCTCCAGAAAAAAGCTATCCGAATTATGAAAGGAAATCATCAAGATGAAAAGTTGTAAACCCATGTTTCCAGAATTTAATATATTAGCAGTAACTTTACTTTATGTTTTATCAAGCATTTTATTTATATACCAAACTAGTTTTAATCTAGTACGGGTATCTTTGATTTATGTGCATTTACACATCACTAGAGGAAAACGCAATTTGATTGTTCCAAGGTGCATATTACAAAAAAAAATTTAAATAGTAATGTCGTAAGTGTTAAGGTTTGTAACAAATTGCCTCTAGAAATTGGATATATCATTAGGCCTAATATAATAAATTTTATTAGATATAGGCTTAAAAATGATTACCACAAAAGAACTTTTATGTTGCTCGTGACTACTTCGAAAGTGACTAAATATATCTAATAATGTTTATACTGACTATTACACTTTTACTACGTCATACTACTTTTGACCAATAAAACGGTACGAAAGACGTCTTTCAACCAATCATGGCTGCTTATCGCATGCTTTTATCGCGTCCCTAGCATTTGTTTAATTTTATCGCTTCCCTAGCATTTGTTTATTTTTACCACTACCCTAGCATTTGTTTCTTTGTTTGCCAACATTTCAAACTGCACTGGTCTGGACGTCAAAAAAAAATAAAATAATTACAAACCACTCCAGTCGATGTACAGCAGTTTCAAATATGACTCGCATTGGCATTCAAGAACAAGAATTAATAAAGATCACTGGTCATAGCTATGCATCTTCCCTGAAATCCTATTTACAAATAAATGAATGTTAAATGTTATGTTTTATTTAACGACGCTCGCACTGGAGAGGTTATATCAGCGTCGCCGGATGTGCCGGAATTTTGTCCCGCAGGACAAATAAATGAAGAGCACCATTCGGAAATCCTGAATAAGTTTAGGAATACACCATGTACAACAACGAGTTCCACTTCTTTTACGCACACCTCCAATATAACATCAACTGAACCACCAACCACTAAAACATTCAAATTTGAAAATTGTACTTTCAATAATTGTTTCTTTTAAAATTATTTGTGTTTATTTTTTAATTCATCATCGTTAATTAAAACTTTTCTTGCTTATTTTATCATCCCTAATTAAAACTTTTCTAACATTTATATTATTTAGGTTATGTTATAGCTTCTGCTATATGATATTATGGATAGTCACGTATCAGAGATTGTTTAATATACTAAGATTTATTGACAATCATCTGTCAAGCGACGTTGATTACTGGGATCCGGATAATTGAAGCGGAATGCAACTGTTTAATGACTGAATCAACAAAGCTTTCTTGACTAGTAACCGTCCAGAGGAGTTCAATGAAGATTCCATAGTTGACACAACTGATAACAAGAAACAGCTAGTCCTAAACACACTAACCATCTAGCGTAAGTTAACATTTGTAATGGTGAGATGGTACAATAATACATTTGAAGACAGTTGTATTTTCGTAAGTCAATTAATATTTTATTGTATTGGAGTAATTCGTTACTTCTAATCTTCATATACTTTCTCCTAATCGTGTAATAGTCAATTAAATCCCACTCGAGTTTTGATTTTCTCCAGATAGGCCTAAATCAAAACCTCTAGTGAGATTACTGTTGATAAAACCTATTGCACGTACATACTCAATAGTGTAAATATAACAAAATGAAATAAACTATTTTTGTTGCATAACAAATAAAGCTCAAACCATGACTTGTTCATTATTTAGCCCAGACTGTCCTTATCGAAGCAATGATATTTCCAGTCACAACATTCTCTTTTTGTTTAGTTAAACATTAACCTTACTAGCCCTAATTCTCGCATCAATTCTTTGCAATTTTGTAGATTGGAATTGCCCCTTTCAAAGTGACGGTCTTTGTGAAGTTGAATCTGTTTCCATTCACCACAGTTGTTAATATTTACTGCAGCTGACACTGAGGTTTTGGTCAGAACACACATAAGTGATTAGCAGAAACAAGTTTAATTTTAAGTAGGCTTAAATAATAATCTCCCACTGCTAGTCTTTATACAACAAAATAAAACCGAAACATACAGTCCTCTCGTTTTTAAACGTTACGGTAATGGGGGACGCTTTAAACAAAAGTTTCGAAACCAACAAACTTTTACGTATGATAGAACGGAACACTGAAATGAATCTCATTTCACCACAATGTTTCATCTACATTCCACAAAAATTTTCATTTTATAAATGAATACACAATTTGGGTATTAAAGGATGTTTTAATCCCGATTCTTTAAACAGAAGATACCTTTAGGCTTTTCAGAATGTGTTCATTTATGACAGGTTAAAATACGTCATAAGGAAATATACAGGACTTCATGTAAAAAATTAAATATAGGCTATTTGTATCTAAACAGACCGTCTTTTAGTATTATTCACTTGTCATTCATAAGCCTCCTCCTCTAAGCACATACAGTAGTTTGTAATTTTATAATTCAAAATGATTACATTTCACTGCGTAATGTGAGTTTTGTGTGTTTTGTTTCGTGCATTCATATCTATGGGCTACTCTTCTGTGTAGGATTATTCAAAACTCACGAAAGATGACACAACTAACATTTTTCAAAGGTAACTCTATACAAACCTGAAGTCAAGGGCTGCCGAACTTTAATTTCTTTTAAATATAAATTACAAAAATATCTTATGATGAGTTGCAAGACCTAACGCGTTGCAAATATTTAATGCAATGTATTCCACTGTATTTATTTCTATTTTTTGTTTCTTATTTTTTATTGTGTAATCATGTAAATCGTGTTTATTTTTCATTTAACACCGATATGTATCCCACTGTGTTGTTTTTTATTATTTTTTTATTATTAGTCTATTTTTTATTGTGTACATTTCATTCAATTGTCGGTTTCTGGTTTAATTATGTGAATCCTACTTACTTGTAATCTAATACTAATATGTATTCCAATGTGTTTATTTTTATTTTTACTGTGTGCATTTTTATTGAATTATCAGCTTCTGTTTTTGTGCAATTCGTATTTGATTCTAACATCAATACGTATTTCACTATGTTTCTTTTTATTTTATGTGGTAAATTTTTATGTAACTACCACTTTTGATCTCAGTATGTATCTAAATTATATCACTATGTAATTAATTCCGATCCAGTTGTATGTTCAACTATGTAAGCAAGTTTTAATCCTGGCTGAATGTAAGAGAAGGCCTTACGGACTTGACTCTGCCAAATTAAATAAAGTCATTATTATTATTATTATTATTATTATTATTATTATTATTTTATTAATATGATTATTATGACTTATAATAATAATAATAATAATAACAATAATAATAATAACAATAATAAGTCATAGTAATCATATTAATAATAATATAATAATTATTATTATTATGATTATTATGACTTTTATTATTATTATTATTATTATTATTATTATTATTATTATTATTATTATTATTATTATTATTATTATTATTATACAGATTTCTTCATAAAAAGTTGAATTCATTCAAATATAAACTAATTTCTAGGAATGTACTTCTTCTGTCGAAACTCAATTCACACTTTATATTCAATATTCTGAATTTTATCTAATTCCCTGTACTTCTTGTAAAATCACTGCAGTATAAGCATCGCTTTCTACGAATTCTGGTCTATCACAACATTTTTCATCTGCTACGGAACAGGTCTCTTTCAATTATTAACAGTCTCTTACAATGACAACAAATTATAGGATCCATGTTTCAATCCATTTAGAGTTCTGAATCTTCTGTGTGATGCTACAATCTCTATTATATTCATAGTAAATCTAATTAAGTCCAATTCGTATTTGTACACGTAAAACCATTACTTTTACGCATTAATTTGCAAATAAAACACATATGAACTCACTTTAAAATAGCGCGAATTTCTGTTTAATTCCTCACAGCAACAACACTGAAAGAATTGAAACAGAAGTTTCCGCAAAAATAAATCCAATTCATTTATGAACAAAACTGTATTAATTTAAAAAAACCGAGTTTTTAACAAAATTAGATGCCTTTCAAATCTTTCGTGAGTAATAAGAATGATATGGAATTTCGGGAGGGAGCACTACGATCCAGCATTGCGACATTACAAGATCTATTGCGCTATATTACGTCACATTAAGGAAAAGGTCTTCTTCCTTCACGCACGATGAATTTGAGTGGATTGGGCACACAGCTCTCCTAGTGAACACATCTATCTCCATACTACTGTATAAACGCTATCGATTTTCAAGGTATTTTGAGAACGTTTTCTAGTGGCGCAGACACACTGAATCTTTACCCATCACTCATTTAATAAATTCTATCTTGTGAATACCTACCTTCTCATCAAACCCTATTTAACCTTGACACTGACATTGTAATTCTATCTTGTCACTAATCTATCACCTCATAAACGTATGGGTCAATATAGAGTATTCACAAACCACTGAACGAATATTGTACATTTTTATCACTGCTATAAACCAATTTTAAATACTTTTATCACAACCACAACACATTTCAATTCTTATTGTACTATATATATAGAATTATTACTACATTAACACATTTAATATATCACGAGACGATTGAACGAACAAAATGTAATTATTATGAAAGTCGCCATATTTTCTTCATGGAATTACGATCCACTTCCACTAGATGGCTACCGACACCAGCAGCAATACATGCAAACGAAATTGTACAAAAAGTGAGAAATGTTACTACAGTTGTGTAGTATTAGGTGACAGGTTAGATTAGGTGTGTATTATGTGACAGGTTAGGTTAGGTTTGATTAGGTGTGTAGTATTATTACTATGTTGGCGACACTGAAACCCACTGTTACATTAACAAAAATATGGCCGTACTCATTATTCACGCACGACGATTTTCGTATATAAGTAAGATACGTATTTTGGGTGGGTTTACAGATCCGCTAGTGATCACATCAATTTCTACTAATCAATAGTATAAATCCAACGCATTTTCAAAGTATTTTATCAAGTCCCTACAGTGGTTGGGACATAAGTAATATTTATCCTCTGTTTATACACCTGGTATATATTGGTATGAATCTGTGGCAGGTTAGGTTTGGTTAGTTTAGACTTTTATTATGCCTTCCATATACGATGAACTTAATCTCCACAAAAAAAATCTGGTAATTTCCTAGAAGACGGGCAAAATCCAACATGGCTGACGAAAACTACCAAAAACGTTCTGCCAACTATGAAGTCCAAATGTCACCAAACATCGCAAAATCAAAGATGAAAAATCAAATACATATTCGTATTTTTGAAGAAGAACAAGCCCTCCAAAAAATGAAAATATATTTAATTTTTCGCCTTTGATTTTTTTGGCGTTTCGTGGCATTCGAACTTCATAGTTGGTAGTACTTCTCTGGCAGTTTTCGTCCGCACTTTACCCCCAAAAATCACTAAAACACAAAACATAATAATTTATCACCTTATCAAATAAAATTCAATTCTCATTGACGTCTTCATCGACAACCACTTCACTTCCAGTATAAATAACACAGGCTTTAAGGCAATCTAAACTTAAACCATGCAAGCAGCAAAGAACTAAACCAACACTTTGTCGTACAGTCAACTTTGCATAAATAAACCAGGTCTTTACACTAAATGAAATTCTCTTCGAACACTTATTACACCTTAACATCCACAGAAAATTCAGTAAATAATTTCTTTAAACCACAGAAAAACAGTTTTCCCCTCAACATTCAACACAATCCTTATTCACTAGCGAAAGAACTAAACCAAAATCGACACAAAATTTAATAAATAATTTCAGAAGACGGATTCCTTCATTTCCCTCTTACTTTAAAATTCCAACCTTATGCACACAAAATAAATTATTGGTACTGAAAAGTGCCTTTTCTTAAGCATGATGATGCGCATTCGACAAATGCAGACAAACCTACAATGTAACATCACTCACATCAAACAACCAAGAACTGACAACGTCATTATCCATTCAAAATTAATGAAACTTATAGAACAAATTACAACTATAACCAATCAAATCGAAAGAAAATCACAAAAATCATAAAATGACAAACTTTCAATAGTTTTAGCCATCAGACACACACAACATAACACCACTCACGTCAAACAACCAAGAACAACTGATGACGTCATTATCCATTCAAAATTAACGAAAATTCTAGAACAAATGACAACTATAACCAATCAAATTAAAAAAAAAATCACGGCGACACCTAGTATAAAAAAACCTAGAAATAACATGTAAAAGTCAGTAAAAGATCACTAACATTTAACTCTCAAATAAAAAAGTTGGTAATACTTACTATATTTAACAAAGTGCCCGTCTTCTATGAAATTACCAAAAATCTTTATCAAATAAACTATTTTCACCTCCGAAATCACCGTAGCTACCTCAGTGCTAGTTTCGTCTAACAAAATTACAGTAATTGATACACACAACTGATACAGAATACCTCTCAAGACATAGGCTAATTATCCACACAAAAAATTACAAATAAGGTAATACGGGTCTATATGACTATAGGATATCGGTAGTGTGCTTATGAGAATATATGTTGGCTATATTGGAGAATAGGGTGATGTCATGTGGTCGACGTATGTGAGAAGGTTAGTGGGTTAGTTGAGGTGATATCTCAGTGACATGAGGTCAAATTATGTGAGAAGTTGAGGTGGTATCTCAGTGACATGAGGTCGACGTATGTGAGAAGGCTAGTGGGTTAGTTGAGGTGATATCTCAGTGAGTTTTATTTACTCGTCGTGTTGGTTTACGTCGGCCATGTTGTGACGTCAGAATCGTTTGTCAAACTTGACGAAAATTAAGCGATTCCTATAATAAAAGAATCCCGGTAATACTGCTAATTTCTATCTTAAAACACTATTGCCAACATCAGAAAGTTATTATCAGTACAAAGTATTTGAAAAATGAGTTCTATTCAGTCAATACTTAACATAACACAATAAAACATGTTATAATAACATAGAACTCATTTTTCAATTACATTGAACTTAACGGAACCAATATGCCTTTGAAAGTACAAAGTATACCAAAAAGCAAATCAAAGTAGGTACTGATTCATAACGTAATAAACATTTAAAAAAAGAATATAAACACAGGAAATAGTTCTTATTCTCCAGTATATCCGACAGTTCGTCAGTCAAATATCAATCTGGAACTTGACTTTCCTGAGTATTAAGAAAATAGCGAATATAAGAAAAGTAAAGTGAAACGTTTACAATACTATGTAGATTTCTATATGGGTCAAATATAGTTTTGGGTAGGCATTTAGAGTCACTGATCTGTAGGTAACATATTTAAAAACACGAATTCCTATGTAATTTAAGTCCTGAAGACGAAAAAGTGTTTCACTAGGCAGAAAGAAAGAAAGAAATAATTAAGATATTAAAGTCCACACAGGGGTACTCACCTCTAGTGCATTGATGTGTGTAATTTTCCCGTTGCCTTGAAGATATGGAGTCGCATTCTGTGATAACGAAAAGAAGGTCCCAATTTAAATCTAACCGAATAATCACTGTCGCGTCGTGAGTCTTGTTTCGTCCATAACGCTGCAGCTTGCAACGGTCCCCTCTCCATGCTCGCACAGTGTTTTTTGTGTATGCGATTCCGTATAAAGTTCATAGAGGGGTTGACTGTAAGATGCACGAATCCTTCTTCTTGTAAATAACTGTATGCATTCGACCAGCAGTAGCTTAATATTGTCTTAGCTGGATGAATAAACTCTCTGCTCACATTTAATATAGTTCCATTGTTTCTATTCGAAACTGGTGTCACAAATAATTTACGTCTATTTTCACATTCGAAATTTCCATATAGCCATAGTTTTTAAAGCAGTTGACCACAGTTAAAATTTCACCACATCTATTTTCGCTATTTCTCCATTTCCACGGAACATTTTTATATTATCCAGAATCCAGGCTACATATGCTTGGAACAAATCTCGTTTGAATAATTTCCAGTTCTCTGCATAAAAAGTAATGCCTACTCGGAGCTTTCTTAAATCAAAATGTAACAAATTAACACCATTTTATTTGTGCAAACAAGCATTTGCAAAGAAAGTATTCTGATACGGATGCACAGAATGTAGCCTACACTTCTTTTTTATGACTTTACAACATCTGAACAGGCTGCCATTTCAGTCTGCATAATCTATATCTCCGCACACATTAAATACACAACTCTTAGAAAGCACTACGTACATGATTAATGAAATAGCGTCTTAATTGTTATTTATCACGTACTCTTTGAATTAACACAACTTTCACAATGCAACTACAACAAAAATTACAAATAAAACTATTTCCATGCTTTAACAATCCACTCCTTCCACGTCACGAACTGAATTTCCTACTCCCAATATGGCGGAAAATACAGAAAATATCATGCAATATTGAATCACCTATTACGCCATCTATGGCATATACTGAAAAAGATTAGGTTACGCCATCTGTAGGGATAAAAACGATACATGTGTAACATCTAAAGAGTATTTCAATGTAAGTTTATCAGCTACATCATATGGTAATGCGTTACGTATGGTAACCCATATATAATATGCGTCACTGAACATCATATGAAACAACAGGAATTATCGGCACTTTCACCAGAGAATAGGGATTATAAACAATGGACACTTCGCGAATTTTCCTGTGTTTTGTTTCTCTGTGCGCCAGCGGCTAGTTCCACTTTCAAGCGCTAGAGGTAATGTAATCGAGCATACGCTAAAATAATAATTGAGAATAGAATTAAGGCACAGGATCCAAACATCGCCTACCTTATTGCATAATCCAGTAACGCTTTGCTTCAAATAAATTCAAGTTAACAGCTTTTCCTTATTTCTCAGTGACAAACTAGTTGTAATAATAATATTTTATATATCATAAATTATATTATAAAATAATACAATGCTTTATAAAATTAAGTATCGAATTCGTTTAATATTTGTATATAATATAATATAGGTATATGGTTTTACTTCTCGTAAGAGTTTTGTTTTTCCATTTTCAGCGCTATCAAATCATTACATATTTTAATTGTTGTAGGGGTCAACGTCTAAACTCTCATTATAAAGGAACTCTAGAGTCTAGACATTACAGTTAATGAAGGATTTATTATTTTATGGATCCAATTTTTTTTTGAGTACATAATGTACCTAGATGTATTAATTATATGTATTATATTTCCGCTGTGTCGACTGCTAGCTGGTGTGATGTCAGCGCCAACTCTAGGGAGAAAGCAGAATCTGACGCTCTAGCTGGCTTGAAGGTCATTGAAATCGGTCCGGCTACATCAAAGGTACCGACGCGAAGTGTCCATTCTTTATAATCCCTATTCGCTGCTTTCACTGGAAGGATACAAACTAGGAGATAGCTATTGTAGACAGAATCTACAGAAAGGAGGTGTGTGCATATTTGTTCGAAACGATATAAATTTTAAAAATATCAGCCTTTCAAAATTTAGCAGAGAAAAAGATTTAGAGCTGTGTGCGGTAGAATTAGAATTAAAATCTGGTAATAGTATAGTTATAGGTATATACAGGTCGCCCTCTGGAGATTTCAAACATTTTCTTCATCTACTAGAAAATACATTACAACACATACATGAAAAAAAAAAACAAGAATACATATTTTGCGGGGACTTAAATATTGACTATCTCACTGAGAACACTAAAAAAGAAGAATTTAACACATTATTAGCAACCTTCAATTTAATACATACAGTCAATTTTCCAACTAGAATACAAAAAGAATCCATTTCTGCAATTGATAATATAATTATAAGGGGAGGTAGATTAGATAGTTACCGCACAGTTCCCATTATAAATGGTCTTTCAGACCACGATGCTCAACTAATAAGAAGAAACGATAGCATTCCTGCATCAAAACACCCGAATAAATTTAGGTTAAGGGTCATAAATGAAGAATCTTTAAAGGACTTCGAAGCTAAACTAAAAAATGAAACATGGGCATCAGTATATGAAAATGGTGATATGAATAGTAAATTCAATGTGTTTCATAATACATTCTTAAATATCTTTGAATCCAGTTTTCCTGTAAAGTATAAAAATTCTCAAACATCTAAAAACAATTGGATTACACAAGGCATAAAAATCTCTTGTAAAACTAAGAGGTCTCTCTATATTCAAAGTAGAAATAGTAATGACCCCAAATTAATAGCTCACTTTAAAAAGTACTCTAAAATATTACACAAAGTAATCTTAAAAGCCAAAGAACTTTGCTATAACGGAATTATTCTGAACTCGAATAATAAAATCAAAACAACTTGGAACATAATAAAAAAAGAAAGTGGAAAGTGTAGAAGTAAAGAACAAGGTTACACTCTTGTAACAGATAATAGAAAAACATCAGATGCAACAGAAGTTGCGAACATATTCAACAATCATTTTCTCTCAATAACTGATAACCTAAACATCCCACAGAATAATAATAATAATAATAATAATAATAATAATAATAATAATAATAATAATAATAATAATGCCATCGATTGTTTGAAAATATCTATTCCTGTAACTTTCCCAAATATTCAAATTTTTTCAACAAATTCACGAGAAATAATTACAATTCTAAAGCAATTAAAGTCTAAAAATTCCTCGGGATATGATGAAATTACTAGTAAAATATTAAAAGCCAGTTCACAAATAATAGCCAAGCCCCTGTCTTATTTATGTAACTTTTCAATGTTTAATGGTGTATTTCCAGAGCGACTGAAATATTCAGTTGTTATTCCTTTATTCAAGAAAGGGGACAGAACCTCGCCCGAAAATTACAGGCCCATATCCCTTCTACCAGTCTTCTCAAAGGTCTTCGAAATAGTTATATATAAGAGAGTATATCATCATCTTGATAGATACAACATTCTCATTCCGGAACAATTTGGATTCAGAAAGAATAAATCAACTGAGCAAGCGACGTTTAATTTAACTGATAAAATTCTGGAAGCTATTAATAAAAAATTACAAGTAGGAGGGATATTCTGTGATCTCTCCAAAGCTTTTGATTGTATTAACCATAAAATTCTACTACAAAAATTAGAATACTGTGGTATTAAAGGCATAGCATATCAGTGGTTTGAGTCATATCTCCTGAACAGAAAACAAAAAGCAGAAATCAAGCATTTAATAACTCCTTTAAATCTACTTCAACATGGGGAAATGTTCATACAGGGGTCCCACAGGGATCTATATTAGGGCCTCTTCTTTTTTTAATTTTTATAAATGACCTTGGCCCCATAATAAAAGGAATAGGTTATCCTATACTATTTGCAGATGACACAAGTATCATAATTACAGACAATAACTTTGCCACATTCAAATATAAAACAGAAACAATTCTCCTTAAAATTTATGACTGGTTTACAACCAATAAACTAGCATTAAACATTAATAAAACTAACATAATTCAATTTAAAGCCACTTCAAATTTAATCTCTGAAACATTGGACACAACTATCAACAATATACCTCTACTAGAAACATCAACAACCAAATTTCTTGGTTTGCATATTAATACTACAATAAATTGGAAAAATCATATCAAAGAAATAACCCCCAAACTTAGCTCAGCATGCTTCGCAATTAGGTCGTTACAACAATTTCTAAACAGCAGTATCTCAAAGACAACATATTTTGCCTATTTTCATTCCATTATGTCCTACGGAATAATATTTTGGGGAAATTCTGTAGATAGTAAAAATATATTCTTATTACAAAAAAGAGCCGTTAGAATAATAGTTGGAGCAAAGGCTAGAGAATCATGTAGATTATTTTTTAAAAAATTAGAGTTTCTAACCTTAACTAATCAATACATATACTCTACAATAAATTTCCTCTTATGTAATAAAGAAAATTTTCCAACTAATTCAGCCATACATAGTATAAATACCCGCAGAAGGAATGATTTTCATACGCCATCATCAAATTTATCATGCTTTCAAAGGGGAGTACGTTACATGGCGATAAAATTGTTCAATAGTCTTCCTGAAGACATTAAGAATCATAGCCAAAGCCCTGCATTATTTAAGACAAAACTAATAAAAATACTTAATATCTCACACTTTCTATTCTGTAGATGAATTCTCGACATTTCACAGTACTGTGTAAATATTATAATACTATTAAATGGTAAACATATTACATTGTATAAAATATTATTATTAAGGTATTAATTCTGTACATATTTCATATTTGCATTTTATATGTATTGCATTTTATTGTTAAACGTAAGAATTGGACATGTTCTTTATTCTATGCTATAAAACAAATGTAAGAATATTATGGAACAAATAAATCTATCTATCTATCATAATCAAAGGATTCTCGGATCGAATTCACTTGGTTCTGAGATAAATAAGATAAATATATGAAGTATAAATAATACAAATAATTTTAAAATATAAAATGAAAAAAAGAACAATATAAAGAAATAAATACGGGAAAAGCAGATTAGGTGAATAAAATGAACTCATAGAGAAAACAAAAGTAAAAAATAGAAGAAACATGAGTAATTAGGCACGAATTCTACCTGTTTAAGTTGAAATTTATAACGTCACAGCGCGATCTATTCGATCGATAGAAATACATTATATTGTCGTAATATTATTTTTCACGTAAAAATAGTTATAATACTATCAAAGAGTTTGGTTTATTAATTACAGAGTTTTTGTAAGATTATTTGGTCAATATAGAGTATCCACCAGAAACTGAACGAATATTGCACACTTTTATCACAGCCAATGTGGCGCATAAACCAATTTCCAATACTTTTATCACAACTACAACACTGTACTATGTACTATGGATAAATTTCTTATTTCAAAATTCCAACCTTGTGCACACAAAATTTATTGGCACTGAAAAGTGTATTTTCGTAAGCATGATGATGCGCATTCGACAAACAAAGACAAATTTGCTCTTTTTAGTATTTTAAGATAATACTGAAATTTTCCCTGTAAGTATTATGAAAGTTGCCATATTTTCTTCATGGAATTACAATTCACTTCCACTAGATGGCTACCGACACCAGCAGCATGCAAACGAAATTATAGGCCTACTAAATGTGAGAAATGTTACTACAGGTGTTTAGCAGCCTATTATGTGACAGGTTAGGTTAAGTTAGGTTAGTTAGATTAGTTATGTATTATGTGACAGGTTAGGTTAGGTTTGATTAGGTGTGTATTATTATTGCTATGTTGGCGATACTGAAATCCATTGTTACATTAACGAAATATGGCTGTATTCATCATTCAAGCACGACGATTTTCGTATATAAGGTACTTATTTAGGGCGGGCTGGATGGGCTTACAGCTCTCGCAATGATCACATCAATTTCTACTAATCAATACTATAAATCCGAGGCATTTTCAAGATATTTTATCAAGTCCGTGTAGTGGCTGGGACATAAGTAATATTCACCGATTATTTGTTATAATTAAAATGTTTTCAACTTTCATTAATTAGTTCCGCAAAATTAAGATTACTTTCTTTTAATTTTCTAACGGAACGTCAGTTAATCAAACATTCACCACAGCTTTGAACTACAGAAGAAAAACAGTTGTAGAATCACTGCTTAACTTTAATACATGACGATTCTTCTCCTGCCAATCCCGGCCAACGCTCATTTCACGTCTAGTCTGGGAGTGGATCCGAGAGGTAAGTTTCTCTTTCCTTGCCTTCTCTGATAATTAAGCCGATGCGTAGTTTCGAAACGTTGGATGTGTCTACATCTAAGACACAACACAAAAATCAAATGCCTCACCAAATTGAACAGTCAAAATTTCAGAGAGGTTATACTCAGTACTGGAGCCATGCAAAACTGATTCTACTTGATCAAGATTCCCTTATTTTTGGAACGGCTCAAGCCCTCTCCGTTCCGAAACCTTTTGCTCGATCTAACCAAACAGGCAGCAAGTGTAAGCTTGCCCTGCTCAAGCAACGTCTGCCATGATGTAATTTCCCCAA
The DNA here is from genome assembly GCF_040183065.1 of Periplaneta americana. Lineage (NCBI taxonomy): Eukaryota > Metazoa > Arthropoda > Insecta > Blattodea > Blattidae > Periplaneta > Periplaneta americana. The sequence goes on along the minus strand of NC_091127.1, from coordinate 72,384,320 downwards.
TCCCAAACCCAACCAGGCCTTCGTGAACGAATTAACTATTGTAAATATGATTTATTTCGTCACTTCGATGTTCATCAATATTTTCAGTAGGCTACATGGAAACTTTATTTTAGAAGAATTAAATATAGCTACCATATTATATTTATCTTACTTGTTTAGTAGTCGGCCTGGGTGGCGCAGTCGGTACAGTGCTGGCTTTCTGTGTCCGAAGTTGCGGGTTCGATCCCGGTCCCGGTCGATGACATTTAAATGTGCTTAAACGCGACAGGCTCATGTCAGTAAATTTTCTGGCATGTAAAGGAACTGCTGCGGGACAAAATTCCGGCACACCGGTGACGCTGCTATAAGCTCAACAGTTGCGAGCGCCGTTAAATATATAAAACAATTTAAATTTAAATTTTGTTGTTTAGTAAGAAATAATCAAGAAATATTTAAAAAAATGTTATATTTTATTTAACGACGCTTGCAACTGCAGAGGTTATATCAGCGTCGCCGGATGTGCCGGAATTTTATCCCGCAGTTCTTTTACATGCCAGTAAATCTACTGACATGAGCCTGTCGCATTTAAGAACACTTAAATGCCATCGACCTGGCCCGGGATCGAACCCGCAACCATGGCCATAGAAGCCCAGCGCTATACCAACTCGCCAACCGGGTCGACAATATAATTAAGAATAGTTTTACATATACAAGCTTGCTTACTTTATAATCTTGATTAGCAAAGTCAAGCAACAGTGTTTTAACTTATTGTTACGTAATTATATCAGTTTCCCATGCATTTATGAGGTAGACATAAAAAGATGATCAATTAAATAGGCTAAATGGTATTGTTAGTGTTCTAATAACTTGGTTAAAGACAATAATGCATTAAACAGATGGAAATACACTTTGTTTCATAATAGATTTAGTTTACTGAACATGATCAGAACTGTTGAATAATTTAAAACTGACAGCACGGTATAGTAGAGATGGGAGGTTACTCGAAAATAGCCGGTTATGGTTAACTGGTTAGGTTACTTTAAAATTATTCACTCTGAAGAAAGATACCAACCAAAAATAACCAGTTAATCGGTTATTATTATTATTTTTAACATTTTAAAGTCATGTAATTGGTCAGGAAAATAAAATGAGAGGTTATTTACAATAGACATCAAATAACAATTAGCAATGAACCCTAAACCAACCAGAAGATAGCTCTTACTAGTATTTTAGGCGTCGCACAGTGGTCCAGAATGCAAATTTAGCGGGACACACTAATAACTTTTCAGAAACCTAACAGATTTTTATGAAATTTTACACAGTAGTTACAGGTAGCATATATGTTTTGTATACAAGCTCTCATTACGTTGGTCTAAGGGGAACTACCCCTTATAGGGGGAGCAATTAGACAAAATGATAAACTTTTCTCCTATATAACAGATTTTTATGAAATTTTACACAGTAGTTACAGGTAGCATATATGTTTTGTATACAAGCTCTCATTACGTTGGTCTAAGGGGAACTACCCCTTATAGGGGGAGCAATTAGACAAAATGATAAACTTTTCTCCTATATAACAGATTTTTATGAAATTTTACATAGTAGTTACAGGTAGCATATATGTTTTGTATGCAAGCTCTCATTACGTTGGTCTAAGGGGAACTACCCATTATAGGGGGAGCAATTAGACAAAATTAGAAACTTTTCTCCTGTCTAACAGATTTTTATGAAATTTTACACAATAGTTACAGGAAGCATATATGTTTTGTATAGAAGCTCTCATTACGTTGGTTTAAGGGGAACTGTCCCTTATAGGAAGATGCATTTAGACAAAATTAGTAACTTTTCTTCTGTCGAACAGATTTACATGAAACTTTATACAGTAGTTACAGGTAGTAAACTTGTTTTGTATACAAGCTCTGATTCTCTGGATTGTCTTTGTTTCGACCTCATACTTGCTGTAATGGAAAAGCTTTCTTGGGCAGCCACGACTTTTTCCAGGAGTAAGTTTTCTCTAAATGTTCATTACTATCACGATAAGAACCTAATTTAATAAGTAGCTCACTAAATGAATGTTCATTTCGTTAAAAAAACGCACATTCTTTATCCTCTTGCTCTCCAATTATAAACTATCTTATAGGGAAAATGTAAATTTTAGGTACTATTGCACTTTTTGGGCACTCAGGAAGCTTATTTGATACATAATTAACAAGTTTTCACCTAGTATTCCCTGAATTGTACTTCGGAAGCAAATTCGCTTCACCGATATTTAAATAATTGTAATCGAGAAAAATTGCACTACTGTACCCGAAAGAATAATGCGCATAATTTATTACTTCCGCAAGTCTGCGCACATTAAGACTTCATTTAAAATAGAGTTAAATACTCGAAGAAGTGAAAAAAAAAAAAATTATTTTGGGACGGAACAAAGGATGTTTTTTTCTCTACCTTAGCCAAGTCTGCACTTAATGGTTACATTTATATTTTTTCTCGTGTCCATTGATGCTAATTTGACATGCTATAATAACATTAAATGTAATAAAAACAAACAGTGTTACATACCTAAAGAAGTACTTGACATGTAGATATCAAATATGAATGGACTCGACCACTTACAACAGAGTTACAGCACAAAGAAAACGGCAGACTCGCGGCGCTTGCTGAGTAAGAATGCTGGGTGGCGAAATGTGACATGTTAGCGACTTCTTATCTAGCTCTGCAGCCACCTGCGCTGGTTAAGATAATCAATTGAGTGCTACTCAGTTATACAGGAAAAATAATTTAAGGGTTTTATTTCATTTTTTACATGTCATTTTTCTACCTTTGTCCTCCTAAATATTGATTTTGGTCCACTGTGCGTCGGGTAGAAATCATTTTCTTGCGCTAAATCTCTCAACCCTGCCTTGCTTGAGGATTCGCGCAACAGATTTAGAAATGTCGCACTGCTGTATCGCAATGCTCCCTCCAAAAATTCAATTAATTCCAGTTCCAGTGAAACTTACATGTCGTTCTTGTTCTCTCAGGTTTAGGCAATACTTCAAGGACGCGGTTTGTGAGTGGCACTGCCCTCGCAGAAAGACGTCTGTCCACCTTAACGGCGCTGAAACGCCTCCCATGTTCCGACGGTACAGCCCGCCGTCTTATTCCAGATCTAGGTCAGGTGAGTTTATGATATCTTATATATTCATTTTCACCTTTCCAATTATGAAGTGATTTTTATTTCTTCAGTAATCACTATTTTCACATAGCACATAATTCTTTCACAATCACATTTAAAGTCAGAAATCTGAATTTTTAGAGCAACGTACTAGTTTCATTGTCACTTTTCTTTCCTCAAAGTGAAATAGATATAGAACGAAATTCAATTATTTACACTCATGAAGGATGATAATATTTCAACCCTACCAGGCATTACAGGGTTGTTTCCGATCTCTGATAACCAATTTGAATGACATCATGTGCGTCAGGAGTCACACGACAGCTGAACTGTGACACGAGGTGACAGACCAGTAGTGAGTGATCTCATAGTCAGAGTGCACGGCGACTCACAGCAGAAATTCCCAAGAAAATCTAGCCTTTTTGGGAGGGGTACATTACGACCCTGTCCAATGTGAAGTACAGTTAAGTGAAAATAAAAGAAGCCTGCAATGAACGAGGTTTCGTTATTTCCAAGAAAGGCATCTTCTGTGTACTAATAAGATTGGTAAAGCTCGAATGGAATTAATTCGTATCATCTGACGGGGGGTGGATTTGCTTGCTTTTTCCACTCTGGAATTAATCCCATCCAGGATTTTCCAGTCTTAGTAGGTACACACAAGATGCCTGTCTTGGAAATAACGAAACCACGTTTTTTGCAGGCTCCTATGATTTTCACATAACTGTATTGGAATCGGAAAGAGTTATGTACCCCTCTCAAAAAGGCTAGATTTTCTTGGGCATTGCTACTGTGATACACCGTGCACTCTGATTATGAAATCACTCACTACTGGTCTGTCACCTCTCGCCGCAATTCAGCTGTCGGTGTGATTCCTGACGTACATGATGTCATTCAAATTCGTTATCAGAGATCGGAAACAACCCAGTAGTTACGTTCTTGCAGTGAGTGTAAACTAGAGGAAATTTAGCGGATTTTGGAGCAGAAATGTTTCTCCTATGACTCAAACTCTTGTCAGCTGAAGAAGTATTAATTTTGGAATTAGGCTTTTGAATAATCTACCGTGTCCTGGAACCTATATGTAGTTTCGAAACGTTGCAAATGCCAAGTTCCAGGACATGGTCGATTAACCAAAAGCCTAATTCCAGTCACAGTCACCATGAAAGCCTAAAATCTCAAATAATTTGTATTAAGTTATTTAAAATAAATAACAACTTCACCGTGTTAATATTTAATTTATTGTTATTTTACCCGATTGAATAGTTTTGATGTCGTTTCCACTATCCCCTTAATTCTAGTAAGTTCCCGCGCTATCTTTCTGATTTGTAATGTTGTATGAAAAGAGTGCGTTTTCTGAAATTCAATTGAGTGTTGAGGATGTGTTACGGATGTGTTTCTGGATTTCTGTAATATATTTCGTATTGTTCTAGAGCAGTGATTCCCAAATTTTTTTTGATCGCGGATCCCTTTCGACTCGAAAAAAGATAAACGGATCCTCAAATTAAATTAAATAATCGCTAGCTATATTAATATAGATATAAATTTAATATGTCTCCATATTTACATTCTGTACGAATTTTACATCAACAATTAGCCTATTTCTACAACTACATTTATTACCAGTCCCGCCGAGTTAACTCTGTGGTAGCGTGTCTTCCTCTAGGCTAGCCGGCCCGGGTTCGATCCCCGGCGGGGTCAGAAATTTTCTTGGGAGCAGGAGAGATGGTGGTGCACAACTTCTAATCACTCAATTGTGCACCAATATCCCTGCGTTAAATCCCAAATCTCTCCGCAGTGCATATGAAGGAAAGGCATATGCCGCTGTTGGTAGTGATTTGTCCGTCGGATGGGAACGTTAAGACTGGCGGCCCCCTTGGTGTTTCGACAGGAGTAGGCTACGTGCCGGCACCGGGTCTCCCCTTCTCCCTTCCTCACCTTCATCATCACCGATTTTCTACACTACACCTACACGAACACTTAACATACACTCACCTTAATACACGAATGAACTCTTAACAGATACCCACCATGCATAACGTGGTCCGCCGAAGTGGTGTGCAAATTGAAAATGGGTCACAGTCCTGCCTTCTATCCGCAGTAAGAGGAACCCAAATCACGCAAATGACGTGAGTAGGCATTAGTCACACACACATTTATTACCATGCATAGCCATGAGTTCATAAACATGCAGTATTATTTATAAATTGCGAGTATTTTTGTATTTAAATGCATAACTATATACAAATTGCCTTCAATTCGCTGATATTAAGAATGGTGTTGTTTTCTTATCTCATAAATTTATTTCAAATTGGGGCAGATGGAAGAAAGTTAAATTTTCATATCTGATGTGGCATCCAGGCGATGACGGAATTTTGATTTTGTTGCTGCATAACGTAAAAATCCTACATCGCACAGATATGTTGTTGGATGGGAGGAGTTTCGTCACTGCACATTTAGAAATTCCGATTATTCCTGAAGTAGACTATACCAGAATTCGGTGACAGAAAGTTTGCTAAATCTCTGTTTTAAAGTAGTGTCCGTAGCAATTTTATTACATGTGCATAACAATGGACGAAATTAGTTTCTTTTTAAAAATACATGTCAAAATTTATTGCTGACTAAATAACATTGTCAATAAAATTAATTTAAGAATTAAGACATTAAGTTTCCGAGCACATTTGAAGGGTTCAGAACCATAGTGGGCCAAGCGCCATTTACTAAAACCGTAGAAAACAAGAGTTAAAATAAAGTTATTGCCATAATTCAAGCAATATAAAGTATACACATTAAAACTAAATGATATGTCAATCTTCATTAAACTTAACTTTAACTTTAACCCTTGCTTTCTCCGTTTTTAATAAATGGCGCTTGACCCACTATGGCTCTGAACCCTTCATTTAAAATAACTTATTCTTACACTGTTGGTCTCGAGACAAAAAACTGCAAACATTCACACACACCAAGCAGATAAGAATTAATTAATAACTCGCCACCCTCGCCAAGCAGACAAATGTTCGATAGAACTGACTACCTTAACTGGAAAAAGAAAGTCGTATTTTTTTTTTACACTGGAAGGCCAGCTCACGCAAGGATTAGATCTGGTCATCTAACCTTGCCGATATATTTTCACAAGTAGGCCTACAGTCGCGTACAGTACTGTACAGTCGCGTCGAGAAAAGCGGTAGTATTATAATGTTATTTATTTCAAAATATGTATTACCAACCGCGGATCCTCTGATAAGTGTTGTCGGATCCCCAGGGATCCACGGAGCACACTTTGGAAATCACTGTTCTAGAGTATGAGTTTTTGGTTTTTAGTTGAATGTGTAGGATTTTTATGTCAGTTTCTGTGTTGCTGTAATTGTGATTGGAGTTTCAGTCATCAGCGAGTTTTGGCCGAGTGTGGATATGTGCTGAAGAAGCGGGGACCGAACAGCGTAGAGAGTCATTGACCTATGAGCGACTGACAAAGCAGAAGTTACAATATGAAATGGATAAAGTGATACAACGAGGTGAAGTGGTAAATAAAGGGAGTAGTGAAGTTAGGAATGGAGGATTACTAACGCAGAATAGTATAGGAAACGGGAAGAAACAAATGGATATAACATCAGAAAGCTGGAAGTGTAAAATGGAAGACATCAGTGCGAAGACTGAATATCTGATACGGGATAATGATCAAATAAAAGAGAAAATTAAATATTATGAAGATAAGCAAAGAAATAATAATTTAATATTCTTCGAGGTGGAAGAAGAGGGCCATGAATACGGAATGGATACATTTGAGACTGTACGTAACATGTCGATAAGTTTTTTGTATCGATGTTAGAGTAGGCCATATTGAACAGACATACAGAATTGGGAAAGAAAGATTCAGGCCTATTTAATAACATTCGTAAGTATGAGAACAAAAGAAATAATCTTAAGGAATTTAAGAACATTAAGGAAAACGAAAATAAGGTTTGAAACAAGAAGCAGATGCAAATCACTGATACCGTTCACAGTGACACTTGTGGCAGAAAAGAAAGCAGTTGAGGTTCCTCCAATTTCACCATATTAGGCATCTACATCATTCCGTCAACATTTCTCCATTCCGTCATAAATTCCATAGCATTCCCCGAACGCCGGCTGACGACGAACGGAGATGACTGACCTAGGGACGAGTAGGGTTGTCTGCTCGAAATCTGTATACGCAGCGAACCTTAGTGTAGTCAGCCGGTGTAGGTTTGGAAATGCGTCTAGCTTGAAGGTTAGTGCACTAGATCTTGAAAGGTCCAAGTGCTGGGTCATAGTGCCCTCTCCTGAAATTCCATTCCATTTCAAATGAAATGTTATATAAGATAATAATTAAAAACTTTTGTATGCATTAATATCGTTACGTAATTAATTATTATTTTATTCACACCCTTCAATAATTATTTATTGACAAATGAAAATCTGCTTTGTATGACAAAAAATTATTAGACAATTCAAAACAAGCAATGGCCTCTGAAACCAACTAGCACCGGTAACTATTCCCGATAAATAGTTATTAAAAAAATTAAGCTTATATACTTGAAGTAATTTCAATAATTTAACTTGAAAGATGAATGAAATAACAGATTAATGAGCATGGAATTATCACTTGAAAAGTTACACTAAATTTTCAATTATTATCCTCATAAGTGTTACCAGTTGTCGTCATCCCGACTGCAGCGAGACTGAAACAGTAGGCCACGTACTGGGGTTCTGTAAGAAGGGAGAGCTACTGCGTTACAACAGAGGATGGGAAGTACATGAGGAGATTCATTGCGTGTCTGAAGATGATTCTCATAGAAGAGTGGATATAATTGCCAACAATAGAAGAACCCAGAAAGTGATGGTCTTAGACCCTACGATTTGCTTTGAACGAGACACGAATCAGGCACTGCAGATAAATGATGACAAGCGAGCTAAATATGTACCTTGTCTTCCATACCTCAGTGAAAAATATGGCATTTCGCTTTACAACTGGGATGTTACAGGCTTACTATTTGGAGCGAGCGGTTGTTTACCAAAATTTACATGCAATATCCTTAAATCCTTTAAAATTCCCTTTTATGAAGTTCAGAAGATTGTGATGGGAATTCTCAAGGCCTCTCTTCAAATTCTACACTATCATTTATACAGTATGTTAACACGTAAATTTTTGTTTTAATGTACAAATCGAATACCTATTTAACTCGTTTCATTTCCCTTCATCTTTTTATGTTTGTTAATTCCGGATCCCAGTGGTCAGCCTCACTTGAGGGCGGATGATTTTAAATAAATCTTAGTAGTATTGTGTTAAATAAATGGCTGAAAGCAAGTAACGATCTGTTACAACACTCTACACTAAATTTGCAATTCCTTATTTCGGCTAATGGTACGTCGTTGAAGTGTTGGCTGTGGGAACATAGACTAATTTCGTTGTAATTATGGCGTTATGTGAACACTTTGATATGTATACGACACGCCAAACACTTTGCATCACAAGCACCGTCCACACTACATCGGATAAGGATACAAGGCACTAACAAGCCTAGGGTAACGGACAATAATTGTATTATCTCTCGCATTCAACATCAAAGAGATTTCGTTTGGTCAAATTTCAGTTCTCTTGTGTGTCTACTTGGGCCTCAAGCAGCTGCTAGAAGATACAAGAATCCTCCCTCACAGCAATTAATTTCGCATCGTTCATTTTCCTCCGTAAATGAAAGGTTCTTTTTTTTTTTTCAAGTGGTAGCGTTTCAAATTATTTTTTAATTGAGATTATATTTTCTTAAACCTTGCGCCATGCTGACCACATAACTAGCAAGTCGCTACTATACCCACTGTTCACTGAAAATTCTCACTTTCGAGGAAGAAATGGTACAAAGAGCGTAATAATTGAAGAATTATTATATGTATGTATGTATGTACGTATGTGTGTATGTATGTATGTATGTGTGTATGTATTCTATGTACAGTATTGTCCACAACTGTGGAGTAACGGTCAGCGAATCTGGCCGCGAAACCAGGTGGCCCGGGTTCGAATCCCGGTCGGGGCAAGTTACCTGGTTGAGGTTTTTTCCGGGGTTTTCCCTCAACCCAATACGAGCGAATGCTGGGTAACTTTCGGTGCTGGACCCCGGAATCATTTCACCGGCATTATCACCTTCGTTTCATTCAGACGCTAAATGACCTAGATGTTGATACGGCGTCGTAAGATAACCCAATAAAATAAATAAAATACAAAATGTACAGTATTGTTAAGGGACATCATTTTCTCTTTACTAACATTTCCAATATTAACCTGAACCTGACTATACCTTCGGATTAACGATTGAGAACCGGGAACAGTGTTTGCTACCCCTTTGTGTAAAATACAATACAAATAGCTTTACTACGTATATGGGGGAAGAAAAGTAGTGCATCCGTTTACGTAAACTAGGAAATGTTACGATCTTGAATTTGGTCATTTTCGTCGGGTTTTTATTTAATCAAAATAGAGTACAGTATTCACAGTAAAGGCTGGTTCACAATGAACCGGGAACGGAAACGACAAAGAGAACGAGCACATAAATATTGTTAAAATAAATTTATTTAAATGTGGGTATTTACAATTAACTATTGTGAACGCTCACATTTAAATACATTTATTTTAACAATATTTTTGTCTTCGTTCTCGTTGTCGTTTCCGTTCTCGGTTTATTGTGAATCAGCCTTAAGTGTTTTTACTCACTAAATGAACTATCCAATCGGATGTATTTATTATGAAATGTATAGTATACTATCTACAGCACAATTCTCACTTACAAATGGCTTTTCAGGAACCCGGAGGTTCCTTGCCGCCCTCACATAAGCCCGCCATCGGTCCCTATCCCGTGTAAGATTAATCCACTCTCTATCATCATATCCCACCTTCCTCAAATACATTTTAATACTATCTTCCCATCTACATCTCGGCCTCCCCAAAGGTCTTTTTCCCTCCGGTCTCCCAACTAACACTCTATATGCATTTCTGGATTCGCCCATACGTGCTACATGCCCTGCCCATCTCAAACGTCTGCATTTAATGTTTCTAATTATGTCAGGTGAAGAATACAAAGCATGCAGTTCTGCGTTATGTAACTTTCTCCATTCTCCTGTAACTTCAGCCCTCTTAGCCCCAAATATTTCCTAAGAACCTTATTCTCAAACACCCTTAATCTCTGTTCCTCTCTCAAAGTGAGAGTCCAAGTTTCACAACCATACAGAACAACCGGTAATATATTTGTTTTATAAATTCTAACTTTCAGATTTTTTGTCAGCAGACTACATGACAAAAGCTTCTCAACCAAATAATAACAGGCATTTTCCATATTTATTCTGCATTTAATTTCCTCCCGAGTGTCATTTATATTTGTTACTGTTGCTCCAAGATATTTGAATTTTTCCACTTCTTCGAAGGATAAATCTCCAATTTTTATATTTCCATTTCGTACAATATTCTAGTCACGAGACATAATCGTGTACTTTGTCTTTTCAGGATTTACTTCCAAACCTATCGCTTTTACTTGCTTCAAGTAAAATTTCCGTGTTTTCCGTAATCGTTTGTGGATTTTCTCCAAACATATTCACGTCCTCCAGCATAGAATATTTACAGTGCATTTAAATTTTAAAATAATCAAAATATGGATATTTAAACAAATTATTGAAAATGTTGGTCGTTCATTTCGATACAGGCTTCAGTTCTTTTGTGCATATTATCAAAAACGTTTGCAAGCAAATCTTCTGAAATTGAATGTATGGTTTCTTGAATGTAATTGTTTAATTCTGCTATTGCTGTAGGATGTTTAGTAAACACAACTGTTTCACAGTAACTCCAAAGAAATAATGCAAAGCACTCAAATCAGGCGACATGGGGGAGCCATAATCCTCCGCCTGTTGAAATAATGCTGTACCTACTCTATAACAGTGTACCTTACGTACTGTCAATTCAGTCTTCACTTCCGCCCGACCAGCATAGATAAATTTACTCAGATATGCTATCTACGTCCGTCCATGTGATTATGTAGGAGGGTCTTAGAAAGGGGGGAAATCACGTGACAATTACTTAACGAGGCCCTTTTATCTTAATTATTTTAAATAGTTGTATAATATAACGTAGAAGTCCAATTTCTAACAGCAAATGTTTTCAGCCACTAGTCTTTGCAGAGAAGCCAGCAGAAACGGATGGGGGAAACCGGGATGCGACGTAGGTAACTAAACGGACGCACTGAAATTATTCTGTTTAAGTACCTATTTCATGTATGACTTATTATTCAAACCTTGTTGAGTGGAAGAGAAGCCTTATGGCCTTAACTCTGCCAGGAAAACTACTACTACTACTACTACTACTACTACTACTACTACTACTACTACTACTACTACTACTACTACTACTACTACTACTATTGTTTTGCAGGAACAGCAGACGATTGTTCGCTGGACGTGATGAGGAACCACGTATCGGTCCCACAGCCGTGTTACTGCAGAGAGAGGCACCACTACCACCCTCACCACCACCACCATCACCATCACATCCTGGTTCATAGTAAGAGGCAGCAACAGCCACAGCCACAACCGCAACATCCTCGATGCTGCTGTTGTGTCAACAGCGGTACAACCGCCCCCGGGCTGCCCCTGCAACCATCACAGCACTGGCGGCGTCACGCGCAAGAGATCGTGGCAACAGCTGAAGTGTAGCGCGGGCAGCAGGGTATAGACAATCAATAGCGAGTGCAGTAGAGGACGGGAAACTGTTATTGGGTTAACTATGGTCATGGTTCAGAGAATGACGTCAAAGTGAAATAAGGGTAAGGCAGAAAGAGGAGCAAGGTCGGGTCGAAGAGCAAGATTTATATCCAATAAGGTCAGCTCCAAGAAAAATAAGGCTAACGGTGGAAAATTAAAAGCAAATAAAATCCTCACCGAAAAACAAGGTTGAACCGCAGTCTAGTACTGTATATACAGTCACGAAGCTCAATACGTAGTAAATATACATCCATAGATAGTTGCTAACCGCTAGGATCGCTAATATCGCCTCATTACAGACAATGCTAAATAGTACCGGCACAGTCTATTGTTCCTAGCACCCTCACAACTCAAGCTTCGTGACTGTATATACTAGACTGTGGTTGAACCATAAAGAAGACCAGAAAAGGTTAACTACATTATGTTCTCATCGAAGAACGAGGTCCAGAAGAAAACGAAGCTACGATTATCTATGTAAATGTAAAGCAAGGTTAATGCTGAGTAAAGCTACGCAGTCTGATTGAAGAGAAAGGCTGAACTCAAAATTTAGGACCTCGAGAAGGCTAAGGAGAACATGCAAGATCTCATCGAAGAGCATGGATAACATAAAATTGAGGTTATAATAACGTAAATCAAGGTTAAGGCCAGGGTTGCCAGACGTCCTGGAATTCCCAGGCTTGTTCTGGATTTTAATGGTTTCTCCTGTGTCCTGGATTGAGTTACATTTGTCCCGCAATGTAAAAAATGTCGAAAAATGGAATTTCTTTCTCATTTCTGTACAATTTCTTTTAAAATTCCTTATTCATTTTTAAAGATCCTCTCCAACCTATGTTGAATGTCGTCATCGCCGCCTGGTGCCTCCTATCGGGCTTTATGGAAATGAAAATGATAGTACTGTAACATTAGGTATTATACAGTATTCTTTTATCTTTTACTCTCTTTGGATGTTGATTCATTATTGATTGATTTAAAAACAGTATTACTGCGCATTTTTATGTATAGATGAGGCTGTAAATATTTCCAGACTTTATCAATAACTGAAACTAAATTTCATAAACTAACAAAAATGTAACAGAATTAAAAGCTTAGGCCTAATATAATTAGTTGAAATACATAAAATCAGTTGTACTGCAAATTTAATTATTAATTCAAATATTTATTGACGTTAAGTACGCAGTATCATTATATGTCCTGGATTCCTGATGAGAGAATCTGGCAACCCTGGTTAAGGTTGAGAAAAATAACATAAGGTTTCATCGGAGATAAAAGTTTCATTCAAATAGAGGCCGAGTCATGTAGGTTGTAGGGGAAGGTTAAGGTCTCTTCGAAGAGCAAGGTTCGGTTGAAATGAAGGCTGGGGGCACGTAAAGGAAAGTTAAGGGCAAGGGAAGCACTATAAAGTCTCATTCAAGAGCAAGGTTAACTCAAAGCGTTTTAAGGTTGAAAATATATTAATACAAGTTCACACAGGAATACAAGAATAACATAGGCATATTCGTTCCAACAGGAAGGCTTATTTCATTTCAAGACCAGAGTTACATTAATCGAATTTAAATGAATACTAGGATAGAGTGGATAACATTGTCAGTACAGAGTACCGGACAAGTAAGGTTAAAGCTGACTGAAAAGCGAGGTTACGAGAGAGCGAAGGCTAAATACGTGGAAAGAAAGGTCAGAGCAACACAGAAGAAGGTTAAACTAGTAAATAGAGGTCATCTGCAAGCAAGGTGAGGGCTGCACAGCAAGGTTGACTGCCAGAGTCAGGTGAAGCAAGGTCAAAACTAAAAAGGCTATGGTCACCGTGTTGTGGTAAAGAACAATATTTCTGCCAGAGCAGCAGCAAGGAAGAAATCTATTAATGATATGGCTCAAGGTTGACTTCGGTAAGTTCTCATTTTACCTTGGTCAGAACGAGAGGACGAGCGGCTGACATGACAACAATAACAGTAGCAAGGTCGATGCTTCAAACAAACTGACGTCACAGTGGCCTCGACGACTAAATAAAGTACTATTTGTATAGATAAGTAGCAAGGTCACACATCAGAGTTAAATTCAATACTAGGAGAGTAGAAGGGAGGGGAAGGGGGAGAAAATATAGCTGCGGCCATCGGCGAGGGGAACTAAGTGGGAAGAACTTCCATGCAACAAGTAAAGCGTGCTCGGCACTACGGATATGAGGTTACTCGAAAATAACCGGTTATCGATTAACCGGTTGTTTTAAAATTAATTTAACTTGTAGTACGTTAATCGATAAAAAATAACCGGTTATTTTTTTGCAAAAAAAAAAAGCTTTTGAAAGTCAGTAAAATAGAAAACAAAACGAGAGATTTTTATCAATAAACATTAAAGCGAAATTTAGTCTACTGTGAACCAATTAGAGAATAGTTAAAAGGACGTCATTAGATGCTTAAGATAATCAAGATGTCCTTGAACATAACACAAGAAATAATAAGTTATTAAACTGCAATATAGACGATTCAGCAGACAAGGTAAAAGGACAATTTATTATATATTTTATGCAATAGTAATCTCGATTTTTACAATGACACATTCTGATAGACAATCTATCTTAAAATATATTTGATTTAATACATGTTTTAAAAAATAACCGTTCGTTCGATTATTGATGAAAATAACCTGTTACTAAGTTAAATCGGCTAACAAAAATAACCGATAGTTAACCGCTTAACCTTATGAAAATAACCGGTTTTTAAAATAATCTGCTATTTTTGCTCTTCCCCACTCGGTACATTCATTGCATTGTACAGAATATATCCATGACATATGAGGCGGTTAAAAGCAAAGAGGTGTAAGTGACATTTCTAAAATAAATTATGTAAGTGCATCCAGGGTGAACTAAATCCTTCGAATATTTTACTTCGGTAATTTAGAGAAATGAGATAAAATTACTTCGTACAAACGTAATAATAATAATAATAATAATAATAATAATAATAATAATAATAATAATAATAATAATAATAATAATAATCCGTGGCGCCACAGCCCTTGAAGGGCCCAGACCGACCAGCCGTCCTCACGTTCACATGCCGAAGCAGAGGTGGACGATCATCCAATCAGAATGGTGGTATCATGTGGTTAGGACGATGATCCCCCCAGCCATTATAGCTGGCTTTCGTAATCGGATTTCGCTATCTATCATAGCTCCCCAAGTACATCACGATGCTGGATGGGTACCGGTCCCGTATACTGGCCGAAATTTCATGAGAAAATTTCTTCCCCCCTGGGATTCAAACCAGCACGCATTCCGTAACGCGAGTCATAGGCAGGATGCCTTAGACCACGAGGCCATGCCGCGGGACTAGTACAAACGATAAAGTATATCCCCAGATCCTTCTACTGATAAAGCAGTAAAGCTCAATTTAGATTACTAACGTTAATATTGAGCTTTTACGAAACCACTTAACTTCTCTGTCTCTTGATAGCCTACACTTTCAAAAACGTGCAAAAAGTGAAAATCTACATCCGAGCCAGTTACGAAGTTTTGGAATTAAGGTAACGATATATAAACTTATTTACAGTTATTAGTCTCTATAAGAAGTGATGGAAAGCGACGGACTATAATTATTACTTCAAAGAGCAAATTTTCGCATGTACAATCACGTAAAATCAAGACCCAGAATATATTTTTGCTATAATATCAACCTAAATCTATTGTGAGAGAATCATTCATCCTGACGCAGGAAAAGAAATCACACAAATAGAATTTCTTGCAGGAAAAACTTTACACTTCACTGATATTGGAGTGCTTTCAACAGTTGCGAAGTTACGGTTTCTTGGATAAGCAAAAGTTTGATTTCTCGCAAGTTTGTTTATGACAGAAAAGTAAACCCATGAAAAATGCCAGTCATAGAAAGTATAAAGCCAAGCATTTCACAAAAACTGAATCTAAGAAAACAATTTTTAGTTCTGAAACTCGAGTCTCCTTCACTTATAAAGTACATAAAAGTTTGAAAGGTTTCACTTTTATGAATTACAAATAAATTGCAGGACGGGGGTCCTACGTTAAGAGTAGTCCACTTTTAGGCTATGGCACGAAGAGTTTTCTGTTTATTTCATTTTTAGCTACAGATGCCTGCACTTCAACATTGAAATGACAAACAGCGGTAATTCAAAATTGCAACTAAACATATTTCTTCTATTAATTATAATAGACGTTTTTAAAGAATCAAGTTTCACACTGTTCCTCATCTCAGTCTTCGTATTCTTCTTCATTCGCTGCATTCTCTTCTGTTTTTGTCATAATCGTGATCTCTCTTTTAATTCTTATTTTCTTCATACATAGTTTTCTGCCCAAGGGTAGATCATTCACTGCAAACCCAGCATTCTCGAATCTTCCCTCTTTTCCGCCTTCCTCTTAGTCTCGGCATAAGATCGATATATTCTAATGTTGTCTGTCGCCTGTTATCTTCTTCTGCTCAGAACTTTTTTCCCTTTCACCATTCCTTCCAGTGCATCTTCCAGTAGGCAGTTTCTTCTCAGCCAATGACCCAACAAATTTATTTTTCTCTTCCTGAGCAGTTTCAGCATTATTCTTTCTTCACACATTTTTCTAGCACAGCTTCATTTCTTACTTTGCCTGTACATTTCACAAGCTCCATTCTTTTCCATATTCATATTTCAAAATGCTTCCAGTCGTTTCTTTCAACTTCGTCGTAACGTCCATGTTTCTGTCCCATACAATGTCAAATTCCACACAATGTACTTCACTAGTCTCTTCCTTAGTTCTTTTTTCCAGAACTCCTAGAAGATGCCCCTATTTCTTTTGACTTCCTGGCAGCAGTTCAACTCACTAATTCTAGAACACGCCAAAAAATTCTATTTGAAACTGTACATTGATTGTTCTACTGCCTCATTTAGAATTCGCACGTTTACCTTCTTTATTTTCTTCCGACAACCAAGGTCTTCGCTTCGTTTGCATTTATCTTCATCCTATACTGCTCACAGCTGTAATTAATTTCCAATAGCATATCCCTTAGTCTAATCTTTTCTGCTAACAACGACATATCATCAGCAAATCTTATTCACTTTATTATTTTTCCTCCTACTATCACCCTTCTCATGTTCTGAAAACAGTTCTTCACTAAATCCTCGAAATAGATGTTGAACAGGATCGGTGATAAAGGACATCCTTTTCGTATCTCTCTCTCTCTCTCTCTATATATATATATATATATATATATATATATATATATATATATATATATATATATATATAACATCCCTCTTGACATTTCTACTCCTATCCTGACTTCGACTGTTGTTTCGTATAAGATTTTCTTAATAGCTCCTATATTTCCAAAGCACACCAATTTTCTTTTCAGAATCCCCATAAGTTTACTTCAACCCACTCTGTCAAAACTTTTTCCAGGTCTACAAATACTACATTTTTTTTATTGTTTCATTCAAACAATCTTCTTAATGTATCCAGCCAGAGTTGAGGTGTAGTCAATATATACTACAGGGCTGTGTCTTCTGCAACTGATACTGATAATTTTAATTTACTTCTTTTGTGGTTTATGGATGGATAGTATAGAAGAATGTGTTACACCACAGACTAGTAGGATTATCAGAAATGTGAAATCGGTGTAGGTACAATTGTGTGACAATGTGACCTGTTCTGGCTTTTGTTAAAAATGTTTGACCATGTCTGGGCAAGTTTTTGTACATTTACAGGTCATTTGGTTTATTTTATTATTTCATTATTGTCGCCATTATTTTTCAGCGTATCTTTCTCATTCATTGACGTCATCTTTTCCTTTGTCGTGATCCTTGTTTTTATTTTGTATTCTCCTTCGTGGTTTTCGGTCTATTTCAGTTTATTTATCCTACAGTCACTCTTCTCTTCGTTAGTTATTTTCTGACTGCTTTTCCTTCAATTTTTCATCATTTTCTTTTTCTTCAACTTAGTGTTTTACTCTTCTTTGCCTTTATCTTCTTCTTGTCATAAAATTCTCCTTCTAAAACTTTTTTGTACTCACCTTCTTCGGTTTAAATTCAAGCTTTTCTTGTTTCCAATTTAAAATGTAATTGTTCTTCTAGAGCCTATTTAACATGTAAACTTTTCTTCTTATTTCGAATTCTTCATTCTACTAATCACTTTTTTTATTGTCATTTATTTGATATCGATTTTATTTCCGTTTCCTGTAGAGATCTTATCTCCTAGTACAGACATTTACGCATTTTAAGAAACGTTTCCCGCTCCTTCAGTTATCGCCTGCTTTCTTCTTTGGCAAATTCATTTTACCCAAAAGTCTTATCTAGCACAGTTATCGACAGTAAAAGTAAAGAGAAACTTTTAAATTCCTGTTTCTCACGATATCTACATAAATAACTTCTAAAGTGTCACAAAATATCACATGTTTCAACCGAACGAGATATGAATATTTTTGTTAACTAAAGAAAGAGCTTAAGAAATTAAAAATATTTGTCTCAATAATTAAACATACAAATATGATTCATGTGCGTCTTCCAGGTTTCTGGTATCAACTTTCACTTAATTCAGCACGCAATATTTAAATTTAATCACGTTATAAAATATTTCAATATTGGAATACAACAAACATTTTAAAGTAAAGACATTCGTAGGAAAACAGTGAAAATTATAATTGAAAATAGCATGTTAAAACAAGCCGATATATGCAAATACGTGATCTAGAGAGCAGGAGGAGATATTTAAATTAAAGTCGAAAAATTTATTAAGGCAGTAGATAATAAACTCTTGTTTTAAAAATCAATTATGGACAATTCTATAATAAACTCTACAATCTACAATGTACTGGAAATTTCCAAGCTGACATTTGGAGGTGAAATTTGAATAAAAGAAAAGAAATCTATAAAATCGACCGAGCTAAGCATTAAAATGTCCTGTCATACAAACGTAATACCTGTCAGCAATGTATAATTTTACCGTTCATTTTCTCAAAACTGGCTTTTTTTAATTGTTTACGTCATATATTCTGAATTTTGCTTGCTTTCAAAACATATGCTTTTCTCTAAAGCTTTTTAACTTAACTATTTAAGTTATCTAAAAGTTTGATTGTTTCTGGATGTAGGGGAGAGTCGGGTAGTATCGGACATCGGGTAATATCGGACAGTGAGTTTCTTTCATCTACCACACGATGATAGTACCTGATTGACATGGTTACGTTTCTGTGATGTCGCATAGAGAAACATAACCATGTCATTCAGGTACTACCATATGGTGGTAGATGAAAGAAACGCACTGTCCGATACTACCCGATGTCCGATACTACCCGACTCTCCCCTATAATGTAATATAAAAATATAGTACTGTTAAGATTTTTCCAGTTACATCTATTGGATCCATAATTTCATTTGTAGGTGTATTTATCTCCATTATATGGGAAAGAATAGGAACTAATAGACAAATTTTATTTCCAACACAAACAAGAAATTCAATTGAATGATTGCAAAATTTACCCCCTGCAGAACACAGCAGTAGGATCAACATACTGTAGCTCAACCTTTGACCTATCGTTAAGAGTAATTAAAATATTAATTAACATTTCTTCCTCTTGCAGTGCAGATATTCTAACCACTGAGCTGGGACTTGTTGATATGAATGTTACTTTTAAAGCATAAGTAATTATTAAAAACTATTTAAAAATTTGGGAGTAATGTTTTTTAATAGCAGTTTGGTACAGATTGCAAAATGAAAATTTTAAAAATTTACAATTCCAGTAAATAATAGGTCCATATTTTTTCTTTAGATCGAAGAGCAATTTTCAGGCATTAGACATATACAATTTAATCAAATTAGGACTTAAAGGTTCCTAACATTTATCAAACATATAAATTTTTAAGGATAACCTTTTTAAATAACATACAAGAAATTGGACTAACGATTATGGGGAAAGACTCTTTGCAAATTTTACAATACAAGTTTAAAGGAAAAAATACAGACCTGGCAGTGGCAGTGTAAATTTAGCCTACGTCTGAAACAAACTATTTATAAGTCTAAATTCATGAAGTGGTGTGGTGATGGTGATAGTGATGATGATTATGATGGTGATGATGATGATAATGACGACAACGACGATGACGACGTTTAGTTCCCTCTCTACTTCATTTTACAATTGCAAATTGATAGTAATTCAACCACAGTCTACTATATACAGTCACGAAGCTTGAGTTTTGAGGGTGCTAGAAACAATAGACTGTGACGGTACTATTTTGCATTGCCTGTAATGAGGCGATATTAGCGATCCTAGTGGTGAGCAACTATCTAATGTTTGCATATTTACTACGTATTTATTGAGCTTCGCGACTGTATATACTCAATACTGTGATTCAACCATATCAAATTCATTAATAGTTTACATGAAACAAAAGCGTTATAAAAATGAAAACTTTCGTTTCACTTGCTTAATATTTCATCACATTAAGATGCCCTATATTACTCATTCTCACTTAATTATCATGCTTTTAGTTAACCTCTTAATGCCACTACTTAGAGTACTGAAGTATATCACGACAACTTTCATCGAAATTATTCCTTAATCAACAACCTCTTCCTCTTAATAATTCTCAGTAACTATTCCAGAACAAATATCAATAGATTAACTAAAATATAAATAACACAATGAATATACGACAATAATAAAACATATACGAAAGTTAGGTCACATAAAATAATAAAAACAATACTTATTGGGATATAAAATAAAATTAACCAAATAGAATAATATAACTAGAATAAAATAAGAAATAAATAAACGTCATCCAACATGGCATAGGTCTGTATGCCCCGATATCAACTTCGGAAAAACTAGTGATTGTAATTTTCACTTTCAGAGGACTTCCAGTAACAAAAATGTCTCCTGATCTAATTGAAACCAAGTAAACTCTGTCTACATACTCGCCCATCTAACTATGTTTCCATACACCGAATTATCCAATTGTCGTCTGACCAGAGCTGCAGGTAGGATTGTGCCGGCCAATAAGTTATCGCTTCCCGCCTACAGGGCAATACATGAGTCCTTGGTTCAGCAGTTACTTGTTGTGCTAAAGTGACTGACTAATAAATTCTAATGCACTTTAAATGTCATGTACCAATGCACATTTGTGCGCCGTTCTTCTTTATTATAAACTAGCCGTACCCGTGAGCTCCGCTGCACCCGTTAGAAATAAATATAAAGTAATTACATAATTAAAATAGGACATTTGATCCAGGGAACATTCGTGTTTGATAGAAGGATAAATCGTTTAATATGTTATTTAATTTAAATTGCATCCAAATAATTAAAATGCGATCATTTTGGTCCAGAGACACTCATTTGGTGCAATGACAATTCCTTTAACATGTTTCTTAATTTTTATTACATGCAACCACATCTTAATGAAGATTGACATCATTTAGATTTAATGTGTATACTTTATTTTACTTGTTATAGGTTTCCATTGAATTATGGTAATAACTTAATTTTAACCCTTGTTTTCTACGTATTCAGTAAATGGCGCTTGGCCCAGTATGGTTGTGAACCCTTCAAATAACTTAAATTATATTATATAATATTACATATTATATTATATTATATTATATTATATTATATTATATTATATTATATTATATTATATTATATTATAATTATATTATATTGTATTGTATTATATTGCATTATATATTATATTATATTATATTATATTATATTATCAGGGAAAGGATTTATATGTAAATACATATTTACTTATAAAGCTAATATAATTTATATTTTGCATTATCTTTATGTTTCACAATGTGTAGGGTTGAAAAATCCTACTTTTATTTTCCATATTTTTCCATATTTTAGAGTTTAGTACATATTTTCGTTAATTTCCATATATTTTCCATATTTCATATAAAACAGTCCATATTATATTAGGTTTAACAATAAAACAAAACAAAATTCCATTAACTTTTAAAAATACATTTCAACAATAGAGATTTAAACACATGTTCAGTAATCCCTTTAACATCAGAGTTATTTGAAAATTAGCAGTCCTATCAACAATGGGAAAGTAAGTTACAAAACTGTATTAATTTAATTTAAAATTTTTAACAGACTTCAGTTGTGCAGCTCAACAGTTAAATGCCAGTCAGAGTACACATAGGTTCAGTTTTGTAAATCATACTATAAAGACGGTAAATATGCCAAAAGTACGTCATTCAGTCAATTTAAAATCAAAACTAACAAGTTACATTTCAGAATTTAAAGAAGATGGTTTATCAACTGACAATAAAATATTATTTTGTAATTTGTGTCAGTGTGCAGTATCATCTACACAAAAGTTCCTGGTGCAACAACACATTACAACTAGTAAACATCAGGCCAACAAACAACTAAATTCCAAGCAGAGACAATTGTTTTTAACACAACCAACAACATCGAATGTAAGATCTGAGTTTAACATCGACCTGTGCCGTTCTCTCATCTCTGCTGATATTCCTCTCTACAAACTAAAGAATAAGGTCTTCAGGGAATTCCTTGAAAAATATACTCAACATACAATCCCGGATGAGTCAACACTTAGGAAGACGTATGCTCCATCCATCTACGATGAGACAATACAGAAGATAAGAGATGAAATTAAAGATAGTTCAATTTGGGTTTCCATTGATGAGACTCCCGACAAAGAAGGTAGACTTGTTGGTAATGTAGTTATCGGTTTGTTAAGTGAACAATATTCTGAACGAATTCTTTTACATTGTGATGTTCTAGAAAAGTGCAATAACAAAACTATAGTTAAACTGTTCAACGAAGCTATGGGTATCCTGTGGCCAAAGGGTATTATGTACGATAATGTGTTATTCTTTATTAGCGATGCTGCCCCTTATATGGTCAAAGCTGGACAAGCATTATCTGTTGTATATCCTAAATTGACTCATTTTACTTGTGTGGCGCATGCATTTCATCGTGTGGCAGAAGTGGTCAGAGACAATTTCCCTAAAGTAGATTTGTTGATTTCATCAGTGAAAAAAGTATTTCTCAAAGCTCCCAGTAGAGTTAACGTGTTGAAAGAAATGTACCCTGAAATTCCATTGCCACCAAAGCCAATTTTAACTAGATGGGGTACATGGCTAGAAGCAGTTGAATATTATGCCGAACATATAGACTCTATTAACAATGTTCTCCTTGCATTGGACTCTGAAGATGCAGTCTCAATTGATACTGCGAAAACAGTTACCTGTGACATAAGTGTGAAGAATGACTTAGCTCACATTCAGCATACATTTTCATGCATCATAAAAACGCTCAAAAGTCTCCAAAATAGGCACCTTTCACTATCTGAAAGTTTTGAAATTATAAATAGTACTGTGGAACAACTGAATCGTGGTAGAGGTAAAGTTGCAGATGCAGTAAGAGCTAAGGTGGACACTGTACTTTCAAAAAACCCTGGATATGAAGAACTACAAAAGGTTGTTGCTGTGATGAGTGGTGAATCAACAGTGAAGATTAACTTGGACTTATCCCCAGCAGACATTGTGAAATTGAATTATGTACCAGTTACTTCTTGTGACGTCGAACGCTCTTTTAGTCAGTATAAATCTATCCTCAGAGACAATAGAAGAAGATTCACTTTTCAGCACTTGAAAGAAATGTTTGTAACCTATTGTTATGGTAACAGACAATAAAAATTGTGTTTTGTTGAAACTACATTGGAAGATAAGGTACGTCCATTATATTTTTTGTTTAGTTTGATTAAAATGTACCAATATTTAACGTACATAGTCATTTTTTTATAATTTTAAGTCCATATTTAATTCCATATTTTGGTAAAAATCCATATTTAATTCCATATTTTGGTAAAAATAACTACATATATATTTACATATTTCATATATTTTTAGTCCATATAAATCCGTTCCCTGTATATTATATTATATTATATTATATTATATTATATTATATTATATTATATTATATTATATTATATTATATTATATTATATTATATTATATTATATTATATTATATTATATTATATTATATTATATTATATTATATTATATTATATTATATCAGAAGTTACTGTAATAACATTATAGCATTAAGTCCATCTAGAGAAACTACACTTTCCAATGGTGAAATAATAATCATACAAATCTGTTAATTTAGCTTCCGATATTACTTCATACAAACACAAAAACATTCTATGTAGGCTATCTTTCATAGCTTTCGATTGTTGCTGTCCAAGACCCCTTATAGACGAAGTCATTTGTTTTTTAATTCATTACACGGCCTTAAATGGCAGTTATTCTAATTTTAAAACTCATTTATCTCATTAAATATCAGTCCTATCAAAATTTTTCAAGCGATAAAACTTATCGCAAATTATTTTTAAAGAAACTTTTATTATGTAACATTTTTCACAAAAATCAATAATAAGCGAGATATTTAGATTTATTTAATTCAGGCCCCCTTATAACCCCCCTTTTAAATAATGTAATTTGAATGCCATATAGCCTAAAATCTAAGTTACAACGAACTTAATTTATATTCCAATTTTCATCGAAATCCGTTCAACCATTATCGCGTGAAAAGGTAACAAACATACAGACAGACAGACAGACAAGACATACAAACAAAAATTTCAAAAAAGCGATTTTCGGTTTCAGGGTGGTTAATTATATATATTAGGACCAATTATTTTTGGAAAATCGAAAATTACCAGAAAAATTTCGGCTACAGATTTATTATTAATATAGATGTCATGTACTTACCCACGTCACGCAAGGAGATGCTGGAACTGTCTGCCTCCATTTTCCACACTTCTGGCATCTATTTAGGAGATTTCTTAGGGGAATTTTCCAGGCATTTTCCAATATCGTCAATAGTTTCTGTGAGCACTGTACGTCGCCTTCTTCCCTTCTTATCTTGAACACTTCCCAGTTCCCGAAATTTATTAACTAATTTATGAATCGTATCACGACTTGTAACTCGAACACCTGGGAATTTCTCTTGAAATAATCTCCTGACAACACGATTATGTATGGACAGACGAATCGTAAATAAACACCCGATGTGGAATAGAATAATTATACCTATTAGTAATTGTTTGCCATTTATTCTTAGCAAACTATATACATACAATTGCTTGCTCCGTTCAAAAGACACTGTGTGGCGTGAGAGTCAATTGCCAACACATCAAGTATATCCCCGTCAGTCTAACACCTCGAAATCCGTCAGAATCCGTCAAAATTAAAAAAAATAATAATAAGACCTACTCAGTATATCTACATACAAATAAAAAGCAAATTTTAACATAACTAACTTATCAATCTTGATTAAAATAATAATTAATCCACATCATCTGCCGCTAGTTCTGCAGTTGACGTGCTCGATTAGTCCATGCTCCCCCAAAAATTAAACAATTAAAAATGACAGAAGCTAAAAAAGTCAAAAGACGATGTAAATCGTAATTTCCGTCGGAAAATCCGTCACCAGTCAAAGCCATTCTTTTCCCGTCCGCTACGTTGAAATTCCGCCTGTTTTGACGGAATTTCCGTCCCGTTGGCAACACTGGAATCAAGTCAAAATAAGTTAAACCTGCTCGCCCACTTCTCCGTCTCCGGCCGTAGACGTTGCCTTATCGGCTGAGACACTTCCCGCTGCAGCTCTGGTCAGAAGATAATTGGATGACCCAATTATTAAACACAAAACTGTAGCCTACATGTATATTTTGTATCACACGGCTTACAAATGAAACAGAGAACTGATTAGCCTAGTCAAAATGGCCATTAAAGTAGGAAATACAGCTTAGGAAAAGAAGCCCAAAATTTTCTTTCCTTCAGAGCTGAGACTCGTTTTCTTGCAACCAAATCTCGTAAACAGCACTAAAGGAACTTCTACATGGCGAGCGCGCAAATTTGTATTTGCCGACTGGAATGCTTTCGGTTAACCGATGTTTCAGCTGATCGGTATTCGGATAATCAATGCTCTACTGTACTGTGATGTTATATCTACTATATATTTTGTTCTAACCTCTCCAGCTAGGAGAATGCCCAATCCACATCAGCTGACAACGCTGAGGTTCGCTGAGTATTCAGGTTTGGACACAGGCAATCTCATTCCTAAACTAGCTCTCTCCATGCTATTGCGGAATGTTAGAATTTATAATGGAATGACGATCGGATGCCTGCGTGGAAACAGGAGAAACTTGTTACAAATGTCAATGAAAAGTTTCAGGTCTTATCAAAACTCGAAACGGACCTCCTGCGTGACAAACTGAAGGTATGGATCAGACTGCCACATCAGGCATATTTTATTATACTCCTCCTTCCGTTTCTTTGTTCTTATGTCTGTCTATCTGTCTGTCTTGCCATCCATAAATAATTTATTCACTTACTCTTTCACCCACAGCCATTCATTCATACAACTACCTACTCTTTTACAGCACACCAACGAACCTTCGAGAACTTTACTTGACTTTATGAGTAGTCATAACGGCCCAGCACTGCATCCTAGTAGATCTATTGTGCTTAGCATCCAGGTTTTGATACATGAAACCCCGTTGTCCTTAGACTAAGGCCTATATTACACTATCAAATTTCTGTGTCACATAATATGATAACATTTTTGATCAAATGTAAGATTTTGAGTATATTACACTATGTCAAAACTTTGATCATATCTTTCATCACAGTTCTAATAGGCCTAATGGATCCACAATAGTTCTATGCTTGTTGTAACTGTAAAATATACAGTAATAATTATTGTATTAATACTAAAGGAGAAATCAAAGAAAAAATGTATTTCGTTGGCTTATAGTGAAAACCTGCTAACAAAAAGGAAATTTTAAAGGGGAAACAAAAAACTGAGTATAAATTAACTCTGAAACTTTAGGACCAAATCCAAAGTATAGATGGTGATATTCCACACATGTTGGGCCAATTATACAGTGTTCATAGATTTGATAAGAAACGTAAAAAATTATATATTACAGTTATATGAACACTAATAAATATAATATAATTATTAAAAAATTAGTAAAAGTCAGACATGTTTCGGAGATGCTTCTCCATCCTCAGTGGCTTTACCACGACGGCTGGTTCAGGTGATCGAACCGCGTTGTTGCTTGGTTTAAAGTCTCCCTTAAGCCTAGCAACAACGCTGGGTAAAGTCACTGAGGATGGAGAAGCATCTCCGAAACATGTCTGACTTTTACTAATTTTTTAATAATTATATTATATTTATTAGTGTTCATATAACTGTAATACATAATTTTTTACGTTTCTTATAGGTGGTGAGGTTTCAGAGTCAATTTATACTCAGTTTTTCGTTTCCCCAGCAAAATTTTATTTTTGTTAGTTAGCAGGTTTACACTCTAAGCCGATGATTTGGGTTAGAGATTGGGGTACGGAGAAAAGATACAAAAGGAATCCATCAAACTCTACTGAAGTTCATATGATTTTGTATCAAACAAGACACAAACACAAAGATAAGGATAAGTTAGGCAAAAGTAACTAATAAACTACTAAACAAACAATAAAACTAGTAATTTAAAAATAAAAACATATGAATTGAAATAAAACAATATTGAATCTGGGTATCAGAATTCACAGCTCATTTACTTTTAACAAGCCAATGCTATCCCATTTGTTACATATTCAGTAGAACGAAATGATTTTACTCAACCATTTCTGCCGGTTGTTTTAATGAAGTATTTGTCCTCATTATTTAATTTAAAAAACGAATCAGATTGGTACTGATTACGACAGTTTTCCAATTTGTTAATACGAAATAAACGTGTTACTCTCCCGCTTTTTCTGACTGGTTTTGTAGTGATGTTACACAAATGACGTTACAACGAATCGCGGGCAATAATAAACAGAACCGCCTTGTTTATCGTAGCAATATTCGTGACGTAATTGCCCAAGGCCCGGCTTTGGTAAATTACGACATCGTACGAACGATACATTTTACAGAGTTTAATATATATTAAATTAAATCTCTCTATATACTCATGATATGAGTAAATCAATATACAAACATCATGTTTACAAACAAGCACAATCCATTCAAACGAATCAAATGATTAGTAAACTACATACGAGTTCTACTAAACAAACTTTTATAAAACAGTACAGTGACGTAAAAATTATATTCCGCAAATATGCATATATGCAAAAAAAAATATAGGCCTATTTACATATAATTGTGTATATTATACACAAATACGCATATCACTGCAAAAAATATATGTACAGAGCTACGTTCTACTTTCTCATTACACACGAAATATAGAAAAAGTATTGCGAGTCTGTAAAAAAAATGCATTTCGAGTTTTTCAATAACATCCACATTTCCTGTGTCCCTGATACCATGATAGTGCTTTTCGAAATACCTTCTGACTGTGTGCAACAATTTCTTACAATCGCTCGACAATCTTTGTTCATATTCAATATCTAGAAGTAAATTGATCTCGCAATGAATATTATATTTGTTTTTGCTTAAAATCGATTTTAGGAAAAAATAACATTAAAGGGACGCTTTACTTAAATGCAATCAAAACAATACATTTTGTGTTTATGTGGCAAAGTAAGTGGCATAGACAGCATGCCTCCAAAATATTTTCGTCAAGATAATTTAATTATTATTTAGAAAGCTATACCTGATACCGAAATTTTAATTCAGACAAAATACACAATGTCCGTAAATGATTGAGAATTTTGGGGGTAAAACGTGAGAAGAATTGCAAGCTATACCCACAAATAACAAACATCAGAAGAAATTATACATTTTTGGGATAAAATATGAGGAGAATTACAAAATATACCCACAAATAACAGATATCAGAACAAATTATATATTTTGGGGATAAAATATGAGAATTACAAGATATACCCACAAATAACAACTAGGTATCAAAAGAAATGATATATTTTGGGGATAAAATATTAGGAGAATTACAAGATATACCCACAAATAACAAATATATAGAGAAATTATACATTAAGGGGATAAAATATGAGGAGAATTACAAGATATACTAACAAATAACAAATATCAGAAGAAATTATACATTTTGGAGATAAAATTTGACGAGAATTACAAGATATACCCACAAATAACAGATATCAGAAAAATTATACATGTTGGGGATAAAATATGAGAAGAATTACAAGATATACCCACAAATAACAAATATCAGAAGAAATTATACATTTTGGGGATAAAATATGAGTAGAATTATAAGATATGCTCATAAATAACAGATATCAAAAAAATTATACATTTTGGGAATAAAATATGACGATAATTACAAGATATACCAACAAATAACAGACATCAGAATAAATTATGTATTTTGGGGATAATATATGAGGATAATTACAAGATAAATCCACAAATAACAGATATTAGAGGAAACTTAAACTCTCGCACATTTAAAAATAGACGGTATATCTTCATATGATGCATTGCGGAGATAAAGGGCGAATTCAACATAAGACGAATATTTTTATTTATTTTCCTGAATTAGGGCCATGGAAAACAATAACGTGAGAACATTTTATTGAATTCACTTATTTCCTTTCAAAAATAAGAACTGAAAGAAACCGAGCAAAGATTTCCAACGATGTGGCTGCGAGTATGAATGGAGAACTCAACAGCTCTCCTCCCCGTTTAACTTTGAAAGCGTCTGTGTCGTTTCGAGCTTCATTGAGAAATGTCGCAAGAAAAATTACTTTGCCTCGTTCGCCTCTCAGAGGATTTGTTAATGAATTCTACTGCCCTTCAGAAACAAACTACCAAAGCTGAGTTGATGGGAAGGAAATTTAAAGACTGAACATTAACTGCTCGTTTTGCTTTAAAATAATACTTTAACCATTTCTGTATTTTATTTACTTATTTTTTATTTTATTGGGTTATTTTACGACCCTGTATCAACATCTAAGTTATTTAGCGTCTGAATGATATGAAGGTGATAATGTCGGTGAAATGGGTCCGGGGTCCAATACCGAAAGTTACCCAGTATTTGCTAGTATTGGGTTGAGAGAAAACCCCTGAAAATACCTCAACCAGATAACTTGCCCCTACCGGGATTCGAAACCGGACCATCTGGTTTCGCGGCCAGACGCGCTGACCGTTACTCCACAGGTGTGGACACCATTTCTGTAAGATGTGGATAAATTTATACTGTATAAGCTTATAAAGTTATAAATGATACACGGTGTATTTTTCTTAGTGCTGGGTGAGCAGATTATGAGTTTCCCGTGCTACGCGCGGGGTGTATGGGTCGCGCAGCCTGTACTCACGGCTGTAAGCAACACAAGTCCGCGCTTTACCAAACTATAACTTCAATACTGGAGACACTGGACAATAATAATGATCTTACTTACTTAAAAATGGCTTTTAAGGAACCCGCAGGTTCATTGCTGTCCTCACATAAGCCCGCCGTCGGTCCCTACCCTGTGCAAGATTAATCCATCATATCCTACCTCATTCAAATCAATTTTAACATTATCCTCCAATATACCTCTCGGCCTCCCCAAAGGTCGTTTTCCCTCCGGTATCCCAACTAACACTCTACATGTATTTCTGGATTCGTCCATACATGCTACATGTCCTGCCCATCTCAAACGTTTGGATTTAATGTTCCTAATTATGTCAGGTGAAGAATACAATGCATGCAGATCTGCGTTGTGCAACTTTCTCCATTCTCCTCTAACTTCATCTCTCTTAGCCCCAAATAGTTTCCTAAGAACCTTATTCTCAAACACCCTTAATCTCTGTTCCTCTCTCAAAGTGAGAGTCCAAGTTTCACAACCATACAGAACAACCGATAATATAACTGCTTTATAAATTCTAACTTTCAGATTTATTGACAGCAGACTGGATTACAAAAGCTTCTCAACCGAATAATAACATGCATTTCCCATTTATTCTGCGTTTAATTTCCTCCCGAGTGTCATTTATATTTGTTACTGTTGCTCCAAGATATTTGAATTTTTCTACCTCTTCGAACGATAAATCTCCAATTTTTACGTTTCCATTTCGTACAATATTCTGGTCATGAGACATAATCATGTACTTTGTCTTTTCGGGATTTACTTCCAAACCTATCGGTTTACTTGCTTCAAGTAAAATTTACGTGTTTTCCCTAATCGTTTGTAGATTTTCTCCTAATATATTCACATCATCCGCATAGACGAGAAGCTGATGTAACCCGTTCAATTCCAAACCCTGTCTGTTATCCTGAACTTTCCTAATGGCATATTCTAGAGCGAAGTTAAAAAGTAAAGATGATAGTGCATCTCCATGCTTTAGCCCCCAGTGAATTGGAAAAGCATCAGATAGAAATTGGCCTATACGGACTCTGCAGTAAGTTTCACTGAGATACATTTAAATAATGGAACTAGTTTCTTGGGAATACCAAATTCAATAAGAATATTATAGGACTATAAAATTCTCTCCTAACCGAATCATATGCCTTTTTGAAATCTATGAATACCTAATGTACTGTACCCTTATACTCCCATTTAAAACCGCACTGATGATCCCCAATAATTTCATCTACGTATGGAGTTAATCTTCTCAAAAGAATATTGGACAACATTTTGTACGTCAACAAAAGTTAGTCTTGTCCCCCTTCTTAAAAACAGGTACAATTATGGACTCCTTCCATTGTTCTGGTGCAATTTCCTTTTCCCAAATAGCAAGTACAAGTTTATATAAATTTCGCTAGATAATGCGCTTCCACCCTCTTATATTAATTCTGTTGGAATTTGATCGATACCTGGAGACTTGTACTTTTTCAGATTTTTTATCGCAATTTCGACTTCTGAAAGTGTGGGTTCGGGATAATAAGTATCTACTACAAAAACAACATTTAAAAAGACATGTATTCACCCGTGTCATCCAAGAAGATGTTATAACTGATTTCCCTCATATTCCAAACATTTCTGACATCGACTAATGAAACTATCCAGGGAATACCTGATGTCATCGAGAACTTCAGTGAGCATTGGACGTCGTCGTATTCGCTTCTTATCTCGAACACTCCCCGTTTCCCGAAATTTGTTGTTGCAACGCGATCATCAGATATATTTTAATAATCTACTGACAGTACGAGCAGATTTTGTACGCACATACGAATCGTAAACAAACACGCGTTGCGAAATAGAATACTTTGGCTGGTATTACACTATCGAAGTTCTCAGACAAAGATATTTTACAAAATATATACAGTATTATAAAATATATGACAGTGTAATCGATTTTCTTTTATAAAATATGTTTTATAAAATGTAAGTGCAATATGTTATATTTTATAAAAGATTTGCCTAGCTTGAAACCAATATGGTGGAACGTAAATATTGTTCGACTGTTGCTACGACCAATAAGTTGATATGAGAATATGAAGCAAATGAAATGTTATAAAACACAAAACAAGGACAATAAAAACAGATATGAAAAATGAGAAGTGTACATAAAAATATCAGAGACTAGGCCTACTATAATTGCTGTACAGAAGTGATGCACAAGTCTAAACAAACTGAAAATGATCTTCATCCATTCTCAAATAATTTATATAACTTTTTAAGTCCTCCTATTGTACTTCTTTTTTTAGTGAGTTTTGATAGATATTTTTCTTGCCACGTCTTGCAATCCATGTTTTAAATCACAGATGTTTCCTTTTCTGTTTATTTTCCAGCATTATGCATATTGTAATATTTTGAACTAATTGTAGCTAAACATGCATTCCTTTTTGCATATTTGTGATCAAAAAAAGATTTTATTTGGTTTAACTATGAATGGAGGTTGATGATTCTTGTTCCTTAATTTAGGTTGTCCTTGATAAAATATTGTATATAGTGTAATATACTCAAAATCCCACCTTTTATCACAGACCTTTGATAAAATATTTGATCATATTCTTAGGCAAAGAACTTTGATAGTGTAATATCAGCCTTAGCTCATTACTGTACACTAGAGATGGGTAAAAAATAACACAACAGTTATTTTGGAACTGTTCCGGTCTCGGAACTGTTGCAAAAATGAACAGTAGGTCGGAACCTCCTGTTCCGAAATAACACTGTTCCGACTCCGAGCTGCTCACTTGTCCAGCTGTTGCGGGCCCGCAGTACTGCGTTGCGCAAGGCATGTTCCGACTCCGAGACAACAGAGAACAGTCGGAACCCGTTCCTTTGAACCATGACAGCTCCGGCTACACTGTTCTCGTTGTTCTTTATGTTATACCACAGTCTAAAACGCAGTCTAATACATACAGTCACGCAACTCATACGTATAAAATATGCCAACATTTGACAGCTGGCGCGATAGTAACCCTCTAGCGGCAGGCAAGTTAAAAGTGTGCACACGACATATGATAGCACATCAGAAAACGGGTTTTGCATAATCTATATTATAATTTTATGCTATACAGTAAGTGTGTATGGTTCTTATTAATTTTACTTTAGAATCCTAGAAGAAATTCACACGCAGTTAATCTACAAGTTTCAGAAGCTGGAAATAAACGTAATTCTTTCTGCTCCTTACAACTGAATCATGGCCCTGATCACGTATCATGGTTTGAAATAATATAATTGTTCGTATGCGGACGGTTAATGCAATTCATTCCTAAATACATTTATGAATCATTGGAACTCTATTTCCTGTGAGAAGAGTCAAAATTAGTAGCTTCAAAATTGTATGGCATATCTCGTAGGGTACATCGCGTGGTGAACTCCTCTCCCTATTTCCTGAGAAATTAATTATTTTCCATACCGCAAATTGGGGTAAACTCGGCCGCTGAGGTAAACTTGAAAATAAAAAAGGGGAGGATTTAAACCTTAATATGACAGACATTGATTTATGAAGTTCATTATTTTTCATTTCTTAAGAACCGGTATTTCCTTTATTATTTTGAGTCACAAATAGTGCTGATATTATGGTTTAAATTTTTATGGCAAGTTTACCGCATTATACATTACATTTCCAGTTTTCACACATAAGCTTAATTTTAACTTATCCTACCTATACGTACAATACGTAATTTATACGTACTTACTGTTAATATGACGTAGGTGAGAACAAATAAATGAACACACAATTTTGTTGAAAAAATTGTAACTTCAATTAACTCAGAAAATGTAGGCCTAATTTTATTTTCAGAGCAGAAGTGGTGTAAGTCAAAATGGGTAATGAGGGTTAAAGTAAACATTCTGTAAAATACAGCGCAAAGTAGCAGTTAATATTGAATTTATTTAAACTATTAGTAGTCAGGTGAATAGCACTAAGGATATATTAATTGCTACTTTGCGCTGTATTTTACAGAATTTTTACTTTAAACTTCATTATCTAATTTTGACTTACACCACTTCTACTCTGAACGGCTCAAATAATCACTGGGAATGTAAAATCAACAACAATAACAGTCATGCAAATTATTACAGAAAAGATTGTTTTTTATATTAAATTTAAAAAGGCTCTTTTATTTCTTGAGAACTTAATACGTCTGCCACATGAATCTACACAAACACATCAGAAATTTATCGACACAGTCTGGATTTATTCAAGAAGTGAATATTTTGCAAAAGGATTACAATACTCCATGAATTCTTGAAAAATATAAAGAAAGAAACACGATTACAAAAATTATGGAATTGCATGCATTAAAAACTGTAGATACATTATCCAAAATCGGAATGGTTACACATTTACACATATGATCTCTACAAAAAAAAAAAATAATAATATACTGTAACAGGTATTTACTTTGTTTTTATTTAAACACTCCTTCCTGACATACATATAGATAACTGATAATTAATAAAAGTTTTATAGAACAAAAAACGTAGGCTACCTACAATGTGTATTATTGATTATGACTGAGTTATGATTTTCTCTTGGTCTTTAGGGAATCTGAAGAACGACAAATTTGTAGATTTAAACTTGTTGTTACTGCAATTTTCGTCATTGCACACATTGCCTTTATTCCGACGCATGATTAAAACGTTATTATAACATCTCGCATCCCTTTAAAGCACGTGCTGGCTGAACGAGACTGTATCAACCCTATGACCAGTGCCTTGCCTGCCGCTTGGGCGCTAGTGTCGCGGATGTTGGCAAAAAAAAAAGTGTCGAAGTTGCGCGACTGTATGTATTAGACTGTGGTTGTACTTTGAACTTCGTTGGGACTTGGAACTCTCACGTGGATGGAGGAGGAAGCATGGAAATTGAAATCCGTGCGGTGTGGTTATGAGCAATGACAGTAAGAATGACACAGAGCGAAGTGCGATGCAAAGTTTAAATTATTAACTTACACTTTGGTACAAAGTTTCCAGCATTTTACTAACTCAGTGTGGGGGTTTCAGGTTTCACTACTGCTAATATATAAATATATAGTTATATATTTCTATTATTTATGAAATTATAATATTATTATTATAACTAAGCATTAAAAATAAAAATTATGAATTTTTACTTTCTTTTACTATGTAATACGGGGAACAAAAAATACATAAGCCTACTACACGTTTTAAATGTCATGTTAAATTTTTGAGTTGGTTACCGTGTCTTTATGACTTTATACACGAAAACTAAGTGTTGCATTCTGACTTTGTATTCAACAGATGTTTATCTACTAAACTTGAAGCTTCTGTCCGCATACACAGCAAGTTTCCAAAACCGATTGGAATGTGCATTGGAATGTCATCTATTGAGAAGCATGTGTGCTATGTCATGCCGATAACGTATTCCAAGAGGAGTCCGAGCGATGAGCGCTCCAAGTTCTAACGCTACGTGCGAACTGCTTGGGGAAGAGGGAGGGTACTGTACCGCTCCTTTGAACGATTCCCCAAAAGGAGCGAGAGTCAAAGAGATAGCTCGCATCAATGAACGATTCCGATTCATTCTGTTATTTCGGAACTTTTCCGAAACCGGAACAATCGGAACTGTTCCGGGAAAAGAACAACTTCGCCCATCACTACTGTACACGTGCGGTTTCAACAGCCGTTTATATTGAGAGAGATGTAAGGTTATGTTTGACATTGCATGGACGAATTCACATGTGTGGAAACTCGCCTCTGGGTCATGAATTGCGACTGGGCAAGATGTGAAGCCTCCGCACATGTGAGTTCGCCCAGGCAGCGACAATCACCATCTTATATATCTCCTACTGTAACTCAGAATGATGACGCGTTCCCGCGCTCCGTGCCATGGCTGGGCAGATTGACCGCAAGCGAGCGGAAACTCGTAATCTGTTCACCTGTAAAACAAATTAATTGTAGGCTCTCAATCATTTACGGACAGTGTGTATTTCAAGTTTGATCATAACTGCTATACTAGTTCCTTCGCAAAATTAAAGCATTCCTATCTGCTCTGGAAACAAAGCAAAAAAATACACTTCATGTTTATGGAAAAAGAACTTATTGATAACTATGGATAAGTAACTCCAATTGAAAACTATTCCGACAAAAACTGTGTCTTAAGTCTATTTACACGAGCCGGTGTTCTCATAATAGAAAAACACATCCAAACCTTTTGACTGTCGTTTCAAGTTTCATAGCGACAATGTAATAAAGAACCACAAACAGTTAAAAAAATTAATAAGAAGAAGCTACTGCTTACCATTGAAAATTCATACACCAATTTTACAGTAATTTTCAATGCTGATTTTATTATGTTATGACAAACTCATTATAAATTACATAATAAAGCGATAACACATTTTTATAAAAACAAACCTTTACACCGGCGTGTATTTTAATTTTCGATTAAGATTAGATTAGATTAGATTAGATTAGATTTATTTATTTAACCTGGTAGAGATAAGGCCGTCAGGCCTTCTCTGCCCCTCTAGCGTCCCCTTTTAGAGGACATAGCCTCAACTGTATATCATTTATGTTGGTCTTGGTGCAAATGGAACGTAAACCTTCCTAAGATTTTACAAAAAGTATATTTTTAATCATTATAATTTTACTTATATGAAGTAGATGAAAGATGCTTAAAAAGTGTTAACGTAAGAACTCATGCCTTTTAAAATAGTGGCTTATTATCTGAAAAAAGTATCATAATTATTAAATTATGAAATTACTAAAACAAGTTATGTATAAATAACACTTCACTCGAATAAAATAATGTCCATTTTCTTCACTGAAAATTTTAATTATTTGAAAATGTTAATGATGTACGTACAATGATAGTGTACTTATACAGTGAAATTTTCAACATTGGTAATAAAACGTACATTAATAACGCCAAAATCAGTGAAATGAAAGTTTAAGTCTATGAGAATCATAGCAAAATTTCACGACTATAATACCATAATTAAAATAAAGATCCAAATAAACATTCTTGCTATAAGAAGAGTGACTATTTTTACTTATTCAAGAAGGTACGTCGAGGCCAATGAGGATGCTTAGCGAGCTCCTTGTCTTTAGACGAGGTAACGGAGTTCTATTTCAAAGATTAGTTTAACTCTTGAAAGGTGGAAAAATGCGTCGAACTGAACAATAATTTCATAGAGAAAATGAGAAAGTTAAAGTGTTTCTCCATGGTGATTAAGTCTTAAATTCTTTTGGGCTGCTATCTTCGATCTTAACACTAGCATTTTCGAGATTTTTGATGTGACTACCACGAAATTAAGTATTAATTACGGCGGGAGTAACTATGACTCTCTGTCATAGTGGCCGTTTGCGTCTCATAACACTCGGCATGCTACTCCCGCCAAAAGCAACATGGTCCGTCAGTCTGAGTAGCGCATCGTCGCTACGTATCAGCAGGGGATAACCAGAGGGGCGTTGCAAGGGGGTGTAGTACATCTATTACTGCATTCCTCTTGGCAATTATTTGGATACCGAGACCCGCTAGGGAACTCCGCCTGCGTCGCAGGTCCGTACCGAGCAACTGCGGAATGGCAGCTCGTAAGGCCTGGGGCGGCCGCGGGAGGTTGACCCCCGTGTACCTGAAGCTTTTTCCCGGGGTGCCACCAAAACACCTGTAAGGGGCCCGACTTCGGTTGGATGGCATTGCCATTCGGCCGGGGAAGGCAGCCCCCGGGGCGACAAGGATGCGGTATTAATTGGTCACCAGGTCGCCGGGAGTTATGATTTTGAAATTATATCTTTGAATCTCCGTTTTAGAAAAGGCATTCTTCCATTTCCGATCTATTATATCCCAAATGTTACAACAGAGATAATAGAGCTTACAAAAATAAGTTCATCGAAAATTATAATCTTGAGGTGGTACGTGAATTGAAGACTGGATATGAAAAGGTTCAAGTGCCAATATCGCTGAAAATTAGTTTTTTTTTCCCCGCAAAGGAAAAAAGTATATGTTCCTAGCTCAATCCACTAAGAAAAACTAAAAGTTCCATTGTAATTTTACTTAGGCCCTAGCTTCTTCCATAGATGTGCAAAACGTATGATATATCGCACAAGGAAGCTCTATTTTCTACGGTTTGTCTCTTTTTGGCACTTAAGCAATTTTTATGTCCAGTCTTCAATTGTCTTAAAACATTTTGTGTTACAAATATTTTCTGCTCCAAACTTTCGGAGAATATTTAAGCCATAATATTAAAGGGTTGCTATCCCAAAAGCTGAACTTTAATTAAACACTGCCGATACGAATTTTCTTAAGGAATTGTGTCCACACAGTATAAACATTTCGACTGTGTTTCCCTGAACTTGCTCAGATTTATCGTATTCCAAGCGTTTGACATTATTTTGTGTGGTTATGAACTCTATTGATGGAAAAAATGTGCTTCAATGAACTCAATATATTTACAAAGATTTACAAACTGCATTTTTGAGGAATTTTGATGTCACTGAATAAAAAAAAGAAAATAAATTGAAGATATTTTTATTTTGAGTGTATAATATAGGCCTACTTTCACTGTTAAAACATGACACAAGATTTAATTGAATGTACTTTAGAATTTAAATAAGTTTCCTAAGACATCAATGAAACACAAATTTCTTCTTGCAAAATAATTGCTTCTTTTATGGACAGTGCCTATGTAATTGTAAAGATCGCTGTTTGCTAAGTAGTTATTGATACATATTCAATTATACATTAAACACAAAGAAGTAAAGTGGAACTTCTTTATAATTACATAAATAACTGGTTTTATGGTTAAAAGAGAAAATGTAAACATTTTAACCAAGTTTTACTGTACGCTCTCTCTCTCATTGCAGAATATGTTAAAATAAACCCTAACCTGAAAATTTTTCCAACATAACTCATTTTTTGTTAACAGAAATTCAGTGGCAGGAAGCTGTTTTTTTACAAACTTTAGTGATTGATTTAGTTTTAAATCGTTTATAATGGAGCCATCACTCAGAGAACTTTGAAATTCATCTCTAGAGTACGAAGCATTTCAATCTTACAGTATTTCCAACATGTACAATTCGAGAGGAAATTATTGCAAAACTTTTGTGAGCTACTTTCCTCGTCGGTCTAGCAGTCATCATCCTTGCCATTAGATTCAAAGTCCGTGATTTTAAATCTACATAGTGTCCAGATAATTTTAAAAGATGATATAAGTATGGCTTCCTTCGGGAAGAAGTAAAGTTCTAAGTTTCATGCCTGAAGCATATGTTAAAGAATATTGTTCCTTATTGAAAAGGCTAGACACAAAATTTAACGGAACCTATTTCTCAGCTCACAAAGTTCTCTGCTCTGTGGATAGATATCTTTTATAACACACATCTCTCGAGGACAACGTTTCATGACATTGCAGAAACTTGTGACAGATGAAGCAGGAAGCGAACTAAAACCATTACACCAGTAGTTAGTTTCAGTGTATCTACAGTGTAAGGTAAAAGAATCTTAGGAACAAAATTAAATACGTTTACACGTATGATGTGGATTAGACTTTTACAATATTTCAACCAATTTATAAAACAAACCCTTCATAAATGGGTATAATCAGTTCGTAGATAATTTTTTGGAGAAGAAAATCAATTGAAAATAACGCAAAAAAAATACATTCTAGTTAAATTTTCCTTCCACAAGCCATACGTTTCAAATTAGCAAGTTTCATTTATGTTTACTTGCAACAAGCTATAATTCTATATTACAAAATTACAACATTTTTGCATAATGAAATTAATTAATATAAGATTAGTATGAAATAGTATATTATGATACAAAGTTGAGAAGTGGTTTTTACAAAATCTAGGAAAAGTTTGAATAACGAACAGAGCGAGTTTTTCAGTTATCGAGATTTTGTAATGCACTTCACAAACGTGTATTGTACAACATTTTTTGCACGATCATATTTTTCAAATTTCAAACACCGGTACAATATACTTTGAATTGAAAATTTAGAGCAATATTATTCAAAAGCTTTCGAAAAACTGCACTCTAATGGCAACTGAGTAACAATAGGTGCACTGTAATGGGTCTATTTCAATATAGTTTTACGTTATGAAGAATGGTTTCCCTAGTAACAAGTTTCTGTGTGGGAATTCTAACTTTCAAGGCCTAACAACAATAGTTGTAGGCCTAAATACAACAAAAAAAAAACACGACTGTGTAAAAAATATTGCTCTATATCATTCAAGGGACCAAGATATTAAAATAGTTCAATATAATTCTAACTAGCTTGTCTCGTTTCGTAAATTTATGATACAAATTTATTACGTATAGATATGAAGAGTCCACTGCAAGAATGATGGATGTCACTTTCTTGTCGAAAATGAACCAAGACTGTCAATGCATAGCTAAAGACATATATAATGTACATAGAGAGTTATATGGCATTAACACTGATAGTCATTGTCCAGTAATGATCGGAAAATCACAGTTAAGCTTTGAGCGCAAGCATTTCAAACATTCAATTGCTTCTAATGAAAAATGTATTCCAAATGTCATCCATCATTCTTGCAGTGGGCTCTTCATATATGACTAGATACAATTATATGCCCAAAAGTATACATATAAACCACTATTTCAATAGCCGGGTTTCCTTCAAATAATGTAGGCCTATTATTTAATTCGTACAGAATAATTTTAACATGTTATATTTGAAAACACACATAATTAGTTACAAGAGTTTTGAACCAACTTACATCGAGATAGAATATTAGTTCCGAAACAAGGTACATAAGACTTGTGCTGAAAACTTAGGAGTAATATTCAGGAAGTTTCTAATTTCATAATTTTGAAGCGTTATCTTCAGTACACAAGTATCCATATTCTGCAATGGGAAGCGTGTAATAATTAACAGGGTGTCAACGGAAATAGACAGGGTATATATAATAATGTAAACATCTTCTGAAGACTGGTTATTGTGTCATGTATACAATGTATGTATTATTCAAATAAATGAGAAAGCATATTTCTATTACTGTAACTCTGTCCTCTTATATTACACCTGTCCTCTACCTACAAATTTTGTGAAGTCATCTAAAACAGGAAGATTCAAAGAGGCAAATAATTGGAAGATGTTCGGCCCTATCTCTAAGAGAACCAATAGTAAGAAAAGATGATTATTATATTATTATATTACGTTCAAACGTTTCTTTCAAATGCCATAGTTTTTGGCCATTTACGTTGAGGTCTGTAAAGCACAGTGTTGCCACATGTAAGACTGTATTCCTCGGCATAGAGTTTCTTCGCACGGAAAGAGATGTAGGGATTTTTTTTAAATTATTTAAGAAAAATGAAGGAATTTTCTCTGTTTTCTTTTTGCCTCCTTATTTAGTGAGCGAGATGAAGGTGACAGTACCAGCGAAATGAATCCATAATTGAGCGCCGAAAGTTACCCAGCATTTGCCCTTAATGGGTTGAGGAAAAACTCCGGAAAAACCTCAACCAGGATTTGAACCCGAGTCCGCTCGTTTCACGATCACACATATCAACCGTTAGGCCACAGCGGTGGACATGTTCCCAGTTTTGTATAACTCGTAGGCAACGAATGCGCACTTATAGCATTCATCTGAGTAATGATCAGACCCCGGAGAAAGTATTGCTTACAGGGAAACGTGCGATGTAGTATAGCTAATGTTTATGAACCGAGGACTCTCGCACGCATCACTGTGCAGGTAGGAGTAGTGCCGGCGCAGCTTAGTACAACGCAGTCAAAAGTAATCGACACGTGTCTTCAGAATGCCGAGACCACAAGTAGGCAAGATAGAAGCTCTAAGGAAATATGTTCGTCAATATGGAGAAAATGTGTTTTCCATCCATGGTAAAGAACTGTTTTGTGAAATTGGCAGCCGACATGGCATGCAAAGTTAAGAAGCATATAAATAGCAATAAGCATAAACTCACATGTAACAGACAACAGAATTTAAGCAAGGTACAGCAGGAATCTCCTTCACAACTACTTGAACGAACATTTCGAAGATATGTGACGCGTTTATTGCTTCATATATTCCGTTAAACCAATTATAAAACGCGAAACTCCGTGATTTTTCAGAAAAGTACACTGGAAGACAGATTCCTAAAGACGCAACACTGCGGAAGAAGTATGTGCAATATACATATTAGAAATGTCTGCGTGAAGTGTAAATTACAAAATGAGAAGATATGGGTTTCTTTCTATTGATGAAAGCATGGACTCCGTTGGACGTCACGTGCCCTTAGTGCGGAATGTTGCTGTAGACCCTATCTCTTAATGAGTGAAGTGTTAGAGAGGGTTAATTATTCCACCATATGTGAACTTTTTGATAGTGCTATGGAGTTGCTATGGCCATCATGTGTGCAATTCGAAAATGTGTTACTATATGTTAAAGATGCTGCAAGCTATATGAAGAAATCTGCTAAGTTTCTTGAAACACGTTATGATACACGTTACATGTCCTGCACATGGATGTCATAGTTCATTGAAATGCATCAATACGTAAATAATATTACCAGTATGTTAAGTACAATGAAATATTTAGGTCTCTTAATGAGAATAAATTAGAATTGCACTTTGTAAGTTTCATAGCTAATCACTGGAAACTAGTCAAAAGGACGCACAAATAATGAGACTTTCATGTATTACTTCATTTCTCATGAACCAAACTGTACTACTGCCAGCGTCACGCTGTCTATCGTTATTTACCCCATCCCTCTCAAAGCAGGTATGCTATGTTGCATACTAAGCTGATATCAATACTTTTTCTGGGGATACTAGCACATTAATATGTCCATTATATTCTGTACAAATAAACATTTGAAAATGTCTTTTATTGAGAGTCTACATATGCTTACTTACTTCTCTCTCTTCTCCTATTATTGTTGACAGAACTTCTGTTTTGTGGTTTTACTTTGATCCTCTAACGAACGACTTCTGTTGGCAAACTTCATAACAACTTTTCAAAGGTTCCCT
The DNA here is from genome assembly GCF_040183065.1 of Periplaneta americana. Taxonomy (NCBI): domain Eukaryota; kingdom Metazoa; phylum Arthropoda; class Insecta; order Blattodea; family Blattidae; genus Periplaneta; species Periplaneta americana. The sequence goes on along the minus strand of NC_091127.1, from coordinate 72,341,147 downwards.
TGCGGGATTTCTTTACGTCAAAAAGAGATTCTGATATATTAGATTACTAAAAAGTCAGGGCAACTTTTCATATGCACGAACTTAAAAAAATTGTGTTTATACAAAAATAAACACACCAATTTATTCACACAAGAATGCAGTATATACGAAGAAACTGATTTATTCACAGTGTTCTGCCCAAGGGAAGTCTTACCAACGAGAACAGAATATTCTGCTCGTTGGGTCTCACGCTCCAAACCCAGTATTTTCAAATCTTTCCTATTTTCCGCCTCCCTCTTAGTCTCCGCACACGATGCATGTATCTTAATGTTGTCTATTATCTGATATCTTCTTCTGTCCTGAATTTTTTCCGTTCCCCATTCCTTTCAGTACATCCTTCAGCAGATAGTTTCGTCTTAGTCAGTGACTAGCCAATTTCTTTTTTCTCTTCCTGATCAGTTTCAGCATTATTCTTTCTTCACCCACTCCTTCTAGATAACTTCATTTCTTATTCTGTCTGTCCATTTCACACGCTCCATTCTTCTCCATATCCACATTTCAAATGCTTCTAGTTGTTTCTCTTCACTTCGTCGCAATGTCCACGTTTCTGCCCCATTTAATGCTACACTCCACACAAAGCACTTCACTAGTCACTTTCTTACTTCTTTTTCCAGAGGTCAGCAGCTCCTTTGCATTAAAAGATAAATGTATTAATGTATGAAATTCAAATAAATATGACCACTTTCTTCAGGCTCTTTAGAATAGTCAAAAGCAATTAGGATTAATTTGAATTTTTTCTTTTGTTTTTTTAAGCTGACACGAATGGCTTGGTCAACCTCCCAAAGTTGGAAAAATATTTTCATTTTCTAAGAAAATAATTCTAGCTGTCTTCTAAGAATTCGTCATATAGTTGAGTATTTATTTACCTGTGGTGTCTCGAAATTTCCTATATGCTACTTATTCAATATTCGGAATTATCACTAATTTCTTGTAATTTCATGTAAAAATATCTCAGAATTTATACAGCAGAGCAGAACACTAAGGATTTCGGTCAACCAAAATATTCGCTACCACAGTAACGAAATGAAACGATTTCTGAAAGTATTGTGACAAACCCTATTCTTTTGTAAACAATTTCAAGGTATCAAATCTTACTTTTAATAAAATTCCGCCCATTTCCAGAAATTGTACAACCCTGCATATAAATAGGCTAATAAGGTAGTAACGACTAGCGAAGCCCAATCAAGAGCAAATGTTGACGCATTGTACACACATTTTACAAATTAATCTCTACAGGGAACACAGGGCAACGCTTAATGTATTGCACTGTATTAATAACCTACCTAATTCATTTGCGTAGTCGTGCATGACATTAGAACTAGGTACCTCATATTCTCTGTGAAAAAAAGGCAACCAACGTGTCACAACATATTACATCAGCTGTTGTACACTCAACTAAGCTGATGCAATTTCAGGCATTTTATTTTAATTTACTACACTCAAGAGATAAAGCCAATTTAAAACCGAAATATTTATAGTATCATGTTACGGATTTTTAAGTGAACAAAGATAATGTATTCTATTTAGAATTGAGTATTTTTTCCCACGTTAAGGATAATAACTAAAATACAAAGTGTAAATGATAAGTGATGCAGTATATTCCATTCAACATAAGAATCTAATACTGTTTTATTCTACGTGTAACAGTTTGCCTAAGTTAATTCGATTTTTACAGGTGCTGTTTCTTTTGTTTCTCCACTGCTTTAGAGTAGTCTAGTGGTCAGCGCGTCTGACTGCGGAACTAACGGGCCCGAGATTGAATTCTGGTTGGTAAAAGTTACTTGGTTGTCATTTTTTTCGGAGCTTTCCCTCAATTTATTATCCTGTTTACTTCCAGACAAACAGAATCTAATCTACTGGGTGCATCAAAACAGGATTCTTCATAATAATCACAAAAAAAGTAGGCAAAGGCAGAAATGACTACACGTCAGTATGCGCGGAGCTAGTATTTTTTTGCTGTTGTGAAATTGAATAACATAATAGGATGCATTGAAGAAATTGTGAACGGAAGAACAGTTTGGGACAGAAGAAGACATCACATGGTAGACGACATTAAGATAGCCTATATGGACCATATGAGGAGACAAAGAGAAAGGCAGAAAATAGGAAAGATTGGAGAAAGCTGGGTTTGGAGTGAAAGACCTGCCCATGGGCAGAACACTAAATAAATAAATGAATAGGATTAAGAAACTCACAAGAGCTAGGTTACAGAACATGAACCAACCACCAATAGGAGAAACATTAACAGCTTTTATCTGTGAATGAACTGAATTCACAAACTCTGACCTTCACTTAATTCATATAGAGGTAAAGCATGTCGCAAGACGAGCACTTAAACTTTATTAAGAACGCTTCCTACATCATCAGCTACTTGCATGTTTAACGTTTGTCGCTGTTGCCCAAGATTAGGCCTACGATTAAAATTACACAGGTAAGTAAGTAGGCCTACTATCCACCTTCCAAGAAATTTAGTTCATTGACATTAAAGTGCGAAACAAGAAAACATGAATAATTAACTTCAGAGTAGGGTGTACAGTGTTGGTCGCCTATATTACACGACACGTAATTTATGTCGCGTAGAAAAACTATAAATAAATAAATAAATAAATAAGTAAATAAATAAATAAATAAATAAATAAATAAATAACTAAATAAAGAAATAAATGTATTAAAGCTTTGAAAGGCCAAGAGAAAAGATTTAAAACAGAATTAAACAAATTTCTGCATACCTTCTGCTCAACTGATGAACTGTTTATGCTTGCAAATTCAATTAATCTGTTCGCTATGAATGTATAATTTTGTATAACTTTTGACTTGTTCCATATCTCAAAGCTATAAGGTTAATGTAACAGCTATGAGATACAATAAATGAAATGAAAAATAAAATCATGCCACCTACTAATAAGGTGAGCAATTATTTCTTAAGCATGAATAATGTATTCTGAAATTCTGTAGCTTATCAAGTACAAAGAGAATGAATTTCTATAGTAAGTACAGGTGGGGAAAAAAACAAAAGCTCAAATTATTGATTCTTCTGTACAATTATTATATAATATATTTTCGTCACATCAGCTGAAAAAGAGAAGTCAGCTTGCGACAGAAACAATCTTATTGGTTCCTTATGCTCATAGGTCAGCATTTTTATTGCCACAGTATCCTAAACACATGCTCAATGAATCAGTAAGTACACTAATTGTCTCATTTTGAATGAGGCAGTCCCATTTTGAATGGGAGACTCTCATTTTCAGACCTTCCATCCCAGTCCTGACAGTTCTTGCTGGGACACCTATTAGTTCCATTTTGTTGGAAAATGCATGAAAGAATCTTGCTGAGCAATGTCCCAAAACAGGATGATGTTGCTATATATACATTGAAACTTCTCCAGACAACCACCCCTTTAAGACAACCGCCCCCTATTCCCAATCATTATAATCTGGCACAGAATATTATTTTCATAAGACCAGTATATTTTGTCCCTCTTTAAACGACTACCCCTTTTCCCGACCAATGACAGTGGATTTTGACCGCAAAACAAATGGTTTTCCCCCTTTAAGATGACAAGAATTTAAAATAAAATTGGGAATACTGTAGTATTATTCCTATACAGTATTCTTAGAGTTAAAAAAACAGATGCTTCACTCTCGCTCGGTCGTCTCAGGTAAGTTGTATTATGTCTTTAGAATTTTAAGAATTATGTCATTTCAGCACCAGTGAGGAACAATTAAGCCAGGTTCGCTGTTCAAGATTACTGCTAAGTTATTTCCCTAATTACATGTCAAAATATACACAAAAGTCTGTCTGACCATTTACAATATCACATCTGACAAAAGGTATAGGAAAGATGGGTTTGTATTGAGTTTTGACAATACAGTACCCTAACAATTCTTCGCCTACCTGACAAATTGTATTTAAAAAGGCAATTAAAGATGCTCTTGGCAGTATTGCAATGCATATGTCTCTAGCTCTTGAATTAGGAAATAAAAAGCTTTATGATTTAATCAATGAAGTGGAAAAAGAATATGAAAATATTATCAGCGATAAATGTTTGAAAAATTTAGTACAAACATCCATTTTGAAATATACCATGAAAAATGATTAACTTAGTATGTAAAGTAACTTTTATTTCTATTTTTACTGTGGTACCACAGCCTAATTTTTGTTTCATTGTGAAGTATTGAGAATATCACTATTAAATGTACGATTCATTGTGTATGATAAGTTACACTTGAATTTTAGTCTCTTATGAATCCTAAGAAATCTGAAAAGGTTGAGATTTAAATCCTTCATTAGGCTATATGCTAAATTTAAATACTGTATAAATCTAAATTGTTGATACCTCCTTAAGAAGACCACTCCCCCTAGACGACCACTTTTTATGTGCAATTTCTGATGGTCGGCTTAAAGAGGTTTTACTATATATGTATATCATTACAAATGTTTTTATCTTACAAAATCCCATATAAACTTTATAATTTAAAAGATTAATGAACTCAAATGTCATGATATAATATCATAACCATTTCCATGAAATTTCAAATAATAAAAGAGTGTCTCAATGTACAACATATAATTCCTAAGAATCCAAGGAAAAGTGCAGTTGCATACTTTCGATACTCATAGGTCATTAATGTTTGTCAAAACACTTAAAAAAATTGGAATTACTTCTTCACCACTTTCTCCATTGTGCAATCTTCTGGCAGAACTGAATCAGAATCATTTTCAGCAATGTAAACCACTGTGTGAGAAATACTGGAGAGCAAGAGAGTTAATGGCTTTATGACCAAGCACTCAGCATTTGTTAACACCATCATCACTGCTGCCGCCGCTGCCACCAATATAATAAGCATCTGGTTTATATGAGCTTATCTTGTACTTTGCGGATGCAAGTGATACAGTTTACAATATATTTTTTTGAATACAGAGTGTCCCATTTATCTTGTACACCTATTATAACTTTTTTCTTTGGATAGGTATTGGAATTGTTGTGTTTGAGCATTATGTTAGAACGAGGAGCTAACATGAGCGTAGGGATTTGATGCTTGTAACTACATTATGGTACAAGATACACGTGACGTCATCAATTTTTCAAATAGCACTACATACTTTAATCATGTTACATTGATTACACACATTAAGACGAGTTCAAAAATGTATCACAATGTCACCTTCCTAATCAATTACAACAACAAAACGAAATAAAAGTATAATCTCAACGTGATAATGTTATGCTTTGAGAGTCACAGAAGATGTTCCAAATGGTGACCATTCACATTAATGCACATTCCAAGGCATTCCCCGAAAGACAGTATGACTGCTCGGCATGTTGCTGGCTGAATGGAAGCACAAACCTGTCGAAACCGTTGCTGCATGTCGTCTGCTGTTGTCAGAATATTCTGGTACACACTGTCCTTTACAGTTCCTCACAGGAAGAAGTCGAGTGGCGACAGGTCCGGAGAATGTGCAGGCCACTGTACGTGGATAGTGGCGTCGACAGTTGTTGTGGTTTGTTTACATGTTAAGACAGCAAACACACAACACACGACGTGTACAGATGTCAGTCGTCTTTCGTTTTGTGTAAGTTAAAGCACAAGATGAATGTGACACAACAAATGGTAAATTCTGATGGCATTCATTTTGCATTTTGTTGTTATTGATTGGAAAGGTGACATTGTGATAAATTTTTTTAACTCGTCTTAATGTATGTAATCAATGTAACATGATTAAAGTAGGCTATGTAGTGCTATTTGAAAAATTTATGACCACGTGTATCTTGTACCATAATGTAGTTACTTGCACCAAATCTCTACACTCATGTTAGTCCCTCGTTCTAACATAACTCTCAAAAATAAAAATTCCAATATCTATCCAAACAAAAAAGTTATAATAGGTGCACAAGATAAATGGAACATTCTGTATATGAAAGGTACATCGTATGTGACTCACATGTAAACAATTTTTACACCTGGAAAAACTTTGTTCTACTTCTACTTCGCATAATGTAGTGAGTGTGTACTGAAAATTGGAATTACTTCTTCACCACTTTCTCCATTGTGGAATCTTCAGGCAGAACTGAATCAGAATCATTTTCAGCAATGTAAACCACTGTGTGAGAAATACTGGAGAGCAAGAGAGTTAATGGCTTTATGACCAAGCACTCAGCATTTGTTAACACCATCATCACCGCTGCCGCCGCTGCCACCACCAACATATCTGCTTTTCGGTAGTATGACACATTGAATCCTAAATACCGGTAGTTGAAGTTATTCACTTGCTCTAATTCTGTTAGTAATCATTATTTTACATTTCATGTGTAGGAAGAGGGAGTTTCCAAGTATACTGTGATGTAAAGTGATCTGGACTATATGAAAACTTATATAGCCATTACGCTTGCAGTTTCATCGGTAAACAAATTGATATTAACAGGTACAGGCTCCTTCAGAAGCAGTTCAACCTGATTGAAGAATACACTAGAAGACAATACATATGAAATATTTGAGTATGTTAACTCCCTATGCATAAGTGCTTAATTTACAATTTATATTTTTCTGCAACTCGGTCCATGGTCTAGGCAGGTTAGATGTATCTATTAACTTCGGACGGGTTTTGTATTTCTTTACCAGCTTCCTTCATGAAAGAGCACCGTTAGTAACCAGTAGCACAACATTTTGTTTCTTAACACCTGCAAGCCACAACAAAGACAAGAAATGTTCCAATAACTCCGCCTTTAGTTCTTCTGAGGTTAAGAGCTGCATTTCACCTATGCCATCTGGCATGATACAGTTTAACCATAGACTGTTGCACCGACTTAATGTACACTGTATACTGTATATTGAAGCAGTAATTAGGAGAGGGAGAGACCGATTTATTAGCGAAGTGATATCTCCATATTTCTATTACATGTATTCGCGGGGATGTTCTGGCGACTTCGTTAGAATTAGCTTCCCCACACAGGTGTTTCGTCACTTGTCAGCATCGGACAGATTTAGGGCCACCTTGAGCGGTGTTTCGTATAGAGACTCGATGAAGCATAAAAGCCGAAGTCGGACTAGACCCGTGGGAAAGATACTGCCAAGCTTGGGTTTTCCAAAGAACGGGTATTCTAGTGAGATATACAAACTAATTTGAGGTTATGGGAAATCCAAAGTCTAAATTTAGAGATGACATATTTCGCGCCCAATAAGAAGAGATCTTGGTCCAGCTTATGAGGTCACTTTGGACCAATAGGGAATAGATTTTAGGCCAGTTAGTGACGTAGTTTTTAGCCAATAGGATAGTTAGTTTTAGCGTAGGATAGGTTTTTATAAATAAGGGTGACGGGGAGCGGAGGACTTCTTTCTTGGACGTGAAAGGAGCAAGACGTGTCCTGAGAACTTCTGATTGGCGCACCGGCGAAAGCAGCTACAGCGGACAGCCAACCAGATTCCTCAGTTCTACAGCAGCAAGCGAGCGCAGCAGCCAAGCAGCTCTCGGCCAGGGAGGCTCGAGGCGCCGAGCATCGTACTTCTGTCGGCCAGGCGGCGGACACCTACGTAATCGGCACTTCTTAAAGAGCAGCCTATTGGTTCCATTGCCGCACCGGCGCTCAGCGCGAAGAAAGCCGCGCAGCCTACGGAGGGCTGTGCGCACTAACTTCCCTAGGCCAGGCGGATCCCGGTCGGGGATTGGGTCCTCTCTCGAGGAGACCCCTAGCCGTCCTCGGCCCCTAGGCAGGCTTCCTGCTAGGGAGAGACTCTGTGCCTTCGTGCCGGAGTGACTGCCCAAAGGCAGGGCCTTCGGGCTAATTTGCTTTCCGCCCTCCACTCTTCTACTATTGCCCGGCCCTTCTGAGGGCTACGCAAATTTTCGTCCGGCCCTTATCAGGGCCAACGAAATTAGCGAACCAAACCGACGGTCCCCGGCGGGCTCCGCAACGCTTGTTGCGATCGGCTAACCGGGCTAGGCTTCGGCGACCGGTCGGGCGTAACTGCTGGGCTTCCACCCTTAGTGGGAAAGGGGCCTAGCAGGTTCTTGCACTGCGGACAGAGTGCCGCTTAGGTCTCCCCCCCCTGACAGGATCGAATCTGTAATTCGAATGGCTCCAGTTAAGAGCAACAAGGCCACGAGCCATCCTACTGCAGGTGGCGTACAGCGGTTGCTAGTTTGCACTAGCCAGACAGGGCCCACCACCTCCTACTTGCGCGTGTCGCGTCCCGCGCAGATTACTCCTCCGCCCAGACGTCGGAACCTGAGATCGGCTGGTCCTGTACGGACGCCGCCTGTCCCGGTCCCCGTTGCGGAGATCCTTGAGCTTCGTCCCCCTACCACCATCCCAGTCCCTTCAGGACTCCCGAGAAAGCCCACCCCTCCCAAGATAGCTCCCAAGGTCACTGAGGTGACACGTATTGACTTGCCCGGTCCTAGCGGACTGAATAGCCGTGGTGTTACGGTCTTGGCTGATGAAGTGCCGTCGATTCCATCTGGGTCCGGCGCACTTCAGGTCATTAAGGCCAAAAAGAAGAAGAATAAGGGCTCAGCTAAGACTCAGCAGGGCGGCATTCCTTCCGCTAGTGAGCTCACCAAGGAAGAGAGATCGGCTCTCTCTACCTTGGAGCAATTGGAGGCGGCGACTCTTCAAGTCGTGACCGAGGAGGCAGCACCCCCCGCCGAACCTGAGGCCCCACAGGAGACGGCTGCTGCCCCTGAGGTAGATGAGGCAGTTCCCCGCCCCCCTTCCCCAGCTCGTACTCACGTGTCGGAGAGTGAGGACGAGGAAGTTGATGTTGAGACTGCCCTCACTAGGCGACGTGGTGATATCCCACCTGTTATTATTACGCCAGCCTTCACTGGCTCGCTGGGCCGACTGAACTTAGAGTTCAAGGCACAATACGAACCGTTGGGCTTCTGCTCGTACAGGGCGCGCGGCGGGACGGCCGTGAAAACTGTTTGCGAAAGGGATTACGCAAATCTTTGCAGGTTCCTGACCGAACGGGGAGTAGCGTACAACTTGCTGCGCCCCAAGAACGACAAGCCTCTGCGATTCGTTCTAAGAGGAATAGATATTCACACAGATGAGGAGGACATCCAGGGCGACCTGGAATTCCAAAGCATAATCGTCCGGCGAGTGACGAGGATGCACTCATCAAGGACAAAGGCCAAACTCCCAATGGTCATTGTCGATGTGGAGAATTCCCCCGAAACCCGGGATAGAATGAGAGCCTTGCGTCAGTGCTGCCTGATGAGGGTAACAGTTGAGGACTACGTCCCCAGCAAGCGCCCGCCTCAGTGCAGCAACTGCCAGTGGTACTACCACACGCAGGCTAGCTGCAAAGCGCAGCCTATGTGTCGAGCTTGTGCACGCCCCCATAAGACTAAAGATTGTCGCAAGCCGCACGATGTCCCCGCTACATGCGCACTCTGTACTGGCGCTCACACCGCCAATTATGGAGGGTGTCCCGTGGCACTACAGGTTAGAGATGCCACGGAAGGAACGAGCAGGGCTGCCCGACGGAGGAGGGCAGAGCTCGAGGAACAGCGGACGCTCCAATACGAGTGGCTCCGGCAGCAGCGTGTGGAGCGAGCTGCGAGGCAGCAGCAGCTGTTCCGAGAACAGCAGCCGCAGCCACAGGCTCGCGCCCCTGTGCAGGGGCCCCGTGCGGAGCGACGCACGGAACTCGGGCCGGTCCGCCAACAGCAGCAGCAAACGCAGCAGCAGCAGGCGACCATTCCTTCGCTTTTGGAAGTGCCCGTAGCCGCGCCTCTGTGGTCCACCGTGGCAGCGACAGCCCCCCAAACTGCTGCCAATAATGTAGGACCCCTTTCTCAGCGCCCTAAGCGCAACAGGGGCAGCAGAAAAGCCACCAAGGCTACCACGGTAGAGTCCATCTCCGCCCCTGTCCCACCGGCCCAGCAGGAAGCTATTGCAAGCACCTCGAAAGGCCCGACCGGTCAAGGCGCGACCTTGGACCAAGTTCAGCACTTTGCCGAGGCGTTGCAATTAGCAAACCCTAACCTCCCGCTCGCCCCAATCCTAGAAGGATTAACCAAAGTGATAGTTCTCCTTATGGAGAATCCTATGTCTGCCCTCCCGGAGATATTTAAGCTCCTAACCTCCCTCGTTTCTCTCAATGGCCAGACGAAGTGACGGAGTTGCTAGGATGTGTATATGGAACGCCAGGGGCCTTAGACATGATAGACATGAGTTCAGGGCTTTCCTAGACGCTAATAATATAGACGTAGCATTTATAACAGAAACGTTCCTGACACCCCAAGTAAATTTCAGATGCGCGGGGTTTAAAGTCTATAGACAAGATAGAGCAGGTAGAAGAGGCGGAGGTGTAGCGGTGTTCGTTCGTTCTACGATCGCGCACTGTGAGTATCTCCTTCCCCAGCTAGCGGCATTAGAGGCAGTGGCTATTAGAGCCTACATAGGCAGACTCCCCTTTCTGCTTATGGCTGCCTACAGTCCTCCGGGCATACTAGATGAACGCGATTTAGATATAGTGACAAGTCTATCCGATAGATTCGTAGTCGCCGGCGACCTCAATGCGAAGCACGCTAGCTGGAACTGTCAACGCCCCAATCGGCAGGGCGATAGGCTTTTTCTTAATTCTACAGGAAACGGATACGTCGTGATGGCCCCTAGGGAACCCACACACGTACCGGATGCTGCAAATCAACTGCCTGACATATTAGACATCGCTCTGGTGAAAGGTCTCACAACTAGAGCGAGACTAACAACCCTGGATGATCTTCCGTCCGACCACCTACCGGTGATAATGGAGATCATGCACCCAGTCGAACTCTCCCCAACCGCTGAGAAATTCAACTACAAGGCGGCAGACTGGGTGTTCTTTCAAGACCAGGTAGCCGCTACGCTTCCACCACTCCCCCCTGAAGTCACTCCGGCAGGGATAGATAGGTCAGTTAGCGACCTGACGGAGTGCATAAAGAAGGCAATGGTTGCTGCTATACCGAAACGGTCTTCACAACCGGGACGGATGCAGCTCCCAGCCTATATTAGAGATCTAAAGATCGCCCGCAATAGAGCAAGAACATTGTGGAAGCGTACTAGGTTAGATCAACATAGAATAGAAATGAACCGCTTGCGCAGGCGGATCAGTGAGGCGGTCCACGAGACGGTCGTGGATGCTTGGAAATCCAAGGTTGAGACGATGGACAGCAGAAACATGTCAGATGTCTGGCGTGTATCTCGAGCTCTGTCCAATCCGTCTCAATCTATTCACCCATTAGTAGTCGGTCCAGATGTCACGGCCTTTACTCCTGAGGAGAAGGCTACCGCACTGGCAGACGTTCTAGAGACCACTTTTCAACCCGTGGAACAAAATTTAAACTTGCCCCATATCAGAGCTGTTGAGGAATCGGTTCGAGACCTCCTTAGCAGGGAGCCGGAAAATGGGATACGACCTACGAACACCCACGAGGTCGCCCATTTCATTCGTCGCCTCGGCCCTCATAAGGCCGCAGGAGCCGACGGTATCCAAGGAATTATATTGCAGCATCTCCCAAGGTCAGCTATGAAGCGCATAGCAGAGATAATTAATAACATCTTGGCTTCCGGTCACTATCCCATTCCCTGGAAAGAAGCTCACGTAGTTCTCTTTCCAAAGCCCGGAAAGGATAAGACGAATCCAAGCAACTATAGGCCTATTAGTCTCCTCAGTTGTCTCAGCAAACTGGCGGAGCGGGTCATACATAGACGCCTCACTGAAGTAGTATTGCCCCAAATCAGGAACGAGCAATTCGGTTTTCACCCTGGTCGTTCCACTACACTCCAGGCACTCCGCATGACGGAGGACATTACCTGGGCTATGAGCACGAAGCGTGTAGTAGCTGCAGCTTACCTGGACATCGAGCGAGCATTCGACAAGGTTTGGCATGAGGGACTCCTCGTTAAGTTACTGGGCATGGGAGTCCCAGATGGAATGATACGCCTCATTTCTAACTACCTCCGAGGCCGTACATTCAAAACCCGTGTAGGCACTAGTTTCTCCACCCCCCGTGAAATTCACGCAGGAGTCCCACAGGGTTCCATTATCGGGCCCATACTTTTCAATATATTCATTAATGACCTCCCGTTTCGCTATATCCACGGCAGAAGTAGTCATCTGTATATCTATGCAGACGACACTGCCCTCTTGGCGATGGGCAAAACCTATAGATTAGCGTCCCGTAGATTACAGTCGATCTTAGATCACCTCCAGCCGTGGTTCCACGACTGGAGAATCAAGGTCAATGTAGAGAAATGTCAGGCCATACTCTTTTCACTAAGAGCGAGGCTCGAAGACATACCACCACCACCCACACTTTTCGGACGAGAAATGCCGTGGATGAACCAAATTAAATATTTAGGGATCATTATGGACTCTCATCTCAACTTCCGAGATCACATCCAATCCCTTCTTCGTAAGGCCAACGGGCTGATAGTTAGACACTATCCCATTCTGGCGGCCTTAACTCCTGACAACCTGAGGGTAGGACTTACCATGTATAAGGCCCTCATTCGCTCTGTCATTACCTATGCCGCACCCGCATGGGGGTTTGCGGCAGTGTCCCATCTCCGTAAACTCCAAGTTGTCCAAAACCAGGTGATTCGACTCATTACCCATCTCCCCCGAGTCGCCTCGAGAAGAAAGTTCCATGATGAACTAGAGTTGCCAACCATAGACGAGTTCATTGCTCGACTGGCTAGGAACCTGTATGCGGAAGCTCGTGCTAACCCCAACCCGCTCATATCTGGCCTCGGCCAGTATGATCCTAGGTTACGGCGTAGACACCAGACAGGTCCATTAGCTATACTATTGAGACAGGAGGACAGGGAGGCTGGCGCTACTCCCAGGTTTTGGTAGCTACGACTCAACTCCATGAGACTCCTTGGATAGTGCAACCGCTGTAAAATGACCTTGTCTTAACTGGGCTAAACAAAATCCCTCCATAACCTTATCTGCTTTTGTTGATCGATGGAAATCTAAGAGAGCCAATTGGCTAGTATATATCCATCGATTCATAGAGTCATTCAACCTAAGAGCCAACTGGCTAGTCTCTGATATTGAGACAACTCATCCTGCCTAAGGTTTTTCCGTGGATTTCCTAAGGCGCTAAGACAAATGTCGGGATGAGCCCTAAAAGAAATGGGCCACGGACCTGCTCTCATATCCCCATGAATCCCCCTAATTAACAATCACATCTCTCCCCCCTCTTCGCAATTGAGCCATCATATAGCCAAATGGCTGGTCTCGAAATTGAGACAAATCAACAAGGCTCATGACCTCCAACATAATAGCCAAATTGGCTAGTCTCTTATATGAGACAACTCATCCTGCCTAAGGTATTCCGTGGTTTTCCTCAGGCGTAAGACAAATGTCGGGATGAGCCCTATAAGAAATGGGCCACGGACCTATATGCCCTTCCCCATATATATTCCACCTTTCTTATAAATTATGTATGCCCTATTTCAGATAATATTAATAGTATATTAAACATACGAGGTCACTCAATAAGTCGCAAATCGAAAGGACAGGGACCTCTCAAATTGCAGTTTAGATTTCACGGCGCTTCTTCCGACGGCCTTCACCTGCTTTGTCATCGAACAACAGATGACGGCGTCTTGCCATCCTAACGGCACACACCAGCCAACTCCTCCTCGCCCCGTTCCGTGATCAATTGATCAGTCTCAGCCCCCCTCGCGTATGTGGTACCTAAGAGGTTACGTCCAATTTCGGCTTCCCCTTCAAAATTTTCTAGAGCTCCTTCAGGGGAGCAGCGTAACCCGGAGTGAGACTAGTGGCCAACAGGCTTGGAGCTCACATATTTAGTTTTGTACAGCCCCCAACCCCTTGCAAGGACGCGTTTTGCGTACCTTTTAAATTTTCCTCCCAATTCTCCTTCGATTTTTCGATTTTTTTTCGGAGATCATCAAAACAACTTCACATCGTGTCGGCGGCCCTACATACAGGGCACAATAACTACTTCGTTTGGTGTCGACAGGACTACTATTTCGCTTCGTGTCGACACAATCACAACATCTCATCGTGTCGGCGGCCCAACTTAATAGTCTTTCTTCAGGCGAAGACTCGATAGATTGAACTTTGTCATCGGCGAGACTACTCGCCAACGTTTAGGAGCTTCGATCGTAGTGTACGGGACAGAGTATTGAATTTATAGTATCGGATAGAGCTTATTCAGAGCTGCAACTGAGTCGATACAGAATTGCGACCAACGATTGAATTATAAGTCAGCCGGAAATACATACTCTAGGGTTTACCAAGTGAATACGACAATAAACTTATAGTTTTGGAATTTACACTGCCTTTTATATAAGTAGCCGGCTTGGGATTATTCCCGACATCAAACTACACCACAACCGTACCTCGGCTACCCTGAGTGAATCTCACGCAACACCAAGACGCACCCACCCTCAAATGGCGCCCAACGTGTAGTCACAATAACAACACCACCCACAAATGGCGCCCAACGTGGGGCCTCAACAACGACACCACCCTCAAATGGCGCTTTCCAACGTGGGGCTCGAAGGAAGACAGCTGTTCCAGTGACCGGCCCCGGGTGCGAACACAACACCAAACAACGCGGAGGACCGGACGGAGCATTTCAGCCCTGCATAGCCGAGGAACGACGCTGGAAGGCGGGAACAGAACCAGGCCATCGCGATATCACGACACCACCAGTGAAGGCCACACGGAGACCACCAGAGAAGGCAACTCGGAGAGGCGGTGGCAAGTATGAAGGGAAGATGAATAAATGTGTATATATGTATATGATATTTTGGGGGAATAATTATAAAGTGTATATGTTTCAATTTCTGGTGTGATATTTTGGGTATATATATGTATTTTTTTGTGTGTGTGATATTTTGGGGGAAAGTGAAATAAGTGTATTGCGTAATTTGTTGGAAGTGAGTAGAGTGCAAATACAGGCCTAGTTAGATTATTATTGGGAAAGCAAGCGTCGGATAGATGACAGAGTAGCATATAGATGATACTACGTAGCCATAGGAGTAAAGTAGTTAGGAAAATACGAGAAAGACGAGGAAATAGAAACAAAGGAACCATGGAGCAAAGGAAGGACGAGGAAATTATGGAAATCAGAGAGGAGGTCGAGAGTAACGCAGGACAGGAAATAGAGGGAGAGCGATCGGTGGAAAAGCAACAGAGGAGAGAAAGTGGCAAAGGGGAAATGACGCTAGAACAGTTATGGGAGCAGATGAGACAATTCATGGAAAATAACTCAAGGGAAAGTAAAGAACAAATAAAGCAAATGGAAAATAAATTAGACAACAATTCAAGGGAAAGTAAAGAACAAATAAAGCAAATGGAAAATAAATTAGACAACAATTCAAGGGAAAGTAGAGAACAAATGAAACAAATGGAAACTAAATTAGAGAATAACTCGAGGGAAAGTAGAGAGCAGATTCTGAGGGAAAGTAAAGAACAAATAAAACAAATGGAAACTAAATTAGAGAATAACTCAAGGGAAAGTAGAGAGCAGATTCTGAGGGAAAGTAGAGAACAAATAAAACAAATGGAAAATAGATTGGGGGAAAGTTCGAGAGAGATTAGAGATCATATTGCAAAATTAGCGGAAAGAGGAAACAAGATGGAGGACAAAATAGAGAAGCTAGAGGGGAAATTAACCGAGAATGGGATCGGAATGGAGAACCAATTGAAGATAGCTATGGATAGGATGTCAGAAAGTATGAAGGATTTAGAAGTTAGAGTTAGAGATAGCGCTACCAGAGAGAATAGCGATCTAAAATCAGATGTTGAGGAAGCGATAGTGGAGAAGGTTCGAGAAATTCAGAATTCGGTAGAAGAGAAAATAGGTGAGATGGATCAGGAAGTGGACGGTCTCAAGCGAGCCATAAAGAATAAAGAAAGGGCGGATAACGAATGTTTGGAAGAATTAAGAAGTAAATTAAACTCAATAAACGACGTACTAAATGGGGGTAGTCCCGCAAATTTAAGCGGACATAGCAGCTCGGACCGTGCAGTTTCTAGACAAGAGGGCACAAGTGAGAGCCCGGCATCAGGTAGTAACATAAATGTAAGACATGTCAACAATAGTGTCAGTGAGGAATGTCAGACCTCACGTGATGACGTGCGTAGTGAGTTGATAAGTGTAAACGACAAGGCATATTTAGGCCGTCCCCAGTACCCCACTCACATTTTGAATGAGATTGGTTACCCTATTTTTGATGAGGTTGAATTTTCAAACCCACATAACTACATAAGTGAACTAGAAACGTACTTTAGAGTAAGAGGGGTGCCGGATGACTTAAAAATGACTGTCGTACGAAAGAGCCTAAAGAGCCGACCACTCAACTGGGCGCTAGTGGCCCTAGGGGATAATGTCACTTATGAGGAATTCAGAGAAAAATTTTCGGAGAGATACTGGGGACAAAGACAACAACAAAGAATTAGGAAGGAAATTAATCAGAGCAGGTTTGACGCGGGAAGAGGCGTCTCTATGATAGATTATTTTCTTGAACTGGTTAAGAAAGGGAAAAGCCTCAACCCGCCAATACCGGATTCAGAGCTGATCCAAACTGTGATTTCGCAGTATCCCGAGAACATAAGATATAATCTGATCGTAGCAGGGCCCCGAGACTTCGGGGAAACAATAGAGTTATTGACTGCGCTGGATGGTTCGGACGCCACGCACTATGAATGTAGTGGACAGGCAGATTATGAACATGGCAAAGGAAAGGGTTCAAGCCCCACCGACCAGAAAGCGGGGAAGGGGGCAAGTACGGCCTTTTCATCCCCAAGGACAGGAGCCCAAAATCAGAGTAACTGGGGTGGTGACAGGAGCCCCAACAATGCACATAGTCGGTACCATAATGGCCATAACGGAGGGAAAAGTCCCAACAGGGAGAGAAGGATTGACCCGCCCTTTGGGGGTCCTTACAATAATAGTAGGAATAACCAGAGTAGTCATAACAGGATGAGGAACGATCGAGGAGGTGTTGGTCCCGTGCGTAGGGTTAACCACATACGATGGTACACGGGAAGACAAGAAAATGGAAATAATAGGCTTAGAACCCAACCACACTGGCTTCGGAACAGGAATTACAGACAGGGATTCTGGCAGCCTAATTTTAGCAGGGGACCGCAAAATCGAGGTGATTGGAGGAGACAGGAGCAGGAGAGTGATAGGCGAGACGTCCTACAAGAAATGGCCTCACAAGGGTGCAATAGGCCACCTACACAGTGTAACGTGGGACAAAGCAGGAATAGAGACATGAACGGACGTCAGCAAAGTCCGGTCAGAATGAATATGGGCCGGGAGCCTATAAATTGTAGAAATAGAGACGAGGTAGCAGTGGAACCGACTGCATCGCACTCGGGAAACTGTTAGACAGAAGTCTCAAGGGTTCGGAGATTTCTGTAGCCAAGTGCAGCAAGCCACTATCAAAAGAATCCACCAACGCGGTAAGCGTAAAGAGACAGAGCGAGATTACTAACCCAGAGTTAGAAAATAATGGGACTTATGTATTGCCTTATATAGATGCTAAAATATTTGGGATAAAGTGTTGTGTGTTGTTGGACTCGGGCTCCACAAATAATGTATGCAGCTTGGAATTTTTTCAAAAGGTTAGGGATTCAGGAATAAAACTGCAAACGTTACCCATATGTTCACTGTACTGTGCGGGCGCCCTAAGTAAGAAGAAGGAAAAGGTAAAATATCAAGTATGGTTCGAGTTAGAGTGCGGAGACGTGAAATTAAATGCTATTTTTCTTGTGATACAAAGGTTGACTACCGACATCATTATTGGAGTAGAAAGCTTTTATGAATGGCACGCGCTATTAGATTTCAGGGAAAACAGACTAGGGGTTACGGCAGGTAACGGCAGTGTAGGCCATGTCCCGTTCAGTAGCAATAACGCTCGAGCTGAGTTAGACGAAAGAACCGCGGGAGAGATTGAATTACAGGAAGAGTTATTTTTTGTAGAGCACCTCAAAATTTGTAAGAATGTAATTATAGAGGTTAATCCGTGGGAAGGTAACGAGGTAACTAGGGGAGTGTGTCAAGTAGACTGCGGAGAATGCGAGTTGTGTATCGGCGAATTAGTCCAGGTGAGACAAATAGGACGTAATCTCATTAGCGGTAGGGCCAGCTATTGTAATGAGATTCCGCCGGGCGATCTTAGGCAGGTAGACGCGTATAACAATAGGAAGACAGATACGTTTGAAATAGTGAGAGATAAAGTTAGCCAGGCACACGGCCTGAGTGAGAGTGAAAGAAAACACTTAATGGATGTTGTAGGTAGCCATTTAAATGTCTTTTCAGACGCGCCGGGTCTGTGTAGATTGTATACACACAAAATTAAGGTGGTAGGAATGGAGGAATTTCGGCATAAATGTAGACCCATCCCTCTATCTTTAAGGGATCAGGCAGACGAAGTCATAAATGATATGTTAAAAGACGGAGTTATAGAAGTATCGGACTCGCCTTACGTAAATGCATTGTGCTGGGTTAGGAAGCCCAATGGAAGCTTAAGAGTAACGATCGATGCCCGACACGTTAACTCGTTTTCAGTTAAAGATAATTTCAGGACGGAGTCAGTGGACACTTTGTTAGGCCGTATCAGTGACTGTTCTATATTCACTAGTTTGGACTTGACCAGTTCGTATTGGCAGATTCCGCTGGACGAGGACTCGAGAAAATTCACAGCGTTCCTACAAAACGGGAAAGTCTATCAGTATACCCGATGCCCATTCGGCATCGCGAGTTCTGGATCTGCGCTACTAAGGGCACTTGACATAATTTTTGGTGATTCGACGAAAGGTTTTCTGGCACAGTACATTGACGATTTTCTTATATATGGCAATAATGTGGATAGGCATATTAGAGATATTGATTTCGTACTTACTAAATTGAGAGAGGCTGGTATGACAGTCAAGCTGGGGAAAACAGCATTTTTTAAAGTTGAGACAGTTTTCCTGGGTTACGTAATTTCGTCTGACGGAATTAGACCGGACCAAGAGAGAATTCAGAGCATTTCGAGGATCCCGCCGCCGCGGAACCGGAAACAGGTTCGTAGGTATCTAGGTATCCTACAATACCAGAATCGGTTTCTCGTCAATTATGCTAAGCATGTAGCCCCACTCAGAGCATTGTTGAAGAAGGATACACCCTTCAGGTGGGGGTCGGCAGAGCAGGAAGCATTCGATCGAACGAAACTGCTTTTCGCAGACTCAATCCTGTTGGAAAGGCCTAACGACAGCCTACCTTTTCAGATTTATACTGATGCGTCTTCATATGGATATGGAGCAATTCTATGTCAGACAGATGAAGATAATAAGCGACATGTGATTGCCACAGCTTCTAGGGGACTGTCGCGTACCGAAAGCAACGCATCAATCACGGAACTAGAGATTTCTGCTGTGTACTTCGCACTACAGAAGTTCCGTCAGTATATCTTTAATAGGCAGATCATCATATTTACTGACCATGTAAGCCTAGCGTTTCTGAGTAGATGCAAATTGACGAACTCTAGAATATCTAGATATGTGCACGAGATTTTGGCTCATGATGTGACGATTAGACATATTCCGGGGGCAGACAATATCTTTGGTGATTGTCTCTCTCGTTTGAATTCCAAATCGGGGCTACCGGAAACTATCACCGCCCCCGCGTACGAAGTTGCCGTGATGAAAATTGATTCCACGAGGAATGGAGCTCTGACGGGAAAATTTCGGAGAATTGCAGATTTGCAGCAGGAGGATTCCACGATAAGGGCCTTAATGGACAAAGCTAGAGAAATCTCACAGGTGAAAGACGAAGTGTATGGATTGCGCTCTGGTATCTTGTATAAATTGCATGGTAGAGATATCCAGAAGTGGAAGATATACATACCTGCGAGTATGGAGAATGAACTTATAAATAACTTTCACCTATCTATGTGTCACTCTGGGAGTGATAGGATCATTTTAACTATGTCAGAATCATTTTATATTAAGCAACTGTCAAAGAAGGTTAGAAGGGTAATATCTCGTTGCGAGGTCTGCCTGAGGGCGAAACCTCTAAATGTAAGGTATGACAATGTACCACAGGTCGTTATTAGGGGTAAAAAGAATGAACTTGTAGCAGTGGACGAACACGGTCCAATGCCCACATCGTCCTTCGGACACAGGTACATATTTGTTACGTACGATGTATTCACAAAATTTGTAAAGATTTACCCTTTAAGAAATATCTCTAGCAAGTTGTGTGCTGATAAGCTGGTTAGAGACTACATACCGACTTACGGCCCGGTAACAGCGGTGCTCAGTGACAATGTGTCGGTACATAAATCGAAAGTGTTTTGCAAAAGGCTGGAAGATGCGGGCGCGAAGCTATACAATTGCTCCGCATACTTTCCCAGCGGTAATCCCTGCGAAAGAGCGCTTAGGGATATATCATTGTACCTCCGTATTCTGTCACCGAAACCATAAGGACTGGTTTAGGCAATGTGAGGTGATTGAGAGAGTCATGAACCACTCTATCAATCCAACGACCGGAATAGCTCCGATCAAACTTATGTTAGGGATCGATCCCGATCCTATGATAAAGAGTTTGCCGCAGGCAATACAGGAGGGTGAGCCTCCTAGTGCGGAACTACTGTGTAAACTAGCTTTCGACCGAATCAGGAAAAAGGCTGAGTATAGACTCGGTAAAGTTAAAAGATATCGCCACAAATGGGAGCCCTCACCCGGCGATTTGGTATTGCTAAGGGACGTGAAGTTATCTTCCGCCCTTAGAGGACGTTACTCACGCATGGAGCTACTGTACAAGGGGCCCTACGAAATTAAAAGTAAATACGGAGACCATACTTTCGAATTGGTAGAAAGGGGAAAAAGTAAACCTGTTGGAAGGTAGCACAAGCAACTCTTGCGGCCTTTCAAACAGGAGAGGCAAGGAGGCAGGAATGAGAAAGAGTAAGGATAGTTAGTCTCACGCGTACAGCTAGGTGAACATGTACGGGGCGGCTGGTACAACCAAGCACGCAGAGTGTGTAACTGATCAATGAATAAACAATTGTAAATATGTGAATGAATGGGATTGTACATATGTAAATGTGGATATAAATTGTACATTGTTGTGCTTATTGTGTGAGAGTTGTGTACATAGAAAGGCTTGTGAAGATATATGTAATATTTATTGTAATTGCTTGTAGTGATATTATAATCAGATTGTATTGTAAATAATGTGTTACCGGCTGATAGCGTAGGGGAACTATGAGGCTAGTTATAGGCAGAAAGCGGGGACATCTCATAACATTGGAAACTCTTTCGGGAATTTCCAATGGTTATGTAGATGGGCATTTGAAGCAGTAATTAGGAGAGGGAGAGACCGATTTATTAGCGAAGTGATATCTCCATATTTCTATTACATGTATTCGCGGGGATGTTCTGGCGACTTCGTTAGAATTAGCTTCCCCACACAGGTGTTTCGTCACTTGTCAGCATCGGACAGATTTAGGGCCACCTTGAGCGGGGTTTCGTATAGAGACTCGATGAAGCATAAAAGCCGAAGTCGGACTAGACCCATGGGAAAGATACTGCCAAGCTTGGGTTTTCCAAAGAACGGGTATTCTTGTGAGATATACAAACTAATTTGAGGTTATGGGAAATCCAAAGTCTAAATTTAGAGATGACATATTTCGCGCCCAATAAGAAGAGATCTTGGTCCAGCTTATGAGGTCACTTTGGACCAATAGGGAATAGATTTTAGGCCAGTTAGTGACGTAGTTTTTAGCCAATAGGATAGTTAGTTTTAGCGTAGGATAGGTTTTTATAAATAAGGGTGACGGGGAGCGGAGATCATCAAAACAACTTTACATCGTGTCGGCGGCCCTACATACAGGGCACAATAACTACTTCGTTTGGTGTCGACAGGACTACTATTTCGCTTCGTGTCGACACAATCACAACATCTCATCGTGTCGGCGGCCCAACTTAATAGTCTTTCTTCAGGCGAAGACTCGATAGATTGAACTTTGTCATCGGCGAGACTACTCGCCAACGTTTAGGAGCTTCGATCGTAGTGTACGGGACAGAGTATTGAATTTATAGTATCGGATAGAGCTTATTCAGAGCTGCAACTGAGTCGATACAGAATTGCGACCAACGATTGAATTATAAGTCAGCCGGAAATACATACTCTAGGGTTTACCAAGTGAATACGACAATAAACTTATAGTTTTGGAATTTACACTGCCTTTTATATAAGTAGCCGGCTTGGGATTATTCCCGACATCAAACTACACCACAACCGTACCTCGGCTACCCTGAGTGAATCTCACGCAACACCGAGACGCACCCACCCTCAAATGGCGCCCAACGTGTAGTCACAATAACAACACCACCCACAAATGGCGCCCAACGTGGGGCCTCAACAACGACGCCACCCTCAATATGCAGCGAAGTATAGGTAAGGAACATTTGCGAGAGTTTTCTTTATGGAATTGCATATCCTTCTGCTCAGGTGTGCACACATGTGACATCTATGCTGCATACTTCAATCTGACTTCTTTCATTACTAAACTCCCTTTCCCTACTCATGTGGTCCACTCCTGTAAATGCCATTACTTCTATCTTTGTTATATGTATAATAAATGATTAAAATAATGAAATAAAGAACAATGGAAGATAGATTTGTGATTTTATTGTTTTTACTATCAGAACATATTAATTAATATATTGTACCTGCACATGTGATTTGTAATACGTATAAAGAATAATGTAGCATAGTTTTGTACATAACAGAAACAAATATTTAAAATGGGGGTCTTCATTTGTAATAAAATTACAACTTCTGGCATGGTTTCATCTATATTCTGAGCAAGAATACAAAATGGAAAGACAAGGACCTAAGACAATTGAGAAAATTACACAAGCCAAGAGAATAAAAATAATTTAATAATGTACAAATAAACTGACTGCCTGACGAAGTTAAGACATAAGCAGTCACACCTCTACAAACCTCTTTAATCATTCATTCTACAACCTTCAAGCTCCTTCATTAGGCATTCTTTATGGAGCAAAGTGTACAAATAGGCATAAAAATATGCTACCTTAGGAACTGTCAGTCATCTTGTATTGTCACTTTCCCTTTAAATAATCAGCATTTTTACTCGTGTAATCCTTTCTTTTCATGTTCAACTTCCATTCCTACAGAATTCACAAAATAAAATAAGTGAGCATATTTGAAAGACATATTTTCCAGAAACTATAACAGTTACAGGTAATATTTCAGAATCTAACTATACTTAATACACATCATAGCATATAATGTAACATAATGGGGTACAGTAGTAACTTAGGATGTCTTTCTATCAGAGGCAGCTTTTCAAGTGAACCAAGTGAAGCACAACTTCACCAAAGAATTTAAACAAATTGAAAAATTCACTTTACTTTTACTATACATCTCAATGCGACTTATTTTATGATACTCATTTTTTATGTACGTTCAAACATCGCGCTGTGCTGAAAAATTAACGAACATAGCACCCATGAATCCACTTTTTGCATTGCGACTTTCTATTTCGCTTGCTATGGTTACTGCAGCAACAAGACTCCAATATGTTTAAATTCTGCACTGAAGTGAGCTCCATTTTTCTCCTGGTAGTGTTTCACTCAGCTATGGTTACCATGGCAACAAGGCTATACCCCTCACCCTGCAACAACAGTTAGTATTGTGGGTTTGGTCAGACATGAAATAGTAGAAGAGACAAATTCACAATGTTCCGCCAATCAACGACAAAGGGACTAATCAGGGTAGCCAACTCTAACAATGAAAATTACAGAAATTTAAAAGCGTAAATTAATTTCACCTGTAGAAAAGTTATACTAAATGAATGTATTTGTAACTTTTTTTAACTGTTTTGCTAAAGAAGCAAGCACGAGTCTTGAGAACAGTGTAAATATAATGTAACAGGAATTGAAAAAGTATGGTTATGGTGTTAGCGTTGAAGGTAATACTGTAACCTATATATAAACTTAAATTTTTCTGCGGTTTCGTGAACAAGTGTGCATAAAGATCGAGTTGTATGCATTGTAATTATTTTCTCTACTGTTCTTATTACATTAATTTATTAGGACTATTTTAAATAATTAAGAGTAATATTTGTTCATAAAATCAGTGTGCTTTAGATTTAGGGATTTGGGCTGTTTATTAACAAATTCGTCTGCGGAAAGAAGTTTTCCTTAAATGACTCGCGTTAAAAACTATTTGCGTAGTTGCATGTCACAACAAAGACTTTCGTCAATCACAAATATTTCCATGCAGAAGCAAATTGTGTACAAAATTATGACAAAATCAGCCTTTCCACAATGATGTTACTGATAAATTTGCTACCATGAACAGAAAGATTCAACTTGTCTTCAAAAAATTGGTATGATTATTTGTTACCATTAATTTACGATTTTATTATTATTATTATTATTATTATTATTATTATCATCGTCACGTACATAAGCATAAGCATATACATGATTTTTGTTACAAAATTAGAAGTCGACCTAACACTGCTTCACGCACGAGCCACCATTGCTTTCTACATGAGGCACAGTACAGCCCTGATGGAGGGATCTATTATTCTTTGCGCAGTCAGAGGCAAGACTGTCAGACCAAATAACAGACTATAGCAAAGGTTTTTGAATGAGCTGCAATAAATAATGCAAACATCACTTTGCATTCTGGATTCAATCACCATGCAAGATTAAAGTGAATTCTATGGCCATATGGAAATTATAGAAAAGTTAAAATGGAAAAGAGATACTGTTGTTGCAACGTGATGGAGATGGCATAGCTATTAGAACATAGGTTCTGATGATGACAATGAAAATTTAAGGAGCGAACATGATAAAATTTTATATTTTTTTCATTTCTTATATGTAGAAATATCATTGCTGAAACAACGTATTCGAGATTAGTTTCTGAAAAAAAAAAAAAAAAAAAATCTGGTGCAAAAAAAGAAAAAAAATACCGGGATACAGTAATTCACTGAAATGGATATAGCACAGACACTTTTAAAGACAAATTCAAAATTTCCCTGACATGTTTACTCCTAATAGCACATTCTTTAAAATGTCTGGAGCACAATTTTGATATTGGTTTTCATAATTCTAAGATAAACAATTACATTTCAAGAATGAAATTTGCATGTACTTTTATAGAAATATGGAGACATATTTTTCAAATGCAACAAAACAAATATTCAAACCACCCTCTCCCCTTAAGGTGTGAAACTTCACAAGAATACTCCGAATAAGGAAGTTGACATGTGTTTATTACATTAACAGTATCTGCGAAAAAGCACCCTTACCAAGTAAGGACTGTTGGGTCAGGGATGGAGAACTCAGAACCAAACTGCATTTGTAACAATTATAACAAAGATACAGACACAACATAAAATCCAAGTCACTCGCTATATATGATCCATCCATGTTCAGTTTGGTTTGTTGCCGATAAGAAAGCATTTTTGTTAGGTTAGTGAGGAGTTCTATGAACATTTTTGTACTGGTCATTCTACGCAGTAGAATAATCAGATCAACCTTTCACGAGAAAATAATAATTCTGAGCGATACATTGAAGATGAATTCATATGAAGTATACTAGAACAGATTTTTTTTAAATTTGTATTTCTATTTTTTTTTTAGTGGGTTATTTTACGACACTGTATCAACATCTTCGGTTATTTAGCGTCTGAATGAGACGAAGGTGATAATGCCGGTGAAATGAATCCGGGGTCCAGCACCGAAAGTTACCCAGCATTTGCTCATATTGGATTGAGGGAAAACCGCGGAAAAAACCTCAACCAGGTAACTTGCCCCGACCGGAGAATCGAACCCGGGCCACCTGGTTTCGCGGCCAGACGTGCTGACCGTTACTCCACAGGTGTGGACTTGTATTTCTATTCAAACGGAAATTTATTGCATTAAAAGAGTCTATTACAAACACTATTACAAAATATTTGGTGATATTAGCTGTGATTCTGATATTAAAATTAAATTTTTACACTCAGATATGACAACTTTTTGGATATCATTAAGGCATGAATATCCTGAACTTTCGAATGGGGCATTAAAGTTACTCATGCCGTTCGCAACATCATATCTTTGTGAATAGGGATTTTCTTCTTTAGTTCAAGTGAAAAGCAAGTACAGAAATAGACTTGATGCATGCTCTGATTTACGACTCAAGTTAATTGCAGTTGAACCCAACATACACCAGACTTAAGAAGTTTGAGAACCACTGGCCCACCAGGTTCTGCCAGTCACAAATTAATATCGAATGACGTATTCCACTAGCTTGCCAGTTGAAAGTCAATCTTCATTACAACAAACGACATTGTTAATTGGTAAACATAAACATTCTGTTCATAGTCTGTTTAATCAATAATTATTTCATTATTAACAACACTACCATTTTTCATGAGGATTAATAAAACCTTAACATGTTGTACCACACAAGGGTGGCCCTTTTGCGAATTACGTTTTCATAACAAATGTCTGCCTGCGAATTTCATTCCTAGTGATGAACTCATTTGCTATTTCATCCAAATCTAAAGCAGAGCTTCTTCTCTGTGAGAATGAATGATAGCTACATCATTCATTTGTTGTTGAATCATGGTAGATCTAGTTAGGATATAAGTCTACTAAGAGAGAATTATCTCTCAGCGGTAGAGGTAGATGCTAGGATTGTAAGAATTGTTCTCATGAACTTAACAAGTTCTGGCAACATGTCACGAAAAAAAAAGGTTCTTTCTGAAGGAAATCAAAAACTGTCTGAAAATCTGTGCTGTGGTACAGTTTTCATCTTTGCAATATTTAATAACTTGTCCCGGTGTAAAAGTAGCCCCTCCTTATCTATGTTATCTCCATAAATTGAGAGAATTTCTTCCAGTTCTTTATCATAGTCATTCAAACCACCAATTAGAAAATTCTCAATCTTAACAAGAAAATCTGCAGTAAAAGTGTCAGTGCGAGCATCCAAACAGTTCACAATATTATCAACAACTTCGTAAAACTCTTTACGATACAAATCTTTAGGAGATGATAGTTGTGGAAACTATGAAGTCTGTATATAAATAATATGGGGGGGTGCTCGGCATCCCCAGTTGTTATTTTGGGGGTGTTCAAAATACAAAGCATCTCCGAAGTTGGCACCTATGAGTGTTAGACAAGACAGGCACAATGGGGATTTCTTGAGGTTTTCCTATTTCCCCTCACTATTATAATCACCATCATTCTATCAATACTCCATAATCACTCTCACTCTGCAAGGTTCCAAACAACACCACCAGAACAAACAAAAAATAGTTGAAAGTTGTACGCATTCAGGTTTCATAACGACTATTATTATAAAAACTAGTGGAGTATAAAACATGTATCAAATAGCTATACAAACGAAACAAATATAATGAGAATTAAAGAACTGTAATAGCCTACACTAATGCTTGTAATCTCATATACAAACTTAATAAAATACATTAAACTAGAAGTGCATTACACTTCTCAAACATATGCATTTCACCATAACAAATGTCGAACATTCAAAGACAAGTGTATTGCAATATTTGCGACTAAAAAAGCAAGGACAAATTCAGAGGCAGTCAAGGAAGATATTTCCTTCCTTTGGGGAAATTTACGTTCTACATTTGCAGACTAAACTTCAGCTTTATTGCCCATGCCAAAAGATACTGCCTGAATTCAATAAATAAAAACAATGCAGTAAAATAGCTGTGCTAGGATATGAAAATGTAAAAATATATATCCTTTACATTATACTTAATTTGTATTACATTTTGACATGGAAGATATTACTTTTACTGGTACAGGCACCGTGCATATACACTAGTGGTGCCTTGCCATGGCAGTGTTTGTAAGTTTTCATATGAGACGAAACAACTCGTTTCAGTTGGTGTTTCTACCTTTTTATAGTTTAACTGAAGAAATGTGCGGTATTATCATTGAATGTAGCTTTCAGTCAATAAATAGGATCTATAGCCAACTTATTAAAAAATAAAGCTCACTTGAAAGAGAGAATAATCTTTTCGTTAGTGGACATGTGAACTTAGTTTCATTCCAGCAGAAGTGATTAAACAGACATTTGCAACCCTCTTACCTTACAAAGTAAAGTTAGATGCAAGCATAAAATGATCATAGGTACCGTAGTAATATTATCACATCTTCAGCTGTTAATTTTCCTTCCTGCAAGAATGGGATGTCACTACAACACCACCACGGCCAGAAAAGTTTGTTTTGATTCCTGGAAATCCCTTAGTTATATTTAACGACGTTCACAACTGCAGAGGTTATATCAGTGTCGTTGGTGTACCGGAATTTTGTCCTGCAGGAGTTCTTTTACATGCCAGTAAATCTACTGACATAAGCCTGTCGCATTTAAACATACTTAAATGCCATCAACCTGGGCCAGGATCGAACCCACAACCTCGAGCATAGAAGGCAGCGCTAATAATATTGTTTACTGCCAGAAAAATACAATGACTCCTCAACTGTAATCTCAGTACAGTCAGTTATGGTTCTGCAGTTTGGATATTCATTTTTAAACGCAGCCAGCACAGTTTCTTGAACACAATGCTTACTTTGCCAGAATATACGTAAATTTGTTTGTTCTTGATGCTAGTTCCGTCAATGTTTTTACAAATAGTTGGGACACCATGGTTCGATGCCTACCGAATATTCTCAAAGTTGGTGGGAGAGACCCATTTCCCACATTTATTAAAAATAACAGTAATTGATTTTCGTCAGACACTGCATAACACTTCGATTGTAGTAACAGCTGAAGAAGTTAAATATCTCAGGTGTTACTGAAGAGAAGTCTGTGTTATCTCTAATAGAAATCTCTGAAATCTTACTTTTATGTTAATGTCATCATTCATTTCACAACTCTTTACATATTTAATTCGACCAGCACTTAAAGGTATATTTGTTTGTATATACAGATCATTTCCAACCGTGTTGCAACAGAAAATTAGTTCACTGCCATGAACATTGCATACTTGTGAATGCATTTATTTTATTATCTCGAAACCAATTCATTTGTCAAAATGTAAACTTTATTTCCTTCCACAAGCCTTTTGAGCCCATTCGACGACACCAGTAATGAAATACTTGTTGCATGTCAATTTCTGAAAATATTATGGCTCAAAGAAAGGTTTTGGGGATGACTAGACTTTTGTTTCCTACAAAGTGGACACTGCATATCCTTGAACTTCTAGTTGGCTTCTTTGTGATGCAACAGGACCAGAACCAATAAAATAAATTTTACATTAAAATTAATGATATTAAGTTTTATAAGAATAGGGAACTGACATTTTTAAATTTAGAACAGCAGTTTATATCATTCATTTAAATCAGGCCTGCACAAACGGCGCTAATTGAGCGTGGACGTTCCTTCGGAGCAGGAGAGTCGTCTAACAGCTCGCTGGAAAGGTACGTTGGAATGACGTAGGCCTGCTATAGGTAGAGGATAGTCCACACAGCTATCTGGTGTAGTGTGTATTATCAGTAGCTATTTCACTTTGCCTATCTATGGCTACATAATGGAGGAATCTAAAAGTTGGAAAAGTGATTATCAGGCAAATTCTTTCAATATTCCATGGGAAAATGCTTATTTTTTCGCAGCAGCTGGAGTCAATACTCATGCCTTATCTGCCACACAAGTTTGAAAATAAGAGGAAAACATAATATAATGCATCATTACTAGTCCACGCATACAGATAGGATGGTTTTGTTGGTGAATATCGCAGTAAAAAGATTCAGGAGTTGAAAGATGCATTATTACATCAGGTAGGGTATGTTAGAATTTATTAATCTACAACAATTTAAATATCTCTCTTCAAGGAAAAGGCCAGCTCATTGGTAATATATTGAATAAATTACGGGATTTCAGTCATAAACTTACACTTTTCGTAAGTCAGTTTCGGGAAGGTAATATGGCTCACTTTCCAATGATGGAAATTGCTCGTAATGAAGCCATGTTAAATGATTACCTGCAATATTAATTGAAATTCAAAAAGAATTTAATTCTAGGTTCCAAGATCTTGTCTTAATTGGAAAGAAGTTTGAAGTTATAATAAATTCCTTCAACACTAGATGAAACAGTGAACTTATTGATCTTCAATGTGACCTAAGGCTAAAGACCGTTTGAATAATACTACTAGTCTGGTTGAGTTTTACAAGACTAAACCTCAACAATAATATCCACAACTACACAGGCTGGCTGTGAAAATGATTGCTATGTTTGGCTCAACATTTATATTTGTGAGCAACAAGTTTTCTATAATAATCAACTTTAATAAAGGCAGGTATCTGTAACTGATGTTTCATTACGATCAGTATTGTTCCTTTCAGCTGCCAAAAGCATAAACCCCGTTTTGATGTACTGATAAATAAAAATATAACAAAATGATATTGCAGTAGCTATAGAATTTCTATTTCTTCTTTATTAATTAATAATAGTCCAAGATAGTTTTGTAAACACTGAATGGGAATTCATTTCATGAAAACTCGTACTAGTACTTCTTTTTGTGTATATTTTGTACGAGATCACCCTTTCTTCCGGTCCACCCTTATACAGAGCGCAGCCAATATCTTCATTCCGCTAGCGAGTTGTGAGCCAAGTCGGTGAGCGCAAACCTTGTGCAGGCCTGATTTAAATAACAACTGCTTAAAAAAATCAGAGCTGGCAATAATACGTATGTGATTTACAGTTTGCTTTGTTCTACTTCTGTGCTTTATGTAGGAAATGTATAAAATACTACCTCATCTGTATTATTCTATGTATTAGAACAACCCACTACGCAATATTAATATTGCTTTTTCCGCATTGTTTACTCTCCATTGAGTACAAATGTTAGACCACAACAATTGTTGGTGCGAAGCTTCTCCTGTGTTGTTCCAGAATCACGGAACTGGCGTAACTTGCACAGTGCCTATAGTTCTAAATTATATGCAGTATAAAATGCGCAGAGATATAACTGATCTGACACAAACATCCAAGCATTCTAATATGAGAACTAAAGTCGAGATGTATACATTCCAAAGGTAACATATAGGTCTATTTGCAATATGACATAAATATGATAATCAGTACATCTGCCTTGCATTTTAAGTTTATGAAAACATAAAAAAAAAATTATTTTGGTGTTGAGATGTTACATAGTGTCTCTGAACCTGGTCATTTAGAACAGAACTAAATGCACTTCTGATGTAAAAAACTCGATGGTATCATTCGCATCGAAATATAAAAAAGATATTCACATGAGGATAAGAATTACACGAGTAAGTGTATTAATAAAATATATTAAATACTCACTCAATATAAAAAGTTAAAAAAAAAAAAACTCGTTACACTTGAGACAATAACGCACTTGGTAAATCATCTTCAAGGAAAAATAATATTAATAACAACAATAAACAGTATGAGCACCATAAAAAATGCCTATGCTTAGTTACTGTGTAAGCATGCATTCTTCACTCTAGTCTCCACACCTTACATCACAAATCATCAACCGTTTAACCCTCTGTGGCTTTACTCTTGTCCTCAGCCATACTACAATTACACGACACCCCAGAAAATACTGATGATAACCAAGTCTACAAGGAACATTCTCACTGCTCTGCGTTCTTTCGTGTTGGACCCTGTTTCCAATTAAGTAGATCATCCAGCACTGCTTCCAGAAGAGGGTTGCCACCCAGTTTGGACACCTCAGTCCTCGCCTCTGCATCCAGCTCCTCCAGAGTGTGCCTGGTGTAGTTGAAAGACCCAAACTTCTCTAGTAATGTGATGCAGTATTTCTTCACCTCCACATCATGTGTTCGCTGCCTCAGGATATCTATCTTGGGGTCAAGGTCTTACATCATTGAATACACGCATTTTATCTCGAAACGCTTCTTGCCCAAGGACACTTAAAACATTCATACTATGGTTATGATTTTCTCGCATTAACTATAAAAGCGACAAAAATAATATTACAGTGATTTTGTGCTATCTTGGCAAATTATATGATTGTGGATAAAAATATATGGATTTTATTTTCGCGAATTATAGCGGCAAGATTTTTTTCAACAAAGGGTGCAGCACAGGTAGTGGCATTATTTTTTTGTATACTGTAAATATTTTTTTTTAATTTAGCGAGAAATTATATTTTTCTCGTTTGTTTTTTTTTTCTCAAATGACTATCACTTATTTTCACTCTTAATTTTCCTTAGGAAAAAAATGTTATGTTTTATTTAACGACACTTGCAACTGCCGAGGTTATATTAATGTCGCCGGTGTGCCAGAATTTTGTCCTGCAGGAGTTCTTTTATATGCCAGTAAATCTACTGGCATGAGGATGTCGCATTTAAACATACTTAAATGCCATCGATCTGGCCCGGGATCGAACTCACAACCTCCGGCATAGGAGGCCAGCGCTATACCAACTCCCCAACCAGGCCGATGTCTTCCTTAGAATTTTGATAAGATGCTTGATATAATTATTTTATAATATAAGGTAGAAATATAAGTGACAAAATAAACATTATTATTCCTTCATTTTAGTCCTAATTAATAAAGTAATTAGATGTTCTTCTAACTTCTACACCAAATTTATTTTGAGAAGTATAACATAGCACATATTACAACAAAGTTCTCTTTCATTAGCAAATTCTTTAGTTCTGCTTATACAGTGCCTGTCGTTGTCCAAACCATCTTCATAATTAATATAGGAATACAGCTGATACAAGACATTAGAACTAATAAGGGACTTGGGGAAATTCTAAGGCACTGTAAGTGAAGTAGACCTCTCTAGCCATCCTTATACCACACATCTCTTCATGTGGCCAATGAGCTAAGAAATTTCCAAGAGTAGTTTCTTATTTTGTGTTATTCATTCATTCAATCTAAAATTGAAAAACATAAATCAAAATTCGCTTTTCCAGGTATCAGTATTCCTATAATAATTTCGCCCAGTTATGATGGAATTTGTGTGGGCAAAGCAGATGTTGCAGAGACATTTTTCAGGATACTCCTGATTCCCTCTATCATTCCAACAACAATCTCCATCTTACCCTCATTTCATCTATCATCTGCAAAAGTAAAAAATAAGTTGGGGTGAAGTCTAGGAGGTAGTACAGATTTCTGATGCTGTTATAGGAAGGACTAGAGCTCCGTGCCTTGGGGCTTATCAGACTAATCATCCGTGGATGGGACCTTACTCTGTTACGGCTGAGGCAGGACGGCCTAACATTGAATTCACAAAAGCTACACAAGCTAACTCTCGGACTTGGCCAAAAGTCTTATATAATATGGGCCAAAGAAGCCTAAGTACAAGTATCCATTCCAGAACCAGTCCTCAAATAAGCCAACAAGCAAACGTTCTGATGGGGGCAGATACGAGGGAGATCCAGGAAATAACGACCGTTTTGTTGTAATTATTAAAAAAAATATATTTATTTGAAAAAACAAAGTCTGTTACATAACTGAAGCTTCCTTTACTTCTCTACATAATCACCACCTACATTTAAACATTTGTCGTATCTGTTCACTAGCTTTAGAATTCCCGTGTTATACTCCTCTGCCGCCAGTTCATTAAGCCAGGTGTTCACTGTCTTCTTCAACTCTTCATCACTTCCAAAACGCATTCCACCCAGAAAGTCTTTCAGCTTAGTGAAAAGGTGAAAATCGCTAGGAGCAAGGTCTGGACTATAGGGCAGATTATCAGAGATTTCCCAACCGAATTGATCCAGCAATTCTCGAGTTGAAGCAGCAGTGTGCGTGTGGGCGGGCATTGTCGTGAAGAAGCACAACTCCTCTCGAAAGCATTCCTCGCCTCTTGTTTTGGATGGCTCGCCGTAGTTTTCGTAAAGTCTCACAATAACGATTTGCATTGATTGTAGTGCCTTTTGGCATGAAATCCAGCAAAAGAACATGTTTGCGATCCCAAAAGACAGTAGCCATGACTTTTTGTGTTGAGAGAGTCTGTTTGAATTTTCTCGGTTTCTTGGGTGATGACTGTAGACATCAGATTTTTAGGCACTAAAAATTGCAGTTTTAGGCGCCTAAAATAAGCTCAAAATTTGTAAAATTAGGCTCTATTTTAATGAAAATAGGCATTTTAGGCGCATCAAGGTATCATACTTATTTCACTGAAATTTTTAGTTATACACTAAAATACGCACAAAAAAGTATGTTTAAACATTAAAAAAGAATACTATATTATATTTATAAACAGAGCTGCACAAACTTAATATATTGAAACTAATGAAATAATGATTATTGATATCAAGATTACTCATTTTAAGTTATTGAAATTCAGTTCCATGCTCAGACTTTATTATAATTATCTGCACAGTACACCACCAGAATTTTTTCTAAATTCTCCACAGTTAACCTTTGCCTTTTGTCACTGAGAATCATTTTGAAAGCAGAAAAACTTCTTTCAACCGAAACTGATGTGAGAGGCGCAAATTTTAAATTAGGTACAATAGAAACATCAATACTTACTGGAACATTTACACTTTCCCCTGATATCACTCTTGATACTTTTTCCAACAATGAAAATCCTACATTCTTATTTAATACGTTGTCCCACTTATTTTTAACTTTTTTCCCAGTTTCGCCCAAAGCAGAATGTATGTATGTTCACTTGAGCTTCCTTTACTATTGCTATTTGGCTACAAAGAGATTGTTTTTCACGTTCTAATTGTTCTATGCTTGCAGGTATGAAAGAAAAGTTTGATGTTATGTAGGCAGTATCGTTTTTCACTCGTGAGTCATTCAGACAATCTTTCACTGCTTTCACACAAGCTGCACTATCAGTTTCAGGTAATTTATCAATAACTGTGACCACTTCTTTAAAATACTTAGAATAATACACTACTGACTGAATCCAGGTTCCCCATCGTGTAACAACCGGCTGAGGTGGGAGTGGGATATCTGGAAAGTTCTCTCTGAATATTGAAATCCTGGATGGGGCTTTACAAAAACGTTTTTTTGTGTTAGAAATAAACGAATTGACAAGAGGAAATTCATTCCGGATTGTTTCAGAAACCCTGTGAAGGCCATGTGCTAGACAGGTTACATGCGTGAGGTTAGGATAAAATGTTTTAAGAAGTGGAGCTGCAGCAACCATGTATGAGGCAGCATCAGTACAAAACAACAGAACTTTAGAATCGTCTATATTACCTGAGTATAAAGACTGTAGGCCTTTATTTACAAAATAAGCAATGGCTTGGCTATTCACTTTCGAAAGTTCCTTAACACATACGAGGTGTGGAATCGAAGGTCCATCAGGACTAAGTTTTCCTACTACCATATTTGCTATATACCTATTCATAGGATCTGAGGTTTCATCCACAGAGACCCATATGTAAGAATCACCTATATCCTCCCGAATGGAAGCTAAAGTTTCATTGTATATTCTGTCTAAGTAATTTTTTCTTAGGGTCGACTCAGATGGGATATTTTGTTTGCAGTATTTTTGTAAAAACTGTCTTAAAACCGGATTTTCAATTGCATTCCAGGGAATGTTAGCAGCAACAAACGCTCTGGTTAAATCAGCATAGAAATTGCTGCTGAGATTGGATGAAGTAGGCTGTGTTAGTAAAGTTTGTTGCAGTTGATTTTTCTGCTGAGCTTTAGCCTTATGAGCCGCTCCTTGCACATGCTGCTTTAGGTGGCACTTCTTTTCTTGCGAAATCTAAAAATGTAAAGTAAACTGAATTAAAATAAAATCCTAATTGTTGTATTGCCGTATTTCTATCACAAAGTTAGTGGGTTCGAACAATCAAAATTTTAATGACCTGCAAATACTTCAACTATCGGAATTTAAAAGGTTAAAGTGTAGTGGTCTTAAAAAGAATTATACCTCAGGATAGCTCAGTCAATGTATAAATATTATAGGCCTACTCATTAAAATTAATAGAATTTATATATTTCAACTATTGTTACATGCCTGTTTGCTACAAATCTTGCAGAATATTATTTTTCCATCATAAGTGAATCCTGAATATTCTCTTAGCCATTGCCGGATCAATATAGATTTTGCACTTATATTTTTCGGCATTATCGCGTTAAACTTCACAGGAAAACGTCCTACCGCTCAAAACTTCTCAACACAAATAAGGTGAGGGAAAGAGCAACTGTTAACGAGCATTGAAATGAACCGTTGTTATTGAGATTCAATTGGACAAAAATACAAAGTTCCACTTATTGTTGCATTTCCTGGTAGTGTTAACACTAGGAGGGCCATTCTTTTAAATATTTTGTAACGGTTTACCCTACTAATTCGCAGTTTTACGACTTTTCATAAATATTTCAAAAACACTCTTTCTCCAAAAATTGTGATTTTATGACACTCTGAAGGGCAGTACAGCTAATCGGTTTCAGACCGAAAACAGTCATTTTTATAGTATAGTATATCTCTGAATCGGTAGCAGCACATGTTGTGATTGTTGCCTGCTTCAAAACTAAGGTTGGTTCTTTGTCGGCATTTATGCCTCCAAACATGTTAAATTCGGTGAAATCTATTGCGAGTGTCGTGAGATTCAAAACATTTTGTTTCCTTTATCAATGGTTTCATGGCCGGTGTGAAGCAAACTTTCCACTTTTTAAATGCCTTAAATTTCGCAGTGAATGCATGTATAAATTATAAAAAGTAAGAGTAAAATGCGAAACTTTACAGTGAGTTAGGCATTTTTAGGCGAATATTAACAAATTAGGCTCTAATAACCGTTTTAGGGCATTTTAGGGCACTATAAAACTCTTTGAATACCTTTCAATTTCCATGAAACACAAATATTAATAATTATTTTTACTTTTCTCCTAAAGAAACAAAATAGGCATTTGCCCTAGAATCCGATGTCTGGTGATGAGGGATGATGCCACTCACGTGATTGGCGCTTGGTCTCTGGGGTGTTGTGAGACACCCAGGTCTCATCACCAGTCACAATTTGATCAAGAAAGGCGTCTCCATCTGTGTGATAGCGCATCAAGAATGTCAATGCTGAGACCATTTTCTGAGTTTTGTGTTGGTCACTCAGTTGCCGTGGAATCCATCGTGCACAGATTTTGTGGTAGCCAAGATGTTGCGACACAATTTCACCAAGCAAAGAACGAGAAATGTCAGGAAAGGCAATATGCAATTCGTCAAGTGATGTGCGCCTGTCTTGCAAGATTCTGTCGTTCACTTTAGTCTTCAGGTCTTCTGTGATGAGTGATAGGTGTCCGGGTCGAGTTTCATCGTGGACATTTATTCGCCCATTGTTGAACATTTCGCACCATTTTCTCACATTCTTTCATTCATTACAGTATCACCATACACTTCTTTCAATTGCCGGTAAATTTCTGCAGGTTTCAAATGTCAGCCATTCAAAAATCCAATCACACTCCTCACCTCACAGTCGGCGGGATTATCAATCACGTCGTTCATTTTGAAGTAACACAAAATGCACAATGGCGACTTGTTGCAACCATTACTCACAACATTATGAGAACACATGTTAAGGAAGCCAGTTGACCTTCAAACAAGGAAGGGGAGTCAGCTGCGTGGCGGGTATGCACAAACGGTCGTTATTTCCTGGATCCCCCTCGTAAAAAAGTTACATTTTTTCTTTCCACCATGTTAATAATGTCAAAAGAAGTGCTTATACAAATTTTGACCACTCGACCGCAATTACGAGGCCGTCCAGAAAGTGATTTTCCCTGGGGCCGTTTATAGAAAAAAAGCACAATTGCATGGAAATATTTACTGAAACAGATACAGGAATTGTTGCGCTATTTGTCAACATATCCCCCACCGGAATTGAGATATTTGTCATACCATGGGATCAATTTTTGTGTCGTAGAAGTCAACCGCCTCAGATAGGAACCAGCATTTGACTGCGTCTGCACCTCTCTCTGTCAATCCCATGATATGAGAAATGTCTCAATTCCGATGGAAAATACGTTCAAAAATAGCTCGACAATTGCTGTGCCAGTTCCAATAAATTTGTCCAATGAAATTTTCTCCGTTCCACTCATCCTTCATCATATGATGACACAGAATTTCTGCACGGAAATATATGTACTTCGGTACATCGTAATAATATATGATATGCGAAAAATAAAGACGGTGCTTGTTCCGTCGGATCCCAGCCACTTAGTCCCTGATAATGAGTGCACCTCTGCACATGTGTGGACATTGTGCCACTGTCATACGTATATGACGCAGTGCATAAGGGTAGGCCACTAGAGGGAACCCAAGAGGTGGAACTTAAACTGAGAGGATTCGATCCGACAATGGGATGGGAATCCGGTGTAGCTTAGTGGATAGAGCGTCAGCAAGTAGAACTGAAAACCTGGGTCCAAATCCTGGTGCCGGAGAGAATTTTTCTCCGTTCCACTCATCCTTCATCATATGTTGTTGTTGTTTTCTAATACCAGGAATTTGACAATAAAGTAATTTACCTCTTGCACTCCAATATTTTTCAAAGCTATTGTCATGGTTAACCACTGACGCACAGATTTTGAGATGTTCTGAATCCATTTCTTGATTTGAGTGGCACAATGGACAATCCATCATATGATGACGCAGAATTTCTGCACGGAAATATCATATGTACTTTGGTACATTGTAATAACAATGATATTGTGTTTTTTTTTTCTGTTAACAGCCACTGGCGAACTTATTTTTTTACGGCCCTCATAATTGCGGTCAAGTGGCCAAAATTTATATAAACACTTTTTTTGACATTAACATGGTGGAAGAAAATAATTTAACTTTTTTATCTGTTCCCATAAGAACGTTTGCTTGTATGCTAAGAAACACATACCTGAAAACATATTGTTTTATGTTACATGGTAGACTGCTCGCTAAAACTCAGTGTTTCATTTTGGACTAAAATGAAAAGTGAATATCCAAAAATATCGAAAATTGCTTTGAGGTACTTGATTGGTTTATTAACATAATTGTGTGAGCATGTCTTTCCAACCTTTCTGTTTCAACAGAAACAAACTGTCAGTAGAAAATGACTTGAGACTGAAATTGACATTCTTCAACTCTGATACAGATTTACTGATTGAAAGCAAACAGTGTCACAGATAATATTCATGTTATTTTCTTAAATTTTCAATTTTACAATTTTTTTATCATACTTTGTACAATATTCATAATACAGTACATCTCTCTTGAATTCTATGGTTTGCATTTATTATTAAAACATGAAGTCAGTGGTTCTCAAACTTACTAGCACTATGAACCCCCTTTCCATAGGTCAATATATTCGCGGACCCTTTCACACTCAATGGAATTATGGTAAGTTTGATTTTGGGGATAATGGAAAGTGAATAAGAGTAGTGATATTTCTGTTATATTTTCCAAAATTGAATAAATATTAACTGTAAATGTGAATTAAACAAAAACGTAAACAATATAATACTGTCCTGAAAAAAGTAGATCTTTGATATATTACAGCAGAGTTGACATTAAAAACAGTAAAGCAAAACAGTACCTCTAATTTCTATACATTCTGTATATAATATTCTTGCACTTAAAAAGAAATCAAGTTTCCCTATTTCAGTAACAATGATGGAGCTGTTTCCTTTCTTGTGCTTAGAATGTTATTATATTTCAGATGTACGTTATTTATGTTTAATCTGAGCTTTGCATTAAATGACATTAAATGTTTCAAGGTTCGTACTGGGAGTTCCGCCTGAATTTTCAACCCAAAATAAAGAAGTTGACATTTACTTAAAAGCTTTTCCAAACAGCGTCACAGAATAACTCAACAAGCCGATCTTACTCTCCTTGTGAGTCTCCGTGCTGATAAAGGGAATTTGAATCCACATATTGTTATAATTAAGAACCATTAAATAATCCTTGAGTTCGTCTTCATCCATATTGTGATGACTTTTAATCCAATGATACACAAAAGTTATAAAATGCTGGTGGTTTTTGTGTTTAAACTACCTAACTTCGTTTAATAACTTTAATAACATACGAAGGCTGTCAACAACTGAATGAATTTGTAAATTTCACCAAAAACAGCCAATGTGCATGTGACATTATTGCCACACAAAAAATCCTTCTTAAGGTTGTTATAACAACTCCCTTCTGATGTTATTGCCAAATAAAACTCCTTCTGAAGAAAGAAAAAAATATCCTTATCCATAATATTCGTGGACCACCAGAATTAGCTTTGCGGACCCTAGGGAATCCCCAAACCCCACTTTGAGAACCACTGCATTAAGTTATTAATAATATGTTCGGTCAATTAATAATTACTAAACTTATCAATATCTTAATCTTGATGTGTAGGAGAGAAATAATACAAAAGAAAGTTAAATCTAATAGAGAGTAAACGACGGAAATTTATGGGCATAAAAATTTAAGTGTGAGAAGGATCGCAAAAAAAAAAGTCGAAGCTTTTGGTGGGTCCCATGTAAGGGGCTATTATAGTGCTCTTGGTCCCACGTCATTAAAGTTTGAAAACTTCTAATCTAGATTGTTATACCTGTTATTATATTGTTGCCACACTAGTCTGTTATTAGAAAGAACAGGGCTATTTAGTTCTGGTGTGCAAAGACCTCTTTAATATTATCGAATATGAAGCTCCTTTATCATCCTGACATGGTTACAAATACTGGGCGCAATTCCTCTGGCTTTGGTGCTAGTGGTGGGATGTGATTTGAAGACCTGTGATTTTGTCACTGTGATAGGTTTTCACTAGTTCTGATTGTAACTACAGTTCCAAAATGAAAGCTCTGAGAAATTGCTATCTCTGCCCGTTATATGACTCATAGGGATAGCAACTGAGGTACATAATGTGACAACTCCAGAGTCTAGATAACTTGAAGTCGGAAGATTAAAAGAAGGAAAACACAACTGGGATGTAAATAATTTTCGTCCCCCTCATTTGTAAGCACCCACATATTGCGATAACAGTTCAGAAAGTGTGTTGTTTTCAATGTACAGGCCTTGCCATGTCTTATATCAAAAATAGTCTTGATATAAGACATGGCACCAGCATATCAATTCAATTTTCAGAAGAGCAATAAATATAAACATCTGTGAGCTCGTGATGAAAAATATGGTATTTTTCGTAGTTTGTTCAGAGATAAGAAGATGGCAGTGATACTGAATTCTAGACGACTTGGAAATCTACAGACAGGAAACGCCAAGAATCATTCAAATACAAAAATCACACTGTGACAAAATCGCTATTATCTATCAGCGTTTTTTCCGGGGCGTGACAGCATTTGCTGTCACACCCCATCTCTATTTGGTGGACCTCACAATATTATTTTGTAGGAATTAAGAGAAAATAGATCATTCACTTTTCTAGAAAGAAGTGTAACACCTGTACACTGTGTGATTGATTTCTAAAATAAAGAATCTTACTTGAGAGTGAAAGAATCTAGTGTTGATCACCGAATTATGGGAAGTTTTTTTTGCTCATCAGGACTGTCATATGAAGTGAATATTTCAGCAACTCATAAAAAAGAAATAACCAGTACTACTAACACAAAATAAATGTATACATGTATTATTAAATGCACATAGCAATTGTCAAAAGGATACGCATTACCTGATTGTCACTTGGCTGACTTTTTATGGCGTGAATAACTGGGAAACTAAATTTTCCTTCTGTGAGATCTTCACAGAAACTTTTATTTTCAGAATACTGAAACAATAAGAAATACAAAATAATCAATGTGACTATTACGAAATATCTTTTGTAGTTTAATTCCAATGTAAAGTTAAGAATTACGAGGCAGGAAAGTCAAAGCCCTTTTTACAATGCTAATAATAATTAAATATCATAATCTTAATGTGGAAAAAATAGTAATAAAATCTCTTTAAAGCGACATAATATAGAGTAGATCGCCACTAGTTCAGGCTCTGGTAATTCGAAATTCTGGATAATATAAAAGAAAAAAAAAATAAAAGAGGAAAGGAAAAAACAGTATCTAATATTTAAAGTTAAATTCAATCACTTTAATGCTACAGTATTTATAAACTCAAAACGTAAAATATACAGTACAACTTACTTTATCATTAATGAATGAATTAGACTTCAAAACTAAAAAAAAAAAAAACAATAGATTGTGAAGGATGGAGAAAGGATAAGGCGTAGTTTCTCTGCTTGCATTCCTGTTCCCCCACTTAATTCGAAATTTCGATGATCTGAACAGGCCCCAGTTGCAATTAGTTCAAACTAGTGGTGTTTCACTGTACAAACATGCTTCTATTAATAGGAAGGAAGAAGCTGGTGCATCTGGCCACTGTTTCAACTACTACATAGAAGTAGACGAAAATAAATCCTACTCTACAGCCAAATTCTTTGTTATTCAGCTACTACTCATCTATTTAATCTCTTCAGTAAACCTTTTAATAGGCTCCAAAACTGCCATTCAAAGAAGTAACAGAAAACTATCTGCTCTGCTAACAACATAAAATTTTCACACAGATGTCAGATTTGTTTATGAATTTTTATGTAAAGAGTAGGTTGCATTTGTTTCAATTATGTCTCCCATAGGTTCTTTTTCTCAACCGCATCTCTCCACCACACAATACAAAGTGAGTCAAGTCAGGAACCACTGAACTAAGGTGTCTTTTAGATGCTGAGATGATGCTGACCGAAGATGATGATACTACTGGCTGGTAATTGCAGTGCAAAAGATGCTGCTACAGAGTTCAACCACTGACACCCCAATAGACACCCAATTACACATGGCTTTAAGGATACTC
This sequence comes from Periplaneta americana, assembly GCF_040183065.1. Lineage (NCBI taxonomy): Eukaryota > Metazoa > Arthropoda > Insecta > Blattodea > Blattidae > Periplaneta > Periplaneta americana. Next base: position 72,298,372 of record NC_091127.1, on the reverse strand, counting down.
GCAGTGTGCGTGATCGACCTCACTCAGATAGACCCGAACAGCAACCAATGAGGACATGTCAACTGCAATTTTAGCTGCTGTCTCTAAGAATCCAATAAATAACATGAGACATCTGTCCCATGAACACATCATCAGCCAGAGAAACATTGTTCGAATTCTGCATAAAGCAAAATGACATCCTTACATACTGCAGATGTTTCAACACCATCACTAAGATTATCCTGATCGTCACACAGAGTTCTGACAATGGGCACTCAGCAGGATAGAGGACCCAGACTTTGCAATTCTGCTCACTGACAAGACATAATTTTATGTGAACAATGAGGTCAACATGCAGAACTGGTGACTGTGGAGTGCCACCAATCCCAATTTGATAGATGCGTCCAAGATGCAGGATGAGGAGAAGATAATGGTGTGGTGTGGAATATGGAGTGGGAGGATCATTGGTCCATTTTTTATTGAAGGTATCCTGACCACTGAGGAGTACATGATCTATTAGAGTGTGTCTTGCCATCAATTCTAAATGAGGACCGCAAGTTCCCTACAATGTTTCAGCGGCTGGTGTACTGCCACATTATGAATTATTCATACGTCAGTGGCTGGATGACTAGTTTCCGGAGAGGTAAATAGGTCGACGAGGCTGCATTGTGTGGCCACAAGGTTCCCAATCCCACACTAATGAATTACTATCTCTGGGACAGTGGTGCATTTCTAAACAAAAAAAAGTGCCCTGCCTCTGGGATTTTGGTAGTACTGATAGTAGTTGTCTTTGTCATCATCGCATCATCATTATCATCATCATCACCTCCACCATTTCCGCAGGAATATTTATGGAATGTCAGACGAAAACACATGGGTTCGAATCTAGATACAGAGATTGTTAGGTCTGCATACATGAAATTGTTTAGGTATGAATAAAATATCACGTTTTATAAATGAAAAACTTGACGACAATATTAAAATCATAAAACTGCCACAGCATTGCCCGGCCTCAAAAAGTAGTACCCTGGTGTCGCCAAGGCCCACCAGGCTGGAGTACACTCCTGCTATGGGGTTACCTGAAGGCAATGGTTTATTCCACCAATATTCGCGACCTACACCATCTGCAATGGAGTATAATGGAATGTGCCATGCAAAAACCGCCCGACACAATCCTCAGTATCCTGAAGATCTAGGAGCGTTATCTGAATATGTGTCTTGCTGAAGAGGGGTCACCATATTAAGTATATCATATAGACAACAGAAGTTGGAGTAACACTATGGTTCCTGACTTTTGACTCACCCTGCTGTAGAATATTTTGTATAATGCTAATGAACATATTCAGTTTGTTTTTTGCTTATGTTTTTATTCCGAAGAATTCCATTCATGTCTCTTGTTCAGTATGTTGCCAATGCAACTTTAGTTTGTCCCATCACTACATTACTAAATATTACTAAACCCAATATTTCAAATTGTTGGTTATTTTAATTTTACTAATTCTGGTGTGTAAATTTCTTCCTATTTTCCCAGCACATGTACGTTCGGTTTTATTTAAATTTAGAGTGAGACCCCATTTGTGTAACAATTCTGAAACATAAAATAATATAGTGAAAGGGAAGAAAAATACAAAAATTAAATGGATAGGTCATGAATATCAATTAAACTTTGAAGTATCAGAGCAAATTGATGATAATATCAGTGAAAATGTAAATATTGATATAGGTGTCCCTCAGGGAACAATTTTAGGTCCTATTCTATTTTTAATATATATTAATGATTTATTAAACATTGATTTGAAAGTACATAATGGCTCCTGTTATTCTTACGCTGATGATACGGTGGTGATTTTCAGTGGTTTAACTTGGGAGGACACTTATAAACATGCCAATGTAGGTATAAATTTTATCAAAAACTGGCTTGATGCAAATTTGCTATCTCTAAATATAACTAAAACTACTTTGGTGCCATTTTCTTTAACAGTCTCTGGATTGAACAAATTGGAATCACTTTCTCATTTAAAATTAATAATCCACAACTCATTTTGTAAACTCTCTACAACCTGTAAATGCCCTTGCCTGAAAGAATCTGTAGATGTGAAATACCTGGGAATTATTGTTGATCAGCACTTGAAATGGGATAGACAAATCACCTTTTTATGTAACAGAATACGTAAAACAATTTACAAATTTGTAAACCTTCGCCATTACTTGCCTACTCACGTATTACGTTTGGTTTATTTGGCTCTAGTTGAATCTGTTATCCAATATGGTATAATTGGATGGGGAGGCATTACAAAAACTGCTCTTTTTCCTCTAATTATGTTGCAAAAACGTATAATCAAAATTTGTTTGAAAAGGCGACTGGATTATCCAACAAATTTGATCCATTCTGAATTGAATGTTTTTAGAATTGACCAAATTTATGAATACTCTTTAATGAAATTCTATCATAAAAATAGAACGAAATTTGTAGCTCAGCCACATGCTCATAATACGAGACGAAATGAAATTCTTAAATTAGTTGAACCTAAATATTTCACATCTGCTGCTTTACTACACAGTACAAATTATGGTCCACGGCTATATAATTCGATAATAAAATTTCATCCAGAATTGACTACTTTAAGCAATGAAATTTTCAGATCCAGAATTAAAAAATTTATATGACAGACTTCCCTGTATATATATTATGTACCATGTATTGTAAAACAAGTTTATTTCTATCCTAAGTGTATTTTTCTATTTTATCTTGGTTACTATCTCAACATGACCTGCACTAATTATACTACTAATAATAATTTAATATTAATCCATCAATCTAAACATCGTCTCTTTTTTCACTCAGTTATTATTAGTATTATTATTTACTAATTTTATTACAATCTTTATGTGAGCTTTTTTCTTAAGTATTTTGTCTACAAAGTATGTGTATCTATGTAACGGAACTGTCCCCGAACACGAGCTTTGCTCTTTCGGGGTATTTTAATGTAACGTTTTTATGTATATGTTATTATTAAATAAATAAATAAATTTTAATGTAACATGAGAACAGTGAGGAGAAGATAAATTGACCAAACAGAAGATGGCTGACAAGTTTTGTTGCCAAAAACTCTACACAGCCTTTGAGCACTGTGTAATATGGAACATGTTTAAATGGAGGCACTTCGCTGCCAGAAAGCGATAATTTATAAAATTAATTTGCATGCGTGTAAGTTACAACACTCAGAAAAAGAGACTCATACCTACAACACACCACTTTCTGGAAATTTGAATTATGAGCAGAAAACCACTTTATGATATTTAATAAATATCGACTAAGTTCACAACATTTCACAGTTTCACTTTCCTTACTTAATTACTTACTGGCTTTTAAGGAACCTGGAGGTTCATTGCCGCCCTCACATAAGCCCGCCATTGGTCCCTATCCTGAGAAAGATTAATCCATTCTCTATCATCATATCCCACCTCCCTTACTTACTTACTTACTTACAAATGGCTTTTAAGGAACCCAAAGGTTCATTGCCGCCCTCACATAAGCCCACCATCGGTCCCTATCCTGTGCAAGATTAATCCAGTCCCTATCATCATATCCCACCTCCCTCAAATCCATTTTAATATTATCCTCCCATCTACGTCTCGGCCTCCCTAAAGGTCTTTTTCCCTCCAGTCTCCCAACTAACATTCTATATGCATTCCTGGATTCGCCCATACGTGCTACATGCCCTGCCCATCGCAAACGTCTGGATTTAATGTTCCTAATTATGTCAGGTGAAGAATACATTTCGTGCAGTTCTGCGTTGTGTAACTTTCTCCATTCTCCTGTAACTTCATCCCTCTTAGCCCCAAATATTTTCCTAAGCACCTTATTCTCAAACACCCTTAACCTATGTTCCTCTCTCAGAGTGAGAGTCCAAGTTTCACAACCATACAGAACAACCGGTAATATAACTGTTTTATAAATCCTAACTTTCAGATTTTTTGACAGCAGACTAGATGATAAAAGCTTCTCAACCGAATAATAACACGCATTTCCCATATTTATTCTGCGTTTAATTTCCTCCCGAGTGTCATTTATATTTGTTACTGTTGCTCCAAGATATTTGAATTTTTCCACCCCTTCGAAGGATAAATCTCCAATTTTTATATTTCCATTTCGTACAATATTCTGGTCACGAGACATAATCATATACTTTGTCTTTTCAGGATTTACTTCCAAACCGATCGCAGTTTCACTTTCCTTACATTGCCAAATGCAAGGCACTAGACAACAACTTTCCTTACAATAAGAACTTAATGTATCTATTGTTACATACCTCCTGCAGACACAAGTTGCAGTAATCATCACGAATTTGAAAGTACAAACCCAGAATACCAGTCAGTTTACTAAAATCTGCTTTATTCTCACTGAACAGCTGCATCAGTCGAATGGCCAGCATAAAAAGTCCACCTGTTTCTGTTCAGAACATTAAAAACAAAATATTAATAGAACTAGTTAACATTCTAAAAATAATAGCCTTTGTTAATTACATTTGCAATGTTCAAAACTTCCAACTACAGACTATAAAACACCAAGGGCAATGGACGAAAAAATTCCAAAATACAGCATTGGTGGCATTGGGCCCCATGCCTCAAGAAGTTTACAGCATGTAAAAATCTTACAACACTCCACCAATTAATATGTTAAGAAAATTTCTCAAACTGACCATTTTAACATCCACCATGTTGTAGTATTGCTAGAAAATTTTCACTTTTTTCCCCTTTTAGTTACCAGAGGATGCTGTCACGTTAGCAGTCGAAAATAGGACCTGAAGCCCTTTTGGAAAGGAGAAATTCATTTACTATAACAAACTATTAGTATCACAGAAAATAAAGGTAATTAGTTTACTGACACGTGATATTAATGTTGCAGGATATCGTGTAAATGGCTGATTATGCAAGACAATTGACATGCATGTAGTGTGTGCACATAGGGTGGTTTGAAATGCTCCTGTTCCAGGATAAAATTTGTTAACTGAAGTATTTGTGTCTAATTGTTTTCAATTTGTCTTGAATACATTTGTTGAAAGTTTCATTTTTTGTAGTTTGTGTTTGTTTTCTTTTATTACTGTATACAGATGACATGCGGAAAACCAGTTTTTCTATAGCAAGTATGCTGAAAACATGTTTTTGTGTGAAAATTTCAACAGATTTCTCCCATTATCACAATACTGTATTTCCGAACCTCTTTATATTTCATATAATGAAAAATTAAATTAAATTAAACAAGACATTGCAAACTAACAATAAATAATTACAGTAGAACCCCAATTTTAGGCAAGCTCCATTTAACATTGTTCTGCAGTTCATGTTAAATTTTCATGGTCCTCATAATTATTAGGCCTACATATGAGCCGTTGAGAGCACAAGTGGTGTAAGTCAAAGATGGGTAATGAGTGTTACAGTAAACATTCTGTAAAATACAACACAAAGTAGCAATTAATATTTAGTTTATTTAAACTATTAGTAGTCAGTGGATAGCACCAAGGACATATTAATTGCTACTTTGCGCTGTATTTTACAGAACTTTTACTTTAAACCTCATTACCCAATTTTGACTTGCATCACTTCTGCTCTCAACGGCTCATATAATTGATGTATTTTTTATATTCAACTTAACGTTATTTTCTTTGCTGTGAAACCTACATTTTATGTTGACTATTACACTCTTACTACGTCATACTACTTTTGACCAATAAAACGGTACGAAAGGACGTATTTCAACCAATCATGGCTGCTTATCGCACAATTTTATCGCGTCCCTAGCATTTGTTTAATTTTATTGCGTCCCTAGCATTTGTTTCTTTGTTTGCCAACATTTGAAACTGCGCTGGTCTGGACGTCAAAAATATATATAAAATTACAAACCACTCCAGTCGATGCACAGCAGTTTCAAATATGACTCGCATTGGCATTCAAGAACAAGAATTAATAAAAATCACTGATCATACCTATGCATCTTCTGAAATCCGATTTACAAATAAATGAAGAGCACCATTCGGAAATCCTGAATAAGTTGAATACACCATGTAGGCCTAAATCAACGAGTTCCACTTCTATTATGCACACGTCCAATATAACATCAATTGAACCACCAACCACATTCAAATTTGAAAATTGTACATTCAATAATTATTCCTTTTAAAATTATTCATTCGGAAATTCTGAATAAGTTGAATACACCATGTAGGCCTAAATCAACGAGTTCCACTTCTATTACGCACACGTCCAATATAACATCAATTGAACCACCAACCACATTCAAATTTGAAAATTGTACATTCAATAATTATTCCTTTTAAAATTATTCATGTTTATTTTTTATGTCATCGTCGTTAATTAAAACTTTTCTAACACTTTTGTATATTAGTTAGGTTATGTTATAGCTTCTGCTCTGAGAGGATAAAAAGAACTTCTGCTATATGATATTATGGATAGTCACGTATCAGAGATTGTTTAATATTAAGATTTATTGAATAGTAATCATTACAGTGTCTGTATAAAGACACTACTGCCATCTAGCATGCATCTAGCGTAATATTTGTAATGTTGAGATGGTACAATAATACATTTGAAGACAGTTGTATTTTCGTAAGTCAATTAATATTTTATTGTATTGAAGTACTTCGTTACTTCTAATCTTTATATACTTTCTTCTAATCGTGTAATAGTCAATTAAAACCCACTCGAGTTTTGATTTTCTCTAGATAAATCTGCTCGTGTTCCACTCGCAGATTTATCGATAAAATCAAAACGTCTAGTGAGATTACTGTTGAAAAAAGTTATTATTTTTTTTTTAAATCTTGATTAAAGCTAAATTCATTTCGATTCAATGTGACAATGAGTCCATTACTAGACAATACTGCTGCCTTGCCACCACATGCCTGTGTAACCATCACAAATTACGGCATCAGTCACTTCTTTGTTGTGCTTGCTGAGGTGCGTGGTGTTGGCACTACTATAGTGAATGGACGGAATTGTTTTCGCCATTACATATCACTTGAAAACAATGACCTCAAAAAGAAAACACTTTCCCTTGTGGAAAATGTTAATTTAATTCACAAAATTGAAGAAAAAAAAAATCCAAATGTGAAGATATCCGAGATATTGAGAAGAAGAATTGGCATCCAGACTCTCCTCACTGTTTTTGCAGTTATTTTGTGCAGTATTACCTATAATTTTCCTATTGTAGCTTTTTTTTGCAAATACGAGGTACGTCCATATAGTAACTTTCCCACTCGTCCCACAGCTAGCAAACCATATGTTGCGCGAAGCGACTGCATGTACATGATAGAGTAATGTCCTGGCATGGCGCATGCGCTAGCAGAACTTCCCGAGTGCTCTCAGTAGCTTGGTTGCATTGGTTGAAGATGGACGCTCCTATTCCAGCTCCAGCCGAGTGTGAAGTGTGGTCAGTGATAAAGTTTTTGAATACACAGGGCATAGTGCAGATTTAAATTGATCGTCAGCTGTGCCAGGTCTACGGGCAAGCAGATGGTGCGTTGCTGCTGTAGACAATTTTCAGCAGGACGCCAAAATGTGCATGATGAGGAGCGCAGGGGGAGACCAACCATCATCATAGACGACCTTGTGGAGCAACGCACCATCTGCTTGCTCATGACATTAGGCTCATAGACCTGGCACAGCTGACGATCAATTTCAATCAGCGCTATGCCCTGTGCATTCAAAAACTTTATCACTGCCTGCACCTCATGCGGCGGGAGCTGAATTAGAAACGTCTATCTTCAACCAATGCAACAAAGCTACTGAGAGCACTCAGGAAGTACCGCTAGCACATGCGCCATGCCAGGACATTACTCTATCACGTACACGCAGTCGCTTCGCACAACATATGGTTTGCTACCTGTGGGACAAGTGGGAAAGTTACTATATGGACGTGCCTCGTATATTGAATTTTTGCCACAGTATTCAAAATTCTTTAAACAAAACGAGCAAAGCCCTATTTTGTGTCAACTTCCATTCAAGATCAATTATTTTATGTCCCCAGGAAAAAGTTAAATAGGGGTTCTAATGTAATCTATTTCGAAAGGTTACAAAGAACAAAATAAATACATTACGGTATAACCAAATTGTGTGATGAATTGATATCTTTAATAGCTGAAAGCCCACACCTTGCAATGAAATGTTGATAAAATCAATAGATTAAGTTTTGCAACGGTGTAGCACTGTTATCCAAAAGCAGGAATGAAATTTTTTTTCATAACCACGTGCTCAGCAAACATTTGGCACTAGCTAGACCTACTTCACCATTACAAGCAATGTATTTCTTACTTCTCTTTGTCATCTCCCTGTATTCCTCTTCTGACGGACATGCATAGTTATCACGCCAGTAGATTTCCATTCCCTGGCCTCTATGCAGTTCTAGGAGTTGCTCTGTGTACACCATAGTGGCTTCAGGATGATTCAGGCTTAACACTCTCTCCAGTGCCACGAACAACACATAGTTGGCAGCATTTATTGTGCTTGCAACGCCATATATAGAATGTGCCACAGGAATACCTCTGCGCAGGATTGAGTTGTCCTGGATGTCATCAATTCTGAAATTGTACAAGTATTTTCTTTTATACATCTTAAATTCATCTATAACAACAAATAAGATGATGACCAGAAACGGGAATTGTTGACAGTGTTAAATTCAAACATTTTCCTTGGGATGCAAACAAAGTAGACTATGGGTTAAAGGGTTATATGCTACATAAAATGAAACCTGAAAATAAATATATTAGGCTACAAAGTAGCTCTGTGTTCAACAATCTAGAGAATACAATTCATATTAAATCTTTTTTTTTCCAACTAATAGCGGGTATTTGACAGTTTGCCATTCACCCATATGGAATCAGTTGTGTACACCAAATTAAGTTAGCCATAGGAGGCTGATCTACGCAAAACCCACAATGAGATGAGATGAGATGATGGAAATTTATTGGGATGCCACATACGAAATGAAGCTCCTGGAGGAAATTACTGTGTTATCTGGACCATGAGCTTACCCAACATAAATTATAAATCAAGGGTATGCCAGGGATCAAATCTCTCAGCTTGCTCCCTGCTCAAGTTGAAGCAACAGAAGAAAATAGTGCTGTGTTAGATTGTCTGAATGAGGAGTGTGGACTATTCAAACTCTTATGTGTGTTCGTTTTTATATAACTTTACTTACACCATGAAAGTGTAACATTTATAACGAAATTTTTAGAGAATTTTGTAACAAAACTCACTGTGAACAATGTGACGAATCAAAACATAAAATGTATACCAAACTGTCTTGAAACATAATCTGTCCAGATTAAATATTTTAATAATATGATAGTTTTTTAAATATCTTTTTAATTCTGTGTATGTCGCAACCACTATAACTGATAATATAACAAGAACATTTCATTCTTTTTCTACTCCAATGGGTTTAGAAAACTCTTGTTTTTTTTTTTCGACCCCCTTCTCCTGAAATTTTTGTTACATGTGATATTGAATGTTTGATTGGTTGATCCTCACATGTTCTCACCAAAAAACCCACAAAGAAGAGAAACATGTCATAACAGGTTCTAGTGATCATCTCTGAAAAGGATGAAGCACTTATCATGATTATGAATCCGAAATTATTAAAGAAGACAGATGAATGAATTAACATGTTAAGCACACAATTTTAATTAACATAATGTAAACAATCAGTTATTGCCGATGATCAAACAAATACATCCAAGAATAAGGATAATTCACAATGAGCATTATATACACTTAATAAAGTACCCAATCAATTTTATATAGGTAGAAATATGCTCAAGCAAAAATAAAGAATAGCATTTTATGCGAACACAGTATAAGATCAAAAGCAGCAACAGAGAATATCATCTTGAAACAAGTGACTCTATTCACAGATTTCAAAGAGACATGTGACTCAGTTAATATTCGTGACCAGCCTCATGGTCTAGTGGTCAGAGCTTCTGGCTATAGTTCGTGAGGTCCCGGGTTCGATTCCCGGTTAGAGCACAGGAATTTTTCCTTAAAGGAGATTATTCCTGTGTTCGTCCATGGTCTAGAATTTAGGTTAAGTTTAGATTTAAGACCTCTCCTGGCACCACATTATCATAATCATCCTATCACATCATCGGGGTAATGTAACTCCACCTTCCAGACGCCCCAACCTCAGAAGTGGGTTACAATTAAGCCACGGCCAGGAGAGAAAACTATTATACTCTTATTACAATAGTCATTCACAAATTAATTGACAATATTATATATATATATATATATATATATATATATATATAATATATTATTTTACTTACTTACAAATGACTTTTAAGGAACCCGAAGGTTCATTGCCACCCTGACATAAGCCCGTCATCGGTCCCTATCCTGTGCAAGATTAATCCAGTCTCTATCATCACACCCCACCTCCCTCAAATCCATTTTAATATTATCCTCCCATCTACGTCTCGGCCTCCCCAAAGGTCTTTTTCCCTCTGGTCTCCCAACTAACACTCTATATGCATTTCTGGATTCGCCCATATGTGCTACATGTCCTGCCCATCTCAAACGTCTGGATTTAATGTTCCTAATTATGTCAGGTGAAGAATACAATGCGTGCAGTTCTGTGTTGTGTAACTTTCTCCATTCTCCTGTAACTTCATCCCGCTTAGCCCCTAATATTTTCCTAAGCACCTTATTCTCAAACACCCTTAACCTATGTTCCTCTCTCAGAGTGACAGTCCACGTTTCACAACCGGTAATATATTATATATTATTTTATTGACACAAAATCTATAAATGTTTGAGATATTAAACATGAGGACTTATATTATCACCGGAAATAGATATTTACTTTACAAAACTACGCAGAAAATAGGTAAACTAATTAAATATATATTTCCATTTCTTTCTCTCTGTTTTAAAATTTATTTTGATGTGCTTAATGAAAGTTGATCTTTCTTTTTGTTTAAAATAGTTTTGTAACATTTTAAAATTCCTTTTCAGAATGAAAAGTTAAATTTGTTCAGATCAAATTTCTGTACATCTAAGGGACAAAACTGAAATTCTTTTAATCATTTACAATCATAACACAGTGCTCTCTTAAACTGATTGAGCATATTGGAAATTGCTATAATTTTCGACACAGTGCATCTAATCTTACAAAGGTCACTTGCACTCTTCAGAGATGCAATAGCAGAGCCCTTTCATCATGCGGCATGCAAGTTAGCTGCAAAAGAATCTCGAACCCAGGTTTTCAGCTCTACATGCTGAAACGGTTATACATGAAGAAAAGAATTATATTGTTTATAGTTTCCTGGATCAAAATATGTTGCCAGCTCCCACTCCTTCTGTCTGATACACTCCCAATTTTCTAACTAAAACATGGATTGAAAAACGATTAAGATATTTATCACTAAAGAAAATTCTCTGAAAATCTTATTTGCACCTGTAGGGCAGAGTTTGTGAGTAACAGAGACTCCTATTTATAAGTTGTCCTGATATTTGTTTCTGTTGGCAAGAGGAGAGGTATCATTTACTTGTTTACAGATGATACGATAAGCAGTGTATTATACATCACCAGTGTATGTCATCATGAACTTTGCTCAAGTGAGATGTGTTGAAAGAAGCAAGTCTCTCTAGTTACGCAATATCGTAGGGTACAATATGTTTTGCTACCATTTGAAACAGCGTATACTGTATGTATTTATTTATGAACTAAGTGAAATATAAAAGCTACAGGACGTTTAAAAGGAAGTTCCAAAGGAAGTAAAGTACAATGACTGCAAGAGACATGTTCGGTAAATTAGCAGAGAATTATGTCTGCGAAAATTCCTGACTTAAATCTGTATTACTTTTATTTTGTGGGGAACACAGAGGGGAAAATAAAAATAACTCACAAACATTAGAAGAATTAAAAGACAATATTTTGCCTATGACAGGTAAGAAAATTCATTATACGAAGTAGCCTACAAAGGAAAAGTACTGAATAAGTAAAAAAAGAATAAAACAACTTATGTTCAGTGTAAAGTAACTATTTATGATAGAAGAGTATGTGAGGCATAAATAGACGGAAAGCTTTCATAGATTTACTACTTCACAAAGATTCACTGTGGGAACTGTGTGTCTCGTGGCGTATGTCCATGTAATAATCAAATTCTTGCTATAAATGGGACACCATGTCCACATCTGTGATTTTGATCGCAGTAGCAATACACTGTAGTAATTTTGGCAGACCTGGAGGTGCAGATGATACATACAATGTCCTTCATATACGGTACTCATATTCTCAGACCACAGAAAAAAAAACATAGGAAGTACGAAATAAAGTCAGGCAACATGGGTGGCAACTGCGAAATGCCAGATCAATAGTAGTAGAAAGGTCAATACAGTGATGAGGAAGAGGATCATTCTGGTAAAGCCAGATTTCATTGTGAAAATGGAGAGGTTCCCATCCATGTCGGAGTTATGTAACTGCTATATAGTGCTCATACATCTGTAGAATTAGCCATTGCTGCAGCATCCTCAGTCATTATGGGTACGAGCTGTGGATTTTCCATTTGATCTTAGGTGAATCTAGACTTGTTCCATGGTGGCATGAGGGTCTCTGTGCCCCATAGTAGCAGATTATGGCGATTGAGCTTACTGTTTACATGAAATTTCGCTTCATCACTGAAAACTACACAGCCTCAAAATCATCTTCCAAGTCCACTTGCACCTCTATGCACTGGTAGCACATGATCTTGTCCTTCAGTGTCAAGGTTTGTCTCAACAGCAACTTGTATGGATTGATGATAAAATGCTTATGGACAACACGATATGGAGTTTTATGGGACAGCTACAGCTGACAACTGGCTCAAGACGTACATTTTTGCAGGCTTGCTGTGAATCAGTGGAGGCTTCTCAAGGGGGTTGCAGGTTCGTACACCCCCCAGTAATGTACTAATCTCCCGTCTTTGTTACTTTTAAAAATATAATTTTATTTTACAATTTTCATTCATGACTATCTGCAGCTGGCATGTTGTTTTGTACGTCTGCAGGAGCCTCCGAGCCTCTTGGTTTGCAAAGACATTGAAAACCTATGGAAGATAGTTTATAGAGATGTTCGGCTAGTGCGGGGACAGGGGGGTTAGAGGCGTGGTCTACTGCTTTCCTCATTGAGAATGGTTTGTCGCACTCCCTGACATGGACACCAACGTCAGTGCAGAAGAAACTAAATTCACTGGGAAAGTATCTGTTTCAACTAAACATTTGTCCAAAGTAATAAGCATGAAAAATGTATCCATTCGGCTTGTGCAACGAACAGTCGCATATTTCGCATATTATTTTCTCAACCTACATGCACACAAACGGCATAATACATAAAGGAGCTTGTATTTTGTCTTAAAGTTCTAAGAGTTGTCGTTCTGACAATAAGTGCTGCTATCTCCCAACAGTCTACGAAAGCTGCATTTTAATTTTATGAACGAAAACGTTGCACTTGGTACTTGGTAGCATTCTGATGACGATTCTGTGCTCAAATGTTTTTCATGAGTGTAAATTGCAATATAGAGAGCTCCGCCCACGATCCCTTCCACTTTTGGACTTTCTGTATAGATAGGTATGTTTGTATTTAGTCATTTTACTTATTAATTGCATATAAATTAGCTTTATATGTATACACCCTCAGGTATACACGGTTTTAAACTTTAAAGTAAAGTATGTTTAACTCCTCTTCGATATCCATTGTGCACCACCATATTTTCAAACCACCAGCCGCCACTGCTGTGAATGCTTCTCTGATTCTATTGGCATTAGCATCTGCCGCTCTCTAAGTCTTTCTTTTACACACAAAACCAACTTCTTTCAATTGATGGTATTAAAAACAGATAATCTTCGAAGATGGTGGATCTTTACCAAAACGTGTGTGAAAATGTTATACAGTAAAACATCTATCAATCAAAATAAGCATAATTCTGCAAATGAGTTAACCTCAACATAATAGGCCGAAGCAAAATCTATACAACCATTCTCTTCTCCTGAGACTTTATTTTATTATTATTATTATTATTATTAGGCCTATTATTATTATTATTATTATTATTATTATTATTATTATTATTATTATTATTATAACAATAATATTCAAGAGCTTCCACAACCAATAAAACAAACTTGCTTATAGGAATATATTCATTATCAATACATTTTTAAAGTAATATAAGACAGTACAACATCTTATTCCAAAATCTTGAAAATTCTCATGTTTAGGGAATAGAGGGAAATGTGATGTTGGAAATATGGCAATTCTATGGAAATGTTCGCTCAGACAATCATGACCAGTAAAAAACCGAAATATGGCAACAGCAGTTTTATGAGACAATTCAGGGATTTGATTAGGGTTCTCCAAAAGTTTACAATTTTCATTCATCAACTTATGATAATTTTAATTCATTTTCGTCTTCATTATCCATTTTATTGATTCATCAAGGAATGCCCAAGCTTAAAAGTAGAATTGATTGAACAACCCCAGAAAGTAATGAATGATAGTAAAAGTTACATTGATAGTTTTAAATATAATTTTGAAAATAATTCACAAGCAAAAGACTTGCAATTTATAATAAGCTTTTTTTCACTAAATAATAACAAAGTTGTATTTGAAAATATAACAGATTTAAGTCAATGGTATTTATTTGTAACAAGAGCAGCGAAGCACATGGATATGGCTAGTTAACGAACAAAACTGTCTTTCCTATATTTGAATGGTGAATTTGCAAAACGACCTAAGTCCACATTTTGGGGGTTTTGAGTTGAGAGCATGATTATGTTACTGTGTGTAAGGGGCATCGTATAGTAGCAGAATGATTTTAATCCACGACTTTTGTATCGTTTTTCTTAGCAGCAGAATATTTGGTTAAGGGGCAAAACGACTTTAGTCCTGGCCTTAAGTTGTTTTACCTGTCAAGTACTGAAGAAACTTACATAATATGTAATTTCAATCATACAATCAGCTGACAAAATGTTTTTTATCTGTTATTATTGGTAATTTTTTAGTGGAAAAAATTTCTTACGTTTGAAGAACAGAGCATGAAAATGAAAACCAATATGCTTAGTAATCATGATAAACTCGTAGCTGAAGTAAAAGGTATTGCAAAATGGAGCCAAGTTAAGCATCGAGAGAGAGGGTTTTCTTGCTGTTACATTTGACTACATGAAAAATGTATGCTTGCCTAAACACCAGTTCAGGATATGTACTACTATCGCCAGCTTACCGTCCCAGGTTTCTCTGTGCACAACATGAAAACTAGTGAAATGTCCTTTTGTGTCTACCATGAGGGGCAGGCCATGAAAAGTCTTAATGAGGTATGTAATTTTCTCCTGCACACTACTTCAATAACTGTGTCCCATCCAGTACATTAAAGAACTGTGATTGTTTTGCTACAGTTGTCCGAGACAAAATAAGAATAACACAGTGATCAAATTCTTAATGGCAATAAGTACTCAGAAACATTTCTTCAACATCATACTTTTCTCCATCAGAGGTCTGCGCTCTTGTGATTAACAAATTGTTCAAAATAATGTTCAACAATTGCAATAAGGTTATTTTATGATTTTGATATTAATACATTTAGTTAAATATGTTTATGTGTCAGTAACCTAATAATTATGATGCAGGATTGAAGTTAATTTCTGAAGATAATTAATTTTTTACGACCTGAAGAAGAGTACAGAAGTATGAATTTTTATACTAAAACTATTTCTTTTACATATATCTTACATATGAAAAATTATATTGTAAAAATATATGGTTCAGCGAGACCAAAAACAGTTTTCTTTAATTTTTTCAAAACTACTTCTAGAGGCTTAAGTCGTTTTGCAAATTCATCATTCATTTGTTGTATATTTCCTCTTTCTTCCTTGCTTATTTATTTTCTCATATCATGGGCTTCCTGGAAAAAGTTAATAAGTAATAAAACTTGCCAACTTTTTCCAGTAACCCTCGATATAAGGAGTTGATTCACGTGAATTTGCAGTTGTATGTAAGGTAGGCTACAAGTTAAGAATGATTATGTAATTGTGACAGGAATGGCAAGGCCATAAAACAAATGACGATGTATTATCAGAGCTTAAAATCAAACCTGCTCTTGAAAAAAGTCCAGCAGTACAGGAAAGTACATGTTGAAAGAATGATGAGAAATAGATTAACAAACTGAATTTTAAAGCACAAACAAATAGGAAAACACAGCCAGAAGAATTCTTAATGAACAGTAGTAGCCTAATAATTTATTGCTGGAATAAAGATAAATATTGTTTTTTTTTAAAGCACAAACAAATAGGAAAACACAGCCAGAAGAATTCTTAATGAACAGTAGTAGCCTAATAATTTATTGCTGGAATAAAGATAAATATTGTTTTTTTATATATGTTGTTGTTGTTGTTTTCTAATGCCAGGCGTTTGACAATAAAGTCATTTGACCTCTTGCACTCCAATATTTTTCAAAGATATTATCATGACTAGCCACTGAAGCACAGATTTTGAGGTGTTCCAATCCATTTCTTGGTTTGAGTTGCACAATGGGCAGTTAGGGGACTGATATATTCCAATTCTATGCAGGTGTTTGGCCAAACAATCATGGCCTGTTGCCAATCTAAATGCAGCTACAGACGATTTTCGTGGTAAATCGGGAATTAACTGTGGATTTTGATGCAGAGAGTTCCATTTTTTCCCTTGGGATTGAGTTATCAAATTTTGTTTGTTGAAGTCTAAGCATGTAGATTTAATAAATCTCTTCACAGAGTAATACGTAAATTTAGTAACAGGTCTGTAAGTAGCAGTGCTGCCCTTCTTTGCTAAAGCATCCGCATTCCACAATGGGATGGTATCCATTGGAATACAATTCTTTTATTGAGTGATATTAATTGAGAGAGCATTTTAGTTATTTCTGCTGTTTGAGATGAAGGTGTGTGTTTAGAGACGATTGATAGAATAGCTGCTTTGGAGTCTGACAATATAACTGCATTCGTAAATTTATTGATGTGGCATAGAAGATTCCTGAGACATTAATTTATTGCAATGATTTCACCATCAAAACTTGTTGTTCCATATCCAAGAGATCTAAAAAGTGAGAAGAGACAGCACGTAACACCTGCACCGGCACCTTGTTCTCTGGAGATCAAGGATCCGTCGGTGTATAAATGAAGCCAGTTTTGTTGAGGGTACCTAATATTAATTGTCTCTAAAGACAATTGTTTCAGCATTTCATTGTTTACTTCTGATTTCAGTATTTCTTCTGTTAAATTTAGATTATATTCTATATTTAATAGAGTTAAAGGGTTTGGTTTAATTTGTAAGGTTTCTTTTAAATTCGGGATATTGATTTTCTGTTTTAATTCTTGAACAATGGATACGAAACTTTTTTGAGTTTTAAATCTACAAAGAGGACTGTATGAATGCCAATTGTTACCTGGTAATCTGATAAGTTT
Organism: Periplaneta americana; assembly: GCF_040183065.1. Classification (NCBI taxonomy): domain Eukaryota; kingdom Metazoa; phylum Arthropoda; class Insecta; order Blattodea; family Blattidae; genus Periplaneta; species Periplaneta americana. Next base: position 72,280,909 of record NC_091127.1, on the reverse strand, counting down.
TTCATACTGAATCAGTGCTTTTTCTTGTATTGTCATTTTGATGCTGTTAATATTAGTGAGAATCTATAGAATCTATTGGCGTTGTTTTGATTCCACCAGTAATGAGTCTGAGAGCTTGGTTTTGAACATATTCTATGTCGTTTATGAAAGGTGAAGTAATTAAAATTTCTCCGCAGTATGTCAGCACTGGCTGTATAAACATTTTGTATGTAGTGTTCAAAGTATTCCTAGAGCATCCCCATTTCTTTCCTGCTAGACTTTTTAGAAGGGAGAATCTTTTACGAGCTTTTTCAGAAATGTATTTCAAATGGTTGCTCCATGTTAACTTACTATCGAAAATAACTCCAAGATATTTGGATTCATAAGTCCTAGGAAGGTGTTGGCCATTGTATTGGATATTGAATTCTCTTTCTTTTTTACCGAGTGAAAATATTTGGTAGTTACTTTTGCTTAAATTGAGTGTCATCAAATTTGATGTATTCCATTCATGTAGTTGATTTAGAGCTTTAAGAGCAGAATTTTGAATTTTGTCTCTATGTCTGTAAGATCCGGAAGTCCACAAAACTATATCATCTGCAAATAGTGCTGTTTTCATGTCTGATTCCTCTAATAGGGAGGGTAAGTCATTTATATAAATATTGAATAAAGTTGTGCTGAGGACAGCGCCCTGAGGTAGACCTCGATATGTTTATCTGTAACTAGAAAGTGAGTTATTGAATTTAGTGGGCAATGAATCTTTGACTAAGGAATTCTGATATCCATCTGAACATATTGCTGGAAATACCTAATTTCTGGAGTTTTAGTAATAATTTATTTCTCCAAACAGAGTCATATGCTAACTGAAAGTCAATAAATATTGCCAAGGTATCTTCTTTCTTGTTAAAACTGTCTTTTATTTCTTGGCCGAGGCGTATGACTTGTTCATTGGTAGAGTGTAGTTGTCGAAAACCGGCTGGTCTTGGTGATAAAAGATTTTGGGATTCTAAATACCAAGTTAATCTGTTGGAGATCATGGACTCCATGGTTTTTGCTATCATGCTTAATAGTGCTATTGGTCGATAACTATTAACATCATGAGCAGGTTTCCCTTTTTTTGTCAATTGGTACAATGATTGCTTTCTTCCAAGCTGCAGGAATTAAGGTGTTCCATGATAAATTGAAAATGGATAAAAGTACAGACTTGGCTTTTTTCCCCCAGATGTTTAAAAAATTCGGAATGAATGTTGTCGGGGCCAGGAGATTTCTTGGTTTTTAAATTTTGTATAGCTAGAGTTAATTCTTTGGAAGTAAAATTTTTATGAAATATTTCAGGTTCTGTACTAGTAATATTGTTTTTATTATTTTTATGTAATTGTCTTTTGATAAATTTGTCAGTTTTTTTGATATCGGGATGTAATCTGTGAGAGTTTGAGAAGTGTTTATTAAATGCGTTTGCTATATCTCTACTATCTGTTAGTGTTTTGTTATTATGAATAATAGGTTGGCTAGTATTTTCCTGTGTACTGGAAATATTCTTCAGAAATTTATATGTTTTAGCGCTATCGGTTCTGTAATTAATATTTTCAATAAATTTATTGAAACTGTTCTTTTTTGCTGTCATGATTGCTTTTTTATATATAAAAACCACTCTAGCACCCCCAGAAAGAGTACATACTCGTGTTCAGGAAGCATTACACAAAATTTTAAAACAAGTATTTAATTAATTAGAAAATGAAAAAGTAAAAAGAGAAAAAGAAAAACACAGAAATTAACAGTAATTGAAACTTTATATTGCGTATCTAAACAATAATTTCTAATTGATTTTTTAAAATAAGGAGCATTAGCAAATTGAATGTTTGGTAATTTGGCTGTTACCTTGTTATAGAGCCTTGGACTGGAGTTGCTACTGTGATTATAAGCTACAGTTTGGTACATTGAGATTCTGTCAAGCATATATTTTATATTTAAGCAGGCCATTCAATTAATTGATGATGATGATGATGATGACGAAGTACTGAATTCAAGAATAAAATATTGACATAAACTACTACAAACATACAGTGTGTTAGTAGGCCTACGATGGTTCTTCTTAGGAATATTAACAATATCCTCTCCTTCTCCAGCTCATTCCTTTTTTTTTTTTCTTTCTTTTTTTTTTTTTCCATGTCAATGTCATTGAATTGTGATGTGCAATATCAATGTGTATCTTAATCAAAACCCTTTACGTTGTATATGGCTCCTTTTTGTGACGTAAAAGAAAAACTAATTTTTTTTTTTATCCATGCACTTACACTGGTTTTATTTTTAAGTAATGAAGAAAATAATATTGATTTTTGTTTTTTGGTCTAAGACAATGTATTTAACTGCAATGAAGTTAAGTTATTTCTTGAATTTGTGCCGCAAATCGACTGATTCTGAACAAAGAATGCATGCACATGGGAACAATAATCGAAAACAGATGGTACTTGGAACCGTGAAATGTCATCCATACAGAGAGAATGACAAATTGAGGTTTTGGTATTTTGTATTGATTTAATAATTATTTAATACTGATAAACGTATTTTGTTTACATGGATAAAGTGAGCGCCTGAAAGTTCTTGGTCCACGAAAATTGATATATCAGTACAATGAAAAGATGTTATTAAACTTGAATTTGTGCACTCGACCAAAGAACAAACAAAAATGAACAAAATATTCTAACTGACATAGCACATGGGCACACCTCCTAAAAACAACTGCAATAAAGAAGGAAAAACAAAATTTGGCTAAACTAGCACACAGTTCCCTTCATACTCTGTTTATACACCTTCAAGTGTTTAGAGCTCTCTCCTCAGTCATACCAACATAACTTTGGAGGTATTACGAAACTTTCACGCTAGTGCACACTCACACAATGCCTTGCATATTGTCACTGCGCTTCTAAAATCTGCTATGTGCATTTAAAGAGATTTTTCAAGAGAAAAAAAAAACATTATCGCTATTATTTCACTTGATTTTCGAAGATACTTTAGCTATAATTACATCATTTTTCATAATAATGACTGAAATTATACCGAAAGTAGCTTTGAAAATCAAGGGAATTAAATCAATCAATCTTCTTAATGTATCCAGCTGTTTGCTGACAACATAAAGTCCACTATAGTCCACTGTAGTCTATTCACTTGTTGTTTTTCACGAGAAACGAGGGGTATTTTGATCGGTGTTCATTATAGATGCCTGTTGCTAGTAGCCAGAGGTGGGGTGTAGTCAATACATACTGCAGGGCTGTGTCTTCTGCAACTGGTACTGATGATTTTAATTTATTTCTTTTGTGGTTTATGGATGGACAGTATAGAAGAAAGTGTTCCAGATTTTCATCATGATTATTACACTACAGACAAGTAGGATTATCAGAAATGTGAAATCGATGTAGGTACAATTGAGTGACAATGTGACCTGTTCTGGCTCCTGTTAAAAATGTTTGAACATGTCTGGGCAAGTTTTTGTACATTTCCAGGTCATTTGGTTTCTTTTGTACAGACTGTAAAATTTTTCCTTTGTCAGAAGAGAGCCAATTGTTGATCCATAGGTTTGTAAAATGAGACTTTACTGAAGCAAAAGGATTGGATAGAGATATCACTTGAAGAGGTCTTGGTTGCAAATATGTTGCCTGTTTTGCAATATTATCGACTTTCTCGTTTCCAGGTATACCACAATGACTAGGTATCCATTGAAATATTATTTTCTTTTGGAGTTCTTTTAGTTTACTTAGTTGTTTCTGAATTGGAATAATTATATGTGCATATGGGTTTGGTACATATCTAATTATATTAAATATAGCCCCCTTGTAGTCGGTAAGTATACAAATAGATTTTTTCAGAAATTTGAGTAACACACTGAAGAGCAATTCAGTGTCAAGACCGGAGGAGGATGAACATGGTATGAAATAAATAGTCCCTCAATCGGATCTCCGGGTAGGGACTGCACTAAGAGATACCAAGAATCGTACTAAAATATTATTTGGAAGGGAATTAAAAGTGATACTGTTTTTTTTTCTCCTGAAAAATAGCTGATTCTGAAGGCGCAGTAACGATATACAAATCTGTAACAGGTTAGGTTAAGTTAGATTAGACTTTTGTTATGCCTTGCATGTACGAAAAATTTGTGCAAGATTTTCAAACACTTAGCAAAGACAGGTGATTTTTTGCTTTGTGATGATGTCAGTAGCCCTACTGATCTGTAGTAAGGTAGTTTAATGGCGAATGTACAAACAAAGATACATTTCGAAAATTGGGTTCTCCCACCCTCAATATTATTTGTTCTGCTAATTTTTTAATGCTTATTCCATTATGTCTAATGCAAGTGATGTTCAAATTACATCACATCATGTCTTTCATACCCCTACGCTTCCTTCTTTCACTACAAACACAACATTCTACATCCACTACGATGCATCTCTCATTTCAAAGTAATTTACTACATTTTCGAACAATTTTCCTTTCTTCGAATAACTCATATCCCTATAAAATCCTTAACTTTCCAACTCCATCTTCACAAAAAAAAAAATCCCATTGGCCTATAGGGCTAGATTCAACAATTCTCACTCAAGAAATCATCAGAACTGTGAGCTAGTCTCACAGAAAATTTTACCTCCCGTCACAGATATCATGATATCAAAATTGAAGTTCGTTTGCAATGATATACGTAACAACATGCTAATATTTCTCAATATTATAATTCTATTGTTGTAAAACAGCCACCAAGGTAGCCTATACATATCTTTACACATGAGTTACTGGTAGACATCATAGGCTATGTCTATTTTTTATGAAATTGATAGGCTTTATATTGATACATTTTTATTCTACTTTTCGCGCTCTTTTCAGTGGTGCAAAGCATTATCTCCTACACGTAATAATATGCGATTTAGCCAGTTGGAAAGTGTAGTATGTGCCATATGGTATCGAGGTAAAGAGCACTTTCATTTAGCTCTTCTGTAAAATTCTCCAGTATATGCCCACAGATATGAAAATGCAAGGGAATTTTCAAAATATGAACACAGGTGTAAAGTTGGTACTTACAGCAGACTAGAATTGTGAAGCATCTGTACAATATCTCCAACAACATTCAGTTTATCTGATGGAATTTTTAACCAATAGTTGAAGGCATGGGCCAACTTCGCTCGTATCTGTTTGCCAGGAACTTGCAGGATATATTTGAACGGCTGCATTAGTTTCTGAAATAATAATTTACAACATTAAATCTTTTGTGATCAATTGTAGGCCTATTCAAGTATCGGTAGCTATTATAACAAACGGTGAATGTAGAGTATCCAATGCCCACTGAACGAATATTTCACTTTTATCACTGCCAATGTTGCGCTGTAATCGTATATGCAAGGTAGGCTATAACAAAAACCTAAACTAACCAAACCTAACCTGTCAAAGAAGCAACAAGTTATACTAAATATGTGTAAAATTGGCCTATGTCTCTATAGTGGGCGGGACATAAGTAACATTGACCTAACAAACAACACACTTAACAGGAACAAGCATGATTTTGCAACAGATCCAATTAATAACTAGACCTATAGAAAAAGTCTGGGATAAATGACTTTACAGCTATACTGATAACATAACTTGCACAGCTACAGACAAACTTCAGTTTACGTTTCCTTCATTTCCCTCTGACTCTACCACTTCCATCTTGTGCACACAAAATAAATTGTTTTAATTAGTGCTTTTTCTTATGCACGAAACCTTCTTTTGCATAAAATCAACAGTTAAATGTGTAATCAATCGGTACAAAAACAGTACCAAAACAAGGTTTTCTGGGTATATATAAACAAGTAAAACCGGCTTACACATCTGTGTGTAAATAATTCATAATTTAGTAATATTCGTTGCTGCAATTGAAAATTATTCAGTTAGTATAAGAAACCAACTAGCTATCCTGTTTAAATTTCTTCACTAAATTCATGTCCCATCCCTATGAAATTAATCACTAAAGAGGTAACCTAGTAGGCCTATATCTTTAGTAACTAACAGTAACTCTGTTCTGTTTTAATCTCAGTGGTTGTCTTGGCCTGTGTTGCAAACTTCAATGCTGAAAATTTTCTGAACGCTATAAAATGCTAAAATAATATTATTTCACACTACTGAATCGAATTCATGTCATAACCCAAACATAGTAAGTTATTACAATTTAATATGTTACATAACTTCGTCACTTAACATTAATTACAAAAAAAATCAAAGCAATGTCCTTAAGAATTACTTAGCACTATAATTATTCTTCTTTTACTTCGCTTAAAAACAAGGTATGTGAGCATGAAGAGCCGCATAATACAACACCGTATTGCGCTTGAAAATGTATAGGTTAAGTCACGTCTAATACGTAAATAACAATATTATAATCTCATTTTCACTTACGGCTTCTTCATTTCTACCCGCCAAAGTGACAGGATTACTCCCTGAAAAATCATGTAAGTTCATTTATTACCTCGTCTATGTCTCTGTCACCCGTTTTGCTATAAGGAATCCCGTTTCCATTGCCATGTCCTTCCATTTTGAACAACTTCCTTTGTATAATCACGTTTTTCCCTAAAAGGGAAATGTTTATAATTCGCCCCAACAACCTGACAAACTGTAATTCTCCAATCACTGTGTAAAATAACTGCCGGATCAATAATCACACTACCATTTGTAAACGCGTGTACAGTTTTGTAACACATTTCGAGGCGCTGCTTAGATCGTGTTATCGAGAAGGCTATGACACGCATGCGCACACTCGCACGTAACAACGCGAACATCGTGGTAAATTCGAATTGCAAATCACAGCGAATACCGCGCGTCAGTAGCAGTAGTATGCCTGCAAAAAGATAAAGGCGGATAAAGGTTACATGCCATGAAGACACTTGGGGTGCATGAAGGTAGAGCCCCATGCTTTCTTGACCGCGGCACTAGAAGGTGGTGGTGTGGTCGGCACCACGCTGCGACCGTCTTTTACCCCTGGAAAGACCAGGCTGAGTGGACCTCGGAGTCGTTCTGAAAGTTTGGAAACGAGAAAATCCTGCCACCACCTGGGATCGAACCCCGACCTTCCAGTCCATAGCCAGCTGCTCTACCGAGCTACCCGTCCGCTGAGTAGTAGGTCTACAGTTTATTTAACGACACTTCCAACTGCAAAGGTTATTCAATGTCGAATAGAGAAGAGGCAAACATCTATAAAAAAATTAACGTTTTTAGCCGAAGCGCAATGGCCTTGAATTTTTAGAATTTATATAAAATTATTCCCTTCACTAAATAATTACTATTTGACAACCTTCCGCTTGACAGACTGTAACCTTAAGTTGTTACGGCTCATTTAATACTTGCGAGATAATTGTCCTTATTAAATCACGGAACTTTATGCACTAAAAACCTGAAAATATGCATGCAACTATGCGGTTAAAACTGTTGAAATATGCGATAAAAATTTTAAGCTATGCACTAAAAATACACTTTAGAACTTTATTTGGTTTAATAATACGATATAAATGAAAATAATTTAAATTGCATATTATTATCATCAAGCCATCATTTTCATTAATTTTTCTATAAATGAATTAATTAGTCATTTTACGTGGTAGTTTACATACATACACACATACATGTTTTCGAGAAAATGTAAAATTTGTTGAAGGGTACCGGTAAGCTAGCAAAAAAGATTGAATGGCACTGGTGTAGAGTTTCTGATGGAATTTTTAACCAATAGTTGAAGGCATGGGCCAACTTCGCTCGTATCTGTTTGCCAGGAAATGAGAGATGTGGTTAGCGTCACAATACAGGGGTAAATTTGAAAAATATATAGTGGAGCTCTTCGTTGTCTCCTTATCATTGTTAACTATTAATTTGGTTGTAGGCTTTAAGTGAAAAGCTTTGTAAGAATGAACAATATTTTTAAAGCGAAATATATATGCTGATGCTGCGTATTAGAGACTCTCCACTGGAAGCTGGGCGAATAGTACAATAATTCGAATAAAAATTTAATGTCTCCTGGAAAGTCAAAAAATTACAGACGATTAAAAACAGTTTCTCTACGTCTGGCTCGTCATCACCGCCTTCTGATATCACCTTCATTCACTATGTAAGGTTTGTCTCTTATAGTACATAATATATTGGAATCTTAAAATCACTTCATCTAAGAATTCATTATCCCAACTAACCATAATTATACTGTAATGTAATATAAAACCTTAACAGTGCGAACTCTTTACATACATACATACATACATACATACATACATACATACATACATACATACATAAGTGTTCTGCTCATCGGCAGGTCTTTCACTGCAAACCCAGCATTCTCCAATCTTTTCTATTCTCTGACTTTCTCTTAGTCTCCGCATATGATCCATATATCTTAATGTCGTCTATCATCTGATTTCTTCTGCCCCGAACTCTTCTCCCGTTCACCATTTCTTCCAGCATTTTTGCAGTTTTTCTTGAGAAGGATAAATATGCGGTAGCTTAGCTTCCCGTTGCTTTTCGCACACCACTCTCTCTTCCGCATTTTTAATAGATCCCAAGGGCCTCAGCGTGAAAGTGAAGAGAGTGGATTTGACTAATTGGGCTCTCCAGACTTCACCGAAATTCACCGTAAGGGGTAAATATCAGTTCTATCGGGGTTTTTGACCCAATCAGAGACCCAATCCCAATAAGTCTTTGCCCCCAAACTCTTTACAAGGTACTTAAAATAATTCCCAGGTCACTGAAGCTTGTCTTCGGCGTTGCGTAGCCCACCACTTGGTTTTCTTAGTAGTTTATTTTACGACGCTTTATCAACATCTCAGGATATTTAGCGTATGAATGAGATGAAGATGATAATGCCGGTGAAATGAGTCCGAGGTCCAGCACCGATAGTTACCCAGCATTTGCTCATATTGGGTTGAGGGAAAACCCCGGAAAAAACCTAAACCAGATAACTTGCCCTACCGTAAATCGAACCCGGGCCACCTGGTTTCGAGACCAGACGCGCCAACCGTTACTCCACAGGTGTGGACCCCATCACTTGGTCGTCGTCTGGTTCTTAACACCACCGCGCTCCACATAATATCTAAATACATACTGCAGTGTAAGGACGAAATGGATTATAGGCTGAAAAATGTGAAGGTTGTTATCTATTAGTTATTACAAACAACCCGTCAGCCTTGAGGAAGTTCAAGAGAAACATGAGGATTACAGTGATAACAGTTCTGAAAGTCACGCTTAATTAGAGGTCATTAGCAGGGCTATGATTTTTATGTAATATCAGATTTGAAATATGTAAATATTTATGCAACAAAAATAGGCAAAACATGTATTGAAATATGTAATATGAGAAAAATATGTAATATTTGAAACAGGCAGGTTTACATTAGGATGGTATTGAACCATTACTATTCGTACATGACATACATTTTCTATTTTAATTGTTTTCCTTGCAAAAAGGATTAAATCAAGTTATAGTATGCCTAGAACATGTGAAATTATTTTTCTCACATTACTTTATTGCGCAGTGAAATAATACGTATTTTCGAGATTCTGGGGAATCATTAAATTTAATGTTGCTGATCAGATAATATCCGTTTATAAGCTGAAAATGATATCTCTACGTCGCAGGATGTTGCTGGAACAAATTTCAAGAAATGAAACTTCCCTGGAACGACATCAGCATGGAGATCTTATTCTTCTCCGTTCAGAGTCTTGCACACTGCAAGTTGAATAATTATCCTGGATTTCTTTCCATAACTTCACGGAATTTGTTCAGCACCTTCTATCCGATATCTCCCTGTACAGCACTAGGTCTCCTCTTGACGTCATCGACAATATGCAACACTCTTGTGGAGAAAGTCCAACAGCCTCTAACATCTTTATACTCCCAGCAATAAAACCAAAATTGCTATTAATAGCCTATATGCAATGGAGCATCCTAGTTTCGGTTCATCAAAAAATTGTGACTCACGGACAGGCATATTTTACTTTTTCGAAATTGTAATTTAAAAATCCACAGCCTGTAACCAAGTACAGTACCTCATCTTGTTATAACTAACTCAGAGTCATAGGCGGAGTTATCGGGGGGGGGGGGCATGGAGGGCACTGTCCCCCAAACTTGTCTGAACTCATTTATTTTTTATTAACGTTAGAAAATATTGAATTCTAAAGATCTTTTTTTGCTTTTGTTCATGATCAAGTTTCTATGCTTAAATTGACGAATTAGTGTCTTCAGATCATGTGTCTGGACTATAATATATTTATTTTAAAATTTTGAATGTATAAGAATTTCTATACCTCATTTGAGGAATGGAAGCAGAGTAATGTTTCTTTTGTAACAGCCTGTACTCGTGTGTAAGAAGTCTGCAGGTGTTCAGGCCGCCACTTGGAGAAATATGAATAACATACTGTACAACAATGCAGAAAAAAGAAAAATGATCCCAGTATAATGTTTAAACTTAAAGACGAGGTTAAATAAAATAATTAGAGTTTACATTTCATATGATATCTTCACAAAATCTTAATATAAAAAAGTTTCTGTTAGCACTGTTACGTAGTTTTATTGATGTATATGTGTTTCTGTACGAGAGAGAAAAGCGGAAGATTGTTTTAAATTATTCCCTATTATAATTTGTAGTAGATCTACAGTTCAAGCCCTATACAATTCGGTCCGAAACGTCGCAGATATGGATGTAACACTGTAAGAAACATATACCCCGAAAATACCTTTATTCCGATATATTGTACTGTATATTGGCGTTCGAAGATATCTGCCTTAACGATTTTATGATCATGTAAGCGAACTTTCTATCCACGGGATAAGTCAGAACCAAAGACATGAAAAAATGAAAAATTTTGAAAGAGTTCCGCTAATTCCTAATATGTGGGACCATTATTGGGACCGTTAAAAAGTGTCAGTGAAAATGATTATGTAGATTAAGCATCAATTATTCTCATAATTGACAATATTAGCGGTTTCCAGTTAAACTCAGTGTTGTTTTACAATCAGTAAAGTGAGATGAAACATTGAATTCTATAATACGGGTACATTTATGTACGATTGGTGACCACCGCCATCTGTTCGTGAAAGTAATAATTAAAGAAGCCACACTTACCAACAAATTATGGAAAACTATCGATTAGTAGGATCAGATATATTTGAACGTCAGTGTACGACGGTCAAGTTATAGGGGTGAGAGGAGGTAAATAATGTCCCCCATAATCCCGTTATATGGGGATTCTATGGTTTTGCTTTGCCCCCCTCCCCCCAAGGAAACGGTTCTCTCTCCGCCCATGCTCAGAGTGTATGGGGTTGTTGGGTAATTGGTTTTTGTAACACTGAACACGTTGTGGAGTTTAAACAAAAACTTTCTTCATTGTCGAAATGAGCTTATTAAATTGAGGACAATTACCTCGCACTTCTCCGGCACCTCGTTGAAGTCTGTGAGCTAGACAGGTGAAATAGATTTTATTAACACAGAGTACCTTTAATGCAGTAGCCGCTTTCAACATACAGTACTGTTCGACCGAGTGGTAATGTCGCATCTCGGTTTCCCCCACCCGCTTCTGCTGGTCCCTCTGTAAAGGCTAGTGACTGAGCTGTAAGGCTTTTTCCTGAAAATATTTGCTGTACGGAATCATAACTCTACGTAATATTACACAACTCTTTAAAATAATTTAAAGAGAAAGGTCCCGTTAAGTAAGCAACTGACACGTGATTTCCTCCTGTTTCGACGACTCTGCGACATAATCACTCAGTCGGACAGTGTATGCTGCAGCATCAAAGTATAATACAAGCATACTTTCTTCTTGAACGCCCTCGGGCCATAATACTTTAAGTTCAGCATTTACAAACCGTGCAGTGGTTTCGTGATTGGTACACTGGCTTGCAAAACTTTTGTCCTATGAAATAATGTGGAAGTGAACTTCGTGAGATATTATGTTGGCAATATGTCTACATACCCCACTCCACATGTCGTCCTGGCAAAGGAAGTATTTGAACACTGAGTTGCAGGTATATACCTAGATAATCGAACCAAAGACAACCTTTTAGAGCAATAACAGTAGGCCTATATGTAACCGAAGAAATAAAACATTGAGTCTATTTTGCATCGAAATGTTTAAAACATGTTGTTTATTTCTTTTGAGTATTATATAATATTCCAGGAAAATTTTTCTTCTTCCCTGCACGTATAGGCCTAAATACCATGTTGGATCATAAACATAGAATAGATCACATCGCGTTTTGACAAGAATATTATGAATATCCATGGGAAAATGTAATATTTTCAGATATTTATGATATTATTATATCATAGATAATGTTATTTTTTTTTTTTTTTTTTTTTTAATAATAGGCCTTTTACATTTTATTTTACTGTTTCTTCATATATTAGCTCATGCGATAAGTATAACATTGTAAACTAATTTCATAATAATGGTCCATGGGCGTGAATTTGAACTGCCACTGGGGGAGACCCTGGTGTACCAGCATCATGCGGAAGTACTGCGTGAAGTCTGCAGCCAGGTAGTGCCACTCAAAACTTCTGTCCAGCAGCCAGATCTTGGGGTCCTCTCGTTTTAGATCGGATTCGCACTCGCTCTTGTGAAGGTACACCAGACACACCTTTCCGATGCCTTGGCAAGCGTCCAGTTCGAAGATCTTGCACTTGACGCCGAAGTTGGGGCGCTGCCTGGGGTCGTCCTGCTCGCTGCAGATCTCGATGTCCAGCAGCGTGGGGCATTCCGCATCGCCCATGCTCTTGACGCCGGCCAGCCGTTGTAACTCAGACATAGAGTTGATCTTCATGTTGCCGATGGGGAGCACCTCGCCTTGTGGATATTCTCGACCATGGCTTCATTAAAGATCGGACATCCTCTCTCCTTTCTTCGTGGAAGTTTTGTTCTTGCGAACTTTCTACCCGTGCTCAAGCAGGTACGCTACACATTAAATGAGAAAGATCTCTTCTAACGAAATAGAGTTAGGAAATGATCCCAGGATGGAGGCAACATTCCCTCGCTGAACCGCTATTCCAATGCGTTGACGAAGGAAATTGATGCATCTAGGATCGCCGGTACGGGACAGTAGGCGTGTACCAATTATTTTCAGATTAAAAGATTTTCTCAAACACCAGTCAGGTATTTCCTCCTACTGGGTCCGCAAGGTTCGAGCCAGAATATGTAACATCAACTCAACGCAGTGGACGTATTTCTGTCGCTGTTTGGGGATGGAATTTCAGACTATGAGGAGGAACTCTGTGTAAAATTGAAGAGAATTTGACTTCCCAGCAATATTTCCATATACTGGAAAAATACAATATGCTACCTAGCATGCGTATGTTGCAGCCTGATATAATTATATTTTTTCAACAGGACAATTCGTCCATCTACACATCTTTGTTGTATCAGATATGGTTCCAATATCATGTCTGGTGTTGAAAGCACAGACATTTGCTATTTCTATATGCTTTGCTTACTTTTTAGTTCTTATCCACATTTTCGTTCCATTACTATATGAGAGTAATATGCAAACCTTTTTTTTATGTGTGCAAAATATAAATTAAACTGCTGTATCCTGCGGGATATAATTGACAATCAAGTTTTAAATTATACACATACCCATAAAAATTTGTCTTAATAAAATTATTTATCCGAATTTTTTAATATTAATCTATTGATTGTTAGTGCTCCTTTAATCAATGTAATTTTATTAACGTAGTGTTAATGACAACAGCCAAAGAAAAATAAGTTATAGGCGCATTATAACGCAAAGAACCGAGGCGTGAGGAGGATCTACAAAATTCCGTGTTTATTAAATTTATCTATAGAATATCACTAGATCACTAAGTAAACATATTGGGCCGTATTCATAGACATTTTCAGCGCGGGCTTCCGGTGGATGATCAGCGTTTTTCGTATTCATAAACCAGTGTTAGCGATAGGATATGATTTGAATTCTGCATTAGTAACCAGTGGATAGCCGGGGCTAGCTTAGTACGCTCGTAGCGCGTGCTGCGAAATGTCTATGAATAGCACTCATTCTCTTTAAGTTTAGCTTGATTCAATCTTTCTGCTGTGAGGAGGGGTAGTTTATTACCTGCGGGGAGGCTATCTGCCTCCAACGCTACTGCCCTAGAGTGAGTACAAAATACCAACTTAAGAACGAGAAAAACTGTACAGTATATCGGACAAAAGTTTTGCGAGCCAGTGTACTTTCCAGAACTTTACTACAGATCAGGACGGGCTTTTAGACTCACCAATATTCGTTTATCACACGGTGCAAAGGACATTAGTCTGTGTTTGATAGAAACAGAGGAAATATATTTTATATACTCATATTTATAAGCGAAAATACTGTGAACAGCACTACCCAGTACCGCTAACAGCATATTCGACTGTATTTTTGTCTAATATCAGTTAAATTATTATTAATATTCAACATCTTTTCATAAACAATTAAACTTGTTAATAAATTTAAAAGTACAATAATTATTGAAATTAAGTTTTAGTGATCGTTTCTTGTTACGATCGGGTCACGCAGGGGCGGCTCTACGATAAGAACTGCAGAGCTGCAGAACCGCCATTTAAATGGACCTAAAAACAATTAAAAATGTAAAACGTGCTTTTATGTAATCTAGTTCGTTGTTTCATTTATTTTTCCAATTCATTCTCCTTCGATTCGAGGTTTTACTGTCTGTAGGAGCCTTGAACTGCTCGAGAATTTTAGCTGTAGTGTACTTTTCGGATCTGTGATCGGCAGTTCCTGAAGTTCAACGTGGGGTAGTCGGTAGCAGGAAACTGGTTTTCTTCACCGTTCCATAAGACTACATTAGAGCTGCAACCGAACCAGCTCTCTCCGAATACACAAAAGAATAGCCAACACCCTCATCTCTTTATGACCTGCGTTAGAACACATAGGCTTCTGGACTTACTGTATAATATATCATTATATTCCAGTGTGTTATAGTACTGTGGGCGGTGTGATGTGATTAGTCAGTGTGTCTAAGGAAATATTTTATATTAAAAATGAATGAAATGAAAACATAATCGACCAAACTTTTTCGAAATTAAAAGAGTAATTGTATGTTAACTTAAGAAATTAGGACGGCCTACACAAAATTTAAATATTGAAATTTCTGGAAAAAGTCGAGGAAATCATGTAGCCTACTAGTCATTTTAATACCGAAATGTGTAATGGAAACGATTGGTTTTTTGTTGCGCTCATGAAAACGCTTTCTCCCCCACCCGTATATTCTGGTTAGAGGAGAAAAATACATGGACAAACACCGGAGTAAAGGATTTAGTTAATTTGATTTTAAAAACTAGAAAAGCATGTGGAGGCACATCTCCACTACGTGACTAGTTGTACCAGGTGGGAGAGGTGTAGCGCACGGATGGTTGGAGTACAATTTCGGGTGCACAGTCAACTTCGAGAATGGGCTGTAATTACACGCGTTAGCCGATTTAGATGCAATAACAACATGCGTTTGCTAAATATACTATTTTTCATGCAGAACTGCCAACTTTTGTAACCGCGGGCCGCTACTGATCGGGTGTATGCTTGTTAAATGATCAGTGACTGCGATGTAACTATTGATAGGAGAGCTTCAGAATGTGTTTCAGAATTTTCTACACCGATGTGAATCTTGCATCCAGAAAGATAGACATCACTTTCAATATACGCTTTGATAAAAGGTAAGATCAACATTTATTTTCTTATTACCTCGTAACGGCGCATTATTCGTACAGGACTATAGGCATAAATCACCGCCCTTCACCGCCGATTCGTTTTACTCTCGTGTGAGAGAGCGGTTACGAGAGGTGATAATACCTACCGGTAAATTGTATATGCCGATCTGTATCTACGCTTTTATAAGAGAACATAATATATTTCGTATTTCTGTTTACCTGTAAAATACGCTACACCTACTATATATACAGGGTAAAGGTTGGTAATATTGTGATATGAGTAATATTGTGATATGAGTAATATTGTGATAGTACTTTTGAGAATTTATTACAATTTTACTGAGCGAGAGGAAGATCAGATTTTTTGCGTCACGTATTAAGGGAATGTTCGTGGACAACCTATATATATTACATATAGGACAACCTATATATATTATATATAGGTTAATATATATATATATATGTATCTGTACATAGGTTTACAATATAATTAAATAGAAGTTATGACAAGGTCACATTTCTTTAAGAAACGTGTCGCATTTATTCCATTATCGTGACACACGGCGATTCTTCACATTTCTCTCAGTAGATGTTGTATTACTTTATCTATGTGAATTACCTAAGAGCAATAGGCTTAGTGTACTATGAACTAAAGTAAAGCCACTAAATTCTAGTGAAAAAGTACGTTGTTCAAATGAAAGATAAGTAGGATGCAATTTTCAAGAGTGTAAACTTGAGGCTAGTTTGTTTTCTTTAATTAGAGAGTAGTGAAACTTGATCATCCTTCAGGATAAATTATTCTTTTAGGCTTCCAAGAGAAAAAGGTCATCAAAAATGTCCAACCAAGAAGGACCCAAACCAAATAGTTCCACGTAAAGACTAACTTATGGTCCTACAGAATATATCTGTTACAGTAACAATGGTTATTAGAGGAGAAAAATTCGTTCCGGACGCCGGGGATCGAACCCGGGCCTTTGGTTCTAAGTACCAAGTGCTCTAACCACTGAGCTACGCCGAAGTTCAATCCACAGCACCGAATCGAATTCCTCTCTTCTAGTGTTTTTCCTTTTGTGGTCTGACTCCAAGTTCGACATATATGTTGACATTTAAGTCAACTGCTGTGGATTGAACTTCGGCGTAGCTCAGTGGTTGGAGCACTTGGTACGTAGAACCAAGGACCAGGGTTCGACCCTCAGCGCCGGAACGAATTTTTCTCCTCTAATAACCAATAGTTCCACATTTAATGTCCTACACATAAGAGAGTCAACATAATGAAAAGAGCCACAGCAAAAATGTCCCACATAGCTGAAAGATCCACAGGTCAAATAGTCCCACATTTAATGTCCCACATAAAATTGGTCAAACTATTAAAAAATCTTTCAACTAAATGTCCCACACACTTAATTACAGCGCATGTAATAGTTTTCAATAATAATCGTTTATTGTTGCCATAGTATTGAAATGTGGAATGTCAAATTCAAATGTAGAATGTCAGAATGACTCAAATTATCTCTAGCAAAAAAAAAAAAAAAAAGCCAATGTTATTACACCACGCTAATCTATACCATTACCATCAAGAAAACCGAAAAGGTGACAGAAAATATTGGAGATATTTTGATCGGAAAAACTGTAATGCCGAGATGTACAACTAATTCAGATTTGGGAAATCTTAGAGTCATAAAATATGGTATAGGAAACCATTTGCATCCTTCAAAAGTCAGAGAGGTACGAGTGAGGGAGGTTCTGAGTACATATAACATACGAAGAACAGCAAGAAGTAACACGTAGGACATTTAAAAATCTGACGTAATTGAATACTGACTTCTCTGAAAAAAGGGCATTTTATGAAAGTGGTTCTTATGAAACGCAGGTCATTTTAGTATGTTGAACCTTGTAGGCCGGGAACATATAACTGTAGGACTTTTTGAACGTTCAATGGATTTTTCTTAACTTGGACATTACCAAACGTAGGACCTTTTTGCATATTGACCATTGTAGGAAGGGACCATATCTCTGATAATCTCTTTTAGGTGCCTTAAAGCAATATTCATGAGATGTTCGCAATACAATCTATGACTGTCAGAGCTAATTTACCGTTTCAATAGCAGCCAACAACCGTGACAATGGTTTTAGTTGATAAACGGGAAACACGACATGAGTATTTTAGATAACATCGATATCGACTCAGATTTTAAAATCGAAGAAACAAAAATAGATTTTTTAATAGCATGAGTACGTTTTCTTTAGCACAAGCTGATAATTAATATACACTACAGAATTACATTATTAATGGTCGGTTTTCCTGGACGTCGTATAACTTTTTATCAACTTCATAAATATTAAAATTACTATAAAAGTGTTTCTACAAACTCAAGATAACTTTATCCTGTGGTAAATCATTCGATAAAGTATCCAGTCATAGAGCATTGGATATCTATTTATCCAAGAACAAATGAGATGACGTCGAAGATTCGCCATGGATTACCTGACATTCACCTTACGGAAAAACCACACTACGTAATCAGTCCAAGCGGGGATTGAACCAGCCCTCTAGCTTAACTGCGGATCGACAGGCAAGCGTCTTAGCCGATTGAGCTACGTCGGTGGTTCATGGGTAAATTATACAAGGATAAATTTAACTTGTTGGATTGTAGGAACACAAAAAGTCGCCATTATATAAATTTTATCCATAAGCTAGTTTATCCATGGTTTATTTCATGAGGTTGTAGAAAGGGGCGATGTGTGATTTAATTCACATTAAGACAATTATTGAAACACTTCATGAAAATTCACTCCAGATTCTTTCTTAAAGCTGTAGGTATAATTACAAGATGCACAAGATATCACTAATCCACTAATCAAGTACACGACAACAACCAAACACGCTTTCTTTCGTCATATTGCCAGAACGCAGCGATGAGAGAAGGTGTTCAAATTTTTACAACACACTAGTGCAGGCTTGCAGAACTGGGCGACAATTGTGGCGTTACGTCACTCATCGAAATACATCACTTACTCCTTCCTTCCAACCCCCGCGTCATTGACTTGGTAGGGGAGGGGATTTGTATTCAATGTCTGTCTTATGTGATTGCGTACGGGCCACAGATACGACACTCAACGCCGGTGGACTGTGGAAGGGGAATGAACGCTTTCCCCATGCTTTCCACCCCACTCTCGCCAGTTCTGTATCCCTGCACTAGTGCTTTTTGAGCGTCTATCTATAGTCACAGTCTACTATATACAGTCGCGAAGCTCAATATGTTGTAAAAATGCAAACATGGGTAGTTGCCCACCACTAGGATCGCTACTATCGCCTCATCATCGCAGATCTCTCCTAGCAGACGAGAAAATATGTTACACCTTCGTTGTCGTGTTCTTTTGGAAAAATTAACACCTTCCTTCCATTATTGAAATATTAAATGCATAAAGTTAATTTATTATTTTAATGAAGTATATTAAATTCCACCATAAACTCGAAGATACCTGCAAGAAATAGGTTAATATTATTTTTGATTGTGCAAAACGAACTGAAATTTACTATAATCGCTTCACTCATTCAAGATTATAGCGATAATTAACTATGAAACCAATAAATATTAATTTTCATTTCCCTTTGCAATAATAATAATGGAAATATGAATTAATGGAGTAATTGACATGTACCGGTACTTGTAGTGTAGGCTTACGTAGTTAACAAGGTGGGATGAGGTTAAGCAATAATAATCACACCGGAATTGGAAATAAAACGTGATCAATAAATTTTATTGTAACAGATTTTTTCTACGTCTCTAGTAAAGTAACAAATAAAAATAACAACAAAATTAACAGCTATAATTAAAAACATATCCTTTGAAAAAAAAAAAGTAGGTCTAAGCAATAATAATCCCACCAGAATTGAAAATAAAACGTGATCAATAAAGTTCATTAAAACAAACTTAATTTTTCTACGTCTCTAGTAAAATATAATTATTCCAATTATTGTATTTTAGCCATTAACATTTTCATTACGCCAATAACAAACATTTCACAAGCATCTATGTGAAATACGCAACGACCTAGCACTCGATGGAAATACGACACAGTCCAAAGTCGACCGTGGACAGTCTATTGTTTCTAGTTGCTAACCGCTTGGAGCGCTTTATCACGAGATTTGCAAAAAATCACCTTAAGCTTCGCGGCTGTATATAGTAGACTGTGCTATAGTCCCGTCGCTCTTATTTCCGGCAGCCTATCATGTTGCAGGTCGGCTGCGTCTTGTGATTCGCTGATGAAGATGTTAAGCATTTCCTAAGGCTGGATAAATACTTAATATAATCGCCCGCCATTTTGGCTCTTTCGTTGGCGTTCACAGAAAGCACACGAGGACGTTATTTGCCGCTCTATTATTTGCTGAATTATAGTGCGTTTGATTTATTATTATAGGAGCTACGACATGATGTTTAACGATGTGGCAAATAGATTCCTCGTTTGGTAGCTCGGCAACGAAAGAATAAAAATGGCGAACGTTACTACCTACCTAGACTTTATAGAGCCTTGACTTCCTAAGACGTAAGCAAAGAGGAGGAGTCACGCCGGGAATAACAGCGTCCCGAGTATAGTAAGCTATATTTTCGATATCTATTGGACGACTTCAAAGAAATATCTAAGATTGATTCTTGATATGTGACTTAATTGGAACAAACACATCAACATCATAAAGCAAGAGGATTACAAACGTTTTTCCTCCTAACTCCAATTATTAAATCACCAGCTTACATTACAAAAATGACTAATACGTAAGGCTGTTATACTATCTACTATGTTATTTGCAATTCCAGATTGGGCACTTTTACCCAAACTTCAATAAATGGTACAATTATAGGAATGGTTGAGAAGCCAGTATAATATAACTACATGAAGATCTTGAAGTAAATACAATCAAGATGAATTCATCAACGTAACTAAAATATGTACTCGATACTCTCGAAGACAGGTCTATAAATTGAAATTGGCATAAGAATTAAAATAACCTACACATCGTCAGAATTCTACTAACCCTCAAGAAAAACATTTTTCTAAGTCTCTACAATGAAGCTACATTATTGAGGAGAAAGAATAATTCTTCAGAATGAAGTTCCAAGTAAACTTTCAATTATTGGCTTTGTGTGTGTGCATTTGACAGCATTATCGTAAGGCAAACAATGTAAAAAGAATATCCTTTTAGAAGAAACACACCTATCACAAATCGAAACCGCTGCAGAGAACAGTGACGTTAATCATAAGCAGCACAGTTCGGCATTGTGTGAAGGACGCCTTCTTCAATTTCATATTTCGCTGGAGTGACTTTCATTTGGCCTGAAACCATGGTAACCAGTTTTACAGCTTTGTGTAAATAAATTAATTGTGCTGTTCTCTCACCCAAGGAGTGCAGTTCGGTGGCTTATTTGAACACCGAACTGCACTCCTTGAAATAAAATAAGGTATACTAGCCGATAACTTGATCTCGTGAGACATAGGTATCTTGTCGATAACGAGAGAACTCCGCATTCGAACCGAAGCAAGGAAAGTCACCTTTCCACGTATTGACCAACTCATCCTCTTGTTCCTGGGATTCGTTCCTGGGGAAATCCCAAGAGTCATTGTAGTACAAAGAATTTAATACAAGTTTTGCAAGAGTTTTCAATCTTATGCAGTAGTTACAGAATTAGTCTACTTTCTTATTACATGAGAAGGCGGTGTAATGGGATGCAAAACAATTGTTTTGAGTTTTTAAAAAAATGCTAATTTTCAATATTACTATTACACAAAAATTGGTTTTCGGCATACCGTCTACGTACCTGGAGTGATTTTTTCTAAAATATACGCAAACATGACAATAAAATACACAATTCGGTGAATATTCAACAATGTTAGTTGATTTTTAAAATTCATAAAATACAATAAAATAAATAAACAATCACAACAGTTCTATGAACGCATATACTTGTCGAGCTTCTTTAATTGTTAAAATCAGATATGTTTCGGGGATGAAATTGTTGGTTATATAATTTGAAATGATGTTTTTTGAAAATACTAGCAATATTGAATGTATATTTGTTACAATAAACAAAAGTGATATAATCTTTTTTCTCTTTAATATTAGACAAGTTTGTGAAGGTTTTCAAATGTTTCTCTTGTGTTAAACTCGTTAATAATTCTATCAACTGTCGTCATAATTATTAAAACCATCGTCTTTTGCTATTTTTATATACAGTATTCAATTCTTCTTTGTAATTAAGTTTTGAAATTGGTATATTAACCCTTTGAGTGCCAATTACGTGATTTTATAATTTTTCTGGAAGTGCTGGTCACGATCAAATCGTGGTGTAGTTTCATTTTGCTGTTACTCTTCAGACGGCAAAGAGGAAGGTTCAGTCGAGCGGTAGTGTGAATTTATTTGATATATTTTGCATAATATTATGCAAAGGGGTCGGTACTAAGAGGGTTAAGTAATCTATTTACAAGGCTGTATAATCCTGCTTTTTTGTTGTGCAGGATGATTTTAATGAATTGGAATTAAGTGTGTAGTCTGTGTAGGTTTTCGTGTATATTTTGTAGAGAAATTTGTTGTCATTTCTTTCTGTTGTTATGTCTAAGAAATGTAAATTATTGTCTGTTTCATCTTCTTTGGTAAATTGGACCCTGGGGTGCATAGAATTTATTCTATCTCACCAATTTTGAGAATCCGTATCTTGATAAACTAAAAGTGTGTCATCAACATAGCGTATTCATTTAAAAATGTTTTGTTTGACTCTATCATTGAGGAAAATCAATGCCAATATACCAGATAATGGGGAACCTACGGAAATACCATAATTTTGTTTATAGGATTTGTTGTTGACGGTGAAATAATTTTAATTAGTGCAAACGCATAGCAACTTTGTTATTTCTTCAATTTCTATTTTGTTATACCTTGCTCTGTTGAATTACATTCAATTATCTCGTAGTATCATTAATCGTAATATTAGCATACACGTTCGTAACATCGAATGAGATTATTTTGCAATTATTACCATTAACGTGTTGTATCTCTAGAACAGACGTCTCCAAAACAGTACTCGCGAGTAAGCCCCTGAACAGAACTTAGGCCAGTACGTAATGAGCGCGCTCAGCCTCACCCATCTCCACCTGTACTGTACTCAATGTTTATGCGCAAACGAAGAGCAGTGGCGGACTGCCATTATCACTGTGTTGGTCGGCGTGTTCCACCGTTTCACAATGTCTCCTAACCATGGACATAGTACATTCAAGGATGAAAGGGAAGAGAAATATTTTGTGTTAGTGGGGAGAATGTGAAACGCTTAATTTGTTCGAAAATTCTTAAGGGTGTGTTAAAATTCAACATGCGACGACAATACTCGACTCTTCACAAAGAATATCATACAATTACAGGCATGTTGGACATGTGAAAAATAATTTATTTTGGGGTTATATGTATAACTGTTGGTTATACGTAATAATCAGTATTTAACAATATGTTTGCATTCAGTTCCGCATGACATACTTATAGTTTTTCGTTTAATTTTAGGTGACATGCTTAGGCCTACAAGTATTTTTATAAATATAAAACAAGCAAGTACAAACACAAATCATACACGCGTTCTCAGTCTTAAACAAAAAAAGCTTCTTGCTAGCTACGTTCTAGCTTGGAATATTGGAAAATCAATGAAGCCCTTTACAGAAGCATCATTTGTAAAATCGTGCATACAGAACGCTACTAAAATACTGTGTCCAGAACAAAGTCAAAGTTTAAGAAAATTAAATTGTTTCCAATTACAGTTCAGAGAAGGAATTTCAAGATTGTAAATATAATAATTGAATCTGAAGTCGAAATCACAATTAACAAGTTTGTAGCTTACTCACTTGCATTGGACGAAAGCACAGATAGAAATGACAAAGCTCACCTAGCCATTTTCATTCGAGGAGTTAATGAACATTTTACTGTGTCTGAATGTCTTCTAGATGTAATTACAAAATATAACTGGAGAAGATCTTTTCCAGGCACTGAAAGGCACCATAGAACAGAAGAGGTTGAATTTGCAATGACTTGTGTCAATAGCAACAGACGGGGCTCCAGCTTCATAGTATGTCAAAATAATATACAAATGTATGATATTTCTTATTCTTTTGATGTTATTACTTGTAAACCTAAGCAGACCGTTGCCGCGATCCCCCACTGACCGCTCCCATCTGTTGAGGTACAGTACGAGTCTCTTCCCCTTCTCTAGTCCTACAGCACACTGTGTTCGGCGGGCAGCATCGAGAGCACGAATGGCGATACGCTATTTGGAGACCTCTGCTCTAGAATTTCAATCAATTTTATCACGTTTTTATACTATAGCCTAATTGTTAAGATTTTTTAGTTTAGTCTTCAAATAAGCCTGTAAAAATTTTGTGGTATTGTAAGTTGGGGCTGTATGAAAGTTTACAATTAATTGGTCTAATAGCAATATCCGGTTTATGTAAGATGGGATTTTCTCGGTAAAGGTCTCATTTTGGGAGTTCGTGGATTCACAGAGATTAATGAACGCTTTCCTTTACTCGCAAGTGTAAAGTGATAACAGTAACATCGACAAATTTAATTTATCAGGTGTATACAAATTAAGTTGTCAATTTTCAGATTGCAATGCCACATATGTAGGTGAAACAGATAGAAAATTTAATATTAGGTATAGAGAACACAGAAACATTTCCCATGATATTCATCTTTCAGTGATCACGTAGGCTATATTACAGGGTGATTTACGAGGATTTACGTCACTTACGGAGCTTATTTCCGAAGACATTCTAAGCAAAAATGTAATATAAACATTTGTCCTAATCTCAATATTTTCATTGTTACACTAATTTGAAATTGTTTGTAAAATACCAATATTCTTTAGCTATAAGGGTAAAAGAATACTACAGATAAAGATTTAACTATTCAAGAGTATCATTTCTTTAATTAACTATTATTCTGAAGCTAAAAATGTGTTGTGAATTCCATAGTTGCTTCGTACAATTTTTTTTTTTTTCGAATTTAACTACACAATTACATTTTTCTTGCGCATTTGTCAAACCATTGTTACAAATCACGCCACTCTTGTAAATTCTTCAAGACTGTACATTAATATGCATAATTAAACTGTAAATAATCAAGTCCCTAAAGTCGTATGATTTGTAACAATTTTTGTGATAAGTGCGTAAGATTAATGTGATTTTTAGTTAAAAATTGTAAAACAAAATCTGTACAAAACAATTAACAATATATTTTTAGCTTCAGAACACTAGCCAATTAAATAAATGATACTTCTCAATAATTCATTGTCTATTTGTAATATTCTTTTACCCTTAGAACTGAAGAAAAATAGTATTTTACTAACAATTTCAAATTAGTGTAACTGTGAAAATATTGAGATTAGGACAAATGTTTATATGGCATTTTTTGCTCAGAATGTCTTCGGAAATAATCTCTCTAAGTGACGTAAATCCTCGTGAATCACCCTGTATAATAATCAACATCATTTTACAGATATAAACTCCGATATGAAAATCTTGCACATAAACAAGGAAGGAAAATCACTAAACATTTCAGAATCTATTGAAATGTATAAAGATAAATATGTAAACCCTCACAATCTTAATAAAATAGCCATTTATGAAAGAAATCATCCTATTTGACCAGAATTTAAACAGAAAATGAATAATGTGGTTACAGAGTCAACATAATTTCTGACACGTGGCTAACGAGAAAGACAGGCTACGATGCGAATCAGAGTCACGTGGTTATCATGGTCTATATTGTCATGACCAGACCCCGGAGAAAGTATTGCTTACAGGGAAACGCGCGATGTAGTATAGCTAATGTTTATGAGCCGAAGACTCTTGCACGCATCACTGTGAAGGTAGGAGTAGTGCAACGCAGTCAAAAGCAGTCGACACGTGTCTTCAGAATGCCGAGGCCAAAAGTACGCAAGACTGGAGCACTGAGGAAATATGTTCGTCAATAAAGTGTGTTTTCCATCTATGGTAATGAACTGTTTTGTCAATTGTGTCACGTGATTATTTATCTGGTTGAGTTTTTTCAGAGGTTTTCCAAATCTATAAATCAAATAATATTCTGTAATCACACGGGGACTCCTTGGCCTCATCTCGCCAAATATCTTCTCGCTATCGTCAATTCAATTGACGCTAAATAACCTGGTATAGTCGATATAACATCGTTAAATAACATAATAAATAAACTCTAATTCAATCCTGGCAGACAAACAATAACGAGCTTTTCAATTTTGATTTTAAATTGGCATGAAGTTGAAACATTTGGTAGCAACAAATTACATGCAGGGTTATGCACGAGGATTTACCGTCCTTTACGGAGCTTATATCCGAAGACATTCTGAGCAAAGAAATGATATAAACATGGGTCCTATTCTAAATATTTAATGAGTTACGTTTCGTTATTCGAACGCATTGCTGTGAACTCGTGATCTTGGTCAGCGTGCAGTCAGGAGCCAGTGCGGGCGCTACGGAAATCCAAGATAGCCGTATTCAGTTACGTAGAGCGACGAGTGCCGTTCACAAGCGTGCGGCCAAGTGTACTCAAGCGGACGGCGACTTTTTTTTTTAATGTGTTGTAAACTCTCCAAGACTGTAAATTAGGATGCAAAATTGAACTGCTAATAATTCAGTAGAATTGGTGTGATTTGTAATAATTGTTGTGATAAGTGTGTAAGAATAATGTAATTTTCTAGTTAAAAATAAAAAAAAAGATGTCTGTACGAAGCAACTAAGGAGTTCGCAGAACATTTCTAGCTTCATAATACTTGCCAATTAAAGAAATTATACTTCTGAATGGTTCATTCCCTATATGTATTATTCTTTTACTTTCAAACTAAAGAAGAAAACGTATTTTACAAACAACTTTAAATTAGTGTAAGTCTGAAAATATTGGGAATAGGAACTATGTTTATATGGCATTTTTTACTCAAAATGTGTTCAGAATAAGCTCCGTTAATGGCGGTAAATCCTCGTGAATCACTCTGTATAAGTAGTAGGCCTAGAAGTGCAGGGCAATAGTTGTAGTAGTATCGGTAGTAACATTTTATTTAACGATGCTTTTAACTGTATAGATAATTGAACGCTGGAGTGCTACACGGGTGAGAAATGTCCGATAAAAATTATGGCTGATATTCGTCTATTAGTCCCGCGCCGTGGCGTCGTGGCGTCGTGGTCTAAGGCATCCTGCCTAGGATTCGCGTTACGGAATGTGCGCTGGTTCGAGTCCTCATGGGGGAAGAAATTTTCTCATGAAATTTCGGCCAGTGTATGGGACCAGTGCCCACCCAGCATCGTGATGCACTTGGGGAGCTACGATAAGTAGCGAAATCCGGTTGCGAATGCCAGCTATAACGGTTGGGGGGATCATCGTGCTAACCACACGATACCTCCATTCTGGTTGGATGATCGTCCACCTCTGCTTCGGCATGTGGGCGTGAGGCCAGCAGCCTGCTGGTCGGTCTAGGCCCTTCACGAGTTGTAGCACCACGGATTATTATTATTATTATTATTATTATTACTATTATTATATTATTATTATTATTATTATTATTGTTATTATTATTATTATTCGTCTATTAGGGACAAAATTCATTTACGTGCTATAAATATACAGAATGAGACCAACAGTTTTACTTCCTTCCCGGAGGGAGCCATGCTCAGTACCTTATCACTTTTTAAGTCCATAGACCATGTCCGGGTTTGAATAAGCGAACATTGGGTTCAACGCCCAGCCTGATTAGCGCGAGACAGCCGAGGACGACAGTAATTATCTCCTACAAATTTCCTTTGTAGCTAAGTACTTAGTTTGCGTTTAAAGTATTACGACTTTCAAACGGAGTCCAAGTTTTACAACCTTACAGAACAACCGATAACGTAACTGTTTTATAAATTCTTAACTATCAGTTTTTTTTTTCGAAAGTAAACTAGCTGACAAAAGCTTCTGAACCGAATAATAACAATCATTTCCCATATTTATTCTGCGGTTAATTTCCTCTCGAGTGCCGTTGTTATTTGTTATTGTTGCTCCAAGATATTTGAATTTTTCCACTTCTTCAAAGAATAAATTTCAAATCTTTATATTTCCATTTCATACTATGTTCTGTTTACCAGATATAATCATATACCGTAATTTCCCATGACTATGGTCCAGGCATCCAACTATGGTTCAAAACGCATTATGTACTACTTAGTCGCCCAAGAGTTCGGTGTTTGCCATTTAAGACACCACTGTGATGGAATTATGTTCCCCATAGATGCTTCTATCTAACATTACACGTGGCAATGATATGGATGTTTAACAAGGTCAGTGTGCATCGTTCTATTGAATGTGTGAAGACACGAAATCATTCAGTTTGTGTTTGTCTGTTTTATTAAGCTCTCCTCTGTAGAACTGGTAAATTATAGATATATGATTGTTTGTACAATTAAACCTGGCTATATAGTGTTTACTTTCATGTAATAATTACACTGGCAGAGGTTAAGGACTCTGCGTGAAAAATGTTTAACCTCAAGGCTATTAGTCAGTCCTCTACTATGTACCACAATTTTTCGTGGATCATAGTTGCATTTCATTTTGAAATATTTGTTTTAATGAAATGTGAACAATTTGACTATTTACTTCTGCAAATACGGTATCTCAGTATATTTTAAAACACCATTTAACATTATAGTCCAGTAAATAAAGAAACAGGCTGTTCCAGCATCAATGGTACTAGCACGAATAATGGTCCGATAAAACGAAAACTTCAGGGTAGAAGGATCACAACCGTCCCTGTAAGTGACTATGAGAGCGATGAAATTGAATTGGATACAGATTGTGATGTTTCTGGTGTACTCTCCATATTTACAGACAGTGAGTCAGATGTGGAAAAGAAGACGAAATATATTAAAATAATGCTAAAGGCACATAGTTATATGGTAGTTACTTATGAGGAGGAATTGTGGCCAGGGACAGTTTTGGAAGTGAAGAACAATGGAGCTGTTGTTTCATGTATAGTAAGAAGCGGCAATTACTGAGGTGGCGAGAAATGGAAGACATTTTATTCTATAGAAAGGAAAACATAATAAAACAAATTGAATACCCCATATGCGTCTCGAAAAAGAGAGATCTGTTTTTAATTTCAGAATTACAAGAGAAGTGGAGATTCAAAGGATAGAAATAAGCCTACTGAATGTAGTTCTCAGTATGGTAAATAAACATAATCAGTGAATTTATTTGCATAATATTTTGCTAAGAATGTGTTAGTTTATTTTGATACCGTACTTTTGTTCTTTAATATACACTTACCGGCAAAAAAAAAAAACCGGGGCAACTACATATTCTTTCAAATTTTTGAAAATTGTAGGATTTTTTAAATAATTGTAGGTGTGCCGAGGTTCATTTAGTTAATTTATCTTGTGATACGTAACAATGTAATACTGAATACGTAATAGCCAACAATGATCTGAAAAGAAGATTCGTTCTTCTTGCAATATTGTATCTAAACTTCTCGGATTCATTTCAAGCTATGCTGAAGAAGTCTACAGAGTGGTAAGCTCTCGAGGCAGGATTGGAGTACTTCATTGTATACAAATGTCACTAAGTCCTACCGATTCAGCAAAATGGTTGCATTGATAGAAGATGGGAATAGTCAGCGTTATATGGCTGCAGTTCTTGGAACCAGAAGAGCCTTCCAGAAAATAAGACACGTTAACGTGATTTGAGAGAACTGTAAGCAGACGTCTGGATGAATGTGGGCTGAATTCCAGAAGACCAGCTAAAGGCCCAGAATTGCTCCAGCTACATCGTGTTGAACGATTACGTTTTGCGCTCAGTCATGCTAATTGGAACCTGGGGCAGTGGCTATGAGTGCGCTTCACAGATGAATCGAGATTTAGTTTACAGATGGACATAAAAGAGTGTGGAGAAGAGAAGGAGAACGTTTTTCTTCATGTACCTTCAGTTCACGTGTGAGTTTCCAAGGTGGATCAGTAATTGTATGGGATGGCATTTCGTGTGAAGCTCACACAGAACTTGTTTTCATTAATGGAGGTGTTTTTATTGCTCCAAGATACATCGAAGAAGGTCTAATTTAACATGTGGTACCATATGCCCCACTTATTGGTGAAAAGTTTCTGTTAATGAATGACAATGCTCGCCCTCATGTTACAAGAGTCGTGGATGAGTTCCTTCACGACGTTGGATTGAATAGGATGGCATGGCCAGCAAGAAGTCCTGATATAAACCCTATTGAACATTTGTGGGAACTGCTAGGGAAGCGAGTTAGAAGTCGACTAACTCCTCACAGCAACTTACAGCAGATCCGAAATGTTCTAAGTAAAGAATGGAATACGTAGTATCGACCAGACTGACATCCAGAATCTGATCGAAAGGTTGAATCGGCGAATGGTAACAGTCATGCAGTCACGGGGAGGCAATATCCGCTATTAGTAACATCTGGGTGGCCACAAAATCAGTTGAACATTTGGAAGATAATTGAAATAATTTGTAAGTTATTACACCTTTTAATTATAACCATTGTTTGGCGTTGAAAATAATAGCGCAAGTGATAATAAAAAAGAGTTTTTTTTTTCTGGGAAGCAATGTTTTTTTCATTTCATAATGGGTTTTCTGATTCTCACCTCATAAAAAATTGAGAAACTTTAGGTGGCCCGGTATTTTTGCCGGTGAGTGTAGTTGTTCATTATTGCAGGAAAATGTCTTTCAGATTCAGTTGTTTATTGTGTGTTTATGCAATGTGTACTAATAAAAGAATCCATGTACTTTTCATTTATTTTTAATATTTCTGTGCTAGATTATGTTTCTACCCTTAAATTAGAAACTCAATCTATTGATTTACGAATAATTACAGCTCCAGCTATAGTCCATTCATGCTTTCAAGCATGAATATATGAGTGGACCATAGTTGGGCAACTCAGAATACAACTATGTACAGCTGTCAAAAAAAAAAAGTGGCCGCACTCGTGAACAGCGAATATTTTCAAAGTCCACTTCGGGTCGCGGCGATGTTACACGATGCATGTGCTTGTAGAAGCAGTTCCGGAACTATGAAAGTGTTCCATATCTGCGCCTCGTAGACCAGCGGTAGAGTGCTTGTTTAATGATTCAAAGGTCGTGGGTTCGGGCCTTCTTTAAGTTTTCATTTTATTTTTTAATCGTTCTTTAGCGATGTAAATGATATTCAAATTATCATTTATATCCAGTTAGAGTTCTTTATGGATATCACGTTATTTATATTTTGTTATCGTTCTTTAGATATATGAATAAAATTCAGGTCATCATTTGTATTCTGTTATCGTATTATAACGATATGAATAATAATTATTATTGTATCTCCAATGGGGGTTAGCCCTATTTTACATATGTATGTTAGGGCTATAGTTTTATACACTAAAAAGATAAGCATAAAGAGAAATGGAAAAGAAAATTAAATTAGCTTACGCGATGTAAACAAAACATAAACAATCCGTAAATTAGGCATTGCGATTGCAAAACAAATATCAGGTATCAATTTGAAACATACAAAAACATTAACAACACACATACGTAACACTTCTATAACACAAATATGCAGCTTTCCGTACCATACTTCATAAATTAATACACAATAGTAACACAAACACAATCAAACTATAATTACGACATTGCGACGACATCAAGCATCCCATAACTGACTCACATACATAACAAATCAAGCATCCGTTACAACACATACACTTCAACATAGTAACCACACGTTTAAAAGTTACAAATTTGGCTCCAAGAAGAATAAATAGGACACTGTTACTAATTACTATTCTTCTACAATTTCTTAAATACATCTGTAATAAATCTGTGAAATTCCGATATGAATAATATTCACGTTTTTTGTATTGTTATCATTCTTTAGCGATTTAAATAATATTCAAGTTATCATTTATATTCTGTTTTCCTTCATTAGCATTATAAAACAATATTCAAGTTATTTATATTGAATTGTTCTTTTGCAATATATTAATTAAACAAACCGATATTTATCTTTCATAATCTGTTATCGTTCTTTAGTGATACTGTATAAATAATATTCAAGTTATTTATATTGTAATCGTTCTTTAGCGATATAAATAACATAAATTTAATATTAGGTTTGGAAAAATCCAGTTGCATAATACTGGTATTAGTTTTTTTTTTTGTATTATTACATTATACTATCTTGAACCACAATAAAATGAAAAGGAGTAACGAGGAATTGAACCTGAGACGTTGACATCTAAATTCCGACGTTCGTCCGCTGAGCTACGAGAGCAAAAGTTTGGAAACATTTTCGGAAAAATTGGCCCAATCACACTCTAAGATTTTCTGATGATTCGTAGAAGCTAGTCCAGGATGCTGGGGGCAAAGGCTAATTGAAATTTCCCGGTCTCTGACCGGGTCAAACATCCTGATAGAATTAATATTTAACCCTTGCCGTGACTTTCGGTGAAGTCCGGAGGGCCCAATTAGTCAAATCCACTCTCCTCATCTCCACGCTTGGGCCCCCTGGAATTTAATAAGATGCAAAAGAAATAGTGGTGTGCGGAAAGCAACGGAATGTTACCGCATTTAGGCCTATCCTTCCCAAGAAAACTGCAAACATGAACAAAGGAAGCTTTTAATAGAAGAAGAAGGATCTTCTGCGGACCTCTGGAAAAAGAACTAAGGAAGAGACTAGTGAAGTGCTT
This sequence comes from Periplaneta americana, assembly GCF_040183065.1. Lineage (NCBI taxonomy): Eukaryota > Metazoa > Arthropoda > Insecta > Blattodea > Blattidae > Periplaneta > Periplaneta americana. Next base: position 72,248,488 of record NC_091127.1, on the reverse strand, counting down.
TGTGTGGAGTGTGGCATTGTATGGGGAAAGAACATGAACATTACGAAACGAATTGAAGAGAAACGAATTGAAGCGTTTGAAATGTGGATGTGGAGAAGAACGGTGCGTGTAAAGTGGACAGACAGAATTAGAAATAAAATTGTGTTTGAAAAAGTGAGTGTAGAAAGAATGATGCTGAAACTGATTAGAAAGAGAAAAAGGAATTGGTTGGGTCTCTGGTTGAAAAGAATAATAGACGACATTAGGATATGTGGATCATATGCGGAGACTAAGAGGAAGGCAGAAAATAGGAAAGATTGGAGATTGCTGGGTTTGCAATGAAAGACCTGCCCATGGACAGAACATTTATGTGTGTATGTTCAGAATGCCTGGAATATCGTGTCTAAGAACAGTCGCTATTTGCAAAGACTAGTCAATTCCATGCCCACTCGACTGCAAGATGATCGAGATAAGAGGAAGATAGACTAAATATTGAATTGTGGATTTTTGTTTTGTTTTTTGAACGCTTAATTGTTTGAATGTTTTAAGGCCGACGCCAGTAAATTTGTTATGTTTATGCCACGAAAGATATTTTATTGAGAATAAAATCTTTTTTCTTTCCATTTGCAGCCACAATATCATAATGCTAATGATAAAGTCATGGCATAATATATTAATGAACCTGATGTTAATTACTAAAATAATCATAAAAGAGAAAGGAGCCATTATGTCTAGTTTGTCTCTCTCAAAAACAGAACAAAAAAGGACATAAAAAGCACGAGGTTGTAGTCGAACGCAGGACCTCATGAATAAGAGGCCTGAACGCTACCATTATGCTATCGAATAACACACAGTATACTTCAATTATAACTGTAGATATCAGGCAACGTGATCCAACAACATGTAACATCGCCTGTCTCCGAATTGTAGCGAAGATACCCGAAGGGAACATTGTTTCAGGAGAGCGGCCACTTTTTCTTTTGACAGCTGTACCAATGCTTATTATTTTTTAACACTTGTAATTAAATAATTTCAAACACGTATGTCAATATTTATTTAATATACACTTACAAGAGTCCGAAGCCAAAATTTCACTTAATCTGGATGAATAGTATTGAATATATAAACAAAAATGTAACAAATGTGGACCATAGTTAGGGGAAAATACGGTACTTCGTCTTTTCGGGATTTACTTCCAAATCTCTCTCTTTACTTGCATGAAGTAAAATTTCCGATTTATTCCCTAATAGTTTGTAGCTTTTCTGCTAACTTATCCAAAAAGAACCAGCTAATGTAACACGTTCAATTCCAAAACCTCCCAGTTTTCCTGAACTTTCTTAATGGCATATTCTAGAGCAAAGTTAAAAAGTTAATGTGATAGTGCATCTCCTTGCTTTAACCCGCAGTGAATTGGAAAACAATTAAACAGAAACTGGCTTATACGGACTCTGCTCTATGTTTCACTGAGACACAATTTAATTAATTGAACTAGCTTCTCGGGAATACCAAAGCCAATAAGAATATTAGGCCTATATAAAACTTCTCTCTTAACGGAGTCATATGCCTTTCTGAAATCTATGAATAACTGATGTACTATGTCCTTGTATAGTATATATCCATTTTTTTCTCAAATACCTGTCAAATACAAAAAATCTGATCATTAGTCGATCTATTACTTCTAAAACCACGTTGACGAACCCTAATAAGTTCATCTACATATGGAGTTAATCTTCTCAAAAGAATATTTCGATAGCAGTGATATTCCTCGAAAGTTGCTATAGTTAGTCTTTCCCCCTTCTTAAAGACAGGTACGATTGTGGACTCGTCCCATTGTTCTGGTATAATTTCCTTTTCGAAAATAGCAAGTACAATCTTATAAATTTAGCTAGATAATGCTGAAATTTGATCCATCCCTGGAGTCCTGTACTTTTTCAGCTTTTCTATCGCAATTTTGACTTCAGAAAGTGTGGGTTCGGGTATAAATAGTTCAGCAGTTTGTATTTGGATATCATCACAATCATTTATATTTGTCGTAGGTATGTACATTTAGTAGTTTCCCAAAATAGTTTTTTCCATCTGTTCAGGATGAAATCAGAGTCTGCAAGCAAGTCACCATTCTCATTCTAGACCGTGTTTACCCTTGCCTGATATCTTTCCAAATTCCTTTATGCCCTTATATAATTCTCTAATGTTTTTATTCTTACTATTTGTTTCTACCTAATTCAGTTCTTCCTTCAAGTTCTCTTTCTTGTTCCTAAGTGTACGACTTGCTTCCCGTCTTTCATTGAAATAATTATCTCTATTCGCCTAGACTGGATACTGTAAGAATTTCAATTTTGTCTTTTGCCTTCTTTCTACTACCATGGAGCAATCTTAATCAAACCACGGTTTCTTTTTTCTTAGCTTCATAATAACCTATGCTCTGCTCAGCTGCAATTTTGATATTATCTCTATTATTTTCCCACACGCTAATCTAACGCCTTCTTAACTTCGTCGGAAGTTCCTAAAGTGGCAAGCCTATTTGAAATTTCGACCTGATAATGTTGCTTAGTTTTCTCGTCTTTTAATTTCTGATTATTTATTGAATCTCCTAATATTAACTTATTGCTCTACTCGTTTAGCTACTCATAGTCTTTCTCATTATTTTCCAATTACCAAATAATGATCAGAATGTCAACCGTCAACTATACTAGTATGTATTCGTTTATCTCTCAAGATGTGATCTATTGGCTGTGTATCAATCCATCTGGAGAAGTCAAAGTATATTTATATATATCCTTATGAGGAAATGTACTTTGGACAATTACATTTTAATGTGGTAAAGTTGACTAACCTAACTTCATTATGATTACTAGTTACGTGTAGGCTCTCCTTTCCAATAGTCGGTTTAAAAATATCCTCCCGTTTAATTTAGCATTGAAATACCCAATGAAATTTTTATATGATATCTAGATAACTGATCAAAATTGTGTCCCCAAAATAATTATTTGATGTTAATAACATGACAAAGTATTGGTGTGTATATATATATATATATATATATATATATATATATATATATATATATATATATATATAATTTGAACTGGTAATGGAAACTACGGGAAAACGGCTGAACGAATTTTAATAAATGGCCTCTCATTTTGAAGCTTGGAACCCAAGGTTTTTCAGAAAAATAGTAGTTTTCAGTGAAGTGTCAATTTTCCTGTATCATTTTCCTATTTTCCAAAATCCATCTGTCGTCAGTTTTGAGAAATAATGGCTTTTCAGAATAAAACAAAACACAAACACACTACAATAAACAATATCACACGAAGGCCATGACCTGTAGGATTGATGACATATTTAGAGTTCAGATGGCTCAGATTCTCTGACATCGTAATGGCAATATGTCGGTCAGAACGTTTCTGTAATATTAGCTATTAAAAAGTTCAAGACTTACTAAAAAGAATTTACAGGTCAGATTCTCTGGTGTGTAATTTTCTGAGTAAGTTACAACTGTCTGTGTATTGGATATTAAAAACTACAAAACTTAAGAATGTTTGATGGCATTATTACCATTAAAAATGAAATATTATTATACTGAATGCCATGATGTGACTATTGTCACTAATTATACAGGTTAATGCTTTATTGATGATATGAAAGTGAAACCTTTTGGGATTAATATAAGTAGGCGTAGAGAACATCTGAAGTTAGATCTTCATTTCTATAATATTTACTGAGTGACGGCTATACAGTAGTCTATACAAAACTTACGTAAGATAAGAATATTGTTATTAAAAATGAAATAATTTTATAGTTATTAATCAAGTGCTATGGGTCTTTTCCATATATTTAATGGCGGTGTGGTGTAGATATTTAAAGCTGAATGTTAGAATTTGTAATACAGTTATGCTACCGGTTGTTCTTTATGGTTGTGAAACTTGGACTCTCACTTTGAGAGAGAAAGAGAGATTAAGGGTGTTCGAAAATAAGATGCTTAGGAAAATATTTCGGGCTAAGATGGATGAAGTTATAGGAAAATGGAGAGTTACACAACACAGAACTACACGCATTGCATTCTTCACCTAACGTAATTAGGAACATTAAATCCAGACGTTTGAGATGGCAGCGCATGTAGCACGTATGGGTTAATCTAGAAATGGATATAGAGTGTTAGTTGGAAGACCTGAAGGGAAAAGATCTTGAGGGAGGCAGACGTAGATGGAAGGATAATATTAAAATGGATTTGAGAGAGGTGGGATATGATGGTAGAGACTGGATTAATTTTGCTCGGGATAGGGACCGATAGTGAGCTTATGTGAGGGCGGCAATGAATCTTTGGGTTCCTTAAAAGCCATTTGTAAGTAAGTGATATACTGTAGATATATGTGCGATTCTGTTCAGTATTATCTGGAGGAAGCGCAAAAATTATAATACCTATGGAAAGACCAAACGGTATTACTTACTAATAAAATAAGAGGCCTACAAAATGTTATAGTGTCCCGATCACTTTAGCAAGGTCTCTTACCAGGATAAAATGATTCTACCCTCTACATTTCAAGGTAGTTCACGAAACATGCAGCAGCTATACCAAGACGCTATGTCTATTGTTGGGAACCATAGCAAACCTAATATTTTCTTAACTCTCACCTACAATCCGCAATGATATGAAATAGCTACTGCTTCACGCCCACATAAAAAACCGACTGATCGTCCTGACATTGTTACTTGAGTTTTCGCATTGAAACTCAAGAACTGAAGATATATAGGTTCAATAAACCATTCAGAGGTGTGTGTTTCATTATTAAGGGAGGAAATAACTTCCAAAATATCTGGTATTCTTCATTGGAAATAAATTTGAAAAATTTTAGTCTGAACTTTTAATGAACTTAGTTTGCAGAATTTGCTGCACAAGCCAGTAATTCTTTATACATCCGTTGATTGAGGAATGCACACTATTCAAGACTGTTTAAAATCATTGTATGTAGTGTTTACTTGACAGTCCGGGATAAGTACTTAAATATCTGGTAATGATAACGAACGGCCGGTACCAACTCCTCGAGGATCTATCTCAGGATAGATACTCGAGGAGCTGGGACCGGCGGCCGTTCATTATCCTCAGTATACCGTATATGACGCGTAGTCAGTGTTGTCAACACTGACTGCCGCATCAGCGTGCTCCCAACTGTAAGGAAGCATGCCGAGATGTAGGGCCTACTTTGCTATTTTGCGAAGGGTAGAACCGCCGGGCTGCTGTAGGTTCTTTAGTGCAGCTATCACGATTTGGGCTAACTTCCTTGCCTTCATCTCCGTTGATTGTTGAGTTTCCTTTTTTTTTTTTAAGCAAAGATTTGTCCTGGACCGAAGCTAGATAGAACCTTAAATATGCATAGTTAACTGACGAACAAAGAATTCATCTAATAGGCTTCAAAAGTATGAAGAAAATTTATCAGATATTTAAGTACTTGTCCCGGGCTGTCAAGGAAACACTACATATAATGATTTTACATACGTATTTCGTACTGAAGACGATGGAGGGATGAGTGTGCTGAGCAAGGATTGAACAATTGTGGCGGTGGGTCATACGTGATAGGGCTCAGGAATAACTTCATTATTTAAAGAATCTCAATAAATAAACAAATTGTGTCCCATCTGATTTATTTACAGCATCGTAGTAGTAGAAATAAACCTGTCTGTACGTGTACAAGGCATTTCTTCGTAGGAATTTATATTTTATTACGAAAAATATAGAGTACCTATTACTTAAGGAAAATTAATTTAATCTTTCTGGCAAACGAAATTAAGAAGGTACAAGAACTTACAGTTTTTTACCAATAGAATATAACAAGGCCAATAATTCCTATTCGATCACAGTAAATAGATATTTAATATGGTTAGCACACTGCTTAAGTCGAAATATACTAATACAGTACAATAGGATTAAAAATAACACATTAGTTTAATTAAACAATTCGTGAAAAGTTTTCTATTCGTTTTGATTTTGGCGGGTGTCATACTGACTTCTAATTTCGTGAACACTTCAAACTTAAATACTCTATTACAAAACTTTTTTTGTCTCTTCGAACAGTATAACAAAAAATGTACACATTAAAACTATATACATATGATTTGAACTGGTAATGGAAATTACGGGAAAACGGCTGAACGGATTTTAATGAATGACCCGTCATTTTGAAGCATGGCATCCAAGGATTTAAAAAAAATAGTAACTTTCAGTGAAGTGTTAGTTTTCCTATATAATTTTCCTATTTTCCAAAATCCATTTTTCGTCAGTTTTGAGAACTAGTTGCATTTCAGAATAAAACAAAACACACACTACAATAACAATAGGCTATTACACGACAGCCATGACCTGCAGAATTGCTGATATATTTAGAGCTCAAATTCAATTGGTTATTAAAAATTTCAAGGCTTACTGAAAGTAATAAAATTTACAGGTCTGATTCTGCTGTGTGTAATTTTCTGAGTACAGCTGTGTATTCGATATTTAAATCTACAAAACGTGAGGTGTTTGATGACATTATTACCATTAGAAATTAATATTATTATATATGACTATTTTTCATTAATTATACATATTAATTCTATATTGATGATATGAAAGTGAAACGTTTTGGGGCTATTTAAGTAGATGTAGAGAATATCTGAAATTAGATCTTCATTTCTAGAATTTACTGATTGGCGGCTATGTAGTATATAAGTAAAAATCTTACGTAAGATAATAATATTGTTATTAAAAATGAAATATTTTTATAGTTATTAATCAAGTGGAGTTGGGTCTTTTTCATATATTTAATGGCGGTGTGGTGTAGATATTTATATGCGTCATTCTCATCAGTAATGGCTCAAGAGAACGCAAAAATTACAGCTCCTAAGGAAAGAACAAAAGCTATCACTTACTGATAAAATAAGAGGCCTAGAAAATTTTGTAGGCTCCCGATCATTTCAGCAAGATCTCTTAGCTGGATAAAATGATTTCACCCTCTACATTTCAAGCTCTCCATGCAGCAGCTATACCAAGGTGCTATGTCTATTGCTCGAAAGCATAGCAAACCTGACATTTTTTTTAACTTTCCTACACAATCCACAATGACCTGAAATAGCTATTGCTTTACTCCCACATGAAAAACCCACTGATCGTCCTGACATTGTTACTTGCGTTTTCGCGTTGAAAGTCAAAACCTGATGGTGGATAGATTCAAGAAAAAGTATTTGGCATAAAAAAATCATTCAGAGGGAGTATGTTTCATTATTATGGAAGCAACTTTCAAAATATCTGGTATTCTTCATTGAAAATAAATCTGAAAAATTTTTATTTGAACATCTAATTGACTTAGTTTGCAGCATTTGCTGCACAAGCCACTAGTTATAATGAGATTATCACTAGGTTAGTATCCAAGCAACCAACCATGAAATAAAATTGACAAATGAACATCATTTAAGGACAATTAAGTTGGAATACAGAAGGGATATTCAGAACTGCCAACGAATCCTATATTTCAAAGAACGTCCCTCGTAGTTGACATATGTTCTCTGCAATTTCAGATTATTGTCGGCTAGGATTAAATACAGGTTATTTATTGTATATTTAATTGACCTAAGACAGGTTTGGACCTCGTGGCACCAATAAGACATAACTCATGAGGAAACTAAGCCGGTAGATAATGGGTTAGCGAAGCCAGTCCCTCTCCCCCTCTAATGGATATCTCGCTGACTAGTAATATATTACACTAATCAGACTTCAGATATCTACAAACAATATTTCTTTCTCCGACAAAAAATCGTCAAGTGAGATCTAGACCTACTGCCTGATAATAGATGTACAACATATCAATCAGAACCTCAATCAGAGGTTGACTTTATATATTGAGATTTACATTATGTACCTGTGATATTTCTTTTCTTGTACGTTTGTAACAATCAAACGTACGAAAGTTGGTTGCTAAGGAAAATACATAACATAATGATAAAATGATTAGCCGATTTCGTTAGAGCAAAGAATATCAACTTTTTCTTTCATTACAAGTGAAAAAAATATGACATAACTTCTCCAATAGTAAAGAATTTCAATAAACATATATTTTCAGAAATTTTTTAACACTTATATTTCTAAAAACCTAATTGCAATTGGAAAAACTATATATGTTTGTCCTCATATACACATTTCAACATTTCCTACTTTAGTCTTAAATCTTAAATTCTTGTTGTTAATGTAAAACGTCAAAAATATTTCTTCACAAAATATATGTAGGCCTAATAAATGGAAAATTATACATTTAAAGTATTTTAACTTTTTTCTTAAAATCAGAAATAACTTTCACTCAATTTGGTTGAGTGTACATTCTCTGAAGAAAAGGAAAAAAAAAAACGTTTCAAATCAATCACTCCAGTCTACACTTGTGGAATAACGGTCAGCGCGTTTGGCCGCGAAACCAGGTGGCCCGGGTTCGAATCCCGGTCGGGACAAGTTACCTGGTTGAGGTCTTTTCCGGGGTTTTCCCTCAACCCAATACGAGCAAATGCTGGGTAACTTTCGTTGCTGGACCCCGGACTCATTTCACCGGCATTATCGCCTTCATTTCATTCAGACGCTAAATAACCTAGATGTTGATACAGCGTCGTAAAATAGCCCAATAAAATTTAAAAAAATCAATCACTCCAAATTACGTCAACAAGTTATCTTTTGTTCTACAGTTGTTAGTTGAACCTCACCATCCGGAAGGATTCCTTATTCATGAGTTTTGAGGATTTGGTGGAGGGAAGTAGGCATAATGCCTGGAAGTGGTCACTATATCATGCAGGTATTGAGAAACTTTGTAATATTATATTTGACGTTTAGCAGCAATTCTTCGTCAATGGACTCCAGAAATGCCTTAATATAAAGATATTAGTGAGGCTATCATCACCTTCAGTGCGACTTTATCGTAACAGTTGTATTTCAATTACTGCTTCATTCTTATCTCCAACGCTAAATATATTCACATCATTATCTCGAAGGTCAATGTTAGCATTATTCTTGTCAGCGAAAACTGTTAATTAGCGTACCATACACAACCACGCAAATTGGTTTAATTTATAACTTTCAAGCATTTTAATTTATAACAAAACATCGTACTCCATGTGACTCAAAGATGATAATCAGTTTAATGTGTTTTCCTTGAAAGTTACACTATTGAAAGTTGTAATCCCCTGGTACAGGGGAAGAGAAGGCCTGATGGCCTTATCTCTACTAGGTTAAATAAATAAATAAATAAATAAATAAATAAATAAATAAATAAATAAATAAATAAATAAATAAATGCATAAATAAAATATTTTGTATGTAAAAGTTAAATATCGGTCCTATAAATATTTTTGAACAGAATGGAACATGTAGGAAACATTTTTTAAAACAACTTTTGTTATTATTTTTTTAAATTCATGTTGTTTGTTAGATAAGTCAGTTATTTATATTGTATTTAGTTCTTCCTGTAACTACTACAGGTTGCCACTGACAAAGAGTACCATGATACTATAACTATAGAGTAAATGCTTTGAGTATTAATGAAATATTGTTGTTACAGTGAAAAATAATAAATTAAAATAGATTGAAACATATAATAATGTACGAAGTAACGTCAAGAAGATGTGAATTAAAGTCATGGTCCATATGAATGATGCCTGAAAATAGCTATTGATCCTCTGAGTGTTGCAATTGTTAGATCTCTTAAAATATCTTTATGCAGACCAAAAGATTTACAGAAGTTGATTAGGAACCGGGATATGGTCTCACGGACTCCTATCATTAGTATCGTAATGACCAGGGAAAGGATTTATATGTAAATACATATTTACTTATAAAGCTAATATAATTTATATTTTGCATTATCTTTATGTTTCACAATGTGTAGGGTTGAAAAATCCTACTTTTATTTTTCATATTTTTCCATATTTTAGAGTTTAGTACATATTTTCGTTAATTTCCATATATTTTCCATATTTCATATAAAACAGTCCATATTATATTAGGTTTAACAATAAAACAAAACAAAATTCCATTAACTTTTAAAAATACATTTCAACAATAGAGATTTAAACACATGTTCAGTAATCCCTTTAACATCAGAGTTATTTGAAAATTAGCAGTCCTATCAACAATGGGAAAGTAAGTTACAAAACTGTATTAATTTAATTTAAAATTTTTAACAGACTTCAGTTGTGCAGCTCAACAGTTAAATGCCAGTCAGAGTACACATAGGTTCAGTTTTGTAAATCATACTATAAAGACGGTAAATATGCCAAAAGTACGTCATTCAGTCAATTTAAAATCAAAACTAACAAGTTACATTTCAGAATTTAAAGAAGATGGTTTATCAACTGACAATAAAATATTATTTTGTAATTTGTGTCAGTGTGCAGTATCATCTACACAAAAGTTCCTGGTGCAACAACACATTACAACTAGTAAACATCAGGCCAACAAACAACTAAATTCCAAGCAGAGACAATTGTTTTTAACACAACCAACAACATCGAATGTAAGATCTGAGTTTAACATCGACCTGTGCCGTTCTCTCATCTCTGCTGATATTCCTCTCTACAAACTAAAGAATAAGGTCTTCAGGGAATTCCTTGAAAAATATACTCAACATACAATCCCGGATGAGTCAACACTTAGGAAGACGTATGCTCCATCCATCTACGATGAGACAATACAGAAGATAAGAGATGAAATTAAAGATAGTTCAATTTGGGTTTCCATTGATGAGACTCCCGACAAAGAAGGTAGACTTGTTGGTAATGTAGTTATCGGTTTGTTAAGTGAACAATATTCTGAACGAATTCTTTTACATTGTGATGTTCTAGAAAAGTGCAATAACAAAACTATAGTTAAACTGTTCAACGAAGCTATGGGTATCCTGTGGCCAAAGGGTATTATGTACGATAATGTGTTATTCTTTATTAGCGATGCTGCCCCTTATATGGTCAAAGCTGGACAAGCATTATCTGTTGTATATCCTAAATTGACTCATTTTACTTGTGTGGCGCATGCATTTCATCGTGTGGCAGAAGTGGTCAGAGACAATTTCCCTAAAGTAGATTTGTTGATTTCATCAGTGAAAAAAGTATTTCTCAAAGCTCCCAGTAGAGTTAACGTGTTGAAAGAAATGTACCCTGAAATTCCATTGCCACCAAAGCCAATTTTAACTAGATGGGGTACATGGCTAGAAGCAGTTGAATATTATGCCGAACATATAGACTCTATTAACAATGTTCTCCTTGCATTGGACTCTGAAGATGCAGTCTCAATTGATACTGCGAAAACAGTTACCTGTGACATAAGTGTGAAGAATGACTTAGCTCACATTCAGCATACATTTTCATGCATCATAAAAACGCTCAAAAGTCTCCAAAATAGGCACCTTTCACTATCTGAAAGTTTTGAAATTATAAATAGTACTGTGGAACAACTGAATCGTGGTAGAGGTAAAGTTGCAGATGCAGTAAGAGCTAAGGTGGACACTGTACTTTCAAAAAACCCTGGATATGAAGAACTACAAAAGGTTGTTGCTGTGATGAGTGGTGAATCAACAGTGAAGATTAACTTGGACTTATCCCCAGCAGACATTGTGAAATTGAATTATGTACCAGTTACTTCTTGTGACGTCGAACGCTCTTTTAGTCAGTATAAATCTATCCTCAGAGACAATAGAAGAAGATTCACTTTTCAGCACTTGAAAGAAATGTTTGTAACCTATTGTTATGGTAACAGACAATAAAAATTGTGTTTTGTTGAAACTACATTGGAAGATAAGGTACGTCCATTATATTTTTTGTTTAGTTTGATTAAAATGTACCAATATTTAACGTACATAGTCATTTTTTTATAATTTTAAGTCCATATTTAATTCCATATTTTGGTAAAAATCCATATTTAATTCCATATTTTGGTAAAAATAACTACATATATATTTACATATTTCATATATTTTTAGTCCATATAAATCCGTTCCCTGGTAATGACGATAGAATCCAGATGGTATTAATTTGCCCTTATAAAAATTGATTGAAGGTTCATATAATATATTCCTTTTTTTCCTTGTGTACTTCTTCTGGCTGATGTTCTTGCGATTCGAATGTCACAGTAGGGTCTATGATGCAACCTTCAAGAGAGGGAGGTTTAAATGCAATTATGTCGATTCTTGATTACTGTCTTCACTGGATATGACGTGCACTTTTTAATATACTGAATAACCTTTGTTCCTTAAGGTAGTTGCTATTGTACTGTAGATCTTACTGTATTGTATATACAGAGTCCGTCAAAAAATGTATACACTCTCTAAGGAACGAAAACTATTTATCATGTATTTGTTTTACAATTAAATACTGATCACACATGTAGTACTGTCTGCAGTTAAGCACATGGTTACTTTAGATGTTCAAAATGTTCGCCGTTGGTGGCTAGATACATAACGCAACGACTAGTGGTCGCCGCAGCTTAGTCTGTCAATGTTTCAATGAAGATCGCTGCACATGCCGCTGTAATCTGCTGGCGAAGATCCTCCAGCTTGCGCGGCTTACGTCGATAGACTTGATCTTTCACAGATTCCCAAAAGTAAAAATCTATAGGGGTTAGATCTGGCGACCATGGGGGGAACTCAATAGGCCCTCTTCGTCCAATCCAATGTCCCTACAGATTGTCATCCAAGAAAGCTCGTACGGCTAGATGCAGTGTGGTGGCACTCCGTCCTATTCGTAGAAGATATCATCAGCTGCATAAAGCGCACGTACACCTGTTAAATTGATGTGCGTAACATTTCGAGGAACACTTCTCCAGTGATATTACCATCAAAGGAAAAGGGTCCTACAAAGCTCCTAGATGATAGTTCACACATGAACCCCTGTTAGATTGACCGCCTTATCTACATGAGCATGCGGATTTTCCGGTGTCCAGTAGACGCAGTTATGCCGATTCACTGTTCCATTAAGTTTAAACTGGGCCTCATCAGACCACACTACCTTCGTCACAAATTGTTCGTCTTCAGGTACCGTTCGCTGGTACCATTCGCAAAATTGCATTCGACCATCAGGATCGTCGTCATTAATCACGTGCAGTAATCGTGGGATGTAAACTTTCCACTTAGTAGCTTTCAGAGTTCGTCGTACAATTGTACTGCTAATCCCACTTCACGTGCACATTGCGTAGCAGACTTCTGTGGAGAAGTAACAAACCTTTCCAACACGAGAGCCGACGAAGCAGGACTTGTAGCTGTACGTGGTCTTCCCGATCTTCCTTTGTGAATATCACAAATCGTTCCAGGCTCCTCTAACCTTGTCAATAATGCGTTTAATTGATATGAATGTTTGAGGTTCTGTTTCGTACTCCCGCCTCCACTGACACTGCACTTCAATGGTATTATAAAACCTCACTAACCACTTCTGAATGCATTTTCGCTGCTTGAATGTCAAGAGTACTCCAGTAATTTTGTTTTCTCAATATCGTGATGAAAGTACCGACATCTGTTGAGCGAAAGATCATACAACAACATAGTCGTAATTCAAATCAACTGACAATATCAATATCACGATACAGTCTGACAAAGAGTGTACACATTTTTTGGCGGACTCTGTATATATCTTTCGATGTTATTTTGTGTTATCAGTTTGTTGCATATGTTTATACAATCGTCGAAACACAATATGTAAAGATACGTAACAACCTGTTAACAAGCATCTTAAGATATAAGATAACATATGAAAAAACAAATAAGTCGCCCACCACTTGAATGCATTTAATGATATGATAACATAACATAACATATATAAGTATTTTTAGACTTTTTACTCTTACATACAACACCATCATACACCAATGTCGATCTTTTTGCACATTTTACAGTATTTTAACTTAGAATTATATTAAATTCGTGCATGTAACATAATTTGCAACACGAGCTTTATGTATAATATAAACACATTTGAAACAGTACAAATTCTTAGAATTACAGTTCAACATATATTTTAATTATATTACGTAATATATATAAAACTCATTATCCACTTACTTGTTATACAATTTGATGATTATGGCAATTCTATCACGTAACCTAGTTAGATATCGTAGTATACAAATCATATCTGATTATGCTGACACCATCCAATATCAGAACATGATGAAATTTTGGTTCACTATTAGGACAATGTTTAGTTATACAAACCGCTACAAGATTATTTTTAGCTACAATTTCTGTGGGAAGTCATTTTCAAGAGTAACACTGGTTAACAGCCATTTTGCATCTGGTGTGTGATAAATCAATTCACATCAATTTTTGGTTTCAGAATTCGAAACGGCCTTCGGAATTCTAATCACGTAAGGGTTTTGAGATAGGATAAACATTGGTAATTTCGTGATAATTTCATGAAAACTAATTTAAAATGCAAATGTGTAAATATATCCTTATTCCGATTTTTTCATCTAAAAGACGATGACTTGCTGTACAAATCTGGAGACATAAAAGATTGGATACGTTCTTGAATATATGCTAAAACCAATTTTACAACTTAAGCTGAAAGGTTGGTTATTTCGTGATAACCTTGGTAATTTCGTGATATTGTATTGATAATTTCGTGAGAGGTAGAAGAATTGTGGAAAAATTCATTAAAGTCAAATGAAATTCTCATTTATTGTTACAAGACTTCAAACATAGTAATTCCGTCTAATATTCATAGCAAGAAAACATAGAAATACATATCAACACATAATAAGAATGAAATCAAAGTAAAAATTGAAATTGAAAAGGGATCTTCTTTGCCCTGAAAGGATGAACACTTTTATTATGGAATTTACTATAGCCTATATTACTAGGGTAACTCCAAAAGTAAAGCATAACGTTTGTTTAAAAATTATATTTTTTTTTGCTATTCTCACAGAATGTAGATGCATCCTTAAGGAACAAAATGTCACTTTTCCACATAATCCCCGTCCCTTTCAACTGCCTCACGTAACCTAGGAACGAGGGCCTGTAGACCAGCACGGTAAAAGTCTGGACCAACACGTCTGAGCCACTCTTTAGCAGCGTACACAAGGGAATCATCTTCTAACCTCGTTCCGCGAAGGGATCCTTCAGTTTACGAAAGAGATGGTAATCGCACGGTGCCAGTTCAGGACCGTAAGGCGGCTGTTTCAGTGTTGTCTATCCGAATTTTCTGATCTGGTCTGTGGTCTTGTGACTGACATATGGTTGTGCGTTGTCGTCCAATAGCAGAACATCCTGCTTCTCCCGATGTCGTCGAACACGACTCAGTCGAACTAGAAGTTTCTTGAGATTTGCAACATACCCGTCAGAATTAATGGTGGTTCCGTGTGGCATGATGTCCACAAGCAAGAGTCCTTCTGAATCGAAAAACACAGTAGCCATAACTTTTCCTGTCGAAGGTGTACTTTTGAATTTCTATTTCTTTGGTGAATTTGCATGATGCCACTCCATTGTCTGCCCCTGTCTCCGGTCCAAAATGGTGGAGCCATGTTTCAACTTCTGTTACAATTCTTGCAAGTAAGTAATCTAGCACTTATTATTGGCACTTAGCATTATAACAATTCAAACAGAAGCTACACTGAACCTATTGCGTCTCCGTTTTCTTTTTTGTTATCACATCTTGTCTTCAGATTTCTAAAATTCCTATTGCAATACAATTTTTAAAATAGTATAAAATGTAACACTTAATGCTCAACAAAATTTCGCCTCAAACAGCCAAGATTTCTATCAGCAAATCTAAGCCTATATGGCGACGATAGCTGTATCTAAAATTCCAAAAACATTTCCTAAAATTTCATGAAGCTACAATAAATGTTTGTACCAAATATCATATGCTTACCTTTAGTAATAAGCCTGTAATGTAATTACAAACATCCACAACATTTTTACGCCTGAGAAGTCGACGCAAACTTGCTCTCTCCAAACATAAAAGCTCACTGAAGCAACTACAATAGTCACACAAAGCTTAGCTGTATGTTTCTGGAAACTGGACAACATATGCAATCCCTTGGCGGAAATTTGGATCTCGTAACACCATTGGTTAGTTCACAAAAGAGCAAAGAAAAAGTTTCACGAAATAACCACTGCCACGAAATTACCAATGTTTACCCTATTTATATGTATTTTTAAATATTTTTCTATTATTAATGTTGTCATTTTTTTCAGGTATAGTGTGTAATTAATTAGAATTACGACGGTTAAACTCTTTATTTGGATGTATTGTACGGTTGAAGAAGTTTTCAAAAGAGTCACTATATGGCAGACGTATTTAGTTGTGCGGAAAGTGTAGCCTACTGACTTTGGTAGAGACGACTTAGTTAGCGACCATGAACACTGTAGTCTAGTATGTGCTGAAACGTGATTTTGTTGGTATATAAGAGTTTTTTATGTTGTCACGGCTAGACAAAATGATTTTAGTAGTATCAATGAAATGCGCTGCCTAATAATTTTAATGAATATAAAAAGGTATGGGGACGGAGTACATATATAGATAATATGAAAATGAAAGAAAAATTTGGTCTAGCCTGGTTCAGACTGGGGATTTGGAGATCAAGAAATAATAGAGGTAATATACCTCAAGGTATGTGCTCATTATGTGGACATAGAGAAGATGACATTCATATTGTTCTTGAATGTCAAAAAAAAAAAAACACACACACGGGTGAAATTTATACATGAAAAGTTCCTACAAATGAATAAAGAAATAGCTATAAGAAAACTTATGAATAATAATAATAATATAAAGTTACAAAGGCAAATAGGTCCATATCTTTTTTGTTTAAAAAATTAGAATGGAAAGAATAAATGAAATAGAATCGAATGAGAAAAAAAATTGGTTAAGAAAAAGGTTTAGTTTTTAAACAGTACTATCAATAAATAAAATAAAACACATATATTCAAAAGTTTTAAATATACTAGAATAATGGAAGAATTATATATGATAGCTGCATATTGCAGGTTGAAACGTGAAGTACATCTTAGGCAAGTGAGCAAAGACTAATTTATTGTATCAACATACTAAAATGAGTTGAGTCTTGCACAAAACTAGTCGCAAGTGGAAGATAAAACAACTTATATTAAATAGTTAAGTTTAGAAATTATATTAAAGTTGTATATCTATATGTAAATTATAAAGTAGGTAATGTAAGGTTTCAATGATTATATATATGTATATTTTTTTTATCTGTGAACTATAATAAATATCATATATCATATCATATCATATCATATCATATCATATCATATCATATCATATCATATCATATCATATCATATATCATATCATATCATATCATATCATATCATATCATATCATATCATATCATATCATATCATATCATATATCATATCATATGCTGTCACGAAAACTTTAGTGGGGTTCTAAGTGTTATGTGTTTCCAAAATCTCTCTTCACTTAGGCTAAGTGATCGACGAACCCTGCATTCTCTTATTCTCTTAGTTCAAATTCTGCGCACCGCTATCCCAATCTATTTGGCTTTTCGTTTTCAAAATTTATCCGCATATCATCAGCTAAGTACCAGGTCTCATCATAACAATTTACTCATTATACCCTACCACAAGACATCTTTATATTCTTCATCCTATACAGTTTCAGTTGCTAGAAATTGGAACTCGCTTGCGAGTGATGTAAGGGGTTGTTGGACAATAACTTAATTTAGGTCAAAATTACATAAATTCTTACTTAACAGATTAATTACTGATTAATATTTGTTACTCATAATGAAACTAACATTTGTCCATTCTTATTATTACCATTAATTTCTCTAAATAGAATAGAAATCCTGTAATGGCAAATTTTCATTACATTAATATTCTCATTATATAAATATATTTTAGATTTATATTTTTTCTCCCTATAACATAGTTCTATTATACTTATATTAAATTAATTCTCATGACTTTACTAGGTATCTTAATTTAATTATAATTGAATTAAATTATATAGCTCATACATTGTGTTATTACTGTATCTTATAGGTTTATCTAAATTTAAATAAACATGTACTAGTCGTTAAAACTTAACTGAAGAATATTCTGTAGAATCTTTTTAGTGTAGTGTAAATATTCGTAATTTAAATATGTATTGCATTGATTAAGGCTGGTTGAGTGGAAGAGAAGGCCTTATGGCCTTAATTCTGCCAGCGAAAATAAAACATTCTTTTCTATTCTAAATAATGCTCGAATTTAAAATGATCCATATTTGCCAACATCGTATTACTGTCTTTGTGTTAGTGCTGTGTATCTAATAAATGTGACGTGATAGAAAGAAATTGATAATTCCACTAAATTCAGCATCCCAAAAATTAGGTAAATTCACTCATTTACACACTAGATACACGAAGAAAGTTACAATTTGTCGACTAGTTATAATTACTTAGGGCTCTGATTTGATTCAGAAGAAATTCTGATATATGAAGTTGGGATTTCCCCTAAAATCCTGTTTACCACGTAAACGAAGAATTAAGAACAGTTAAGTGTGAAGTAAGGAGGTCAAGGCTGTCGGCATTTGCAGTGCGAAGCACGTGAAGGCCAAAGTGCTTGTTTTGCCTGGAGCTCGCACTTGAAACCCAGAAACCATAAGAGCAACCAACGCGGTGCTTTACCAATGCTCTCACACGCATCGCTCAGTTAATTTTGTAACACCGCGGCGCTTTAACTAATACCGCTGGGAACAGGAAATTTAATGGGAGGGAGCATGGGGAAGAGGGGCCATGGTTAGATAAATTACTGCTCGTTCTATATTGTTAGATTATAGATGAAAATGAACTCCATGCTGGAGTACACAGCAAAATAGGATCACAAGGTTCGTGAAGATAAAATGTAACATTCTATTAAGATATAGAGATGACACCTGTAAAACATCATCATCATCAACATCATCAGGGTTCAAACGCTGATACAGGGAATGATAGGTCATGGGACATTTACTATAGAAAGATGGAGGAGGCGTATGTTCACGTGATGCAACAAGGAGTTGGTCAGTTATAGTCGGATGAAGAGAAAAGTGAATACATGTTCTAATTATTTTATTACAGGTACTCTAAGTCGGGGTTCCCAACCGGTGTGTCGGGACATACTGATGTGTCGCGCAGCCCCATGGAGTGTGTCTAGAAATTTTGGAACTGAAGAATAAATTTTATGCCATCCAGAAAGTCTCTTTACAACGCATTTTTTCATTTACAAAGAAGTCTTTGATATGGTACATTTTATTTTGACACAAATTTTACCAATTAAATGTGAACGCCTGCAACAATATTATGGATTTATTAATTTGTCCTACAGAATTATCTCTGTAATGTTGACAATTGATATTCGAGGAGAAAAATTCGTTCCGGCACCGGGAATCGAACCCGGGTCCTTGGTTCTACGTACCAAGCGCTCTGACCACTGAGCTACGCCGAATTAAATCCACAGCATCGGATCGAATCTTCCTCCTTCAGCGTTTCCCTTTGTGACCTGACTCCAATTTAGGCATATAATAATGTTGACGTATATGCCTAGTGTCAACTGCCATTGTACTAGGAACGCACTCAGTTGAGTGACTTATTTGGTCGTGATTCCGCAGTTATGATGCATAACTGCGGAATCCCGGGTTCGATCCCCGGCGCCGGAGCGAATTTTTCTCCACAAATATTAATACCTGCAACAGTTTAATTTTTCTGCCTGGAGATAAATCCAATGAAAGAGAATACCTGCAACAATGCTTAGTAATTCCCACTAAGTAAAAGACAGAGATTAGAATCGTCAGATATCGGTCAGTGTAAACCTACGTGTGAGTGGGTGA
Source organism: Periplaneta americana (assembly GCF_040183065.1). NCBI lineage: Eukaryota > Metazoa > Arthropoda > Insecta > Blattodea > Blattidae > Periplaneta > Periplaneta americana. The sequence goes on along the minus strand of NC_091127.1, from coordinate 72,228,682 downwards.
TAGTGCGACTATTTTAACAAAAGTGTTTTATTTAGATTTTATCATGGAGAAAATTTTAATTCGAGAAAAACAATCTGAATTAAGTTCTAGGTTAGATGACAGCAGTGCTAATTCAAATAATGTGAGCAAAAATTCCCTTCAGGGTTCACAAAAACGTACTACATTTCGTAAATATAGTGATTAATACTTTCAATATGGTCTTATGTGACGTGGAGATGAATATAAACAAAATCCCGAGTGTCCTATAAGCGGAAATGTTTTGTCAAATCAGTCGACGGTGCCGAATGAGCTAAAAATTGATTTAGAACTGCTGCTTTCAAAATTCATACATGTGTTGAATCATTATTTTTCTACCATGAAAATAGTGAAATCTAAAAACTGCTGCAACTTGGAGATGATTTATATGTTGGTCTGTCAATTATAAAGCCCCGTATAGAGAAACTCCGTGCAGGTTACCAAGCGCAGACTTCTCGTTAATTTAAATAGATGAGTTTTCAAAAACGGTAATGAAATATTTTATCGGACATTCAGTATAGATACTGTAGGTTGGGATTTTTTACATAGAGGTATTGTACCTTCGTTTTTTTCTAATGTCACTCAACTTTCTGCCTTTTTTATATAATGATTGCATGGTAACATCGACCTATCTACAAAACTGGATATCCGACACTACATAGAAGTTGCTATCAGTGCTTTTTTTTCTGGTGGAAAGCGCTGGGACGGGTTAGACCTTGAAAGTCTTAGTTGTACGAAAAGGAGGTTAAAAACGACAAAATTCACGTGCAATGAAGAGTAATCATATCTCCGTTCTCTATAAAATATTCTACACAGAGTTCCACAACTTTTTTTCTCTAGAAGAAAGCACTGGTTATTATTATTATTATTATTATTATTATTATTATTATTATTATTATTATTATTAATAAAAACAAATAAGTGTGTCGCGATATCGCGGGTGTTCAGTAAAGTGTGTCGTCAGTCAAAAAAAGGTTGGGAACCACTGCTGTAAGTAATAAATAAAACTGACATGTAAATAATGAATTGTGTGATACATTATTATCTGGACAATCAAATGAGACTGTGTCTATTAAGGCGCTATATTTCCCGAGCAGACCAATCCGTCATGTTGAATCCCAATCGAGTAACGTGACGTGACGTCTGTATGGAGAAAACAATTTTTAGTAGGTTATTTCATGACGCTTTATCAACAACTTGGTTAATTAGCGTCTTAATGAGGTAAAGGTGATAATGCTGGTGAAATAAGTCCGGGGTCCAGCACCGAAAGTTACCTAGCATTTGCTTATATTGGGTTAGGGAAAACCCCGGAAAAAACCTCAGCCAGGTAACTTGCCCCGACCGGGAATCGAACCCGAGCCACCTGGTTTCGCGGCCAGACGCGCTGGCCGTTACTCCACAGGTGTGGACGAAAACAACAATACTATCTCCAAAATATAATAGGGATTCAGTTCTGAGTGAGAAAAGTTGTGATTTTTGTACAGTTTAAAGGCTGAATAGTCTGAAATTTGAAACCGTAAAGTCGCTTATTTTGCTCGTGGATGTTTTCAAGCGTGTACTTAAGTCTGCTGTTCCTTGTTACGATAGCTGTTGCGGTGTTTGCACTTTCCGTAATGAAAATAAACACGTGGGGGTGAGATCGGATATGCCACGTAATTATAAACGGCAAATTGGTGTACAACCAAAAGGAAATTATGATGGAAAGAAACTTGAAAGTGCTGTACAGGCAGGAAATTTATTATTGTCATCATAGTGAAAATCATCGGAATTAAACCAAATCTCTAAGTCAACTGTATGAAACAAGATAAACAGAAAATGTCCGAAAAAATTTGGTGGACCGCACGTTTTGTCTGGAGAAGAGAGTAACCTAGTACTTGGCAACCAAAGAGCTGCACATTCAGGCCATCCATTTACACGCGGGAATATCAGATACAGTTCACACGATAGCTCGTTAAAATAACTGTAGAAGTTAGAGAGCCAAGAACGTGGAGGTGAATTTCCTGCGGCAGTATGAGAACAATAGGAAGGTACTTGTGTTCCCTGAAGTTCCCAACGAGGATAAGATATTAAGAGAACTGATTGGATAAGTTCTTCCTAATCCAATACAGAAGAAAGGACAATTTTATTTTTAAAGATAATATTATCTAAGACATTTAAGTTTCAATTTCCAGATAGTATGTTTGATTTTTTTTATGTTCTTTTCTTCTCAGTGTCTGTAATGTGCATCCTACCCTAGATCATATATACCCAGATAGCTCGGCCTTATAGGCTTTGACTGCAACAATTTTTGTCAGGTTTACTATGCTGCCATCTAGTTTTTACATAAAGAGTCACGTCATAATTCCCATTTGAATTGAATTAATGACTGTGCTGCCATCTCGTGTTCGTTTACGGCGGACGGGTGGCGATCCTGGCGGTTGTTCTCTTCAAAGTGCTGCTGATTTTAGCATAGGGATGAGTTATCTGTTACATATATGATCTAGGTTACTACTCATTTATAACCAGAGACCGGTGTGTATTTATTCATTGTAGTCTTGTTGGTTCATTGGTATGTTGAGTAGTCTGTGTGCCATGGTTCGAAATGAGGCATGTTTGAGTTGTGTTGAATGATTGCATGTGTTGTCTATGTGTGTCATTGTTGTGGGTTTTCTGTAAATCTTTAAAATATGTTTGTTTTGTAATTTTATTATTTTTAAATCTAGAAAGTTTGTGGATTTGTTTTCATTTGGACCTGTATTTGTGTATTATATAACTTGTATCGTCTTCATCGGTTTAGGTCATAGTAAAAACCAAAGAAAAGTTTAATTACCGTAAGGAATGTATCGGGCGCGGGTTCGATTTCCGTTTCGGTTGATTACCTGGTTGACTTTTTCCGAGGTTTTCCCCAACAATAAGGCAAATGTTCAGATAAATTTATTGCGTTTCCTCGGCCTCATCTCGCCAAATACCATCGCGCTATCAACAATTCCATCGATGGTAAATAACCTCGTAATTGATACAGCGCCGTTATAACCAAATAAAAAAGGAAGGAATGTCTTTAAAAGATTATTACGTATTTAATATCTTTCACTCCGCTTCCTGCTATATTGTTACGATCTGTACATTCCATGCTTATTTCATAGTTATCTGCGCAAGGGCAAGTTCTTCATTGCAAAACTAGCATTCGCCAATCTTCCCTCTTTTCTGCTTTTCCCTCAGTTTTAGTATACGATCCATATATCTTAATGTTGTCTACCATCTGATATCTTATTCTACTCGGAACTTTTTTCCCGTTCACCATTCCTTGCAGCGTGTCATTCAATAGGCAGTTTCTTCTTAGCTAGGGATCCGGGCCATATAGTATTCCATATTAATATTAATATTAATAATAATAATAATAATAATAATAATAATAATAATAATGCTGTTTCTTACTGTTTAGTTATTTATTATCAAAATGTTAAATCTTATAACGCAGATTATTATTATTATTATTATTATTATTATTATTATTATTATTATTATTATTATTGTTATTATTAAGGATGTTTGAGAATGAAGTTCTTAGGAAAATATCTGGGGCTAAAAGGGATGAAGTTACAGGAGAATTGAGAAAGTCACACAACGCAGAACTTCACGCATTGTATTCTTCACTTGACATAATTAGAAACATTAAATCCAGACGTTTGAGATGGGCACGGCATGTAGCACGTATGGGCGAATCTAGAAATGAAAATAGAATGCTAGTTGGGAGGTTGAAGGGAAAAAGAAATTTGGGGAGGCCGAGACATAGATGGGAGGATAATATTAAATGGATTTGGGGGAAGTGGAATATGATGATAGAGACTAGATTAATCTTGTACTTGTGTGAGGACAGCAATGAACCTCCAGGTTCCTTAAAAGCCATAAGTAATAATAATAATAATAATAATAATAATAATAATAATAATAATAATAATAATAATAAAACTTACTTATACAAATAGCTTTTAAGGAACTCGGAGGTTCATTACCGCCCTCACATAAGCCCTCCATCGATTCTTATCCTGTGCAAGGTTAATCCAGTCTTTATAATCATATCGCACCTTCCTCAAATCTATTTTAATATTGTAAATTTTATTAGTTACAACAATGTAATTTCTTTCTACAATTCACCTTAAACGCTCTCGTCAACAATTGGATCTTCACTCAACACAGTATTCGTTATAGCACTCCACCGACGACAATGACAATTTACTTGGACTATTACGCACAACAATGAACTGTTAATCTTAACTAATATTTACAAAGCACTATTTACAAATCAGAACTACTAGTTCTCAGTTCTCCTATCTCAGTCACTCGAGTTCACAGTATCTCGAACCACAGACCTTCAGAGACAGTTCACTGTACTCGAACTCGGGTCCCTCCAACTGCGGTCCACTGCACTCGAACTCAGGTCCCTCCAACTGCGGTCCACTGCACTCGAACTCAGGCCTTCGGATGCTGACGCAGATGCTGACGCAGATGCGGACGCACACTCGAGTCGAACTCCGGCTGGCTTGCTTGCTCTGGCTTTCTCACTGACTGAATAACTGAAAACTCTGAAACTGAAAACTGCTGTCGTTCCTTCGCGACCGTAATTTATAACTACAGCGACGTAACATCGAAGGTTCCACGCGTCTCTAGAGATGGCATTCCAGAGAAATCCAGGGCCCTCTCCTCTCTACCAGCACCAGATGCGCGCGCAAACTCGTCGCGTGACGTAATACACCCTCTCTCTTCTCTCCACCGCGCGACGTCACTCAATGTTCCGTGGAGCCTGTGCGATCTGCTTTCATGCGGGACGCTGGTCGTGAGTTCGATTCTCACGTCGCTGTCACAATATTATCCTTCCATCTACGTCTCGGCCTCCCCAAAGGTCTTTTTCCCTCCGGCGTCCCAACTAGCACTCTATGTGCAATAATAATAATAATAATAATAATAATAATAATAATAATAATAATAATAATAATAATAATAATCATAAATATCATAATAATAATAATAATAATAATAATAATAATAATAATAATAATAATAATAATAATAATAATAATGAAAAAGGAATTGGTTGTGTCACTGGTTGAGAAAAACTACCACTGAATTGTGCACTGTGAACGGGAGAAGAATTCCGGGCAGAAGAAGATACTAGATGACAGGCGACATTAAAATAGGCTATTATATGGATCATATGCGGAGACTATGAGGAAAGATGAAAATTGGAAAGATTGGAGAATACTGGGTTTGCAGTGAAAGACTTGCCTTTGGGCAGAACACTATGAATGAATGAATTAATTAATTAATAATAATAATGATTAATAATAATATTAGTAATAATAATAATAATAATAATAATAATAATAATAATAATAATGAAAAAGGAATTGGTTAGGTCACTGGTTGAGAAGAAGTTATCAGATGATAGACGTCATTAAGATATTATATGGATCATATGCGGAGACTAAGAGGAAGAGATTGGAGGATACTGGGTTTGCAGTGAAAGACATGCTCTTGGGCAGAAAACAATGAAATAATTAATAATAATAGTAATAATAATAATAATTTAATTACATGCACTAAATCTTTATCTAACGTCACCTAGTGCACTAGAATGGATGTGATGTCTGTTGGGAAGGTTCACAAGACTGCGACATTGAACAATAGATAACCGAGTCACATGGACTGGACATAGGCTACATTAAATGGTGAGCCTACTTTAAATGGTGCACTGACGTGCAACGGTTACGACCTAGATAATACTAGATTTTTTTTTGATAACATTACCGGTCTTAAAGGGCTTACGCCACTTACATATCGGCACACGGTTTACGAAATGCATTCAGAAGTCCGTGTGACTGAATTATCTATTGTTAGATTTCGAACACCACATCCCAGTTTTGTCAATTTAGCGTAATTTCCACCAAATTTGGTGGATCCTGAACCGTACCAGCGGACGAAAATTTGGAATTAACGGTCAACGGATATTTAAAGGATCTGAATACGTTTGTCAGTGACTTTTTACTTTTGATATTTGTACAACTATGAACAATTTTAATTCATAATAGTTTACAAGAAAAACTAAAATCTATACATTATTTAGTTATTTTAACTTTCATACTTTATTTGGGTATATTTTGAGATATGAAGAGCACAGGAAAAGAACGTGCTTTGTCCACTTTTTTTCAAAAATGAGTTATGCATGCTATGAGATGTAGGATTCCATGTAGTTTAAAGTTATTAATCGACCAATGTGATAATGTGAATAGTCGAAGTGCTACAAGAGATTTTAGATTTCGCGTACAGGGAAAGAACGTGCTAAGTCCTCTCACTACAGGGAAATAATGTACTCTGTCCTCTGTTTCTGTGATTTAATTTATAGTTTCCTTACGGATTGGCATGCATTTTATAGCAGGAAAAAGGGAATTGGAGTAAAAATAATATTCCATTGTTTTTCATTATTGTTATAAAATTATTTAAAACTAGCGTGTAAGAGGGCCTTAGACTAGAAATGTCTAGTTTAAATGTAGTTCTGTTTATAAGTATGCATAAGGATGTAATTATTTGACTTATTTGAACTGTTGTATCAGTGAAGAGAGGTAAGTCAGTGAAGTTATGGTTTTACAGTGCAGTGAACAGATCCGATCAGTGATAATTTATAGCGTCAATGAAATGTGTTCTATAGTGTCAGTGAAATGAGTTACAGAGTGTCAGTGAAATGTGTGCTAAAGTGTCAGTGAAATGCGTCATAGTGCCACTACAGGGAATGAGATGAGAGTAAAGTGAAAGACTATTGAAACTTATGTAGGACCTATAGATAATTATGTAGGTTGTATTGTAAAATTAGGTATTTTATTTTATGTTTTATTATTATTGTGTTAAATTGTATTGTGTATTATTATTGTATTGTGTGTAAAATTGTATATGTGTTGTAAAATTGTACTGTGTATTGTAAATTTTATTGTGTATTGGTTATCATTTTATTGTGTATTGTTAATATTGTATATACCACTGCCACCGGGTGCTTGCCCACTTGCAGTGTAAATAAATACATACATACATAATGAGAAAATTCGTTCTTGCTGCATAAACTTTATGTACAAGTATAAATCTTTTTAGTTTGAGAAATTCAGTTTAGAAGTATAAGTGTTGTAAATTTGTCACTTAAATTTTAATATTATTATTAATATTATTATATTATTGAATGTTGAGTACTTCATCTGAGGATGGAACTCAGAGACCTTTGACTTCTAACAGTGTTAAGAAAAAGAAAGTACGAGGGAGAATGACTGCAGTCATGAAGAAATTAAGGGTTCAATCACATGAAGTAGGAGAAGACTGCAACTGTTAGTTAAAGTGTTTCGAGGAAGTAAGTGCTGAAGAAAGATCAAGTATTATAAGGCAATTTAATGATTTAGAAGACTGGGATCAACAATCATTACATATGACTGGGCTCATTACAATAATTCCAGTTTATCGAAAGCGATCAGTCATTACAGCAATGGAAGGACCAATAAATTGTATCTCCCAGAAGAACTATCAGTGAAAAAGATGTATGAAATGTTCAAGAAAAAATACCAAAATTTAATAATTTCATATGAAACATACAGAATAATGTTCAACACCAAATTCAATATAGCATTTGGACATCCAAGGAGTGATACATGCATATGATAAGTACACAGCTGAGATGGAAGTGCTGAATGCAAGACTGACTGAAAATAATTTAGATGGCAACATGAAGAAACAAGTTTTGGAATAAATTAATAAGATCACCAGTAGCAACAAGGTCCATAAACTCAAAGTTGAAATATTTTATACCAGAAAGAGGAATGCTCGTTTAAGAAGTCGGAAGTTTGAAGAAACAGAAGCAATTTTCATGGACTACGAAAAAATGTATGCTTACCGTACATTAGTACCAATGATGTCTATTAGTATTACAGAAGGCAATTATCTGTTTACTCTTTCAATATTCATCAAATTTCAGATGAAACTTCAGTGTTTTTTAGTTGTACTGAAGATAATGGTAGAAAAGGAGCCAATGAATTCGTATCCTTTTTAAATCACTTTGTGACAGGAATAATGGACAACAAAGCGGATATCTTGAAAATTTTTGTTATTCATGTTCAGGCCAGAGCAAGAATTACATTGTTCTGAAGTATCTTAATTATCTTGTGAACGAATTGAAACTTATGAACAGAATGAAACATTCGTTTATGGAATGTAATAAAATATAGGTAGGACTAACTAATACAAAAGCAGTAACAGAACTTCCAATGGGTTGGGTGCGGATCATGGTACAAGCTCAAAGTAAACCTACGCCTTTTGATGTTGTGGTGTTCAATCAAGATATGATGGGAAGTTGGGAGTCATTTCTGCAGAAGAAATATTTGAGGAAATATTCATTTCTTACAAGGCCCATCAGAGGGGTAATCATCACAAAAGAACACTCTCACCTCATTCAACATCGTGATATGTGTAATGGAACTAGGATTTCATCGGTGGTGAGAGCTTCACTGCGATTTCGAGAGCAGCAATCTGAAGAATACCCATGTCCTGCTTACAGAGGCAAAACACAAATTATTTTGAATAATTTATTTTATATCCGCTAATAATTTAAATATCGGTAACATTATTTCTAACAAAGAAACTTCTCTGGTAATATCGAAGGAAAAGTATTAGGACCTCCAGATTTTGAAGGAATTTCGTGGACACGAAGATAGAGTGTTTTACACAAACCTTCCACACTAGACTGGGCTGTGCATTTTGGTTCAAAAGTGATTTTTATTGTTATTAGGTCCTGTGCAGTTTGGAACAGAAGTGATCATTGTTATTATTATTATTATTATTATTATTATTATTATTATTACTACTACTATTACTATTAGGCTCTGTGCATTTTGAGTCAAAAGTGAGCATTATTATTATTATTATTATTATTATTATTATTATTATTATTATTATTATTATTATTATTATGTCCTGTGCATTTTGGGACAAAATTGCACAAAAGTGATCTTTATTATTACTATTATTATTATTATTATTATTATTATTATTATTATTATTATTATTATTATTATTATTAGGCTTTGTGCATTTTGGGACAAAAGTGATTTTTATTATTATTAGTTCATGTGTATTTTGAGCCAAAAGTGATATTTATTATTATTATACCTTGTGTGTTTTGGGACAATTGATCTTGTTTTATTCTTATGAGGCCCTGCGCATTTTGTGACAAAAGTTATCTTTATTATTATTATTATTATTATTATTATTATTATTATTATTATTATTATTATTATGCCCCACTCCACTTCATTACAGAAAAAGTTAAAAAAGGAAAGAGAAAATGTTTAACGTTATGTTATCATTTAAAGGTTTGTCAATCCCGTGATTTTGAAATTCTGAATGTTAATTCAAAATTTCTATACACACAATACGCACAAACAGACATACAAACACGTTTCCGGAAGAAAACAGCTTTACTTGTAATATTTAATCTAAAATTAATTCCTCCGTACATAAGAAGCACGTTTTTTCCCTGTAACTTATGACATTACTTTACGTAAATGTCAATAAAACTACAATTTTCAAAAATAAGGATGCAAACTTAAGTTCAAATTCATTCAGATAACCTGTTCTTTCATACTGACTTAAGTGTTCATTAATATCTCCGTTAGTATCCAAGGAATTCGGTTTCAAACTTTGAAATTGCTCTCCTGAAAAATTTGATAAAATGGACAAAGCACGTTCTTTTCCTGTGCTCTTCATATGTCCATTAATCATTTTGAGAGGAAATAAGTATAAACAAAGGCGAGAGATGTGTGAATCACAGTTATGTTATAAGTCATACTTTGGGACAACGTTCTTCCCCAGTCCCCTACACGTGCACATGACTCATAGTCGCAGGTCTTCCCACTTCCTGCTTAAATAAATTACGTAGATCATGACTAGACGTAAATCGTGTTTCACGTTATCCAAACTCTTTTCATTTTCTCAGCCTGAGTTAACCTCGCACAAAGTTATTATGGAGAGCTCACGAGATCAGCCCTGGTAGGAATGTGGAGTAATGCCAATGCTACAAGCAGGCAACAGCCAGCGTAACGCCACTCTTGGTCGCAGAAAACGACATAATGGCACATTACTAACTACAGTAACCAACCAATGTGGAAACATTCGATCAACTTTTAAAATACAAACTAACAGTTTTAACTTATACAACACACCCACACAGAGCTAGTCTCAAATTATCTAATATCTTCAGTCACAATATAATTAAACACCATGTGCTGACAGTGATGTCATCTGTTTAGTGTCATAAGGGTCTCACAGCGTATTCCGAATCTCACCGGACCGGTGGATAAGAATGATGTCACGCTGCAGCCGTGGTGGGAATATACATTCTCACCACGGCTGCAGCGAAATAGGAACAAAACCGCTGGAAGGTTCGATGGCTGTCATGGCGGCTGTACAAGTTGTTATGTTACGCTAGCAAGATTTTGCGAAATTTCCGTACTGTTATCTCGCTCAAAGAAAATAGAGCATAAAGAATTCATTTCTTGAACCAGAAACTCAAATATTTGGTCATTATTTCACTTACTGCTGTTTCCTATTATTATTACGTTCCCAGTAGAACTGAAAAACAATCAGCTGTTAATTTAACGCTCTTAAAACAGCTGTTAATTTAAATTCCCGCTCTTTTCCCTTTGAATTCAAGTTATCAAGTGACGTTCACACTTTTCAAGTGTCCTTTCAAGTCAAGTAAAAAGTAGAAAGGGATCCAACTTCACTTGAAACTTGAATTCAAGCCGTTAATTGATTTCAAGTCAACTTGAAACATAGTTCACACTTTTCAAGTGACCTGAACTCAAGTTACTTGAAAAGGGTGAACGAGGCTTTACAGTCTCACATCAGTCCATCTCTTAGCCGGGCAACCAACGGTTCTTCCTCCACGAGGAGCATACTGCAGGATTTGTTTCAGGATGCGTGTTCTATCATTCCTTTTGTCGTGATTTTCTCAATTTATCTTTTGACTGTTCGGTAATTATAATATAGGTTCCGTTGTGAGTTCTTTCAGGATATCATCACTGTAATACATTTACACTGAAGTATTCCAGAATTGTTTACATTGTGTTACTTATATGTACATGATCTAGGCTTATACCAAATACTCAGGAATTAAGTAGGCCTAGGCTATTATCAGATGATGTTCACGACTTGGATGGTTCAAGAAAAAGCTTGTAGTAAGCATATCAATATACTAATATAATTATATTATTATTATTAATGTTATTATTATTATTATTATTATTATTAATATTATTATTACTTAATTTTATAACAAGCGATTCAGATTTTGAGGTATTAGTTCCAATTTCCAACCAGCATTAGGCATTCCTAAGCCACAACAATCCTTGCAGGTGATGAACATGATAAAAATATACACTAGAAGAGAACCTAGGATAAATATAGGAAGGGACATTTAATTAGGGAATGAAGGCTTTACTTCTCTATCAGGAATCTAATCCACGTATGTATATTGCATTTCTTCATAGCTATGCTGTCACTAGAAGTCATAATATACGATGTAATAGACAAGTATGTGATAAACGTTGAACATGTACAAACAAGAAAACAAGTTTTGTTGTTCAATATACATAATAAGTTAGCCTTCTTTGGTTTCCCGCTGAATAGTAACAAACTGAAAGGACACTTAATTAGGCTACAATTGTTGAAGAATAACCACGCGTCAAAATATAAACATGACAGTATATATGCAAGAAATCAGAAACGAATTAATTTAATGATTGTACGATATTGTCTGGAACTAACAAGCAAACATTCTCATGGGGGCAGATAAGAAAGTTAATTTTTTCTTACACCACGTTAATAATATCAAAAGAAGTGCTTATACAAATTTTGGCCACTAGAGCGAAATTACGAGGGCCGTTCAGAAAGTAAGCTTCCCTGGGGCCGTTTACAGAAAGAAAAAACAAATTCATGGAAAGATTTATTGGAGCAGCAATTGTTGAGCTATCTTTCAACATATTCCTCCACCGGAACTGAGACATTTGTCATACCATGGGATCAATTGTTGTATCCCTGTGTCGTAGAAGTCTTCCGCCTGGGATCCTTACTTTCTGGACTGTCGTAATTGCTCTCGAGTGGCCAAAATTGGTATAAACACTTGTTTTGGCATTATCATCATGGTGGAAGAAAAAAATACCTAACTTTTTATCTGCCCACATGAGAATGTTTGCTTGTAAGTAGTAGATTCACATCTTCCTACAGTACACGTAGTTGTCCGACTCGAATCTCAAACACACCTGCTATAACCCTACAGTTATTTTTTCATTTATTTACTCCTATGTTAATAAATACAGGTATTGTTGAACTTCAGAATATTAAATGTCTCTGCGGCAAATTTAGCAACATTTTGATTATGATTATGATAATCATAATCTTAATGATAACACTATTATTATTATTATTATTATTATTATTATTATTATTATTATTATTCAGTCATACAGGTTATAGTCCCAGAAGGACTATTACGGTCCACAAAAGCTTTTAGCTCATCTCTTCATTGGACGTCCAGTTGATCTGCCTCTAGGTTGGTAATGCAGGATTGTACGAGGGATTCCAATCCTAGACATACGCCTCACATGCTGACGCCAGTTATCTTGATAGTGACATATGTCTGCTAGTATAGAGTTCATTTCAAGTTCCTTTAAGATGTCTTCATTTCTTATGATCCCATTTAGTATAGTCAGCAGTTCGGCACATGAATCTCGTTTCACTAGCAGCGATTCTACTTGCGTCACATTTCCTTAGAATCCATGTTTCACTGCCATAGCGCAGGACTGGTCGTGCTAAGGTTTCATACAGACACTGTCACTGAACTAGAGATGGTTTCATGATTCTGTTTATAATGCCCATTGATTTATTATACTGTAAAATTTTGTCACGAATGTCTAAATCTGCTAAGAAAGATACTTAGTAGCCAAGGTATTTAAATTCTGTAACTGTTTCCAAAATATTTCCATTAATATAAACCTTGCTAGGAACGGGCTCTTGAGCACAAAAACCCATAATTTTAGTTTTGTCGGTAGAATTATTATTATCATTATTATCATTATTATTATTATCATTATTATTATTATTATTATTATTATTATTACTTTTCCTTACTTGACTGTCAAATTAATGGAAATGACATTCATGGAAAGATTGAAATATTGTTAAACCACGGTCATATGGCGAAGTTAGATTTGACTCTTCAAGTAAATAAATCTGATAGTATGAAATTAAACGCCGAATGAGCATTTATTAAACCTCATTAAGTCACATAAGGTCAAGCGGATGCCATGTACAGTTGACTTCACTCATTTCTTTAATTAGTTATTTTCACTGGCGTCACTAGCATCTAGAGATGGGTAAAAAAAGTTGGAACTGTTTTTTTTTAACTGTTCTGTTTCGATACGAAACAGTTTCGTGAAATAACTGTTTCAACTGTTCCAAAGGGTGTTACACTGCTCCAGTGATCACTTCAACGTTCCATATGGTTGCAAGAGATAAACAGTTCAATTTGTAAACAGTTTTCCTCTTCTTTGCTGTCTGCTAAGGCCAGGTGTAGCGCTATCATTGACCTCCAATCGAAAGTAGATATAATTATCCATGTTCCACACTGCCTTCGTGCAACAGTAGCCTATGGAGGATCCCGCAATTTAATTGTACGAATCAAATTCCCTAATAAATCTGATATTAATTATTAGCTGTCCATTGATGGAGAATATGTTCATGGTGCCCTAACATATTGTTAATTATTAATATACCATCGGCTGATGTCATCGTTATTAAACTCTCCTAGGGTTATATGCATTATTTTTACTACAAATCGATTCATTTTGAATTGTAGTTATTTATTGACCCTTAACAGTAACCTATGAAAAATGACTTTCGTTGTCATAACACATTGAACAGCTGATTTAAAGTCGATTCAAGAGCTTTGAAACATGTTCCTGAAGCAGATGAGAAGTTGAAACATTTGGAACACTTGGAACAGTCGGCACAAGATGTTGTAAACATATTCTTATGAAACTATTTCTTTGAAACTGTTATTTTGGAACAGCTTCGTTCATGAAACAGTTACAGTCGAAATTGTTTCTTAAAAAGAACAGTTTATCCCATCTCTACAGTAGCATCTGATTACTATATAGTAGTATAGTATAGGCTATATTTATTTAACCTTTGTAAAATTAAGGTCATCATGCCTTCTCTTCCCCTCTATCAGGGGATTACAAGTACTGCGGAGGACACTCGAGTTTCCTGCAGATCCTTGTGCCGTTTTAGTTTCGGCACACTGTGTTTCTTTCTTTTTCTTTTTTCTTTCTTATTCATGCCATTTTTCTTATTGTTAGTTACCCTTAGTTCTCATAGATGGCTTCCTATTCCGCCATTTTAGGTTATTCTTCCTTTTTATAGATAGCTTGTTTTCTTTCCGCCATTCTTGGTCTCTTACTTCTCACGTATAAGGATCGAATTTAAGTTATCACGTGACATGGGCTGTAGATTTTCATTGGCCCTATTCACATTAATTATTAATTCGCGTCGGTTCTATTGAGAGGGACGCTTGACGCTGGCAGTCTGGGGCGGACGCTCGAAGAGTATGGTTTTGTGACAGCCGTGGAGAGCTGAGGGGTTTTTGTTTAGCGGCTATCTGTGATGGGACAACGGATAACCCAGTCGGGCAGGGACGTGTACTGCTGTAGTCGGGGCTCGATCGGGGATAGTGTCTTACTACATGCAGAAGCGTGGCCGACCTGTGGTGTGGCGTGCTGTGTGATAACGGAGGCATGAGAGTTGAACAGAGACCAATGATGTTTGGTTTCGAGACTGGCCTACCAGGGATCATAACAGGTTTTTCTACATCAGTAATTGTATGTTTCTTTTGATTAGTAGAAGTATATTTGATTTCATACAGAGCATTAGGTAATTCACGAATAAGCTGGCATTCGTCAAGTGTAAATCTTACATTGGTTGTGTTTGGTTTCGTATTAGTGCTTTCTGCCACATCCGACAAGTTTGGACTTGTCTAGCAAGTGACTTATACTTATAATCTGTGGATATAGATGGTGTTACTATTGTGTGTAATGGTGAATGCGAGTTGAGTGACGATTAGTGGCAAGCCAGTTTCGATGGATTGGTGGAGTTACCGGTGACTGTGTTTCTATTGCATCTTTTTGTTCATCTTCCAATTACCGGAAGTGCTAATTAATAAATGTAAACGGATAGTTGATTATTTATGTTGAGTGTTTTCTTTTGTACCACCTCACCCATGAGAAATCGACCCTATAATACGTTTGACGGCAGGGTAAAACTTTATCGTTTAAGTATTGCTTACTTATTATTTATACCAACTATTCAAAGTAAACAGAGTCCCACCGTTGCAATCTGAGAGACCAGACAGTCATCCTCATCAGGTTCTGCATTACAATTAATTCAAATCATAATAATATGTATAGTTCGCGCAAGGAACGAATACCGAAAAGCAATGGTGGCGTTACTGTCTGTTTTGACGTGTGTATGTAGGCACGCCGAGGGGGGCGAGAGGTGCCGGCCGATGGTAGTACTGTCTCTTCTAAGAAGATAAATAGATGGGGACATTGCTGTGGAAATAAAGAACGTAGCAAGAGAAAAATTCTGAATTAATTAATCGCGCAACATATGTTTACGAATGAAATAATAATACCGTGCGATACAAGACACGTATTCACATGCAATGGAACAAACTAAAGTCGTAATGTAACTATCACAACCCAAGACTGATTCTATCGATGTCATTTCTCTTCCGACTGTACTCTTGAATATCATTCAAGCTATCTCGTGACCTTTCCTGTCTCCCTCATTTCCTTATCGCAATGTTTCATTCTCATTCCTTCCGTCGGTACTCCCTGCTTGCGAGACCTATACCAGTCATTATTTTTCAATTCTGATTTATTTTTACTTTGTCATCATTTTAGCTCACCTGAACTAGGATTCGGAGTTAACTTTAAAATACAGATAATTGATAACTACTATTTATTACTTTAATATTTGTTATTTATTTGTAATAAATAGCCAATATTATTATACTGCATCAAAAACCTTGTTATTAACTTCTATATACAGAAGTAACATAGTCCTGTGAACTGGTAAAAGGAAAAAGACTGTTTTAGTCCCAAACAATTCTGAACACATGTTTCCTTGCGTCGTTCTTGGAAATTAAAATGTTTGCAAACTTGTTATCGTCAATCTCATCCAGTACTTATCTGCACATGTGACACGCTGCTACATGGTTGAGCTTTTCTGCGTCAAAGTTAAGTCTTGAGTCTGCGTAGTGCAATGAAGCTTCTTTCAGCTTCACAGCTGGACAATGTCGGTAAACGCCGGACAAGATTTTCTACATTTCTGAATATACACCTACCCTCGTTCTTGTCCTTGAATTCAAAGTTTCTCTAGTATCATTTAAGCAGGAAATCTTGTTCTTTCTTTGGAACAATTGTATTTCCACTTTTAATTGTGATGAGTCTATTTCAGGATAAGGTGCAAGAGGAGTACTCCTCTTTATAAGGTGCTATCACGTCAAAATTGTCCCTTTTTAGGAGGAAATTTATCAGCAGAAGTTCTTTCTTTCCACCAAGGTAATTGAGAATTCGATTTTGAAGTCCCACCACAGCTGTGTTTATCACTTCAAAGTATTCTTGTTGACAGTATTCTTCATATGATTGACATGCAAGTGACTCAGGCTGTTCCATCAAATTTTCTTTCTCATTACAATCTTTTAAAATACTATTAGGTTGAAACTTTTCATTAGACCTTGGTCCGTTTAAACCATCAACAATAGTTTCAACAGATTTATTGAGGTCTACCATAGTTTGTTTATTCTCCTTGAAAGACTTGTTCAAGAGTTCAAGGACATTAATTACCTGTTCCCCCATCAACAAACTAAGATATGTTACTCAATTTTCAAACACAATGACTAGACTACAGGATCTTTCGTAACCTACTTCTGATAGTTTACTCAATGTTTCAAAGATCAAATAATGTTTTTTTTTTCCCATATGTTCTCAATTTCTGACTTTTGGTAAATCCATCATGTGGAACAGAATGGTTTGGCAATTGGTCCCTGAATTGCTTCCTCATGGATGTGGATGAATACAGATTTAACTATCGTGTTGGAAAATAAGATTTCCAACTGATTGGCCCATTCCATAGCATTTTTTTTACTAATCTAGATGAATTACAACTCTCCATGACCAATTTACAGCAATGAACACCACAATGCACATAACAAGCCAAAGATTGTTTGTCAATTACGATAGACTGAACACCTTTATTGAACCCACTCATGTTTTCAGACCAATCACAAGCCTGTCGTCCAAGATTTGCCAATGGCAGTTGTAATCTAATGAGAACATCTCAAATGAATAATGTTATGGATTGAGCAGTGGTTAAAGCAGTTTGGTAAAATCCCGTGAACAAGGTTGGGGCGAAATGTACTCTTCAAATCACTTTACCTCCAATTAAACACGTACTTTCAATTTTTAACTGAGTAATTTGAGGCAATTTGCATGATATGTATTATCAATTTTTATATATCTCAACTGATTGAAAAATTTTTTATTTTAAATTGAATTAACTTACTTGCTATGTATTATATTTTATAGCTAAACTGACAAATGATTGCTTAGATTTATAAATTTAATAATTTTATTGCTATGTACTATATATTTTTTGTAGAGCCACTAACGTAGCTCAGTCGGCAGACTCGCTGGCTTGCTAATCCAGAGCTGCGGTTGGGCTTGGGTTGGATCCCCGTTTGGTCTGATTGCCTTGTTGGTTTTTTCCGAGGTTTTCCCCAGCCGTGGGGCGGATGCCAGGTGGTCTATGACGAGCCCTAGGCTCACCTCACTTCATCTCGCGAAAAAATTGTAATCTTGTACTTTTTTGACTTGTTTCACATCTTAAAGCTTCAATGCTATTTCAAGATCTATGGAATACAATAAATGAAATTAAAAATGAAATAATTTAGTTTTTTCTCGTAATTATTTTTCTGAAAATTATTGGAGGGACGGATCCCCTTGTCCCCCCTCGCCATAACGCCCATGGTTATCTTACGACGCTTTATCAACTGCGATGTTTATCTAGCGTCTGAGTGAGATGTAGGTGATAATGCCGAAGAAATGGACCCAGGGTCCAGCTCCAAAAGTTACCTAGTTTTTGTTTTTAATGGGGTTGAGGAAAACTCCGGAGAAAACTTTAACCAGATAACTTGTCCCAACCAGAATTTCAATTCGGGCTGCTTATTTCACGGTCAGGTATGCTAACCTTTACTTCACAACGGTGGGGTTCGAGTTGTGATAGTTCTTCGCCTTGAAATGTCGATGAGACTATCCATCATCGTCATAGGTGTACATTGTTCCGCTTATACGCATTGTAATTATGATATTTCTCATAACTTATTTAAAGCATAAGGTTTGTCGAATTAGTTCTGTGGTAGCGTGTCTGCCTCCAGACTAGCCGGCCACGGTTCGATTCCCAGCGCTGTCAGAAATTTTATTGTAAAATTTCTACCTCGGGACTAGGAGAGATGGCGGTGCACAACTTCTAATCACTAAATTATGCACCAATATGCCTGGGTTAAATCCCAAATCTCTCCGCAGTGCATATGAAGAGAAGGCATATGTCATTGTTGATAGTGATTCGTCCGTCGTATGGGGACAGTAAGCCTGGCGGCCTCCTTGGTGCTATTCCACAGGCGTAGGCTGCGTGCCGGCACCGGGTTTCCCCTTTTCCCTTCCTCACCCTCATCATCATCCTCACCCATTCCCTACATTACACGTACATGAAAACGTAACATACACTCACCCTAGTACATGACATAACTCTTCACAGATACACATCATGCATAACGTGGCCCGCCGAAGTGGTGTGCAATTTGAAAATGGGTCACAGTCCTGCCATCTATCTGCAGTATGTGGAACCCGAATCACGCATTATACAGACAGACAGACACACACACACACACATACACATTTAAAACTGAAGTGGCAGTGGAGTTAGAATACTCTGGGCTAATAGTCGTGGTGTACTGGCGTTGTTACGACCAGACGTTTCGTCTACAACTGCGGCAGACATCAGTGGCGAGACACTATGGGGCGAAGTGATTTCTTCAGCGTGCCAGGGACAACTGGGACAAGTGATGACGTCTGCCGCAGTTGTAGACGGAACGTCTGGTCGTAACAACGCCAGTATACCATGGCCTGTTAGCCCGGATAACTCTAACTCCATTTACGCCAGCCGTGAAAGCCTACATTCAAAGATTAAGTGGCAGTGTTAATTTTCACTTTGCAATATATAAGTGACTTTTAATCTTCTTCAATTAAAAACGTTTTTAGGTTCAAATATCTACAATACAATAGGTTCCGTCCCAAATATTAGGTATACAGGTGTTCAGTTGTTACAAAATAGAATTGTTATTAGTTTGGTTTACCGACCTATGGCTTGTGGAGCCGACGCTAGTCTATCGTCTGCCGCCCGATCACGTTTGAAGCGACCGTGCGTGTTGTGTAAATGTACGATTGCTGTTGATTGCATTTTCGGTTGAGATACCGCAAAGATTGGCTCGCCATTTCACTCTAGAAGAAAGAGTGTTTACGTGCAAGACATATTATAAGTATGAATCGTCTCGCCGATCGGGTCTGTTATGAGTTTATTCCGAAGTTTCTGAATAATCGACCGTCGATGAGGTAGACAGTACGTACGTTATTGAATAAATCTGAGAACAAGGGGTCCGTGTTAAAAAACAGCTAGAAACACAGGCTATTCTCGAAAGTTCGCCACAAAAATCGTTAAAAATAATAGCGCAGCAGACTGTGGTGTCTGTATTATCTCCAACAAATGTAATACGTTTATTACATCTTAAAACTTATCACTATACCGCAGTGCATGCTCTAAGATCCACGGTTGGGTGTGTGTTTCAGTCTAATCCACATACGCTTCTGGGACTGAAAGATAACATTGAGTTATAAATTACAAGAATTTCAGTACAAGAGCTGGGGAGTGCGAAAGGGAACATATATTTACTTGATAAGCCACTTTGTGTAGGAAAAAGGGTTGACATTTTCAGCATCTATTATAAGTAAGCTGAGGATATTTCCTAAAATGCCTTTTTTGCTCCTGTAACTATTAAACATACAGAGTAAAGTTAAAAATTCGTTTTGGGCCATATTTTGGCGAAGTAAAGGCATCTGTTAGTGTCTATAAATGTCTATTTTGACCGTTAGCGCCTTTCTTTTCAATAAGTACATATTTAAGTGCTTAAACTTTACTTTTTAAAATTTTAATGTAATTTTGCTTTTTGCTTTGACAGAGATCTCGTTGGCCGGCAAAGAGTAACAGGCTACTTACGATAGTCGGATCAGACAGCAGATAATTGTGCTGTGCAGAGAACACTGAAAATTTGAGAAGTTGTTCTCAAAATTATAAAGGCATGTTTCATGTCCATATACGAACAGCAAATAGTTTCAAGTGATTATGGAATGGAAAAAAATGTTTCACAACATATACTCTTTAATAGGCCTTATTTTCTTCACTTCTTCTGAATTGTTATTATTGTGATAAATTGTATTTTTTTAAGTAATCGAAGGCCTTGTCAAAGAGGAAGCTGCTTGTATTGCAGAAACTAAAATTGCAGTGACAAACCAAAAAATAAAGGCAGACCTGCTTTTATTCGAACCAATTTTACACTGCCACCTATCATATTACCTCTGGAGGCCAGACAGCTGCTGCTAGACAAAGCTGTGGAAATGGTCTGCAATATAGAAACTAGATTGGACTAAAAATTTGCGAAGTTAAGGGTGAAGCCTTCAGGACCAAATTCATAAAAATTTTGAAAGGAATTCTAGTTGGGGAGATGTAAGGCAAATAAATGACGTCTTCCGTGGAACTTATTCAGCCACGACATTACAACTGTCACTAGTGGAAATAGCTTCGTTTAACTAATGTCCGATCACATCCTATGAGGTTGAGAGGACATTTAAATTTAGAAATATCCTAACAGAAACGAGGCATAATTTATACCAGAAAACCTTGAAAAACACACAGTAGACAACTGTAATGTAGCTGGAGAGTAAGTTGTTTTAGTAATTTTAGTATCGATAAAGTTTTATTCTATCTTTAGGCCTACAGAATTGAGATCAATAACAAATTGGCAATTTCAAATAAAGTAAAACCCCAATTTAACATTGCTCATGTTTCTTGAATCAGGAGATAATTCTGTAGTTAATACAAGTTAGGAAAAATATTAACGGAGATTATGTTTAATGCTGATTTTAAAATATATAATACCTATTTAGGCTACCTTAAACAGGATTTTTAATGTCTAAATGGACTCAGTTAAATTATAATGTGAGTTATAGTTTAATTGCGCTGTTACGGTACTAATTCAGGCGGCTACAAAAGCAGTCCTCGCCGAGGAACCGCGAGCTGATACATCGGTAAACCATATCGACAACTTCATAGTAACAGTACGAACGAATCATCTATCAGTAGCTGTTACTAAGTTATCGGATTGCAGTAATTATGCCAATAACTAGATTAAAGTTTGTGAGTTCGAATCCGGCCAAAAGATATGGACTTCATAATGTCATAAAATCGTTACATGGCTTCCTCCGGAAGGTAAAGTAAAATTGAGAGCCTTATGTTGTAGAGTTACGACGATTGAAAGAAGTAATATCTCTGACAGAGAGACAGACAGACGATGAATTCTGAAACTGAATAGCCTCTGCAATTGAAAGTGCAGTTAAACATAACGTACTACTACCGTTGCTACTACTACTACTAATACAACTGTTACTACTAATGATGTTACTACTACTACTACTACTACTACTTCTACAACTGTTACTGCTACTGTTACTACTACTGATGTT
Organism: Periplaneta americana; assembly: GCF_040183065.1. NCBI lineage: Eukaryota > Metazoa > Arthropoda > Insecta > Blattodea > Blattidae > Periplaneta > Periplaneta americana. The sequence continues at coordinate 72,206,690 of NC_091127.1, read as the reverse complement.
ACTACTACTACTACTACTACAACTGTTACTACTACTACTGCTGCTACTATTGTTACTACTACTGCTACTATTGTTACTACTACTACTACTACTACTATTGTTACTACTACTACTACTACTACTATTTTTACTACTATTACTACTATTGTTACTACTATTACTACTACTACTACTACTACTACTTTCCACCGGTGTGGCTCAGTCGGTTAAGGCACTTGCCTGCCAGTCTGAAGTTGCGCTCGGGCGTCTTTTCGATCCCCGCTTGGGCTAATTACCTGGTTGGGCTTTTTCCGAGGTTTTTCCCAATCTAAGGTGAATGCCAGGTAATTTATGGCGAATTCTCGGCCTCATCTTGCCAAATACCATCTCGCTATCACCAATCTCATCGACGCTAAATAACCTAGTAGTTAATACAGCGTCGTTAAATCACGAACTAAAAACTGTTACTAGTAATACTACTACTACCACTACTCTTACTTCTACTCCTGCTGCTGCTGCTGCTACTGTTACTACTACTATCATCGTCTCCGGAATAATGAGAAAGACTGAAGAACGTAATTGATGTTTGAAAATCATGACATCAGTTAAGGACACATGAACGAGTTCTTTTAAAAGAAGAAAATGTGTACTGTGTGAATAGTTCAAGTGTTTAATCTGTTTTTTCTTAAGTAATTCCGTGACCTTGGAGTAACAAATTTTATCACCTCAATTTTCTCCAAGAATAGTATGCAACCGTTCCCTACACATTTCTGAGCTTAAATCCGGTAAATATAGAGAATTTTTAAATTAAAGTTCACGATATAATATTATGATATCACAATATTTCTTTTGTTTGAGCCTGGTAATAATTTATGAGAGTCAACTACAAAAGTAATCTGCGTCTGTTGCTAATATTACGAAAAATAGGAACCTTGCATCTTCATCTGGCTGTTTCTGTAACCGTGGCTCTCAGTATTTAAATTGCTTTAATTTCTGCGCTGCTTTAAGTTAGCAAATGCACTGAGGTATTTTACTATAACTCAGCCATCTGCCGGAGAGTTTCGAAATCAATTGCTCCTGAAATACTGCAACCCACAGTACAGTGCTGCCGCATTCACTGCTCTACGTGCAAGTTAAAATTTAGCAAGCGACGAATTATTCCGGCAAACAGAAATTACAATCATAACAAAAGTACATTTCTTTTTTATATGGAAATAATTATTTCAAGTACATTCGGAATGACGTTTATGCGCTTGAGAGGGCTTATAGAATTTAATGTGACGCAAATTATTGATTGAAACTTTTCTGTTTAGACCTTTAACAGGCATACTTGTAAATTCAAAACACAGAAACTTTAATACACATTAAGAGAATAGAACAAATTAAAGTATATGTATGAATGTTTGAATGTATGAATGCCTCAATGCACGTATGTAGGTATGCATGTATATGCAGGTGTGTACGTATGTACCTTATTACACAGAATGAACCGTAAGTAATGTCATTAATTTTAAGGAGTTATTCTTCGTGATATTTGAAACAAAAAAGTTTAATGCAATTTTGCTCGTTTTTGCTGCCTTTTCGAAGAAAAAAATTATTTTATATGAAACATTTCATAGCGTGTTTTAGGAAAGTTGAATTTCCAATACGTTCAGTTAATTTAAGAGAGGAGTATATTATGATAATAAATGATTGAAAGAATTTTAGTTCTGCCTTTTATTAAATGTGCTGAAATTTAATCCGAAAAATATAACATTTTAAATTTCCTTTGCAAAACTGATTGAGTATATTGGAAATTAAATGAATGGCTTTCCCAAAATATTCTATGAAACGTTTCACAAGATTTTCTTCCTCGAAAAGGAAGCAAAAATGAGCAAAATTGTATTAAATTTTTATTTGCAATATCTCAAAAGAGAACCTCTGAAATTAATGACATTACTTTATGATGGTTCACTCTGTATAAAGTGTGAATATATAAATGTATTATTATTTATTTGGGATGGAAGGAATAGTGATGCGAAAACATAGCCTCTCCTACCCAAGTCATCCTCACCTTCCAGTGGTCACCCTGTTCTTACATACGAGGCTCTGACGAACCGAGCATCGACACTATAACTGTAACATCCAGAACAGGATAAATATTGTTCTCCAAGCCTGCATAAAAGTTTTTTTTCTTTTATTGGGTTATTTTACGACGCTGTATCAACATCAAGGTTATTTAGCGTCTGAATGAAATGAAGGTGATAATGCCAATGAAATGAGTCCGGGGTCCAGCACCGAAAGTTACCCAGTATTTGCTCGTATTGGGTTGAGGGAAAACCCCGGAAAAAACCTCAACCAGGTAACTTGCCCCGACCGGGATTCGAACCCGGGCCACATGGTTTCGCGGCCAGACACGCTGACCGTTACTCCACAGGTGTGGACTGCATAGAAGTTTGAAGGTAGGTTTGTGTGTATGTGTGTATGTACATAAAAAATAAATTATAGTTTGTTTAACGACGCTGGCAACTGCAGAGGTTATACCGACGTCGCCGGTGTGCCGGAATTTTGTCCCGCAGGAGTTCTTTTACATGCCAGTAAATCTACTGACATGAGTCTGTCGCATTTAAACACACTTAAATGCCATCGACCTCGGCCGGGATCGAACCCGCAACCTCGAGCATAGAAGGCCAGCGCTATACCAACTACGCTACCGAGAGCGACTGTCTGTATGTATGTATGTATGTATGTATGTATGTATGTAGGTAATAGAAGTGTCTAGCTTCACAGTGTGACAGGCAATTTAGGTCCCTATTCAGAAGAAATTGCGGTGATTACAAAGGTCAGAGATAAGATTCAAAACAATACTAGTAGGAAGAAAATGAAAAGAAGAAAACAATTAAATCTTAAGAAATTAATCATTTCTAAACGGAATCAAGAAAAAACGAGAACCATCGTAAGGGCAGAGAGAAAATAATTGTGTATGGTATTAATAGTTTGCCGAAATATTTGAAGGTGTTCAATATTGTTATATCGAAGACGAACATATCTATTGATTGGTTTAAGTACATCGTACTACTTTAAAACTTTGAACACTTCCACAATTATTAATTTTTGTGGTAACTACTATACTAATAACTGCAGTGCTTGGGAAAAGTGACAAACACACTGGTTTATGTCGATTTGATTTTTTTCTGTATGAATTATTGTAATGGGAGAAATACTTATGTATTTTTTTCCAAGCGAGTAGATGTTCCGTAAGTTGTCAATAAATTATAAAAAGAGGTTTGCGGAAGCTGACTTATTTCACTTTTCCCGAGCACTGCAGATATTATTTGTTACATCTCCTTTGCAGTTTAATTATGAAATAAAGCAATCTTCGGAAAATATAATATTTTATACGTATATTTAACTGTGGATGCGTGTAAATATGAGTTAATAAGATTCTAATGTCAGCCTGGTTGGCGCAGTTGGTATAGCGCTGGCCTTCTGTGCTTGTGGTTGCGGGTTAGATCCCGGGCCAGGTCGATGGCATTTAAGTGTGTTTAAATGCGACAGGCACATGCAGTAGATTTACTGACATGTAAAAAACCCCTGCGGGACAAAATTCCGGCATACCGACGACGCTGATATAACCTCGGTAGTTGCGAGCGTCGTTAAATAAAACATAACATTTAACATTTTAAGATTCTAATATTATATTACTCGTGCTTTGTGCTTGAGCTGAAAGAAGGAACTCACTCTATTTGGCAGAGAAGTCAGTCATTTGTTAGTTTTGTAAACACGGCGGAAAAGTAGTTCAAGTGGAGGCGAGGGTTATGCTAACAATTCTCCCTATCCCCGTGAACTCAACTTAGGTAAAAGTTTTTCAAACATCGATAACAAAAGCAATGGCTGGATCTTGTTTGTGCGTGAGGTTTTTTCTTGTTTCATATTCTTGCAACTATGGGTTACCGGTATTAGAAACATTTTATCCTCTTCACTGTGCATATGTTAGTGTATTCTCGGCTGTGATGAATCACTGAAAATTATTAATTTGTTTCTTTCCTACCTTTCTCTTGTTCCTTTGTTACCTAATTTCTATTCTTCTCATTCTTACTGTCTTACTTTTTCTATTTTGAAGTTTTTCCCCTTATTTATTTTCGTTTCCTTGTTTAGTTTCCAACGTCGAATAAGATCATCTACAAGCTTACGCCAGACACAAGTCTCGCTCGCTCGCGCGTAATATCGTTAAATGCCAGTACCGTACCTCAGTACTTGTAATAGATAGATAACACAAACATGTATGCAAATTAAGGATTAAATAAAGAGATCTCTATTCGATTAAATTTGTTCTACGATAAATATTTGACATATTCTTACAGAATTACTGAAAACTTGAAACAATTTTTGTGTCCTCCCCATTTTTAATCACCTGGCATGTCCAAAGTACAAGCATTATATTATACTAGTGGCTTGTGCAGCAAATGCTGCTGCAAACTAAGTTCGTTAGACGTTCAAATAAACATTTTTCAGATTTATTTTCAATGAAGAATACTTGTCTTTTTGATAGTTACTTGCTTCCATAATAATGAAACATACTCCCTCTGAATGGATTTTTTTAGGCCAAATACTTTTTCTTGAACCTATCCAACTTCAGTTTTTGAGTTTCAACGCGAAAACGCAAGTATCAATGTCAGGACGATAACAGTAGCTATTTCAGGTCATTTTGGATTGTAGGCAAAAGTTTAAAAAATGTCAGGTTTGCTAAGCTTTCGAACAATAGCATTTTCGTACAGCTGCTGCATGTAGAACTTGAAATGTAGAGCGTAAAATCATTTTATCCTACTAAGAGATCTTGCTGAAATGATCTGGAGACTACAAAATTTTCTAGGCCTCTTATTTTATCAGTAAGTAATACTTTTTGATCTTGCCTTAGGAACTGTAATTTTTGCGCTCTATCGAGCCAATACTGAAGACAATGACACATATCAATATCCACACTACACCGCCATTAAGTATATAAAAAAGACCCAACCCCACTGGGCTAATAAGTATAAAAATATTTGATTTTTAATAACAATATTATTATCTTACTTAAGTTTTGTAGTTATATATATAGCAGCCACTCAGTAAATTATAGAAATGAAGATCTAAATTAAGATATTCTCTACATTTACTTACATAACCTCAAAACGTTTCACTTTCATGTCATCAATATAGCATCAATATTATGTACAATTAATGAAAAATAGATGCATCATGATATTAACTATAATAATATTTAATTTCTAATGATAATAATGTCATCAAACCACCTCAAGTTTCGTAGATTTGAATATCCAATACACAGCTGTACTCAGAAATTTATTATATACTGCAGAATCAGTATTTAATAACAAATTGAATTGAGCTCTGAATATGTCGGAAATCCTGCAGGTCATGGCCTTCGTGTAATAGCCTATTGTTTATTGTAGTGTGTGTTTTGTTCTGAAATTCAATCAAGTCGGCCGTGATTCGATAAAATTAGTTCTCAAAACTGACAACAGATGGATTTTGGAAAATAGGAAAATTATGTAGGAAAATTGACATTTCACTGAAAACTACTACTTTTCCGAAAAACTTTGGGTTCCAAGCTTCAAAATGAGGGGCCATTTATTAAAATCCGTTCAGCCGTTTTCCCGTAATTTCCATTACCAGTTCAAATTATATATATAGATTGCGAGTGGAATAGGTAAGCACGAGATTTTCAAATCTGTGTTGGGATTTTAAGGGTTTCGGTATAATTATTGTTAACCAGGCTTTTTTTATATTGAAGAAAACTTATGTAGTCCGCCGTGACATCATCTACAGTTCATGTCGATGTGAAGCAACCGTGCCCAGTACTCTACAGTAAGGTCCGAAAGTCTAGTCACCCCTACCCCCTTGTTTGTATGTTGATATGCATACATTTTGAACATGTCATAGCAGATGTGTGACAATGGTTGATACTTTACGTTCCAGCTTGTTTAGTAATCCAGAACATCAGTATGAGCAGCATCATTGTCGCAGCACAAAATGATGCGGCTCCATGTCCTGTGTGAAATTTTCCGCAGCAAAGGCGATGTTATTTCCTTTTGGGGAATAATTAAGCAGCATGTCTCGAAACATCTATACCAGACAATGTAAGATTTGAAGCAAGCTGTTAGAGAGACAGTCAGGGAAATCACACCGCCTTTGCTGCGGAAAATTTCACATAGGATGGTGCCGCGACAATGATGGTCCCAGACTGATGTTCTAAAACGTTAAGTATCAACCACTGTCACACATCTGCTATGACATGTTCAAAATGGATGCACATCAACATACAAATAAGGGGGGATTGACAAGACTTTCGAACCTTACAGTAGATGCGCGAATATACTGTAGGCCTAATATTTAATAAGATGCAAAACATTTTGCAATGCACTTCACAAACGTATATTGTACTGTATTTTTTTGCACGATAGATATTTTGAAAATAATATTTAAATAAATCTTAATATTCAGTACATACGTTACACTATGAACAGCTGACCGATGTTAGCAGTCTGTCCAACGTACAAACTTCAACATCAACTTCAATGTGAAGGAGTGAAAATTATTAAGGTACTTGTAATATTTCGTGTTCAATTGGAATAATTTTTATTACTTTTTGTTAAGTGAAGTTTGAATTATTTAAATAAAGTTCAGTACATTTCAAATGCAGTGATTTGTTTCGTATAAAGTAGTCTATATTAATTAACACTCCTTTTTTGCTTATGAATTTATATGATTGTTGAATTGTGGCATACATACAGTCGACGACAATGGTTTTCATTACAACTCTAGACTAGTTATTTGTAACATTTCAATATATTTATCTAGGTTGGAAACTCTGAATTCAATGAAATCAACTTTCAATCGTGACGGCCGAAGAGAAAACGCACTTACTTACTTACAAATGGCTTTTAAGGAACCCGGAGGTTCATTGTCGCTCTCACATAAGCCCGCCATCGGTCCCTATCCTGTGCAAGATTAATCCAGTCTCCATCATATCTCACCTCCCTCAAATTCATTTTAATATTATCATCCCATCTACGTCTCGGCCTCCCCAAAGGTCTTTTTCCCTTCGACCTCCCAACTAACACTCTATATGCATTTCTGGATTCGCCCATACTTGCTAAATGCCCTGCCCATCTCAAACGACTGGATTTAATGTTCCTAATTATCTCAGGTGAAGAATACAATGCGTGCAATTCTGCGTTGTGTAACTTTCTCCATTTTTCTGTAACTTCATCCCTTTTAGTCCAAAATACAAACTATCGTGCGAAAAATAATATTAAATAGCGTTATTCAATGATAAGTTGGAATCCGGGGTTCCTCTGATTATTTTTGTACTTTCGTATGTCATTTTATATATTTAAATTAACTAATTAATTTTATTTTACCGACCTAATATCAATCACCCATCCATACATTTCTTAATTCTATTTCCTCCTGTCAGTTTTTAATTCTTCTTGTTTATTTCTTGCTTTTATTTATTATTCACTCTGCCTGAATAACTTCCTGTTCCGCATTTCTCTTCTTCATTCAATCTTCTTCTTCTTCTTCTTCTTCTTCTTCATATTTCATCATTATGTTAGTGTTTCTTGTCTATTTTATTTGCTTATATTTTGTTGTCATATTTTTATATTTAATTCTCTTCTACTTCTATCTGTCTTTAGTTTTCCTTTTTTCTTTGTTAATTTTGATTTTGTTTTTCTCCCTTTTCTCATCCATTCTCTTATAGTCTACATTTTTCTTACGTATTTTTCACAACAATTGTCTATAAATCACGCCACTGCTGTAAATTCTTCAAGATTGTACACTAGGATGCATAATTAAACTGTAAAGAATCAAGTTACTAAAGTCGTACGTTTGTAATAATTTTTGTGAAAGTGCGTAAGAATAATGCGATTTTTAGTTAAAAATTGAAGAAAAATCTGTACAAAGCAATTAACAATACATTTTTAGCTTCAGAATACCATTATAGCCATGTACCGAAGTATGATATTTCCATGCAGGAATTCTGCGTTATCATATGATGAAGGATCGATGGAGCGGAGAAAAATTCTCTCCGGCACCGGGATTCGAACCCGGGTCTTCAGCTCTACGTGCTGACGCTCTATCCACGAAGCCACACCGGATTCCAATTCCGATGCCAGATTGAAACCTCAGTTTAAGCTTCACCTCTTAGTTTCCCTTTTAGTGGCCAACCCTCAATCCGGTATCGGAATTGGAATCCGGTGTGGCTTAGTGAATAGAGCGTCAGCACGTAGAGCTGAAAATCCACGTTCGAATCCCGGTGTCGGAGAGAATTTTTCTCCGCTCCACCGATTCTTCATCTTCAGAACACTAGCCAATTAAAGAAATGATACTTCTGAATAGTCCATTCTCTATTTGTAATACTCTTTTATCCTTTAAACTAAAGAAACAAGGTATTTTACTAACAACTTCAAATTAGTGTAACTTTGAAAATATTGAGATTAGGGCACATGTTTATATGATAATTTTTGCTCAGAATGTCTACGGAAATAATCTCCATAAGTGGCGTTGAATCATCGTGAATCACTCTGTATATTTTTCATTTTCGGGAAATATTTTTGACACTAACAAACACGTGGTAAGAATCTTTTAACATGTGATCAACACGACGTCAAACAGTCACCCGAGACACATGTCCATGCACTATTCTCACTACTTGTTCTGTTCCTGTCGTTTATCCTGAAATATTCTGTTTCTTCTGAGTCCCGACTTTCGAATAACGGCCGATAATTAAATACTTCTCGTTTAAATTTAGATGCAAATTGAACCGATCTGTAATTATGGGAATATCGTATAAAATGGAATGTAATCTGTCCGGAGGTACAGACAAGTAAGGAAACATATTCCAAACTCCGGCCGCAAAGAAATCTGCCAGATCCAATTTCTTTTGCAATATAAATTCATCAGCTTATTCCAAAAGACAAAAATATAATTTAAAAACTTTTCTCGAGGTTCTAACTCCGTCTTCAGACTTTTCCCAACTTAAATACGACTCTCTGTGAGCAAGGAGAAGAGCTCACATCTGTACACACGATTCTTATACTCTGCATTTTACTGCCAGATTTAATTTTGGACCTTCTACTGGAACCCAAGAAAACTATAAATATGCAGTAACATTTTAAAATTAATAATATTCAGAGCGGTTGATTGCTTTAGCTACACTAAAAATAATCGATACCCTTACATTCGAAAGTAATACATAGATGTTCCTTCAAACTTAGAGATCGTACAAGAGTAGTAAGTGAGAATGTTGCATAGACCCATATCTGTTTTTTTGTTATTTTTATGCAATTATACTAAAAATTGAATATATAAATATATACCGATATATTGTATGTATATGCATATATATACATGTATACTGTTTTCTTTGTGTCACCGTTTTTAAAATGTATTTTTACTTGTATACAGGATTGTTTCCGATCTCTGATAACGAATTTGAATGACGTCATGAGCGTCAGGAGTCACACTACAGCTGAACTATGGCGCGAGGTGACAGACCAGTAGTGAGAGATCTCATAGTCAGAGTGCACGGTGACTCAGAGCAGAAATTCCCAAGAAAATCGAGCCTTTTTAGGAGAGGTACATTATAGCCCTTTCCAATGCCAAGTAAAATGAAAATAAAAGAAGCCTTCAATAAACGAGGTTTCATTATTTCCAAGAAAGGCATCATCTATGTACTTAATAAGATTGGTAAAGCTCAAATGGAATTAATTTGTATCATAGCGTGGCGTGAGGCGACTTGTGACGGAGGGTGGATTTGCTTGGTTTTTCCACTCTGGAATTAATCCCATCCGAGCTTTGCCAATCTTATTAGATACACACAAGATGTCTTTCTTGGAAATAACAAAACTAAGTTTTTTCAGGCTCCTATGATTTTCACGTGACTGTACTTGGCATCCTAAAATGGCTCGATTTTCTTGGGCATTGCTACTGTGATACACCGTGCACTCTGATTATGAAATCACTCATTACTGATCTGTCATCTCTCGCCGCAATTCAGCTGTCGGTGTGATTATTGACGCACATGACGTCATTCAAATTCGTTATCAGAGATCGGAGACCCTGTATAACGTTGTGAATAACTGCACAAAGTTGAGACTTCTGACTTCAAAGTAAAATATTTTATATAGGTAGAGAACGATAAGTTCTTCCTTAGTTTCCCGGTCATTCTTCCGAATGCGATTTTGCGAATTGAAAATTTTCCGAATGGCATTCACAAATACCGAATTTTCGAAATGTAATTTCCGAAATAATTTTCCGAATTATTTTCCGGAGATGTGACTTAGTATTTGTTCTTCAATTGACCTTTCATTGCAAATTTTTACAATATTCACATTTGACGTTTTTACTGGAATTTTGTACATCTATTCACAATATTTACATCTGATCTTTTATTGTTTACAATTTCCTCAGACAATAAATGGCCGTAGCTTACGAAATAATTAAATTGTGACTAACAGTTTGTAAGTGCTGTAGCCATCTGTTGTTTTCTTTGTATGTCCCGTAGTCTTATACAACAATGATAATTATTAGCTCCATTTCAGTCCATCCAGTACGGAATGTGATATATGAGTTTCGCTGTCCATCTTTTTACGGCACAGAATAAAACTTTAACCATATAACAAGAATTTCATCACATCCAGCGATTTCAATATACAGGGTGATTCAAAAGTCCGGCGACATAAACTCCGTTATTAGTATAGATAATGAAAAATGGAAAGAGGGGAAAGTTGTTGGAAATACGAAATTTTCAAAATAACATACCTGAATTTCCCACGTAGCATACACCGTTGAGGCTGTACACTAATAAGACTCACCCGTCAGTCTCAGTAGTTTTTCCGCTAGTTCTACCGGATTTTAGATACGTAGAGTATCTTTTAAATTACTAAATGACAATGATTATCAGTGTTGCCATACAAGTTCAGGGAAAATAGCCAGAAGAGAATGAAATTTCCCTAAATTCTATGCTGTCAATGTAAATAAATGTTTCTTTGCACTGTGAAAAGTAATATAATCGCTAAACTCTTCACGTCAACTATGTTTTTGCGTTAAATAATATGTACATAAAATCCGATAGAACTAGTGGTAAAGCCACTAATTTGGCAGCATTGTTACTGGTGGGTATGTCGTACTAGTGTACAGTCTCAACAGTATATTCTACATTGGAAATTCAAGCACATTAGATTGAAAACTACATATTTCCAATAACTTTCCTCTCTTTTCATTTTTCGCTGTCTGCACTAATAATGGAGTTCATCTATGTTGCCGGACTTTTGACTCATTCTGTATAATGTTCCTTCTCCATCTCGGTGAAATTTTGTATTATAGAAGCGTTCCTTTATTGCTGTTCCATTATTATGCTTAGATGTTGAAATTCAATATTATTGCTACGTATTTTCAGAAATGTGAATTAAAAAAAAAAAAAAAAGGAATCGGAAAAATGATATTACGCGAAAATATTCTTTCGAAAAAATAGATTTGGGAAAAGGATCATTTCGAAAAAGTTCACTATAAATGTTATATTTGGAAAACTGTAAAAAAAGAAAAAGTGTGAAAATTAACTTAAGTGTAATTTTTTATATGTTGACAGAAAGTTTATGAATTTCCGAGGAGAAAGTTACGAGCTAATCATGGTAATTTACAATTAATAAAACAATCCTAAGTACATGGAAATTCAATTAGGTTTCTGAAATAATGAATAATGAGAAAGAATATTCTATTTACATGGTACTTTTTTGTTAAATTATTTCCAGACCCTAAATCCGACACTAAATTGGGTAACATATTTTAGAGCAGAAATGAGAAAGGAAACATTTAGTAACATATTAATAAATCGTAACCTCGAGGAATATCACTTTTGCTGACGTCGAACAAAATTTTGTCCAATATTCTTTTGAGAAGATTAATTGCGTAGCCTACGTAGATGAAATTATTGGCGATCATCAGTGCGGTTTTAGGCATGATAGATCGACTATTGATCAGATTTTTTGTATTCGACAGATATTGGAGAAAAAATTGGAGTATAAGGGTACAGTACATCAGTTATTCGTACATTTCAAAAAGGCATATGACTCGGTTAAGAGGGAAATTTTATATAATATTGTTATTGAATCTGCATTCCCAAGAAACTAGTTAGATTAATTAAAGTGTGTCTTAGTGAAACTTACAGCAGAGTCCGTATAGGCCAGTTTCATCTGATGCTTTTCCAATTCACTGTGGGCTAAAGCAAGGAGATGCACTACCATCTTTACTTTTTAACTTCGCTCTAGAATATCCCATTAGGAAAGTCCAGGATAACAGAGAGGGTTTGGAATTGTCTATGCTGATGACTTGAATATGTTACGAGAAAATCCACAAACGATTAGGGAAAACACGGAAATTTTACTTGAAGCAAGTAAAGCGATAGGTTTGGAAGTAAATCCCGAAAAGAAAAAGTATATGATTATGTATCGTAGCCAGAATATTGTACGAAATGGAAATATTGGAGATTTATCCTTCGAAGAGGTGGAAAAATTGAAATATCTTGGAGCAACAGCGACAAATATAAATGACACTCGGGAGGAAATTAAACACAGAATAAATATGGGAAATGCCTGTTATTATTCGGTTCAGAAGCTTTTGTCATCTAGTCTGCTGTCACAAAATCTGAAAGTTAGAATTTATAAAACAGTTATATTACAGGTTGCACTATATGGTTGTGAAACTCGGACTCTCACTTTGAGAGAGGAACAGAGATTAAGGTTGTTTGAGAATAAGGTTCTTGGGAAAATATCTGGGGCTAAGACGAAGTTACAGGGAAATGGAGAAAGTTACACAACGCAGAACTGCACGCATTGTGTTCTTCACCTGACATATTTAGGGACATTAAATCCAGACGTTTGAAATGGGCAGGGCATGTAGCACGTATGGGTGAACCCAGAAATGCATATAGGGTGTTAGTTGGGAGGTCGGAGGGAAAAAGACATTTGGGGAGGCCGAGACGTAGGTGGGAGGAAAATATTAAATGTATTTGAGTGAGGTGGGATATGATGATAGAGACTGGATTAATCTTGCACATGATAGGACCGATGGCGGGCTTATATGAGGGCGGCAATGAACCTCCGGGTTCCTTAAAAGCCATTTGTAAGTAAGTAACCTCTCATATTGCTAACTGGCCGTCATTCTACGCCCAATATAGACCTATGCATGCCAGTTCTGTAGGGGCTGAGATTAATTTAATTACATTTTCAGTTGCAGCAAGTACTTAAAGTCAGTAAATAGCAAACAGTAATTCAGAATTCATGCACGGAAATATCATATGTACTTCTGTACATCATAATAATATTTTTAACCTTCAAAAAACATGTGTACAATTTGACTAATTCTTAGCTTGATATCATCCAATGACACAATTCACAGAGTTTTTATTAAGTTATATGCTATTTTATCATGTCTTTTTAAAAATGAAATAACACTAGTTTATATAATTTAATATAAACAATGGTGTTACACATTTCTACAGATGACAATATGTACAAGTGTGTTTACATTTCCGCATTGTTCGTCACGTATGTTTAATTTTTGTGTTAGGCCTATAGATATATACATATAAGTGTGTGTGTGTGTGTGTGTATACTTGAAGTCGAAATATTGTAATATTGTAACATGAGATGGCAATATTAATTCTTCATTTTATATAAAGTTTTGTAAGTTGTAGACTGAAAATTAGATAAGAAATAAATATTTTAATACTTATTTCTCAATTACAAATATTTTTTAGAAAACTGTGATACGCCTACAATCGTAAACGATAAACAGAATGCCGTGAAAAACTTAACACTGAGGAAATTCTTCCTCCCGGCAGGTTTTTCCATTAAATAAAATCTAGAAATGAAGTCGGTTGTCTTCGCTAAGAAGCCAGTAACTCATAATTCTTAGCTATATTCGAAGACATGGAGCTATAGCTTGCATATTTCTCTTACCATAATCTCATAATTTCTATACAGAACATAATTTTATTACCAATGTAGAAAAAAGTTCCAACATACCTAGCGGTTAGCACCTCCATACTTACAACGCTAGATAGAGTAATTTGCTCTTGTTTCTAAACAGAGGGTAGGTGCTTAACCGTTAATGCATTCCGTTTCTACTACAACCTCTATAGTGAAGCCCTGCACAATTATTTGATGAGAGTCCTCTGTTGAGAGTTTAATTTGCACCAAGCATTTTCAGTCTTTCCTTATGAACTCTTTGTTCCTACATACCATGTTGAATTACGTCACAGAAGCCAACAGCAGTACTCATGAGTGTTCCTTTTTAATTTGATTATGGAATTAAGTAAAGGAATCCAATGAGTGTGCGTAGATCTAAGCAATTTGGAAATTCGATTGCAGGAGAGGAAAAAATATTTCTCTTCTACTTATAAAATGACGGAAGTTGAATCTCTAAATTAAAAATTATTTTCGATTCAAATGTTGCACTAAACTTCTGGGAAGTAAGCAGTAACGTGAGTCAGTATTTCTGTTTTAGTAAGTGATTTTCTGTTAAAAAAAAAGATTTTTTTTTGTAATTTTTTTTTCCATTCATTATCTATGAATCTTGATTTTTTGTAGTTTCCATGAAACTTTCTAATACTTTTACTACTTTTTTGAGTAATAGTAATAGACAACATCGTTAAATAATCAACTAAAATTAGTAATTGGAGTAGCAATAACAATAATTGGTTGCGGTAGCAGTGATAAAAGTACTGGTAGTAGCAGAAGTGAGATAAGTAATGTTACAAAGAGTGGAATTGACAGTAGTATTACAAGAAGTAGTATGAGTACAAGTGCTGATGGTAGAAGTAGTAGTATCATACAAGGATTAATTTTTTGGGCCTACAGAATTTATCGGTTATGGTGACTTATTGTTATTAGAGAAAAATTCGCTTCGGCACCGGGGCTCGAACCCGGGTCCGTGGTTCTACATACCAAGCGCTCTAACCACTGAGCTACGCCGAAGTTCAATCCACAGCACCGGATCGAATGCCGCTTGGTACGTAGAACCAAGCACTCGGGTTCGATCCCCGACGCCATAGCGAATTTTTGTCCTTTAATAAAAATTGTCACTATAACAGATAAATTCTGTAGGACCAAAAATTAATCCTTATATGATTCTCCGCCCAACAGTGCATACAATATAGAATCCCGGCCACCAAGTCACTCAATTGAGTGCGCTCCTTGTATAATGGCAGTTAATTTAATATAGACAGATAGATGGATTTATTGAGCAATATTATATATACAGATGTACTATATTACCTAATTGTCTCTTAAATCCAATGCACGGGTCTTCTGACCGTACGTGCTGTGTAAAACAAGTCTTACTTTGTAGGTTTCACCCTCCTCATCTATGATTAGATCCAATCACTCTCCAAAAGGACATACTGATTAAAATGAAAATGGCACAAACAAAACACATTATATAATATTCATGGGCCTATTCATATTTATTATCATCATACGGCTTTCAGGTAGTGGTTTCCCTCGCATTTCTGCATACGGTCCACCACTCCCCTGCTTACATTCAATCACATATCCTTCATATTTCTCCTATCATCTACATCTCCCCATATCTTCCAATTACCTAAAGTTAAACCCTGCTTCTGTCTATTTCTTCCTCCATCCTTTCTGATGTACAGTATTTTCAACTCTTTATCTTCTTTACCTCCCCTCAATCTCATTCCCGGATACTATGCAATACTGCCTACCTTTCTCTTATATAGAAACATTCTCGTCTACATCTACTCATCCATCTCTACTACTATCATTGTCATCTTTCATTACTGTTATCCCTAATTTTCTGTTTATCTTAAAAACCTTTTTATCTCTGACTAGTATCCACTAATTTTTCTACTTTTATCATCTACATTACCGTATTATATTACTTGTCTCATTTATTGTTCCAATGTTATAATGTATCTAATACATCCTTGCTCCTACTTCTTCAATTCACTTCTCACTTTTTCACTTTATTGAATAACTTTTACGGGTCACTCTCACTTTCTACCTCCTCACTTCCCATATTCTTCCTCTCTTAATCACATGCAACCCTATTATAACATATCCTAACCTAAAACAGGCCTAAAAGTGTATAATTCAATAGTTACCATTATCCCTTCGTCAGTTCGCATCACAAACTTCAACAGCTGAAGTTATAATCTGTCTCGCCATCAAGAGAACAATCCAGTCTTTTGTTCGCATTCTCTATTCGCCATGAGGTCTTGACATGCAAGCGAACTCCTATTCTGACTTAACATCGAGGGTGGTAGATTTTTTCTCCGGATATGTTCCGATTGGACACAGTGGAATAAAATATGTCTCCCGGAGTCCTTTTCACCGCACAGTGGACAAAGGCGCTCTCCTTCGTTGACAATTTTACTACCCTTCCATACCCCCAATCTTAGCCACGCTAAACATGCTCTACTGTTTTTGTTACAAGAATTTAAACTTAATAGGCTACATGTCAACATATGTATGTGTCGAACTTGGAATAAGGCCACAAAGGGAAACACACTGGAGGAGAGGGATTCGACCCGGTGCTGTGGATTGAACTTCGGCGTAGCTCAGTGGTTAGAGTGCTTGGTACGAAGAACCAAGGACCCGGGTTTGATCCCCGGCGCCGGAGCGAATTTTTCTCCTCTTATAATAAGAAGAAGTAGTGTTAATACTAGTGCTTTAAGTAATGGTTGTCATAGTAATGTAATAGTGGTGGAAAAATTGGTGGTTGAAGTACTGTTGGTAGTTCAGTTAGTGATAATAGTCCTGATGATAGAAGTGGTGTTGGTAATAGTCCTAAAAGCAGTGGTAGTCATTTGTAGAAAGAACAATAGTAATGTTAGCTAATAGTGGTAGTGATACAGAATTAATACCGGTAGTATGCTCTCTTAAATTGACTGAGAATATTGGAAATTAATTCAGTAGCTTTACCAAAATATTCTATGAAATGTTTCATATAAAATATATTTTTTTTTTCGAAAAAGAAACAAAAACGAGCAAAATTGTATTATATCTTTTTGCTTGAAATTAGTGACATTATTACGGATCACCCTGTATATTGGTTTGCTGACAATATTACTGTTCGCGTCTCACAAAGAGAAGATTGGTAATTTATAAAACTGCTCGAACTCACTAGCATAATGTAGCAAAGATTAGAAGCGCATTGAGTTGTTCTGCTACGAACTAGGTAGCGATGTCAGAAAATCATACGGACAAAGGGACAAATTGCCATTGCATAGTTGGGATTCGAACTCTCAAGCATGCACCCAGAGTTAAACCACGGCTCGCTTGTTACACACCAGATACGCGCAATTATGTCTGTGACGTCAAGCGCACGTTTGCGTGTGAGTTGGGGTTTCACTTTCTATGCAATAATGCATAAGTTAGAGAGAGACGCAATACACGTTCTGAATTATCCCTCAGAGGCGTGACGAATGACTGCTGTAGAAACAAATGACTCCCCAGCTTATAATATTTAAAGTATATTTCTGTTTCTTAAAACTTGCCGTTAGAGAGTGATATCGAGCGAAACAAAGACAAAAAACAAAGCCGCAGAATAATTTCTGGACCAAACTTTAATACAGAAAAACAAACAATGTTGATAACTTTCTTCTGCCTGCTTTCATGAGTAAGAAAAATTTGCGTACGGAATAAACACAAAAGTACACTTTAGATAATAATTCTTTTTATTTTAGTAGGTTATTTTACGACGCTTTATCAACAGCTTAGGTTATTTAGCGTCTGAATGAGATAAAGGTGATAATGCCGGTGAAATGAGTCGGGGGTCCAGCACCGAAAGTTACCCAGCATTTGCTCATATTTGGTTGAGGGAAAACCCCGGAAAAAACCTCAACCAAGTAACTTGCCCCGACCGGGAATCGAACCCGGGCCACCTAGTTTCGCGGTCAGATGTAGATAATAATAATAATAATAATAATAATAATAATAATAATAATAATAATAATAATAATAACACAACTACAAATGGCTATTAAGGAACCCGCAGGTTCATTGCCGCCCTCACATAAGCCTGCCATCGGTCCCTATCCTGTGGAAGATTAATCCAGTCTGTATCATCATATACTGTAAGGTTTCGTAACAAGCCGTTTTTTACGGTGATGGATAGTTAGTCTTTCGCCCAACTCCTCAGGCTGGAGGACCATCCATTATCTGCTGTCCACGACTGCTTATTCAATACATTCGCAGCTACCCTCCACATCTGGAGGCCGGCTCCTCTACCCGCAACCTGAGGACGCGCCATGCCGTGATAATAATAATAATAATAATAATAATAATAATAATAATAATAATAATAATAATAATAATAATAATAATAATAATAATAATAATAGGACTACTGTAGTAATAATAATTCTTAATCCCAGTTCTTTTTTTTTGCTTCCTCCTTTCTTCAATTAGTTTCTCTTTTCCTTACTTCTTTCGCCACGAGTTGCTCCCTTCACCATCTTCATTTTTACTTTATTATTATTATTCTATTGCTTTTCTTACACTTATTTCCTTAATATCAGCTATTTTAGTTACCCTCCTGTTTTAATTCCATTTACTTATTTCTGTTTTTAATATTCCTTCATGTTTCCGTTCATTGTTATCTTCTTATTTCGTTCATTCTTTCGTTTCCTCATTTCTTCTGTATTTTCTGTCTTGTATTTCTCACTGCGTCTATTCTTACTATTTTTAATTTCTTATTTACTTGTTTAAAGTTAATCACTTCATTGATTACTTTTCTTCTATCTATCTTCACTTCTTTGCACACTTCTTACATTCTTTCCCCTTCTTTTCTATTTCCATGCTTTCACTTCTTCTTAACTTCGTTTCATTCCTTCTTTCCCTTTTTGCTTTAATATTTCTACCTACTTCGTACTTCTTCCTCTTTGTTCATTTCGTCCCTTATCCGTACTTTGTTTTTTTTTTCTATCATTCGTTAAATTTCTTCACTCAAATTCCAATTGTTCCATTCTTTTTTCTTTCCTTCCTTTCATGTCTGCCTTTTGTTCTTGGTAACGTTACTTCTTCCTTTCATTGCTAAAGTCTAGTTATCTGTCCTTTGTACTAATCTTCATATCCTCAGTTTCATTTCTTCGTTCTTTTATATTCTTTCTTCATTTCTTTGGTCCCGTTCCTATTCTCTCTTTTGAATCCGTTCCTTTTCCCTCATCTCGGATACATCACATTAAATTATTTTCGTCCTTTTCTCTTTCATTGATAGGAACCGATATTTTTCAATTTCTTTCTTTCCGTTCTTTTTCTCTTTCCTTGGTCCTGATATTTTTCCATTTCTTTAATTCTTTTTCTCTTTCCTTGGTCTCGATATTTTTCCATTTCTTTTGTTATATCCTTTTCCCTTTCCTTGGACCCGATATTTTCTATTTATTTTTTATTATTTTTCTCTTTCCTTGGTCCCGATATTTTTCCATTTATTTTCTATTCTTTTTCTCTTTCCTTGGTCCCGATATTTTTCCATTTCTTTTTTATTCTTTTTCTATTTCCTCGATTGCGATATTTTTCCATTTCTTTTTTTATTCTTTTTCTCTTTCCTAGGTTCCGATATTTTTACATTTCTTTTTTTATTCTTTTTCTCTTTCCTTGGTCCCGATATTTTTAAATTTCTTTTTCTATTCTTTTTCTCCTTCCTTGGTCCCGATATTTTTCCATTTCTTTTTATTCTTTTTCTCTTTCCTAGGTTCAGATATTTTTCCATTTCTTTTTTTATTCTTTTTCTCTTTCCTTGGTCCCGATATTTTTCCATTTATTTTCTATTCTTTTTCTCTTTCCTTGGTCCCGATATTTTTCCATTTATTTTCTATTCTTTTTCTCTTTCCTTGGTCCCGATATTTTTCCATTTCTTTTTTTATTCTTTTTCTCTTTCCTTGATTGCGATATTTTTCCATTTCTTTTTTTTATTCTTTTTCTCTTTCCTAGGTTCCGATATTTTTACATTTCTTTTTTTATTCTTTTTCTCTTTCCTTGGTCCCGATATTTTTAAATTTCTTTTTCTATTCTTTTTCTCCTTCCTTGGTCCCGATATTTTTCCATTTCTTTTTATTCTTTTTCTCTTTCCTAGGTTCAGATATTTTTCCATTTCTTTTTTTATTCTTTTTCTCTTTCCTTGGTCCCGATATTTTTCCATTTCTTTTCCTATTCTTTTTCCCTTTCCTTTGTCGATATTTTCCATTTCTTTTTTATTCTTTTTCTCTTTCCTTGGTCCCGATATTTTTCCATTTATTTTTTATTCTTTTCCTCTTTCCTTGGTCCCGATATTTTTCCATTTCTTTTTTATTCTTTTTCTCTTTCCTTGGTCCCGATATTTTTCCATTTCGTTTTCTATTCTTTTTCCCTTTCCTTTGTCCTGATATTTTCCATTTTTTATTCTTTTTCTCTTTCCTTCTTCCCGATATTTTTCATTTCTCTTTTTTATTCTTTTTCTCTTTCCTTGGTCCCGATATTTTTCCACTTCTTTTTTATTCTTTTTCTCTTTTCCTTGGTCCCGATATTTTTCCATTTCTTTTCTTTTATTATTTTTCTATTTCCTTGTTTTCTATTATCCTTTCATCATTGAAAGTATTTTGAAGTTGAAAATAATAACTACGAGATTTTCACATGTATAAGCATTTTCAGTAGCCCTAATGCCAAAGAGTAGTTTTGGCCATCCTATCTGTCTGTCTGCCTGTTCGTCTCTTTGTGTGCAGCAATTTTCTCTAAACTATCCGTCGAATTTTTTTTATTTATTTATTTTTATTTTCATAACTACGGGTCAATGATGCACATGAAATACTTTCCTTTTAGTTAAATTATATAGGCCTTTACTTGAAATCGAGCATGCACAATGGCCGTCAACTCAAAATCGGTTTAACGACTTTATAAATGTTTTTTTTTTACATAAGATGCACAAATAAATTGAATGAGCTGTCCATCATGATTCTAGGCGCCGAAGTTTTGGAGAACTGAATCATATTGCAAAATTATTTTGTTCACATTGCAGTTTTCTCAAAATTCTATTTATTCCCAAACCTTAGTGAAGAATGCCTCACTGATAAGGCATACGGACCCCTTTGACAAACAAGTTTGTTTCGCGTGGTTGAATGAAAGTAAAGTTTCATATATTTTAAAATTGAAGCTTCTAAAAAAGAAATTTATAAAATTATTCATGATATATAATATTAACAAATGTGTTAATTTTTTTTTGCCTTTTATTTTTGTCGACGAGTATATTCATGCTTTTGTTGAATATCACTGGCTTCTGTCTGATTGTCAATTTATATTAAATGTGTTTTTTCCCTCTTTTTCTCTTTCTTCTTCTTTTTTTGCT
The DNA here is from genome assembly GCF_040183065.1 of Periplaneta americana. Taxonomy (NCBI): domain Eukaryota; kingdom Metazoa; phylum Arthropoda; class Insecta; order Blattodea; family Blattidae; genus Periplaneta; species Periplaneta americana. Next base: position 72,185,324 of record NC_091127.1, on the reverse strand, counting down.
CTTGTGTTATTTATTGGTTTGAATTAAGTTACTTACTGTATTTAGTAAACTGTCCTTGTAAATTTTATGTTCTATTATTGACTAAGACCACACCGTACACGAACCCGGCTCTTACGGTAGTGGCTAGAAACATTTTTGTTGTATAATTTTCATTTGTACTTACTAGCTAGTTAGTTAAATAAAATAATATAAATATATTTATCCACTTTGATTATGTAATGTGGACTTTACATAACTAATAAAAATGTTATGAAGACTAGTTAGGTAATGATACTTTTATTACGCAACTATTTAGGTAATGATATTGCCATTACCTAACTGGTTGAGTAATGTGAACCGCACATTAAATTATAAAATGGGATTGATTTTATTTATTACAAACATTAAAAACAACATGTTCACAATTTGTTATATTCAATTCTGTAGTTAATGATGCTATAGAAGACTGAATATCTTACACGGGATTTCGATGATACTAAGCATTCAATTGCAAACTTTTCAGCATTTTCAATATCTGAATCCTCGTTTGAACTCATTTTAACAATATTTGTTTATTTCTCCTAGTACTGCTGTTCTTCTGTTAGGCCTATAAACAAAAATCTATCGTGTTAAAAACTAATAAAACAAACATAAACGAATCACAGGAAAAAACTAATAGGTACTCGTAATAATACAATCACCTCCTAAAAAAGACATGTTCAAAACTAATCAAAATATTACAATTACATTTATTAAAAATTATTTTTTAAGTGCATAAAATGTTGTACGATATACATATCGCATCTTCATATTAAAATACTCTACTGATTACCGAACTCGTATTGTAATATGAAACGTTACGATACTTATATCGTAAATAACTATTAACGCACATGATATTTTCATACATCGATTTTCATAAATATAAAAAATATTATGAATGATTATAATCTACATGTTGATTTTAATGTAATTTTATTGAAAAGTAATTACATAAATACTTTTGCAAATGTCTTTTAATGAACGCGGAGGCTCACTTTCGCCTTCACACAAACCCGCCATCGATCCCTATCCTGAGCAAGATTAGTCCACTCCCTACCATCATATATCATCTTCCTCAAATCCATTTTAATATTATCCTCCCATCTACGTCTCAGCCTCCCCAAAGATATTTTCCGTTAGGTCCTCCAGATAACACTCATGCATTTCTGGATTCACCCATACGTGCTACATGACCTGCCCATCACAAACATGTGATATCTCTAATTAAGCAGGTGAATAAAATGCGTGTAGTTCTGCGTTGTGTAACTTTCTCCATTATCCTGTAACGTCTTAGTCCCAAATACAGCAGAATTTCTCGTATCCGACACCTGTGGGACAAAGCCAGTGCTGGATAACTGATTTTACCGGATAATTGGAAAATATGCTTGTAGGTTATGTAAAGACACACTGTACTTCATAAACATTTTTTTACATTCTGAAATTTACTAATTTTTATACAGATAATTAAAAATAAAGTTTTGAAATAAATACAATGTTTAGTTTTAGTACTGAATAGGGTAATATACATTAATCAGTTCATAATTATTGTAATACAGTAATACATAATAGCATGGAAAATACTAAAAGTTTTCGCAACCTACGACAATTTTAAAAGGCGGTCATGTGAGTCATGTGAAGTGAAGAGCAGTGTAGCCAATGTCGCAAATATGAAGACGATGAAGTAACGCTCGATGATTTGAGCGTAAGAATACTTCGCTTGCATTTCGCGGAATCCATTGTGCAACAGTAGCGCTTAGCGGTAATAGCCATGATACTATCCATCACTCGAATGAAATTTTTGCGCGCTGTAGGAACAGAGAATTTCACACTTTCCTATTTAGACTCATCCTATACCCCTTGTAAACGGGCGAGTTCAAGTGTAAATTGAAAGATATCTGCGCATTGTTTGCAAGGTCCAAGTGACAGCTTACCGATGCTACTCGATATACACTGAGGATCACGTAAGAGTAATTCCTAAGGGTGCTATGCATAGACATTTCGCTAGCCCGCGCTACGAGCGTGCTAAACTAGCCCCGGCTATCGAATGAATACTTGCACAGGAAACGTATCATATCATATCGCTAACACTGGTTTATGAATACGAAAAACGTTAGTTCGCTGATCATCCTCCGGAAGTCCGCGCTAAGAATGTCTATGAATATGACCCTAAAAGACTAATTTGGCCATTTCTTCAGGGTTGCCAACTAATACTAAATATCACTAAAAGAGGATAAAATCACACAATTCCATGCACTATAATAATAATAATAATAATAATAATAATAATAATAATAATAATAATAATAATAATAATAATAATAATAATAATAATAATAATATAGTATTAACAATAACGATGTCTTGCTTATTTACTACAGCTCATCTTTATGTTGGGGAGGTGTTTTCTAAAAGGTTAATTAATTTGTGAAACAGTATATTTTTCTTCTGGACCTCTCGCACATTATGTTATTAGTTAGTATATTAGTGTATGATCTAATATTAAAATGTATTTTGTCTGACAACGTGAAATTCATTGCTTTGATTAAACAGTTTACGAATCACGAGACCTAACTAACATAAAACTGTATTTGTTTGATCACGTGAAATGATTACGTTACTATGAATTCCGAAAACGAATTCCACTTTGAAATGTATGTTTTAGAATATTTACTCCATTATTGTAATAAAACTCTAACGTAAGCACGAAATAAATTAATTAAAATGTGAAATGGAATTTCTATCGATTACTCAAGGGCATGTATCACACGAAATATGTTATATTTATTTACACTTAGCCTACCTGACTCTAATCTTGAAATTGTAACCACAACACAAAGTAACACATACAATAACTATTATGTACTAATATTAATACTAATATTAATTAATTATTAGTATGTTCAAATTTCACTAGCTTCCAGTAATAGGCTCAGAAACCTAGAACAATTTGAATTTTCAGAATTTAAACTACTGACAACTTGTGTCACTGCTGCCAACATAAGTTATAAAATCATTACCAGTTGTAGTATTTTTCAGTACCGAAATTCGAAACGAAGTTGGCAAAAGAAAATTCAACCTGCAAACTAGAAAATAACCATAATCCACTAGCTTATGTAGTAATGGGGGAAAAATGGTTAGGTTTCACCCTTAGCGTATTTGGGGAGAGTCTGGTAGTATCGGACATCGGGTAATATCGGACAGTGCGCTTCTTTCATCTACCACCATATGGTAGTACCTGAATGACATGGTTACGTTTCTCTATGCGACATCACAGAAACGTAACCATGTCAATCAGGTACTATCATCGTGTGGTAGATGAAAGAAACTCACTGTCCGATATTACCCGGTGTCCGATACTACCCGACTCTCCCCTAAGTAAGCTGACCCGGACTATACTCCAGGAACATTACGCTTTTTTTTTGTCTATGTTTTCACGCGTGAGCAATGTAAATAAGTAAACACGATATGCGACATGTGCGATCCATGAAAACCTCTCACATCCTCGTCCGACTCTTCCCTTTCGCATGAATGACTTTTTTTGGCCTAGCCAAAAGTGCCGTTGTTTTGGTATTGCCGGTTATTTGGATGCCGGATACGAGGGATTTTACTGTATTTTCCTCTGCTCCTCCCTCATAGTGTGAGTCCACTTACGTACAAAATGTAATTCATAAATGAAATGAAAAATTTCTGAATATGATTTGTGTGTGAATACAAAGGAGGAAATATGTTCTTTTTACATAAATGCTTTCAAGTATGAGTAGGTACTTAATTTGTTTTGATTTTTAATAATGGTTTAAGAAAATAAACTATCACACCATCCAGTCGTATTAAAGGAACTTGAATTATGCTAAATGCGTGTAGGATTAACTTCGTGACACTCGTTTTCTTTATATTTTACCTTCTCTTCTATTTTTCCTTTTCTTCTCTTTTCCTTTCTTTTGCTTTTTCTTGAGTTATTTCTGATTTTACTTTCTTTCCATTTTCGTTCTCAAAAGCTCTGGATTTATGCTGTGAATAAGAGTAACATGTCCTTGTTATCTGCGCCATGTAGCTACAATTTCTTGTAATGAACTCTACCTGTTGGCATACACCTAAGAAATTCGAACCCCGGACCGACGGTCTATATATCCTTATTATCGCGCTCGTTGTAACACAGAAACGTTACATCCATCGTTATTAGGTAGAGTTGCCGCTTCATTAGAGAATCTACATTAATTAGGCAAGGCACGTGACAATGTGCATTAGCTCAGCGCAGTAGTGAAACAAGTGCTTAACATCCGCTGCCACTCTTTTCGTTCTGAAGGGCGTCTGTCGTCTACAAAAATCCCCACGCCAAAAAATACAACTATATTTCCGTGATATCAAATTAAACATAGTTTAATGAAATTAAGAGAATTGTATCAAAAGCGAATGAAATATTTTCTACGTAAAGATTAACTCTTCTAATAACTATTCAAATATTTTCTTTTTAAGTTAAAAAAAATTATAAAATTAATATTTATGACATTTCATGCGTACTGAAAATAGACTTCATGTGATTTCTTAAGTAAGTTTAAGAAGTATTTTGAGTTATCTTTATTGTAAGTTACGTCACAATTATTTTAGTAACATATTTTCTAATCTCTTGCATCGTAGCGTCGTGGTTTATGACGTCATGCTTTGAACTATTGTTACGGAAAGAGCACTAGATTCAGTCTTCATGAGGAAAAACGTTTCCTCATGATACTTCTGCTAGTGTATGCGACCGGTGTCCATCCAGCATCATAATGAATTTGTGAGCTACTGTACAGTAGATAGGGAAATCCGGTTCCACAAGCAGCTATAACGGCTGGGGGATCATCGTGCTAAACAGAGGTTATCCTTCTACCGAATGAATGAAGGTGACACGAAAAAAGGAAAAGGTACAGGGGATGCGTTTGGACTACTATGAACAATAGGCGAAAGATATCTAGTGAAGAATAAAGAAATATATAGCCTAGTATTCGTGGACCTACGAAAGGCGTTTGACAGAGTAGATTGGAACAAGCTGATGGACATCCTGAAGAAAATAGGTGTGGATTGGAAAGACAGGAGGCTGTTCAGTAACCTATGTATGAAACAATTAGTCAAAGTTAGGATAGGAAAAGAAATGTCAGAGGGAAGTGAATTAGGAAGAGGAGTACGTCAAGAATGCCTTTTATCATCTACCCTATTCAACAGTTACTTGGAGGATTTGGTGTAGAAGTGTTTTCAGAACACGGGAGAGGTAAAAGTAGGAGGAAGAAGAGTAAAGTGTATAAGATTTGCTGATGATATGGGGTTGTTAGCAGAAGAGGAAACAATACTAATGGTTATGCTACTGGAGCTAAATGATAGCTGTGAGTAGTATGGAATGAAGATATATGCCAACAGGACGAAGACCATGGTTGTCGGAAGAAAAATAAAGAAGGTAAACTTGCGAATTCTAAATGAGGCAGTAGAGCAAGTGAACAGCTTCAAATACTTGAGATGTACTATAAGCAGTAACATGAGCTGCAGCTAGGAAGTCAAAAGGAGGATAGCAATGGCAAAGGAAGCTTTTAAAGAAAAAGGAAAATCTTCTGCGGACCTCTGGAAAAACTAAGGAAGAGATTAGTGAAGTGCTTTGTGGGGGAGTGTGACACTGTATGGGGCAGAAACATGGACATTACGACGAAATAAAGAGAAACGAATACAAGCATGTGAAATGTGGATATGGAAAAGAATGGAGAGTGAGAAGTGGACAGGGAGAATAAGAAATGAAGTTGTGTTGCAAAGAGTGGGTGAAGAAAGAATGATGCTCAAACTGATCAGAAAGAGAAAAATGAATCGGTTGGGTCACTGGCTGAGACGAAACTGCATACTGAAGGATGCACTGGAAGGAATGGTGAACGGAAGAAGAGTTCGGGGCAGAAAAAGATACGAGTTGATAGAGGAAATTAAGATATGTGGATCATATGCGGAGACTAAGGGGAAGGCAGAATATAGGAAAGATTGGAGAATGCTCATGGGCTGAACTATGTATGTATGTATTTCTAGGAATCACCTCCTGAAATTTGTTCCTATAGTTTCCGTTCACTCTGTATATATGTATTTTTTTTTTCTGAAAATTTTTACTCAAATAAATTTAATATTTTTCTATTAAGAATAGAGTAAAGATATTTATTCACATTGTAGAGTAGTACAATAACAATATAAAATGTCATGCAATTACCTTTAATAATGTTTTTAGTTATGTATGAGGGAAATGATTAGAACATTTTAAGTTTCGCATAACAAGCGACAGAAGAACCAACAGGCAGTGCTAATTAGTGCTCCCCTGGTGCATATTTTGAGCATAACTTGGAAACTAGGAGCGTATTCAGAAGATTTTATTAGAGACAAAAAGAAGTAATTCTATATTTCAGATTTTAGACAAAACAAATTTTTTTTTTACCATTTTTGCTCCTTATATAAACCCCTATGGTGGCTTAGTAACAGACCTCCGGCCTGACCCGCAGGCGGCCCAGGTTCGAGTCCCGGTCAGGTCTGGGATTCTTCATTGAAAAATCATAGTGACATTTGTGGCGGACAAGGTCACAGTTGGGGGTTTTCTCGGGGTTCTCCCGTTTTTCCCAAAATTAGGGATTTACATAATTCCGTCACCATTTCTCTATTTCGTCATCGTTCCATAGCATTCCCTGACCGCCGCGGGTGACGTAAGGAGGAGGCTGGCCTAGGGACGAGTGGGGTTGCCTACTCGAAAAGTGGGTACGCAGCGAAGTTTAGTGTAGTCAGCCATTGTGAGTTTGTGAGTGTGCCTAGCTTGAGGATTAGCGCAATAGATCGTAATGCTGGGCCATAATGCCCCCCTTCCATAAATGTCATTCCATTCCACCTCATTATACAGGGACATCATTTTATTTTTACTTCAATTTTTATTGTATCTGACTTTTTGAATGTACTTTACTCCCACTCCCTCTACTAGTAAACTTCCAACCGTTCTCCACACAGAACAGTATGCGGTACTGAGTTAGTGAGTATAGTACGTTCCAGGTATATGTTCGCGTTTTCCAGTGACGAAAGAGCTTTCAATATTGAATCATATTTTCTCACAGGTACTGTCGTCCGTTTGCCTACGTCGCATCCAGGTTTCCCCCACCTGTTTCTGTTCGCCCCTCTGTAAAGTCTAGTAGCTGGGCTGTCTTAGCTCTTTTCTGAAAACATTAATTTCTGTTAGGAATTGGATGTCTACGTAATATTATACAACTGTTTAAAATAACTTGAATGAAAGGGCCTCGTTAAGTAATTATCTGTCACGTGATTCCCCCCCCCCCTTTCTACGACTCTACGACAAAACCACTTGAACGGACAGTAGATAGCATTTCTGAGTAATTTTATCTTTTCGGATCGGGCAGAAGTGAAGATTAAATTTACAGTACGTAAGGTACTCTTTTATAGAGTAGATATAAAATTATTTCAACATGAGTTACTCGTACGAAGGACGAAACTGGTAATTGGAATTAGGTACAGTAGTCTATAGTGCGATAATATGCACAAAAGAACTGAAGCCTGTATCGAAATGAACGGCCACCATTTTCAAAAATCTGTTTAAATATCCATATTATGATTATTTTGCAATTTAATTTCATTCTCTATATTGTACGCTAATGTGCTGTAACAGTACAATATACACTGCATAATTAATAAGTCCGAATGGATAGCTCAATTCGTGTGTAAAACACTTATTGCTAATACAGTATTTTGATTAAACAAAAAAAAACCTAATGAAAATTATCAAATTCAAAAGCGTGATATTTCCTAGTTTACATAAATGGATGAACTACTTTTCTTCCCTCCTATACCTAGTAAAGTGATTTGTATTTTACGCCAGTATCATGGAACTCCAGTCTTGGAAGGGGTGCAAGGGGTGTTTCCTGTTCTAGACCTTTAATCCAAAGATACAGCCAGGTTAATATTAAAAATGTTAGTAAAAATAAAATGATGTCCCTGTATAATTGCATTATGTTAAAATAGAACCACAGCAATACATCTTAATTCGGCTAGGTGTAGTGACGAAAATTGTATGTGCTGGAAAGGTTACTAATATAATTATTCTCGGATGGAGAAAGAGATGACGATCGTGAACAAAATGAAAGTAATGAATAAATAAAAAACGAGGAGGAAAAAAATAAATTATAGACAAATTAAGAAAACGGAGTTACAAAACAAGGAGTAAGCAAAAGACGAATGTAGAATGAAAATAAATAGGAAATAATACAAGCCAAGCATTAAGGAAGGCACTAAAGTGCGGAATTATTACACAGAAATAATCCGTACTTTAAGGCTTGGTGACTTAGGCTAGTGTTCCGTTGAGACGTGTCGTGTAGGATGCCTGACACAGGTTAACTGCGGCCGCGAGAGATGATTCTCCTCCCACGATTTTCCAAGCCTGTGGCACACAACATGTTCCCTGTGCTGCACCACAGACAAGAAAATCGTTGTAAGAGAATATTCAATGGAAATATTGCTCAAAACAAGCAGCGTTAGCATTCTTTGGTGTAACCTGCGTTTCATCAATAGGATGACTTCAATCATAAACCATGAACCAAAATCTATGTCAGATTCCACACGCTCTGATGACACTGATTCCATCAACAGAATATTATACCCGGAGGATCCAATATTAAATGTATTAGGGACTACGATACAATGTTGGGAAATGCTTTTCAGTCCACTTTTTTCTTTTCTCTCACGCTCATGAAATAGGGTTAGTTTGCTCACTAGTGCAAGTGGAAGCATAGCGAGGGAGGAGAGCTTCCTATTCCACTTTCTTCTTCTCCTCATACGCAAATTTGCTTCAGGAAATAACGAACAACCTCTCATAGCAAGCACCTTATGGTGGAGGTTAGTTTACTAGCTAACTGCAAGCGGAAGCGTAGGGAGGGAGGAAAGCTTTCCAGTCCACTTTCTTCTTCCCTCAAGCGCAAGTTGGTTTCACGAAATAATAAATGGCCTATATACTCATATTTTTTTAAATTTTTAGTAGGTTATTTTATGACGCTTTATCAACAGCTTAGGTTATTTAGCGTCTGAATGAAATGAAAGTGATAATGTAGGTGAAATGAGTCCGGGGTCCAACACCGAAAGTTACCCAGCATTTGCTCATATTGAGTTGAGAGAAAACCCCGGAAAAAAAACCTCAACCAGGTAACTTGTCCCGACCGGGAATCGAACCCGGACCACCTGGTTTCGCGGCTAGCCGCGCTAACCGTTACTCCACAGGTGTGGACTATACACACATATCTGCATATCGTCGTTGTTCCTGCAATAACTCCTATGTGACATATTTACCTATTTTCAGTATTTGCTCTATTAAATAGCTTAAATAGTGATACAGCAAATAATAAAATCTCCTATATGTAATTATATTCCTTTCTTTGGAAAATGTAAGAATTCACAGTCTCCTATGTACAGCTGGCATAGGATGAATAAATGTGTTTTTTCTTCCTACTGAACAATTTTATATTTTGCACATAGGAGTTATTACAGGAACAACGACGATACACACACACACACACACACACACACACACACACACACACACACACACACACACACACTATATGCATTACATTACAGACAGACACAGACAGACGGACAGATGGGCGGAAAGACAGACGGATAGGTAAAATTAGATTAAATATATAAATAAATATGATATGAATTACGAAAGTTTTAAGCTTGCTGTTATTTCACGTATCGTAGTCCTCAGAGTTAGATGTGTGAAATGACCATATAAAGCAAGGAAAGTAGTTATACCGTCAATTGTTTGAGAATGACCCCGTTGCGTCGCTTTTGTTTCTGACGACAAGATCGGTCCCGGCTGGAAAGAGGTTGAGAAGGTTGGGATAGAGGGCGATTCAGAAAACAGTCCAAAAAGAAGCTGAATAGTTGGAGCAGGGGAAATCCCACGAGAGCGCCGCCACGATGTTTCACTTTCTGAGAAGAAGAAGTGGCTTCGGATAAACTTCGGTACAGTCGGGTTATGCTGTATCAACTGCACAAGTTGTGGAGTGCGGGATATGTGAATCCAGTTTTACTTTCACTGTATAGTTTATATTGTGCGAAGTACAAAGAAACTAATATGATACTGTAAAATTGATTTCGGAATTAGAAACATTAAATTTAGCGAATTCACTTGGTGTATACTCGTCTAGTAAAATTTAATTAAAAAATAGATCGTATTTATTGACCTATTACTTTTCCTTCTGCTCTTGAAACAATATTCTACGACAGACGTATCCACTTAGTGAGTTGTGATGCAAACGTGAGTTGCGAACATCGAGCACTGTAATGGCTGATTCATCAATAAGCCGGAAACGGAAACGACAACAAATACGAGAACGAAAATAATGTTAAAATAAATGTATTTAAATGTGAGAATTCACAATTAACTATTGTGAAAGCTCATATTTAAATACATTCATTTTAACATTACTTCCGTTTTCGTTCTCGTTGTCGTTTAGGTTCTCGATTTATTGTGAATCAGCCTTAAGATGTAATGATCCTTCTCTCAACCCCTTCCACTACCCCTTACATGAAAGAGGAATTATGGTATCAGTGGCGCTTGTACCTTCGCAATGTCTGTATCGAAGTCGTGTTATTCCGTGCGAACATTAGAAATTTCCATTCGCAATGGGGGAGACATTTTAGTTTGAGTATGAAAACTTTTAAATGCCTTATTTTCCCGAAGGTTTTACGCAACTTTTCAATACAATATAAAACGCCATTATATTACGTGTCACTTCCAATATTCTAATTTAAAGGGTAAGCTCAACTCGATTACTATTATTATTATTATTATTATTATTATTATTATTATTATTATTATTATTATTATTATTACTATACAGGGTGATTCACGAGGATTTACTGTCCTTTACGGAGTCTATTTCTGAAGACATTTTGAGCAAAAAAGTCATATAAACACAGTTCATACTCTCAATATTTTCATAGTTACACTAATTTAAAGTTGTTTGTAAAATACGTTTTTCTTTAGTTTAAAGGTAAAAGAATAATACAAATAGATAATTAACCACTCAGAAGTATCATTTCTTTAATTGGCAAGTATTATGAAGCTAAAAATATGCTGTGAACTCCTTAGTTGTTTCGTATAGACATTTCTTTCTAGCCTATTTTTAACTAGAAAATTACATTATTCTTACGCACTTATTACAACAATTATTACAAATCACACCATTTCCACCGAGTTAATTATTTGCAGTTCAATTCTGCATCCTAATTTACAGTCTTGGAGAGTTTACAACACATTTTAAAAAATGTCGCCGTCCGCTTGAGTACACTTGGCCGCACGCTTGTGAACGGCACTCGTCGCGCTACGTAAGAACGTAACTGCATACGGCTATCTTTTATTTCGTAGCGCTCGCGCTGGCTGCTGACTGCACGCTGACTAAGATCACGCGTTGCAATAACGAAACTTAACTCTGTAAATATTGAGAATAGGACCCATGTTTATATGACGTTTTTGTTCAGACTGTCTTCGGAAAGAAGCTCCGTAAAGGACGTATATCCTCGTGAATCACCCATTATTATTATTATTATTATTATTATTATTATTATTATTATTATTGTTGTTGTTGTTGTTGTTGAGATATATACAGTTGACCTGGTATGGGCATGTGAGACGAACGCTAGAAGAAAGGTTAACTAAAATGGTGCTGGAATAATGTCCGCCTGGGAGAAAAAGGAAACGGAGACCTCGAAATTCATGGTTACAAGAGATCAGAATAGGGATGAGAGAATGCAAACTGATCGACATGGATTGGATGGATAGAGAAGAGTGGAGAGCAAGAAAAGACTTTAAGACTTTAGGCACAGAAAGATGTGCAAATATTAGAAATCTGTACGTAAATAAAATAAAAACAATTATTATTATTATTATCATTATTATTATTATTATTATTATTATTATTATTATTATTATTATTATTATTATTATTATTGAGTTCCTTCACTTGTTCCATGAGTCCAGGGTCCAACGCCGAATGTTACCCAGCATTTGATATTAGTGGGTTGAGGGGAAAACCCCGGAAAAATCCTCAAACAGGTAACTTGTTCCAATTAGGATTTTAACCCGGTCCCACTCGTTTCAGGGTCAGATATGCTAATCGCTACTCCACAGCGGTGAACGATTTCAGTATTAAGTAATATTAACACTGAACATATAAACGAACTAAATAAAATATTAACTATATACTATGTCAGATAAAATATCAGTTTCAACACTGTAGTGTCATGCAAATAAAAACTTTAAGGTCAGTATTCAGCTAATGTAATCGCATACGACATATGCTTAAAGGAGCTAAACAGCTAAGTAAACATGTGACTACCATTAGCTCCTTGCTTCCCGGCGGCGGCGCTGTATGGCCAAGTAAAACAAAAAATCTTGAGCGAGCGCGCGCCAGTGTCGCCAACTCAGAATTCCATTTACCGCTGCATAAGCTTAAAAAACCGCTAAAGTGTAGTTTAAAAGCTCCAGATTTTTCTTAACACATCATTTCCAAATTTGAAATACAAACAGTATAGTTTTAGAAACTGGAGAATTTTAGGTTTCATATTAATATATATATATATATATATATATATATATATATATATATAATACTCTGGAAATTGAAATAACACTCACCTCTGTCCAGAAGCCTGTTGTGATTGACAATATGATGTTGTCGAACAACAAAAAGCACTCGCTACTCTTTTCTGTGTGTATAATTATCAGCATGTGTAATTAAATCTAAATATTTTGCATTTAATATCACCTTACACCATTTACACCGAGCTTTCGAACTATCACTGGTAACTTCTTCCACCCAGTCTTTCAACACATTGTTTTTTTTTTCACACATCTCTAAACGTTTGTACTTATAGTCTTATGCGGCATATTTCTTCAAAATTGGATGAAGTAGATCAAGAATATATTGGACACTTCGGAAATAATCACATTCACAGTCACACCAGTTGGTTCGAAATCTGATTTCACACTGAGCTGGAGATGTGCCTGCTAACAATGAGTCTGGTTTTAAGTTTTAAGTATATCTTTGTTACCGGTACATAAACTATAATGCGAAATGATAAATTAAATAATATATCATATATCATAAATTAAAATAATAATTCAGTTCATTATCTACTCTTTATGATTAAATACATCAATTCATTTACAAAAACAATGCATATATTAGATTAAGAGGTTAACGAATGCGGAATACCTTATTTGTACAACAACAATGGATGAGGCAGGAAATGGACGTGGTTGCACCAAATTGAGTTCACATAAAACGTTGATATCGTATACTCGCACAATGAAAAAATGTGTTAATACAATACTAAACTCTGGTTTATGATTAACTAACATTGTCCGCAAGTACATATAAAAGATTATAACATCTTTACAGAAAAAAAAACTTAAAAATATCATATCTCTCTCGCAGCTAGCCGCTGATGATAAAATTCTGTAGCTGACCATAGTCCTAAAAACACCAGATTTAGCTACAAAACCGCTGACTTGGCAACACTGCTCATAATCGACAGCTCATACACTTTACAACTGCAAAGTATAGAACTAGATTTCACTACAAGAATGAACTATGGCCAGAGATTGCGAGTGAATAAAGACACTGTATTCAGACTTTTATTCGTAAAAAAATAAAAATAAAAACATTGTCTTGTTATATGAAAGTAGACTATAAGTGGTGTCAGCAGCAATTACATGTATACCTCGCCACCAGTTTGACCTACTTTTAAGTCTCTTAAGTGTCTCGACTCAATTCACTCCATAGCTAAAAGATATTACTGTATACTCTCTGGAAATTGTACGACTACCCGAATGGGTGAAGGATTACACTGTCTGCAAATGTTATAGCTAGGCCTGAGAAATATATGCCGTTATATTACCAGTGCGTTTCGTGCGCCTCTAACTTTGAGTACGTCTCAGAGTTGGGGTGAGTTAACGCAGTGTCTCTCGTTCGTTTGAACTCATGCTTATTATCAAGGTAAGTTAGTCCTCAGCATTTGGGTGGTTGAAAGCCACTCCTTTGACTTTGAAACACAACAGGTATCTGCTAAAGAAAAATAATTTAAAGACATCATTTTCTTTGTTAAAGAAAAATTGCACTATTTTAAAGACATTTTATTTTCTGTCTGTAGAAAATACATCTAATGTAACATTGACAAGTATTAACCTTGTTATTTCACTATGTTAATATGAGAGTGTATTAGGTTTTTGTTTTACATAATTTTTCATTTCATATACTGTTGCAGTGAATAACAAACCACATTTTCAAATTTTCGAAGGAGAATGATTGCCTGTTGCTAGAAAGCACAGCCGTATATCTAGAAAAACTTCGTTCCACTTCTGCAGAAACAATGAGGACACATTTGAAATATTTTACAGAAGCATTATATATATATATATATATATATATATATATATATATATATATATCTCAAAATCTATATCATTATTATAAATTTCCTCATATGAAATTGTCACAAGTTTTATATAGAGCCAAATATCCATAATATTTATCGAGTATTTTTTAAATATTGTTTGCTACGTTTTTTCCTATTTCGTGTTCCAACTATTCAGTTTCGTCACAATATCATTGACTACATGTTATTTGCTGTCTGTAGAAAATACATCTAATATAATATTGACATGTATCAGCCTTATTATTTCACTATGTTAATAGAATGGTGTATTACGTTTTTGTTTTACATCATTTTTCATTTCATATATTGTTGCAGTGAATAAAAAACCACATTTTAAAATTTTCAAAGGAGAATTATTGCCTGTTTCTAGAAAACACAGCCTTATATCTAGAGAAACTTCGTTCCACTTCTGCAGAAACAATTTATTTATTTTATTGCTAGTAAGTTTGAAATGAATACAAGTTAATACAATGTATGATAAACTAGCCCACTCCTGAATGAGTAAGACTCGTGCTCAGGAGGGGATTCCAATACAGACAAAAATAAAATTACAATTGAGAATGAATACCGATTAAAAAGTGTTTAATATGTTTAAAACCAAACTATAAATCCAATACAAATTTTTTTTTATTTTTTAACAATGACAGCATATTTTAAATATTTTACAGAAGAATTATTTATCTCAAAATCTGTATAATTTTTATAAATTTCCTCATTCGAAATTGTCACAAAATTCGTCATCGGCATCTTGCTATTATTCTTCTTTACAAGACGTTGACTGTTGCCTGTTACGAATAGCAGTATTCGGTCGTAATGTAATCGATCAACTGAAGTTCACTGCTGAACGAAACACACAGAAATCCCCCACCCAACGCAATTACGTACTGATACCTAAATTCAGAGGCGCGTGAAGCGCAATGTAACAGCAAACAATTCTTAGCCCTAGTAATAACAAAAACACTGACATTGATTTGATAGTCAGCTGCGTGTCTTCTCCAAAATGATTGCCGGAAACAAGTCAATATCTTAGTTATGAGAAGAAATGTTTCATTACACCATATGGAATTAACAGCATACTGATTCGTGATCGGTGACCCATATGCAGTACTTAACTTCTCTAAATAAATTAATCATTTAACATTAACGACAAAATATCTTTAATTCATTTCGACTGATACCATTTCATAATAATACATTTACTCAGACAAAAAATTAAGTTGAAACGTATAGGAAATCTGCTGCGTGGTCCCTCCAACGCTTAAAGACAAGTACATCATCATCAGTAATACGTAGTATTAAAACAGTATAATGTTTGTACTCATCCTGTTGCTTACTCCCCATTCTCTGTATATGAGTCACTGGTTCATTGCTCAGCAGTGGTTGCATCGCCAAGGTAGAGGAGGGCACATAAGACCAATAACGTGTACACAGTATGTACAGATATATTAACTGACTTTTGATTGGCTAATAGAGTTTTTACCCCCTTTATGAACAAAGAAGGGTCTCTACTGCACTCCCTACACATATTTTAAAAATTGTAGTACAATTTTCTTACGGAGTATTATTGATATTGCCTTTAAATTACACACAACAATATACAAGTACATTATAAATAATATTTTATACTGTATTATGAATTAAATGCAATTGAAAAGTAAAATCGTAAAGTCAACATTAAAGAGGAAATGCTAATTTAAAAATAAATATGCGGTTAATTACTTAATGCTGACTAAGACCTCATCACTGCGTCGTTTCTTGGAAATGTCTTTCGTTATAGGTCTACCGCTGTTGAAGTCTCGAGTCTCTCTACTCAGTATTTTAAAATTTTTGGACTTTATTTACATGTTCCGTACTATTTAACTTGAAGAGATTTCTATTAATTTTACTTTTATAAGATTTCATGTTAGTTGTGAATCGTATTATTTGCAGATGACACAAATCTTTATTCATCACATACTGTTATAAAACATTTTGAATTCAATAATGAAAAAATCACATAATACTGCAGTAAATTAGTTTCGGATGAATAGTTTGTCTAAATTTAAATAAAACTCAA
Source organism: Periplaneta americana (assembly GCF_040183065.1). NCBI lineage: Eukaryota > Metazoa > Arthropoda > Insecta > Blattodea > Blattidae > Periplaneta > Periplaneta americana. Next base: position 72,168,757 of record NC_091127.1, on the reverse strand, counting down.
AATATAATATTTTCATTAAAACTACATAGAACGCCGAAGCTCAGTCACAGGTAAAATTGTTAAGACTTGTGTTTGATTCTAAACTAGGATGGGATGAACATATTGTGACAGCTACGTGAGATTCGATCTCACGACCAGCAGAAGGAAGTGCAAGGTCGGCCGGCACGGAGGTTGCGCGCGCATCTGCTTCCTATGGCATGTGCTGTGGCTTAGGGACTAGAGTGGAGTGGGGAGAGGGCAACCGCAGCAAACAGTAGAGATTTCCGGATGATTCGAGAATGGACACGCGTGGAAATCTCTTAGATCGCGAACTCTACAGAAACTATAGTTTGGTTATAAAAGAGAAGACGCAAGTGAACGTCAGTTAGTCAGTGAGTAAGCCAGTGTTGTTACAGGCAGATTTGGACAGTAAGCGAGTTAGTCTTGTGTAGCAGTGAAGCCAGCTTCGAGACCAGAGCGCGACTTGAGTTGTGTCCGTAACTGCGGAGCCTGAAGCCCGGAGTTCGAGTGCAGTGGACCGCAGTTGGGTGACCTGAGTTCGAAGTGCAGCGGATCGTCTCTGAAGGTCTGGGGTTCGAGATTCTGTGAACGCGAGTGACTGGGCTAGAAGAACTAGCCAAGACAAACGAGCTGTGAACTGAGAACTGACAGTTCTATGTTGTAAATAGTGCTTTGTGAATATTAGTTAAGATTAACAGTTCATTGTTGTTCGTAATAGTCCAAGTAAATTGTCATTGTTGTTTGTGGAGTGCAATAACGAACGCTGTGTTGCTGTGCGGAGAGCAAATCACATTGTTGACGGGAGTGAAATTAAATTGTAGAGAGTGAAGAGTTATTGTTGATATAATAAAATTACATTGTTGTTCAGTAATCAAATTTGCAATATTAATTTGTTAAGTATTAGACTATTAAGAGTAATTTACTTGTTAGGACATGACAAACCTCTAATATCAAAATTATACCTCATAAATTCTTATTACGCCTATTTCAGTAGTATATTATCATATGGTATTTGTATTTGGGGAAATACCAGTAGCATATCCAAGATTCTTATTCTACAAAAAAAAAAAAAAAAAAAAAAAAAAAAAAATCTGCATTTTAACAGACTACGCGTAAGACGCTCACTGTAGACTATTATTTATTCAAGAAAAAATTTTAACTGTCATAACTTTATATACATTTCAATGTCTAATAAAAATTAAGAAAAAACATTAATATTTATTACCCTAAAACAGAAGTTCACCACTAATTAAAAGATACAATTATTGTCTTTCAGAACCTAGAGTTAGATTAAGTAAGTCCAAAAAATGGTTCAATTCTATTGCTGTAACAATGTTTAATGAGTTACCACAAAAGGCACATGATGCACGTTATATAGGCTACAATTTAAATCTGTTTTGTATAACTGGTTAATCAACCATCCAATCTATAGTATTAGTGAATTTCTTGACACTACTGTAAATGCATTCTAAATTTCTAAGCTGCATTGCGTATTGTTATTATTACCATTATTGTTATTCCATTAGTATTGTTTGTATTCATCTGTTTTTATATTTTATGTCAGATATTATTTTATATCTCTTGTAATTTAGAGTATTTTATGTCTAATGCAACAAACTGTTGCTCATGACATTAATAAGCGATTGATCGATATTCACACTTTTTTTTTCTGTTATACTCAGAAACTTTATGAAAGCATCGCAATAACTAAAAACTCTCATGTTCTTAAATCTAGGTCTGAAGCAAGGACCGTGCAGAAGAAGAGTTTCAGTTCTTTTGCCTCTTCACTCTACAGAATAACGTATTGAAAGTACAGCTAAAACTTCTCTCAACGCACTTCTAACTCAACTTAACCATTATTTTAATTATAATGATATAATTAATTAGTTCATTTTTATTTATTATTGTGCATAAACCGAAAAATTACATTTTAATTTGTCATATTTTCATTTACATTAATTTTGCCTTAATGTGGATAATTTTTGTCTAAGTGATACACAAAATGGATTATGAACGTATGTTAGCTATTCAGTACTAATAGTAAATATAGAAACATTTGCCTTTGCTTGTAATATAATCTACGCCGATGATAATGTAAATGTTATGGGTCCATAGTTGAATGGTTGCACACCTTGTTTGTTCTGCTTACATGAATGTTTCCCAAAATTAAATATTCTGGTGTCGCTACCCCTTCTAGTTTAGGTAATATTTGCAAATGTTCTCAAACATGGAGGTGAACTAATGAACCAAAACAAAATACCATCTGGCTGGGAAGTAGGACCAATCGTTAATGCACATGAAAGATACTCAAAGAATAATTAATAATGTGACAACTACAGGCGCATAACACTAATAACACAAAATGTATACACAAACATTTTAAATAATAGATTGACTTTACTCACAAATACGTATTTGAGAGACGAACACTGGTATTATAGACTGGGAAGAAATCAATATGCCGCAACATTCACACTCCAACAAACCTAGAAAACAGAAAGCATTTAAAGGCTAGTTCACAATACCCCGAGAACGACGACTAAAACGAGAACGGGAAGCGGAAGCGGTGGACGAGAACATGAAGATTTTTTATTGACGATAAACCTAGAACGGAAACGTCTTTGCATATCGATATGTATGTCAATAGCAATATATAAAGTCGATATCACGCATTCAGATGTTACTTGTGTATAACTAACCAATGACGTTCTCTCATAAGTATAATCCCGCCAACATAAACACAGGTTAACCAACTTCAAAATTTATAGCAGGTCTAATTACATTTGAAGGGAAGATTTTGAGGAAAATATTTCGTTCAGTGCAAGAACATGGAGACTATGATGTAATCATTAATTATATGAACTTCACAAATCAAATAATATGATTAGAGTTATTAAAGTGTGAAGATTGAGGTGGGCTGGAAATGTGAAAAAGAATGGGAGAAACTGAACTACCCAGATGGATATTGAAATGCAAGCCAGAGGGAAGAAGAAATGAAGGAAGACTAAGGCTAAAGCCCGGTTCAGACTTGTTTCCGTGATGGATTCCAAGGTGGCTGCGCTGATGGCTACCCTGCGTGAGATGGAAGTAATGCGCTCTGGTGACTGCTTTGTTGGCTAGCTTGATGGATTTCGAGGGTAGGTTCCTTGCTATTTTTCGTGTTGGTTTGCAGGCTGGAACCAAAGATGATATAGTATCACCACTGAAACCATGTCGCCATGTTCGTTGTTTTCCAACTAAACCTGTTTTTTCTATATTCTTTAGTTTCTAAGAAACAGCAATTATATATCGGACTTTAGCTGTTTTGCACTTATGCTTAATTACCTTATTACTACATTTACTATTGTTAATGTAGAAATTTAGTTGTTTTCCACTCACGGTTTAGTTTCTTTTTGACCATGAGTGTTGGCAACAGATGAAACAGCAGATGATTTTCCAATTTGAACCGTGAGAACAACCATCACCGTAGCCAACACGGGAGCCAGCACCGTACCTACCACGACACCCAGCTTGCTAGCCAGCAAGGAAACACGCAAGAAAACAAGCACCGTGTGAAGATGGTTGAATGGAGTGGTGGGAGATCTGAATAGAATCGGAGTTAAAAGATAGTGCATGGTTGCCAGGGAGAGGCAGTCCTGGAAGAAGATCTTGAAGAAAGCATAATAATAATAATAATAATAATAATAATAATAATAATAATAATAATAATAACAGTAATAATAATAATTTCTATCTGATGCTTTTCCAATTCACTGCGGGCTAAAGCAGGGAGATGCACTATCACCTTTACTTTTTAACTTCGCTCTAGAATATGCCATTAGAAAAGTTCAGGATAACAGGCAGGGTTTGGGATTGAACGGGTTACATCAGCTTCTTGTCTATGCAGATGACATGAATATGTTAGGAGAAAATACACAAACGATTAGGGAAAAAAACAGACATTTTACTTGAAGCAAGTAAAGCAATCGGTTTGGAAGTAAATCTCGAAAAGACAAAGTATATGATTATGTCTCGTGACCAGAATATTGTACGAAATGGAAATATAAAAATTGGAGATTTACTTTTCGAAGAGGTGGAAAAATTCAAATATCTTGGAGCAACAGTAACAAATATAAATGACACTCGGGAGGAAATTAAACGCAGAATAAATATGGGAAATGCGTGTTATTATTCGGTTGAGAAGCTCTTATCATCCAGTCTGCTGTCCAAAAATCTGAAAGTTAGAATTTATAAAACTGTTCTATTACCGGTTCTTCTGTATGGTTGTGAAACTTGGACTCTCACTCTGAGAGAGGAACATAGGTTCAGGGTGTTTGAGAATAAGGTGCTTAGGAACATATTTGGGGCTAAGCGGGATGAAGTTACAGGAGAATGGATAAAGTTACACAACACAGAACTGCACGCATTGTATTCTTCACCTGACATAATTAGGAACTTAAAATCCAGACGTTTGAGATGGGCAGGGCATGTAGCACGTATGGGCGAATCCAGAAATGTATATAGAGTGTTAGTTGGGAGACCGGAGGGAAAAAGACCTTTAGGGAGGCCGAGATGTAGATGGGAGGATAATATTAAAATGGATTTGAGGGAGGTGGGGTGTGATGATAGAGACTGGATTAATCTTGCACAGGATAGGAACCGATGGCGGGCTTATGTGAGGGCGGCAATGAACCTTCGGGTTCCTTAAAAGCCATTTGTAAGTAATAATAATAATAATAATAATAATAATAATAATAATAATAATAATAATAATAATAAAAGTCCTACTGTTTTAGCTTGAGTAATAATTATTATCCAATTATTGGAAAAGGAACCTTTTCAAAAAACAATACATAGTATTAGGTATTTTTATAATTAATATATTCTCAAAGTTACTTTAAGTAGCACCACGGCGGTCCAGTGCCTAGAGCGCTGGACTCAATCCTGTGGTCTGCGGCTCGATCCCCGGCGTACACCTCATATGATTTGTATTGGGCAAGCCAGTGGTCCAGGTAACACAGGAGCTTTCTCTAGGAGGTCCAGTTCCCCTATGACATCCCGAAAAATCTCCATCATCTCATCTCATTGAGAGTGTATCTTAGACCAGCCTTCTATTGCGCACCTTGGGCAACAACTCTGTCGGTAAATTGGTCACATAACTTACTTCATATAGGTGAAAGACGAACAGTCAAGTACTCGCTATTAGTAAAAAAAAAAAATACATTAGTTGTACTTTAATCAAGAACCCACAAAATTGTATAAAATCTCAGAGTGACATTTTATTTCAAAATATTTTAGGCATACAGTAAAACCATCTACTATTTCGAACTGACATTTTAATACTAGTACCATTTTGCTTGGCTTTCCAATCGTATCTGATCATTCTAACAATGCACTATGGTTACAGTGTACAATATTTCGTAACTTTTTTCTCAGAGGACATATAAATAGGGTAAGGTTGCGTATATCGCACCACTTTAGCATTTATAATTTTTATTGAACAATACAGTTTTTATTTTCTGCATTCCTTTACGGAAATACATTCCCAGAACATTTACCTTTCATGTAAAAAAGAATCCTTGAATTTGATTTAATATTTTTGAAGTAGAATGACATTTTCGAAACACTTGTCAATGGTGTCATTTAGGCAACTAGTTTCCTAAATAGCACCTGCAGTTTCTTAAATTGCACCTCTTTAACTGCAGAGAACAGGATGAAGGACAGCTTTTAATATTGAACATATTGAACAGCATTTAATATGAATAATGTCATAAATGCAAATTACAAGTTTATTGAAATTAATGAAAGAGAGTATCGCATCTTCAAATGAAATTGAAAAATTCGAGCATAAATTACCTAACATTTAAACTTCCTGAATGCGTTTTTTATTGTTACACATTTGCCATGTGCTTCACCAGGCAGTTCAAACTGTAAACTGAGTCACCTTTTCTCCACGATTATCTCGAAGCCACCTAAGAACTGTTTCATGATTTAGCTGTCTGAAATTGTTTGAAGATAGAAACATCTAAAGGCTGGGCCTCTGAGTATTATGACGAGGAAGCTGAAATAGGAGCACATCATTTTCCCGAGATAATCTAGCTTCTAAATTTTTGGAATGGTTCGTATAGGTGGACATACAGAAGCAGCACTTTTTTCCATGGCAGGTTTGAGTGGCAAATAAAATGTCTGAGCTATTCGACAAATAGTTCACTGTTGATGTAACCTGAATCAGAGCAAACAAATAACGATCCTGGAAGAACACCAGCTGATAATGTAGGATGCACTGTTTGAAGTTTAAAAATTCTCATAGGTGGCGCAAAATATCTGGTGCGCTTGTACAACACACACTTGTTGTATTAACGCCCTTTTCACCACTTGATATTGCACCCACCCGATGCATTCCTCGTTCAGTTAAAATTTTTTGGCCTCCTTTTGTACGGCTAGAATTGCTACAGTTGCTCATATCGCACCGGTGCGAATTAGGCACCCACAAAGTGGTGCGAATTAAGAAACTACGTCATAATTAAATTACATAATTTAGGTCAGATGCAGATATATAACTACGTCATAAGTTATTTCCTTCATTCTAGCCTATAATCACCACATGTTCGAAAATCGTACTAAGTTAAATGTTCTTTAATATTTCTTTTAACCAATAAAATCTTAAGATTATGGATTCCTTTGCATACAAATCCGTTACTTAGTTACAAAATGTTAGCCAAATATGCATCCACCTGAGCGATTATATTAAATGCTCTATCACCACATTGGTAGCACAAAGAAGTAGCAGAAATCAAGTGACATGGTGGAAGTCCATATGGTAGATTGTAACAATACCACTAGATACTACACTACTATAGTAACTTGTTTTAAACTAGCAGTGGTGCCATTTAGGAAGCGGTGCGATTTATGCTACTCTACCCTATTAATGTTCTCACAATTGATTTGCGAAACTGATTCGGAACTTTTGCTTGGAACCTGATATTTCAGGTGAACTGGAATAATTTAATAATTGTGTAGCAGCTCAAAGAAAACAAATATTTCTCCCATCTATGCTATGCAGTAAAATTCATCCTATTTGACTGAATTCACTTGTCAGTAGAGATGAACAACGATCGAGAAAGCAAGACTAACAGCGCCTGCAAAGCCGAAAACCCGCACGACAATGTTCTATAGGTACATCGCGTCGTTGACATAAAGACTGCTTGTGAGTGTTTCGAGACGCCGAGATTGATCACTCCCGAAGTCCTGAAAGTCAAGCAGCCTTGAATCACCACAGTTGTTTATACCGGACTGAACTTTATCTACTTTGGCAACTGTTAAATACGTATAAACAATCAAGTAGCCTATTTGAAACATCATCTCTATCTTTCAGTGTATAAATAATCCGTTCCCCAAACTTTATTTAATTACTAGGCCCTTATTAAAAGACTAGGAATTTTCTTTTCATATGTTTGAGAGCAAGTGTGCAATCTCAAGTAAAAAGATATTAACGTTATTTTTTATGTTTCTTAGAAATGCAAATTTATTTGAGATTTTTTTTTTCTATTTATATAACCACAGGTAATATCATATAATAGAACCGGAACTTTTTGATAACTAAAATACTGTTCTGTTTTGTCTTTTTGTCTCATTTAAACATTATTATAATGTTATTTATTTCAATGAAGTATGTTATTCAAAGTTATGAAATTTTTCCACGCCGATCAAATGCTATTTAGAGAATGATGAGCGAAACTCGAAGAGCACGAGAATGATGAGACGAGACTCGAAAGACAAATGCAACGAACACAGCGAGCGAGAGCGGCAGTTAGTTTTGTTCACCTCTTGTTGTCAGTCGTTGGAAAACATTCTGTAATCTCCGACCGGCTTGAATTTATTTTGAATCACTTTAAAGGATTCAAGAACGGACTATACCAGCATGTGCATCATCTGTATGACGTATACACATTTACAAACGGCCTATGACAAGTTGAAATATTTACCATCACAACAAACATGACATTACATTCAGTAGTATACATTTTATTCTCTTTCTTTTTCATTTTGGCACTCACTTCTTCTTTCTGTCACTTCATCTCTCTACAACTGTCATTCCTTTCCTTTGCCTACGTTCCATTTAAAAAGAGAGAATGAGAGCGAGAGAGTAGGAAATCGAATCTGGATTGGATCTCAGGGTAGAGAAATTCATTTATCAGGCCAAGTTTGAGGGCGTACAGCCGAGTCCATAAATCAAGAAACATGGAGAATTATGCGCTATAAATCAAGGATACGTGCTCAGAAACCGACTTCTAGAAGTGGGCAGAATTTTGAAGTCATATAGGAAACAAAATAAAAGTCTCTCCTTACGGTGATGCGTGTCTTTATAGTATAAGAAAATTCCCCATCGCTACCTCATTAATGACAGAAGATAATATCGGTGGATTTTGTGCTTTCAATTGTTGAACTGTGAAGAAGAATTTTTGTTTGCTGAGGTGTAATATCTCTAACATTCCGGAAATAATTTAGGTTTCATAATCAATCTCGTATGTCCTAAGGCCTGGAAGGATAACCTAATTATTTTAGGTAGCTAAAATTATTGGACAAAGAAACTTCTTCATGTAGGTGTGACGAGCTGGGTAAAATAAATAACATACCGGGTGTTTCAAAATGAATATCTGGGTTTTAAAGCTTTGTAGTAGGCCTATTTATTACATTTAACGTACAATTATAAATAATACATGAAATGAAAGAGCAACTCAAACAGTTTTGTACGCGCACGCACTGTTTCCTCTGTCTGCAGTTAGAAAACGCGTTGAACGAATGAGAGAGTCTTTCACGCTTAGCCCCAAGAAATCTGTTCGGAATGCTAGTCGTGAATTAGCAATTCCAGTGACGTCTGTGTGGAGGATTTTAAGGAGACTCATATAGAAGTACGCGATTGGTTAAACGACGTTGTACCCGACCGCTGGATTGGCCGAAAGAGGCCGAATGACAGAGCTTGTTTCACATGGCCTCCACGTTCACCAGATACCAGATCTTACGCCATGCGATTTTTACCTTTGGGGATTCATAAAGGATCGTGTGTATGTACCTCCGCTACCAGCTGACCTGCCAGACTTAAGACAGAGGATTGAAGCAGTTGTTGCAACAATTACTCCAGACACACTGACCAAGGTTAGGGAAGAACTCGCTTATCGACTCGATGTGTGTCGTGTGACGAATGGTGCTCACATTGAGCACTTGTAGCAAAACTGTTTGAGTTGCTCTTTCATTTGGTGTATTATTTATAATTGTATTACAAAGCCTTAAAACTCAGATATTCATTTTGAAAGACCCGGGTAGTATAATCACGAAAATGGTAGTGCGAAATTACACAATGCAGAACAAATTCTATTCCGGTCGGGACAAGATACCTGGTTGAAGATTTTTCCGGGGTTTTCCCTCAACCCAATATGAGTACTATCCGCACGTTTTTAGTTTTAATTCTTATTCATTACCGGAATTAATAAGGAATGATTTATCTCTTGAAGTTTTAAAATAAAATGGACGGTTTTCTTGCAAATTAAATAAAAATATTAACAGGTGTCATTATTTTTCGCAATTAGGAAATCTGGCAACCTTACTGCAGAGACTAAGGGACAGCATGCTGTTATTGAGACCTAAGTGTATTGGTAAGTAAGCCAGCAATACTCTGCCAAACTACGCAGATTTTGAGCCTAATTACAAAAGGCATATTTGTATATATTTTATTTGTTTTATGGTATACTATCGCCGCTATCAATCTGCACAGTTATATCACTTTCATTGATTATATGAAGGATATTTCGGGTAGAGCCCGATCATGGGTGAGACGGACCAGTAGTGTGTGAGAGGACCAGTACTGTGAGAGGACCAGTAGTGTGTGAGAGGACCAGTAATGTGTGAGAGGACCAGTACTGTGAGAGGACCAGTAGTGTGTGAGAGGACCAGTGTGTGTGAGGACCAGTAGTGTGTGAGAGGACCAGTGTGTGTGAGGACCAGTAGTGTGTGAGAGGACCAGTAGTGTGTGAGAGGACCAGTAGTATGTGAGACGGACCAGTAGTGTGTGAGACGGACCAGTAGCGCATTTCATATAGTTACCACTAGATGTGGAGCTAGCAGTCTGACAGTGTTAAGAAAATTTCATACGATTCATATTATTTGTAGCATAGTGAAGTTTAGAACAAATATGCATATATTGCTGTTGACATCAAGCGGGTCAATAATTGAAGCGTTGGGCCGAATAACGGTCTATGTTACAATTTTTCATAATTGAGTTTTTAATGGAGTTATGCTCTGTATAACACAGCTATAACAAAAATTGTTTTTCAATATCTGTATCAGAGGCGCTTCTACACGAGTTACAACCATGAATTTCTCAGTTGGAACAACGGTCTATGTCACTAGTCACTTCTAGTGTATCCAGTTGTTTACATCGTATCGGAAATTATTGCACAGAAGTTTGTTCTCTTTACGAGTACTGGGTACTTGCACTCTGTGTATCATATTTCGGTTGATATATTACGTAAAATGGACGACTGCAAGACAGTGGTGATTTATACGGTAGATATTGACCGGCTAAATAAATCTAGAAAAAAAAAAAGATCCTGACAAATTAATATTAATAAGTAGAAATATGTGTCACGAAAGTCGCTGAGAGATAGTGATCTTGAGTACAGAACAAGGAAGACGAAGTCGTAATTTAGTGCGAAAGATCCCCCAAGTAATGTAAGCTCGTGTCTCTTATTTTTGAAGTATTTTATTAGTTGTATTTTAATTTACACTTTACCTACTGTTAGTGGGTCTTTGTTGTATTTTGCCTATATATTTACTCGTATCTTGGAATTTTAGCACGGTATTTCGTTTCAGAAACAGATTTGTGCAAATTCTTGTAAGGAGATGTGTTCACAGCTTGCTCTTGATGTCAGAAAGGAGCTGTTTAAAATGTATTACTCTCTTACAGGCAGCATTTAAAAACTGTGAGTGTTATTGTCTTCATTATTAATAAAATTTATACTTAACAGACAAACCATCTGTTGGGATGGATGCTACATATTCGGGACAGAGTTTCAAATTCCATCCCCCAACAATTTCTCAACTGTAATATTTAATTTTCTTCATTCATTTGTTATTGTTACAACTTTCATTAATTTAATTATGCCTCTATATGTCAATACTGCAGTTATTTTCTAATAATAGTGTTATTATTTGATCAATATTGTATGTTTATTCATAATATGACATTGAGTGTAATTTTAATAAATTACATGATGTTAATTCATATTAACTTATAGCATTAAAATAAATGTCATAATCATTTTTTCTTAATTTAACCTTTTTAATGATTTTCTATATTTCATAATATTCTGATTGTATAAAAGTGTTTATTGTCTATATTCCCCAGTAGCATTTTTGTGGAGTTAGAAATGTTACAAATATCTATGATGTGTAATATGACTTAATGACTTTCAATAACATACGCTCGTATACTTCGCTTAGTGTACAAAACATATTGATGCAATAACGGTCTATGTAGTCCGTCCGATAGTAAATTTATGAGTGGAATACGATGTAACATTTTTGTTCCTCCTGCAAAATTATCAGATTGTAACACAGACCCTTTATTCGGTCCAAAGCTTCAATTATTCCAATTTTAGTTCTCATGATGCTATATTTTTTGTATTGTAAAATATTAAACCACTGTTCGTATTGGAGTTTCTTTGGACATTGAATGGTTGCCCTACATCCCGAAGAACGCCAGTCTGTCAAACGAATGGTCCTTTTCACCCTTACACTTGGAAGAGACGGACCAACATAATAATCAGGACCAAGACTGTGAATTATTGTAAGTGGTCTAAAACACAACATTGAGATTAAGTTCAAGAGGACGGTAGTTCAATACTCAAGCTTGGGCGATGATGATAGCCTATAGATGTGTGAAAGAAGTGGGATGAGAAGGAATGAGACGGCTGTGGCGGGGATTATGCAGAAACAACTAAGAAAGATGAGTGCACAGAGAGTGTTTCTTGTTTTCGTTGACTGCATGAAGGCTGTATGGATTATGAAAATAAGTATTAGCTATGTTGTAATAAATCCCGGTATTAAAAACAAAGATGAAATGCAAATAATGCTTAGAATTTAATATTTTTATATACTTATTTACAAATGGCTTTTAAGGAACCCGGAGGTTCATTGCCGCCCTCACATAAGCCCGCCATTGGTCCCTATCCTGTGCGAGATTAATCCAGTTTCTAACATCATATCCCATCTCCCTCAAATAAATTTTAATATTATCCTCCCATCTACGTCTCGGCCTCCCTAAAGGTCTTTTTCCCTCCGGCCTCCCAACTAACATTCTATAAGGATTTCTGGATTCGCCCATACGTGCTACATGCCTGCCCATCTCAAACGTCTGTATTTACTGTCCCTAATTATGTCAGGTGCAGAATACAAAGCGTGCAGTTCTGCGTTGTGTAACTTTCTCCATTCTCCTGTAACTTCATCCCTCTTAGCCCCAAATATTTTCCGAAGAACATTATTCTCAATCACCCTTAATCTCTGTTCCTCGCTCAAAGTGAGAGTCCAAGTTTCACAACCATACAAAACAACCGGTAATATAACTGTTATATAAATTCTAACTTCCAGATTTTTTGACAACAGACTAGATGACAAAATTTCTCAACCGAATAATAACAGGCATTTCCCATATTTATTCTGCGTTTAATTTCCTTCCGAGTGTCATTTATATTTGTTAGTGTTGCACCAAGATATTTGAATTTCTCCACCACTCCGAAGGATAAATCTCCACTTTTTATATTTCGATTTCGTACAACATTCTGGTCACGAGACATAATCATATACTTTGTTTTTTCGGGATTTACTTCCAAACCTATCGCTTTACTTGCTTCAAGTAAAATTTCCATATTTTCCCTAATCGTTTGTGGATTTTCTCCTAAGATATTCACGTCATGCGTATAGACAAGAAGCTGATGTAACCCGTCCAATTCCAAACCGTCTCTGTTATCCTGAACTTTCCTAATGGCTTATTCTAGAGCGAAGTTAAAAAAACGTAAAGATGATAGTGCATGTCCTTGCTTTAGCCCACAGTGAATTGGAAAAGTATCAGATAGAAACTGGCCTATACGGACTGTGCTGTAAGTTTCACTAAGACACATTTTAATTAATCGAACTAGTTTCTTGGGAATACCAAATTCAAGGATATTATATAAAACTTCTCTCTTAACAGAGTCATATTTTTAATACCTCATCGTAAATCAGATATAGAATAGCCTATTTATTAAATTCAATATTGAATTCATCATTTCATATTAAATACAGTGTTTATTTCCAAATTAAATGATTAAGATTAATAGGATATTAAAAAACTACCCAATCCATCTGTGCCACATTACTCGGTCTATCTTACCCACATTGCTATGGGACAGATGGACCAATCATGTAAATATAAAATAATTTTTTATTGCTATACTTCAGATAATATCAGATTTTGTAATACACTCAGGGACAAAAAAAACCGGACACTTCTATATTTGCATGTATTTTGTTGCCAATTATTTCAAAATGAAACAAAACCCATTTAAACAAAATAATGTTTCATTTAGCACCTTATACGACAACATTTGAAAAAAAAAATAAAAATCTCTGATGAGAAAATTTACAAAAAATTACAAAGGGCGTATAACAATGGCATCGTTTGGTCTAACTGTTTTTTCATTTTATGGTGCCTTAAACGTTAAAAACTCTTTTTAGTAACGGTATTACCCCCTCTGGCTTGAATAACTGCATCCATACGTCTTGGCATGCTCTCAATTTGGTTAGCAATGTCTTCTTGAGGAATAAGTTCCCATTCTTCGCCAAGTGCTCGCCTCAACTCTTGTAACGATTCTGGTCTCGGTCGTCTATTCTTAACACGCCGTCCCAGCATGTCCCACACGTGTTCAATTGGGTTCATGTCTGGACTCCTTGCTGGCCATGGAAGAATATGGATTCCCACTTCTTGGAGATAATCTCCGACCGCATGGGCAATATGCGGCCGTGCATTATCATGCATTAAAACAAAATTATCGCCTACAAATTGGCCAAATGGCACAACATGATCAGCCAAACATTCATTTATATACATATCAGCTGTTAGTCTTCCATTTTCAACAAAAACCAACTCTGTACGGGTATCCGTACACACTCCTGCCCAAACCATCACTCCACCACCTCCATACGGCACATTTTCGGAAATGCAACACTGTGAAAATCGTTCTCCCCTCCTTCTCCAAACTCTTTCACGTCCATCAGGTGAGCACAGATTGAAACGGGACTCATCGGTGAACAGAACACAGCTCCACTGTCCATTTCTCCAATCCCTGTGATCATTTGCAAAACGCAGTCGTTCAACTCGATGCATCCTGAGACGTCTGGGAGCAGTTGCAGGTCTGCTTGATATCAGTCCACTTGCTTTCAACCTCCTTCTAACTGTTTTGGCCGAAATTGGGCGTCCATGCATGTTAACAAATTGCTGGGCTACACTAGTAGCTGGCAGGTTGCGCTCCCTAAGAACTCTCAACACCATATACCTGTCTTCATTTGGATTTGTAGCTCTTGGACGACCCGAACCTGGTCTTCTGGTATATTCTAGGGTCTCTCTATACCGTTTTATGGCATCATGGGTTGTTCTTCTAGCCATATTCATAACATTTGCAATGTAACGTACACTGCGTCCATCATCGTAAAGGGCTACAGCTCGAGCCACATCTTCAGATCGCATCTTGTTTTAAGACAAATGTTACAACCCCACTTAAACTCAGAAAACGTAAAAATAAAGAAATAACGAGTGATAACGATAATGAAGCACAAAATGGTTGAGACAAAATTGTTATAGCTGAGACTCCGAAAGAAAAATTGGAATATTTGGTTGTAATGGCTTATTTATAAAACAAAAAACAATCAACTATACATACAAGTCTCCATAACAACAGATGGGTACCATAATATTGTATGAGAAGATAATGTTTTGCAAAATACCAGCAAATATTAAAGTGTCCGTTTTTTTTTGTCCCTGAGTGTATTTAAATGTGTTCAATAAAGAATTTCCTATATAGTACTGCACATTTTAATTCTGTCACATGTGGCATTTCCAAAATACAGACTGCTAAAAAAAGTAGTCCATATGTGTTGGCGAAAAACTTCATATTCCCCTTTTGTTAATTTGCTTTTAGTTGGTTATATATGGATGTTGTATCAAATACTAAGTTAAGCAGCATCGATAGAATTGATGATAGAGAGATGGTATGTGACGAAAAGAGGCCGAGGATTCGCTACCAGACATTCGCCTTCCATTTAAGTAAAACCTCGGAAAAGCCCAAGAGCTTAACCAAGCCCTATAGCACATTTTACATTTAGGCATTGATTTCGAAACAATCCAGAAATTGTTTTAAAAGAGGATGAATGTATTGCAGCAATGTAAACCAAGAAATACAAAGCGACTCTAGATTGTGAAGAATTTGCGTACGTAGCGATCTCCTCTGTGTATGTACCGACGCAGCGCGCTGATGGGAATAGCTGACATGTCTGCCACACGGGTGCCTTCTATCACCGCCTTCAATAAAAGTATCCTTGCAGTATAAATTGCGATAATCCAATAATAAGGCATGAACAGAGATAGCTAAATACTGTAAGCACAGGAAATGAAAATGTAAATACAAGGTGGGCCAGTCAAACCGAAAGATTTCAAGGCGCAGCAAAAGAATGAAAAGTTGCTATTATATCAATTTAATGAGTAGAAATGACAAGTACATGAACAACCATTAGGTACGCGACAAGAAAAGAGAATTATTTCTTAAAAATTACGTTAACCAAGTAACCTCCATTGAAACGCACACATTCTTTGAGTCTGGCCACGAACTGTTTGTTGCATAACCCCTCTCAGCACACTGACAGGTATCGCAGCGACCTCTTCTCGTATACGTTGTTTTAAGCCTGGAATTGTTCTGGGTGAATTGCCTCCAAACACCTTCGTTTTGAGGTGTCCCCATAGGAAGAAATCACATACGTTAAATCAGGTGACCTAGGCGGCCAAGCGATATCCCCTTTCCGAGAAATGACGCGGCCCGGAACAAGCATTCACAGCATCCATCGAAATTCTTGCGGTGTGGCTTGTTGCTCCGTTCTGTTGAAACAGTGTGTTTTCATTCACTGGAAAATGGGCGAATTGCGGTGTAAGAAAGTTCTTTATCATTTCAACATATCGCACTGAATTAATAGTCACTGCATTTCCGGCCTCATCCTAAAAAAAAAAATGGGCCAATTATTCCAGTTGATGAAAGTGCGCACCATACCGTTACCTTTTGGTCATGGAGAGGTTTGTTATGAAGTAAACGAGGGTTTGCCGACCAATATCGAAGTGCAGTAACGATGAACACCTTTTAACAAAACATGGTAGGGACAAACAACTTGGTTACTAGGGAACGCGGAGATAGTGACGTCACCGCCTAAGGAGTCATAAATTGTAAAGTAAATAGGTAGAGAAGAAACAGTTATATTCATTCTCACCCTTTCCATAAGAACAGTATACTCCTATCAAATCTTTTCGTTTGACTGGCCCACCTTGTATTACGTAAAATTATAAATTATTCCGTGAAAAAAAAATAGAACGTACAAAGAATCGTTGAAGTAAAAAAATTGGATTTCCCCGGCAAATAAATGCCTGCGGAATAAAGCTGTGGGAGTGTTGACTGTATTCTGAACGAAAATCTTCGCCTACGGTATTGGAAACTCTAAACTGGGTCAGAAAATACTTCGAATTCTGGCGTATTTTTAGCGTGAGTGGACATTCTCTGCGCGACCTGCCCATTCTCTCGATTGCTGTGGGGTTCGGGCAGCTCTTATCGCCTGTTTTGCGTGGATCGGTGACTGCTATTCAATTCCCTTTATTCTCTACGTGTCTCCATGAAAATCGAGAAGGAAAGGCATTCGATTTGAAGCACACCTCTGACAAAACAATCAAGAAAATGAACTTTTAATTCATGACTTTTTTCCAAATCAAAGTGAATCAGAGCATGTGGTTATGTTCTTCTCAATACTCGTACCTGGAAGAAAAATGTTACTAGAATGTCTGATTCTACGGAGATACGACTTAAATCTCGGAAATGCAAACTAATTTATAATGCACATAGACCAATATTTGTAAGCGTATTTGTCGTTCGTGTGCTTCTCCCACTAATCTCAAATATTCATCATGATGCTTTACTACCCATTTTAAGTGTGGCAGTTAGGACTAGAGTCGTGCACAACCGGTTAAGAAAAATAGAAATTATATACTGCTTTTGGACGCCTAGCGCTATAGTCAGTACGCAAAGCTCCCGCATCTCGCGGAATGTTTCAGTGTCAGTTTACCAAATATTCGATTGTTTCTCATTCTTTGTGGGTGGACGGCAAAGGCAGGCCACATTGAGGCATGCAGGAGTTACAGGAACCCTTGCGAGACGCGTTTGTCATCGCGTAAGCCTACCATTTAATTGATAATTCTTCCTCTCTCAGTACATTCAATCAATCAATCATACATCGATTCATCCATCATCCATTCACCCACCCATCGACTCACTGATTCATTCATACATCGATTCATTGATTCATTCATGTATGGATTAATTTATTCATTCATTGATTCACTGATTCATTCGATTCACTGATTAATTCATTGATTCATTAGTTGATTAATTCATAGATTCATTTGATTCATTCATCCAGTCCAGGTATTACAGTTGGGTGCTTTCAAGGGCAACAACATGCTTCGTGAAAGCTGAAGCTTTGAGCTTTTGGGTACTTTTCTTTTTGTTAATAACACTCTATCTTTAAAAAATGATTAACTAATGAAATAATAATGCAGCTCTTTAGTGTAATTAAAAGACATTATATATTAACAACTACTGTTTTAGAGGTATGAATTTTGAGTTTAAAATGTAAATATTATTCTATAATGTAAGTCTATGTACTTATTTGCTCTTCTCTTTAGTAAGTAATTGTATTCTTGCATTTCTGTACGCACCATATTTCATATTCCGCATTACACTTAGTACTTCCTTTCTTGTTACCAGTGTCTATTTGTTCATTTATGTATTAGTTATGAAGATAACTGTATTAATGTGTCCAATCAATAATGCATACCTATATCAAGCAAATACATTTTTTTAATAAGACTCCGTTTGTGTACTCAGAAAATGTTGATTTCATGTATGATGAAGTGCGCCTGGTGTTCAATCTACCTGAAAAACATAAGGGGTAACCGGTTGAAAATCTAATATTCGGTTGGTTGCCCGACCTTAACGGATGTTCTCTAACCGGTCGAATCTAAACCGGTTGTAAGCGCTATTTTACAGCTCTCTGGTTATGACTACATTTTATCTCCCAAAAGAATCAGACCAGTGATAGAAACTAAACCTATCTTACTATCTTAAATGTTCAGAAATATCAAGATACAAGGGCAAAACTAGGATATAATGGAAAAATAGTAATGATAATGCAGTTAATATTGTGGTCATGTACAAAAGCTAACTATTTCTATGAATCGTCATAATATTTTTACGATCAGTAGATTCGTACTGATTTCCGAGCAACAGCTAATAAATCGGATAGGTCTATCGTAAACCATAATTTATGTGAAAATCATACAAAATTATTAATGTTGCTATGCTTTTGTGTCTAAGAAGGTTAAAAAAAGCAATTCCAATATCTGGTGAATAAGAAGTATGCAATACTACTTGTAGCTTTCCTATTTTTAATTTTATAAAGAATCTCTATACAGAGTGAGTCAGAAGGAAAGGTACATGGTTTAAGGGGTGATAATATTAGTGATTCTAAACAAAAAATTAGAAAATCTTTATAGTAAATTTTGAGTGCAACGACATTATGAGGCTGTTTTCAAATGGTAGCCCTAACTATCTTTATTTAAAATCATTAGAGAGAGAAAGAGATTTAAAGAAAAATAAATCGTTCGGCCTTAATTCAGGATGACCACGAGGATCTGGAATTTAATAGCAATGATATAATGAATTAAAGATGAGTGAAAATAAATTGTAATTTTTAAGCACTCTTAGTATCAATATTGTAACATAACATCTTAAGGGTTTAGGTACAGCTTACAGCAGTAAAATTTTTGGAAATATGCAACATTTTCTTTCCTCCATTATTATATCTTGTACAATAATGAAAAATAGTATGTGTAAAACACTATCCTTCTGCCATAAGAAAAAAAAAATATTTTTACGATTTAAAAAATATATATATATATATTTTTTTTTTAATTTATAACGGTGGCAGTTCACTGTGCAGTGATGAAGTGTTTCCCTCATAAATCATAAACTTGTTAACTTTATATTATTGCTGAAACTCATGTTTACAATATCGTGTTCTTTCAACTACATTCCTTAATAAATAATATATTTTAAATTTTGAATCAAAAGAAAATACTGATATTTGACCATATTTTAAATGAATTTATTTTTTATCAGACAATCTATCAAAGGTAGAGAAATGATCTTATATCCTATTGTAGATATGACATACATAAATACACACAAAAATGTCATCACCGAATGTTGTATAGTTTTTGAGTTGTATGGAAAACGCTTTATCACTGCACAGTGAACTGAATTTTGAAAAAAAAAAAAAAAATGTAAGTAGGCCTATTATGTACTAATTTTCATTATTATACAAGATACAGTAATGGAGGAAAAAAATGTTGAATATTTCCAAAATTTTACTGCTGTAAGCTGTATCTATCTAACCCCTTAAAAGATAACATTAAAATTAAATTTATTAATAAAAGATTTTGTAATTATTGCATAATTCCAGTTGAATTGAAATGTGAACAAGAACATTGTAATAAATTACAGGAATTCGCGACTCGTGTATTTGTAAAAGTCTCTAAATAGATTTATCTGCAAGGTCTCAGTAAGATGTAACGCTGTGTAAAAGGCTTCTGATTGATAAGGGCAAACATGGCGTGAGTGCGACACAATGTTACAGCCAGCCTATATTACAAAGTCGATCACAGGAATTTGGTTCCATGGAAACAGATCACATCGTCATGCACAGAGCGACAGTTCTGCGGGCGAGAACTCTATCAAAGTCGTGTGGGTGTTTTCTGAAATGTGAAGAGTTGTGGGTTGCCTAGTTTACGGCGCCTCTCTGAAACAAGTGAGGTTCATTATCAGCGAGGAGCGATGAAAAAGAACAGATTTCCCGTTCCTTCAAGTACGCGGGGTGAGTGGAGTTGTAGTTCGTTCCGAGGACAGCAACGAGTCAGGGGTATATAAAACAGTGACAGTAGAAATACGACTTACATGCTAGAGCATACAAATACGATGGTACCTATTGAATAAGATGTTAAGGTTCAAAAAATCATATGAACGAGTGCACCAATCTCGGTTAGGAACGTTTAAGCAATAGATTTAGTTAACCACGCATTATGTTGTTTTCTTTGACATCAAGTTCGATTACGAGTTAAACAAGGCTAACCATGAGAATTTATTAACCGGTCTTGTACAATGTGGACAAACAGTATTTGAGATCATGTTCACACGAACTCTAACTCACGCCTATGCTTATAATCAGCGTTGGAAATTTAGCGACTTTTAACTTTTTCTATTATTTAAATAGGGTTTTAGCAATTTTTCGGGATCCTCTAGCGACAAAAATGAAACTTAATCCATTGATAACACTGTGCAACATGAAATTTGTCCTTTTTATAAAAATGTGTGTATTCGATGAATTTTGTGATGGCAAAACCGAACCTGCAGTTAGTTTTTGTCCAGCACGTACTGCTTCTCCAAAATAAAAAGTTATTTAATGTTAGTGAAGTGTTGCACTACTTCCACCTTATGGGATGCAACATGTCACTGAAAGTACACTTTCTCGACAGTCACCTGTACTTCTTTCCAAAAACCTTTGGTGCTATAAGCGATGAACATGGGGAGAGGTTTCATCAAGAAATATCTACCTTCGAAAAGCGCTTCAGTGGAAGGTGGAATGCAAGTATGCTGGCTGAATACTGAAGGTCACTCAACAAATAGACTGCAGAAGCTGTCTACAAACGTAAACGATCAAAAAAGATTTAATTCGTGAAATTTGGCCAAACAAAGGTAGTTTTATGTGTTAGTGTAACAAATTTGTGTAAATACGTGAAGTGCGAGTACCACAAAAATGGAATTCGTTAGAAAATTTTGGTTTTCAGAAATGAACTGAGCGCCTCTCATTTAGTTAAAATTGCATAGTTTCATCTAAAGGACAGAAACAAAGTTTAAATTTGTTGTGCAATGTAACAAGGAATCCAGAAACTTTTGAACTACGGTTTTGCGACTTTCCGTACACTTCCTCTTTAAACATTAATAACATGTTTTCAAACTATTGTAGGTTTTGTTAGTTAAGGAAGACGCAAATACAAATGTTAAAATAAAAAAAAAATGTTGCTACATCACGTATAAAGTAGAGAAGAAAATTTTACGCAGTTTTAATTAACTTACACGGCACACCGAAATATTCAAGCGAAGTATTTCATCAGCAATAACATTGTTGTTTTATTGTCACGCTACCAGTTTGTTTATTTTCTATTATCCCTTAGTAATTATCAACGAGCTCAATTAAAAAAATGAATCTCCGTAAGCGCTGAAATTTGGTGCTCACTCACTTCATGTCTTTCCTTTCCAGAACTGCTTATTTCAAGGAATATAAATAAAAAGGAAGCCTACATTTATATATACAGGAATAAATACAAATTGCAACTATTTACACAATATTTTACAACAATAATAAATATGAGTTTCAAAATTAATATTTTCCGAGATAAGTACTTGTTCAGTATCATAGGAGATGTTCAATGTGATGTCCATTCATTGTAACGCATTCTTCTTGCCTACGTCTTAGGGAATCACATCTTTTTATCTTTTGTATACTGCATTTCCAATGTAATACTCTATACGTAAGAAGAAACAAGCAAAGAGCTCACATTAGAAGATATGCTGTTCTAAGAATACCAATTTCAAAGGTCTTATTTCGCAAAATTTAATTTTAGGACCCATGAATACAAAACTATCTCTGAATATTGAATGTTTTTTTTATGAAAGTCACACTGAGCATCTCGTATGATGTTGATGAACAAGTAGCCATTTTTCGGAAGATATTAATTTTAGGATTCATGTTTATTAGATTTTGTTTTGATGACCACCAACTCTCAGACTATTGAATGGAAATCTATTTCGCAATTAGTCCCGCGACAATTGGTCCAAAAAAGGAAATCGTCCCAACGACAGTTCGTACCACACACAAATATGTCCCACGACAACTTGTACCGGACAATCGGTTCCAAAAAGAAATTTATGAATAATTAACAACAATATTTTAACATTTTCATAAATTCAATAATAAAACCATTACCACAGAAATAGTCATTTCTATATAACTTCTAGCAAGAAAATTTCAAGAATCTACAGCTTCATTACACATTACTTATGAACTGTCCTCGCCTCACGACAATTGAGAGAGGCAATTCGAAATTAATATGGAAAGGTTTCCTATACAACAGACATCGATCTACCGAGGAGAAGACACAAGACAAAATGGCGTTGCGAGAAAAGAGGAGATTGTGGTGCCAGGTTACACTTACAAAGAGGTACGTCAACAATTTTACGGGAAACAGAAAATACCATCCGCCGAACTGGAGTAAGTGTAAAGCGACAGAACTCATAGCTGGTATCAATGAAGATGCACAAACTTCTAATCAGGCAACAACATCAATTATTATTAACCGTCACATAAACACCACGCACAGTGAAATGTATAGGGTACGGTATTTCAAAAGTCAATTCAAACATTAAACCGCTATAAATATTATAATATTTGAGATAGGGAAAAAACAAAAACATTACAGTGTTGGGCAAACAAAGGGGTTTACAAATATTGGGAAGATGTCCGCCGTTCTCTTGTTTAATGTACAACATTCTGTCTGCGACACTATGCACAGCATTTTGCAGATATTGTCTTGGAATAATGGCAATTTCTTGCGAGGTGGCATCTTTCAGTTGCAGTAGGGTTGTTAGATGTGTCAGGAAAACTTGTTCTTTAAGGTAACCCCATAACCAAAAGTCGGCCGGATTCAAGTCTGGAGATTGCGGAGGCCTCTTGGCATTATCAAAACAGGAAAGTATGCGACGTAATATATAAAGGATACGTGGTTTCACTATAGCCGGGAGCTTATAATGATTGTTGTTATTACGATGTCAATAAATTCAACCTCTTTCTAAATAAATAGTAATACAACTCTAGCAGGATTCTTCATTACCACTTTGTACTACTAATTGTACAACTAAAACTTTGGTACCAATTAGTTTGGTACAAAATGTCACAGGGTACAAATAGACTGTGGGACACATTGTCAAGGACAAATTTCTACCGGGACGAAGACGATAGAACGAATTGTCCACAATCATGGTAATTACATTCAGCATCTCCAATGTTGTTGATGATCAAGTATTCATATCTCGGAAAGATATTCATTTTAAGATCCATGTTTATTAGACTTTTTTCTTGCTTTGGTGACTACTATCACCCATCAAAATATTGAATGCTCTGTGTAGCTTAAAGGCCTCCCCACACCGACGCGAAATATTCGCGAATGTTTCGCTTCGCAGAGTTGCCACTGTCTCAGAGTACATTGCGGTATGTGAGTGTGCCCACACCGACGCGAAAGTATCGCCGGACGTCTGCGAATCTGCAGCGTTGAAATTTAGATTCGCCGCCAGCGCGGTTTTTTTCGCTGCCGCTGCGAATTTTATGTCTGCGTTCTGTGAGAAATTGTAAGGAAAGAGCCAGTTTTATACAATTTGTTCTAGAGGATTACAAGTGAGTAAGGAAAAAGGTCAATATGAGATGCAATCCAAATGGAATTTAATGAAAGTGGTAAGTTATTCACATCTTTAACATACCTTAAGAGAAAAATTCTAGCCTACATACGACCTGTCTATAAGGAATGATTTCATATTCGCATCTTTGTTGACTTTTATCAGTCCTTCAGAATATCATAGCATTGCTTAGTAGGGGAGAGTCGGGTAGTATCGGACATCGGGTAATATCGGACAGTAAGTTTCTTTCATCTACCACACGATGATAGTACTGATTGACATGGTTACGTTTCTGTGATGTCGCATAGAGAAACGTAACCATGTCATTCAGGTACTACCATATGGTGGTAGATGAAAGAAAAGCACTGTCCAATATTATCGATGTCCGATACTACCCGACTCTCCCCTACAGAAATATATTTCTAGAGAACCTACCTATATGAACTTTGCGTAATTTAACATCTTACTAAGGTTTAATAGTTCAAAGTTAATCATTTTCTTAGTTTAGGAAAAGTTTCATTCTTAAAAGCAAACATATAAACATATATTTAATAGCAACATTTTGTCAAAACTAATCTCATTCATATTTTATTCCTATGAAATACTCTAGGAGCTTTTGTATTAGCTAGTACAGAAGAGTTGTTTCAATAAACATAAATAGGCCTATTAATTGAGGGGTTTGCCGGAAGAAAGGCGGATAGACCTCTACGCCCTTCTTCGAGAAAACGGTTTAAAATGTAGTGAATAATTCACTAATTATAGTAGCGAAATTTTGTTTTGATTGTACTGTACATACCTGCAGGACAGGGCTGCGTGCGTGCGCGATTTAGTCAGTCTGCAAGTAGAGCTAGTGCTGCGCGTTACGCATACTGTACTGTGTGCATTTTCTCTTGGTAGAGATTAAGCAAATATATATAGTTCAATTTAGTCAGTCCAGTTGTTTCCTTTTACTGCTTTTTATGTTCATTATTGTCCTTGCTTTAAGAGTAAACAAACTTATGAAACTCATAGATTCAGACGGAAATATTTTATGTTCTATAAAGAGATTTTTTACAATATTCAGATTTTTGGGGTTATTGTTATCAGGATTATACAAAGAGTAAATTTTATTTATTTATGTTCACACAAAATGGAGATTTTCTTTTTCTGTTATATTCAGAGATTTTGCTTTGCGTACTTAATGTCTACTCAGTATATCTGAAATAATGTAAATTACTTTAGAAGTAGATAATACATGTCATAAAATGTATCTTTGTTTCAGTTCCGTGTGAAATTTAAATCTGAAATCTACATTAAATCCCCTAAGCAAATCATTATATGGATAAAGGGCGTATAGACCGAAGTTTTATATGGTACAAATATAAGGAAATTTAATAATATAAACTGCCTAAATGCTACAAAACATTTATACTCGCTAAGATTTTAAATTTAATGTATAATTTTGTTCACTATCTGTATAATATTTTATTCAAGTGCCTTTTAAAATCTTAGATTGCCTGTATCTCAATTCACCATATTGACGTATACGCCCTTTTTCCGGCAAACCCCTCAATTGTTTTCATTAAACCTTACGGATTCGCGCTGTATATCCTAACATTAGTACTCGCGTTTGGTGTCACTACAGCTCAATCAATAATAATCAATGTTTTGGACTTAAGCTAATATCTTTATTTTATTACGAGATATTTGTCTACATAATGTTAAAATAACCGACTTCCAATTAATTTTTAAATATTAAATACAATATTATAGGATTGTTGTTTAGTCAGTTTTCCGAAGAAAAGCCTGAACCTCACAAATGATACCAAGAAGGCATCACTTATGAGGCAACTAGTCCAGGAGATAATGGAGTAGGGTGGCCAGTTCCTTTCCCCCTCCATTTCATACATCGCCGAAAAAATTAGCAAAAATCTACACCTAGCAGATACTGCTTCACACTTACACTTACACATAAACAGGATAATTTTATTAATTATACGCGAATATCACTACTTGTGGGACAAACCCCTCCCAGATTTTAGACTTGGCATCATCTCTTGTCTTCCTTCTCTTGAAGGACGCATTATAACAGAATCAAAGAAAAATTAGAAAAGACGAGACGAAGTAGTCTGTCTCTCTTCTGTTTTCGAGATTTTGTTACGCAGTAAACACACGTGTATTGTATACTATTTTTTGCACGATCATATATTTAGAACTGCACATACTGTATGAATTTTATGATACTTTCTGCGTTGAGAGCGCATTTTAGTGAATGTAGCCATTATATATTCAAGGGAGTATTAGTTTGCTAAAAAGTTTAATAAAAGTCAGTATGGTTTTCTTTTTGTATCTAATGATGAAAACAAACACGAAAAATATGTTATTGAGAGGGTTTAGACGTATTATATTACATTATAATAGAAACGCGGACAATTAAAATATAATAATTGTTTCCAAATGTGAATGTATTGATTTCACGGCACTAAAATGATTTATATAGTGTTAGGAGTTTGTTGAACGTACTCTCATCAATTTCTAGAAAATTGCTAAATGACCGAGGATCTTCCAATGTCATCTCTCTCAGTAGGAATAAAAAATATATTACTGATAAAGGATCTTTTATTTCATTTCACTATTTTCAATTATTTACAGTATATGTCCTGGGATGGTAATTCATGTTATGAGGGATTCTATGAATATTCGTTTCATAGGTAATTTATCTTTTGAGATATCTTTAATTTCTTGTTTCTGATGCACTTTTGTATTTTTCTATGTGGACTTTACTTTCTCACCCACACTTCTTTCCTTTTTCTATGTGTTCTCTCCTCCAGAGCTCTAAGCTCTTTGACAACGTTTGCAACCGCAAGCACAACATCTAAGGCTAAATACTAGGTATCATCGTTCGCCATGTTGATTCTTTTCTTTTAATAATTTAATGAAATGTATTCTAATATTTCAGTTACAATTATATTAATATTGTAAGTACATTTATTTTAAATTGCATTATTTATATTTTATTTGCATTTATTTTAATATTTATTATTGCATTTCAAAACACATACGAGTAATTATAATTAAAACAATTTAAGCGATGGAAGTATTTTGTAAGCGGATTTGAAATCAGAGCAAAGATTTCTGTATTAGCAGACAAGAGGTTGTCTTGAGTTCTTCGCCAAGTAAAAAATACTCTTTTCTTTAACTCGCTGTAACTTGAAAACCAGTAAAGATTTTGAATAGCGGCAACTTTTAAAAGTAATTTCCATTCTCTCTCAACATTTCATTCGCTTTGACTCCCCATCTAACGTGAAAAATAAAAAAGTTTACTGCTAACCACTTCTGAAGGTCTAAATGTCTATTTTGAACAGATCACTTCCAAATTAGTATCTTCCCCCCCCCCCCGAATTTTAAAAACAATTTTGATTTCAAAATTTGTTTCATGCTTTCCTCAGACATTGACCTGCCAATCATAAAAATAACAGTGCCATTGATTGACTATCATAGGAGCTACGACATGATATTCTTCTGCATATGCGAAATTTGGTCTCCGTCAGTGCTGCGAATATTTCACGTCGGTGTGGGGTAACGTGCAAATTTCGTTGCCGCTGTATACGCGAAATATTCGTCGCCGCCACGGCTGCGAATATTTCGCGTTGGTGTGGGGAGACCTTAAATCCTGCTATATCCTCTGAAATTTAATGATATTTTCCTTAAGATCTAGCACAAAATAGTTTTTAAAAAAGCAACTCTCGTGTATAGGTATACTGTGGACGAATATATAGGAAATATGTATTTTTATTATCACAGCACAAATAGTTAAAAAGAGGAAAAACAGCGTGCAATGAATACTGTGAAAAAAATTTGCAAAGTAATATGACAAAATATGTTTCCACCTGAATATGAAAGAATAACCAACCACCGAAATACTTTGAAATTTCTCATTTTTCATTAATTTCACCCAAAACAAACAAGTACAATTCCAAACTCTTCTGAATTCATGCAGTTATCATGGGATGCTACTTGATTGCATCCTTGTACTTGTGAAGATGTTGGACGAAATGTGGATACACCTTAAGTTATATGAACTCAAACCAATTGAGAATTAATAAGTGTCGATAGACAGCGAATAGGAATTTGGATTCAACACATAAATACAGGTAAATCTTCCATTCGGTAAGTATAAGATAGTAATGATAATTAAAAGTTGTATGTGTTTAATTTATATTTAATTCCAACAGATTACAACTTAAAAAGAAATTATTCTGGAAGGATTTATTTTATTTTATTTTATTGGGTTATTTTACGACGCTGTATCAACATCTAGGTTATGAATGAAACGAAGGTGATAATGCCGGTGAAATGAGTCCGGGGTCCAACACCGAAAGTTACCCAGCATTTTCTCGTATTGGGTTGAGGGAAAACTCCGGAAAAACCTCAACCAGGTAACTTTCCCCGACCGGGATTCGAACCCGGTCCACCTGGTTTCGCAGCCAGACGCGTTGACCGTTACTCCACAGGTGTGGACTTCTGGAAGGATGTTGAAATTTAAGAAACTGAATATCCAAGCGGAACGCATGTGGAACCCCAAAGCAAAAATCATATTCCTCTTCAGTGTTAAACTGGTTTCATATTCACTACAAAATTATCAGGAATATGTTCCAGGAAACGTGGAATTAAATTACAGATATACTATAAACTATGCACACTTTAAAAATATATAATTCAAAATGTAACTTATACTACTTGAGTAGGATTAACGGTAAATGTGTTTTTTTTTAGATGGAAAACAATTTATAAATCAAGAGGCATCTATACATACATACATACATACATACATACATACATACATACATACATACATACATACATACATACATACATACATACATACATACCCTTCATTCATTTAGTGTTCTGGCCAAGGGCAGGCCTTTCACTGCAAACCCAGCTTTCTTCAATCTGTCCTATTTTCTGCCTTCCTTTTCGTTTCCTCATATGATTCATATATCTTAAAGTCGTCTATGATCTGATATCTTCTTCTACCCCGAACTCTTCTCCCGTACACCATTCCTTCCAGTAGGCAGTTTCTTCTCAGCCAGTGACCCAACCAATTCCTCTTCCTCTTCTTGACCAGTTTCAGTATCATTGTTTCTTCATCCACTCTTTTCAACACAGCTTCATTTCTTACTCTCTCTATCCACTTCACACGTTCCATTCTTCTACAAATCCACATTTATATAATAATAATAATAATAATAATAATAATAATAATAATAATAATAAAACATTACTTTCTGGCCTCATGTTCATGTGCTGAAAAAGAGGTGGACAATCATCCAACCAGAATGGAAGTATCGTGTGGTTAGCACAATGATCCCCTCAGCCATTGTAGTTTGCTTTTCATTTTATGTTCTAGTTAAATGCAAATAAACTGTCCTTACCATGCATGAAATAATAATAATAATACTAATAATAATAATAACTTAATAATAATAATGATTACTAAAATGAAGCTCATTAATGAAGCAGTCTCTCGTGATTGAGGGAGGAATTGTAAGACTCTTACAAAAATGGAACAAGATGGCGGGCTGCTCTTAATAAAACAACGAAGTTCAGTGATCCTCTTAGGTAATGGCTCGGCTTTGTCACTCCACCTCAGCGCGCCGTCCATATTGAAGGGAAGTTAAGTAAATCCAATTATCGGCTTAAAATTCAGTAACCGACATTATAATAATCATTTCCGCCAAGATCCCAACTGCTAGACGTGCACAACTCAGCGCTTCATTAGTATTCTCGGAATTGTGATTCGATTCCGTACTTACACTCTAAATTTACAGAAATAAGTTCATTTAATATTCAAATGTTCTCCTTAAATTGTACCTGCCTCGATATCGCTGCTCTTGACAGTCGGGACTGTTCAGATTCGTGGATGTAGGCCTAAAATGCTGCTGCATGGAATAGTACTTTCGTGGATGATGTGGTTGAAGTTGTTAAATTTTGGTGTCGATGCTGTAAGTCAAGGTATTTTTATCGGTTTTTAACGGCGATGTATTCACCGAATTGGTTGCAGCTATAGCAATTTTTGTCGAGATGAATTCGAGGATTTTCCATTGGATTGGCTGATATTCGCCTTTCAGTTAAAAAAACCATAGGGAAAACCAAACCAGATAATCCGCTCAAACGCAATTAATCCCACGCCAGATCATAGACTAGGAGCACGATACCGCTCGGCAGCTCATAGACCACGCTTGTGACTGTGCTGATAGTGAAGGCGATAAAGTGTAACATCGATACAGCAGAAAAACGTGTTGGCGAACTCCAGAACTACAATGTATGACGTCACGCTTTATCTACAATGAATCGTGAAATGCAGAAACCCCATAAATCACTTTTGTCTACATCGACGAAACGTGGTTTTATACGCATTATACACAGTAAAGAAGTTACAAAGTTAATCAGTAAAAAACTTATGTTCCACAACTTTACTAGTTCCCATCCCTTTTGTTAATGGGTATTAGAAGGTAATATTTTGTGTTTTTTGTATGCATTAATGATATGTTACTTGATACAACAGCGAACGTTTCTTGTTTTAATTCTTCTTGAAACTACCGTAAACTAAAATGTTCCACAAGTTTATTAAAAAGTAACCTAATTTTGTCAACATTAGAAAATTACTTGACTGAATAGTTTCGAAGATATATTCTTCATTGTCTGAAGCCTAGTGTAGTCTATGTCAGAACGAATTGAGCTTAAAGGAGATGGGGAAACACTGAGAAGAGTTCTTAAAGATATAGGTTTGAAATTTAAAAAAATGTGAAAACAAACAACACTTGCTAATGGCGAATGTGAACTTGAAGGTTAAGCTGAACCCACCTGGTCGTAAGTCAAGATCCAGCCTCTTGATGTCTATTTTGTCAGGTCTTATAAAAACTTCGTAAAGTATGTGACAGTCCTTGTCATATCGGACACTGATGAATTCAACATCTGGTCCCGAGAGAATCTTCTGAAACTTTCAGCCTTGACACATTACCAGTTTATGGCAGAGATCTTCAAGCCAATAATCAGGTTTGCTTTCTTCAGATTCGGTTATCTGCATGAAAGACCAGGAAAGTGTCGGACACTGCTGGAGTATTGTTTTGAAGCATTCACAGGCAATCATTGTTCGATATGTTACGAATTTATTGAGAGTATTCAGATATGCTCACTGCACTTCTACGTTTTGTCTACAGCACTGCCTCATCAAAGAATTGCCTGTCACGTCTTGAAAAGCATCAGTAATTATAATAAGTATCTTAATATTTATAATTTTTCTTCAGTATCGGTATATGAGAATATTAGTGAAAAGTATTTTTCTCTAACTCCGTGGCATGTTTATAGCCATACATTTCTTCAACCCCTTGATATGGGCAGATAGATTTTTTGGGAATGAATATGTCTTTAATAGATCTTCAAACTGCAATAAGTTACATTCTTCACTGCGAGTTGCATTTTCTGAAGATTTCCTTGTAAGTCCTGCTTTGGTAGTCACCTTAGCTGCGTCATTTGAATCACTTGCAGCAGGTTCAACTTGATGATGATGTTAGCTATTACTTGTAATTCTTGTGGATCCATAATGCAGAGGATCTCCACTAGATTATCCCTTATGCTGTCATCCGCAAGAGTATGATGTATTAATTCGCTATGTTCAGTCTCAGTAACCAGCGAATCTGAGGCTACATTTTCATTCTTAGGTGCAATTTCATCTTCAGTGTGCAGAGGTGCAAATCCATCTGTACAGGTGTTGTGGGTTACTGTTAGTTTTCGTTCTTCCCTTAGTCCTTACCAGCTTCGATGGTCCTTCCTAGCATTGTTCTAAGGGTCGTTAGGGTTAGTTAAGCCCTCTCATAACTTCAAAATGTTAACCATTATTATTATTATTATTATTATTATTATTATTATTATTAGTAGTAGTAGTAGTAGTAGTAGTAGTAGTAGTATTATTATTATTATTCTAGCAGTTCAGAGATGGTCTGTTTCCTGTGCACAGACTTCCTGGTCAGTACAAGTTACCTGGATGAGGTTTTTCCGGAGTTTTGCCCTCAACCGAATAAGAACAAATGCTGGGTAAATTTCGGCGTTGGACCTTCGACTTATTTCTCTCCGCGTATTCCGAATCTCAGCGCTGAGCAATCTGATGGCATCGCGGTGTTCCGAATTTCACCGATGGCTTCACTGATGCTCCACCGGTGTCGCACCGGTGCCATCAGCTTGCAGAGATGGTGGCAGTCTCCACCAGCCGCTATCAGTGAATCTGATTGGTTCTTGTATGGGGCGGGAATTAGCAGACGAATGACATCGTGCACTGTTGCGACATGGCGGTGTGTTCTGCTTTAGTTCTGCTGTATTGTTTGTAATGAGCACAACGTAAAAACAATATGTTAATGGCTTATGAGCGAACATGTCAACGGACCAGTTATTTCTACCGGTTCAAGAAATAAATTGTTTATGTTCTCTTTTCTTTGAACGAGATGGCAGTACGGAAATTTCGCAAAATTTTGCTAGCGTAGCACAGACAACAACTTATACAGTCGCCATGACAGCCATCGAACCTTCCAGCAGTTTTCTTCCTATTTCGCTGCAGCGTGACGTCATTGTTGTCCACCGGTCCGGTGAGATTCGGAATACGCAGTACGGCATTATAATCTTCATGTCATTTAGACGCTATATAGGCTAACTACAGTGCGTTCGTAGCTCGGCCGGACCGTTATAACATAACCTAAATGATATAAACAAGTATTAGAAAAGTTTTAATTAGGGATGATAAAATAAACAAGAAAATCTTTACTTAAGGATGAAGAAATAAGAAATAAACACGAATAATTTTAAAAGAAACAATTATTGAAAGTACAATTTTCAAATTTGAATGTTTTAGTGGTCCGGCCGAGCTACGAACGCACTGTATAACAGTTGAAAAAGCGTCCTAAAATAACCAATTATAAAATACATTAGTCACTAATGAAATTGTTGGTTGAATGAATTTTATTGTACTTCCAGATGAATAAACAATTATTGAAGTAATTTGTGTTCCGCATTTCTTTATGCATAACATTTCAAATTATATCCAGATCTCCTAAGGCTTAGTATAAATACTTTATCTCACATCTCTTATGAACAAGACTTCATTCTGGTATTTTTCTAAGTATGGAAAATTAATTAATAATATGACTAATTATATAATTAGCAATTTGTGATAATAATAATATTAATAATAATTTTTTCTTGGCACTCTTAAGATAACTCCCTGCTACGTATACGCTCTCTTTAAATACGAGCTAGGTTGGTAGGTTGAAGTTTCTCACACAAGGGAAAAACCAGGGGATTTTTACAAAGGAAGTTATCTATGCTTTGCCATGAATCCGTGCTCTGCAGTCTTGTAGATACACACACGCAATACCTTCTATTTTGAGGGGCTGCATCCCTTCAAGTGTAGATTTATTATTCCTCCCTGCTACCACTTTAACAAAGCCACTCCCTCAAAGATTTCCCCAAGACGTGGAAGATATTTCGACAGAACAGCCATTATTCTCCCCCAGCATTGTTTTACTGTTGATCCCATGTGTAAGGAGAACACGCATTCTAACAATTATACCATGGGACCCCAACTCCACTCAGAACTCTCTGCTTCCTCAAACCTCAGCGGAGATATGCTGGATGCCTGAAGAATGAGGGACACCTGTTGTTTGCATCTATGCCAGAATCAGTCAACTTGTTTGCTAGTGCATGTAAGTTTGTTTTATTTTAACTGTTTCTTCTAATTATTTATATATATATATATATATATATATATATATATATATATATATATATATTTCAGAAGTGTTATGTACTGGAATAAAGTTAAGAATAAGATTCATATAGGCCAAACATGAAATAACAATTAAAACATTACTGTGCAAAAATGAACAAGTATGAATAGAAAAATCAGAAGACAAATTACACTGAACAACAAGAATTTTGCTCGACTTAAAACAATGTGTCCCCTGAATCCGAAAATGCATCTCTTTTCTTCGTAACACGCAAGTTTTTGAGATATACTATGATTTCACTTTTCGATAAGCTCTCCCCCAGGAAACATCTGGCGCGGATTGGGGGTTGTAAACAAAAAGAAAAGCTAATGCATTGTATGAGTTTAAGACATATTTCCGGTTTCTTATGATTGTTGACATGTTCTTTTAGCTATACTTCTAATAAATAAACAGATATTGGTCCCTTCTATTAAATAAATTTCATAACAGTTCAAAGTGAGGTCTATGCAATGAACAAATAAGGGTGTGGTTTTCAATATTAAAAAAAAACGTTTACCAATTGAGTGAAGGAAAATTAAAAGAGGGCACTTTCATCGGTCCACAAATTCAGAAAGTTATGCCTGACTCTTTGTTTGAGGAAAAACTTTCCGTTACAGAAAGAATGGCATGGCGCGCTTTCCAAGAAGTTTGCTCAAATTTCCTTGTAAATTCTAGGGAAGACAATTACATAGAGTTTGTTGTAGAAACCATGTTAAGTGTATATGAGAAAATGGGGTGTAATATGTACTTTTTACATTCCAATTTGGATTTCTTTCCTCCTAACCTTGGAGTGGTAAGCGACGAGCATGGAGAAAGATTTCATCAAGAAATATCTGAAATGGAAAGGCGATATAAAGGAAGATCATCATCCAGCATGCTTGCAGACTATTGTTGGTTCCTTGTAAAGACAGTCCCGGGTCTAGTTATAAACAGAAGTCATTCAGAAAATTCTTTTAAATGGTAAGTTAAAATTCCGAGATTTTTCTCATTATGCACACGAAATATTTTTATTGTTGTTGTGTTTTAAACTATGTAACATCACTTTTGTAACCAATACACATTTTGCAAGTATTTTGAGGCATTTTGAATCCCTAGCGTGTTGTAATTTTATCAGTAGTAGTGAACAATTAGAAAACAAATAAATTTTGTCATAAAAAATTAAATTCATTTCCCCCGGAAAATGGTACGTGATGGGGCAATTTGGATTTTAAATTCGGATTTAGGGCACACATATTGGTAATATTCACCTATGTTTATTTCGGAGCAAGAAAAAAAGTAAAAATTTGTTTGTCAGTGTTATTTGCGAGTTACAATTTTGTAACAGACGATCAAATATATTATGATATTGTGTGAGTAATTGGAAATTTAAAAACAAGTGTGTGGGAATATATGAAACAAGTAAAAATAATTATAATAAGCAGCTCGATAATTCATAAAGGATCAAGGCCGTCAAGCCTACTGCTAACCTCACGTCCATATGTTTCAGCAGAGGTGAACGATCATCCAACCAGTACAGGGGAATGTGTGGTATGCACGGTAATCCCCCTAGCCTTTATAAATTGGCTTTTGAACTCGGATTTCTTTACTCGACGTAGCCCCCAATTCATCACTACGCTGGGTGGGAACCGGTCCCATACACTGACCGAAATTTTATGAGAAGATTTCTCCCCTCATGATAAGGGCTCGAAACTTCGCTCATTCCGTATCGCCAATTCAAGGCATAATGTTTTAGACCAAGCGACTATGGCTCAGAACAAGAAGATGAAAGAGATCGTTAAAAAAAAATAATCGACGCAAGATTAATGTTACACGATGCAACACCAAAGATTTCACTTGCTGATAAGTACAAAATTTAAATTTTAAACAGGTGTGATAAGCGCCCATTTAGTGTAGGAACTTAATTGGTATGATTGTAATTGGTATGATTATAATTGGTATGATTATAATTAATGTTTAGAGTGATATTATTAATACTGTAAATCTAAAATGTACTCCATCCTCATAACTCGTGCAGCCTCGACCTAAAATTTATAGTTTGAGTCATGTATGTACTGGGGTTAATAACTAAAGGATTATCTGTCAAAGTTCAATTACAGAAAGATCACACTGGCCACGGCGTGGGTACGCCATCGAGTAGACGCGAATCACGCGGACATCATAGGTCACGGTAGCGTCACTGGCGCGAGCCGATAAAACGGCGCGGCAACCGTTGGAGAAGTATCATTATTATTATTATTATAATAGCTCTGCAGTCAGCAGAAGTGTTGGGGAGGGCGACGAGTGGCCCATGTGGCAACGAGCAATCATCATCATCTTCATTTCATCACTTGTACTACGCCTTGCTTTTCAAGGTTGATTAATAAACTTAAGTATTGGCAGCCCTTGGTTGTTTAGAGGACTTAGGTCTTTTACTAACCCATCTACAACGCACTCCAATAGAAGATATTCCAAGAAACTTCATCACACAGAATGCAATCTCGAAAACTTAAGCAACACGAATGTGATTCCGAAATCAATAATAGAAAGATCGGAATTGAAGGTATGTTAATGATTCTTTATAAGGTAAAGGAAATTCAAGCATAACAAAATATTGGGAAGACATTTACAGGGTATGGAGATACGCACATCGCGAAAATTTTAATTTCGTCACTTTTCAAGCAGACACCGAAATCAGGAATAATCGAAGCGTTGATTGAACAATCACAAGAATTAGGCCTATGCATATTATAATATTGTGTCTATACAAAGAAATACATGTGTGTATGTTATAGTTGGAGCTAAATGACAGCTGGAGCAATATGGGATGAAAGTATGTGGAAACAAGATGAAGATCATGGTTATTCGAAGACAAATAGAGAAAAAGAGCGTGTAAATTCGAAATGAGGCAGTAAGACAAGTGGACAGCTTCAAATACTTGTGGTGTACTATAAGCAGTAACATGAGCTGCTACGTCCACACCTACGGAGTAACGGTCAGCGAGTCTGGCCGCGAAACGAGGTGGCCCGGGTTCGAATCTCGGTCGGGGCAAGTTACCTGGTTAAGTTTATTTCCGGGGTTTTCCCTCAACCCAATACGAGCAAATGCTGGGTAACTTTCGGTGCTGGACCCCGGACTCATTTCACTGGCATTATCACCTTCATTTCATTCAGAGTTAAATAACCTAGATGTTGGCACAGTGTCGTAAAATAACCCAAATAAAAAATTAGCTGCTACCAGGAAGTCAAGGGGATTATAATTAGGGACGATAGAGAAAACAAGACTAACAGCGCCCGCAAAGCCGAAAACCCGCACGACAATGTTGTATACATCGCGTCGTTGACGTAAAGACTACTTGTGAGTGTTTCGAGACGACGAGATTGATCTCTCCCGAAGTCCCGAACGTCAAGCAGCCTTGAATCGCCACAGTTGTTTATACTTAACTGAACTTTTATCTACCTTGGCAACTGTTAAATGTGTATAAACAATCAAGTAACCTATTTGAAACATCATTTCTACCTTTCAATGTATAATAATCCGTTCCCCAGTCTTTATTTAATTACTAGGCCCTTATTAAAAGGCTAGGAATTTTCTTTTCATATATTTGAGATCAAGTGAACAAGCTCAAATAAAAATATATTAACATTATGTTTTATGTTTCTTAGAAATTCAAATTTATTTGAGAAGTGTTTTTTTTTTCCTATTTAAATAACCATATGTAGTATTATATAATAGAACCAGAACATTTTGGTAACTAAGATACTGTTCTTTTTGTCTCATTTAAACATTAATAATGTTATTTATTTCAATGATGTATGTTATTCAAAGTTACGAAATCTTTCCACGCCGACCAAATGCTATTTAGAGAATGATGAGCGAGACTCGACGCGCACGAGAATGACGAGACGAGACGAGACTAGACTAGAAAGACAAATGCAATGAACACAGCGAGCGAGAGCGGCAGTTAGTTTTGTTCATCTCTACTTCAAATACTAGGGCTGGATAAAAAGTAATGGCAACAGTTCGATATTTCTGACATGGCTTTATTCACAGGAGTACAACATTTACGTACCTTCTATATAATTGCCCCCTTATTTATTACCTTTTGCAAAATGTTTGGGAGGCGTTGTACAACATCAGCGCGTCCATCTTTGTTGATGTTCCGTATAGACCGCCCTATAGTACGGATAAGTTCATCTCTGGTATTGTACCGGGTCCCTCGCAGTGGTTCTTTCACTTTGGTGAAAAGATCTCATGGACTCATATCGGGTGAGTACGGTGGATGTTTCAGAATCTCCTATTGCCAGCGGCGCAAGAGGTCCTTGACAGCAGCAGCGGTGTGACTCCTTGCATTATCATGAAGAATGATGGTGTTCTGAATCACCAAGTGTCGTCGTTTTCTCCTGAGGGCTGGACGAAGGTGGTGCTGCAGGAACCTGCAGTAGTAGTCCACTTTTGCCGTCTGCCTTAGAGGTACAGCGTGGTGCAGCATTACCCCATCAATGTCATACGCCACAATGGACATCATTTTCACAGCACTTTGTGTAGGGCGCACTTTCTTGGAACGAGAAGAACCTGGATGTTTCCATTCATTTAAATCACGTTTCAAGTTTTGTTGGTTCGTATGAGCGAGCCCAGGTTTCGTCCATAGCGACGATTCGTCCAAGAAAGTCGTCATCTTTCCTTTGGTACCGGTCCAACAAGGCCTGAGAGAATGCATAGCGGTGCCATTGTTAAACCTCGGAAATTGCATGGAGTATCCAACTCCCTGTAATTTTGCGGTAACCCAGAATGGCAACGCTGCATCGGCACATGCTTCACGCAGTCCCTGAAAACATTCTTGTGCACTACGACCTCGTGCCACTTCAATTTTGATCCAGGAAAGTTGCTCTAGTTCTGTGAAGGTGGTTCTAGGGCGCTCGCACTATCCCTATGAAAGTTAACGTTCTACACACTGCAGTAGATTGACAGAGTACTGTCACCGCTGGCTGCATATCTAACAGTCCTTGTTCATGTCCACACAGCTGGCAGCTCTCGAACGCACCATCGTCACGTGACAGTAGTGTTGGCATAACTTTTTATCCAACCTATGTACTTGGGGGTGTACTATAAGCAGTAACATGAGCTGCTACCAAGAAGTCAAGGGGAGTATAGCAATGACGAAGGAAGCATTTAATAGAAAAAGGAATATCTTCTGTGGACCTTTGGAAATAGAACTAAAAAGGAGACTAGTCAAATGCTATTTGTGAAGTTTGACATTATACGGGACAGAAACATGGACATTACGATGAAGTGAAGAGAAACTACTAGAAGCATTTTAAATGTAGGTATGGACAAGAATGAAGCATGTGAAATGGACATAATAAGAAATGAAACTGTGCTGCAAAGAGTGAGTGGAGAAAGAATAACGTTGAAAGTGATCAAAAAGAGAAAAGGGATTGACTGGGTCACTGGTTGTAAAAATACTCCGAGTGAAGTTTGCACCGGAAGGAATGTTGAACGGGAGAGAAGTTCCGGGCAGAAGAAGATGTCAGATGATAAACGACATTAAGATACATGGTTCATAAGCGGAGACTACATTGCTCAAAGGAAATGTTGAATATTATTTTATTGAAAAATTATTGACAAATCTGCTAATTTATTTTTTGTTAAATAATATTGCTTATTTATTCATAAGTTTTGGAATAAATTTATATGCAGAAATCTTTTGAACAAAAGAATTATATCGCATATTACGTAAGTTTGCAATAAAACTGATCTGTGTTCATCTGTTTTTGTTGAAACTTACAGGAAAACACTACTTCGTATAATACTGCAACGAATAATTTATTAATTCATTCATTTATATTGTTAATAATTTCACAATGCTGATTATCACCTTAAAGTATACAGTTAACCGAATATATATAACGTCGGTATTCCACGCCACGAGTTTGAATTTCAGCAGATCCTTGTGAAGTTTTTTAGCGGACAAAGACCTACTTGGTGGGTTTTCGCGGCGTACCGGTACTTCCGTTTCTCCTATCGGCATTCCACCATTGTTCCATTAATCATCACATTCATCTGTTACATTGTAGACCACCTTCCATGGTGCGCCAAGTGCAAAACGCTCTGCGGTAAAGTGTCTACAGAACACCAACCAGGAGAATGCGACAGAGGAGAGGCGTGCAGGAAATCTATCGCTCGCAGATTAATTTTATATTTGTAATAGGCTGGCGATAAGACGAGCTTTTCAACTCTTCCTCTGACACATATCGTCAAATGAGATGTACTGCATGACGATAAGAGATGTACATATCAGCCAGAATCTCAGTCAGAGGTAAGTTGTATATCGATAGCTAAGAAGTGAGTTCTCATATCTACAAGAATGGTCACTTAAGTTTAACTACATTATTATTTAGAGTAACTACTTTATTATTACGTCCACACAATTGGATAGTTAACTAATATTTTGCCCTCGAGTACAAGATCTCACAAAACAGAAACATAATATATAAAAAAATGTCTATTTGAGAGAAATTAATTTTTAAACCAGTTTTCTTATTCACCTATAAATTCACAGATACGAAGTATCACATCTTAGCCATCGATATAAGAAACTTTATAAATTTAGCTATTTCTGTAACACAATAGAAAGACCATACCTGAACTTAAAATATGCGAAAATAGTTTTGAAATTATACAGTGATATCGAATAAGATGACCATGATTTAATGTCCAAAATAAAGCAAATGAAGTTCCTGTTAAAATGTGGATAAACTCTCCAAGTTTTGCTACAACCCTAACAAGTTTAATGCGAGCACAATAATAATAATAATAATAATAATAATAATAATAATAATAATAATTATTACAACAATATCCGGAGGTATGAAGACGCTACTCTCTTTGTTCTACTTACGCTGAGATATGTGGGGACGAGATGGTAGTGATCACATCCTTGATCCTGTTTTCCGGTGATGTAGGCTTAAGGATTCTTTCCGAGTAAACGGTGATTAATTGATATTCACTTTACAGTTGGGGTAAACCTCGGACAAGCCTAACTAAACAGAAATTGAACACACGACCAAACGAAGTATCGCATCAGGAGTCAAAAATATTATTAGGTGGATATTCAGCGAATAGCAGTTAGTTAAAAAAACTGTAAAAGAAAATATAAAAAAATTACACTTTAAGAGTGCATGAACTTGATATTTTTGTTCTCGAAGCAAAAATTATTTACTGATTTATTTATTTATTTATTCATTTATTTATTCATTTATTTATTTATTTATTTATTTATTTATTTATTTATTTATTTATTTATTTATTTATTTATTTTCTCATCTATGTATTACTTACTCGTTTATTTCTTAATTACATAATTATTTGCTTATTTAGTTATCTACTTGTTTATTTATTTATTTATTTACTCATTTACTCATTATTTACTCGTTTATTTCTTTATTTATTGTTTACTTATTTGCTTATTTAGTTATCTACTTATTTGTTTGTTTATTTATTTATTTACTCCATTTACTTATTATTTACTCGTTTATTTCTTTATTTACTTGTTTACTTATTTACATAATTATTTGCTTATTTAGTTATCTTCTTATTTATTTATTTGTTTATTTATTTATTCATTTATCAATTTTAAATATTTTATTCATAAGAATGGGTTAACATTAAGAATTCGGGATACGGATTTCAATTCTGGCTCTTCATGTTTCTACCAAAAAATAATACTCTACAGAAAAAAAATAGATTTTGATAGTGACATATAAGTTAAATTAGATTAAGGAATCTAAGTAAAACTGTAAATCTTTTTTTTACTAGTGGCGAATACTTGACGTACGTGATTCACCCATGTGAAACCAATTATGTAGACTAATTTATCGACAGAGTCGTAGTCCAGGGTGCGCCATAGGAGGCTGGTCTACGCTATATCCGCGATAAGATGATATGTTTACAGAGATTTATTTTCCTGGGTATTGCTACACGGAAAGAGAATTAAAATTAAAAGTAAAAGTGTGTTCCTTCAAGAAATCTAGTGACATGAAAAATAAAATAAGATTTACAAGGCAAGGTATCTGTAATGTACAATGTACATATATCACGTCCTTTTTCATAGCTTTTATTAAAAAAAAAAAGATTAAAATTTAAGTCTCATTATTGATTTATACATTATAGACTTGCAGCTTCCAACAGGTTTACGACCAGAACAGAGAAAAAAATGTGAAAGATCCAAATATATAGTTCTGTTGTGAACCGTTAGAAGTTGTAGCAGGAAGAAATTGTACGAAATTATGACAAATACGTCAGTTAAAACCATATATATTTTTTTTTAATTGGGAAACTTTACGAAATAAAATAAAAATATTAACTTGCTATTGAAATGTTTTATATATGATATTCGACTTTTTCCGGATACAAATTTTCCTAAAAACTGTTACGCAATTCCGACGGCACTGCCACGTGCTTAAAAAGCATATAGCCTACTATATGGCTTCGTTGCCCTTGGTTACGGGGGTCTAGCCGTGTCGGTTTAGTGTGACTGGAGTTCAGGGACTTGAAAACCTGGTTTTTATATTCAAAACAGAGACATTGTTATGAAACACATTGTGATGGAAAACCTAGGGGATCTCCATGAAAAACAGAGATGAAAGGAATAAAGCTACTTTCAACATCACAAGAACGAATAAACATACAAAATCCTCCCTTTGGGAAGAACAAAGTACAGACAAAATTCCTCCGTATACAAGATGGAACAGAGAGATGGGCCTGAAACAAGCATGGTATTCAAGAACACTTTAACGATGTTCAAAAGAAGTAGTCAATTATGTGCAATATGTAAGAAATAATTATAATTGATATGTAAATACTAAAAGAAGGTATAGAAGTATTTTACTTTTAAGTACCGCTCCAGGGAAACGCGTGATTTTAAACTACGATATACGACTATAGTAGCACATAGAAGATGCTGCTATCTGTCGTTATATTGCTGAAATTATGCCATTTATAGAGAATTAAACGATTAGTCACCATGGGGCAGTGGAACGGTGCACAGCGTGCATTTGTAATCGATTCAAGAACTGTTATTCTCCCATTCTGTGGCTTCAAAGTTTGTAATCCATACTTTGATGGTATGATCAGTAAACACACGATTATGGTGTCCGAGACTGAAATGCGTACGAAATTCTCTTCTAGCAGCCTTGTAACTGTCATTTTTAAAAAGTATTTGATTGAAAAAACAATATGTTTTTAATACCTCGATTTATTATTAATCAATCAAGTTTAACCAAATATGTTCCACATAATAAAGGAAAGATATGGCGTATGTACCACAAGGATTAAAAAAAACATAACTTTGTATACCTACATGAGCAGTCCAAAGCGAACAGCGGATCAGTATACACGTGTTCGGAGGGAGCTCGGCAGTGGAGAAATATTGTAGTAGAGGCATTGACACCGACATCGCGTAACAGTGTAATAATGGCGAATATTGAAGAAAATATTCAAGCAGTAGTAAAACTGGAAGCAAACATCGAAGAGATTTACAAGAAGTTGGAAACTCTACAGAAGGAAAACGACC
The DNA here is from genome assembly GCF_040183065.1 of Periplaneta americana. NCBI lineage: Eukaryota > Metazoa > Arthropoda > Insecta > Blattodea > Blattidae > Periplaneta > Periplaneta americana. Next base: position 72,125,522 of record NC_091127.1, on the reverse strand, counting down.
TAATGAAAAGTAAGGTAAAATATCTAGAAGAAGATCAGAGAAGAAAGAACTTAATATTTTTTTGGAATCGAGGAAAAGAAGAAGGAACAGGCATTGGAAACATACGAGACTGTAGTGAAAGGGTGCTGAGATTGGTTCAGGATTGATGTGAGTGATGGAAAAATAAAAGAAGCATACAGAATCGGGAAAAATGTAAATAGACCTATTCGAGTTAAATTCTCAAATATAATTAGTAATTAGTATTAGTAATTCGGATATCGCTAAGGTTATAAACCGACATTAGACAGATACAATTAGGGAAGAACCTGGTTATTTAACCCTCGCAACTTAGCTGCTCTAGAATTTCATGCTACTTATTTCAGGTCTTTTTTGACCCCAAGAGTATTTGTTGTTAATAATTAAGATATTTTATATAGAGTATTTTTATATACAGTATAAGCAAATTGAAAGTTTTTATTGCACCTAGATTTACTCAATATGTTTAAACAATGAATTAATTAATTTAATTAGTTTAATGTCAGACTATTTTGTATCTGTGTTTTTATTTTTTCAATTATCAGAGAACACATTCACTTTCATTGAAGTAAAACACAAAAAGGAAATTGTTATTACAGGAAGTGTTAATTACTATGTTCAGATAATTAATTAATTAATTTAGTCTCATTCCTGCTGCATAGAAAGAACAAGAAGCTAATTTTACAAATACAAATAATTACTCTTGAATCTACATCATTTTACCCATAGTCTACATGAAAGATTAAGCTGTATTTGTGTCATTTGTTCACTTTTCAAAGTACATGTTCACTTTACTTACAACAAAACACCACCACCGCAAAATAATTCTATCTGGAAAATAAATACGTGTTCTATGGCTGGGTCCATCCACGAGCATAATAAATATAAATAAAATTCAATATATAATTATGAAGCAATCATTTTAATTGTAAAGGTAACTAAAATAACTAAGGATAGCATATCTAGGTTACTGGAACATTTCGGAGTATATGTAGATATTAGCAATAAAAGATGGTGTGTGGTCAGAAAAGACCCCAGGTAAACCCTTGGTTTTTCTGAACCGACGCATGCGACGTGCGAGGTCAACCTCGCACAAATCCGGACTACATGAGAGAGAGTGAGTGGTTTATATAACTGCGAGGTGCGCAGACCTCGCATCTCGCAGTATAGAAACCACTCACTATTTCTCATGTAGTCCGGATTTGTGTGAGGCGGGCCTCGTACCTCGCACGTCGTATGCGTCAGTTCAGAAAAACCAAGGCTAAAATGTCGATGGTTAACGCAGCAGTCTTGAAAACCATGTGTTAAGGCAGGAGATAAAATCAAATGCAAGAACTAAGTGTCGGTACATGTTATATATTGCATTTGAATGGGTGCTTGTAAAAATGGGTTGATTATCATACCGAAAGAATAAAAAAAATTACTTCTGAATCCATTAAATGAAGAAGATATTTCATTTGCATCAATGTTTTATTTCTACATGAATTCAAAAATGAATTTTTCTCAGTTATTAGGAAATGATGGTTAGTCCGTTTTTGCGAGCTTTCATTCATTTATACTCGTAAAACTTTAATGCGAATAGAGCGGAGGAAAATGACAATATTTTGTATGAAGTCCAAGAGAGATCTGATCTGATACAGACTCAAAGACGTAAATAAGATTATATTATTATTTATATATTTGGTATAGATTAAAGTATGAACAAAATAATTTTATCCAGTTTTATCTCATTGAAAACGAAGAATTGCTAAAAGTTGCACAATTCTGTTATCGTAGACAGAGCAGAGTTGAGTTAGGCGATTGTTGCACTAAAACTCGCCATTCAAATTGGCTGCTATTACTCCACTTTTCGTGGCGTACAAACTTCAGCAACGATAGTGCAAACAGAGCTTCACGGATAATTGTATCTGCAGAGGGACAGTTGGTATCACTGGGCTGGAAACAATCATCCCGCCTGCAGCTCCAAATCGAATCTCTTCCAACTCCAATATGGACGTGTACGTGGATAAGTTGGAAACAAATGCTATCGACAGATAACTTCTTGTAGGCTGCGAACAACAGTTGCACCCCTAAACTAACTTGCTGAACATCTTCACAAGTGGAACCGTATACAGAGTGATTCACTAGGATTTACCGTCCCTTATGGTGCTTATTTCCGAAGACATTCTGAGCAAAAAATGTCATATAAACATTTGTCCTAATCTCAATATTTTCAAAGTTATACTAATTTGAAGTCGTTTGTAAAAAAAAAAACTCTTTTCTTTAGTTTTAACGGTTAAAGAATATTACAAATAGAGAATGAACTATTCAATCGGTTAGTGTTCTGAAGCTAAAAATGTGTTTTCAGTTGCTTTGTACAGATTTTGTTTTCCAATTTTTAACTAAAAATGACATCATTCTTACGCACTTGTCACAAAAATTGTTACAAATCATACGACTTTAGGAACTTGATTTTTTACAGTTTAATTATGTATTCTGAGGTACAGTCTTGAAGAATTTACAAGAGTATGTGATTTGTAACAATTGTTGTGATAAATGAAAATGTTATTTTGTAGTTAAAAATCGAAAAAAAAAATCTGTACGAAGCAACTATGGAATTCACAACATATTTTTGGCTTCAGAATATTAGCCAATTAAAGAAATGAAACTCCTGAATAGTTTATTCTTTATCTGTAATATTGTTTACCCTTAAAACTCAAGAATAATAGTATTTTACAAACAATTTCAAATTAGTGTAATTCTGAAAATATTGAGATTAGGACAAATGTTTATATGACTTCTTTGCTCAGAATGTCTTCGAAAATAAGCACCATAAGGGACGGTAAATCCTCGTGAATCACCCTGTATTTCGTCTTATCGACGACGTTTAAGAAAGGGACCTTGGATTTAAACTGATTTCAGCATGGACGTTAGGTGGATAAATTACTGTATGCGTTACATGGTATTTTTTTTAATTGTTATTTAACAACGCTTTATCAACTACTAGCTTAATTAGCGTCGATGGTATTGATAGCGAGATTATATTAGGCGAGATGAGGCCGAGGATTCACCATCGATTATCTGCCATTCGCCTTACGGTTGGGGAAAACCTCGTAAAAACCTAACCAGGTAATCAGCCCAAAGCGGGAATCAAACCCTAGCCCGAGCGCAACTCCGGATCGGCATGCAAAACGCCTTAGCCGACTGAGCTACGCAAGTGACTTACATGTTATTAAAACACGATAAAGCGACAATGGATACAGCGTCTACAGGCCTACATAAGAATGTGTTAATTCATTAATAAATTGACCGAAGTCATGTCAGGATTAATAAACAAATAAATATATTTGTGCTCAGATGTCTAATTTAATGAATGGTCTTTTGGGTAGGTAAATGAAGAGTGACTAGTTCCTTGAGTGGATGAGTGAAGGAGTGGCTAAATGGTAAAACTGAGGAGTGAATGAGTGGCTAGGTGGACGAGTTGGCAAGTGAATGAGTAGCTAGGTGGAATATAATGAATGGATGGTTCGATGGAATATGACAAATGGATAGTTCGATGGAGTATAATGAATGTTTCACTAAAGTATGATGAATTGATGGTTCGATGAATATGACAAATGGATGGTTTGGTGGAGTATGACAAATGGATGGTTTGGTGGAGTATGACAAATGGATGGACCGATGTAGTATGACGAATGGATTGTTTGGTGAAGTATTACGAAAATAATAATAATGATTTATTTAACCTGGCAGAGTTAAGGCCATACGGCCTTCTCTAACACTCACCCAGGAGTAAAAACTGCGTTACAAAAACACTACAAATTTACAAAGTACACTATAATTTTACACACAAAACTGAACAAGATAATAATAATAAAATGTAAACAACAAGTAAGAAAAAATCAGACATAATATATAACATAGAGAAAGAAAGAAGAAAGCATAATAAAATGTGAACAGCAGGTCAAAAATAAATGGGGCATACAAAGTATAAAAAAATAAGACAATTATTGATGATAATAATAATAATAATAACAATAATAATAATAAATAAGAATAGTAATAATAATAATGATAATAACAATAATAATAATAACAGGCCTAATAGTAATAATAATACTAATAGTAGTAATAAAATAGTGCAGTACAAAGCATACAATGAATACAATATTTTTAAGTACACACAGTAAGGAAAATTATGATTATATATAGCTCAACTTATCACATTAGAGATATACCGTTATCGGAAAATATGAAAACAAAAATATAAAATAAGTTAAATATCACTAGAACATTAAAAAAATGTGAATACGTGGAAACATGCAATACAACACTTATCATAATAGTAAGTTAGTTTGGCAACTCGTCATAAGATAATTTTCTAACTTGGATTTGAAAGATTTCAATGTTCGGCAGCCCTTGACTTCAGGCGGCAGAGAGTTCCAGTGACGAGAGGTAGCAACAGTGAAAGATGAGGAATACAGAGATGATGTGTGAAGTGGAATTTCTAGCGTGTTATCGCGTTGTGATCGAGTATTAATATTATGATAGCGAGAGAGAGTATGAAAACGAGCGAATAAATAATAGGGGGATGAAGTGTGCATAATTCAATATAGGAGAGAAAGTGAGTGCAGATTTCTCCTCTCATGTAACCTAAGCCATGATAACTTCTAGAAAGAAGGTGAGATATGATCATAGTATCGAACATTACAAATGAAGCGGACGCACGCGTTATGAACACGCTGTAGTTTCTGAGCGGAATCAATCCTGAGATCACTGAACAAAACGTCGCAATAATCGAAGTGAGGTAGAATGAGTGTCTGTACCAGAGTCTGTTTTAATTTAGATGAATAATGATACAATCTTTTTAGTGAATGGAGAATAGAGAATGCCTTCTTACATGTATATTTAATATGCGTATCCCAACTGAGATTAGATTCGAAATACACTCCGAGATTTTTTACGGTAGAGCTAAACGGGATAATTGTTTTATTCAGTTTCACAGGTGGAATATTCAGGTCGTTGACTTCAGGAATTAATCTACGGTTCGCGAACAGAATAGCCTCTGATTTACATGCGTTTAGGTTAAGCCCAAATTGTTGAGACCAGGAAGAGATGGAATCAAGATCTTCATTGAGACTATTAATGCTATCATTTAGTGCACCAGGACGGGCTGAAATATACAATTGAACGTCGCCTGCATATATTTGATATCTGCAGTGCTTAAATGATTTAGAAATTCATTTATATAAATAGAGAAGAGCAAGGGGCCTAATACTGATCCCTGAGGAACTCCTGTATCTACAGTACTCCAGGATGAGAAACGATTATTAGATATGACACGCTGCTGGCGGCCAGTAAGGTAGGAGTACATCCAGGTGATAGCACTATCAGAAAGGTGTAGCGTTTGTAGTTTAGTCAATAGTAGAACGAAGTCAACAGAATCAAAGGCTTTGCTATAGTCCAATAAAACTAGTACAGTAGCCTGTCGTTTATCCATGGCTGCGCGTATGTCCTCAGTAACATTCAACAAAGCAGTAGAAGTGCTATGGCCATTTCTGAATCCTGATTGTAAAGGGTCTAAAAGATTAAATTCTATTAGGTAGTCTGACAACTGCTTATGAATGATGCGTTCCAGGGCTTTGGATAAAACGGGAAGAATGGAGATTGGCCTATAGTCTTTTGCAGAAGTAGGTGAATTTACTTTAAGAAGTGGGCGTATCAAAGCTGTTTTCCAGAGTTGCGGATAAACAGACATGATAACTGAAGAATTGAAAATATGGGTTATTACAGGAAGCACGACATCAACTAACTTATTGATAAAGACTATGCTTATGTTATCAGAGCCTTGTGCTTTAGATTTAATGCTTTTAAGAGCCCTTCTTACTTCAGAATCAGTAATGTGCGAGAAGAAAAATTTTTCGCGAGGAGGAGGAGGATTAGCTAGGAGAGTATTAATTGTATTTAGTTTTGACTGTTTTTCAGGTCGTATAATGGGAGGTGAGGTAAAGTATTCATTGAGTTTATCAAGTGGTATGTTTATAACTTCAGCTTCTGATGCTTTCTTCCCTACTCCCATATCACGTAAGTTATTCCAAAGACACTGCGGGGGAATGGACGGGTCGACTGTTCGGTTGAGTATACTGGATGGATAGTTTGATAGAGTATAACGAATGGATGATTTAGTAAAGTAAATGAAAATAATTGTTCGGTTGAGTATAATAGATTGTTTGGTAGAGTATAACGAATGGATGGTTTAGTGAAGTATTACGAAAGGATTGTTCGGTTGAGTATAATGGATGGTTTGGTAGAGTATAACGAATGGATGGTTTAGTGAAGTAAATGAAAAGAATTTTTCGGTTGAGTATAATGGATAGATATTTTGGTAGAATATAACGATGGATGGTTCAGTGAAGTAATGAAAAGGATTGTTCGGTTGAGTATAATTGATAGATAGTTTGGTAGAGTATAATGAATGGATGGTTTAGTGAAGTAAATGAAAATGATTGTTCGGTTGAGTATAATAGATAGTTTGGTAGAGTATAATGAATGGATGGTTTAGTGAAGTGAATGAAAATGATTGTTCGGTTGAGTATAATGGATGGATAGTTAGGTAGAGCATAATGAATGGATGGTTTAGTGAAGTAAATGAAAAGGATTGTTCGGTTGAGTGTAATGGTTGGATAGTTTGGTAGAGTATAACGAATGGATGGTTTAGTGAAGTATTACGAAAAATTGTTCGGTTGAGTATAATGGATAGATAGTTTGGTAGGGTATAATGAATGGATGGTTTAGTGAAGTAAATGAAAAGGATTGTTCGGTTGAGTGTAATGGTTGGGTAGTTTGGTAGAGTATAAGGAATTGATGGTTTAGTGAAGTAAATGAAAAGGATTGTTCGGTTGAGTGTAATGAATAGATAGTTTGAATATAATGATTGGATAATTTAGTGAAGTAAATTAAGAGCATTGTTCGGTTGAATATACTGGATGGATAGTTTGTTAGAGTATAAAGAATGGATAATTTAGTGAATTATTGTTCGTTTGAGTATACTGGATGGATAGTTTGGTAGAGTATAACGAATGGATGATTTAGTAAAGTATTGCGAAAGAGTTGTTCGGTGGGGTATAACGAATGTCATGTTTGGTGGATTATGAGGAATGAACTGTTTTGTATGAGAAGTACAAATTGATCTATTTCACTCGTCCCAACTATTTCATATTCTCCCATTCCTGTAGGATACATTATAGGTCAACTGCCCCATATAATTCCCCTATCATCTATAAGTAACACTAACATGACTGTACTGCTGCAGTGCCGTTATAGAGAGCTGTACCTCACCTTAATTTCTTCCAACCAGTAATAATAATCCCGTCACAACTCCAAGAAGCAACTTCTCGCGAACAAAGCCTCCAAATGGCCCGCCATTAAATCGGGTGGAAACCAAAAGTTTTTATCCTCTATCTAGATAATATTATCGAGTTATAGGGAGGACTCGCGGCGCATACTAAAGATGGCAGCACTAGACGAGATACCAATCTTCTTTATTTACGTTGGAGTTTTGATCGTTAACGCACGAGGTAGTTGAGTGCCTGCAGTCATGTCTGTATGTGTAACGATGACATTAATTCAAACATAGTCCTTATGGAGCACTTCGAAAAGTTGACCTTAAGATTGTTAAAATATCGCACCTTGAGAAAGTTTGTAACTTATTGCAAATAGCATTAATGAACTCTTAAAAATGAAACAGTGACTAAAAATTTCGAACTGTAATTTTATTAATAATGTGCAGAATATAATATACAATCTATCCCAGAGTGGTTATAAAATGAGGCATGAGGACGTAGCCAAAATTTTGCACCTAAAATTTTGACTTAAATATTTAATACCAATATTCATTCATTCATAGTGTTCTGTCCAAAGCAAGACTTGCACTGCAAGACCAGCATTCTCCCATTTTCTACCTTCCTCTTTAGTCTCTGCATATGATCTATATATTGTTTGAAGAAACGTTTTGATTAACCAACTAAGTTAATTTATTATGAATTTAATGTATTTAATATTGAACAAATTTATAAATATACTCTGTTAAAATTTTATCATAAAAATCGTGATAAAGTTTATATTACAGGTACATAATCATGACACAACACGAAATAATAATTCAACATTAGTAGAACCTAAATGTTTCACATCTGCTGGTCTAAAGCATAGCATTAATTTTGGCCCTCGGTTGTATAATTCTTTAGCCACAATACACCTAGAACTTCTAACATGTAACCCATATAACAAGAAAATTAGAAACGTGCCAATGTCTTCAATTTGATTAAATAAATGTATAACCTATGTGTTTAAATTAATCAGCCTATACTATATTTGTATTCTATGATTTTGGAATATGTATTTTCATAAATTGTCCTACTTTATTCACGTACGACATTCTTCTTCTCTATATTAATATTATATATCATTGCAGCTGTAATTTTAATTTCAGTTCCTATTTTATTTTCTTTCATTTTATATATTCCTCTTATATTAATATATTATATAATATAATTTCACTGTAGCTGTAATTTATTTTTAGTTCCTATTTTATTCTATTTTGTATATTCTCCTATAGTCCTATTAATAATATATCTGAATTACGACCGAACACGAGCGCTGCTCATTCGGTCCTCAAATTTTGTTAATATTACTGTATATCATTATATTGTTTGCATTATTTCATTTTTATTTCTATTGTTGTAATTATATCCTGTATTCTGTATAATTAAATTTAAATAATAAAAAATATATCTTAATGTCGTCAATTATTTGATATCTGAACTCTTCTCCCTTTCACCATTTATTCCAGTGAATCTTTTAGTACACAGTTTCTTCTCAGCCAGTGACTCAATCAATTCCTTTTACTATTTCCAGCACAGCTTCATTTCTTATTCTGACTGTTCATTTCAGACGCTCCATTCTTCTCCACAATTATATTTCAAATTCTTCTAATCGCTTCTTTTCATGTATAATGCATGCAAAAAGTTACAAAATTATTCATCAGCAGTATTTGTAATTTTTGCCTCTGTCGTTTAACCTCCTCTGTTATAGGTCTTATACTCCGATCCCTGTAGGAGAGCGGACGATTCTATGGACACACAAACTAGACATCGATACATTTGTGAAACGGTATAGAAGGATATAAGTATACAATATAGTTTTACTTATTACACAATATAGCCTACATGACAGACCACATTTTGAGAATTATGAAAACAACTAACAAATTGATATTTATGAAAGATGCAACAATCCTACACACATGGAATCTGCTATTAGCATACAGAATCGCCATTTACCGCAGATTTGTTTTTCTTCCGTGTGAGAGAGTGGACGAGTCTCCCAAGTAAACACGCGTTCTGATCGGTTTCTAATGTCGATAAGTTTTATACGACACACACTATATTTTAAATTCCGGACGTATTATACTTTCTGTTTAATAGTCGTTATTAAACAAGAATGTGTACAATTTCAGCCTTTTTTTGTTCTAAAGGCCTGGTTCGGGAGTGAGTGTGATTATGGAGTATTGGTATATTCGTAATAATGATTTTGAAAACGGGAGAACCCCGAAAAATACCCTCGCGCCCACTTACCAACCTCAAATCCCTTTGTGACTCAGACGGAAATCAAACCCGGATCGCCAAAGTGAAAGGCAAAGAGGTTAACGCCTCAGGCACGGAAGAGTCATATACTTTCTATATATATGCCTACAGTACTTCAGAGTTTGATGATGAATAATGACATTTTATTGAAGGAGATAATTTCTTGATTATTTTGGTCACACGCTACTTTCTATCTATCTATCCCTGGACGTAACTGGTGCATTTCAAAGCAGGCTGTGGAACGCGGGGTAATAATTTCATCACCGCAGCAGCACAGTCGACGGTCGCGCTGTTTAATAGAAATTAATGACCTCTTCTGTCCCCCTGTATTTTTTTCATAGCTTGTGCTATTTTTTAATTTGATTTCATCTTTCACCCGTCACACGTCGCAGTTTTTGAGCCTACAACATCGAGCTGCGACGACATTTGGTTAAGTAATCATATGGCAGTTTGCGTAGAAGTGGTACAAATAACTCCTGTATATGTGAATTATTTTAAGTAAAATTAGGTAATGCTGATAATAATAGTTGTATTAGGAGTTAAGGCACGATCTAGGACGCTGCGAGGTTCGAATCCCTTCTAGAGCACGAATGATTGTCTATTGTTAGTGTCCTGTGTTGTCTTACGCAGAGTTCTGGCATCGCGCTGACCACACATCACGAGAGCCTAGTCTATTGTGACGCAGAAACACGTCTTCCATCGAGTATGGATGAGTGTGGGGTACTTACTGTACGGTGTTTTGGATGTCCCAAAAAGTCCAAAATTTGAAACGCCTAGGGCACTTGGTTTAACGGATTCGTCTGTGAAGCCCTTGTGTAAGACTGATGCAGTTTCCTGTACTTAAGACAGTAGTTTCCCAGCATTGTGAATGTTAAGCTTGAAGTAGAGGTTTTTGTTACGACGCAATAAAGAACTTCTTCGTGACAGAGATTTCGAAATAAAAATGAAAGGTTGTTGATCTAGAAATATGCAAATAATTTCAAGCTCGTTTGCCTGTTTTTGGGAAATGAAAAGAATTCCAATTAACAAGAAATTAGTTCGTGATATGGATACAAACATATGAGGCTCACTGCTGCATAGTGTCGGTGAATATGCTTTCTGTATTCCCAGGTGAACTTTTTCCTGGACAACCTGAGCTTCATGAATGACAAGTAGGAGGAACGATTCCACAAGGAAATTGTGCAAATGGAAGGATGATACTAAGGCAGATGGTAGAGATAAACAAAAAATAACCGGTTATTTTGATAACCGGTTATTGTCGTACGGTTAATCGGTTGATTATCAATTATTTTTGCTTGCCTGTTTAACCCGATAACCGCTTATTTTCCTCAATAACCGAACGACCGATTATTTTATCGGGGGCGGTAAACTGCACACACGTTTCAGGTATATGACCTAAAAGAAAGTAATTTATACACATGTAATTTGCACACACCGATTTTGGATATGTAATCTGCACACGCAAATAACCAAGGTAATAAAAACAGGATGTAAATTACACACAGAGCTACTATGGCATATATTTACTTTGAACATACTCACTATTACAATAGTAACGGATTAACCAATATTTGTAGTTGGTAGATGGTATTTTGCTCGCTTAATGAATTCCACTCGGGATATATACTCCCCTTTAAATCTTTTATATTTCTTTCCATAGTTTCTTTCCTCCTTAAGGAGCCCTTATTTTTAACTTTTGCAGCAGTGGATGTCCCCTAAATGTTCAATTTGAAATTCAAATAACCTATTTGTAAAAGTATAAATATCTGGATAAGCAGAGTAAAATATATTGTTGAATCTAATGTGAAAATACGTACAGGCATTAATTAGTTACACGCTCAAAGCTTTCTGTTTTAGCTGCCCAGATCGAAGGAGGAAAAGTAGTGTCATCATCTATATAGCTATCTACTAAATAGTCACAAAAGTTATCTTGTCTTTCATCTTGTGGCTTAATGACTACTAAATCAGATACAAAATAATCACCAACCTCATGTCGGTTTAAAAATGGTAGAATGAACACAAGTTTTAACCATCTGCCTATTTCAGAATCACGTTTATATTTCTTTATGGAAGCATGTTTTTTTAATCTGACGAAGCTAAAATTAACTTAGGTGGAATCTACATCCAATGACATTGGCCTCACTCCATACAAGATTTATTGCAGCATGGATAGCACTTATAAACTGTGTTCAAGGGCCAGTGCTTTATGTTGAACTGATGCGTAACTAACTATCCGTCCAAGTCAGTCTAACTCATACAGTACCTCTCTAATTCCATGACAAGCTGCGTAAGTCGATTGTGCTTGTCACCCGTAACATTGGTTGACATTGCCTGCGATTTATATGTAGTTTATTAAAAAAATAACCCGAGTTATGCTGTGTGTATAATTTACATACGACCCCTACCACCTAGGTTTTCTTGTGTGTGCAGATTACATACCACAAGTGTATAGCAAAAGTATGGAAAAAATATATACCTGGAAAGTTGTAGTTTACCTCCGCCCTATTTTATAATATAAACATCGAATAAAATATATTTTTAATTTATCTCAAATTTAATGTCAGTGGACCATAAATTATTTTTATTATGTTCTATTTTATGTAGGCCTAATAAACCCTGTAAACAAATTGTCTCGTAGGCCATTCCTAGATAGGGTTTGGGTTGCTGCTTCACTTACTTCATCTGTCCATAGACGACAAAATTAAATTCGACATCGAAGCATTGTCAATAATTAAATACTTAATGGTTTGTTTGCTACAGTGTGTACTGAAGATGTTTGAAACAGCAACGAACATTTTGCTTCGAGCAGCCGGAAGCAGTGTTTTGTCGCAGTGTATGCCTAGTCTTAATATACTATACTTAAAACTTCGTTGTCCTTCGTTAAAACATGAGTTGATTTTAAGATACGAAAATTCCGCGAAGTGTGTCAATGATTCTATTGACTTTTTATATTTCTGGAGATGTTAATTAACGGAATATATATGTAGTAAGTGTCTAATTCGTTGTAAGAGATATATTCAATTTAATTAATCTGTGTATGGTTTTGTTGACTTGCCGAAAATGTAATATGTGAAAAATATAATAATAATCCGTGGCGCTACAGCCCGTGAAGGGCCTGGATCGACCAGCCGGCTACTGGCCTCCCGCCCACATGCCGAAGCAGAGGTGGACGATCATCCAACCAGAATGGAGGTATCGTGTGGTTAGCACGATGATCCCCCCAGCCGTTATAGCTGGTATGTGAAAAATATAAAAATATAAAATACGTCATAGAACTCATGTTACATATTTTGTGTTTGTTGAATACCATTATTAGTATATAAAATTGATAAAATATGTAAAATGTTTGTACTTATGTGTATGTGAAACAGTTTTGACGTGAATTTTATGGAAAAAATATTACTGATGTTATAATTGATATTTACAATATTGTACTAATGTATGTTTTTGTGTAATACAATTTGTTTTTGGAATCTTCTATGTATGATTGTTCATCAGATGATTCTTGATAGAAATAAACAAAACTAACTGCCGCTCTCGCTCGCTGTGTTCGTTGCATTTGTCTTTCGAGTCTCGGCTCGTCATTCTCGAAACAGCATTTGGTCGGCGTGGAACGATTTCGTAACTTTAAATTACATACATCATTGAAATAAATAACATAGGCCTAAATGTTTAAATGGGACAAAAATATAAAACAGAACAATATCTTGTTATCAAAATGTTCTGGTTCTATTATATGATATTACCCATTGTTTTATAAACAAGAAAAAAAAACAATTCTAAAATAAATTTGCATTTCTAAGAAACATAAAACATGATATTAATACACTCAGGGACATAAAAAAAAACCGGACACTTTAATATTTGCTGGTATTTTGCAAAACATTATCTTCTCTTACAATATTATGGTAGCCATCTGTTGTTATGGAGACGTGTATACATTGTTGATTGTTTTTTGTTTTATAAACAAGCCATTACAACCAAATATTCCAATTTTGCTTTCGGAGTCTCAGCTATAACAATTTTGTCTCAACCATTTTGTGCTTCATTATCGTTATTTCTTTATTTTTACATTTTCTGAGTTTAAGTGGGTTTGTAACATTTGTCTTAAAACAAGATGCGACCTGAAGATGTGGCTCGAGCTGTAGCCCTTTACGATGATGGACGCAGTGTACGTTACATTGCAAATGTATGAATATGGCTAGAAGCGCAACCCATGATGCCATAAAACGGTATAGAGAGACCCTAGAATATACCAGAAGACCAGGTTCGGGTCGTCCAAGAGCTACAAATCCAAATGAAGACAGGTATATGGTGTTGAGAGTTCTTAGGGAGCGCAACCTGCCAGCTACTAGTGTAGCCCAGCAATTTGTTAACATGCATGGACGCCCAATTTCGGCCAAAACAGTTAGAAGGAGGTTAAAAGCAAGTGGACTGATATCAAGTAGACCTGCAACTGGTCCCAGACGTCTCAGGATGCATCGAGTTGAACGACTGCGTTTTGCAAATGATCACAGGGATTGGAGAAATGGACAGTGGAGCTGTGTTCTGTTCACCGATGAGTCCCGTTTCAATCTGTGCTCACCTGATGGACGTGAAAGAGTTTGGAGAAGGAGGGGAGAACGATTTTCACAGTGTTGCATTTCCGAAAATGTGCCGTATGGAGGTGGTGGAGTGATGGTTTGGGCAGGAGTGTGTACGGATGCTCGTACAGAGTTGGTTTTTGTTGAAAGTGGAAGACTAACAGCTGATAGGTATATAAATGAATGTTTGGCTGATCATGTTGTGCCATTTGGCCAATTTGTAGGCGATAATTTTGTTTTAATGCATGAAAATGCACGGCCGCATATTGCCCATGCGGTCGGAGATTATCTCCAAGAAGTGGGAATCCATATTCTTCCATGGCCAGCAAGGAGTCCAGATATGAACCCAATTGAACACGTGTGAGACATGCTGGGACGGCGTGTTAAGAATAGACGACCGAGACCAGAATCGTTACAAGAGTTGAGGCGAGCACTTGGCGAAGAATGGGAACTTATTCCTCAAGAAGACATTGCTAACCAAATTGAGAGCATGCCAAGACGTATGGATGCAGTTATTCAAGCCAGAGGGGGTAATACCCGTTACTAAAAAGAGTTTTTAATGTTTAAGGCACCATAAAATGAAAAAACAGTTAGACCAAACGATGCCATAGTTATACGCCCTTTGTAATTTTTTGTAAATTTTCTCATCAGAGATTTTTTTTTTCAAATGTTGTCGTATAAGGTGCTAAATGAAACATTATTTTGTTTTAATGGGTTTTGTTTCATTTTGAAATAATTGACAACATAATACAAGCAAATATAGAAGTGTCCGGTTTTTTTTTGTCCCTGAGTGTATGTTTTTACTTGAGATTGCACATATGAAAAGAAAATTTGTAGCCTTTCAATAAAGACCTAGTAATTAAATAAAGACTGGGGAACGGATTATTATACACTGAAAGGTAGAGATGATGTTTCAAATAAGCTACTTCATTGTTTATACATATATAACAGTTGCCAAAGTAGATAAAAGTTCAGTGAGGTATAAACCAGGACTTCGGGAGATGATCAATATCGAGTCTCGGATGACTCACAATTAGTCTTTACGTCAAGGACGCGACGTAATACAACATTGTCGAGCGGGTTTTCGGCTTTGCGGGCGCTGTTAGTCTCGTTTTCTAGCTCGTTGTTCATTCTAATTCTTGACTGTATTATGTACGTGTGGGATGAGTGCAGTATTCATTCATATTGATACGTTTTAAAGTATGCCAATTGTGATGTTGGCCGTTTGGTTCCATAATCAGTGTACATGCGATGAACTTGAGTGAAGATCGACTGATGTTAATATTTGAAAAGATGGAAAGTTTGACGTGATTTTATTGTGTGTGTGGATTGAAGCGTATGATGATGTTTTCTCGTTGTGGATTTACTTTGTACTAGGTGTTGAATGACTATGTTATTTTTATTTTTATGTTTATCACAGTGAATACCATATTGGACTTACGTTTTAGATATCGTTATAACATTTGAATATTTGATGACGGTGTATAGGCGAAAACGTTCATATTTTCTGTAGTAATACGTATTAGCAAATATTAATTTGCAACAAATTATAAATCATATGATTGAGAAACTTTAAAGAAATTTATAATCTTGAACCGATTTATCTGAAAATCAAAATGAATTGTAATATATTGTTGTAGTTGTAGATAATGTACAATAGGTGTTATTTCTAATTTGTCTCCAATGTCAGTGTTCTTCTTTACACCTAGAAGACTATAGCCAGTAGTTATTCATAAATATCTCATTTATGCAGCTGTAAATCGAATAGCTCAGGTTTCACAGCCTTAGCTCAGAACTGATCATGTCAAAATTTTGTATAGGCCTAATTTAAGTCTTGTATTGCCATGTTATTATTGTATAGTCGTTACACACAATCATACGGATTTCCTAAAATCCCGTCACTTATTGAATTAGATTTAATTAGTGTGCTGAATATAAGCACGCTCTTGAAAATATTAAAATTTATTTTTTTGAAGCACAATACTTTCTTTGTATTATTCTCATAACAAGAAAAAATAAGTTTAATTTCAAGATTCTCTCACAAATAAAATATTGTCGTCAGTAAACTCTGCCCTTGCGAGAGGCGTCGAGTTCGCGGCATTAACACACCGGAAATTAACAAGAAATGAGGGGGAGCGGGATTGTGCTGGAAGAAAGAAAAACATTCCTTTAATATAAATATTTGTGTGACTATGTAAGAATGAAATATAGAGGAGACGTGTATGCAGGACGAGACCCCTACTGGGAGTCTTTTGGAAGTCGACACAAGGAAGCGTAGAAGAAAGGAAACAAAAAAGAAGCGGCGTGTGTCTAGGAGACAGGAAGTGTGTTGCAGACAGTTGCCGGAAGATAGCGTCGCAATCACAAGGGGTTGCACTGTTACCTGCAGGAAGATGAGTTACTGCGGGGCATAAAAAGTAGAGAATTGCCTTCTTTGTGCCAGTCCGTCCGTCCGCCTGACCCTAATATCTGAATATCTATACAGGATAACTATTCCAGATCTCGGAAACGACATTTTCTTCTTGATGTCCCGTTCCATGAGTGTTTACTACGCTCAAAAGAAGATTTTTAGGCTAAACTTAAATGTATAAAAGAATGAACTACTTTATGATATTTTAAATAGCCTTGTTTACACATACTAGGCCTATATAATAATCGTAATACTACTGCGATCATATTGTATCATCCTATTAAAAATTGCATTTGTTCTTTCTGCAACTACAGAAAAAAAGTACGAGGAATTCAAGTCCCATAATCCCTTCCCTATATATAAAAAAAAAAACATTGGTGGCTGCATATCCTGTTTATCGCGTACGGTATTTAAATATTTGGGCCTATGGTTAAAGAGGCAATATTCACCTTTCACAAAGATCATTCTTTTTTTTTATTCGTGCACCTCTTTCTCAAAGTTCTCGTTTAGGTTAATGAACATTCAATTTACTCGTATCTCTATTCTGCATACTGCAGATTTCCCCATCCATCTCTTAAGGGGAACAGCTCAGTATTATACAAATTTACGCTATTATTTATTGTGAATTAAATTAGATTATGAGATAAGAATATACTGAATTATATTGAATTATACTAGGTTATATAGAATAATTATAAATATAATTTTGACACGCAACAAGCGGGAGAACGTAATGGACCGTAGCATATGACATAATATAGCCCTGTGCCGCATGGAACGCTCCTGCCATCTAACGGTAAAACTTTGTATAAGATATCCCTATTGTTGGACAACAGTGACGAACGTTGAACATGCTGCAGAAAGCGTTCCAAATAAAAATTAAAGCGCTGAATTCGCGACTTCCTTTGTTAATCCGTAATTAAAGTTAACATTATAAAAAATGTTATGAACAAAAAATCTCAACCACTTTCATCCACATGGAATATAATCAAATTGTGACATTACTTACTCCATTATAGCAGTTGTTTTAATTCTATCAGTCCTGTTGGATATTGGCTCATTTTTATAATCTTTCTCAGGTGATTATCATTATTTTCACTTCCATGAAAGCAGAAATTGCAAAAATAACTTTTTTCATAAGGGAACAACTACAATTAGAACATAGGATAATTGAGTTTTATTTTTTTTCTCGTTTAGTGTGCTGTACTGTAGTACCTACTTGTATTTTTGGTACCTCGTATCATTTCATGCAGTATACGGGTCTATTGAACGCCATAAACTTTTCATGTCAAGCAATATCCAAGTTCTCGCACACGGTTCAGTTGTAACTTGTGCTGAAATATGCAACCTGTACCACCAAATCTGAATACGCGCAACAAATGCACGTCCAAGTTATGACATTCCATTTATGTTATTACCTCATTCCATACTGGGATATCTCCATCCTGCACTGAGGATTGAATGATATCAGTACCGCGAGTTGCCATGGAAACTGAGCCGGAGTGAAGTGCATATAAAAAACTGCATATCCAGGCGAGATTGCTTATAAGGGCGGGACTGTTGCACATACAGCGTCAATATCGACCTAAAAGTCACGTCACAAACTTGCAGAAACATTTCATAATTCAAAACGTATTCGACGTCACCCAAAACGTGACAGTTATGTTACTTCGTTAGAGCGCTCATGTTCAAATCTCGGACAGCTGAAGAAAATGTGTTGCGGGAATTTGTTTTGTGATACGCCCTTGTCTCTTGTGAAGATTCATTCTAATTTTAAAAATTACACAGCAAAATAATAATAATAATAATAATAATAATAATAATAATAATAATAATAATAATAATAATAATAATAATAGGTACTAATAATAATAGGCTTAGCCATCAGCGTGGCTCAGTCGGTTAAGGCGCTTACCTGCTGGTCTGAAGTTGCGCTCGGGCGCGGGTTCGATCCCCGCTTGGGCTGGAGGTTTTCACCACCCGTAAGGTGAATGCCAGGTAATCTATGGCGAATCTTCGCCAAATACCATCTCGCTATCACCAATCTCATCGACGCTAAATATCCTAGTAGTTGATACAGCGTCGTTAAGGGTGCTATTCATAGACATTTCGCAGCACGCGCTACGAGCGTACTAAGCTAGCCCCGGCTATCCACTGGTTTCTAGTACAGAATTCAAATCATATCCTATCGCTAACACTGGTTTATGAATACGAAAAACTCTGATCATCCACCGGAAGCCCGCGCTAAAAATGTCTATGAATACGGCCCTGAATAACTAACTAAATGCACTAATAATAAACCATGTCCCACTCAGGGCGACCGAGAAATAAATGCTCACCATTTAAAATCGGATAAAGATATTGTTTTGATTTACATCTGACAAGATGCAGAAACTGACAAAGTTTATGCAGCAATGGATTAAAAACAGTTGAATGTTCATGCGCATGCGCACTAGCGTTTATCGTGGAAACAAACTGGCGCCATTCAGTAGAACATTCCGTCATTGGACCATTCTCCTTCATCGACGCGACAATCAAAGGGAATGTGTATCTGGGCATATACAGAACTTTTGTTGTTGATCAACTCCCCCAGCATTGGTTTTTCAGCACCAAGGAGAACCATTGCCTGGCCACCTAGGTCTCCCGACTTGACGTCCATTGACCTCTTTCTGTACGCCCATTGACCTCTACGAATGTTGTGTACCAACGTGGTACAATTAACACTTTGAAAAAACTGAGACAACGTATTATAAATGCAGCTGCGCTAATCACTCCACAAATGTTATGAAACCATTGGCAGAAGGTTGAGTACCTTTTAGATGTCTTCAGGGTAGCTCGAGGCGCACATATCAAGTTGTACTGACCATTCTCCGAAACTCGGAGAGTTTTTACATCATGTTGTACAAAATGTAATGTTATACAACATTATTGATACTTTAAATTAGCACTTATTTCTCGATCCCTCTAAGCGGGATACTGTGTAATAATAATAATAATAATAATAATAATAATAATAATAATAATAATAATAATAATAATAATAATAATAATAATAATAATAGATTCAGACAATGCTACTCCATGTACTCGACGACATTCAATGTGTATATTAACCAAATTATTTCAGAATAGAATCGCATATAATTATGATAAAAGTAATATAGAAAATGACACAACATTTTTTAATTTTGCTACTTAACGAATCTGTATTACTACTGGGTTATTTAGCGTCGATGAAATTAGTGATAGCGAGATGAGGCCGAGGATTCGCCATAGATAACGTGATATTCGCGTTATGGTTGTGGAAAACATAGGAGAAAACCTAACAACTAATCAGCTTAAGCGGGAATCGAACTCACGCCCGAGCGCAACTCCGGATCAGTAAGCAAACGCGCTACCACCTGATCTACGCCGGTGGCTGACACAACTTTAAACATTATTACATGCAAATGATCAGATTATAATACCTGCATCAGAAGATCAAAATGTAAAAAAAGGAATAATTCACACTAAATAATATTCGAAAATAATTTGTAATTCACGAAGTTGAACGTCAAGAGCCATTCATTCATTCATTCATTCATTCATTCATTCATTCATTCATTCATTCATTCATTTATTCAATCATAATTAATATGAACCTTCGGCGTTGTGAATTAGGGGAAAAGGATATTCTAGGAAAAATTGCAAAATCCCCTAAGAAATTAGGGATGTTAAATCAATTTTTGAAACCAAACAAAGTTTAAAAAAATCGACCTAAATAAATGCATTATAATACATTTTGCAATTCCGTTATAAGAAATGCTACGGAAATTTTTACTACTAGGAAATAAGATGAAAAGGGACTGATTGTAACACATTTTGATTTTTTATGAAAATCTGCGAGATATAGGGCCTACTTTAGTGCATGGTCGGCATATCTTGACTTGCAAGTTAATCCCTTAATACAAAAGCAACCATCACTTATTCATTCAACGTTAATCAGTTTTGATATCCTCCCCTCATACCTTCCCCTTTGCTGTGTATTGCGGGCTGTATTTTATGTGACGTAATCTTCCTCGACATGTGCTACAATTAATCAGAAGAGAAATTAAGATAAGTGTATTTTAAGAAAAATTAGAAACTATATCAATATTAGAAAAAATTCAGAAAGTAACTACAGAAATAATTAAAAATATTACGTTGTTGTTGTTTAATCAACTGTCCGAAGAGAGATCTGAACCTCACAAGTGATACAAAGAAGGCACCGCTTATGAGGCTACTAGGCCAGAATGTGATGGGATAGGGTGGCCAGTTCCTTTCCTCCTCTGTTAATATTATTAATCAATAATTTTGACTTTAACGATTTATAAGAATCGAATATGAGGGGTTCACAACCAGAGTAGACCAAGTCCATCTGGAATAGATCTGAGATATTGAGTCTTAACGTTCCTGGCCCACGCTTAGCAACCTTCACCTTTCATAGGAAATGCTGTACTCTGTGGAGTAACAAATAAGTTATGGGCTTTGTTTGTTATGGCAATGAATAAATTTAAGTTTTCTTCATTCGAGATTGTATTAATCCACAAACTGATCACTGGTGGACTAGGTCCACTCTGGTTGTGAGCCCTTCATATATATAATTAGATTGAATTTGTATATTAATTTTAGGAGTCCTTTTCATTCAGCCGTTATTTTTGCAACATCATATTTTCAAGATTCCTTATCGTGTAATGGAATTGAAAAATGCCAGTTTTATTTGTTAATTGCAGTAATGCGTATTTTCATTTGCATCACACAGAATAAACATTCTTTTCATGAGTGAAAAATCACTCAAACTACTACTAATTATATACTCGACTTTCAAAGAAATATGTTGTATAGTCTTATTGAGGATTCCACGTTAAGAAAAAAGCATTGAACATACGAGGCTATTCCATCTCATGACCAGTTGCTATAGAAACTCCTGCCTACCACATAGCTTCTACAATGTACAGTACGAGGCAAGATCTATAAAACCAATGCTTTTTTCTTAACTTGGAGTCCTCTATAACATATTACAAATGTTTCTTATCACTTTATGTCCAGGAGGACGTGTATAATCTGGAAGTATTTCGCATGCTGCTGCCTCCCATGGTGCAAAAACAGGAATTTCATCCAAGATCAATACATTTAGAATAATCATATCGGTTTTTGATTCGACGATGAATTCTGAAGAGATATCCCTCCGGTAAATTAATACAACAAGAAAGGACATTCGTCTCCTTTATATTAACCTTCAGAAGTCGGAAGACTTATAGCACTATTGCACGCAAATGTCTCACTCTTAACCAGGGGTTCGTATACCTGCATAATCGTGTAAATTCGTGTTGAGTTCGTCAGCCGAGCGGTTTAAGGCACACGTGATATGCCCGGCCAGCATTCTTGCCTAAGATCGCAGGATCGCGTCACTACCACTGCAGTCAATTGAACCTGTAGCAGAGGATGGGGAGAGCCCATGTAAAACAATCGGTGTAATGGCATGCATGGAAGCTGGCGGGGTTTCAGTTGACTGCAGTTGAAATGATTTTGCTCCTTTTTTAAGAAAAAAAAAAACAGAAATAATTATTGTTTTAATCAAGTGCAATGTCCTTAATGTTATATAAAATTAAAGAATATCAACGTATTTTATACATAACATACAATTTATAACATATTATATCACGACATGACCATAATACTAACTGGTTACTAATTGGACGCACGGTTCCTAAGAGTTGAAGACTGCAAACGCGCACAAATCAAAACTCTGCGTGGACACTTTCATTCGACAACGACTTCAGAATGAATCTCTGCAAAACGAAATAATGTGTGTTAAAAATTATTCTATGAAACCAAAACCTTGCTTATTTCTATACGTTGCTGACTGTACTATTTGAAATGCTTTCAATCCACCTTTAAATGAAACATCATTGAAATGAGGTAGCCTTAAAGGATTCTATCCTGCAAGAGAAGAGGAGGAAGTCTTTTTATACCCTCCCCCAGTTGGCATTACTGATTCCATTTAAACTAGAGTGGAAATGCTTCAAGCAGGAGCTCTGACGGATGAACTGAGAAAGTGGAACCCTCAAATCATCTTGTCAGAGCAATGATCCAAGCAGAAAGCTCACCCCCGCGGAGGCGGTGTGAATAAGGCTGTGAAGAGTGTAAGACACACCGCGTGGATGTTTACGAAAACTCATTACTGGCTGAGAGAAAAAATGTGGCTGTATATAAAGTCACAAACTGAATAAAGAAGCAAAAAATTAAAAAGCTGATGCTCTGAGTATTTTTTATTTTATATTTACTCTCCTCTTAATATAAGTTGAGCACTGTGACAGCTTGAAGCGTCAAGTCTGGAGTCATCAAAGCAGCGCTCACCTGGTTTTCTAATCTCATTTTCACCCTTTCAGCAATTTTCCGACTTTTGCTCCAATATGCACTAGTTCTTGAAATACCATAACCTTTGTTTTTTCCTAATGATATTATCACATTATATTTTTTTTAGCAACATGGTATAATTTATGAACCGTTAGTTGTACTTCATCTTCTTATCTACGTATAACACTGTTCCAGAAGGATTACTTTTCTTAGGTGAAAATGTGTGTTTTTAAAGGACTTTAATATGGGAAATTCAAATATGAAACCGTAATTTCACTAGTAGACACTGTGTTTTAGTTATATGAACATATACAGGGTGATTTACGAGGATTTATCGTTCTTTGCGGAGCTTATTTCTGAAGACA
This sequence comes from Periplaneta americana, assembly GCF_040183065.1. Classification (NCBI taxonomy): domain Eukaryota; kingdom Metazoa; phylum Arthropoda; class Insecta; order Blattodea; family Blattidae; genus Periplaneta; species Periplaneta americana. The sequence goes on along the minus strand of NC_091127.1, from coordinate 72,102,148 downwards.
TTTTGAGCAAAAAACGTCATATAAACATAGTTCCTATTCTCAATATTTTCAGAGTCACACTAATTTAAAGTTGTTTGTAAAATACGTTTTTTTCTTTTGTTTGAAGGTAAAAGAATAATACATACAGAGAATGAACCATTCAGAATTATCATTTCTTTAATTGGCAATATTATGAAGCTAAAAATATGCTGTGAACTCCTTAGTTGCTTCGTACAGACATATTTTTCTATTTTTAACTAGAAAATTACATTATTCTTATGCACTTATCACAACAATTACTGCAAATCACACCACTTCCACCGACTTAATTATTTGCAGTTCAATTTTGCATCCTAATTTACAGTCTTGGAGAGTTTACAACACATTTTTAAAATGTCGCCATCCGCTTGGGCAGTTATACTTGGCAGCACGCTTGTGAACGGCACTCGTCGCACTACGTAACTGCATACGGCTATCTTTGATTTCCGTAGCGCTCGCGCTGGCTGCTGACTGCACGCTGACCAAGATCACGCGTTCACAGCAATGCATTCCAATAATGAAACGTAACTGTGTAAATATTGAGAATAGGACCCATGTTTTAATGACATGTTTTGCTCAGAATGTATTCAGAAATAAGCTCGTAGAGGACGGTAAATCCTCGTCAATCAACTTGTATGTTTAATATAACTTAGCTTTTTGGTTAGTGATAAACAGAGGAAACTTTTGGAGGAGCGGTTAGCAACATCAACTTTTGTGCTTCAATATTGTTTTCATACGCAACTTTATATTACTCTATTGAAATACGTAAATGTGCAAGTCTTTGCTAAATCAGTAAAAATTGTATTTTTATAGCTTCGGTTTTAATTGGAGTTTATGGTACCTGGTTAAGTTATACCATGTGAGCATACTGAATAATATAGGATATTTGTCTTTCTAAAGAAAAAGTTTTTTTTTTTTTTTTTTTTTTTTTTTTTTTTTTTTTTTTTTTTTTTTTTTTTTTAAGAAATCTCGTCGCCATACATGTCCAAATAAACAGCTTTTGCTATATCTATGAAGAGTTCAATCCGCAAGATTGTGACTAAATTATATTATTTGTTATATGAATTGAACGTATGTGCCTTTGCACGACAATACATCTCTCATTATCTATCTTTACTTACTAATGTCTATTTCATTGCAAATATTTAACTTCTTATACGATATGCCTCATCGTCGAACCTGTCCAAGTAAACCAGATAGCTTCTGCTGTATCTGTAGTGACATCAGACTAGAACCATCATTGCGTTTAGGCATAAAGAACGACATTTTTTTACGTATTTTGCAAGACAACAATGTGACGTTTTGCAACTGTGCGTGTGGCTTAATGAGAGCTCTGAACTTTATTTTAAATGTTTGTGTGCCTATCTTTGAGTCTCTGTCCCTCCATCCACCCACCCACACACCCTTTCTTCTACTTACCCATCCATCCATCCATCCATCCATCCATCTGCTAAATAGCTATAGACATATCACAGTCTAGTATATATAGTCACGAAACTCAATACGTCGCAAATATGCATCCACAGATAGTTGCTAACCACTAGGATCGCTAATATCGCCTCATTGTAGACAATGCGAAATAATAATAATAATAATAATAATAATAATAATAATAATAATAATAATAATAATGATTTATTTAACGTGGCAGAGTTAAGGCCATACGGCCTTCTCTAACACTCGACCAGGAGTAAAAACTGCATTACAAAAACACTACAAATTTACAAAGTACACTACAATTTTACACACAAAACTGAATGAGATAATAATAATAAAATGTAAACAACAAGTAAGAAGAAATCAGACATAATATATAACATAGAGAAAGAAAGAAAGAAAGAAAGAAAGAAAGAAAGAAAGAAAGAAAGAAAGAAAGAAAGAAAGAAAGAAAGAAAGAAAGAAAGAAAGAAAGAAAAAAGCATAATAAAATGTGAACAGCAGGTCAAAAATAAATGAGGCATACAAAGTATAAAAAACTAAGATAATTATTGATAATAATAATAATAATAATAATAATAATAATAATAATAATAAATAATAACACTAATAATAATGATAATAACAATAATAATAATAATAATAATAATAATAACAGGCCTAATAGTAATAATAATACTAATCTATACTAATAATAAATCTGTAGCAGAAATTTTTCTGTAATTTTCGATTTTCCAAATATAGTTGGTCCTAACATATATAATTAACCACCCTGAAACTGAAAATCGCTTTTTTTGAAATCTTTGTTTGTCTGTCTGTCTGTCTGTCTGTCTGTCTGTCTGTTTGTTACCTTTTCACGCGATAATGGCTGAACGGATTTCGATGAAAATTGGAATATAAATTAAGTTCTTTATAACTTAGATTTTAGGCTATATGGCATTCAAAATACATTATTTAAAAGGGGTGTTATAAGGGGGCCTGAATTAAATAAATCGAAATATCTCGCTTATTATTGATTTTTGTGAAAAATGTTACATAACAAACGTTTCTTTAAAAATAATTTGCGATAAGTTTTATTCCTTGAAAAAGTTTGATAGGACTGATATTTAATGAGATAAATGAGTTTTAATTTTAAAATAACTGCCATCTAAGGCCGTGTAATGAATTAAAAAACAAATGACTTCGTCTATAAGGGGCCTTGGACAGCAACAATCGAAAGCTATGAAAGATAGCCTACAGAGAATGTTTCTGTGTTTGTATGAAGTAATATCGGAAGCTAAATTAACCGGACATAATGCTATAATGTTATTACAGTAACTTATAATATAATATAATATAATATAATATAATATAATATAATATAATGTAATATGTAATATTATACAATATAATTTAAGTTATTTGAAGGGTTCACAACCATAGTGGGCCAAGCGCCATTTACTGAATACGTAGAAAACAAGGGTTAAAATTAAGTTATTACCATAATTCAATTAAAACCTATAACAAGTAAAATAAAATATACACATTAAATCTAAATGATGTCCATCTTCATTAAACTATGGTTGCATGTAATAAAAATTAAGAAACAGGTTAAAGGAATTGTCATTGCACCAAATGAGTGTCTCTGGACCAAAATGATCGCATTTTAATTATTTGGATGCAATTTAAATTAAGTAACATATTAAACGATTTATCCTTCTATCAAACACGAATGTTCCCTGGATCAACGTCCTATTTTAATTATGTAATTACTTTATATTTATTTCTAACGGGTGCAGCGGAGCGCACGGGTACGGCTAGTAGTAATAATAAAATAGTTCAGTACAAAGCATACAATGAATACAATATTTTTAAGTACACACAGTAAGGAAAATTATGATTATATATAGCTCAACTTATCACATTAGAGGTATACCATTATCGAAAAATATGAAAACAAAAATATAAAATAAGTTAAATATCACTAGAACATAAAAAAATGTGAATACGTGGAAACATGCAATACAACACTTGTCATAATAGTAAGTTAGTTTGGCAACTCGTCATAAGATAATTTTCTAACTTGGATTTGAAAGATTTCAATGTTCGGCAGCCCTTGACTTTAGGCGGCAGAGAGTTCCAATGACGAGAGGTAGCAACAGTGAAAGATAAGGAATACAGAGATGATGTATGAAGTGGAATTTATAGCGTGTTATCTCGTTGTGATCGAGTATTAATATTATGATAGCGAGAGAGAGTATGAAAACGAGCGAATAAATAATAGGGGGATGAAGTGTGCATAATTCGATATAGGAGAGAAAGTGAGTGCAGATTTCTCCTCTCATGTAACCTAAGCCATGATAACTTCTCGAAAGAAGGTGAGATATGATCATAGTATCGAACATTACAAATGAAGTGGACGCACGCATTATGAACACGCTGTAGTTTCTGAGCGGAATCAATCCTGAGATCACTGAACAATAGTACCGGTACAGTCTAGTGTTCATAGCACCCTCACAACTCAAGCTTCGTGACTGTATATACTAGACTGTAGACATACTTTCAATACTTTATTAACAGTTAAACATATTTAATGCATCTAGCGAGTGTTTATACACTGCTGGCGGAGTTTGCTCTGATTCTTTCGGGACTCAACCAAGCCAAATATCGTCATTTCTGCCTCAGGCAGGTATTCAAACCAATGACCGTAGCTTCCATCTTACATCGAGTCTGTCTTAATCATTGCCAAAACACAACCTTAAGCTTAATAGAATTCATACAAAGCTATTATGAAATTAATCACAACTTAAGTGTTCTAAAATAGTATAAGATCACGCCCAACATTAATCATTGCTCTTAATGAACTGTTTACAATATAGTGACGTTCATAACACAAGTAAAATCCACACATACCTTTTGGCGCCTACACTTATTTACTGAAGCTGAAACTTCCGCGAGATAATACAGTTATTCACAAGAGAACTTGAAATGTAATTTCCTTGACATTGCCTTCCAAAAAAAATTCCACTCCTTGTTCTAGAAGCTAATTCATTACCCTCAGCGGAATTCATCTCTCCTTTCGCTGTGTTGGGGGAAGGTGGAGGAAGAATATGAATATGATTACATTATACGTATATCTTTCTTGCTTTACAATAATTTCCAAAAATGTCAAGATTTCCTCTTGCTACTAAAAATAGATAAAACATATGTAATGCCTTTGAAGCTAATTCTGGAGCCTCAAGTAAAAGAATTATTTTAATTAATTATATATATTCTTATAACGATTGTGAAATTCAAAATAAGAGTGAGAGGAATTGCAAAAGATAGGATGGTAGGAAACTGCACACGGAAAACCAAATTTGCGATGGAAAAGCAACATGCCAAAAATTTCATTATCATAATTATCATTACGGCCTACCATTTGTTCATTGATAGATTTCTATCACAGGGCAGGTATTTCACTACAAACCCAGCATTCTCCAATATTTCCTATTTTCTGCCTTCTTCTTAGTCTCGCACACTTACTTACAAATGACTTTTAAGGAACTCGCAGGTTCATTGCCGCCCTCACATAAGCCCGCCATCGGTCCCTATCCTGAGCAAGATTAATCCAGTCTCTATCATTATATCCCACCTCCCTCAAATCCATTTTAATATTATCCTCCCATCTACGTCTCGGCCTCCCCAAATGTCTTTTTCCCTCCGGTCTCCCAACGAACACTCTCTATGCATTTCTGGATTCGCTCATACGTGCTACAGGCCCTGTCCATCTCAAACGTCTGGATTTATTGTTTCTGATTATGTCAGGTGAAGAATAAAATGCGTGTAGTTCTGCGTTGTGTAACTTTCTCTATTCTTCTTTAACTTCATCCCTCTTAGCCCCAAATATTTTCCTAAGAACCTTATTCTCAAATATTCTTATACTCTCTTCCTCTCTCAAAGAGAGAGTCCAAGTTTCATAACCATACAGAACAACCGGGAATATAAGTGTTTTATAAATTCTAACTTTCAGATTTTTGACAGCAGACTAGATGACAAAAGCTTCTCAACCGAATAATAACACGCATTTTCCATATTTATTCTGCGTTTAATTTCCTCCCGAGGGTCATTTATATTTGTTACAGTTGTTCCAAGATATTTGAATTTTTCAACCTCTCCGAAGGATAAATCTCCAAATTTTATATTTCCATTTCGTACAATATTTTGGTCACGAGACATAATCATATACTTTGTGTTTTCGGGATTTACTTCCAAACTTATCGCTTTACTTGCTTCAAGTCACCGGCGTGACTCAGTCGGTTAAGGCGCTTGCCTGCCGGTCTGAAGTTGCGTTCGGGAGCGGGTTCGATCCCCGCTTAGACTGATTACCTGGTTGGTTTTTTTCCGAGGTTTTCCCCAACCGTAATGTGAATGCAAGGCAATTTATGGCGAATCCTCGGGCTCATCTCGCCAAATATCATCTCGCTATCACCAATCTCATTGACGCTAAATAACCTAGTAGTTGATACAGCGTCGTTAAATAACCAACAAAATAAATACTTGCTTCAAGTAAAATTGAGGTGTTTTCCCTAATCGTTTGTGGATTTTCTCCTAACTTAGTCTCGCATATGATTCATACATCTTAATGCTTTTGTCATTTGATATCTTCTTCTGTCTCGAACTGAACTTTTTCTCCCGTTCACCATTGCTTCCAGTGCAACCTTCAGTATACAGTTTATTCTCAGCCAGTGATCTAGTTAATTCCTTTTTCTCTTCCTGATCAGTTTCAGTATTATTCTTTCTTCACCCAACACAGCTTCATTCCTTATTCTGTCTGGTTATTTCACATGTTCCATTCTTTTCCATATCCACATTTCAAATGCTTCTTTTCGTTTCTCTTCACTTCGTCTGTTTCATTCAATTTATGATAGACTTTTGCCTTATAATGGTTTAGTTTTAATAATTTCCTTGCTTTCCAAGCTGATGTCTTGGATACACATGCCTTCTGATCTAATTTCTTAACGATTTCGTGGCAGATGGTTGTAGTCTATAGTTGTTCTCTAAAAAAAATAAATAAAGACTCTCCTTTAAAATTAGCTACAACAGCGAATTCTGCGCTGTACTTAACAGGTCATTGAGATGATAGTAGGGGAAACTCGGCTATTTCCGCAGTAGTGCATGTATGATTTTACTGTGGCTTTAGAATAGCGTGAACGTAAGTTTTGAGAAGCTGTCAACAGGAGGCATGTCCTCTGCAGTGCTATAGAAAAAAATCAAGGATATTGGTCGACACCTCTGTCGGCAATACAGTGAAACATCGAAAGTTGGCTGTTTTTCGTGTTTTGCTACACAGCTGTGAAGAAAATGAGCATTGTTACATATAAATTGTTCCTTTTATGTTACTTTCATAATGTATTTCATAATTATTTACGACTACGGAATTAGCCAAGTCCTACTGCTGATTTATCCGCAATGTTGCGGAATTACCCGAGTTGTTCTTTTTCAACTGTAATGTATGTACAACTAAATATATTTGCATTTTAATAGGCCTCTTTATCTCATTTGGTAATGAAAGGTATCGTCCATGTCTACATACCTTGATAATATTTTTCAATAAATATTTTTAATGAAAATATGATAGATTTACTTCTTAATACTGCGGAATTAGCCGAGTCTCCCCTGCAGAAATTGTTTGCTACCACAATTGCTTCTTATGCCACTCTTGAATACGGACGACACATTATAATTATGATTTTCGTGATTATTACATCATAGCGCTTTTATTCTCAAATTTTACTGGAAATGTTGGTAGAAAAGGTCATTACAGACGGAAAAAATGTTTGTTGTATCGCTCAGATTTATTACCGACAACTGTATTGTGCCGAAAATGTTGGCAAAGTTCTCTAATCGTTCCTCCCCTTTTCACAAAACATGAGTTGTATTCATTCTGAACGGGACCCGCTTGTACCTTTAATTCAAACAGATGACTCGCCTTACGCACCTGGTTTACTTTATTATTTTAGAAAATAAAAATTATGCCGAGGTTTTGTAATCTGCGAATGTATATGACACCCCGGCAGATGGGGGTGTGTTAGTGCAGTCATAATCCATAAATTATAGGACTAAAAGCCCACCCTAACCCAACCCTTCGGCCCAGTTTCCCTCTGCATCTATTTCATGTGAAATGTTTCCCCGGGATGATGACGTAAGCTAAATAACACCCACTGCTGGTGAACTACAACCTCTGAGCTTTTGTAAGCACGCAACGCCCCGTGTTCTGTTTATTTAATAACGATACATCGACCGTTGCTGAAATATTTGGTGATATCGGATGGATATCAGAGAATAACACAGATATTGATTATCAGGACTGGCTGATGAAAACAATTCGAAGCATCGGTTAGCTGTTTTAAGGCACGGGTTTGAACCTTTGGTCATGTAAAACAGAAGTGAAATTCTGTTAACCAGGAATGTTTTTAAGTACTTCGATAAAACTGCTAAACCTCTAGCTCAGCCTGGATAACCAGTGATAATTATGCGAAATATAGACACGTGAAGCTACGCAGTACCAGAATAATGTAAATCCAAACAATCTAGTTTCACTTAATGTTTTTAATAAATTTTCTTCTTTTTCTTCTTCTTCTTCTTCTTCTTCTTCTTCTTCTTCTTCTTCTTCTCCTCCTTCTCCTCCTCCTCCTCCTCCTCTTCATGGAGTAGGAGAGTCTCCTGTTCCGTCCTCAACTTTCCACCTTGTTCTTGGCCGACCAATATCTTTTCTCCCTTGTGGTTTATAATCCAACACCTGTTTCGGTATTCGTTCCTTATCCATTCTTCTTAAATGATTCGACCAACGAATTCTATATTCCTTTATTTTATCTATAATTGAGAGCAGGTTTAGTTCATTCCTTATGTCATCATTTCTATATCTATCCAATCTTGTACATCCTTTTACTCCTCTGAGGAATTTCATTTCCGCTGACTGTATTCTATTAGTATCATTTTTCTTCAAGGTCCATGCTTCACATCCGTATAAGAGAGTTGATATAGCCATTGTCTCATAGAATTTTATTTGCGTTTCTTTCCTTGTTTTCTTCTTTAGATTCTTGGCAATTGTGCCACATATAGCCTGGAAGCGTTGTGTTTTAATATTCATCTCCTTATCATAATCATAAGTAATATCGCAACCTAGGTATTTAAAATGGATCACCTATTCTATAACAGTATTATTTATTATTATTTTGCTTCTAACTGGATGTTTTCCTCTGAAAGCCATCACTTTTGTCTTTTGTATTGATATTTTTAAATTATATTTTCCACATATTGTATTTAATTTGTGTATGGCCTTTTGCAAGTTGTCTTCACTATCCTGGATAATTATCTGATCGCCTGCAAATAGAAAGGCATTTAAAATGTTTTGTCGATTTAGTGAAATCCCGTCATTAGTACATTTCTTCTATTCTCTAAGAATGTCGTCTATGTACGTATGTATATATATTAAAAAGACTTGCTGACAGACTACATCCTTGTCTCACACCTTTATTAATTACAAATTCTTCCGATAATTTTCCTCTTATTGATATTCTATTCATTGTTTTGTAATAAATCGATTTTATAACTTGTATTAAGTTCAGTGGAATGCCCCATCTTTCCATGATTTTCCATAGCGTCTTGCGATGTAATCAATTTTATAACAGTTAACACTGGGTAACAAATTTTAACTTTTTCTTTTGCGCTGGGCATGTGATACATGTTTTCCATATAATTTGAGCCTCCTGAATACGAATATGACAATAAAAAACAGTTGCTGGTTGCAGTTTTTGAGAAATTTTCTAATTTATATCTATTCAAAATACTGCTTTATATAATGAAAATAAGGTTAAATATTCACGAGATAAAGTCCAACAATAGTCTGCTAGCATATTGGTACTCCACTGTCGTTGTTATCTTTTTCCCATAGTTGAAATGTTTTGATGAAAGCGCTCACCATGCTCATCACTGAAATGGTCACAATTCTCGGGAAAAAAGTCGAGATGGAAGTGAAGGAAGTGAATTTTCACGCATATGTTACAACCCATAGTTTCATACGCCAACAGTAAATTTTGCACTAATTCTTCATAATTCTCACTTCTACGGTTACCCAGAAAATTTAATACAACCTCCTTGAATGCAATTCAGGCGACTTTCTCTTTTCCTTTTTAACAAAGATTCGAAGAGATTGTACATTATTTCTCTAATCTGTGGTCCATTGAAAACTCTTTTATTTTCGAGTCACTAATAGCATGAAATTTTTCCTGGATATGTTTAAATGCTTCAGTTTTTTTATTCATCCCTTTAAAAAATTTCTTTATTAACTCTAACTTAATGTATGAAGGGGATAAAATTACTTTACTTTGAGGTACAAGGAGTTGATGTATAATATTTTTATTCCCTGTCTCCAGTGATTGTCGTTTTATTTTACAATGCTATCTCGAGCGCGGCACAGAAGCAACAAAATTTTGTGTAGCCTAATTGAATTCTAAGAAGCAATGCTACAACCTTCAAATCCGCACATATAAACCATTCGTAATTTCAATATTATCATTAAAGCACACTTTAAAGGAATACACGTCTTGCATAGAGTACTAATACCACGGAAATCTCCTAGTAAACTGAAGCAATTTCATATAGCGAATCTGTTTCTCCCTCCAAATGGAACCGAAAAAAGGGACAATAAAACAATTTCCGCTTCTAGAAGTCGTTTTGACAAGGTGGTCTATTGCAAAATATACGAGTAAACTACAGTAATGTCATTAATGCTCACAGTGAAAGAAATACACACCTCAAGTAAAATCAGGTAAACTCAAGCGAATTCATACCACGAACCTGTTTCCCCCCTCCAAATATACTCGTAAAAGAGGAATAAAGTAATTTCCGTTTCTACAAGTGCTTCTAACATGGTGGCCTACTCATACTAATATTGTTTTCACATAATGGGTCGCCACATTTGTAAAACAAAGTAGTTACACACGAAATACGGCGATTTTTAAAATAGAATGCATATGAAATGAATTATATTGTGCATCTCGAAAACCCGAACTGATGGAACATTTTGCTTTTTATTTTTTAATTCAGGAGGTCGAAATTAGTAAGAATTTGTTAGTTTTATGTCTGGTGCAAAATGGCTGTTGACCAGTGTAAATGTTGAATTTTACAAATTGTTAATGTGTGATAAAGTTGTAAAATAAAACCAGTTCACTAGAAAAAAATACACATATACTGAAAAAAATTATATTGTATTGTACTTATTATGCTATATTAAGTTATTTAATTGTATTATAATTTATTTAATGGTATTGTTTATAATATATATTATTGTATTTGTGCCTTTTCATGTTATTTTATTTAATTATATTGTGCTTGATTATTTGAATTACATTGCTTTGTATTTATATGTTTTACTATTTAAATGTTATTACTTATTAGATTTGATTTGCCTTGTATTGCATTATATTACATTTACGCTAAAATATGTTTTTTAATTTTAGTAGACTTGATATAATTGTATTGTAGTGTATGCATGCTATGGTATTTAATATTATTAGATTTGATTTAAATGTATTGTTTGGTATTTATACTAATTTATGTTATTTTATTACGCTTGATTAAAATGTATTGGATTCTATTTACAACATTTATTTTGCTTCATTTAATTGATTGTGTTGTAATTCTACAATGTTGAAAATAAAATGGAAAAAAATTATAATAGCTAGCACATTGATGACGTAACGAACAAGAACTCTTCACAGGACTGATGTGTGTAGGTAGTGCCAAGAAAGAGGGGTGAACATTTTTGTTAATCGAAACATGTTCTCCTTCACCGCCATTTATATGTTTTGGAAAATCAGGTATCAAACACAGTTTAAAAAATAACTCATTTTCCGGTATGAATTTTATATGAAAATAAAGAAGCCTTACAAATAAAATATACACATTCTGCGCTTAAATAATAATAACGAACCACAGAATTATACTGTGCTCTGTTCTCACTTAAGTACTGTATTACATTAAATTGGAGAGAAGTATTGCACCCATTAGCTAGTTCCCCATTCTGTAACATATAGTTACAAATAAAAATAATCTGCTAGTTTCGTTATCAACTATGATTCAACAGATTTCAACTGAACAGAACTAAATTAAATTCTAGACGAAGTTTCAATATGTACATAAATATACAAAGCTCTCTCAAATATCCTATAGATATGTCTTCCGTCATCCCCTTAAGGGGTTAGGTGCAGCTTACAGCAGTAAAAGTTTTGGAAATACTCAACAATTTTTTCCTCCATTATTGTATATAGTACAATAATGACAACTGGTATGTGTAAAAGACTGTCCTTCTATTATATGAAAAAATATATTTTTACTATAAAAAAAAATATATATATATATTTTTTTTCAAAATTCAAAATATGCAATTCACTCTGCAATGATGAAGCGTTTCCCTCATAACTTATAAACTTGTTAACTTTTTCATGTTCTCTCTCTTATTTTATTATTGAAACTCATGTTTACAATATCATGCTCTTTCAACTACATTCCTCAATAAATATGTTTTTTTTTATTTTGTGTTAGAAGAAAATACTGATATTTGACCATTTTGTAAAATGAATTTATTTTTTGTCAGACAATCTATCAAAGATAGAGAAGTGATCTTGCATCATATTGTAGATATGACAAGCATTAATATACACAAGAAATTTCATTGCAGAAAGTTGGATAGCTTTTGAGTTATGTGAGAAAAGCTTCATCACTGCACAGTGAACGGAATTTTGAAAAAAAAAAAAATATATATATGTAAATAATTTTTTGAATTGTAAAAATATTTTTTCATATAGCAGAAAGATAGTGTTTTACACATACTAATTTTCATTGTTGTACAAGATGCAATAATGGAGGGAAAAAATTGGAATATTTCCAAAATTTTATTGCTGTAAGCTATACCTAATCCCTTAAAGTATTTGGTCCTCTAAAACTTTTGTTTTGTTAATTGCGATATTTAAGCTAGAACATTTACTTATATTATTTAATTGGAATAGAGCCCTCTGAACCCCGTTTTCAGAACTGGATATTGAAAACTTGGTTATTCGCAAAGAGCATATAATTTTTAAATGTTAATTTAAATACATCTGTTATTCCATTAAGATTTTGTCAATAAGTGAACACCCTTATCTTACTCTTTTATTTGTTGTTGCTGCTATATTCTTTCTTTTCATTGATGTTGTTCCAATTGCAATTTTATTCTTAACATATGAACTTCTAATTGCTGTTAAATGTTGTGTAATACCTTTTTGTTTCATTATGATGCATAGTTTGTTTCTGCAAACATTTTCAAATGCTTTTTCATAATCTACAAAAATCATGTATGTTGGTATATTATGTTCTCTATCTTTTCCTATAATTTTGTTTATGATGAAAATACAATCAGCACAAGATCCGCCTGTCCTAAATCCATTTTGGTTTTCTGAAAGCATGTTTTCTATTATGATATTAAGTCGAGTTTTTTTATGTTTATAGCAAGTATTCAAAATGCTTATTCCTCTTTAATTGGAGTAATTTTTCTTATCTCTTTTTTATATATTGGACATATTTTCCCTATTCTCCATTCTTCAGGTATGTGTCCGTATTTCCAACATATTCATTAAATCTAATAATCTTTATTTCAACGGTAATGAAGCATATTTCATTAATTCACTGTTAATATTATTTGCTCCCGGGGATTATTTATTTTTTAAATTGCTGAGGGCTAATATTAATTCATCAAATGTAATAGAATCAACGTTTTCATCTATTTGTGTTAAAATGTATTCTTGTTCTCATTCTTACCTTTTCTCTCTCCATAGATCCTGATAGTAATGTGGTCATATTTCTTCTGGTATTATTTCATAGAGTTATTTTTCAAAACAATAAAATATAAACATAAAGCATTGCAGACACAAGTTCTTATGAATCCAGATTAATTTCCACTTCCGTTATTTATTTACGGAACCCGGAGGTTCATTGCCGCCCTCACATAAGCCCGCCATCGGTCCCTATCCTATGCAAAATTAATCCAGTCTCTATCATTACATCCCACCTCCCTCAAATCCATTTTAATATTATCCTCCCATCTACGTCTCGGCCTCCCCAAAGGTCTCTTTCCCTCCGGCCTCCCAACTAACACTCTGGATTCGCCCATACGTGCTACATGCCCTGCCCATCTCAAACGTCTGAATTTAATGTTCTTAATTATATCAGATGAATAAAATGCGTGCAATTCTGCGTTGTGTAACTTTCTCCGTTCTCCTGTAACTCCATCCCTTTTAGCCCGAAATATTTTCCTAAGAACCTTATTTTCAAACACCTTCAATAATTTCCACTTCCCTATCGGGAATAAAATCTGGTATCTTTGGACGCCACTTTCAGTACATTTTCATTGTAACAAACCTAAAACATATCTAAACATTTATCTAGTCTCTGATGAGTCAATGAATACAGATAAGATCACAAGCTTCAATCTTGGACAAGTTAAAACTTCATAGAAGAGATGACGTTGAAAACAAAGTGGAGTACTTACACCGTCTACGGTTACAAAACTGGTTAAATATATGAATGGAGATTGTTCACCCTCTTGGGGAAAAATCTGAACAGCGCATGGTTGATGCAATTCTTATCTCCTTGGAGACCGGAATCAGTCTTTCCACCGCAGCACAATGGAGAGCGTTTCCTCTTGTAATGAGAAGAGCCTGCATTGTGCTGTACAGAACTCTGGGCGTCCAAGTTGCAAGCCATTGTTCATGTAATGCCAATCAAGTTCCATCCCAGATAAGGAATATATATCTCATGGATTTAGACTTCCAACAAAGTCGGCGCCTGTTAGTACTGTCAAAGGACAAACAATCTCATTCACTCCCATATTCTTTTATTCTAAGTCTCTGGTACGATCTCAATCATTCCCACTTAGCTCCAGTCACACTTACACCACAGTCAAGTATATACAGTCACGAAACTCAATACGTAGCAAATATGCATCCGTAGATAGTTGATAAACACTAGGATCGCTACTATCGCCTCATCACAGACAATGCGAAATAGTACCGGCGCAGTCTATTGTTCATAGTACCCTCAACAACTCATGCTTCGCGAGCGTATATACTAGACTGTGCTAACACCGTTCCCTTCTAATATTTATTACCAAACCCATACTCACAATGACACTCGTTATTTTCACGCTCACATTCATACTCATATTCAATTCCACTGCTATTCATGCTCAATTCGATTCCCACTAGTTCAGATCCAAAATTAAAGCGGTGGAAAAAAGAGCCTGGAATGTCTTTGAAAACACTTGCAGAACATTCCTTGGAAACACAAAATCACGAAACTAGAGAGAGATCGTAAAGGAGTTAGTTTTTTAAAAACATGCCATAGGGTGCGATATATGATATGCGATATGATACATGACATGACATGACATGACATGACATGATATGATATGATATATGATATGATATGATATGATATATGATACGATATATGATACGATATATGATACGATATGATATATGATATGATATATGCTATGATATGATATATGATATGATATGTTATATGATGTTTGATGTATGTTGTATGATGTATGATATATATGATATGGTATGGTATGGTATGCTACGCTATGGTATGGTATGGTATGCTACGCTATGGTATGGTATGGTATGATACGATACGATATATATGATATGATATGTTATATGATATATGAAATGATATGTTATATGATGTTTGATGTATGTTGTATGATGTATGATATATATGATATGGTATGGTATGGTATGCTATGGTATGGTATGGTATGGATGATACGATACGATACGATATATGATATGATATGATATGGTATGATATGGTATATATGATATGGTATGGTATGATATGATATGATATGATATGATATGATATGATATGATATGATATGATATGATATGATATGATATGATATGATATGATATGATATATGCTATGATAATTATGTATGTTGTATGACGTATGATATATATGATATGGTATGGTATGGTATGCTATGCTATGGTATGATACGATACGATATATATGATATGATATGATATATGATATGATATATGATATATGCTATGATATGTTATATGATATAATAATGATGTTTGATGTATGTTGTATGTTGTATGATGTATGATGTATGATATATATAATATGGTATGGTATGGTATGCTATGCTATGGTATGGTATGTTACGATACGATATATGATATGATATATATATATATATATATATATATATATATATATATATATATATTTATTCCACCAGCTTACAGCGGTCGTGATGGTTCTTCACATTTCTGCATACAGTGTCATCACTCCCTTGGACACATAATATTCTGCTTACGCTTTTTTAAACATCTGGCTATTACATATAAATGACTCTGATCACTTTTATATCACGTCTCTCACCTCTGTTCCCTTCTCTTCATTTTCTATTTACCTTTTTCTTTCCAAGTTACCTATCTTATTCTTACTAATCTCATTTAACTAAACAATCACTTCTCTCAAACTCTTATTATTTGTTCCCAACATTGTTTACATTAGTTGAACTCCTCCATAGTTGTTAACTTATTTATTTACTTGAATCACTAACGTTCACTAACCACTTATTCCCATTAATCTAAACTTTATATTTTCAGACGAAGTAGTTTCTACAGTTTCATTACATTTCCATTCCCACTTTCTTTATTATATTTGTAAGACTACTTACTTATTATCACTCTCTGGTTATTACTTGTATCTTGTCCTTTTTCATTATTATTCTCTTGCCTTACCGTCTTTTCAGTCACTATCACTCCTTTCACTTTATCAGTTTCCTAAGTTCTGTCACTCATGCACAAACCTCTTAAGTTGGGTGAAATATGTCTCTGAATTTACATTTCCTGCACAGTCCTTGGGATTTCTTTCCTGATAATATGGGAGCTTTCTATAACGAACATGGAGATAGTTCCATCAAGATATTTCACGAATTGAGACGAAATACAGTGGTAAATGGAATCAAAATTTCTTGGCCGATTTCTACTGGACAACAGTGTGAGAAACATCATACGAGCAATTCAAGAGACATTTGACGACATAGTAAGCTTCATATCATATTTTGCAATTGGTCATTTTCATATGAAACCACATTTTAATATTTTATGTGCGTCACATTTACTCTGAAAATGTAATTTTTCTTTTCAAGCACAAGAACATCCAAATTATTTAAAAACCTTCTCCGCAAAAATTGCTGGTTATAGAAAAATTTTGCTAACTGATTCCAACTCAGCACACCTAAATCTATAAACTTGTTTTGTTTGTGTGTGTGTGTGTGTGTGTGTGTTTTTTTCTTTTTGCAGACCAGTGTTTTTTGTACCTCGATAATTTCGAGAATACAAAGGTAGCCATGCATGTTAGCTGATTGACTAAGTCACAGTTGGGTACGATTGGAGTTTTTTAGTCTCTCTATATTGTGATAGTGATTTAATTTCTTTTGGTTTAATTCTTTTGAGATTATGAATTTGTGTATTAATAGTTATGGCAAGAGAATCAATTTTTCGTTATAATTATTATAGAAATTTGTTTTTATTTGTTGTAATTATTTTACTATTATACTTTATTGTACTTTTGGTAGATTGAGAATATTTTCATTTTACTAATGTCAGGATATAGGAAATCTTCCGTCATTAGGATGTCGAATAACAACATGTAGCCATGCAAGGATTATATTTGAATTTTCTAATCTCACACAACAAAAAAATACCGAAATTTGTAATTAGCATCGCCGTTACCAAGGTAGTGTTGGTGATTATTTCGCTTCTCTGTATCTATCATTTACTTTCTATGAGTAGTATATTACATTATATTACGTTACTAAATATTACATTACAATGTATTATATTAATTTAATTATGTTCTCTCATATTAAGTTAGAATATAAAATATATCACAGTGTCACACATAGCGTTAAGACAGATTCTTATATCTTAATATTTTAAATGTTGCTATATACAGAGTATCCGGGGCGAATATGACCGATATGAAAGTTTTACAACCCAACTTACTTACTTACTTACTTACTTACTTACAAATGGCTTTTAAAGAACCCGGAGATCCTGAAGTAAGTCCGCCATCGAACCCTATCCTGAGCAAGATTAATCCAGTCCCCACCATCATATCCCACTTCTCTCAAATCCATTTTAATATTGTCCTCCCATCTACGTCTGGGCCTCAACAAAGGTCTCAGATCTCGGAATTAACACTCTATACGCATTTCTGGATTCACCATACGTGCTACATGCCCTGCCCATCTCAAACGTCTCCATTTAATGTTCCTAATTATATTAGATGAAGAAATAATGCGTCCTATTCTGCGTTGTGTAAGTTTCTCATTTCACCTTTAATTACATCACTATTAGCTCTAAATATTTTCCTAAGCACCTTATTCTCGAACACCTTTTTTTCTCTTTCTTGTACAGAGGAGAGACCCGAAGACTTGCACTACAGCCTGAGGTTTATTGTGCTTGCCACTCCTATTCTGAGAGTGATTGGATAGCCGAACAGCCGCACTCTTGTACACGTACAGCACGCCGCTCTGTGAACTTAACCCGGATTATTGTAGGGATGATGACGAAAGGAGTTCGAGGTCCAACGCCGAAAGTTACCCAGCAATTCTGCTTCAATTGTTTGAGTGAAAATCCAGGAAAAAAACCCAACCAGGTAACTTGCCCCAACCAGAATTTGAACCCGGGCCCGCTCGTTTCGCGGTCACACGTGCTAACCGTTACTCCGCAGCGGTGGACCTGGACAACTCTTAAGCCCTGATCCCCTCTCAAAGTGAGAGTCCAAGTTTCGCAACTATGAAGAACAATCGATAATTTAACTGTTTTATAAATTCTAACTTTCAGATTTTATTGACGGGAACTGGTTAACAAAATCTTCTTAACCGAATAATAGCAGGTATTTCCCACATTTATTCTGTGTTTAATTTCCTCTCGAGTGCCATTTATATTGGTTGCTGTTGGTCCAAGGTATTTTAATTTTTCCACCATTTCAAAGGATAAATTTCTCATTTTTATATTTCCAGTTCGTACAATGTTCTTGTTATGAGTACATAATGATATCCTTAGTTTTTTTTTTTTCGGAATTTACTTCCAAAAAATTCAGGTGGCCCAATTTTTTTTCTGAGTCTGTACGTATGGAGTAATCTTCTCAAAATAATATTGGACACAATTTTGTAGCGTCACGTTATACATAATATACATAATATACATAAATTACATACGATTTGTACATACATTACTTAAATACGTACTTATAAATGGCTTTTAAGGAACCCGCAGGTTCATTGCCGCCCTCACATAAGCCCGCCATCGGTCCCTATCCTGTCCAAGATTAATCCAGTCTCTATCATCATATCCCACCTCCCTGAAATCCATTTCAATATTATCCTCCCATCTACGTCTCGGCCAAAGGTCAATGTGGATACATTACATAAATACACACACACCACATACACACACAGAGACACACACATACACATATTACATTCAAACATACATCAATTTCATACATTATACAAAAAAATCCGACGTTCTCGGTCGGGATTCATCAGACGACTCTGCTACAGTAAAAATGTAATCTCGAGACCACCAAGGAAGACTAAATAATTGAGTATTTAAAGCACATATTAACATGAAACTGGAGAGAGGTCACGCAGTCTGTTACTGACAACCAGCTTAACGCCTCTTCCGGTATTGCCTATTGTTTCAAGTAATGATAGAATATTAGCGGGTTCTCGGATGTATTTCAAGGACGCCGAATAGCACGTTTCTTAAAGCGAGTTCTACTGATAGAGAGGTTGTTTGATTCCAGTCTGAAGAATAGATTCTCCGAGCTTAAAGGAATGGGACAGAAAGAGGATAGAATGGAATGAAACGAGGAAACAAAAGAGAGGACAAGCGAGGATAATAATGATAAGAAAATGGAAACGTGAGAAAATGTATTAGCACTCTTCTTTCCCTGATGTAAAGGATTGTAAAGGCATGGGAAGGAACATTTGCAGAAATGTTGTGCTACTCATCACTCATGGGGCAAGATTAATCGTGACCGCGAAGAGATTGTTTAGGGATGGAACGAGAACCAAATGCCGTCATTCAAAGTTTCAACTCACGTGACTAACACAGCTGTTTCCCCATTGCACAGAAAGTGTATCTTAATAAAACAATACAGGAGAAAACATAAAAATGTATAATCAAATGGAGAAGTACCATAATTAGATATGTAGTTAGATAGCAACATCTACAGAGTGGAAAGAGACGTATAAACTTAATTCATACTAGTTACAGATTATGTTATTATATTATTAAGGTCGGCCTCGGTAGCGCAGTCAGTATAGCGTTGGCCTTCTGTGCTCGAGGTTGCGGGTTCGATCCCGGCCCAGGTCGATGACATTTAAGTGTGTTTAAATGCGACAGGCTCATGTCAGTAGATTTACTGGCATCTAAAAGAACTCCTGCAGGACAAAACTTTGGCACACCGGCGATGCTGATATAACCTCTGCAGTTGCGAACGTTGTTAAATAAACCCTTAATTTAAAACTTCATTAAGTGGCAGTGATAAAGGCGACGAGTTTTAAAAAATGATGTGATTGGTAACAATCTTGTTTATAATCTGGTTTAATGAACCGATTAATAACTGTTTTTACAATTTGTATGTAATGCCGATGAAAATGACAATACTAATGACTAGGGATCGTACTTTGTTCCACGAGGCTACAAGGTTAAATATTACTGATTTTTTTTTTTAAGTGGGCGACTCGCTTGCATATGGAAGCGAAGTACTTAACTGGCTACTCACGCGACTCCTATTTCGTCAAGTTGAGCAGAACAAAACATGGACCACTTTAATAAATTACACTAATATTTACAACTCAAATTTTTTACACTATGTACAGTAATATGTGAGGGCGGCAATGAACCTGCGGATTCCTTAAAAACCATTTGTAAGCAAGTATGTACATTAATATACGATATTTTTACTGTTTATTTATAAAGAATATAAGCCTACATTGACCAAATATTATTTTCACCGTTATGTATTGTAACGTAAGGTATTTTGTGCGAGATCGTGCGTATTTGCTTGTTTTCCGCACAGAGCCAATACGCGGTAAGTGTGAAATACCATATTCAGTATTCCCAACGTAACACACATAACAATTTCCCTCTTCTTACCGCTTAAGCGCGACATTCATTTTACTGCTTTAGGCTTTTAACATATTATTTTTAGAGGCATTTAACATAATAATAATTAAAAAATTGGAAACTTACCACTGCAATTTCACCTAAATTGCAATGTTAATTATTGTTTTTTAAATATTTGCAAAAATTAAGTAAAGTCTACTACTCCACGAAACTTATTGCATTCCTGATACAAGTAACATTAAGGAAGCCGTGAAAAAATCAACAAGATTCCAGATGCCGATGTTATTACTGCAATATGTTATATAAATAATATTGTTAAAATATTAAAATGAAAAATAAATCGTTACATAACCTTACCGTTTGTTTTAAGTTCGCATTTATAGACTGGGGGAGAAAAAAGACAGACGTATATCACGGCCTGCTGGAGTATAGTAAACACAGAAAATATTTTATAGCAACAATGTTGAAGAAATATATTTTGGTTTTCCGAAGTTGCCGTCATTAAACAGAAACCAACATGGAGATTTCATTGCAACTAATTAGAAATTCGTCTTTCAAGTATGTAATAAACGATCTTCGCACAAAATAATGTACGATACACGACCGGTATGTTTGTTTTCATGTTCTCGGAAATTAAAAAAAGCTCAACTACGTTTCGCTTTTTCAATCTTTTCCTCGACCATGAAGACGTCAACATACCGCTCTTGTAACGTATATTACTATTATTTAATAATACTATAGCCTACTTATTTTGCAAATATTGTAATATAGGGTGCGGCAGTGGGATATGACGGTTTTATAGCTCTGTTGTAGGACACTCAGGAGGAGTTAAAAGAAAACACATATACTGGAAGTAATCTAGTAGGCCTAAAATGCAATTTATTAATGTCTGATTACTTTTTAAAAACTACATTTCGTAAGTAGCCTCCACGGTTACGAATAAATTCCTGCAATCTGGTATGAAAGTTCTGCATAACTCGCCCCAACAAAACAGACTCGGTGGCACTAATTTTGTTCCTTATGTTTTGTTTCACCTGGATGATGGTGCAAGGCTTGTTGCTATACACCCTACTTTTGAGATAACCCCATAGAAGTTAATCAGCTGCAGTCAGGTCAAGAGATATTGGCGACCAGACAATGTCTCCAAATCGTGAAATTATTCGTCCTGGAAACATGTTTCGCAGACAGTTCATTGAACCATGAGCAGTGTGCGGTGATTACTTCGTATGGGGTTATCTCAAAAGTAGGTTGTATCGCAACAAGCCTCGAACCATTATCCAGCTGAAACAAAACATAAGGAACGAAATTAATGCCATCGAACCTGTTTTGTTGAGTCAAGTTATACAGAAATTTCATAGCAGATTGCATGAATGTATTCGTTGCCATGGAGGCTACTTAAGTGATGTAGTTTCAAAAAAAGTAATCAGACATTAATAAATTGCATTGTACTTCTAGATTACTTCCAGTATATGTTTTTTCTTTTAATTCCTCCTGAGTGTCCTACAAAAGGGCTATAAAAACAGTCACATCCCACTGCCGCACTCTGTATAATAGTGTAAATATGTTCGATCAATGTAAGCCTACTTCCTTTATAATAGCATAAATAGTACAAATAGTGTATTCTAATGTACATAATATAAAAGGACTGTCAAAAACTGACTACTTTCAAAACCCGATTGTAAAAAAACTGTTATTCGTCTCTAGAACATGATCTGACTTGATAAACGAGCGCCCTCAAACTGCCCCAAAGATAGAAATCCAGGTCTGGTGATCTGATCCTGCATGACCTATCTAATGCCTACTGAAATAGCGACTACGATGAATGAACGTGTACTAAAAAGGGACGTGGTGACAGCAGGAAATACAACAGCGTCATACAACTATGGTCTCGCAACCACGGATTACCGACGGAAGGAATGCGAATCAAACACTGCGATAAGGAAGAGCGGGCGAGAGGAAAGGTCACAAGATAACTTTAATTATATGCAAGAGTACAGTCGGAAGAGGAATGACATCGATAGAATCAGTTTTGCGTTGTGATAGTTACATTACGACTTTAGCTTGTTCCATTGCATGTGAATACGTGTCTTGTATCGCATCGCACGGTTTAATTATTTCATTCGTAAAAATATGTTGCGCGTTTAATTAGCTTCGAATTTTTCTCTTGCTACGTTATTTATTTCCACAACGATGTCCTCATTTGTTCATCTTCTTGGAAGAGACAGTACGTCCATCGGCCCTCACCTCTCCCCCCTCGGCGTGCCTACAGTACATACACACGTCAAAACAGACAGCAACGCCACCATTGGTTTTCGGTAATCGTTTCTTGCGCGAGCACCTACGTACAGTAAAGTAAACAAAGTCCTATCAGGTCAGAATCAACCGTAGTGGGGTGTACGAAAACAAACATCTAGAGCAGTCGCTATGTAGCAGAACACGTGACGCAGCCGAAGGTTTTATTGGCCCATGTTTTAATGCCTAGCAAAATAGCAGATTATGCATTAGAATTCTGAAAGTAAGAATTTGCAGGAAAAGTTGTATAGAACAATTTAGTCTTATTTTTACCTCTATATTGCATCCAAAAAGTCTATACAGTTACTTATGAATCACCCTGTAAAATCAACAAAGCGATTAGAAAAGTCGAATGCTATATCTTGTTGCAATGAATACTACAGACGTAACTTCAGAATAATATGGACAGAAATATAACTATAGCCTATATGTTAAATTTGTTACTTATTTGTGTGTTGTACATGTAATATTTAAATCATGAAAAATATCGAGGTAATGTATTAATTTCTTATTGAATAAAGTTTGTACACTGAATATTGTATTTTCTTTCACAATGAGTAAAATGAACAGTAGTGCATAAAGTCATTACTTACTTTTTTAGGCACTAGTGTTTTAAAGGCTCACTTTACGTACTGATAACAGTGGGTAAAATGAAACTTTAAAAAATACGTAGAAAAATCAGTGTAACAACAATACGTAAGTGTGTACATAAAGTCAAGTGTTTTGTTTTTTACTAGAAGGGAAAGAACACTGAATTGAAACTTTACTGTTAGGCTTATTTCTCTTTACTACAAGATTTTCACACACACAGCAATAGCATAGAAGGGGTAGGCCTATGTCTGCAGTAGAAAAAAATCTAATGTTGTGCAATGTTTACATACGGAACAACTGGACAGAGTAATGAGATCGCGCCAACAGTCAGGAATTGAGGAAAAATACGATTTTTATATTACATTGTGTGCTTACCACTGCCAGCCAATGTAATTACTCTATCCGAGTGCCGGTCTTGCTCGCTTCCAGTGGTTGTTTGAGAGTTGGCACCGCACCCTGCATTCGTAACTTATGTGTAATTTGCACATGAAGCATCATTTACGATAGAATGTACTTAACAATGGTAATATATTTTGAGCAAACATCAATCATCAGTCTACAAATTTGGGAGTTCAATTTTCAGCTTATCTAAATTCTACCTAAGTTTAGACAGGAAACTTGAGGATATGTTTTTTTGCGACGCGCTTGCCTTCAAATCGCCTGCAAGGATTTTCTTAATGCATTTTCTATTTCTCCTTGGAAATATTTAATTAAATATGTGGAGATAAATATGGTGGACGCTGGAGTTTCATAACACCTCTTTCACAATATCATAACTATTGACAGCAGTCTTATGACTAGGCCGTTGCGCTTCGTGCGCCTCTGACTTTGAGTACGTCTCAGAGTTGGGGTGAGTTAACGCAGTGTCTTTCGTTTGTTTGTACCCATGCTTATCATCACGATAAGTTAGTCTCAGCATTTGGGTGGTTGAAAGCCACTCCTTTGACTTCGAAACACAACTACGTGCTAAAGACAAATTTAAAGACGTAATTTTCTTTGTTAAAGAAAAATTGCACTATTTTAAACACATTTTATTTTCTGTCTGTAGAAAATATACCTAATATAACACTGACAAGTATCAGCTTTTTTATTTCACTATGTTAATATGATGGTGTATTACATTTGTGTTTTACATAATTTTTCATTTCATATATTGTTGCAGTGAATAACAAACCACATTTTCAAATTTTCAAAGGAGAATGTTACATGTTGCTAAAAACACAGCCTTACAGCTAGAAAAACTTCGTTATATTTCTGTAGAAACAATGAGGACAAGTTTGAAATATTTTACACTATCTTAAAATCTGTATCATTATTAATAAATTTCCTAATTTCAAAATGTCACAAATTTTACATAGAGCTAAATACCTATAAAAATTATCCGGTATTTTTTTCATCTTGTTTGCAACATTTTTTTTTTCCTATTTTGTGTTCCAACTATTCAGTTTTGTTACAATATCATTCACTACATGTTATTTTCTGTCTGTAGAAAATATACCTAATATAACACTGACAAGTATCGGCTTTTTTATTTCACTATGTTAATATGATGGTGTATTACATTTTTGTTTTACATAGTTTTTCATTTCACATATTGTTGCAGTGAATAACAAACCACATTTTAAAAATTTCAAAGGGGAAGGATTGCCTGTTGCTGGAAAACATAGCTTTATATCTAGAGAAACTTCCTTCCACTTCTACAAAAACAATGAGGACATGTTTGAAATATTTTACACAAGCATTATCTATATCAGTCCCGCGCCGTGGCGTCGCGGTCTAAGGCATCCCGCCTAGGACTCGCGTTACGGAATGCGCGCTGGTTCGATTCCTCATGGGGGAAGAAATTTTCTCATGAAATTTCGGCCAGTATATGGGACCGGTGTCCACCCAGTATCGTGATGCACTTGGGGAGCTATGATAGGTAGCGAAATCCGGTTGCGAATACCAGCTATAACGGCTGGGGAGATCATCGTGCTAACCACACGATACCTCCATTCTGGTTGGATGATCGTCCACCTCTGCTTCGGCAAGTGGGAATGAGGCTGTAGCGCCACGGATTATTATTATTATTATTATTATTATTATTATTATTATTATCATCATCTATATCAAAATCTGTATCATTATTACAAATTTCCTCATTTGAAATTAAGTCACAAATTTCGTCCTCGACATCTTGCTATTATTCATCTTTACAAGACGTTGAATGTTGCCTGTTACGAAAACGTTGAATGTTGCCTGTTACGAATTACGGTCGTAATGTAATCGATCAACTAAAGTTCACTGCTGAACGAAACACACTGAACTCTCCCACCCCAACGCAATTACGTACCGGTACCTAAAGTCAGAGGCGCATGAAGAGCAATGTAACGGCATACAATTCTTAGCCCTACTTACGACTATCGAAATGGCAGGGCTTCGATGCATTGAAATTCACCTGTGGAGTCACATGAAGACCATCGTGTACGGAACATCAGTGGGCAATATACGAGTAGATTACCTAGTTAGAGAAACATGCTAAAAACGAACTAGAGATGGTCCAAGGAGCAATGTTAATGTGGACGAAGAAATTCGCCCTTCTAGTATGCTTAGTACTCTGGCTTTTGTGAAGATTTCTATTATAATAATCCATGTCCAAACCTGAATTAGAGGTTTCAACTAAACATCATTTGCCTACATACATAATTTGTTTAACGTTTTCTGCTGCATAGCTCGGGAATTTTGGAAAGATCACCATTCAAAATAGGCAACCTCGGTATCAAAGGAGAAGTTATTTTTTTGGAATGTGCATAAGGAAAATATTTCTAAATAATAAAAAACATAACATATCTGACTAAACTGATTAATATTACTATTTCAGTACACACCCACACATCAATATTCGGGATATGACGGATTTATCTATGTTCAATGTCTCAAACTCTAACTAAGCCCGTCAATCCACTGGCCAACCTTCGATTCGCGATTTATTAACTTCCATTTTATATAGTCTGAGATATTTACAGTGATGGTGTTCACAAGACTTTTGGGCATTATTTAATCGTAAGCTGAGACTTAATATCCACAATGTTTCGAAACTGCATAGAGGTTCCATCGTTAGGATAATATTGTTGAAAATTCGATGCTGGAAAATCTGGAAGCGTCGTCAGTTTAAATTCCTCTTCTACTTCGTATTATTATTTCGAATATATTAGTTATAATCCAACCAAGAGCTATGTCGTCGCGGGAGATGTTTATTCACCACGTATAGTCGCGTTCGCTGCCAGTGTAGAGTTCATTGTGCGTACTTATGTCGAAAGAAAAATGTTATGCTGGGTGAACAATCCTCCGCGCGTCCGCTTTCCGCTTTCTCTGATTGGAAGAGTAACGCCTATAACAGCTGTGATCGAGTGTCAGGAAGTCCGCAGTAAACCTACTTACAGTTTGTCCTCTAATTTGTTACTAATAAATACTTAAAAATGAACACTTAAAAATTAAAGTGAGTGAAAGCAACTTACTCGCCCATTTCAAGCAAGAGTTTTTAACTTCAGTAGCTGTTCAAACAGAGCTATAGGAAATTCCTATTTCCTGAGGAAGACGAAATGATATTCTATGGGAATTTTTCAGGGCCATGTCCAATGCTATCTAGAATTACTTCTGTGAGCACTTGAACGTGGCTGCCTACGCTTCTTATCAAGAACACTTCCTGTTTCAAGAAATTTATTTATTAATCTTTGAAACGAACTTCGATTTGGAACTTGGACAACAGGGAATCTCTCTTGAAATTATCTCCTTATAGCACGAGCCGATTCCGTACATGAATACTCTTTGGGTAATAGAATACCTGAACTTAATTAATAAACTGTAATACGTCGCCTAAAGAACACGTGCTTATCTTACATGAGTAGAACTCAAACTGACGCCTGACAATGGGATTTCATGAAGTCGGTCCTAAGTACTCCTTTTATATAATATGAGCTCATCCCTAATGATTACATAGACTCGCTCCCGTCCAGGTATAAACATCTTCCTTCCCATTTTATAAGACTTAGTAGGACTGACACATGGGCTCACTCCGTATAAACATTTTCCTTCCCATTTTATGCAGAGTTAAAAAGGTTTGATACAGAAGCTTACTTGGTGCAGAGTCACTACGTCAAAAAAAAAAAAAAAAAAAAAAAAGGATATGGTAAAATCTAAAAAGGTAAAAGTTAAAAAGCAACGCTTCTAACAAAGTCGCATCTTGTTATTGAATGTGTTTTACATTCTATCATTTTATGCAATATGAACGTCTCTTTTTCGTGGGCTTTATTACTCTGTTTTTCGTTTTGTATTTGATTAGAAGGTGTATGTCACTTTGAATGTTCTTTGAAACCTATAAACCTGGTTTAGGGAAGATACGATTAGTAGATCGTTTCAAATATTTGAGCTCCATTATTGACAAATCGGGCACGTGTAAGGAAGATTTTAAAGGCCATATACGTCGAGCAAAGTGTGCTATTCGAACACTTAATGGAGTTTTTTGGGGTAGAGAAATTAATCATAGAACAAAAAGGATGATTTTAAATGCTATTGTTGAAAGTATTCTCAACTATGGAGAAGTATGGGTATTGACTCAGAGACAAAAATAAGTGTTAAATGCAGTGGAAATAGATGGATTGCGTAGGATTTGTCGAATCTCTGGATTACAAAGGGTTCCAAATGAAACAATATGGAATGAGATGGAACAAGAAGAAACACTAGTGGAACGAATAGAAAAGAAAACGTTGCAATGGTATGGCCATGTTCAGAGAATGCCAGAGGATAGATGGCCCAAACAGATTATGTCCATATGGGAGGAAGAAAAGGCAAAGACCTCGCAGGATCTGGAGAGATGGAGCAGCCAGGGTAATGCAGGAACGGAATTTGAAAGAAGGCGACTGGCAGGACAGAACACTTTGGAGGATGCCAGCAGGAAGCAACGCCTGAAAAGGGGAGATGGCTTTAAAAGTAAAAGTGAAAAAAGTGAGTGAAACTTCAATTAATTGAAATATATGTGGATGCGGTTTGTAGAATAATCCATTCAACTTAGCATGGAACGCTTCGCAATTATTTGTGGTACGGACGGAGCTTTCTGAGAAATGTGCCTACATGTCTGGAGGGAAAGTATTGTCTTTTATTTTTATTTTATTAGGTTATTTTACGACGCTGTATCAACATCTCAGGTTATTTAGTGTCTGAATGATATGAAGGTGATAATGCCGGAGAAATGAGTCCGGGGTCCAACACCGAAAATTACCCAGCATTTGCTCGTATTGGGTTGAGGGAAAACCCTGGAAAAAACCTCAACCAGATAACTTGCCCCGACCGGGATTCGAACCTGGGCCACCTGGTTTCGCGGCCAGACACGCTGACCGTTACTCCACAGGTGTGAACAGTATTGTCTTCATCTGTGTAATTTTTAATACGTAGTCCACGACCTTCGAGGGGAAGGGGGGTTGGAGCAAGTTCATAAAAAATGTAGAACGCCTCAAGAAGGTAAATAACTTCCGCGCGAGAGCGACTTCAGTTGTCGTTTCTTTCGTACCATCCCTGATTTGGAGTGACTTCGTTAGCAGCCGACACAACCTTGAGCGAGAATTTATAACCGGCTTAGCAACTGGTTCCGCCGACCAGCAGGAAGCCGTGATAGCGTGGGCGCGCGAAGAATTGTTCACCCAGTACAATGTGATTAAATTTTGTGACATGGAGAAGACTGCTGGACTTACAATACCTGTAAAGAACACAATATTACGTGTTGCAGTCTTTCAGAATTTCATAAATAGGTTCACACACTTCGGATGTCTGATGAAAGAGTGCACTTTGATACAGGAAACAGATGTATCAGTGAATATTACTTAAAGGATAATATTCAAGTGCGTTACAACAATAAAAATTATACAAATATCCCATACATATTCAATTGTTGCATACCAACTTAAAATCTCAGTGTTACTGGATGTGGTATGGATGTGCTCTGTAATTTGACTTTCTTAATCTTCTTAACAGATAATCGAAATCGTTTACCAACATTCGTGTAACATTTTTATAGAAATGCTCGATCTTCCTCCATACAACTCTTCGAGCTCAAGTAGCATTCACCAGGAAACCAAGAATTATGAAAGATGAAATTGCGTGTGTGTAATAAAGAAGTTGCGCCACATAATTGGCGTACTTTGTGTAAAAATTAAATGCAACTTCCTTGTTGTGCCATTTTTTAAGATGCGAAACTAAGAAAATTGCAAAATTCCGTGCCATCATTGGCTTATGTGTAAACGTGAAGCGAAAAAAGCAAGTCAAAAATTCATGCAATTTTTAAGTTTCAGCGTGGATGGGAACCTTTTCGCTAGAATTTCTAAATAGACACCAAACTTTATCGGAGAGAATAGCAACATCAAGTACAGTAAAGGAGCAGCCGCAAGACTATTTTAATAAGCCCCTTAACTTCATCTATTCACGTAGCAATACTATGTTGCCTGGCAACCAGATGGGGTGCCGAGGTTCATTACGAGAAACGTGGCTCCTCACTTTCAGTTCTTAATTATGACGATGGAATTTTTGGAATGACGCAATAATTATGACGCATTCCCGTCTGGTTCCATTATTGCGTGTCTAAGTGTTAAGCCCCGCGACTTTTCCCATCTTCCTGCACGTAACTTATTCATTGATTGTGCTCCGTAATTAACACTAATTAGAGTGCAAGAATGATCTAACAGACATCAAAATATACGTAAAGTATTAATGTCCCTTTAGTGGAAGATAAAGACAGCCCGTGATGTAAATAACGAGTAGGTCTATGTAATTCACTCAGCTCCAGATTACTTCTGTATACGGTATTTTAACTCATTCGGCCTTAGAAGAAGATATGATGGGTACTGCAAGCAGAATTAGTAAACAAATACAATTTATTTACTTACAAATGGCTTTTAAGGAACCTGCAGGTTCATTGCCACCCTCACATAAGCCCTCCATCGGTCCCTATCCTGTGCAAGATTAATCCAGTCTCTATCATCATATCCCACCTCCCTCAAATCCATTTTAATATTATCCTCCCAACTACGTCTCGGCCTCCCCAAAGATCTTTTGCCCTCTGGCCTCCCAATTATCATTCTATATATATTTCTGGGTTCGCCCATGCGTGCTACATGCCCTGCCCATCTCAAACGTCTGCATTTAATGTTCCTAATTACGTCAGGTGAAGAATACAATGCGTGGAGTTCTGTGTTGTGTAACTTTCTCCATTCTCCTATAACTTCATCCCTCTTAGCACCAAATATTTTCCTGAGAACATTATTCTCAAACACCCTTAATCTCTGTTGCTCTCTCAAAGTGAGAGTCCAAGTTTCACAACCATACAGAACAACCGGTAATATATATGTTTTATAAATTCTAACTTTCAGATTTTTTGACAGCAGACTAGATGACAAAAGTTTCTCAACCGAATAATAACACGCATTTCCCATATTTATTCTGCATTTAATTTTCTCCCGAGTGTCATTTATATTTGTTATTGTTGCTCCAAGATATTTGAATTTTTCCACCTCTTCGAAGTATAAATGCAATTATTTGTTTTAATTACATTTTTATTATTTCACTATATGTAGAGAAAAAATTGTACTGAAGAGATCCAATACCGAAACGTTAAAATTAATATTTCCTGCATACTTTGCGCCGAAAAAATAGTTCACACACGTCGCGTCGTCGATTTACATATCAATACGCTCAACATAAGTTACTAATGTTAATGAATTCTAATTTAACCCCTTCAGACCTGGTGTACATTATAGTATACAGCGTTTCCTTTTGGAATGTCTTCGATACTTTTAAATATTTTGAATAATTCAGTGTGAAGAAATGGAGAATATTATTTTTGAAACATTTCTATATATGAATTAAAAATAAAATTTAAAATTGTGGGGCCCCAGGGGTCAAAATTGTCCCCAAATTTTTATTTCCTCTGAAGACTTGATTTGGGAATTTTGGATCATCAGAATGATTAAGTAACTAGTTTTTTTTTTCAAATTTTTTAAAATATAAATTCCGGTGTGAAGGGGTTAAGATGAGATTTTCAAAATGGACTGAAATGACTATTTTTAAATAAATAAAGAGTTATCTGTTTTTCACACTCAATTATAAAAACAGAGATTGTTTTTCCTTTTGAAACGCTTGCTTTCATGTGTTGTTAGTCGTTTCACAAGTAACATAGTAACAGTCTGTTTACTAGACTAATAACTTTAAATACATATTTATATTGATATAACAGATCAATTTTCCTGAACAGTAATGCAATATACGAGTGGTCTCAACACACCAAGAGTTATCCCATGATGGTCTGAAATAAGGGACTTAGTTCAAACCAAGAAGATACAGGTGTGCTAGCGAAAAATGGAGAGAAGATCGTTGGACATCAAGGCCAAGGACTAAGAGTAGAAAAAAGGAGAAGAAGCGGTATGGAAGACCCAGCGACGGAGCACATCTTCTCAAATGGTGATTGGAAGGTCACGTAGTCAAGTGCACGAGGAAAGATGGGCCTCACTCACAATGGCCTGCCTTCTTTTTCTTTATATTATATCACTGTTTTCACACTACGTTTAGGCCTATCTCACAGGATGCGACCTTAACTATATCAATGACTTTTCTTTCTTTAATTTCTGTTTGAAGCCGACCATCTAATTTTATTCCTAGATATTTGAATTCCTCACATCCTTTAATCACTTCTCTACTTCTAACGTTAAATCATTAATTTCTTTATTACCATTTGCTATATAATTAGTTTTATACATAATTCTTTTTAGTCCCCAGTTATTACTGTACATTCTTCTTTCAATTTTCTTATCACAGTATATGTTATATCTTCTGATTGAGGTTCTGGCTGATATGTAGATATATTATCAGACAATACATCCCACTTGATGATATGTGTCGGAGGAAGAACAGCTGTTTGTATGCATCTGAAATCTGACTAGTATAATATGTAGCTAGTCGGCGATGTATGCAATGAAGGGGGAAAGAAACACCCTACCTCATCATAAATGGTGCTGCGTTGGTATCACTCGTGAGGTTCGGACCTGTCTTCGGACAGTTGACTAAAAAATAAAAAAATATGTTAACTCACAATCTTGAGCCATCTGTGTAGCTCGGTATGCTAAACCTCTTGCCTGCCAATCCGGAGTTGCACTCGGGCGCGGGTTCGATTCCCGCTTGGGCTGAATACCTGGTTGAGTTTTTTCCCCAGATTTTCCCTAACTGTGAGGCCAATGTCAAGAAATTATGGCGAATCCTCGACATCATCTCACCAATCCTATAGACGCTAAATAACTTAGTAGTTGATACAGCGTCGTTAAAAAACTTACTAAAAATCATAATCGTCCGCTATTACCAGCCGACGGTCTCCAAATTATAATCTATACACAGTATTTTCTCCATTATATTCATACTTTTGAATTTCCTCTTTCACATAGCTTCTTAAATATACATTTTGAATAAGTTTACGAGAGGCAACAATTTTGACGTAAACCTTTATTAACGAGAAATAGATAATCTCGCTTCTATTTTCAATTTAGTTGTAGAACTATGGTGTAATTTCTTAACATTTTTATTTATTTATTATTTACTTATTTATTGTAATATTATTTTAAAATTTTCATCTTTGCCTAATTGCACACTATCCAATGCCTTTTTCATATCAATGAAGTTTGAATGCCAAACTTGATTTAATGCAATTATTTTTCAATTATCTGCCTAACACAGAAAATAAGACCAACAGTTGACCTTCAAATTTTGACACGTAATTTTTCACAGACCTAAATTTATATTATTATTCCAGATAATATTTTAATAATTCAAAAATTCCTTTGCAGATCGAAAAGTTACAGTTGTTCGGATAAAATTTCTGCACATTTAAAGGACAAAACTAAAATTATTTCAATTATTTATTATCATAATACACTGCTCTCTAAAAGTGACTGAACATATTGGGAACTCAATCAATAGCTTTCACAAAACAAGCTATGAAATATTTAATATAAAACCGTTGTTATCTCAAGAAGGAAGCAAAAACGAGCAAAATTATATTCAACTTTTTTTCTCTGAAATATCTCGAAGAAGAGCTCCTTGAAATTAACGACATTAATTACGGTTCACCGTCAATATTCCACTATTACTCAGTAACTATTGCACTCATATTGCTTTCAATTTTTCTGTTTCGTTGGCATATACATACGCATTTATGTCTGTTAAAACGCATAGAACGTGTTTATGATTGCAAAACCATAGTCAACCAAGCTAGTTAACAAGAGACGATATGGACACGAAAATATTTTTTAAATGTATACGGAATCGTCATCTTGTTAACTATCTCGCTAAGTGTATTACAAACAGTAGCCGTGTAGAACGCAGAAAAGTCTTTGAGATCACATCCAATATGACGTAGACTGCGCTATATTGTGGCCAGAAATAGCTCCACTTTACCATGGTCACTGTTTATATGCGCATTTGGCTTCCAATCATTTATAAAAAGAATTCTGCGTCTAAGTTGCATACAGGAAATAGTAAACATACAGCCGTGGCGAGAACGTGACTCGCGAGACATTGTGGCTCGCAGTGATAGCTGTGCATTTAGCTTGCTTCTAACCTCCGCCAACCCCCACCCTCTCACTCACTGGAGTCAAACTCAGTTCCATTTGTATTTGTCTCTGACCTGCGAATGGCATATGTCTATCTTGAAACTATGTACGAAAGTTCCAAGTAGGAGGAAGGACGCATTTTTTTGCTGTCAACATGATGAGAATATTAAATGTATGATTTGTTCACAAGTATTACGAGGAAAACGGTTGTATAACATAAAACGGCATTATACATGTTACTGATGAAACATTAAAAGGTTAAGTGTTATTATTGTCATCATCATCATCATCATCATCATCTCTGTACGTCTACTCTCTTTCAGCAGATGTACGAATAATGCGGTTAGCTCTTCAATTTGAACTCACTGATTTACTATGTGATGTCAAATGAAAGCTAAATGTACCATAAGGACTTGACAAATGTTGAACTTTCAAATCTTTGCCAAAAAATAAATATCCGAAGCTTCGTTCTCTCGCTTGCTCTGTTGAAGCCATGTTCGCTACAACTTACGTTTGTGAAATATATTTTCAACAATTAAAATAGTAAAAACAAACATCACATATTCATAATATGAGGTCCCGGCATAGCTCAGTTGGAAAGAGCGCTCAGAGCACTGAGAGGTCCCGGGTTCGATTCCCGGTGCCGGAACGAATTTTTCTCGAATTAATGGTGATAGTAAAAACCAAATTTAGATCACGACTGACAGACAAATACCTTCGTGATCAACTACGACTGGCAGTAAGTGACATAATTCCTGATTTTGAAACTTTGTCGCAGAGACATTCTGAAGACAGTTAATTTTAGGTTGTGATATTGTTCATTTCTTGTTCGTTACACGTACTAAACATTAGTTTGTAGCCTTGTACTGTATAAAATTACATTTAAGTGCTTGACGTAAGGAAAACGAAAATCTGTAAATAAGTCAGACAGTTGCTTCAGTTCCCCTTCGGGTGTCCGCCTCCCTCCATAAGTGCAGGTTACACAGTGGCTCAGCGCACGATTACATTTTCGCCACCGCTGTGTTACGCTGATCAGATCCTACGACACGATATAAACACGGGAACTTTGCGACCAATCAAAACATAAATGCTTATTTTTAATGCGTGGTTTGGTTTTGAAGATAAGTAATGTTTATGTAAGCGCTACTTGACTGACCGCGAGCAGTCACACATGAACTTAACATGTGATGACAGCTTCTTTAATCATTCTATTAACATGACTTTTTTTCAACATAAAGTAGAATCTATTTAGATGATTTCATACACTGGAAGTACCCACTTTTCTCTTCAAGAAAAAAGTTTATCGCTGATCGCTTTTCTACTTCAAAAATATATCTTCCCACACTACAGTAGTATAAAATAAACCTCAGTTAAGAAGTCTTACATTTGTTATATTGCGGTCACTCAAACGTCTTAAAATCTGCAAAAAATACTCTTCAACATTCTTTTATCCTTATTAGAATATGATTACTACTTTTTGAGTTATTATTAAGTATAAAAAATTAAAATATATTCTGCTTCATTGAAAGACTACGTTAGTAACGCCTTCTCCCGTTACTGGCTGAAAATTAGGAAGGAGGAGGTAAATAGTATATTGTGTTCTTCTTTAAGATTGACGTATGCGCAGACCAACGGAGTTTTCTAAGTTGTTCCCCTATAGTTTAACTCATGTAATTGACTTACTGACAATGAAGGCAGCAATGTAAGTAAAAGAACAAAATAATGTGAGTTTAAAGACAAAGATTTTATGAGAAATGGATGAACTTGTACACGAAGAAGATTAAAAGGTTATACCGTCAACCATTCACGAATCGGATAGGGGTAGTGGAGTCGGATACTATGCATAATTTACATTATGAAAAGATTATTTTACGTTATAACACTTGTTCTTAGCAATTATGATAAAATAGTCATTAAATAATACAAGTGTTACATGATTTACAAACGATTGAATTTTTAAACGAGTCCTGTCGGAATTAATAGAATATTTAAAAAATATATAGTAAACAATTTTTGAAGGGAAAATGTTTGTCTAACTTTTGTAAAATAAATCTCCCATAATAACGTAACTGTATTGAAAAATGTAACAAAATATTTAGAATATCGTAAGCATGGAGAAATAGTTACGAATGTAGGCCTAAATTATACAAGCACGTTCGAAATAATGAGATTTTTTTTTAATCCCTTGTTGAGAGACAGAGTTGAGATATTCCATTTGAAGTCTGACACACTATTCACTGGAAGATTCCTCCGATGAATGAACGGAGATACCATTGGAGGCCCAAATAAGAGTACGAAGTTTGAGGATCCAAAAAGGGCGACTGGGTTCTGATAAAACGCACCACTGACAATGGTGTTACCGTTAGACATTATGTTGCTCGTGTAGACAAGGTGTTATCAGTTAAGGGGCTGGAAATAAGCTGTCAGCGTATTCCGAATCTCACCGGTCCGGTGGCATCAATGACGTCACGTTGCAGCGAAATAAGGAACAAAACTGCTGGGAGGATCGATGGCTGTCATGGCGACTGTACAAGTTGTTGTCTGTGCTACGCTAGCAAAATTTTGCGAAATTTTCGTATTCCCATCTCGTTCAAAGAAAAGATAGCATAAACAATGTATTTCTTGAACCAGTAGTAATAACGGGTCCGTTGACATGTTCGCTCATAAGCCATTAACATATTGTTTTTACGTTGTGCTCATTACAAATAATACAGCAGAACTAAAGCAGAACACATCGCCATGACACAACAGTGCACGATGTTATTCGTCTGCTAATTCCCGCCCTATACAAGAACCAATCAGATTCACTGATGGCGGCTGATGGATACTGCCACCACCTCTGCAAGTTGATGGCACCGGTGCGACACCGGTGGAGCATCAATGACGTCATCGGTGGAATTCGGAACACCGCGATGCCATCGGATTGCTCACCGGTGAGATTCGGAATACTCGCTGTGCTAAGTATCTTAAGAAGAGCAATAGGATTTGGAGGATAAACTAATCACTGATTATGTTCAAATTGAAAGAAAACTCGATCCGTCAATATTTTTTTCTGCAAGTTCTATGTATACCAGTAATCAGGTGACAGGCTTTAGTTTCAGAGTAGAATTCCAAGGATACAACCTGTAACTAGTTTGTGAGTTCCAGGATTCAAATTTGTAACTTTTACATCCTGTTTCTTACTAGTTGTGTCCTCGTCCTCATTTATAAATTCATTGTTTAATAAAATCTTCAAAATATTTTATTAATATAAGTTAATTCTTAATAATATTTACTTTTAATTTTAGAAATAGTACAGATCATTTCTCATCCAAATTTAAAGTTATTTTTCCTATGAAAAAAATCGTTCTTCTATTCAATGGTGTGTCCGAAACCAGAAGGTAATGCATGGTTTAGTCGTTTCTGTGATAAATATACAGAGTGTAAGGGGTATAAATGATACTGCTTTACGGAAGCGGGAGAGATTAAAATTTTGAATTAGAAAAAATGTTCGTGTGATTTTGTGCAGTAAACCATTATTGGTTCTTTTTTAGACGTACAATAAAAATGGAGCAATATTATTAAATAAAATGGAAATTTACCATTATGTTCTCTTAATGAGATTGAAAGTTGGTATTTGCTGCTCGTTTTATGTAAAAAAAATAGTTGCCCTGGTCCGCCCCTGCATTAGAACACAGCAACTGTTTTGTACCGGTATGTCTGTATCCGCTTGAGCTAAACTTGTAAACTTGTAAACCCCTACTCCCCATCCAGCAACGTTGTTTAACGTTTAATATTGTAAACTTTAATAATTTGTTAAATATTGCAATTATAAAAATTTTTAAGGACATTTTTTCTTTCTTATGACATGAATAATCATCAGTTAAAATAATGGCACTTATACTCCTTACACTCTGTATATGACCGTTTTCACGGGTTAAGTCGAACACCTACAAATAACATTTTTCAGATGCTACCATGCATTTTAGTGGATTGACAATTATGTCACCATACTCGTATAAAAGAAAGCGCGTTAATACGATGGTTTGGAGTAGTTCACTCTAAATGCATAATGAAGGAATATTTTACACAAAATAAAGCAGAAAGTGTCCGAGTCCAGACTGGTTGACAACGGAAGCACAAACGGATGTAGGCCTATGTCAACAGTAGAAGTGAATATAATGAAACGCAAGGTGAAACAACACATTACAAAAGAGATGGTGCTGTCATCTAGCGGTTTGAGCACGAATTGACCTTGAACGCCTAGAGACTGTTCTGCCATCTAGCGACTCGAGAAATATTAGTAATGGGAAAAAAAAGTTCATTCATTGAACAACAGAATTAGTCATCTAATTATCATATCAGATAAAGTTAGTTAATGGTATCATCTGAACAGTAATGTATGCAGCTTCTTTGCATTTTTATGGTTATGAAATAGGAGTCGTTCGGTTTGCAAACTGGAGATATTTTGCAGTTTATTTTGTGGTCAGTCTTAAATACATGTTGCACTATTCTGAATTGGTTAACGAGGCATTGTTTTACCTCTAGTCCATATATTCAAATAATCTTACTTTCAGTAGCCGATGCGTGACATGAATTTCAACACTTTTAATCATTCCAACCAGAGCCTTCTTAAGTTACAAGCCGGAGCCATACGTCGGCAACACTGTAATTAACTGTCAAGCGGAGGCCTTCAATCTACAACATGTGTTTGTGCTAATGCCGATTTTCAATGTAATTAATGTTAGAATGTAAGTGTGTGTCGATGGAATTATGTTCGCGGTCGTACTAACGTTAATTTTTTATGTATTATAAAGCAAGTGCGTGTTGGCAATAAAAACACGACAATAAATGAAAATATGACTGGAGTCTTTAGAAATTTTTACGGTTATTATTAACGACAAAGTGATTGACAATTTTTCTAAATATTAAATATTGTATAAACTACATTTTTATAGTCTTGCTTGTAGTTCGTGATGTACCAGAATTCTGGCCAAATCGTTGGCTCTCGCCTGCTATATCAATAAAGTTACGCCGTTGATTTTCAAGTTCATTGTAAACAGTTATTTTTTGAACCCATAAGTGTTGCAGTTTTCTTGAAGATTGGGAATGCCTGCTGTATGTCAGAAACTACCTATAATTTGTAGATACATACACTCACTTTGTTGCTTTTCAAGGCTTGTTTATTAATATTATTTCTTTTGTAATAAATCAAGTTCTAAACATGTCTCTTTTCACTTCGTATCTACAGGTTTTAAAGTCCACTGAGTTTACGTTAATTGGTACATACTTAATGATGTGTTTTGTTACGTATTATATTATGTTTCTTCATAGATATTTATACTTGGCCTAACTGTATTTACATCCTCATACTTTATTATAATATGTCAATAGTTTCCTCTGTTTAGCCTAAATTTTTATTTTACTTCCATACTTTACATTCTTAGCTTGTTTTCTGTAGTTATATTTATTTAAAATTATATTTTAAAAAGTTTATAACAATAATTTAAGATAACAGTATTGTTATGGCGAGGTTCAAACTAAAACTGGCTTCCTGGGCATCTGAAATATTTATAGAAAAGCAAGACAGATAATCACATGGAATTAAAATGTATATGATATCCTAGACCTTTCAAGTCAGAAGTGAAACAACACAAAGCGGCAAAACATTGTCAATTTACTAGCCACATAATGGTTAATTGATTGGAATAGGGTATTGCGAAAGTACGTCGTTATTTTATTTATTTTTGGTACAAGTATAATTTCTTTAAGTATTTATTTATTTTTCCTTGTACCATCAATAAAAATTATGCTTTTAATTTTTTTAAGTTATAAGTGGCTGTATGCAAGTACTTACGTGGTATTATGAAACTCAAATAAAGTACCATTTCGGATTCCGTAATAAATTACGTACATCAATACACTGAATCTTGATCATATGCACTTATTTTTGTATCAGTTAATGTCGAAAATGTACAGTTACCCTTAAAAAGAATGAGACGATTCTTGGTTGTCGGAAGTTAAAGTTTTACAGCGCGGTTCACTCGATATCGACGTATAACGATAAGTACCATGACAAATAGAACAAGAATTGTTACAAGGACCACAACAAGGACAAGGATCAGAATAAGGATCACGAAGAAGACAGTCATTTAAGGCCACGATTTCACAACATAGCTCGGGTAACAAAATATCATTGCTTCTCTGTACCGAATGGCAAATGCCTGCTATCGGATCTACATTCTGGACTGCTGCTGTCACTGTCTTGTCTCGGTAGCTCATATAGCAGCGTGTCGGTTCCACCGTATAACCGAAATGTTTCGTGTTCGATCCCATGTAAAAATATTTTTTTTATTGAGGTATAATTAATTTGTTCAGAGTTCCTCGACTGTATAATTTGTCGAAAAATATGGAATATTTTATGCCCAATTTTTTTATCTACAAGTGGGCTGAATCTCGTCAAAAAGTAAATAAATCTTTCTTGGAAGTTAAAAGTATTCTTCCTCAAACAAAAATCATAAAAAACAAAAAGAGACACGTTAACTTAAAATCTTGTACACATACCATCATACATTTCACCAATCGAAATCCACTCGATTGGTAGCGAAGGCAAGATGGTTGACAGCTTGTGCTTCCCCCAATATTTCCATTTGTGCAGCCCTCCGGCTCCTAATACCGCGGTTCCTCAACCTGCTGATCACAGTCTGTGAAGAACCAGGAAAGTTAGATGCTGCTCTTATTTCGTTAGCAGTCCGAAAGGGGTCCAGTCGAACTGTCTCGAATAAGAGAGCATCCTCTTCCAATGAAGAAATCCGCGGACGCCCAGGAATAGGGCGATTTTTGACTTCCCCTGAATTTTGTAACAATGAACCCCCTCGCGGCTGTACTTCCAGGAACACCGACCAAACGGCCAGCAGATCTAGCCCCATACCCAGCCTCAACTAGAGCTATAACTCGCTGTCTCATGTCACGTCGGTACGCCATTACGATGAGAAATGAGGGATGACGATAATACTTTAGTGTAGGCAATGACTATTTAACGTTATATAGAATTATTGAAATAACAGGCATCTTGCATAGTAAAAGTTAATAAATCAACCCTGAATTAAATATTTCAATAACAGAATATAACAGGAAGTCCAATTATTGTTGCGAAACTAATCAAATTAAATCTAATTACGTTAAGTAAACAAATCCCAAGTTATAACACCACATTGCTACAGCTAAATTCTATGTTATTAACATAAGCATTGTATAGGTCCGTGCTTATGCGTAGGACGACAAAACCAAACATCGAAAGTGCGAATGTTGCCGCGGAATGTAACTTCTTGCTTTTTATAATGTAAATCAGACTTCTAACTACAATCATTCATATTTCTTACATTATTTATTAATATTTATAGCCAACATTGAATTTGTAAAGAAAAGACTTTATAAATCTCATATGGAATTTGTGATCTGTAGAGACATAAACATAGATTAACTCTCGGAACTTTTCCGTAAAAGTAAATTAAATTCACTCCTTGAAACTGGAAACCTTAGTCGTAGAGCCATTTTCCCACCAGTATACAAGCTGAAGTAGCACAGCCATTGATAAAAGTTTTGTACACAGAATTAGACTGAATTCCTATTCGACAGAACCTATAATCAATGGCTTGTCTGAACATGATAAACAAATCCTAAGTGTTTCCAATGTCACTGAACAATTTCAAAATATTAATTTAAAAACTAAAAAAGAATCGTAAATGCTGTATCTAGTGACTATTTACATTTATGTCTACAAAATGAATCTTGGAAAAACGCATATGATACTGGTACTTCTGATATTAAGAGTGAATGTATTGTATTTTTCACTTTAATTTCAGAATCAATTTAGTGGATGTTCTCCACTCAATGTTGTGAAAAAATTCAAAAGTAAAAACATGTAGATAACGCAGGGACTTAAAACTCTCATGTATTAAAAAGAAGAATCTATATGTAATGAGTTGCAATGTAATGATCCTCAAGTTCTTAAATACTACAAGAAGTACGGTGTAATTTATCAAACATTATGAAAGAGGGAAATAGAATACATTCGAATAGAAAACTACAACATTCAGATAATGCAATTAAAGCTACTCGGAATATTATTGAAGTTAAACTTGTAGATATTCTAAGAAAGAAAATATTTTTTCATTAAAACCAGTGATTATAAACTAGAGGATCCCAAATCTATTGCGAATTCTTTTAATGTCTTATAGTATATAGTACAGAAATATTATTGACAACTTAAACATTCAAGATTTTGCAAAAGATACTGCAATTGGTTATTTAACAGATGCATTTAATAATTAGTATTAATATATGTAATTGGTCAATAACTGCAACAGTGCTTTTTCATTCAATCATAACATGAATAAAATTGAATGCACATTAAATTAAACACTATTGCAAACACGTAGATAAAATAGTTAAAATCTACTGAAGGGGTGAGAATGAAATAATCCAAAGCCACAATTTTAACAAAAATTGTTTTGGGGGAGTGCAATTCTTACACATATGGGAAAGCTACTAATAAAATATTGTAATAACTACTCAACAAATGACATAGCCTAAGGACTCTAAACCTTTGTAAAAGTTAGTCTGTGTGGCTTAGGAATATTTTTTTTAATTTCATTTTAATTGTTAATTTTTAATATATATGCATTGACATGGTATGTGTGTGTATGTATAAATGCATTCATTAGATTAACGTTTACAATATTATAACTTGTAATTTTGTATTGTCTGTGATCATTAACACTTACTCTGAGGACTTTGTAAAACTCTATTTCAACGTTATTTAGCTATTTCAAAGTTATTTAGGCAAAAAAAAAATCGTTGTGTGGACTAGGAATCGAACTCGCACTCTTCTCCACGAGACGCAGAAGTCTTAGCGTCTAAGCTATTGAAACGACACGAAAGCTTTCCTTTCTGTGCGGAGTGTCGATCAAGTCATGAAGGTCCATTGTCGATTTAACTACATGATTTATGTATATATTTATCTTTTATTTACGTAATATTATCATATTTTTTGCAGTTTTTGAAGTGAATTTCGGAACGATGCTAGTAACAAACCAAATAGCCTGAATTTAAGTAACTCAATATTCGTTATCTTGTGTATCAGTGCTCTGGTCTCCGATCATGCGCAGTGTCTTACATCTGAGACTTAGGAATATTCAATCGTCTCATCCTTTTCTATGGAAACTGTACATGTGACAACGAAATCAAAGCACTAAAACGTCAAACGTCATGCCTTTATTTCGCCTCCGCCCGCCTCCACTCAGCGTTGCCAAACCTACCCATACTCCGGCTTGTAACTGAAGATGGCTCTGTTCCAACTAATCGCAACAGAGTTTTAAGTCCGAAAAGCGTTAGGCCTTTCAAATTGTAAAATTGAAAATGTGAGAGACTTCAGAGGAAGATGTATATATTATTTCTTCTTCTTCTTCTTCTTCTTCTTCTTCTTCTTCTTCTTCTTCTTCTTCTTCTTCAGGCGTTACAACTTTAAATAATGACATTCGTTCGCATTCTCAGTAATTACTTTCATCTTTCCTCGTCTTCGACAGATTTAATCCGGTTCTTAATTTTAATTTTCTTCAGGTTATGAAGTAAATCAATCTTTCTATCT
This sequence comes from Periplaneta americana, assembly GCF_040183065.1. NCBI lineage: Eukaryota > Metazoa > Arthropoda > Insecta > Blattodea > Blattidae > Periplaneta > Periplaneta americana. Next base: position 72,058,325 of record NC_091127.1, on the reverse strand, counting down.
GATATTTAGTCTACACTATATTATACCAATTTCACTTTTAATTATGTGTGATTCCAAGCTAACACTTTTTTTGGGCAACGTTACTGTGCGGTTGACGATCTACTGTGTCTAATACGACCTAGTTCTCCGTCAGAAATAAGTTCTAAGGTACAGTTTCCCCGTTTACTGGGCCAGGGTACCCGGGGGCCACTACGAGACACCACACACACTGGGACAATGGACAAACAACCAGTCCCCGTGAAGAGGTCCGAATTAAAATCCCCCTGACTTCAGACCGGGAATCGAACTCGGGCCAGAAGTCCAGCGCGCTACCTTTAATTCTCGTTTAGATGTAATAATAAATATCGAGCAGTCTTTCATCTATTATAACAACATATTGAAATTCTTCGTTAAACAAATAAGAACATAAAACACTTGTGAAGAGCAGAGTTCTAATTCCCCATTAGATGTAATAATAAGTATCGAGCTGTACTGTAATGTTCTTTGCGAAGTAAGTCCTTACAAACTTGTGTAAGTTACCTCTGTTATACTTTCATTTTAAAAACACCACATAAAATATAGAATTGCAATGCATTTCTTAAAGGAGTTCATGTTTTTGTTAATAATGGTTTTACACTATGTCATACCAACCTCTCCGAAAATACAATTGATTTGTGGATTATAGTTTCAGAAAACATTCAAGAAACTGAAATTATTAGACGTACTAACTAAAAACTTATATACTAAAACCTCACTTACCTTTGCACTGCATTCGATTCAGCACAGATCGTCCTTGTAGGGAGCTCTCTTCGTGCACTACGAGGTTAGAACTGGCCTGTCCACTTGAAGCCGGTTGTTTCGCCACAATATGCACGGCAGGTAACTAAATTCATTTCGATTGTGACATGATCAAGTTAACAAACCGTATAAACTTTTGTCAGGAATTAGTTCGTAAATTTGTTTCTGCATATAGTAGAACTTATCGAATGCTTTTTCATTATATGCATATTATAACTTATAAACATATGAAACCGTATTAATACAACATGAACGACGCAATACTTATCTTTCTGCTGAGAGCGATTCGATCAGAGTGAAGTCAGAAATCGAATTAGCTCAAATCTACCCTTGCGGAATGTTAATACCGCCATCTTATGAGAGACAACAGATCAACTATGAAAATATATTAGTATAAGATAATATAAGCTAGTAAAAATTAAATAAATTAAAGTTAAGTAGTTACATACTGTATCTACTAGCTGCGTAATGGTCTTGAGAGTGTGATTTGATACAACGTCTAAGTTAGTCAAATGTTTAGTTAGGCTGTATTTATTTATTTCTTTCGCAAAATAAAATATTAAGATTATGATTCCATTACATCTCAGCTGACGTTTTGCAAATATGCATTGGATATCAGATGCTGTTATGGCAAAGAAGGAAGTGAAAGACTGAGGAGAAATGACGTGCAGATCTATAAGAAGAGTCAGTTCAATTTTGATGATTTGTATGCATCAGAATAATCTCTCTAATACAAAATTTGAATGTTAGATTTATAAAATACATTGTGAAATTCTTTGAATGGAAGTTAAACTACGTAATTAATAGCAAATTACAGATAGCCTTAAACATAGTCATCATCAAAAACTTATCTAATACATCCATAAAGTCGGTTTATAGAACTTTGCTATTTATTTATTTATTCATTCATTCATTCATTCATTCATTCATTCATATTTTTATTGCGAGATTACTGCATATTACGCCAAACATACTTTTAACTATTGTATTTACAAACTAAATTAATTAATTTTCATTTAATATGTTGTTTCGAACAACAGTAAGACTTACCGCTTAAGGCTGGTTCACAATAAACCGGGAACGGAAACGACAACGAGAACAAGAACGTAAATGTTAAAATAAATGTATTTAAATGCGAACATTCACAATAGTTAATTGTGAATGCTCACATTTAAATACTTTAATTTATTTTAACAATATTTCAGTTTTCGTTCTCGTTGTCGTTTCCATTCCCGGTTTATTGTGAAGCAGCCGTTAGTCTATTTAATGGAACTGTGCCGATCGAACACCTTTCCATACGAACTCATAGTGGGCTCGAACTCAGTTACAGAAAGAAAAAGGAAACAGAAATTTGATATCAGTTTCAGGTTGACATATTCTCTATCATATAATTTACTTTATTTTTGATTATTTAACGACACTGTATCAACTACTGGGTTAGTTAACGTCGATGACATGGATGATAGTGAGATGGAATTCGGGGAGATGAGGCCGAAATTCGCCATAGATTACCTGACATTCGCCTTACGGTTGGGGAAAACCTCAGAAAAAACCAAATAGGTAATCAGTGCAAGCGAGAATCGAACCCACGCCCCACCGCAACTCCGGATCGGCAGGCAAGCGCCTTAGCCGACTGAACTATTCCGGTGGCTATAATTTACTATTATATCCGGCTTAGACTTATCACTGTAACTATAGATCTTGCATTTATTTATCTAGGTACAATGGATCTATCGCATTTACAAGTGTAAATTTTAAGATCGTTGCAATTTAGTAGTGATGCATTTTCATTATAACGAAGATAATAAGAAAGATACGGGTATACTCGTTGATGCTCTAGGTCTAGACCAGTGGTCGGCAGCACTCGCTGAAATGGGTAAAGGGTAACGAGTGTATCGTAAATAGTGGCGAAGCGTCGGGTAGGCAGGGTAAGCTGAGGTTTCCCAAACATTTTCGAAGAAGGAACAAGATCAATTCAGAATTTAGTTAATTAAAAACAGGAGCGTTTCCGCGTTTCGTTTACCTTTTAGCGATGTAAAGTACGGCCTAGATTACCATGCCTTCAGCCCAGCTTACCCAAAATTTTTGTCACGCTTCGCTACTGATTCGTAATATGCTTCGTCGTGCAGAAGAGAGAGACAGAAAGCATACCCGACAGCAGCCACGGATACACGCTAGTGCAATGTCTTATCCGCTGGTAAGCGACGTTCGCCCGAGGGTGCACTGTGATGATGACCGCTGGTCTAGACCTTATGCTTATTACGCAGGCAGTCCCTATTCGAATCCCCTTCGGAATTTTCCAACGAAAAATCCTTAGTGACACTTGTGGTGGACATGATGCAAGATTTCGCAGGTGCATTTTTCTACGTATGTAATATCCTTACGAAAATTTCCAAGCCTTTGCTTTTAAGAGACTGAATCAAATTTGATATCTTCATAATTTTGGCAGACAGGACTTTTAAGCAATCCACATATTATTATTTAAAATCCGATTACGAGAGGGGCAGAGAAGGCCTGACGGCCTTATCTCTACCAGGTTAAATAAATAAATCTAATCTAATCTAATCTAATCTAATCTAATCTAAATCCATGATTTAAATGACTGTCGCTGACAATCCTTTTTTTTTTAGTTTTTTTATACAAGCTTAGCTTCTATGGTCATATCACGTGTTCAGGAACTGCGGGCATACCAGTAGACCGTTTTTACTATTGTTGATTTCCTGTTTCAATTGTGTGTTGTAGACGATTTGTATCCAGATTACTAATTTAGATTTTTTTTATTAATGTTTACGATATTGGTAAGGCAGGATGAAACATGGTATGTAAATTCCCAATCCGGCACTTGCCTTTTGTGACTGAAGGAAACCATGAAAAACTTCAGTCAGGTTGTTTCACCATTGTGTTTGAACCTTGGATCTCCCGAATGAGAGTCTCAAATGTTACTGCCTGAGCCAACTCGCTCGATCTCCTCTGTTTATTCACTGTTTCACCGATATATCCGTTTTGTCAGAAATTTGCCGAATTTACAATGTCAATTCAGGGAAAATACTGTTACGAATTATTTTTACTAAGCGTACACTAAGAGATGAAGTAAAAAACACTGATATTACACTTCTGAAAACCAATGAAAGCTTCAGTCGCAACCTCTACAATGATTATTTACGAGTAGGTTTTCCGTGAAACAGGGAGTAGTCATGCAAATCAAGCTTTCAGGTATAACTCCCTGTAAAGTTGATTTGAATAGTTTTGAGGGAAAAGTTGGTACGTTTAACCAAATGTTCCGGGTTCGATACCCGGCCCCAGAACAACTTTTCCCTCAAAACTATTCAAATCAACTTTACAGGGAGTTATACCTGAAAGCTTGATTTGCATAATACACGTCACTGTTCGTTAACAGAAAACCACAATTTAAGTCACACAGAGTTAGTGTGCACTCAATGTTGGTTGCTTGACAGTTGTCAGTCCACTTTGAGGTCTGTGGATATAGAGGGAAAAGTTGGATCGGTGTCGGGTAGAGTTCCCGGGTAGCTCAGTTGGTAGAGCGTTGGTACGTTTAGGCAAAGGTCCCGGGTTCGATACCCGGCCCAGGAACAATTTTTCCCTCAAAATTATTCAAATTATTCAGGGAGTATTCATGTTTGAGCATACCAAGACTTGTGTGGGCACGGTGTATACTGGCGTTCAAAGATACGAACAATCACCCTTAATTAGTAAGATAACTTTGACCGCCAATGTACACGACATCGAGTGTAGAAACATATTGATTGTAACACGTTGCTATCAAGGCATTTAAATTAGTTTAAACTAATAGCGTATTTACTATTATCATTATTATTATTATTATTATTATTATTTTACTTGGTTATTTAACGACGTTGTATCAAATGGAGATATAAGAAAATGTGAAAACTACAGAGGAATAAGTTTATTAAACACTGGCTACAAAATTTACTAATCTATTAAATAATAATAAAAAAAAGAGATTAAATGTTCATTATGGAACATTGATCACTGAAGATCAAAATGGAATTAGAATGGGCCGTTCATGTGCTGATGGAATTTTAAAATAATATTAGAAAAGAGATGAGAGTAGAGAGTATAATTAAGAAACAGACCTAGCTTTCATCGATTACAAAAAAAAAAAAAAAAGCTTTCGAGAGACTAAATAAAGATAAATTATTAAATACACTAAAAGAAGATACTGTTTCAAATCGGTTATTACAATCAGTATTTCATCATCATCATCATCATCATCTACTTCAAGGTGGACCGATTCCGATTCGTTCCGACTCAGAGGTCGTCTTCCCATCGTAGTCGTAATCGACCAATACTTCGTTTTCCTTTTGGTTTGTATTCATAAAGACATCTAGCTGGTCTTCATAGTGTCATTATTTGTATATGTTGGAATCATTTTTTTTTATTTTCTCGAATCATACTACTTAAGTCAGTTATATGCAGCTTATCTCGTATAACATCATTCCGTACTAGGTCTCTTAGGGTATATCCAGCTACATAACGTAAGAATGTCATTTCCGATGTTTCAACCATTCTCTTATTTTTGGTATTCATGGTCCAATTTTCTGATCCATACATTAATACAGGTAACGCCATTGTTTTGTAGAATTCAAGTAATGTTTCCTTTCTAACTTTAATTTTCAATGTTCTTTTGATTGTTCCACACAAGTTCTGAAATTTGTGTACTTTATGCTCAATATCTCCTCGATGGATAGATGAAATTTCGCATCCTAGATAATTAAAACTTCGAACCTGTTCAATGGCTGTATTATTTATTATTATATTTGATCTTGAAAGGCTATGCATTTTGTTTTAAAAGTTGAAATTTCTAAATTATATTGTGACATTATTTTGTTTAGCTGATAAGCTAATATCTGTAGTTGATCTTCGGTTTCTGCAAAAATGACTTGGTCATCAGCAAATAAAACTGTATCTAAAATTGTTTTACCTATCTTAAAATGATGTCTTAGCTGAGCTTGCCATTCTGCTACAGCCGCGTCTATGTATATATTAAAAGCCCTGTCTTACTCCTACTCCTATTTTAGAGCATTTGTGCATCCCTCTGTCAGTGCTGATGACCGTGTCTTTATACATCGCCTTTATCATTGATATTAAATGAAAGGGATATCCATTATTTTCCATAATGTACCATAACTTCTCACGGAGTACCTTGCCGAAAGCCTTAACATAATCTATAAATGGCATATGGGTCTCTAAATTAACAAGACAGGACACTCCATTAGGAGTTAGCCTGTCTCAGGGTGTGGTCGCCCCTGCCCTTTTGTGAGTCCCAGGTCCCACTGACCCGGTGAGTAGTACCTGGTCAGGGCCCGTCCCAGGGTTACGAGGTGGACAGACAGGGTTCATTAGCTGCAGAGAAGGCAACTTGTCTAGGGAAAGGACAACTCCGAAATCAAACCCTGGTCCTCCAAGTTGGGGGATGTGCGGCAGGTTGGTTTCCTCCCACGCAAAAAACTCTTACACATATTACTCAGAGGAGCAGCAATAGCCGGACTAATTACAATCAGTATTTAATATTTTATAAAAATATGAAAATTGCTATCAAAATAAATGGAGAAATCACAGATTTTAAATCCATAAATGCAAGTATTCGACGAGATTGTCCTCTTTCGCCACCGCTTTTTGTAATATACAGAGTGAAAGGTAAATAAACCGAGAAACTCCGAGAGGTTGTATGGGACACCAGAAGAAACACTTTTCTTTACTGTCATATTGTGCTGTGAGGCACTATTTCGCGAGGACACCAAATCTTATGTAACACAAACCATTGTCATGCTTTATTGCTTGAGTCTCTTATAAAACTTTTACACACCAAAATCACTGCAAAAGATGTTAAAAAATACCTCCATTGACCTGTACACAAAGGTTACATCGGTAGGTCATGGATTGTGTAAGGCGGTGAAATACTTCAGGATTATCGTTTATTTCCCATGCTGCAGCAATTATCCGGGCCACCAGATCATCTTCTGATTCAACTTGGATTGCGTAAACAAGATTACGCATCTGTCCCCACACACAAAAAACCAAAGGAGTCAAATCAGGAGATCCGGGAGGCCAAGGTACAGGACCACCTCTGCCAATCCACTTCCGTGGAAATTGTTCAAGTAGTCACGCACAAGATGTGAATTTGTAGAGTAGTGATGAACTGAAGAACGCATACACCCTCTGCGGTTTAATAAAGCATGTAACCCTGGAATGAAAAGAGAACTTCGGACACGTATATACCTGTAATGTAGGCAGGAAAAGGACGTACAAAATAATGATACACAGATGTTTTTTATATAAAATTGATATATTTATATTTCCAAGCTAAAAGCTATAATAATATTTACATGAATCAACATAACATTTTTGAAGAAGTAATATAAAAGAGACACTGCAGTACACAATACCTGGAACTGTATGCTCCAGCCAAACTACTATATGAGGAAGTTCAGGATGAAAATCTTGTACCGTCCAGTTTTACCCAGGACATATCGTTTGATTTGGCACTGTTCAACATAACACACCATTCAATTGAAAACATTTTTATTCTCATCATTTGTACTGGTCAAAATGGAGACCTCGCACGCACACACACGTTGTTAAGATCCTAAAAATTACTTTCAAAATATTAAATTCAACAAAGTGTTATTTATCTCAATATCTGCTTTTATCATTCTTTCGAACATGGTCGGATATATCAAATTTATTTTACCGTTTTTCGGCTCACATCCGAACATTTTCGACACATAAGGTTTCTATATTGCTATGCTATCTCGGGTTTAAAACTGAGGCTATAACCAAGAGATGTTATCTGAAACACATGCGGGTTAGTGTTCACGGAGAGTACTTCAGGCGACACGCATGTTATTTCCCACTCTAAGCAAGCATATAGCTTAGGGTTGTACATAAGATCGAGTGTGATAGTTAAACAGTGGAGTAGCAATGACGTGAAGACGGGTAGCATGCAAACGGTTCTACAGTCATCTCCTGTGTTTTGGTGGTACCAAGCTTGCTACTGAATCCGAGACTGGAGAAGGTAAAAATCTTTATGTTCATGAAACCTGAATGGAAGGATTTCAGGCAAATTTTACGTGTAATTTCTCGCCAAAAACAAAATTTAATGCTTTAGGTAGCACAACAAGCTCGTATTGGTAACCTACATGAATATGAGTCGTCTCATCCTACAATTGTTATCAATCCAGTAAGATAAATTCTATATTAAATATTAGAGATAGGTTGAACAGAAATTATGTTTCTAACAAATAACCATCGAACTAATAATCACTTTGTAATGTGAAAGGATATATACGGTGAAGCGTAAGTAACGTCATTAATTTCAGGGGTTATTCTTTGAGATATTAAAAAAAATGAATACAATTTTGCTCGTTTTTTTCTTCAAAAATTTGTTTTACATGAAATATTTCATAGCGTGTTTTGGGAAAGCCATTAATTGAATTCCAAATATGCTCAGTCAGTTTAAGAGAACAGTGCCTTATGATAATAAATGATTGAAAGAATTTTTGTTTTTGTGCAGAAATTTGATCCGAACAAATGTAGGCCTAATATTAAACATTTTCTTTTCAGAACGAAAAGTTACATTTGTTGGGATCAAATTTCTGCACATTTAAAAGCCAAACTAAAATTATTTCAATAATTTATTATCATAATATAGGCATACTGCTCTCTTAAACTGAACATATTGAATATTAAATCAAAGGCTTTCCCAAAACACGCTATGAAATATTCCATATAAAACAATTTTTATCTCGAAAAGAAAGCAAAAACGAGCAAAATTATATTAAATTTTATGTCTGAAATATCTCAAAGAATAAGCCCCTGAAATTAATGACATTACTTACGGTTCTCGTCCATCGCTATGGAGTAACGGTCATCCTTCCTGACTGCGAACCGAGCGGGGCTGAGTTCAAATCCTGGTTGGAACAAGTTACCTAGTTGAGGTTTTTCCCAAGTTTTCCTCAACCCATTAAGAGAAATTGATGGGTAACTTTTGGCGCTGGACCCTGGCCTCATTTCGCTAACATTATCACCTTCACTTCACTCAGACGCTAGATAAACAGAGTAGTTGATAAAACATCATAAAATAATCAACTAAAAACCTTAGGGCTCACCCTGTCTAATTAATTACAGACAGAAGAGTAGAATTGAATGAAAGATTATGTTACGCTAGGAAATGATTTTAAACTGTCAAAACATTAACAGGTTCAAACATAACGCTAAAAGAACTGGATACATTACTGAATTACAAAGTTTTATTACGTTGTTATAAGTGAAAAACCAGTTCTATCTACTCCTATTCCACTACAATAATCTCATTTAGGAATATTGCAAAAACCCCTAACAAATGAAGTAACTCAAATGCGTTTCGATTGATATTGACTCACTTTCATCCATGGGCACTTTGAAGACATGAAGGTTATTTGCGTGCTCTTTTTCTATTTCGGCATCGCTGTTTGAGAGATAAGCAAGTGACTGCACAGAGATGCCATGTAATTAGTTGAAAAAGAAATGCGTTTAAATGAGACATAAATTTGTACATGGTATTGATAAGTGCCCAAGGCCCGATTTTGATATAATAGGAGTTAAGAAAACAAGAACAGAGAAAAGAGTAGTGAACTATGACTTTTAGAATTGTTAATCTAGAACAGGCTTGGAGAACTGGGCGACAATTGTGGCGTTGCGTCACTCATCGGATACGTCACTGACTTTGTAGCGGAGAGGATTTGTATTCAGTGTCTGTCTTATATGATTGCGTACGGGCCACAGATACGTCATTCAACGCCGGTGGACTGTGGACGGGGAACCAAAGCTTTCCCCATGCTTTCCACCCCTCTCTCGCCAGTTCTGCATTCCTGATCTAGAAAAATGTACACCATGATCAGCTTATTTGCATGTCACTGTCTCAATAGCTTAAAATACTTGACTTGTCAAGTACTGTCCCGGGTACTGCAAAAAATAATTGAACAATAGACTAAACTGAACTTAAACTCAGTATATGTATAATCATCTAAGTTTGTAGACATGCATTTAGGTTTTAAAATGTTAGCTCTTATGAATTTATATTAAATAATTTTAGTACTGTAATTTAATCCCGCAGTACGATATTAGGGAACGGTTGGAGAAGAATCTACTGCACTTTGTTGCAAGTTCTGCTTAATGAATATGTTCTATAAATTGAGATGCAACTTAAAATTGAAATGGTTGGCAAATTAGATTAAAAATTATAGGACGATTGTTAAAACTTAAAAGGGTAACACTCCAAAAACGGAAAAAATATATATATAAAATATATACATTAGAGAACTGATAAAAGTAACGAATCGTGATCTGGTCATTACCTTCAATCACCGTACAATTAACATTATCTATAAACCAAATAAGAATGTCCCTTTATGCCTCATGTCCTGAACATAACATAGTATTTAACAAAATAGAGTGACATGCCTTGTGAAAATGTAGTTGAATGTCCACAACAGCTGGGATGACTTTGTAAAGCCAATTAATATTCGTTCAGAATAGCAATATAAAGCCAGTTTTAATGCTCTGTAACTGCAAATGTGTTATACTTATTGCGAGTGTTACAGTCGACAAATCAGCGGTGTTTTATTCTTTTTTGTGGGATACTGAAAGAAATTACGTGCTGTAAAATTTAATTAAAAGAGAGGCGTATACCATGCAATGATTTGAGCAATCCTATCACAAATACATAACTGAATTTACGGTATTTATTGGAACTGTTACTTTTGAATGTAAAATAATTTTATATACCTATTTACTTGCAATTAGTTGCAAAGTTTAACTGGAAAATTATTATATTTACTTATATTAAGGGATCATATTTCTTTTCAATAAGTAGGCCTAATTTTAGTTCCTGATCAATATAATATCACACAAGGTACAGAGGCGTTTCTCTGTCTGAATTTGGAGCAGCCCTAAGTAATTGGCTTAAATAGCTTATTTTTTGTACCCGTGATGGAATGAGTTACTTGCCGTCTGTACTTCCCGGTAAAGCCGGCCCAGCCATCCACCACATTCCTCTTTAACCTTCAAACTCCTCTGGCGATGAGTTACCGTTCCTCACAGATCTATATATGCATCATACCCCCCCCCCTCAGGCAACCAGGAACCAGTGGGGTTTCGGTGCCTCATATACATAACTTTGAACCATCTACAACCAGTGAGCTCTATACTAAACTGGAGGCACAGCGCAATGCTTTAAAAAGTGACGCGATTGCTGAGCGTCTGAGCGTATTGCTATCTCTTTCTAACACAATGTTGCCACAGTCATATATTTAGCCTACAGTCACGACCTTGAGTTTATGAGGGTACAATAGACTGTGCAGATACTATTTCGCATTGTCTGTGATGAGGCGATAGTAGCGATCCTAGTGGTTAGCAACTATCTATGGATGTATATTTACTACGTATTGAGCTTCGTAACTGTATATACTAGACTGTGGTGTTGCCTTTGTCTCTCTTGCAGTGAATGCTATCGTACACAATAACGGTATTTTTATGCTTACTGCGCATGTGCAACATGAACCTCACGGAAGACTAATTGAAACACATTAGTTAGAAAGAGAGAGCAATACCAATATGGCGTCTACAGTCACGCTTTCAGACAAGAAAGTGCATTGCGGTGGTGCCTCCAGTTTAGTATAGAGCTCACTGCCTACAACTCACCACAACTGCCATCTACCAATCTTTCGACAAACCGAAATAAAAATCAATTATAGAGGACGAAAACTTCGATATCACGCAGACACACAGATGAAAGGAAAATTGTGGAGAGTGGTGATGTAATGACGAGGAGAAAACGGAGAACTTTGGCTTTGTTTACAACAAATACAATTCCGACATTGCCGGGACCTGAACTCGGTTCCGCGGTCGTCGTAAGCCAGCGCTCTGCCAAATGAGCTACCAAGCGGCAACGTTGCATAATGTTTTACAACACCGCTTGTCAATCATTTTTCATATAGGTATGTGACCAGTTCCTAAACAATTGTAATAAATATGCACTGCACTTTGAAATGTGGCGAATTGCTTTAGAGGAAAATACATTTTAAGAGGAAGAAAAATAAAGTGCATAAGATTTGCTGATATAATTATGGCGTTGTTAGCAGAAGAGGAGACACTGCTGCTGCTGCTGCTACTGCTGCTGCTGCTGCTACTGCTACTGCTACTGCTACTGCTACTGCTACTACTACTACTACTACTACTACTACTACTACTACTACTACTACTACTACTACTACTACTTTTGTTGTACTCTAACGAAGGAATAAGCTGTTAAAATCCGCACATTTATATTGCTTCTCTTCAGTATAGTACAGAAAACAGCGCTTCCTCCTGTAACTAGTCTATTAAGTTTTTTTCCTTGCTACCTCTCTCATTACAATCAAATTTAAAACTTGCTTCTACGAATCAAGGATTTCAACCCGGACGTGACTATCCCACAATACCACAGAAATTCAACTTGTTTTGTTAATCACACCTTTTTATCTTAATCTACCTTGTGGTAAGCATTGGTTTACACATTCATCTGAGTTTACCATTTTTTTTCACAATTTTCGAAGAGTTTTTCACAATTTTCCAGGAAGACATAGAGATATTTTAATCAACTTACGGATTTGTGCATACAAATCTCAGAGAAAATTAAATAAAAAAGAAAATTCATTTCATTTTGAACATGGATCAGTATTTTCTTCACTTGATTGTGATATACTTCTTAGCAATATACATCCCAAAGATATGTTGTGAATGAATACCTCAGGCACTGAGATATAATTTAACAGCATTTTCATAAAATTATAATAACTAGCACTTTAAATCCGGGAATACCTGGGACAAACTATAAAATTCGGGGACATTCTGAGACAAAAAGCAAAATGCGAGAGCTATCCATGGGAAACGGGGATGTCTGGTAACTTTACTTTAATCTCAACACGAAACTTAGTTTGAACTCGTAAGTAAAGAACTAACTAGCCTGTTCTTCAAATAATTTTTGCAACAGCGCTTGGCTTCTTGTTAAGTGTCGTGTGCCGGTATGTTTCACTGGCTGCAACCTGTACAGATACTACCCCTTTCCACTGGCTAAAACATCAGTGAACGAAGAGTAAATGGAACCTATATCATTTATTGCACCTAAAATCCTAGACCTACTCATAACATAATTTATAACTATAATGAATTATTTGCTGACGTAATACGTATGTGTTAGAAGTATACAGCTTTTTTTTTTAACATGTAATGAATCTTGGAATTATTAAGTTGTCGTTTTCCAGTACAGGAGAACTATACGCAAAATTTAAGTAGACTATAACTTACTGGCCTATGAGTGAGATGAATATAGACATTTTCATAGCGAAGGACAGTTACTACAGCAACTGCCATTAAGGGTCACTGTCCCATTAACGAACTGTAGTGGATTAATCTTTATTGAAAACCGTGTATATAGGTTACGACAGAGATTGTGCTATCAGGTGACAGCTACTATTCCGTGGAATCAGTGCGAAAGGGACCTACATTGCAAAACATATGCACGCTTAATAGAGCACATAATTTGCTGTTCTTCGAACGATTGCATTATAACTGACAAGCAAACATTCTCCTGGGGGCAGATAAAAATATTATTTTTCTTCCACCATGTTAACAATATCAAAACAAGTGCTGATACAAATTTTGGCCACTCGAACGCAATCACGAGGGCTGCAAAAGATAAATTTCCCTGGAGCCGCTTACAGAAAGAAAACACAATTTCACGGAAAGATTTATTGGAACAGATACAGAATTGTTGAGCTATTTTTCAACATATTCCCCACCGGAACTGAGACATTTGTCATACCATGGGATCAACTTTCATATCCTGGTGTCGTAGCAGTCTGCCGCATGGAATCGGAACCAGTGTGTGACAGACGTCTGTACCTCTCTGTTGATCCCATGGTATGACAAATGTCTAAATTTTAGTGGGAAAAATATTGAGAAATAGCTCAACAGTTGTTCTATCTATCCCAATAAATTTTATCCAATGAAACTGTTTTCTTTCTGTAAACGGCCACAAGGAAACTTATTTTTTACGGCCCTCATATTTGCGCTCGAATGGTCAAAATGTGTATAATCACTTGTATTGACATTATTAACATGATGGAAGAAAAAAATAACTTTTTTTATCTGCCCCCACGAGAATATTTGCTTGTGAGACGTTTAATTTCAAATACGACTAAGACTCTATGGATTCCTTTACAAGGGAAATGAAAGAAACTTATTAATTGGCTTCAAAATCGACATAACCCTACTTCAATTTAATGCAAAATATATATTATCTAGGTAGATTTACATTATATTAAGCGAATGGTATTGGTTAACCAATATTAGCCAATTGCAAAGTAACTGTACTTTTTATGAGTGAAGTAAAATACTTTCTGCTGACAAGATATCTATGCAAATCTTTCTTACAAAATGAACAAAATAATGGAAACAGTTTTTCAAGAGGAACAAAATTATTTTCAAAACGGACGATCAACTGTAGGCTGTGTTTCACAGTGACACTATTAATTGAATAAGAGGGAATATAATTTACCTGTGGCTATTAGCTTTGCGGATTACATAATGCCATTTTACAAAGTAAATAAAAAATAATAGAAAATATTAGAAGATAGGGACAATCTCAAGATTTAGTGAAACCAATACAAAGCTTATACATAAAAACAATTTTAAAAATTGGCTGTAGAAATACAGGGTGAGTCATGAATATGTTTGGAAAACACGTGAGCGTGCTCCTGGATAAAAAGTAATAACAATTCCTTATATGAAAATTTGACGGAAAATGCTTATTTATTGGAGAAATGGTCATACTTTGTTTTTGTTCTTTTTTTTTTGTTGTATCACAAGTACATGTTTGGAAACTTGTCATTTAACGTTTACAAAAAGTGCTCAATGTGTCCCCTCCATTGTTTACACATGCCTGTGCACGACGTAGACACGACTGGCGAGTTTGCTCAAACACCATGTTGTCATCACGGATCAATTGGCATGCATTTTCAATACATTGCAATAACTCCTCTGCATCATTCACTGGTGTAGCTTAGACCATAGCCGTCAAGTGACCTCAAAGGTAAAATTCTAATGTGGTGAGGTCGGGTGATCTAGGTGGCCAAGGCACTGCACCACCGTGTCCAATCAAAACAAAAACAATACAATACTGTCTTGTCACTATGTTGTTTGTAAACAAGAACTGGTACAAAATCAAACAAAAGCGACAAAACAATATGATTAAATACTTATGAAAGCAAAAGTCATATTACTCCAATAAATAAGCATTTTTCCGTCAAATTTTCATATATGAAATTGTTCTTATTTTTGATCCAGGAGTACGCTCACGTGTTTTCCAAACACACTTATGACTCACCATGTATAGATAGCAAGAAAGAATGACGTCCTATATCACTTGTCATACTAGATCATGTCGTAATAAAATGACAAGAACAAATTTACTGTAGATTATTCATATTTTATATCTCGTACCAAAATATTAGAACAATTAGAAATATACAGTAGATAAAGGGAATGCATTTGCAAAGATTGTTCAATGTTAAGATAAATTCACTACAATTAACCTTGGTACGGTACTATAATCATTAAGTATTTAGTTAAGAGAGTTTCGTTTTGCCTTAGGCTTGTGCCCTTGAATTCTTAATGATACCGATAAGGCAAGTTAGGTGTACAGACTGTAAACAACGTTCTTTCACTTGTACCATCCCCTTAGTTTATGATTGTTTTATCACTCACAGGATAAGTAAAACCACAGCCTAGTACATACAGTCACGAAGCTTGAGGTGATTTTTTGCATACAATGTTCCAAGCGGTTAGCAACCCTGTTAGCAACTGAGAGTACTACCACAGTCTACTGTATACAGTCACGAAGCTTGAGTTATGAGGGTGCTAGAAACAATAGACTGTGCCGGTACTATTTCGCATTGTCTGTAATGAGGCGATATTAGTGATCCTAGTGGTGAGCAACTATCTATGGATGCATATTTACTACGTATTGAGCTTCGTGACTGTATATACTAGACTGTGGTACTAGCACATCTGGTACTGTTCTTCAACCAGGAGATTAACCGTGAAAGGAAATGTGCTTACTATTGCGTCATCTATTGGAGCGAAGTAGATAGATAATATTTATTACCGTTATAACGTCAGTTTAAAAAACATGCGCTCTCCTCCATATGTTATTTCCTGTATGGAGGGATTAAAATACCAGGAAATTAACCGTGATCTAATTTTGTAACTAGGGTAATATAAATATGTGTATCAGTGTTATCGTTTGTGCTTTGATAGTTAGACAATGGAGATGCGTGTACCCACGTGTGTGACCTTATGACATCTTATGACATCAACATTAATATTCATAGCATTACCCAGCTGCGTCTCATTCCCCTGAGGCTGTCTCCTGGTTGGAGTGTAGTATATACAATTACGAAGCTCAATACGTAAGCAATATGCATCCATAGATAGTTGCTAACCACTAGGATCGCTATTATCGTCTCATCACATACAATGTGAAACAGTACCGGCACAGTCTATTGTTCCTAGTACTCTCATCAACTCAAGCTTCGTGACTGTATATACTAAACTGTGGTACTAGGAAGAATAGACTGTGCGATAGTAGCGATCACAGCTCACACAGAGATCCTAGTGCTTCGTGACTGTTGTACTAGACTGTAGTAAACCCACGAGTCTACTTGTATCAATGTCATTTCATAATTTAAAACTCCTCGCCTCAGCTCCACCAAGTGCCATAAAAATTTTGACAAAACTTCTCTAGTATGAATCTGTTATAAATAGCTGTTCCCAGGTGGGTATATAGACACAATGAGAAAGCACTCGAGATGAGATATAAACACAAAAATAGACTTGCTGTTTTAATCAAAGCGTTGTCCACAGTTTTAGGTAGGTGATCATTTATGTCATAATATTGCCCTTGGAACACTGTAGCCATTGCTGAAAATTGGTAGAATACTTGTCCACGAATCCTAAATTCTTTCCCATCCAATTCGAGTTGGCGGAACTAACTCGGCTCTGACAGCCCGGAATACAACACAAAGAACGGGGTGGGCAGCGATGTGCACTCATTGCAAGTACAGTACTACGGGACTCCCGACTCTGACTCTTCTTAAGCAAGGTTTATGGAAGTAAACCGTTCCAATTTAGGCTGACGGAGCTGAACTCGGTTACTAATGGCCTGGAATACATCGGAAGCGACCTGTGAAGCAGCAAGCATCTATTGTCTGTTCGAGTCTCAAGATCTGAATCCATGTTGGTCATTTTAAGTCAGTCCTGTCTTGTGGTGAAATGTAATTCGTACTATTAAAAACAAGAAGAATACACAGTCTTCCCCAGATTATGTCCTGAGGGCCAAATGGACCACATTTTATTAGTCATCTCACAGGAATTTGGCTAATATCCTAAACTGAGACAACTCATCCTGTCTGTGGTTTTTTCAAGGTGCTAAGACAAATGTCAGGATTAACACTAAAAGAAATCACCCCCCTCCCCGCATAAACTTCTGTTTACTGCTGTTTACTGAGTGCCACTTACTGTGCAGGCTTTGAACATCTTCTGCAATCCTCCTCTGTTGTTGGTATGTCGTGTTTCACCCCTCCTCATGTTCTAGCCCTTAGCTTACGCTTATTTTCAGCTTTTCTCTTCAAATTTCTCTATGTTCCTTCATACGGAACGGCAATCGGAGTAAGACAAGTGGCCATAGACTTGGAGCTCACATAAACACTTCTTTTCAGTCCCACTTTCCTGTGGAAGGACATGTTTTCGAATAGCTTTTAAAAGTCTCTCCTCCCACTTCTATTTTCTCCATTCATTCATTGGTCATTAATATATTAATTTTTTCTATTCAATTTTGATCTGCTATTTAACGAAGCTGCATCAACTACTAGCTATTTAGAGTCGACTGAACTGATGGTAACGAAATGATATTTGGCGAGATGAGGTCTAGAAATCGCCATGGGATTACCTGACATTCATGTTACAGTTGGGGAAAATCTAGGAAATAACCAAACTAGGTAATCAGCCCAAGCGGGAACCGAACCCACGTCCAAGCGCATCTTTTGCATCTTTTTCGTAACTGTTTACTGTTTTTCTTAACATCCTGTACCGTTTACATTCCAAGACGGATAACAGCAACTCCTTCCTAGCAGTGAACGACACAATAGAGAAGTACATCCGGGCCATCCCTTCTCATTGTTACAATCTTTCAATCCTAAAATTCCAACTTTCAGACAGCCTGGGTAGCGTAGTCGATATAGCGCTGTGCTCGAAGTTGCTGGTTCGATCCCGGCCCAGGTCAATGCATTCAAGTGTGCTTAAATGCGACAGGCTCATGTCAGTAGATTTACTGGCACGTAAAAGAACTCTCGCCGGAAAAATGATTATTGTTATTATTATTATTATTATTATTATTATTATTATTATTATTATTATATCGTTCTCTGTCTGTCAGAAATTTAACACAAACTCGCTGGGTTGTACCCGAATAAGCATTCTCTTACGCTCCAAGACAGATAACAACCCCTTCCTTTTTTCTCAACATTTGTAAGTATAGAAGTGAGCGACACAATAGTCACAATAGGTGCTGATATTCTACTGTAAAGCAAACTTGGAAATGTGATTGGTGAATGAAAAGCATTAACTTAAAGAGAGAAAATCTTCATTTTGTATATGCATGTGTACTCTTGTAAAATGTGAAATGTATGGAAGTTTCTTTTAATCCTAGAATTTTGAATTAAATAAATGTTGAATCTTATATTAGTGACATTCTTTAAAAATGTCTACTTTTTTATTTTATAGAGCCTAAATAAAAGTTTAGGTGCCTAAAATGCCACCACTTCCGTTATTATCTATTATTTGTATGGCACGTACTGAGAAATGCTCTCGCACGTAGGCCGCTTAGGTGGGCCCATTGCTCTATCCGGAATGGAATGATATGCATGCACTAAGGATCCCTACGCTACAGATTCACCTGGAGGCCGTCTCGAACCTCCCTACAGGCTACACAATCTTTTTACCTTTCACCGCGGTCTCTCAACTCAGATCCCTTAGCACTATGAGTCTAAGGGGAAAGCCCACCGTACGCAGCATTACCACCAGCAACTAATGACCATATGCGACGAGGTCCAAGTTCTGCAGCCGGATCGCAGAAGCTAACCGTTATTCCACAGCTGTGGACAAGCATTTCGGTTTGTTTTAGGTTATTTTCTTGTTTTTGAGATTGTTTAGTTACTTTAATGCATTTACGGAACTCACATGCGTTATGGTTAATGCTTAGTAAAATTACATAAATGCCGCTGTTACTCTTTGGATGGGCGTGCTCTTTCCGGTATAGCAATCCGTGTTTCGATTTCTGCCGTGGCCGGGCATTTATCTTAATTCCAAGGGGCCTGGTGCTTGTCTCCTATTTTGTACATGTCCTGTAACATCTCAGCGGTGGTCTTGCATCATAATGACCACACGATCAGGGAGGCCATCAATGTGAGATGGTTGAGTGTTATTCAGAGATATATCCTCCCCTACTTTGCATTGGCGTGAAAGTTTACATAAAATTATAAATTATGTTTTATTTAAAGACGCTCGCAACTGCCGAGGTTATATTATTATCTTCACCGGTGTGCCAGAGTTTTGTCCCGCAGGAGTTCTTTTAAATGCCAGTAAATCTACTGACATGAGCCTGTCGCATTTAAACACACTTGAATGCCATCGACTTGGGCCGGGATCGAACCCGCAACCACGGGCACAGAAGACCAGCACTCTACTGACTGCGCCACCCTGGCCGACGAAAGCCTGTATAAAGAGCTGAAGTAAAACATAACGAAGAAAAAAAAAGAAAGAAACATAAATATTCAAGAATTATTTTGTCCGTACAGTTGTCTGACTTAGAAGATAATGTAAACTTAAAAGGACCATTTTACGCACTTCACCAAAGTGGCTAAAAATTCGCATTTCTAGAGCTTCGGAGATAACAATTTACTCCTGCAGAAAGAAACATAAGTTTATGATATTTTGTGCGAGATCGTGCGTATTTGCTTGCTTTCCGCACAAAACCAATACGCGGTAAGTGTCAAATATCACATTCAGTATTCCCAACGTAACACACATAACAATTTCCCTATTCTCAACTACGTTTCGCTTTTTCAATCTTTCCCTCGAACATGAAAACGTCAACATACCGCTCTTGTAACGCATATTACTATTACCTACATGAAAGTATGAAAATTTATTTTTGTTATTTTATCTTCTAAGGTTTGAAACTAAGTGTGCATCTGCGAAACATATGGTAGAGAAAATAAAAGTTTTTTTCCTTCTTATGCATTTCAGGAATTAGGCGATTCATCTGTTCTAAATTTCCATCATTTCCTTGCTCTTTCAAAATCTCAGAATCCCGACTGTCTATAGTCTATACCAGCAACCACTCGCATGAAATGGGTAACGGGTAAGAAGTGTATCTGACATGCGCCGTCGTGCAGAAGGGAGAGAGAGGAAGCATACCCGCCAGCAGCCACGGATGCATGCTAGTCTTATCCGCGAGTAAGGGACGCTAGCCCGCGGGTGTACTGGGCTGATGACCGCTGGTCTATACTATTATACCCATTTAGGCAATTTTGTTTTCATCATTGTCTTTACATATTTCGAGTTAGTGCGGTGCTGTTGAACTTTATTGTTTATTGGAAATATATTTGTAAATCCTACCTAACGTATTAATGTTCGTGAGATCTAATTTTGTGCATCTTTAAATCTTGTTAGGAAATTAATAAAATTTCTGTAGTCTGTATTGCATCTTTACTTCTCTTATTGACTACCCATGTTTCACTGCCTTAGAAAAATTGAGGTACGGCCATTGTTTTATGAAATATTTTTATCCTTTCATTTCCTGTAATTTTCAATGTTCTATTAATAATCTGCAGAACATAAAATTTTCTGAAATTCTGACAGCTTTTTCTGGAAATACTTTATTTGCTTTTTTTTTTAGTCTGTAATTAATTTGCAAACTATGTAATTAAAATTTAAAATATTTTTCAAAGGTTTATGTTCTAAAATTATTTGTGATCTTATGGGTGACTTAAAAAAATGTCATTACTCCAAATTATTCTTTTCAAATTTAAAAATGATTTGATTTAAATTATTAATTTAAGTGGTGTAAAGATCATTGTAATCCACCTTCTTTTGTTTCCAATACGAGCCTAATATTAAAACTAATATTGTTTGTTGATGCCACATCTTTGTTATAATTCTTCTCAAATTCTGATTATGTAATTTATAAGATTATTAAAAGGAGTTGGTGAAATACTGCCTCTCTCTGTAACACATTTACTTATTAAGATATTTTCTGTTCGCTTTTTCACTGCTTTTGTTATAATTTTAGAATTGTGATTCAGGAAACGCAATAATTTTCTACGTAGCCTTGAGTTTTCATTAGCAAACTACAGTATCTTCAATAAATTCGCTCCAACAAACTTTGTCTAGATGAAATTCCACTTATACTTATCGGTATTATAACAGTAATAACCAGAACTAGGAAGTTCGTACCGAACCAGTGGATTTCAGTTGAGCACAGCGAGGAGTATAGACGTCACCTGCGCCTCGCCCTTCTGCCGCTCGCTACAGACCATACACAGTATGTTCACTAAGAACTCATAGTGGCATTCTGTGGATCTGTGTAGAGTCGTGAATAGTTGGAAGAATATTGTTACTTTACATTAATATTTTAGGTTCTGAACAAAGTGAACTATTCTCTTATTATTGCATTATTTACGTAATGTGAATATTATGCACGATTCCAAAAAAAAAAAAAAAAAAAAAAAAAAGTAAACGCATGTGTTATTAAATAATTATGCAAACAGGAGTGTGTAACACGTTTATTTTTTCCCGGATTATTCTTCGTTAAATGTTGACGTCTCGTGCTACTATGCATTCGGTTGCGTTATAGTCCAAGTTCAACATCGGAATTACGATACGAACTTCCTAGCTGTCATTACAATAGAAACGAAACATTTTCTTGAAAACAATGATGGGTTTAACATTATATCCCACATACAAGATACACTATTAGATTCACATAGTAGTTGTTCACCTGATGATAGGCCTACTAATAAATACTGTATCACATTTTAGATTTGCTTCAGTAACATCTTGTGATGTAGAACGAATATTTTCAGAGTACAAACCTTGTTTTTTTTTCTGAACCTAAGTGGAGTATATCTTTTGATAAAATGAAAATGTTCATTGTCATTTCTTATAATGATGCTAGAATCATAATTGTAGGCTATAGTTTGTATGTTATTTTTATATGTAAGAGTAAATTAATTTAGATTGGGAGTTACGAACTTTATAATTACAAATTATTGTTTTTTATATTATTTTCTTTTTCTAAGGCTGTGGACGATTGGAGCACATGTTTGGTTACCACCCGGCTGTACAAGTTTGTCGTTCTGCTTCACTGACACGAGGGACGCTCTATTACTTTTCACTCGGTAGAGTCCAAGCACACACAACTTAACAATTTTGGTACCAACTTCCTACCTCTGGTAACAAGTGCTTTCTTTACTTTAACAATATCATTTTTCATGTAACTTTCTACCAACTCATCAGCATTATTACTTTCAAATGCAATTATGACTAGTATACCTATACAAAATAAAAGAGATGGCGCAAAAATAAATTAATTTCATTGGCTCTGTTTTTCTCAATTACTTCATCTGTTCTTCAAAGGAATGGAAATTATTATGTAGGAATGAGGTTGAATATGTATGGATTTTTATATAATTAAATTAGGAAAAGCGTATCAAGAGTTCGTTTGAAAGTAGCGCAATTAAATTAATTTAAGTCCCCTGTATATATGACGGCAGCTGTAGATGCAGTGGCCTATCGTCATGAGAGGTTGGAAGTGTATAGAATTTCTCGCTCTGTTGTGTTGCATTGTTTCGTGTGGAGACTTATCGCGGTGAAGTTTCGACATCACTTCCACTGAGTGGAAATCAATGTTGTTTCCAATAGCAAATGCAACTCTGGGTGATGTTCCTCACACCGTCAGCGATCCCCGGTTTACCTTGCACGTTCGTGGCATCGCATCCCAATATTCTAAACATTTCGGATCCGGAGGTCTCATTAACGAACATTATACAGTATTTTACCTTAACTACTTTGTTTTCTTTCACATTATCGTTGTAATCGCCATCTCCATTCAGAACTGGCGTAGACAGGAATGTTTATATTATTGGTGAAGAATAAAAAAATTCACGTTCCGAAGACTCATTTTGTCTTATTTTTCAGGTGAACTAAACGATGAGGAGGGTATTCCACACGTCGGAACCTTACAAATGACTAAATCGACATGACCGATCTGGTGACTAGTATTGATTACCGTATTAAAATTTCGAAACGTTATCTCGGCACAGTATATAAGATGAATACTAAATGTCGTCTTCGAAAACCGGAGTGTGGCAGAGGATATTGTGGCGATGAAATTCAAGATAGGAACCGTCATGGTATGATGATTAATTATGGAAATATTACAGGCAATACCTGGAAGTCAAATGGGGTCATAGTTACTTTTGATTCTGATTCATAGCATGTAGTAATAAATTGCAGTTAAATGTCAAAAAACACAACACGATGTGATGTGTGCGACACGTATCTGTCCCTGAAATGGTCGGATTTCTTGGTTTCCGTGCAAGAACTGCGAAGAAAATAACTGTAGCTGGTTTGTTTTAACGTACTATATTGTGAGTTGTTTGTGCAATGCCACAGTTTAAACTCATATTACAAGGTAAGTACGTGATGTTTAAAATGCGTACGTCAAGCATGCGCCGGTTTCCAAAGCGTGCTGCGTGACCTACCCGTTGTCCGGCATTAAACTACGTCCTATAGTCAATGCATTTCGAACTGGCGGCTCAAGGTCAAGCAATGGACTGCATTTGCCATGCGTGCTTACCCCCACTCCTGGACCGTTCTCCTCAAGAAAGGACGAAGGAGCTGTACCCTCAGGTAAAGATAATTATCAGCGGTATAGTGCGGCGACGAGATTTTCATTGGACTCGAATTGGGCGACTCAATGAGGTATTCGACTGGGTGGCAGATAGAACGGGAGCAACATTCGTGGATCGGTGACGGGGACCTGGGACGTGACGGAGTCCATCTGAATCGAAGAGGAGCGACGGGACTAGGATCGCTGTTCTCGAGGGCGGCGGCAACGTAGAGGAGCAACGACCGGGAATGACGGCGGCAAATAGTATGTACGAGTACTATTACAACGGCGGAGGAAGCGGCGACGGCGGCGGCAACGGGAGAGACGGAGGCGGTAGCGGCGGCCACAGCGGAAACAACAGGGATCAGAAATATTATGTCATGTAATGGTAAGTTTTTAGTAGTGCTGCAGGTCAATTGTAGAAGTATTTATAATAAATCAGTTGAATTCTGGAACCTAGTAGATTCGCATAATGCTGATGTCATAATAGGAAAGGAATCATGGTTTTTCCAGCGAAGTAACAGACTCAGAAGTATTTAGAAACGATTATGTAACATACAGACGCGACCGTGTAGGAACAGGGGGAGTAGTTTTTATATGTGTCAAAGAGTGCCTGCAGAGCGCTGAAAATTTTAAAGACTCGGATTTCGAAATGTTGGGTGTAGACATAGCGGATGATTATTCACGAAACATATTACCTATCATCGGTTTAAACAGGGCTCCGAAAGAAGGCTTGAACGTACTATGTAAAATAAGAGATATGTTGGAGAACAGACAAATCCGCGGACAATATGTTATCATTGCCGGAGACCTGAACTTGCCCCAGGTAAACTGGCAGGGTACAATAGAGGGAGGGATGGGTCAGGCCCAGTCGTTAGTAAACTCACTCATCTGGAAACATAACTTAATACAAGTAACAGATAGGGCGACAAGAGGAGATTCCTTACTAGACATATTTCTTTTAAGACCCTCAGAAATAGTCGCAGGTATTGAAGTGATTCCAGGTATTAGTGACCACGACGCGGTAATTCTTGAAATATTATGGAATGCTAAGTACAAGCAAAGTGGAAAAAAGAACAAAAATATCTTGCAATATAACAAAGCGGACAGAGAAGGCTTCCAAAATTATCTTAGAGAAAAGTACTCATCATGGGTAGTAAAGGGCAGTAGTGTAGAAGAATGCTGGGCGGAGTTCAAGCAGATTATATTAACAGGAATACAGAAATTTATCCCGGTTAAACGCTTATCAAACAATCCCGATCCGGAATATTATAATAAATACGTACGGAAACTGAAAAGAAAACAAAGGAAATCCTACAGACAGCGCAAGGAAAGCTTTGCAAAACAAACAAAATTCACACAACTATCGGAAGAAATGCTTAATGCGAAGAAGATAGCGCAGGGAAATTACCTAAATAAACTTTTCAATGGTGAACAAAATGGGTGGGGGGAATTTTATAAAAATGTGAAGAGAGGACGCAAGGAAAACTAATCGAGCCTCTCCCTAAAAAATGACCGCAATCAATTTATCGTACAGGACAGCGAAAAAGCAGAAAAATTAAATTCCTATTATGCCACTGTTTTTGGGATGAGGACAATAATACCACACTTAGCTTCTGTGGAAAATACGGGTCAGTTTTCTATCAAGCTTAGGGACATAAGGAGAAGAATCTCTAAATTGAAAGCTCATAAGTCAATAGGACCTGATGGTATCGCCGGAGACGTACTAAAATTGGGAGGGGAAGCCATGATTCCCTATCTAGTGCGTATATTTGAAATATCAATTAACAATGGTACTGTCCCGCGAGATTGGAAAGATGCAATAGTGGTGCCAATTTATAAGTCAGGGTCTCGCTCAGATACAAAAAATTACAGACCGGTCAGCCTCACCTCTGTGGTTTGCAAACAGATGGAACACTTGATTTCAGCTTATCTAAGGCAGCATTGGGATGACTCAAATTGGTTACATAACTGTCAGCATGGATTTCGGCGGGGCTATTCATGTCAGAGTCAATTAGTAACTGTATGTCAGGATTTAGAAGACGGAATAGATTCCAGTAGCCAAGTAGACTTTTCACGCGCATTCGTTGTAGTCCCACACGATATATTGTTGGTTAAACTACAATCAACGGGGATTGACTCAAGAGTACTCCAGTGGATCAAGGAATTTTTAACTTGTCGCACTCAGAGAGTACGGGTGGGGGAGGAATTATCGAACCCAATTGAAATTACTTCCGGAGTCCCACAGGGGAGTGTCTTGGGGCCTCTTCTATTCCTGGCTTTTGTAAATGATATGCCAGTTAATATCTTGTCTAGGGTTCGCTTATTCGCGGATGATTGTATGGTATACAGGAAAATAAAAAGTTATGAAGATACTACTCTTCTTCAGAATGACCTCAATAGGATAAACGATTGGGTTATAGCCAACAAAATGAAAATAAATTCTCTAAAGAGGAAAGCCATCAGCTTTACAAGGAAAAGAAATAAAATAGTCGCATCGTATACGTTAGGGGGTGAAACCATTCCGGAAGTTAACAAATATAAATACCTCGGAATAGCATTTAGCAGCGATCTTGGCTGGGGGGAACACGTTACAGACACAGAGGGAAAAGCATGGAGAGCGTTACACTTTGTGATGAGGGTACTAAGAAAAGGCTCTGATAAATCCAAAGAGATTGCATATAAATCACTAGTACGTCCAGTAATGGAATATGGTGCTGCATGTTGGGATCATTACAGACTAGAACATATTAAGACACTGGAAAAGATTAAAAAACGGGCTCTCAAGTATAGTCGGAAAAATTCACAATTAAAATGGGACACACTCAAGGACAGGAGAACGCGAATTCGATTATGCGCACTGTTCAAAACATACAGAGGTGAGCCTGCCTGGAAAGAAATAAAAAATAGGTTGCAGCCGCCAAATTACTCTTCAAGGAACGACCACTGTTATAAATTGAGGAAAAGAAGACAGAGGACGGACACTGGAAAGTTTTCTTTTCTCAATCGTACTATCAGGGACTGGAATGCTTTACCTGCAGACTTACTAAAGTCTTTACCAACAACCAAAAATGTATTTAAAAATAGGCTTAAGGACTTTACTAATAGACGATAATTATACACAGTATTTAAAGGGTGTAATTGATATTTTGTTATTGAAGTGTTCTATCAGTGAAGAATTATGTTGTGTCAGTGAAGTGTGTTGTGTCAGTGAAGCGTGTTGAGTAAGTGAAACGTGTTCCTGTCAGTGAAGCTTTATAGTTTATAGTGGCAGTGCAAAGTATTTCAACAGTGAAATGTTTTTGAAGTGTTAGTGACATCAGGATAGAATCAGTGAAATGTGTCGTAGTTCCAGTGCAGTGAGTGAGTTGACAGCGAAATGAGTGTAGTGTTGAAAGGTACTTGTGTAGATATGAACATATCATACTCGTGGGTTTTAGTTCGAACATAGGTTTAAGGTACAAATTAGATTTACTTTAAATGTTATTTTTACCGATCGTGCTTCATTTAATTTAGGATGTTCCCTGTTGTTATTATTATTATTATTATTATTATTATTATTATTATTATTAATTATTATTGCTAGTATTAATTATTGGTATTATTATTAATTGTATTTTTATTGTGTTTATTATTGTCTTTATTGAGTGTAATTAGCAGACATCGGATTCTAGGGCAAATGCCTATTTTGTTTCTTTAGGAGAAAAGTAAAAATAATTATTAATATTTGTGTTTCATGGAAATTGAAAGGTATTCAAAGAGTTTTATAGTGCCCTAAAATGCCCTAAAACGGTTATTAGAGCCTAATTTGTTAATATTCGCCTAAAAATGCCTAACTCACTGTAAAGTTTCGCATTTTACTCTTACTTTTTATAATTTATACATGCATTCACTGCGAAATTTAAGGCATTTAAAAAGTGGAAAGTTTGCTTCACACCGGCCATGAAACCATTGATAAAGGAAACAAAATGTTTTGAATCTCACGACACTCGCAATAGATTTCACCGAATTTAACATGTTTGGAGGATTAAATGCCGACAAAGAACCAACCTTAGTTTTGAAGCAGGCAACAATCACAACATGTGCTGCTACAGATTCAGAGATATACTATACTATAAAAATGACTGTTTTCGGTCTGAAACCGATTAGCTGTACTGCCCTTCAGAGTGTCATAAAATCACAATTTTTGGAGAAAGAGTGTTTTTGAAATATTTATGAAAAGTCGTAAAACTGCGAATTAGTAGGGTAAACCGTTACAAAATATTTAAAAGATTGGTCCTCCTAGTGTTAACACTACCAGGAAATGCAACAATAAGGGGAACTTTGTATTTTAGTCCAATTGAATCTCAATAACAACGGTTCATTTGAATGCTCGTTAACAGTTGCTCTTTCCCTCACCTTATTTGTGTTGAGAAGTTTTGAGCGGTAGGACGTTTTCCTGTGAAGTTTAACGCGATAATGCCGAAAAATATAAGTGAAAAATCTACATTGATCCGGCAATGGCTAACAGAATATTCAGAATTCACTTATGATGGAAAAATAATGTTCTGCAAGATTTGTAGCAAACAGGTATGTAACAATAGTTGAAATATATAAATTCTATTAATTTTAATGAGTAGGCCTATAATATTTATACATTGACTGAGCTAGCCTGAGGTATAATTCTTTTTGTTTTTACAGACCACTACACTTTAACCTTTTAAATTCCGATAGTTAAAGTATTTGCAGGTCATTAAAATTTTGATTGTTCGAACCCACTAATTTTGTGATAGAAATACGGCAATACAACAATTAGGATTTTATTTTAATTCAGTTTACTTTACATTTTTTGATTTCGCAAGAAAAGAAGTGCCACCTAAAGCAGCATGTGCAAGGAGCGGCTCATAAGGCTAAAGCTCAGCAGAAAAATCAACTGCAACAAACTTTACTAACACAGCCTACTTCATCCAATCTCAGCAGCAATTTCTATGCTGATTTAACCAGAGCGTTTGTTGCTGCTAACATTCCCTGGAATGCAATTGAAAATCCGGTTTTAAGACAGTTTTTACAAAAATACTGCAAACAAAATATCCCATCTGAGTCGACCCTAAGAAAAAATTACTTAGACAGAATATACAATGAAACTTTAGCTTCCATTCGGGAGGATATAGGTGATTCTTACATATGGGTCTCTGTGGATGAAACCTCAGATCCTATGAATAGGTATATAGCAAATATGGTAGTAGGAAAACTTGGTCCTGATGGACCTTCGATTCCACACCTCGTATGTGTTAAGGAACTTTCGAAAGTGAATAGCCAAGCCATTTCTTATTTTGTAAATAAAGGCCTACAGTCTTTATACTCAGGTAATATAGACGATTCTAAAGTTCTGTTGTCTTGTACTGATGCTGCCTCATACATGGTTGCTGCAGCTCCACTTCTTAAAACATTTTATCCTAACCTCACGCATGTAACCTGTCTAGCACATGGCCTTCACAGGGTTTCTGAAACAATCCGGAATGAATTTCCTCTTGTCAATTCGTTTATTTCTAACACAAAAAAAGTTTTTGTAAAGCCCCATCCAGGATTTCAATATTCAGAGAGAACTTTCCAGATATCCCACTCCCACCTCAGCCGGTTGTTACACGATGGGGAACCTGGATTCAGTCAGTGGTGTATTATTCTAAGTATTTTAAAGAAGTGGTCACAGTTATTGATAAATTACCTGAAACTGATAGTGCAGCGTGTGTGAAAGCAGTGAAAGATTGAATGACTCACGAGTGAAAAACGATATTGCCCACATAACATCAAACTTTTCTTTCATACCTGCAAGCATTGAACAATTAGAACGTGAAAAACAATCTCTTTGTAGCCAAATAACAATAGTAAAGGAAGCTCAAGTGAACATACATTCTGCTTTGGGCGAAACTGGGAAAAAAGTTAAAAATAAGTGGGACAACATATTAAATAAGAATGTAGGATTTTCATTGTTGGAAAAAGTATCAAGAGTGATATCGGGGGAAAGTGTAAATGTTCCAGTAAGTATTGATGTTTCTATTGTACCTAATTTAAAATTTGCGCCTCTCACATCAGTTTCGGTTGAAAGAAGTTTTTCTGCTTTCAAAATGATTCTCAGTGACAAAAGGCAAAGGTTAACTGTGGAGAATTTAGAAAAAATTCTGGTGGTGTACTGTGCAGATAATTATAATAAAGTCTGAACATGGAACTGAATTTCAATAACTTAAAATGAGTAATCTTGATATCAATAATCATTATTTCATTAGTTTCAATATATTAAATTTGTGCAGCTCTGTTTATAAATATAATATAGTATTCTTTTTTAATGTTTAAACATACTTTTTTGTGCGTATTTTAGTGTATAACTAAAAATTTCAGTGAAAGAAATAAGTATGATACCTTGATGTGCCTAAAATGCCTATTTTCATTAAAATAGAGCCTAATTTTACAAATTTTGAGCTTATTTTAGGCGCCTAAAACTGCAATTTTTAGTGCCTAAAAATCCGATGTCTAGTCATCAGTATTGTTAGGGCCGAAAAATTGGTATATCTGAACGTTAATTTATCATGAAACATTTGACCAGTCGAACATACCGGAATGCTGGTAGTTAAGGCATGTAGCAACACTGAATACAGTCTGTTCCAGGCACTTGATATAGGGATATTCGGCTTGTCAGCTCCTGTATTTGTTATTCTAGCAGGCAGATTACTTTTGCGACAAGAGGAAAATTGGCATTCGGTAAGAGAAGATGGGGTCTGAGAAATTTTCTTGCTAAACGCCGTCTTGAAGGAGCTCTAGCTTGTACCTTATGAGTGACCTACGACTACAA
The DNA here is from genome assembly GCF_040183065.1 of Periplaneta americana. Classification (NCBI taxonomy): domain Eukaryota; kingdom Metazoa; phylum Arthropoda; class Insecta; order Blattodea; family Blattidae; genus Periplaneta; species Periplaneta americana. The sequence continues at coordinate 72,027,651 of NC_091127.1, read as the reverse complement.
AGTGGCTGTGATAATTTTGTGCGAATGACTTTGTTGGACTTTGAAGACTGAATGAAACAACACAACGCAATGAGACAGTCGAATAACAACTGCTAAAGCAGAGTCCAGTGTTGCCAACTGTAGTGTACGGAAAGTCGACAAACAGTAGATCGAAAGTCCCTGGATTCCTTACTGTTAATAAAAAAGTTTTACTTTTGTCGCTATATTGGCAACAATGGCAGAGTCATCGTTGTTTTCGGCGTGGTTCCGTCTATTGCACTGCCGTTACAAGCTGGCGCCAATTGCTCGCATTGCTGCCGAATTTGCGCGGGAACCGTCATAGTTTTATGTTAACTACTCGAGGAAAGTGCGTATGCCTGAAGTGAATAACTCATTTACAATCTGGGAAATGAAAATAGTAGATCTGTGGTAGCAGATATGACAATGACAGTAGCAGTGACATCAACACTTCCTCGACTAGTAATGATTACAGTGATCTAGGCATCGCGCGTCTAGAGTGATTAGTAAGTAGGCTACAATACAGTATACAGTACATTCATAAATCATAAATTAGATGTACGAATATCTTAAAGTATTTATTCCTGTTTAATAAAAAAAATAACGGATAATTAATATCTTATCATCTTTGAATTCTAGTGAACATAATATGAAGGTGTTTAGAGAGTAAGACGAGGGTACGTTGAATTTTTCCTCACCCATTCATAGTGTTTTGCCCAAAGTCAGGTCTTTCACTGCAAACCCAGTTTTTCCAATCTTTCTTATTTTCTGCCATCTTCTTTGTCTCCGCATATGATCCATATATCTTAATGTCGTCTATCATCTGATATCTCCTTCTACTCATAATTCTTCTCCCATTCACCATTCCTTCCAGTGCATCTTTATATATATATATATATATAAACACACAAAGTATAAAACTGCTCTAGCGCGCAACTGATGTATACCTAAAACTGATGCATTCATATCAAATAAAACTTCAATTTTCGCGCAACTCATGAAGTAGTTTTCCTTCTGACTCGGAGTTTCTCTATGTGGACACTATGGCTGCTTGGGCTGATTACGTAAATGAATTTTTCCAATTATAAGATGAATATCACGTAATATCTTGGTAAATCATCTGCCTCATCTGATCAAATACCATATAGCCATCACCAATTCCAACGACAATAAAAATAACATAGTGGTTGAATGCAGCGTCCTTAAATAACCGACTACAGGAATTTAATTCGACATACCAGCATTTATCCCAAGGACAACTTCACAGAAGCTTCAATATCTAGAAGGAATTTAATTTATCAACCGGAGGCCAAGATACAACTGGTAAGTTCATCATCTGCAACGCCACCTAGTTTGCAACTAAAGGTGTTACGAGAAGAGGAGAAATTTAGTCTAGGCACCCTAATTTAGGCTTGGAGGACTTTAACGTGCCTGAAAACTCCACCATGGGACACACGGCTTTAAGTCCTTCCCAGAGAACTTGCGTCCCCCGGCCGAGATTTGAACTCTCAATCCTTGGGTCTAGAGAAGAGCGCTTTACCCTTTGACCATTCGGGTCAATTACCCAAAATGAGAAACTGACATAATCGCATGAACAAGTTGTTGTTGTTTAGTCAACTGTCCGAAGACAGGTTTGAACCTCGTAAGTAACACCAATAAGGCATCACTCATGAGGCAACTAGGCCATGAGATAATGGAATAGGGTAGCCAGTTTCTTTCCCCCTCCAATGCATACACCGCCGATTAGCTACATATTCCACTAATCAGACTTCAAATGCATACAAACAATTGTTTTTTCTTAGACACATATCGTCAAGTAAGATGTATTGCCTGATAATAGATACACTATACATATCAGCAGAACCTCAATCAGAGTTATACGAACAAGTCTCAGAAATTAAAAGCGAAAGACGGTGTAATTAATTATGATGAATAATTATATATGTAGAAAATCTGGGAAATAGAGAGAAATTATTCCCAGAATGTTCGTTCTAATGGTGTTCACATTGTACGAATCTCATTCTTTATTGAACTCTTATTTTGAAATATATTTGTAGTAATTTCCCATTATCAGAGTTTATGATGAATTATACTATGGTATGTGAAACAGGATAAAGAACGAATATGGGAACCAGTTAAATTAAAGCAAATAATCTATAAGGCTTTTTTATTACAGGCTTACCACAGAAATTCAAATAAATTAATTAAGTGAGGGGGTCGAAAATTTACTCATTCGTATAGTATAATCCAATTTCTTTATATTCTGATGGTTTAACGTCCTCAATTAATGACATATTTTCAATCCATTAAATTTAATTGACTTCAGAGCCCTCTACAGAATTCCTGCTGAAACAATAACAGAATAGCGTTCAGTAATTCGGACACAGCTAACTCCAGATCGCCGTTATCGCGAGATATAAAAAAAACCCTCATTAACTTGCCATAACTCTTGTCAAATGCACACTCTCTTCCATCAAGTTTTAACTCTCCCCTCTTCCAATTGTCGCCATATTGGGACATAATGGCGTCTCCATAGAGATCACAGTGTGTAACTTTCTCTTCTCTCACTTTTCCCCCCTAATTCTACAGTTGCATATAGTTTAATTTAGTGAATGCAGAAACAATATATCTAGAGAGAGACAGAGACTGAGAGAGAGAGAGAGAGCGAGAGAGGGGGGAGGGAGGGAGGGAGGAAGGTTTACATTGTAACTTACAGTAACGTTACGTATGCTAACCCTGTTGACGCCGCGCCGTCCCGGTAGTCCAGAAGTTACATACCATTCTAGAGTTTGTACCCTAAGATCACGGGTTCCAATATGGTCAAAAGCAATGAATTTTAAAGGGGTATTTCCGGACGAGTGTCACGTTTCGTAAATGTAAGGAATATAATAGATCTCCATCGTTAAGATGTTCAATTTTTTCGTGCATTTCCGACCCAACTTGAATTTAGACGATGAATAACATCTGTGGTTGGAAACATCGTTGTACAAAATACCGCTAGTGCTACTCATCGAGGAAAAGTGATAAATCTGCTTCCAATGAAATCGATGTTAGGGAGTTCACACGCAACGGATGTAAATACTTTTACTTACTTATGGCTTTTAAGGAATCTGAAGGTTCATTGCCGCCCTCACATAAGCCCGCCATCGGTCTCTATCCTGAGGAAGATTAATCCAGTCTCTACTACCATATTACACCTCCCTCATTTTAATTTTATCTTCCCATCTACGTCTCGGCCTCCCCAAAGGTCTTTTTCCCTTCTGCCTCCCAACTAACACTCTATTCTATATGCATTTCTGGATTCGCCCATAAGTGCTACATGCCCTGCCCATCTCAAACGTCTGGATTTAATGTTCCTAATTTATTATGTCAGGTGAAGAATACAATACGTGCAGTTCTCCGTTGTGTAACTTTCTCCACGTGATTAGAATAATAAGAAATATACAGAATGTTTAAAAAAGTATCCAATATTTTAGGAGGTGATAGTATGTAACAAAACAAGAAAATGTCAGATAAACATGGGTCCTAAAACACACACTTTCTGAGATCTGAACACTTGTTCATGTGACTTCCACTTATGGAAAAGCATTCCTCTGCCCTACAATACTGCAGACTACCAGATAATCATACCGTAGTTGATACCTCTGGCATGGAATACTGATACGTCGCAAGGAATACTGAAAACGAAAGTCTGGTTGCGGATATGAGCGAGGTTCAGCAGAGATGGTGTCGTGAATTTGGTAATCGGCATGTGTCGGCTGATGAAAATCCCCGTGCAGTTTAAGAAACAAGGCATCAATATCGATTCTCAATCAACGTATGGGCAGGAGTTCTTGGTGATAGATTAATAGCGCCATACGTGCTACCACAGAGATTAACTGGGGATCGTTATCAGGACTTTCTTATCAACGTATTACCTATCTTGCTGGAGTATGTGCCATGTCAGCAAAGATTGTAGATGTGGTTCATGCACGATGGCAAATCAGCACGTTTTTTCAGCAATGTGCGTGAACACCTGACGCTGACACTTCAGAACCGCTGGATTGATCGGGAGGCCCCACACCTTGGGTTGCTCGTTTCCCATACCTAAATCCCCTAAACTTTTGGTTATGGTAAATTTCAAAGAGTGTGTGATTCCTTATGCCGAAGAGCAGAGGAATGCATTGCCATGAATATACGTCACATTGAGCACCTCCTATGAACAAGTGTTCAGTTCTCAGAAAGTATGTGTTGTAGGATTCATCTTTATTAGACATTATTTTCTTGTTTTGATGCATACTAACACCTCCTAAAATAGTGGGTACTTTTTTTAACATACTGTATATAAACTCCTGTGCTTGCACAATACACTACTGTCACAGGTCACTGATATCGTTATCGCTAACATGCTGGATGTTGAATAAGAGAACCGAGAAGCTAGAATCTGCCAGTGAGCAATCAAATCTTTACTCGAATGACGAAAGTATTGAAAAAAATATTCGATTCGTAATATTATTCGAGAACAGATTGTTCGATTCTGCCCACCACTAGTAATAACTAGTATTCGTGTGTATGTTACGCCACATGCTAGTGTTACCTAAAGTATCAAACAGAAAACATTTTATTCTCGACATTTTGCTGACTGTGACTGTACGACTTGCAGAATAACAAATCATATGTCTGTACGTGGTTAGAAAGTGAAGCCAACCGTGAACGCACTGATAGGTGTATTGGAAGTGGAGTATATCAATACCTTGATAATGTTATTCAAGAAAATACAGTTCCGTGGCAGTGAAAGATCCAATCTTTGTCAGTGACAGGTATGAAAACAAAATATAACGTCATTATTCTGGAAACTATGAAAAGTTATTTCTCCGCTGCATCAGCGCAAATTGACAGCATTATCATGCTTTAGCCGGTTAATGGTAATATTTTTCTTTCCTGTGACAATACGTATTTACTTTTACTTTTACAGGCTTTCCCCTTCCCAGTGGTTGCCTTATGCTCCTGTTCCATTTCTCCATGATGTTCTATCTTGCCACTGTCCCTCACCCAATTTTCTCCTCTGCATGGCCTTGTTCACTCCATCCATCCAAGTAAAGAATGGTTCACAATAAACCGGAAACGAGAATCGGAACGAAAACGGTAAAATTGTTAAAATGTGTACATTTAAATATGAGCATTCACAATTAACGAAAAGCTTGCCGGAGCCCGGGATCGGGATCGGGATCGGAGAGTTGGCCAAATTTCAACTTCGGCGTTCACGTTTCCGATCACAGCCCACTAGATTCATTCTATTGCCATCTAAAAGCTATTTTGTCGTCGTATATTTTGTAGCAAGAAGACCGTGACATAACCTATGCATTATTTTGTTCTGTGCTTTGCATCATGGAGCAAGTTTTATTTGATGAGATTCTAATATTGAGTGTTGAGGAAAATCCTCACGTTTACGATAAGCCGCGCGCCTCGTATAAAGATGAGAAAATGAAGGAGAATACGTGGCTTTCAATAGCTGCACCTTTGAACACCGATCGTAAGTGAATCATATTTTATTACTGTATTGGTTGTATTACATACTACATATTCATGCTTCAATTCAATAACTACTGTTGTGTTCATTTTTGTTCTATTACAAATGCTTCTTCTCTAATTATTTTACGTCATGGTAGACTTAAAATAGGTTGTGATAATAAAGATGCATGGGCATATTTATAGTACCGTACCTAATGAAATGTTTCAGTTGAAATTTCGAAGTTGGTTAACCTGTGTTTATGTTGGCTGCCTTGTACTCATGAAAGAACGCCACTGGTCAATTATACACAAATAACATCAGAATGCGTAATATCGGCTTTACATATCGTTATTCACATGCATATCGATATGCATAGTCGTCTACGTTCTCGGTTTATTGTGAATCAAAAATTTTCATATTCACGTCCTCTGCTTCTCGTTTTCATTCTGGTTCTCGTTCCCGGTTTATTGTGAACCAGCCTTAAAGGCTGGTCCACAATAAACAGGGAACGGAAACAACGACAACGAGAACGGAAATATGGTTAAAATAAATGTGTTTAAATGTGAGCATTCACAATTAATGAAAAGCTTACCGGAGCCCGGGAACGGGAACGTGAAAATTAATTGTGAATGCTCACATTTAAATAAATTTATATTAACAAAATTTCCGTTCTCGTTCTCATTGTCATTTCCCTTCCCGGTTTATTGTGGACCAGCCTTAAGGCGGGCCCTGCCGCGCTTCCTTCGAGCAGGATCAGTCAAATTGACAACATTCATGGGCAGTCTCTCTTCTGTCATTCTTCGCACATATCCGTACCATTTCAGAGTTTTTATTTCCAATCTATCGACAACGGTTTCTTCTGCATCCATTTCTAGTTGAATATATTCATTCCTTAAGTGTTGCATCCTTGATATTCTCATACCTCTTCTCAGTCCATCCATTTCTGTCGCAAGTATTTTTTCCGTAATTTTTCACTCACTGTCCAACATTCACCTCCATAAGTTTGAATACTTTCTACTGTAGTTTTTACTTTAATATATTCAATTTTGTTTGTTTAGTTAAATCTCTACTCCATAAAAAACCCATTTAGTGATTTAATTGCTTTACTTGCTTGATTGATCCTATTGTGTATGTCCTTTTCACTTGTGCCGGATTGGTCAATAACAGATCCAAGATATTTAAAATGTTCCACTCGCCTAATTGTCTTGTCATTTATATGAAGATCTTCCCCTTCTCCTCCCACTACCATATATATCATAATTTATGTTCAAGCCTTCTTCCTCCAATGTATCAGCAAGTTTGCGAGTCATAAATTCAACTTCCTCGCTATGTTGTCCTATTATGAACTGATCATCAGCAAATAAAAGGCTATGAATATATTTATCATTTATTTCTATTCCCATTCTATAGCATGCAGTATTCCATTTTCTCAGATCATCCAAAAATATTTTGAACAGTGTTGGTGACATTGTACATCCCTGCCTTAAACCTTTCGTTATGCGAAATTCTTTGGATATTCTACTACCCATTTTTACACGCATTACAGTCATAGAGCCTTCTTATGAACTGAATGAGGAAATTAGGAATCCAAATCTTACTAAAGAATGCCAGAGTTTGTTTATTGGTACGGTATCATATGCCTTTTCTAGGTCAATTAATACAAAATGTAATTCTTTACCTTTGTCCAACCTTTTTTCGATTATTTGTCCGATTGTAAATATTGTTACGATACGTGATTTGGAATAACTCGACATGACTTGAAAACTAAGACAACGATAATAAAATCCTAAAAGTAACACAAAGGGCATTGCGATGCTTTATTTCTTACTTGTAACATGGAATTCTGTGGAACGAGTGTATCAGTCAGCAAAGAGGACGAGTTAATTTGTAAATTTAGTTCAATATTTCATAGAGGTCTTAAGGCCTGTCCTGTATTCTTATCATGTACCGTGGCGATATCACCAATGGGTATGAAGGAGGAAGATATGTTTTAATCTCAGATGAACTTCCGTATAGGTAGATTCGTATAATATCAACCACTATGAAAGAAACTCTTTTTCTGATAGCTCATTCTTTCCCCTCTCTCACAGCTCATATGCCAGGTCTCGCCTTCCCATCTATACGTATAATAATTTGTATCATTCGTTATTCAATACTCTTCTCTTTGTATGCAATCTACAATGGTAGAAAATATTCACTTCATTATTATTCAAGGTTACTGGGAAGTAAATCCACAACATTGGCTGTGAGTAACAAAGAATTTTATCACTACAACAAGGGAGAGTTTTTCTTTATTTTTAAAAGAATGCAGATGTTCTTGTTTTACTAGCAACGTCAGAAGATGATTTGCAATGTCAGTACATAATTTAAATTTAATAGCTCAAAAATATTCAATGGAAATATCCATTAACAAAACAAAAATAATGACCTTTTGTGGTGAATACTCAATATCAAGCAAAATTTGTTTAAATAACACAATTTTGGAAAGAGTTAACGAGTTTAATTATTTAGGATATAAACTTTCTTTTGTTGAAAATTTGGATTTATCAGAGAAAATTTTAAAATTCAACAAATCAATGGGAATCATTAATAGAGTTTTAAAACCTTCATTAGTACAAAAATCAACTCGTATTCGTCTTTATCAAATAATAGCTCGACCAGTCTTATGTTATGGGAGTGAAGCGTGGACTATGACAAAAGATGAAAGCAGACTAACAGCTTGCGAGTTGAGATTCATGCGCCGAACAGCTGGTTACACTAAATGGGATCGAAAGAAAAATGAAGACATCCTTCAAGAACTTCATGTGTCGTCAGTACTGGACTATATCTCCAGATGTCAGTTAAACTGGAAGGAACACGTCTCAAGAGTGGTTTCATCCAGAATCCCTAAGGCAATAATGAATATCGTCCAAATGGGAAACGGCCCCTTGGTCGACCTATGAAAAGATGGCAAGAAAATCGCTTTTTCAGGCCGTAACAGTTCTTTTGGGACTAGTACTAGTGATGATAGTGATGATGATGATGATGATGATGATGATGATGATGATGAACAACTCATGGGTGAGCACCAATCCCTCATTGAATTGTTTAGTGAAGAATGGATTTGGAATCCTAATTTAATACTCCGTAATCATTAGTTACATCTGAAATTCATCAGGATTATTTGTCGCCAGGCCAACTTCGAAAACATCTTGACATCGATGTTTTAGTTTATGTTTAAAAATATTAGCTTTCTTCTTATTCTCGTTAAAATGTCAACTTTATTTAATATTTCTGGAATGTATTTCGTCATAATGTCAGTAAATCGTTATATTGATTCAATTAACTCTCTTAATAGGCCTAATAGTGTAGTTGCGGCTCTTGCAGATAACAGAGTTATTATAAGGAAATCTCTGAACTCCGTGAAAGAAACGTTCGAGTTATTAGAAGACACTAATAAAAAATCAGAACTGATAATGAGCCTCACACAAAATAAGTGTACGTTTCTTCAGTCACCGAGCGGGTTGGCGCATGCGTATCGCATGGGACTCGCATTCGGGAGGTCCGTGATTCGATTTCGGGACCGATCAACCTGACTGTGGTTCTTCCGTGATTTTCCACAGTTACGTAGGTAAATGCTGGGTTGGAATTTTCATTGCCACGGTCCATTTTCCCCTTCCCTTCCCGTGTAGAAAAAGAATTTAGATTTTCATATCATACCATTCATTCCTCTCATCTCATTCAATGGCCTTACTCGGTGAAGACGCATGTCTTCATCAGCTTACGAGAGGGAGCATCCTCTTTACAGCATTCCTGAGTTCCCTGCCTTCCGCAATATCTCTGCCAGGATTCGTTCCTTAAAAGCGTTTCAAGGGCGTTTCGACACTTTGGAAGGGACGTTGGAATGGATCGTGTGCTGCTTGGTCACTTGGCGGTGTGAGCTTCGAACAGGAGAAGGTAGGAGGCCCCCAATGGGTGAGCGGATGAGGTGTCACATGCGACCGGTAGGCTGGTACACCATCATTCTCATTCATTCCATACACTTCGGGGTGCACAATAGGCCTCAGTATGGACGACATGTAAAGGGTCGTCCTAACCCGCCGTAGCCACCGTGACCTGACCTGACCTGACTTGACCCGACCTGACCTGACCTAACTTAACTTAACCTAACTACATTCAAATAGAAGAATATAATTATTGAAATTAAAATACAATAAAACAAGTAAAGCAGTGTGAATACATAAATGTATATTTCTTTTATTGTATTTTAAATTTAATAATAACATTCATGAACAAAATCAAATAGTGACCACAAGGTATAATTATTGAGCAGAGTATGAATTTCACACAGTAGCCTATTTTCGTTTAATTATGTAGAAGTATTAATTTCTAGTGATAATATATTTTTAGAAATTGGTACTCAACTTACACCTGCCAACAAATCATATTAAGGTGTAGTAAACCATTCCAAGTCAAGTCTGTTATAAAAAATAATAAATAAAATTATGTTATATGAAACATTAAAAAGACCCGGTCTAACATACGACTCAGACATTTTGATTCTTAACTAAGGTGCTGATTAGAGCCAGGATTTCCATGCACTATCAAATCTTAAAACATTTATGCATTCATGCACTATCATAAGAGAAGACATGCACAATGAAGCGAAAAACAGTAAAAATGTGGACAATCAAACTTGAGTTCTACATTACGCTACAACGTATTACAACTAATTTCTCAGATTTTCTTCACTTAAGCTCATGTGTCTTGATGACTATAACACCTTGGGAATCCAATTTGAGACATTCAGACTTCGCAGCGTTACACCTTAACCGCGACGCTATCGAGCGTCCCAAAACACACAAGTACGTAAGTCTTTATTACAACAAGCACAATAAACTACATCACTGTCCGTCTTCAGAAATTCCCTTTCCTCAATCCATTTTGTCACAAGATCTCTTCTAGTAGTTTTAACAGGAGCAACACTTCACAATTCGACACTAAGTATACTAAGTTGCAGTTTGAAAGCATGCTGCTTCTACCTTCTTTTGTTTCAGTATTTTGGCCTTCAGTTTGTAACGAGCGAGAGTTGGGGATTGGAAATTCCAGTATAACAAAGAGAGGATTTAGTGGAAAATCCAAAGATGAGTTGTCAGGTACTATGCCACGAAAACATACGACCGGTAGCTTTTTTATTTTTTTCTCAATAGATAAATATTGTGGAAATACCAGTTTTTTACAAAGAAACATTCATAAAAGGCACTATTATGCAAGTTAATACATAATATATACACTAATGCCACAAAAAGGACATAATATGCAATATATATGTCTAAATATATGCTATTAAATCTAAAATATTCAAAATATACATTATGCATGTATTTTCTCCAAGAAAGGCCAAAACATGCAAACATGCACGGAAAAAGTACCGTTATTTGGAATCGATGTCATGAAATGGTTGTTTCCAAAGTTTGAAAAGTGTAACAAGCTTAAATGAAAACATGCATTTGCATGGAAATCCGGGCTCTAGTGATGATGAAAGGAACTAAGTGTATTTGAAATGAACATCCTTAAAAAAAATAAGCGATTCTCTTCGTGAGAATCGAAAGTTCATATAGAGTATTCCACGTTAAGAAAAATGCATTGGTTTTATGGACCCTGCCTAGTACATTGTAGAAGCTATGTGGTAGGTAGACATTTCTATGGCAACTGATCATTTGATGGAATAGTCCCATATACGCAATGATTTTTTTCTTAACGTGGAATTCCCTATAGCATCTCATGATGATGGAGGAATGTTGAAAATACCTTAATAGAAGAGGGAGTATTCCGCGAAAACCAATTGAGGGAGTCAGAAGCAATGGGTTATAAGTGGACTCAAGTTATTTAAAAAAAAAAAGTGGTTGAAAGTACATAAGCTTTCATAAATTCCGTGAAATATTTTATTTCAATTCTGGTGTGTGATGTGGTTAAAAGATACATCCCTTTGCAACTAAAATTTTAGATGCTTTAGTTTGCCCTAGATGCACTTAAATTATGTTCTTAGAAATGTCACTTATACCTCTTTGCTTCTGACCCTCTCAATATCATTGTTGTACATAACAAGTCCTATTTAGACAACTCAGAATTCGAATCCAGTTTACATATGTGGAAAGCCGATGATGTAGCGCCTACCCCTTCGGCTAATGATGTGCCTACTAAAGAAAAGTATATCTAACTTAATTTGTAATTGAAGGGTTCAGAACCATAGTGGGCCAAGCGCCATTTATTAAGAACGGAGAAAGCAAGGGTTAAAGTTAAATGAATACCATAGTTTAATGAAGATTGGATACTTTATATTACTTGTTATATGTTTCAATGAATTATGGTTAAGTGAATACCATAGTTTAATGAAGATTGGATACTTTATATTACTTGTTATATGTTTCAATGAATTATGGCATTCATTTAATTTTAACCCTTGTTTTCTCCGTTTTTAATGTATGGCGCTTGGCCCACTATGGCTCTGAACCATTCAATTTAGCTTTTAAATCCTTGCATGGCAGTAATAGAAGAATAAGAGTGACACGTAGTACAGTAATCCTGCGTCAAGTTTGAATCGATTACTAAAACAATAATGCAGATGTTTTCAATTCCTGCAGGGATGAGAATATTTGGCAAAATGTTCAATTTAAATAATGAGGAACCTTTATATAGCCTATATCTTTTGAAAATCTGAAAACAGTTATTATTCGAATAAGCGTTCACTTCGCCCTATAAGGATGTAAAGAGGATCCAACCATGTTGCGTGATCCCCTGAAGGATCTTTCAGATCATTATTCATGCGCATTCCCTTTGACCCTGTGGACACGACAAGAAAGAGAGGATGGATCCCACTGTGTCTCGACGCATCCATTCGCATCGTGCTTATAGAATTTGAAATTCAAATGTCTCCTTCAGAACAGTTCCACTTTACATAAATAAAACTCTTTCGTGAAATAACGGCATAATGGAATCCACAATTTTAATTTGAGGGAGGATTAGGTTAATTTCCGTTCAGTTATACAATTTAAATGCGAAATTTTTATGACGTTTCTGAAACAAAAAAAAATTCGCTTAACTTCGGCATGCATCTACTTAATTATTTTTCCTCTTTAATTCCTTTCTCTCTTCATCATATAGGATAGAAAAAAAAGTGTCCAAAGCCAAGACATCTCGTTTTTTTTACTTTCTATTTATATAAGTAAGGAGAGAAAATATTGTGATGCAATAAAAATAAGTTTCGATATTTTTAATTCAATACACATCTTCTCAATTTCTAATATCAAGAATTGAGTTTGAGAATGCCGTTTGTTTCATTATCAGTCCGTCCGTTTACACAGCCTTGAAGGTATTCAGTGACAGTTCTTTTAAGGGGGGAATCCTCATCATAGTATGAATGGAGAAGTTATCAATCATTTGGTTCCATTACACTTACACTTTCTAGGATCATGATGAGTTTTTACTGAATTATCTTTGAAACACATTTAGATATATAATGTGAGGACATTTATTATATATATATATATATATATATGTATATATATTATACTGTAAATGTCCTCACATTATGTATCTACGTTTTATAAATGTCCTCACATTTGAGTTCTCATTTACAACAAATAATTAGCGTCATTTTTCTGTCACGTTTACGGTTTAAGAATACTGTATATATTAATAAATCACCTTAATAAGGATGCTTGGCAACGCTGCTGCCGAAAGGTGGACGCCTGATTCACCCATACGCCTGAGTACAGCAGGTCGTAGAGCGTTTTACAGAGCAGAGAGTGCAGCAGACAGTATTCGTTAACATCTTTTTCCCTCAATGTTGCAGTGAAGGAGTGATTTTATGCATTGACAAGTGCTACTGAATTTACTGTGACGCTACTATTATTTTCAGGATCAAATACAATACCCTGAATTCATATATTACTTATAAATTATACAATAGAATTTATTGATATTAAGTGAATTTAGCTGATAATTAACTTGACATATAAAAATGTTTAATGAAAATTAATTTGTCTCTATTTAAAAAAAAATAACACAAAAAGTGCCTTATTGAATGTTCCATCCAACAATTTCTTTTTAAACGTTTATCTATGCAGAAGATAAAGTGGTAAATGAAACGTCAGAAAGCTCAAAAATGAACACGGTACTTCTGAGAAATAAGTGGTCATGTGCAGAATTATTTATAGGCCTACTTTCCGGTTTCATTGTTGCGACTAAGTCTGAATTTGCCATTTATCACCTTCAAGACAGAATAATCAACACACTTGACCACGCGAAGTGCAGGCGAGGAAATGGATGTGGTTAGGTAGGGTTGTAATATAAGACAACTATTGTTCTAATTGACTTGAGTGAGTAATGTAAATAACTCAAGTTACATCTGTTCAGCGCTGTTTAATTCCTTAATGAGTACCAGAAAAGTAATGAATTATAGGATAGAAAATTTCAGACTTATTTCTGGGAATGATTGCTATCAAATCTGTACAGTTCTGAAAATTCACCAAAAGTACTAGATTAGAGTAATAAATAATAAGTAAAATTAGTAAATGAATGATATGACACTTTTCAAATTTCATCTGACTACGCACAGTGAGCAATTTTCCCAATCTAGGTGGACAAAAAACAAATTTCGACTGGTTAAGTTAGGCATAGGTGAATATGAATTCATGTTCTTTAACATTTGGAGAATGCTGAGAAAAATAGCTTTTACTGTTTTATCAGCAGCAAGCTATATTTAGAACGGTATGAACAGTGAGTTCTAACACATCCTGCTCCGGTTCAGTCGTAGACAGAGAGGCTTAGTATGTGGGTGAATAAGAGCCAATTGTTAGTGATTCATTGTGTTGTGCAGTGGCGGCTCATACATATTTAATGCATAGTGCCAAAATCAGTGGTATATCCAGGATACCCTAAGGGGGAGGGTAACTCTTTTTCCTACTATAAGCAATAATAATAATACTAATAATAATAATACTAATAATAATAATAATAACAATAATAATAATTAGAGACGAGAATTTCATGCAAATGCATGTTTTTATAGAAACGTAGGACATAGCTCATACTTAGTACTTATCCATTTCATTACTTCCCGGTTCCAAATATGTGTACTTTTCCCGTGCATATTTGCATGTTTTCGACTTTTTAGGGATAAAAACATGCATAATGCATATTTAGGTAATTTTTAGCTTAATAATGCATATAGTATACATTAAATTCAGTTTAAATGCATGTTTTAATGGTTTTGTGTGGACACCTTAGTTTCTCGATTTTATGTCCCATATTTTAGCTTCAGAAATCAGGATTGAAGAAAAAAAAGAAAAAACTAAATAAAAGAAAAATTAAATAAAATGTTAAGATTTTCTCAATAAGGTGTTAGAGGACCTTTCCCTGGACGGAAGTCCACTTTTACAACACTTTACCGACGACCCTCTATACACTGCGCGTCATAAATTTATTACGTCGGATATTTTGAGAATAGAAAGTAGAGAGGAAATATAGAGGATTCAAGGAAATTGCCGAGAAATAATTTAGGTCAGGGAGGTTGTAAATTCTCTTCCTTTTCTAGTACTAGTAGCAATTTAGATTCTTCTAAAATTGGAATCACCGTTAAACTGTGTTTGCAGTGTGTGAATGTCGTAAGTTGTTAATGTGCTTGTTTATTCTGTTTGCGCGGGTTAATGTGGTTCTAATATGTTTCCAATTTAAAGATTCCAAAAGTGTACTCTTTGCATAGTGGATTACTGTAAAGGAAAAGATTTTATTAGGTCAAATGAGGATGTCGTATTTTGCGACTGTTGGAGTAAAGAGTAAAGCAATGCTGTTCTGGTTCCGAATATTTTATATGACAATTGTTCTTTGTAAAAAAAAATTACAAAACTTGTTCAAAATAATTATTAAATTACGATGTCCGTTTTTAAATCGTATCTAGGTAACCGTAAGGTCTATTATAATTTCAGATGAAATGTACTAAAAAATTTCAAGTCGACCAGCATGTCGCATCTGTTTCACATATTGCAAGAATGCAACAAAAGAAATAATCTTCAAAGAATTTCATAGATCCCTCAGTTATGCCCGTGGGAAAGTGGATGTAGCGGCGAAAAACAAATTGGACAGGGTCCTAAATGCTAACCTGGACTGCGGATTCTTTTGCTCAGTGAAGAAGGTTATTTGTGGCGAAAACTTGAATGAAGAATTTGACCTGACACTGTCACAAATATGTTCATTCAAGTTTAAACCCGTAACTTCTTGCAATATAGAGACAAGTGCAGGAACCTCACAGAAACCAATTTAAAAATGTTATTAGGTTTTTAACTGTGCAAAAAAAGTGAAGTGAAATAAGACATTTTGAAACAAAAGCAAAAGTGCATATTTTAATGTATTTTTCGCTTGATCATGCATATTTCATAGTTTGATAGTGCATGAATGCATGCTTATTTTGGGATTTTATAGTGCATAAAATTATCGTCTCTAATAATAATAATAATAATAATAATAATAATAATAATAATAATAATAACAATAATAATAATAATCACTCACCAAAATTTATGCAACTCGAGCACTTGAGCACTTTTGTTGACCAGGTTAATATGCGCGATAAATAAAACCCATTCGCCTATTCTTCTGACTTGAAAATAAATCCATCATTTTTTTGTTGAAGTTGTCTATTTTGCAAACAAAACTCCTCAAATTCATTGTGCCCTCTTAGTGCTAAATCTAGTGCCCCACAAAATCGCATACAATTTACTATTAAATTTAACACATCTGTTTTTATCAACTTGCTCATTGTGTTTTGCAATCGCGAGTCTGTAGTGTGAATTTAACTGATTTTCAGTGATCGCTTTACCCAGCATAGACAAACTGAAGACGTTATTCATATTAACCTTTGACTTATGATGTGTTTTTATTTTACCCCATAAGTGTACTAAATCTGTCACACCCACTTTTGACGAGCTAAGTTCACCTCCGAACAGAACACACGGGAAAAAGAAGAACGCATTTTTCACATCACATCCACACAACCAGTTGTTTTTTAAATAAATATCTGGGTTGAATTTGCGAGATCTGTTAACTTTAGCACTTTGCTGCTTTTGATGAATATTTAAGTGCGGTATTGGTCTGCCTAATTCTTTAACACGAAGTTTGTTTTCATATGTTAATGTTGAAAGCGGAGATTTCAATAAAGCGCCAACCGAATTCACTTTTAACAGTACACAACACGATAACACGAGCACTATTACGATGACAACCTCACGACTTAACACGTTCACACTACACTTGGTACTGTTGGTAGAAATAATAAAATGAAAACTTTCTCAAGCCAAGTTTTCAAGAAACCTTCGCTCTTAAGAAACTTGTTCCGACAAAGCGGAAGGACAGACAGAGCGCGAAGTAGTAAGGGATCGGCGTAGTAAATGGGGATGTATACAGTTTTACAAGCATTGCAAAAGCCAGCGGCAATTTGTGCCTGGCACATTTCAGATCATGCTTTTAGATGCTGAAAAGGACGAGCGAGCATGAAGATTGCGCGCGCATTCCATTATATTTCTTATGGGATGTAGTGCCTGGCACAGATCCATCCTCCAAACACTGGTTACAACGTGTTTCGCTGCAAAGATCATATTGACGGTAGAGTTTGTGTAAGCGTAACTTGTTTCTCTCAGGTTTTGAGCGGAAAATATGAATTCTCCTTTTCCTTCTGTATTCTGGTAGTGCCATGGCACAACGGCACTACCTCTAAAGCCGCCCCTGGTGTTGTGAGACATGTAGTCTGTTCAGATAGCTACGTTCTTACTAATGTAACTTCAATTTCAATTTTGCAAAGTATTTTGCTTCTTACAATATGGTTAAATATTACTGTTGAAAATATATATATAAAGTTTTCCAAATGTAATGCGAGTTTTAGTATACTCGGTCACATCGGTTACAACAATAATCTTCTACCATTTAATATAGCATAATTTAGAGTGTTGAATCCTTGTGTTAAAGTTTGAGCTTTGCGTTCGCTTAGACATATCAAAGAACCCGGAACGATGTGAAGTTTGTATTAGAAATATGAGCGCTCAAATGCACAAAACGTTAAACGAACGTTTCACAATAAAGTCAGAACTCAAATTAACTAACGGGTGAATACCGCTCTTAAAATGAGTTTAAAATCGACAATGCACAATATTTAACATCTACATTGCAGAACTGTCAAAACAATCTTCTGAATAAGTTTTACAAGTTAAATTGTGTCAGCTTCATTTTATTACGAGGTCGGTACTAGGCGGTAGGTCACTCTATAATGAAAACAACTTTGTTATAATTGGAACGTGTCGCAGCACCAAGCACAGGGGTTATATTCAAGGTGGGGTAGGAGAGTATATCAATGTAGAATTTGTTACTCTGACAGTGAAAAATTTGAGAAGGGGAAACGATTATGGATAAAAAAGAATACTGAAATCTAAATACGTATTTTTTTTTAAAGTTCAAGGGGTGTTCAAACTCGGTAACCCCCCTTTTGCAAGCCCCGATTCCAAAATGTGTTTCAATAAAACTGGGTACTATACAAAACAGACTGTTAGCTGTCTTTGAATACAATGGTCAGGAAATTCAATTCTAAACACCACGCACAGCAATATAGAGACCGCATTCTTCAACTAGCTCTTACACCTTCTTAAAATAGACCACAACAACATTCTATTCGTTATCACATGAGTAAAACAGTAGCAAAACGGACAGCGTATTAAAACACACAAACTCATAATTAGAATGAAAGGCCTGCAAATGTTTATAATAAGTTTTGTTTTCCTAGCCTACCTTTTATTTAAATTTCTGCATGATTTCCTCTTCATTTTGTGGCTTAGTCCCTCCTTTTCCTAAGGATGCTTTTTACTTACAACTTTTTCTAGCTGCGTTTCTGTCCATCAAGCCGGATTCCGTTTCTCTTCATTTTTATAGAATTCCAATATCGTGACATCACTTTCTACTGCATTCCAACACACTTTCAAATTCAGTGTAATGCGTTTGCCAATAATGCCATTTGTCTTCCATCTTGACTTTTTTATTATTTTTATCAGCAGGTTAAAGCACATAAAAAACACGACTCTTCTAAATATGGCCAATGGGAAATATTTCAATATTTGACAGTTGATAAGTGGTATTAAAATACCGATATCATAATGTATGGGTTTCAAGTCCAATAACACTTGTGGAAGTTTGGCACCCGTAGATGTTATTGGCATCTCATAATGGATGTCAGTATTACAAATCGCATTTAACATTGCTTTTTAGTAAATTTTATTCCTTCTCTTGAGGGATATTCGATGTCAGTAATCATGATGCATCCTGAAGGAAAGTACTGAACCTGAAGTTAGTGTCTCTTTTGAAATCGATCTCTCGTTAATACTAGAGACGTCCAACTAACTGCTACTGACTGAGGAAGTGGAGTTGTTATGATTGTTGTCACTATCGATACTGAAGTCAATAGTATCGACTCCTTCGCTCCAGTTGCCCGAGTCGAGAGCTCGCGATGGAGGTTGTCACATCTCCAGAATGACGTCCTGGTCGACCAAGCTGTCCGACAGACTTTCGTGCACGGGACCAGGCAAGGAGTCGTCGATCACTTCTGGGATATCTTCAAACCTGGAGAAGAAGTAATGATTATCAATAATTTAAGAGACTGTGCGTTGTCATATATAAAATTATATTCCCTATTTTACACAGATTTGGTAATGAAACACCCCATTTCCAGGAAAAAAATACTTGTAATGATGTTATTCTATACTGCTTGAAACAAAAATAACCATCTGCAACTTCACAGGAATTTTATCAAAACAATTTCTTAAATCACTTTATTGACACTATTTAAACGTTAAAGAAATTCAGCTCGACTCGTCTCGGCCTTCATGTTTTATCTTCTTGTTAAATGAACTACAAAAGTAAGTTGTAATGATTTTCAAGAAATGTAATTCTTCAGTAACACTGTACCAAGAGTATGGTTCTGGTATGCCAGTCGTCTGAGCATAGATATTTACCTCAAACTGGTGTATGAACTGTCTTAAAATTCAGTATCTACCTACGAGTCAATTCAAGGTGAGTGATGCACATCAAATAACAGTAAATTTTACAAGAAAATTAATCAATCTCCATTTAAAGAAAATGCACAAACTGGAAATTTACTTCCAATGAAAGAAAAAGAACGAAAGGTTATCGTCTTGTCTTGGGAATAGCATTATGATTTATTTCTGCGTGTCTTTTAAGTGACTATTATGCAATCAGTGACTAATCCCGTATAAGAATTCGTTCAGTTTCAACAAACCACTGGTATCAATCACTCTAAAATTGTCGAAATAATCTTGTCACATCTGATACGCAATTGTCTCTGGTTAGTACAAGAAATACTTAGAAGTCACTGACACTCATTCCCACTAAAACCCTCTGTACAAATTAACGTGGAACATCATAACCTCATTATAAACAAACTACGAAACAACCAAACAACATACTCGTAATTATATACTTTTATTTTTAAAGGATGTTAATTCCATAATTTTACTTTTAAATAGGAAGACATAAGTGTAATATTAAGATTCATATTATAAAGTTTTAAACATTTATTTAGAATTAACATAGATTAAATGACAACTTTCATTGTGTACATATGAGGCGTTCAGAGTTAAAGCGGATCAAGTCCATGAGACGTAGCTTTGAGATAAAAGGACTTAAAGTTAACTTGCTCTAGTGGATTATCTAATTTCACTAGCAATAATTTTATTGCTCCATTCTCAAATTCTAGAGTTAACAATTGTGATGTTAGTTGATGCAACGCTTTGGTGACTTGACCTATTATGGCTTAGAACATCGTGAACAAGTTTAATAATCTTAGACAAAAATTATTAGTGTCACCTACCGGCCAATGCTTGGAATTAAGACATGATCTATTAGTGCTCGGAACAGATCGAACTTCAGATAATCAGAAAATGAATTAAACCCAATGTATTAAAATTTGTGACTTGATCCACTTTAGGTCTGAACGCCTCATATATAGATCATTTTCACTTTAATAAAATCCAATACTTCTCATCATTATGCTGTTAACTTATTCACCTGTGGTACAGATTCTTAATACTTGTTGGCAAAATATAGTAGGCCTACTGTATTTTGAATAAAATCAAATCAATCCAGGGTTCTCTGCAGATTTTACGGCGACACTTGTACTTCAATTCAAATTAGAGTTGAATTTTCTCATTCTATTCTATTTTTAATCCTTATTTTTTATTTTACTGCAAATTTTTATTATTGTAAAACATTATCTACTCTAAATTTCAGTTTATTGTAAACAAATTTCTACTAAGGCATTTCTAATCTCAGACCATAAATGTTACTGTTTAACATTCTTTGTCTCTGGTAACCTCACCAAATTGAGGAAGATTAGATATTATATTATTAATTCAAATTCTTAATAGCGTACAGATGCCACAAACTAGCAAGCTGTCTCGCTCGCGCAGGCGCATACAGCACATCGCCCTTTCCACTGTGCGTCTACTACTGTAGGCTAGAACCGTACAGTCCAGTTCTAATAACAGTTGAGAAGGCTGCATTGTGTATAAGAACGCTTCTATGTGTGGCTGTCGTTTATGATAGAAGTATTTCTTCTAGTATGATGAGTAGCACATTATCGGACAAAGTTCTCCATAGTCAAACGCTATAATCTATAATTTGGGCACATATAACTAGAATAATGATGGAAGATTAGAAAATAAATCATAAACATCAATAACGTTAAACTAATTATTATGTATTACAACACATCTGAATTTATTATTGAGAGGATGCATATTGAATACTGTATATTGCCAGGAAGTCAACTTTTCAGATAATATGACTATAGATGGGTATCATAGCTTAGGTGGGCCCTCTTCTTTAGCTGTACTACCTCCCATCTCTAGGCAGCTTCCTAGCGTGAGTTATCTATACTAGATGACACGTAGTACCGGTCCTAAAGCAATAGAAGGTTGTTCCAACGTACGAAGTTCGATATGCAAGTAAATGTAAGCGGATAAAAAAAATGGTGTTATTTTTAATTTTATTAATACTGTTTATTGAATATTCTATTCACGAAATACTCTTAACAAATTTCACTCGTGGTGTTACTTATGACGATTATTTAAGATAATATACTACTATACCGTATTGGAAAGAGTGGGTGAAGAAAGAAAGATACTGAAACTGATCAGGAAGAGGAAACAGAATTGGTTGGGTCACTGGCTGAGAAGAAACTGCCTAATGAAAGATGTACTGGAAGGAATGGTGAACGGGAGAAGAGGTCGGGAGCAGAAGATGATAGACGACATTAAGATATATGGATCATATTAAGAGAAAAAGAGGAAGGCAGAAAATAAGAAAGATTGGAGAAAGCTGGGTTTGCAGTTTGCAGTGCAGTGCCCTTGGGCAGAACACTGAATGAATGAATGAATGAATGAATGAATGAATGAATGAATGAATGAATGAATGAATGAATGAATGAATAAATAAATGTATGAATGAATGAATGAATGAATGAATGAATGAATGAATGAATGAATGAATTGCTAACGTGTAAAAAAAGTGAATTATTATGAAACACGTAAGATGTACAATAGAAAAAATTATATGCGTTCTCTTTAGGACATCGATTTATTTATTTATGGATTACATCTCTGAATACCAAATGCAGTAATTCACCAGCAATGCTCTAATTGGGAGAAAGAAATGAACTCGAAATGGTACGAATTTAAATGTATTAGTACGTTATTTTATTTCATCACAGTTAGGGCGCATTTTATTATTCTTCCTCTGAGTTTGCATTCCGATTTAATTTGCTTTAATGTTTGTGCTCTTTTGATTACATGCACATGAATCACGACTAATGAAGAGAGAGGAAAATATAATGATCCTGGTTTAAGTAAAATTAGAATTAATGTTATATGTATATTTTTTACATTTTTTTTGTAATACCAACTACATTTAAAAATCCTTCACCGAAGTATAATTTTAAATATGATTCTTCTTTAGCCAGAATGTCTTTATTTATCTTGTTTATTTTCGATTTCACTTACATTTATTACTGAGCTTAACGTTAGTCTGACAGAAAGACTACAGCGTATTCATAATGCATGTATTACATAATTGAATAAACACCTATATAGTGACACAAATAAATAATTATATAAATAAATAAACACCAAATAAATACATAAATAACAAAATAAAGAGGTAAACAAAATAAGCAATTAGAGAAACAAGCAAGTAAATAAATAACTAAATAAATAATAAATTAATAACTTACAAAATAAATGTAAATAAGTGAAGAAACACACACATTATATAGTGTTTTATTGTGTCATTTCCATTGTGTGTTATTTTAGAGAGTAGTTGGATATAATCATAGGTGGGGGGGGGACCTACAAAGGAGAACTTGTTTCGGGTACAAAACACGTACGGTCAGAAGACCCGTGAATTGGATTTTAGACAAAATTATAATAATATAAAATTTGTATGTATAATATTAGTCAATAAATTCATCTATCTGTCTGCCTATCTGTCTGTCTGTCTGTCTGCCTGCCTCCTTCCCTGCATATATATATATATATATATATATATATATATATATATATATATATATATATATATATACACACACTTTATATTGCATAATATAATGCAGGTACGGATGACATGATGAGGATGATCTAATAAACATTATTTCGATCTTACAAATACTTACTTACAAATGGCTTTTAAGGAACCCGAAGGTTCATTGCCGCCCTCACATAAGCCCGCCATCGGTCCCTATCCTGTGCAAGATTAAGCCAGTCTCTATCATCATACCCCACCTCCCTCAAATCTATTTTAATATTATCCTCCCATCTACGTCTCGGCCTCCCTAAAGGTCTTTTTCCCTCCGGTCTCCCAACTAACACTCTATATGCATTTCTGGATTCGCCCATACGTGCTACATGCCCTGCCCATCTCAAACGTCTGGATTTCAAGTTCCTAATTATGTCAGGTGAAGAATACAATGCGTGCAGTTCTGTGTTGTGTAACTTTCTCCATTCTCCTGTAACTTCATCCCGCTTAGCCCCAAATATTTTCCTAAGCACCTTATTCTCAAACACCCTTAACCTATGTTCCTCTCTCAGAGTGAGAGTCCAAGTTTCACAGCCATACAGAAGAACCGGTAATATAACTGTTTTATAAATTCTAACTGTCAGATTTTTGGACAGCAGACTGGATGATAAGAGCTTCTCAACCGAATAATAACACGCATTTCCCATATTTATTCTGCGTTTAATTTCCTCCCGAGTGTCATTTATATTTGTTACTGTTGCTCCAAGATATTTGAATTTTTCCACCTCTTCCAAGGATAAATCTCCAATATTTATATTTCCATTTCGTACAATATTCCCGTCACGAGACATAATCATATACTTTGTCTTTTCGGGATTTACTTCCAAACCGATCGCTTTACTTGCTTCAAGTAAAATTTCCGTGTTTTCCCTAACCGTTTGTGTATTTTCTCCTAACATATTCACGTCATCTGCATAGACAAGAAGCTGATGTAGCCCGTTCAATTCCAAACCCTGCCTGTTATCCTGAACTTTCCTAATGGCATATTCTAAAGCGAAGTTAAAAAGTAAAGGTGATAGTGCATCTCCCTGCTTTAGCCCGCAGTGAATTGGAAAAGGATCAGATAGAAACTGACCTATACGGACTCTGCTGTATGTTTCACTGAGACACATTTTAATTAATCGAACTAGTTTCTTGGGAATACCAAATTCAATAAGAATATCATATAATACTTCCCTCTTAACCGAGTCATAAGCCTTTTTGAAATCTATGAATAACTGATGTACTGTACCCTTATACTCCCATTTTTTCTCCATTATCTGCCGAATACAAAAAATCTGATCAATAGTCGATCTATTACGCCGAAAACCGCACTGATGATCCCCAATAATTTCATCTACGTACGGAGTTAATCTCCTCAAAAGAATATTGGACAAAATTTTGTACGACGTCAACAAAAGTGATATTCCTCGAAAGTTACCACAGTTGGTTTTGTCCCCCTTTTTAAAAATAGGTACAATTATGGACTCCTTCCATTGTTCTGGTACAATTTCCTTTTCCCAAATAGCAAGTACAAGTTTATAAATTTCGCTATATAATGCACTTCCACTTCGATCTATTAAGTTAAAATCTCATTCACTAACACACTTATAAGAAACCGCCATAACCAATTTCAGAGGCGTGCTGATAGAGCAATGGATAGTTGGAGAATGTAAACATATTGTAATCTGTTCCCTCTCCCTACAGCAGGTATGAGACGATATTAGCTCCCAATCACGGTAGAAGAGCTCGACCTTGATCACGGGCGCATAGCGCATCCACTGTAACGTAGACAACAGGGATGTACGTGCACATGCAGCGAATAAAGGCAGCAATTATTACAATAACTTGCGTTACTAAATTTCTGGCTATGTAATAGGGCTAATTATGCAGTTATTTAATATACATGTACATATATAAACAAATAGCAATGTTAAGGGTGTTTTAGGAACAAAAAGAGAAATAGGAAAAGTTAATTGTATGTAAACCATTTTCTTGTTAAAAGCAATTATTTATCATGTAAATACTTCACTTCATTGGTTAGGAGAAACTAATAGGGTCTACCTGCTCGACGTGTGTGATCTCTAAGTACTTTTGAGTATCTGTTGAAAAAATAATAACGACAATATTGATTGAAATAGAGTATATTGATTGTATGAGTCGACCTGGTTGGCAAGTTGGTATAGCGCTGGCCTTCTATGCCCAAGGTTTCGGGTTCGATCCCGGGCTAGGTCGATGGCATTTAAGTGTGCTTAAATGCGACAGGCTCATGTTAGTAGATTTACTGGCATGTAAAAGAACTCCTGCGGGACAAAATTCCGGCACATCCGGCGACGCTGATATAACCTCTGCAGTTGCGAGCGTCGTTAAATAAAACATAACTTTTTTTTTTTTGATTGTATGATTGTGAAAATGTAGTCCTCACTCTCCAATCGTGATTATGTAATGACTAATGAGTTTTCTTAGAGTGATTTGTGAGATGCACGTAACACAAAAAACAAATTGATTAAATTAAGATATTGAGGGCCATCGTAATTTTTGGGGTCAATCATTTAAGGGGATATGTATGACTTTTAAAACTTCCACACTTTTCAGCCAAAAATTTGTGAAATTTAAACTATATAAACAGATCTATAATAATATCTGTACAAAATTTGGTGCAATTAGGTCTAATAGTTTTGAAATTATATTTTTAAGTATATATTTATTGACGTTACTAAAAAAAGCTCCTTGCATCAAAGTTTTCAAAATGTTTATTTCATATTTGCTCAAAATCTTGAAAATAGTTATTGGAATAAAAGTGAATTGGCTTTTTGAGCTTAGCAATAGTATAAATTAAAGTGCAATCAAAGATAAAATATTATTTCTAAATTAAAGAAACACGTAGTCTAATAAAAGTAAATATCGAGAAACAAGCAACAAATAAAACATCAACAATACATTTAAAATAAAGAAATAAAAGGAATCTAGATACAATCTACTGACCCAAATGTAAATTAATTTATCTTCGATGTCAATTCCGAAATCAATTTATTTCTCTTCTCCTGAATAATGCCTATTTTTTTTAATGTTGCGTCTCATAATGCCGTTTTTATGTTGCTTTTTTTTGCAAATTATATTTTTTTTTACACAAACACTGGACTTCATCACCATGTTCGAAGCACAGATATTGTATCTTCCACTCTTCCTTGAAACTTTATTGTATGAGCGCTTTTGTTCCGTCATAATGCTCTGTGTTCTAAGATCCTTTAGCAAACTTTACAGGTAAAAGAGCTCCGCGCGCGCGCTGCGGGCAGAAAATAGCTCTCGCCCGCAAATATTAGTCACCATCGCAAGACTGCCCTACAGACAACCACAAGATGAGTTAAAGAGCATGTATCCTTGCGTGAATGTTTATATTCTCCAAATACTCTTTTTCTAACTTTACATATAGTGGATTCCATTAATACCGTCTCGTTCTTTAGTCGTATTCACAACGAAATTGTGTTTCCTACCCTCATCCCTATCATGACGTAGGGCTTAACTCGTCTGTATTGTGCATGCCGATATTCAGTGGTGTTCATGGTAGAATAGCAGCAGCGGCGTCATTACAAATTTGAACTAGTATGCGATGTATGCCAACATTTCAGAAATGCAGCGACATGTCACTGCTCATAAGAATGGTGACCTCTGTCTTGTATACATACTTATAACTCGACCGAGGCGAGTGGAGACGCGGGCGTTATGTGAACTATCGCGGTGACGCTGTACGAATGCAGGAGAAGTACAAGTGGCGCTCCGGGCTGCAGGAATCCACTGGCCTTGGTCGAGTAATACTAGCATAGCAGGTACAGTCCGGGTCAGCTTACTTCATACCGTAAGGGTGAAACCTAACCATTTTTCCCCCATGACTACATACGCTAGTGGATTATGGTGATTTTCTAGTTTGCAGGTTGAATATTCTTTTGCCAACTTCGTTTCGAATTTCCGTACTGAGAAATACAACTGGTAGTGACTTTTATGTTGGTAGCAATGACATAAGTTATTGGTAGTTTAAATTCTGAAAATTCAAATTGTTCTACATTTCTGAGCCCATTACTAGAAGCTAGTGAAATTTGAACATACTAATAAGTAATTAATATCACTATTAATATTAATACATAATAGTTATTGTATGTGTTGCTTTGTGTTGCAGTTACAATTTCAAGTGTAAATAAATACAACATATTTCATATGATACATGTCCTTGAGTAATCGTTAGATATACCATTTCACATTTTAATTAATTTCTTTCTTGTTTAGACTTTTATTACAATAATGGAGTAAATATTCTAAAGCATACATTTCAAAGTGGCATTCGTTTTCGGACTTCATACTAATCATTTCACGTGATCAAACAAAATGTATTTTTACATTAGGTCTCGTGAATCGTAAACTGTTTAATCAAAGCAATAAATTTTATGTTGTCAGACAAAATACATTTTAATACTACATCATACACTAATCTACTAACTACTAACATAATGTGCAAGAGGTCAGAAGAAAAATATACTCTTTCACAAATTATTGTACCTTTTAGAAAACACCTCCCCAACATAAAGATGAGATGTGGTAAATAAGCAAGACATCGTTATTTCTAATACTATATTATTATTATTATTATTATTATTATTATTATTATTATTATTATAGTACATGGCATTGTGATTTTAACCCCTTTTGATGATATCTAGTATTAGTTGGCAAGACTGAAGAGAAGGCCAAATTAGTCTTTTAGGAATTACTCTTACGTGATCCTCAGTATAGAGGGGGATGAAGTACTGAATGTAAACATAACTTCAATTAATGGCATTAATGGAATAGATTTTACTGGTTTAAGGGAACGAACAAGTGAAAAATGTGGAAAAATGGAAAAAAATACAAATTTTTGTTTTTATGTTCATAATTTTATTTAAACCTTCTACTTTCATAATATGGCCTCATTTTTTATTTGGGAGCCCTTTAAACCGTGTCACATGACGTTTAAATGTCTGCTTGCACGTGCTTCGTTGCCCTTTAAACGAGCTGTCAGCTCTAAAGTTTATGTTGAGCTTTGTAATTTGAATAAAGCGGGCTAGTTTTTTTTCTGGTGTGTATCTAGTGAAATTAAGTTTGTTGTCACTCCTGAATATACTATCAGCTTGCCTGTCAGCCCTGCAAATACTTCGTTTTGAAACTGAACGGCAAAATATTGTTTGTGGACCGTTTCTTCTCGAGTTTGTGCGTTTGTACGTGAATATTCATACTTGTTTTGCTGATTTCGTGTTATTTAGGATGTTATTAAAGTTTTACACTAATTTTGTATTCAATTAGTTGTATATATTAGTGTGAATAAGTTAGTATAAGTGCATTAGGTTAGGAATCGTCACAATAACATTCAAGACCACGTGTATAACTCAACATTTAGCATTTTAGGCATAGTTTTAGTTTTCTAAACATGAATAGACTAAGTGACATTCATAATAAGGGCAAGAAACGATCAAAATATGCTAATAGGGCTAAAAATTTAGCAAATATAAGGTGGAAGAATGCCAAAACTATTGTGGAATGTGTGCAACAAGAAAATGTGTTAGGCCTAGTTGGTGATAATGAAGATCAAGTGTCAAAAGAAACAAATAATAAACAAAGTGCTAGTGAGATAAAGTTGATAAAATATGGCAACTTGCAGGAGAATTCAAATATAAGTGCCCCCCAGTGTAGTGAAGACTACACATTAGTGCATATAAGTTTGTGGAGTGAACTGTATAAAGGAGTAAAATGTGGTGAATGTGGAATGGATAGTGCAAAAGCTGAGCTTACTGAACCATCAGGCTTTGCATTTAAAGTGATAGTGAAGTGTTATAATTGCAACACAGTGTTGAATGAAATGTATACAAGCCCTAAGGTAGGTAACACTGAGTCAACTCGACCTCCCTTCGATGTAAATAGGAGAATGGTCAACGCCTTTGTTACCATGGGAAAAGGACACTCTGCTATGGAACAACATTGTATGGCTATGGGTATGGCAGGTTTGAGCTCACCATCCTTCAACTCTCACCTGATAAAACTGACGGAAGAAAACAAACTTGTTAGACAACATGTGTTGAGAAATGCTCACTCTGCAGTTAGACGAGCTCACATGGAAGTGGACAGTTCTATTAGTGATAGTGATGTTATAAATATTGGTGTGTCATACGATGGCACATGGATGAAGCGTGGACATACATCAAAGTATGGTTTAGGTTTAGTCATAGATATTTTAACAGGGCTAGTGTTAGATTTTGAAATAATGTCAAAATATTGCAGTACTTGTGAAAAGACAGAAAAAAAAAATGGATGTTGCAAGTGACGAATATAAACAGTGGTATCAAAGTCACAAAGATGCTGGTGTTTGTGAGAAAAATTTTTATGGATCTTCAAATGCCATGGAGATGAAAGCTGCAGAAATTCTCTGGACCCGGTCCATTAGGTTGTGTAATATGAGGTACACAACCTTATTGTCTGACGGGGATGCAAAAACACACCATCACCTTCAGCAGCTTCAAGTTTATGGTGAAGGCATTGACATTAGAAAAGAAGAATGTGTGAACCACGTTGCTAAGAGAGTAGGTAAAGGTCTACAGAATATTGTTAGGGAATGGAGAGGGACAGATTCCTCAATCGGAGGCAAAAAAAAGGGAAGTCTGACTGCAGAAATGATACCTCGACTGCAAAATTACTACAGAAAGGCCATTATTGATAATATCCCCGATGTAAACAAGATGAAGAAAGCCATCTATGCAACACTTGACCATGCAATGTCCACGGATGACAAGCCCCTGCATTCAAGATGCCCTAGTGGTGAAAAGTCATGGTGCTTCTTCAACCGGGCCATTGCGAAGCAAGAAGCTGTTCCGAAGCATGACTTGAAAACCATGAAGACAGTGTTGCGACCTGATGTTGTGGCTAAAATCATGCCAGTGTACTGTAGACTAGCTAGTGATGAACTTCTTAGCAAGTGCACTGCAGGAAAAACTCAAAATGTGAATGAAAGTGTTCATAGTGTGATATGGCGGAAGTGCCCAAAAGAAATTTTTGTATAAAAAAAAAAAACTTGAAGTGGCTGTTACTTCTGCTGTGACTGAATTTAACATGGGTTGTACAGCAAACATTTTCATGAGAGATTTAGTGTCAACAGTGAAATTATCTCCTGCAGCATACAAAATTGGCAATAGGAGAGACAAGCGTCGACTGCAGCAAGCGGCTACTTCAACCAGTGAGAACTTCAAAACAAGCAGGAAGAAGCTACGTTTGTCAAAAAGTGTCACTGAAAGTAGGAAAAAGCAGCAGGAGGGGTCAACATATCAGGCAGGAGGGCTTTAAGCAATTTCCATAATGTGTAAGTACTCAAACATAGTGTTGTACTTTAAAACTTGATTTTCTCCCTTTTAAATTTTATTACATTTTAACATGTTCAAATTGCTCCATATGATGCATTTCTTAACCAATAGTGATGAAATTTTTACCACAAGCCCACATTACCTAAAGGAAAAAGACTGTCACATGGATTTTTAAAATATTTATTATTTGCCAAGATATAAATTGATTAAGATGCATGAAATTAATTTTTTTCTTTAAATTGGCACTCACCCAGTTTTGAATTTTTTTCTCAGTAACTAAGAAGTGCTAACTAAAAATCATGTGATAGATGTTTTATTATTGTTAGAGGAACTGTTCTATATTTTTTTTAAATTCATAATGTTAAGCGTTCATCATGCAGCATTTTTAAAATATTAATTAGTATTAATTGGTAAATAATTAATTTCTTCAAAACTAATTAAGATACATTGATGAAATTTATAGGGATGTTTTAAATACATATCAGCACTCTGTGGTAAAAATTTCAGTCCATTAGCATCACAAATGCATAATTTGAATATTTCACTTGTTCATTCCCTTAAACTAGTATCCCAACTATGAACTAATTCCATTATAGAATAGGTAATTATTCCATTCCTTTCTTTTTAGTCTTTCTGACTAGTTGCATTACCAGACTCCATTAGGCTCGGGAAATATTACCTCTTGATATAAGAGATAGGATACTGAAAAGAGGATTAAAAAAAAAAACACTAGAAATATAATTCTCCAGTGCCACAATACCTGTCACGAAAATGAGGAAGTATAAATATGGAGTGCTTGTTTTCCCCATTCTACGCTTGTATGCGTGTTTATTGTGGATGAAAACCAGTTCACTAGAGTCAGAGCTCGGGAAAGGCCCAACAGATGAAACTGAACTGAAGCATCTGTCAAGCGGCTGCCTAGTTCAAACAGTCCCCTCTTTTGGGAATTTTATTTGTCGAGGGTTCGAAGTCCCCCCAAACCCGCAGAGTCCATATAACTTTGCCCGTCAACTCTTGGTTAGTTATTCAACTGTTGGTTGTGGGCGGGACGAGTGAAAATCACAGATTGGAGGGGAGAAAAGGACGAGGATTATCGAAACTTCATGGAGCTGTACTGTGGACATTTAAAATTGAGAACCGAGTAAAAAGTGGTATGTAACAAGTAACAGAGTCATACACAAGACGCCTGACAAGTTACACACGCAATTACAGAGTTTCCTGTTCTGGAAATAGCTAAGCCTACATTTTTATTAATATACTAGCCGTACCCGTGCGCTCCGCTGCACCCGTTAGAAATAAACATAAAGTAATTACTTACTTACAAATGGCTTTTAAGGAACCCGAAGGTTCATTGCCGCCCTCACATAAGCCCGCCATCGGTCCCTATCCTGTGCAAGATTAATCCAGTCTCTATCATCATACCCCACCTCTCTCAAATCCATTTTAATATTATCCTCCCATCTACGTCTCTATTTAATTATATAATTAAAATAGGACATTTGATCCAGGGAACATTCGTGTTTGATAGAAGGATAAATCGTTTATTATGTTACTTAATTTAAATTGAATTAAAAAATTAAAATGCGATCATTTTGATCCAGAGACCACTCATTTGGTCATAAAAATTAGTTTAGGAAATACAGGAAACGAATATACAGAATAGCCTATCAAGTTTTTTGTGCATAAGAATCTATTTTAATCTTACCTGTCCTCGATTCTCTCAGAAGTTACTGTGATAACATTATAGCATTATGTCCATCTAGAGAAACTACACTTTCCAATGGTGAAATAATAATTAATTATACAAATCGGTTAATTTAGCTTCCGATATTACTTCATAGAAACGCAGAAACATTATCTGTAGGCTATCTTTCATAGCTTTCGATTGTTGCTGTCCAAGGCCCCTTATAAACGAAGTCATTTGATTTTTAACTCATTACACGGCCTTAAGATGGCAGTTATTTTAATTTTAAAACTCATTTATCTCATTAAATATCAGTCCTATCAAAATTTTTCAAGGAATAAAACTTATCGAAAATTATGTTTAAAGAAACTCTTGTTATGTAACATTTTTCACAAAAATCAATAATAAGCGAGATATTTCGATTTATTTAATTCAGGCCCCCTTATAACCCCCCTTTTAAATAATGTATTTTGAATGCCATATAGCCTAAAATCTAAGTTACAACGAACTTAATTTATATTCCAATTTTCATCGAAATCCGTTCAGCCATTATCGCGTGAAAAGGTAACAAACATACAGACAGACAGACAGACAGACAGACATACAAACAAAAATTAAAAAAAAGCGATTTTCGATTTCAGGGTGATTAATTATATATGTTAGGACCAATTATTTTTGGAAAATCGAAAATTACCAGAAAAATTTTGGCTACAGATTTATTATTAGTATAGACTAGCCGTACCCTTGCGCTCCGCTGCACCTGTTAGAAATAAATATAAAGTAATTACATAATTAAAATAGGACATTTGATCCAGGGAACATTCGTGTTTGATAGAAGGATAAATCGTTTAATATGTTACTTAATTTAAATTGTATTTAAATAATTAAAATGCGGTCATTTTGGTCCAGAGAGCAATCATTTGGTGCAATGACAATTTCTTTAACATGTTTCTTAATTGTTATTACATCCAACCATAGTTTAATGAAGATTGACATATCATTTAGTTTTAATGTGTATGCTTTATATTACTTGCTATATGTTTCAGAAGTTACTGTAATAACATTGTAGAATTATGTCCATCTAGAGAAATTACACTTTCCAATTGTGAAATAATAATTAAACAATTAATTAGCTTCCAATATTACTTCATACAAACATAGAAACATTATCTTAGGCTATGTTTAATAGCTTTCGATTGTTGTTGTCCAAGGCCCCTTATAGACGAATTCATTTGTTTTTATTGCAGTACACCGCCTTAGATGGCGTTGTTATTGTAATTTTAAAACTCATTTATCTCATT
The DNA here is from genome assembly GCF_040183065.1 of Periplaneta americana. Taxonomy (NCBI): domain Eukaryota; kingdom Metazoa; phylum Arthropoda; class Insecta; order Blattodea; family Blattidae; genus Periplaneta; species Periplaneta americana. The sequence goes on along the minus strand of NC_091127.1, from coordinate 71,994,159 downwards.
AAATATCAGTCCTATCAAACTTTTGTATAGAATAAAACTTATCGGAAATTATTTTAAAGAAACTTTGGTTATGTAATATTTTTCATGAAAGCAATAATAAGAGAGATATTTCGATTTATTTAATTCAGGCCCTCTTATAACCCCCTTTTAAATAAAGTATTTTGAATGCCATATAGCCTAAAATCTAAGTTACAACGAACTTAATTTATATTCCAATTTTCATATAAATCAGTTCAGCCATTATCGCGTGAAAAGGTAACAAACATCCAGACAGACATACATGGCCTACAAACAAAAATTTCAAAAAAGCGATTTTCGGTTTCAGGATGGTTAATTATACATGTTAACACCAATTATTTTTGGAAAATCAAAAATTACCAGAAAAATTTTGGCTACAGATTTATTATTAGTATAGATTCTGGCAGCAACGTCAAGCAATTTACAGCGAGTGCGAATATAATAAAACAAACTATTTAAAAATAAAGATCAATCTATGAAATATTTTAATAATTTGTGAAGATATTCATTTAAATGATAAAAAACATATTTAAGAACATATATCTCATAGTTATAATACAAAGTAAGACAGTTACTTACATAATTTCGAATTAGAACGTTACTAACACAAAATTTTAACAAACATACAGAGTGTAATGGGTATAAGTGCCATTATTTTAACTGATGATTATTCATGTCATAAGGAGGAAAAAAAATGTCCTCTCATTTTTTTTATAATTGCAATATTTAACTAGTTATTAAAGTTTATAATATTAGGCGTTCGATAACGTTGCTCGATGGGGAGGAGGGAGTTTACAAGTACATGGTACAGCTCAAGCGGATACAGACATACCGGTACAAAACAGATGCTCTGTTCTAATGCAGGGGCGGACCGTTGTTTACATAAAACGAACAGGAAATACAAACTTTCAATCTCATTAATAGAACTTTATGATAAATTTCCATTTTATTTAACAATATTGGCATTATTGGTTCATTTTTTTTATTGTACGTCTAAACAATAAACAATAATGGTTCACTGCACAAAATAACACGAACTTTTTTTTTTTAAACGCAACATTTAATTTCTCCCACTTCCATAAAGCAGTACCATTTTTAAACAAATTTCTGTCTGTGTGATTTTTGAAACGAGGTAAGAGACTCCCAGTTTCTAATAATCGTTGAGAAACCGCTACAAAAGTTCAACAATTAGGTAAGCTTCATTGCGGAAAACATTGACGGTACATCTTCTTGCCTCACTTGAATTATGACGACATTCTCCATAAATTAATAACATAATGATATTCCTAAACTGTGACTGACATTGTAAGTTGTTTATCGAATACCTGGTACCGAACTGTCATCCGCTCGGCAGCATATCTATGGACAGGGAGCTTGAACTCAGCTCACATGTACGTACGTCTGTGCAGAGTACTGCCTGCTGATCACGTTGCCACGTCTCTCACGCGAGAATATTAACAAATTTAAGCATGCAATTTTATTTAATATCACGAAAACGTAATAGAACACACAAACAAATATTTAAAGTAATATTAACTCTTTGCTAGATATACCTACTGATGTAATTGTTTTCTTAATTTTACTAACGATATAAGCAGTATAACGAGAATAAAATAAGAGAAGACAATTTTTTTTCTGGGAAAACTACCAAGTTTTGACCCTATGTTGTATGGACATTTTTTGATCCTGCAGAACGTCCCTGTCGACTGTGAAAAGAACGGCACTTATACTCCGTACCCTCTGTACTATTCTAAAATAAGTTCCCAGTTTCAAATGGCTATAAACTTGGAATATTTTTAGATTATGCAAAATAAAAAACATCAATTTGTTCGTAAAGAAATGAGTGTTTAATATAACAAGAAGATATGATGAACAGAAAAAAAGTTAAATATGATCACCACCGCTTTGTTCAATGTCAAATAATCGTTCTGCACTAGTGTTCTCAAATTTTTTCACCTGTTTACGAAATGAGTTTAGAGAGCGGGGTCCATTTTCCAATTCATGTAACGTTCAAAATCTTCTCAATGCAAAGGGATATTTTACTTCGTTATTTAACGACGCTGTACCAACTACTAGCTTATTGGTGGAATTACAGATGATGAGATGGTGTTTGGCGAGATGAGGCCGAGGATTAGTCATAGATTACTTAACATTCACCTTACGATTGGGGAAAACCTCTGAAAAACCCAAGCAGATAATCTGCCCAAGCGGGAATCGAACCCACACCAGCTGCGAGCGCAACTCCGGATCAGCAGGCAAACGCGCTACTGCCTGAGCTACGCCAATGACTGCACTGTGATATTGTATACTGCATTCGTAATAGCACTGAACGAGGCCAATATGAACTCTTAAAGGCAAAATCATTGCAATAGTTATCATCATCATCAGCTTCAGGCTTAAGCCATAACTGGCTGGTTCCGGTCTCATGAATTACAACTGAAGGGTTCAGAACCATAGTGGGCCAAGCGCCATTTACTAAAACCGTACAAAACAAGGTTTAAAATGACGTTATTACCATTATTCAATGGAAATATATAGCAATTAATATAAAGTATACACATTAAAACTAAATGATATGTCAGTCTTCATTAAACTATGGTACTCACTTAACTTTAACCTTGCTTTCTCCGTTTTTAATAAATGGTGCTTGGCTCACTATGGCTCTGAACCCTTCAACTGTTGTATCCATCTCCTTCTCGGCCTGCCAACATTCCTTACATCTTTCGGTTTATAATTTAAAATTAATTTTGGAATGCGGTCATCTTCCATCCGTTCTACTCCATCCAATCGTTCCTATTCATTGTAATAGTCATTTATGAAACTAGTGTATAATTTTGATAATTATGGCACGAGTGAATGTTTAGCGCGTGAGCGTAAGCGAGCGCACTAATTTTCACGAGTGTTTACAATGAAGATGTTACATACAACGTTTTATCCTATTCTTGCATTAAAATATGTAAAAAAAAGACAATTATAAATTTACAGAATGTAATATTATGAGTGTTATGACCAGAGCTAGGAAGTTCGTACTAAAATTGTTAAGTTGTGTGAGCTTGGACTATATCACTACCCCATGAAAGATATTAACGCAACTCTCAACGTCGGTGAACCAGAACACTTACAACCGGGTGGTAACCAAACATGTGCTCCAATCGTCCACGGCCTTAGAAAAAAGAAAATAATAAGCGAATTATATAAAAAAAACAATAACTTGTAATTATAAACTTCGTAACTCCCAATCTAAAATAATTTACTCATGTATAAAAATAACATACAAAGTCTACAATTATGATTCTAGCATCATTATAACAAATAACAGTGATTGTTTTCATTTTATCAAAATAAATACTCCTTTTATGTTCAGAAAAAAAAATAAAAACAATATTTATACTCCGAAAATATTCGTTCTACGTGACAAGGCGTTACTGGAGCAAATCTGAAATATTATACAGTATTTATTAATATCTTCAGGTGAACAACTACATTGTGAATGTAATAGTGTATCTCATATGTGGGACATAATATTAAACCCATAATATTTTCCAAGAAAATTTTTCATTTCTATTGTAATGACAGCTAGGAAGTTCTTATCGTAATTCCGATGTTGAACTTGGACTGTAACGCAACCGAATGCATAGCAGCGCGAGACGTCAACATTTAACGAAGAATAATCCGAGAAAAAATAAACGTGTTACACTCTTCTGTCTGCATAAATATTTAATAACAGATGAGTTTATTTTTTCTGAATCATGCATAATATTAACATTACGTGAATAATACAATATCAGAATAACTCACTTTATTCAGATCCTAAAATATTAATATAAAGTAACAATATTCTTCAAACTATTCCCGATTGTACACATCTCCACAGAATCATACTGTGTGTTGTTTATGTGAATTGCTTATCGTCTGCAGCGAGCGGGAGCAGAGCGAGGCGCGGGTGACATCTATACTCCTCGCTGTAATCTACTGTTTTGGTAAAAACTTCCTATCAATGGTTATGACGTAGTAGAGACATGAGTAGGACTATTGGCTATGACATAATATATTGCATGGTCGATAAGTAAGCGTTTCTAAGACAATGTTATTTTGTTGTTTTGAACCTTTTTTCTTAAAGGTACGTTGTATAAAATTGTTGTGAAGGCGGTAATGAAGTCATGGAATACTAGTTGCTAGGTAACCTTTTATGGCACCACCAGTGCCAGAATTAGGCCAATTTTGCACGATTTACAGCGTCATAGCAAGCGTCTTTTAATGCTATAATTGCACAAAAATTATATTTGTCTGTATTATAAAATTATTTATGCTCGACCATGCCGAAATGTAGTAATTATACACCTGATAGCAGTCCTTTAATGCATGTCATTAAAGTACACCTACTCATTAAAGTACAGGTCTTCAGCCAATCACAAGTCAGCTTTGTACCGTTATATCGATTATTCTCGGATATGCAATCGACAGACAATTAGCGAAAAGTCACGGAGGCTGGAAATCCAATACTGTCGCAGAAGGTTATGTTCTGTTACTATAATAATTAGCGTTAATTGTAAATAATATTCAAATAAATTCAATTTGTCATCTCGTTTTTCAATTCTAAATCAATTTCCAGGTTATATCAGACTAATGTTCATTCTTATTCTGTGCCAAGGTCAATGACGTTCGGCCTCGGAAAAAATCAATAGTTTCGCGTCTGCGCACATCTCACAATTCAGGTCAGTTCGCACATAACCATAAAAATACCTAATTTTCAATACTTTCAAGTTAGAAATATGGTCGAGCATAAAAAGTCGTATGAAACTTGCCTATAATGGTAATTAAGACGCTCGTATGAAAATTATGAAACTCGCTTGTGCTCGTTTCATAAACAATCATACTTGCGTCTTAATTACTACCATTATAGGCTCGTTGCATAATGTACTATTATACAAGCGTAACACAGTTACCATTGTAACGATACACAGGCCTTTAAAAACTCCAATCCCTCTAAAAGCATAATTGTATCTATATGGAACCATACTTTTAATATACAAGTTAGAGAAGATACAGCCATTTCAAACTGGAAACTTTAGAATAACCGTGTACCGGTACATAGTCATAACTTATAACTTGTAAGTTATAACAAATTCTATACATCTTTTGTGGACAAGAATATACAACGTAACTAAGAATAAAATAAATAATTATAAATTCTTTGCTGAATAAAAATTACAGACAAGTCATACGCAACCCCACGATGTGATTTAGTCATGAATGGTACAGAATATGGTTCTATGTTTATGATAAAATACTCCTTAAGAAGAACGATGTCAGTTACTTTGGGTATAATAGGCTTTATCCAGAACATGGAAGGAGTGATAGTAGGAGTAAAAAGAATAAAGCGCATAAGATTTGCTGATGATATGGCGTTGTTAGCATAAGGGTAAAATGATACTACAGTAAAAGATATGATACTGGAGCTAAATGACAGCTGTGAACAGTATGGGATGAAAATAAATTCAGATAAGACGAACAGCATGGTCAAAGGAAGAAAATAATAAATAATAATAATAATAATAATAATAATAATAATAATAATAATAATAATAATAATAATGGTTTATTTAATGTGGCAGAGTTAAGGCTATACGGCCTTCTCTAACACTCAACCAGGAGTAAAACTTCGTTACAAACAACACTACATATTTACAAAGTACACTACAATTTTACACACAAAACTGTATTTTACACACAAAACTGAATATAGAATATAGAAGATAAACTTGCGAATTCTAAATGAGGCAGTAGATCAAGTGGACAGCTTCAAATACTTGAGCTGTACTATAAACAGTAACATGAGCTGCTGCCACGAAGTCAAAATAAAAGGGTAGCAATGGTCAAGGAAGCTTTAACAGAAAAAGGAGCATCTTCTACGGACCTCTGGAAAAATAACTGAAGAAGAGACTAGTGAAGTGCTTTGTATGGAGTGTGGCATTGTATGGGGCAGAAACATGGACATTACGACGAAGCGAATAGAAGCATTTGAAATGTGGATATGGAGAAGAATGGAACGTGTGAAGTAGACAGACAGAATAAGAAATGAAGCTGTATTGGAAAGAATGGGTGAAGAAAGAACGATGCTGAAACTGATCAGAAAGAGGAAAGGGAATTGACTGGGTTACTGGCTGAGAAGGAACTGCCTACTGAAGGATGCACTGGAAGGAATGGTAAACGGGAAAAAAGTTCGGGGTAGAAGAAGGTATCAGATGACAGACGATATTAAGATATATGGATTATATGAGAAAACAAAGAGGAAGACAGAAAATAGGAAAGGCTGGAGAAAGCTGGGTTTGCAGTGAAAGACCTGTCCTTGGGCAAAACACTAAATGAATGAATGAATGAATGAATTAAAGCTGCATTTATTTTTTCCAGCAATACTGTAACGCATTTTGCCATTTCAAAATATTTCTACCATAAGGTTTTCTTTTGTGGAAGGAATTTAATAACGTAGGCTATATTTAAAAATTTGTTCGAATTGCATTTCGGTTTCGACATCGCAATGACATCACAGCTTCGGTTCTAGAACGTACGAAACCTCTAACCAGACCAGAAAAAGTAAACAAACTCTAGTCTGTTCCCTCACCTCCGTCCAACCCTCTGCTATCAGTTAACCTGTATCTCCCTCATCGGGACCTGAACTTTGAAGTCTAGTTATGAGTGATGGCTAGATTAGGCATGTTGGAAGCAGTACACAGATAACCGAAAGAATATTTCTAACGCGAAAGGGAGCCGTCGGATATTTGTTGCCAATGATTAGCTTGTGACACAAGTGAAATTGAAAATTCGCGAAAATCAATGTTTCAAAATATTGAAATTGATGGCTAACAGAATTCACAAAACATCCCACGTATGAAATTTTCACAGTAGCCTACGAAGCGTACCAAAGATTTTGATTGACGTTCACAAAAATCAATTAAATTCTTCAATCTCGGACATTCCATTTGACAGCGAGCATTCCTCAACGGCTTAGTTCAGGACCGCCGAAACTACGTCCCGCGGGCCACTTCTGGCCCGGCATGGATTTTAATGTGTCCTGCCAATGATCTTGTAAAAAAAAATAAATTTTGCATATCAAATTACTAGAGATTTTAGTGTTTCACTTCTTGAAAATTACTGTTTCAGCGTGTCTCGGCAGTGAACATATACGTGAGTTTTGTAATGCACTATTACACATTAGTTCAGGGATAAAGAAGTGGCGAGAGAGAGGTGGAAAGCATGGGGAAAACGTTGTTCCCCGTCCACAATCCACCGGCGTTGTATGACGTATCTGTGGCCCGTACGCAATTACATAAGACAGACACTGAATAGTGAATACAAATCCCCTCCCCTACCAAGTCAATGACACGGGGATGGAAGGAAGTGGTGAGTGACGTATTCGATGAGTGACGCAACGCCACAATTGCCGCCAAGTTCTCCACGCCTGCACTAGTTTAATTCCTGATTTATGTAAACAAAATTTCTCCCCTATTAAGCAATTAGCCTTCTAAAAACAGGTGGGCAGAATGTATAGTAGCGGAAAAATGGAACTGCTCTATTATTGCAAGAAAAAATTACAGGCAGAAATATACAGGCAGGCCGAAGACAGCATACTGACACAGAGGTGAATTCCCTAAAACTATAAAAACAGCTGCTGAGCGATGTAGGTGCTGTCCATAGTTTCAATAAAATGCTCATAAATATTAACTCATAAAAACACTCACCTGTCATAACTGTCTTCCCTGTTCTGCAGGAGCGTGTCTTTGGTCTCGAAGCGTGTCTTGCACGTGAGCAGCAAATACAGGCTCGCCAACAGGACCAACATCACTCCTGGAAATAACCAGACATAATAATACAGCTTCAGGGTTGAAACTTAAGTTTTGATGCTATTTGTATTTCGAAGTTCTTTGGAAATATTCAATTTACAGTTAAACTATAAATAAATAAACAAACAAACAAATAAATAAATGACTGAATGAATAAACAAATAAATTCATCAATGAACGAATGAATAAATAAATAAATAAAGAAGTAAGTAAGTAGATAAATACATAAATAAATAAATAAATAAATAAACGGATAAATAGATAAATAAATAATAAATAAAGGAACAAATAAATAAATAATAAATAAACGAAGAAATAAATAAATAGGTAAGCAAATAAATAAATGAATAAATAAATAGACAAGTTATAAATAAATAAGTAAAAAGTAAAAATCAGTGAATCAAGGAATAAATAAATAAATAAATAAATAAATGAATAAATAAATAAATAGGTAAGTAAATAAACAAAACTAAATAAATAGGTTAATCTAATAACCACTCATTTCAAAATAAAACAAAATTGGCAAAAGCAAACGTTAATATACATGTATTATTCAGTTCGCTAACATTTACTGCAAATATTACATACACGCATGCACACACACATACCCACACCGCTTTTCATTTGATATACAAATGGGGTACATTGGATACCTATCTAAATAAAATTGCACTACATTACATACAAAAAATCACGTATAAATAAACATTGAGTATATCATATATTATATAGCAAATCGTAAGCAACATATGTAAATTTCATATACCGGTGTGCATTCAATATAGTAGTACAATTTAGGGATGCGTTGACCACAATTTTTCAATACTCGATACTTGATACCAAGAGCTGTTATAGAGCTTCGATATTCGACACTCAATATTAGATAACTGGTATAACTTTTATAAGTGAAAACCGGAGAGGTTAACAAAAATTATTATAGGGCTTTTGAAATTCTTAGTTTACAAGTGGTGAGGATTACTTTACAGCCTATACTGTTATAAAATATTTTCGGATGATGGAAAGGATAATGTACATCTTTAGAACGCAGAATAGAGATGAATATATTACACGATAACTAAATTTCAATACAGAGAAAGTATAATATTAGCCGGTGAAAGAGAAAGAAACAATGAAAAATAATCGAGAATCACCTAAAAACTAAAAGAGTATCGGAAAAGTATCTAGTACTTTTCCAAAAATTATAGATTTCTCTCGATACTCTAATGTATCTAGGTTCAGAAATATCGAGACCGCAACGTATACTATATAGTATATATACCAGCCATTATCTCACTCAACTCTTCATTCCATCCATCCATTCATCCATCCACCCATCCATCCTCCCATCCACACATCTATCCATCCATTCATTCGTCCAACCAACCATCCACCCAACCATCCATTCATCCACCCATCCATCCATCTATCCATCCACCTATCCATCCACCCATCCACTCACCCATCCATCCATCCATTCATCCATTAGACTGAATTTAAAAGCAATCGCGATTTTGTTATATCAAATGGGTAGTCAGAGTACGAATAATAAATACTATAAATGAATTCTTACTTTGTATATTCAAAACCAACTTCATTACACAGACCATAACTCTAAAAAACATGGCGGCCATCGAAGTTGATCAGCTGCCAATAGCCAAGATCGAGTTTCAATGGGAACTATTGTACATATATTATACAAACATTTGTAATTTATGGGGAAATGACTTTAAATTGTTTATACCTATTCTACATATAAAAAAAAACTTAAAGTTATTTTTCAAAGCTACATATTTCACCTACAAACAAAATGTCTAATATTACTGATTATGTAGAATAACAACTGCAGGTATAAAACCTTTAATGAATTACTACCCATCACATACAGGTTATTAGAAAAAATAATGTTAAATAAAATTACTGCAGTGCAGAAAAGTATGAAAAATGCAAATAACCTGCATATTTACTGCTGAATTTACATTACTTGCGCTTTTTGACTTTGATTTCAAGATAGTCTGTGACTTTCCTTCCTTGACTATGACTTTCTAGTTTATTTTTGCCAGTTGCTCGGGCACATTTTTGTCATTCAAAACTTTGGCGTAGTTATTAATAGACCTAAGCATGTTAGCTAATAATTTCACACATTTTTAAAATAATTATTAATAGGCACCGTATTCCAGCTACCTAAAGACTGAAGTTAAAGACACATTGAGTACTGTATATAGTACGCCGAACGCAGGTAATGCAACGGATGACATAAACAAACAGGTCATCGCTACGTGTTCGTGGAGTACAGTCAATTCCCGACATTGTGAAGCTATACTAGTAACACAAGCTTGAGCCGTTATGTTCATTTTCATCGTGATCTTTGCCGTGAATAATAACGTGCATTCGTAAGTTACGGAACTTGAACATATGCAGATGTCACTTGAAATTATTTTATATTGCAAGAAATTCATTCAATAGCACATGGTGTTATTGGTGCATGATGTAGTACAAGATATTCCTATTTTCTCATATTTTTTCGTGTTTCATTAGGATATTGCATGTCGCTCATCACTGAAAACCCACTAATTTTCTATGCACTTTTTTAGAAATTCCCTAAAATGCAGATTATTCAATTGATTAATTGGGATGTTGCCACTGAACATCATGGTAGGCTACACAAACCCATGATAAACGTCGAGTTAATATCTTCATAATTTTCAGATTTTGATGGTAGGCCTACTGGTTTTTTAGATTACGTTCAACACACTTTCTGTGACTTTTGGTATTGCAGTGTCGTTCAGCGCACTGTTTTTGTGACTTTTACATTTATTTTACACAATTTATATGTAATGTTGTCTATACTGACAGAGAAAATAGTTAAAATATTCTCAATAATGTTCTGCAATGTTACACTCTTGAGCATCTTATCTAAGGTATTTTACCTCTGCAATGAACCTTCAATCAGCCACAAAGATGTAGTTTTTTAAATAATACGACTAGTAAGAGCAGTGATCGACAAGACTACTCAGTATAACTGCCTCCCGATTTTGACTTTCTAGAGGAAGGGGGCAGAGGATGCGTAACTATTTTATATACGAACGTACTTGTACCAGCGCTGTGGCGTCACATATACTTCGAATCGGACAACTTTATTCCAGTTGATATGTAGTTTAAATACGGAGCCTAAATATTAACAAAGGCACACCACATCTGCATTCATCATCTATATAACTTAAAAGAAAACATTCTCATGGGGATAGATATAAAAGTTATTCCTCTTTCTTCCACCATATTAATAATGTCAAAACACGTGCTTATACAGGGACATCACTTTATTTTTACCAACATTTTTAACATTAACCTGGCTATACTCGGAAACACTGGAGTTTGGTGTTACTAGCGCAATATGTAAACAAATCATTTTACTAGTTATAGGAGGAGAGAAAAGTAGTGTATCCATTTATGTTATAGGGAAATACAGTATTACGATTATCAGTTTGATCATTACTTTTACGGTATTTCATAAAAAATAGTGGAGTAGTAGGAGTAGTAACAATTTTTTTTTTTTCACACACTCAACTCTTCAGGCGGTTATATTCATTATGTAATGCCTACTTCATTCAGCATATTACTAACCTAATTTATTGCTGAGAATTTTGTGAGCACTTCCGCAAGAAACCCCAATTTCTACAGCTATCTTCTTGACCGACTTATTAGGACTTCGCTGCATCCTTTCTCTAGTATCTTCTACAGCATATTCTGTCACCTTTGTTGGCCATCTTACACTTTTCTTCCTTTCTGTACACCCTGTTGCTCTAAATTTATCTACCAGATTAATGACTTTTTACGAAAATATTCCGTAATGATATAATCAGGAAAGCGTAAAAAAACTGTTGTTCACATTCGGTTATATTGTAATTCCAGTTTCCATCATTGCCCTTCATATCTACAAACAGTAAAACAAAACTCTTGTTTAAATAATGCTCTCAAGTACCGTACCATATTGTAGGGCACCGTACTTTCGTTAACTCTAATCTTTACTTCTGCTCAGTCCACACAGATAAATTCAATTATGCTACACACCATACCTGTGTGAAAATAAACTTCAATAATATAAGCTCTTTCTTCTATAGAAAATACAACATATTTCTGAAACACACTATACTTTGTACTGTTTACTTCACTGCTAGAACAGCGGCCGTAAGTTCGTATGACTGACGTTAGCAAGGACATTAGTGAAAGGGGGTGGGAGTCAAGTACATTCAGAAACGCAGGCACAATAAAAATGCAAGGAAAAATAAAATGATGTCCCTGTACAATTTTGCGAGATCAGTTTTAGAATTTTCCGAGGAACGCTAATCGCCATTCACCATTTAGCACCTCAAACGCATGATCGAAATGATGAACGTACACTACTCTTTTATCATTGACTTCAAAATTATCACGACTTATAGGCTATTCCTGATTCACTTTTTCTCTCCACTGTTTTCTCTTTAGGAAAAAAAAAAAAAAAAAAAAAAAAAAAAAAAAAAAAAAAAAAAAAAAAAAACTGTAGTAGGCTATATGGTGCTTTGCAGCAGTTAGACTTACAACCTGGAATGCAATACAGAAATGACCCGTTACACGACTTATTAAATTAAATAATTAACACTTCACAACTGACGTATGTAAAAAGAATTATTCACTCAGAAACTACAAATACACAATTATTTATCCTCTCTATTTAACACCAAACGAAATTCATCATTGCAAACAAACAACGAACACAAACCCACGTGTATAAACAAACAACCGACTTAAAAAAACCGCCATTTTTCCTATACTCGATATGAATATTGTGATCTTTGTAATGGAGTTGATCTTGGTATGTTCAAAGGCTGATGTATTTCTGTTATGAACCGCAGATGAATATTTTTCTTTTACTTCAAATGCTACACTCAGTCATTTTTATATAATGGATCAACTCAATTACATAAGCTTCATATAATAACAATACAGCGAAATGACTGAGTTAAAAAAAATTTGTTCCTTTTTGTTCGCTTGTTTATTTAAGAGAAATTCACTTTAGAGGTAGTTTAAAAAGTCTTTTATACTCGTATATTGAAGGGAAAGAAGAGTTGTGTTTCTTTCAGCAGCACTCGAAACGTTATTCTAACTCACAATCTATACAAAGAAGAACGGTAGAGATAAGTAAACATTTTAGAGATGAATTACCAGCGTATGATCTTATTTCAGAACGTCTGATAAACATTAATCCCATTCTTATCTCTACTTTCATTTTTGATTCCTTTTTCTCCGTCTTCGCTTCCGTTTACTCCTATTTTGTCCATTAATGTAGCTCTCCAGATGACAAACCATGACGAACCGGCGATTAGTGTGACGGTATCGAAGACAAACATCGATTACTGCGCAGAAATTTGGACTCGAGGAGGTCACGCTTCAACTGCCTTGTCGCATTAAAACTTGCGGTAGGGCCGGATATTACTTTCAGAAGTCTGAAAGAGCGTGGAAGCTAGCAGGGGATGGGGGGATACGGAGCACTGTAAGATCATATACAGCGTGCCACAATAACTCCTTTCTCTCAGACTATCAGCCAGAGAGAAAATATTGATCGTAAATGTTATTGTACATCTATATATCGTGCATCTTCATATACAGTAGGCCTATATTGATAAGATAGCTGTAATTGAACGTATTATTCATTCATAGTTTTCTGTCCAAGAGCAGGTCTTTCTCTGCAAACCCAGCGTTCTCAAATATTTCCTATTTTCTGCCTTCTCTTTATCTTCGCGAATGTAATACATGCATATAGCTTATAGGTTCTTTTTTCTTCAGAGAGTAACAACCTTTACTTTTTAACTTCGCTCTAGAACAGTGGTCGTCAGCACTCGCTGAAATGTGTAACGGGTACCCGGTGCAGTCCCATGTACACCGTCGTGCAGCAGGGAGAGATAGAGAGCATACCGCTAGCAGCTACGCAGTGCAATATGGTGCGCTGCGTTTTCAGCGGGTAAAGGATGCTAGCCCCAGCGTGCTCTGTGCTGACGACCCCTGCTCTAGAATATGCCATTAGGAAAGTTGAAAGTTCAGGATAACAGACAGGGTTTGGAACTGAACGGGTTACATCAGCTTCTTGTCTATGCGGATGACGTGAATATGTTAGGAGAAAATCCACAAACGATTAGGGAAAACACGGGAATTTTAGTTAAAGTAAGTAAAGCGAAAAGACAAAGTAACTTATATGATTATGTCTCGTGACCAGAATATTGTACGAAATGAAATATTAAAATTGGAGATTTATCCTTCGAAGAGGTGAAAAAATTCAAATATTCTGTTGCAATAGCTAGTAAAAGATATAAATGACACTCGGGAGGAAATTAAACGCAGAATAAATATGGGAAATGCCTGTTATTAATCGGTTGAGAAGCTTTTGTCATCTAGTCTGCCGTCAAAAAATCTGAGAGTTAGAATTAAAAAAAAAAAAAACAGTTATATTGACCGGTTGTTCTGTACGGTTGTCAAACTTGGACTCTAACTTTGAGAGAGGAACAGAGATTAAGGGTGTTTCAGAGTGAGGTTCTTAGAAAAATATTTGGGGGCTAAGAGGGATGAAGTTACAGGGGAATGGAGAAAGTTACACAACATAGAACTGCACGCATTGTATTCTTTAGCCGACATAATTAGGAACATTAAATTCTGACTTTTGAGATGGGTGGGGCATGTAGCACGTATGAGCGAATCCAGAAATGCATATAGAGTGGTTGTTGAGCGGCTGGAGGGAAAAAGACCTTTGGGGAGACCGAGACGTAGATGGGAGGATAATATTAAAATGGATTTAAGGAAGGTGGGATATGATGATAGAGACTGGATTAATCTTGCACAGGATAGGGACCGATGGCGGGCTTATGTGAGGCAGGCAATGAACCTCCGGGTTCCTTAAAAGCCCTTTCTAAGTTGTAAGTAAGGGTAACAACCATACAGTTTACTATACATACTATGCAGGATGTTTGACAAGACTTCGGCGACTGATTCAGGGCTTAAAAATTAAGTAAATTTCTTGTAATCGTATGTTATATATCTGAAATAACATCGATTCCAAGTTATTTTCATGTATGTAGCATCAAAAATATGCGCGTCTTTGAAGAATGTTCTCAAAATGAACTTCTATCGCCTGCATAGAAATTTTGAAATGTTTCACTTCGCCCAACGAGAAGCTTTATGCATTTTATTTTCATAGTTTATGTTTGTGACAGCGTTTATATTATTTACAGTCTGAAGCCGTAAAAATTATCGTTGTATTGAAGAAAGTACTCAAATGATTGTTGAATCAAGGTACTAACAGAAGTGAGATATTAATTTATGTCCAGGAATGTCCACCGCTGTAGTCTCGTGGGTTCGATTCCCTTCTTGGGACGAGTTTCCTGGGTTAGGTTTTTTTCGGGGGTTTTCCTTCACTCCTATGGATGAATATCAGGCAACTTTATCAGGCGTATGGAACCCCATTCATTCTCGCCACATCCTTCCCCCCCCTCATCCTTCCCTTATCATTCCGGTTGTCTTTCTTGGTTTTCAGATCACGCCTGCGGCGGTCCTCCAAGGCTCCTGACGCTCTCGGCCGGCCTCCATGGATATGCCAAAGCATGGTAGTTGGTGACCAGCAGCGGAACACACTACCCTCCCGACGGGAGGGGTGGCCTAAATCTCAGACCGTTGGCCAGACGGGAGGGGTGGCGTACACCTCAGACCGTTTGAGGGGGGAATGTGGGGAGGCTGCTGAAATGGAATGGTATACGGACTTAGAGGAATGGCGGGACTGGTCGTTAGGGGGTTAGGTCGGTTCCGCGTGCATGCGGTCGTTGAGCTACAACTCATCCCAGGGGCGCACAATAGACCTCAGGTCGTAGTGCATAGGGATGTTCCCTTTCTGGCTCTCATAGAACCATAGAAGAAAATCCAGTTATCTGGCAGCATTTTTGTGAGTTATTTCGATGAAATTAAATTTCCTTTTATGTAGTTTTGCTTACAGTAGATTATTGTGTTGTGCAAATTATATCATACACATATCATTTCAAAATGATTGGAAAATGCTGGGATTGTGGTAAAAGACCTGCAGTTGGGCAGAAAAACATGCTGAATGAAAATTAATATAAATATAGTGAAGAACTGTTTTCAGAACATGGGAGAAGTGATAGGACGAGTTCCACGAGGCAACAGTATGTCACCGCTCTTATTTTCCTATTTTCCGCCTTCCTCTCTGTCTCCGCATATGATCTAGGCCTATATATCTTAATGTCACCAATTTGTCTCTGTATATATATTTTCTCGCCATATCTAAAATACAAATAAAATATAAATAAAATAGCTTAAGAAAATACGATTTGGACAGCAGGAAATTTCCTGACATAAGTGATAGGACGAAAAAGAATAAAGTGCATAAGATTTGCTGATGATATGACGTTGATAGCGGAAGAGGAGATGATACTAAGCGTGTCAGCATATTACGATCGGTGAGTGCCATAGCCGCGATGATACGGTCGCGAAGTTATCCATTACTTGCTTGTAAATTTAAGCTTAAATTGTAGGCATTTTCTTGGTAATGTGTTCTTTGTGAAGAAGTTATGAATGAATAAAATGTATCGACGCTATTGTTGCTAATGTGTTGGTAGTCATGGAGAGAGTGATTTACTTACTGGCTTTTAAGGAACCCGGAGGTTCATTTCCGCCCTCACATAAGCCCGCCATTAGTCCCTATCCTGAGCAAGATTAATCCAGTCTCTACCATCATATCCCACCTCCCTCAAATCCATTTTAATATTATCTTCCCACCTACGTCTAGGCCTCCCCAAAGGTATTTTTCCCTCCGGCCTCTATATGCATTTCTGGATTCGCCCATACGTGCTACATGTCCTGCCCATCTCAAACGTCTGGATTTTATGTTCCTAATTATGTCAGGTGAAGAATACAATGCGTGCAGCTCTGCGTTGTGTAACTTTCTCCATTCTCCTGTAACTTCATCCCTCTTAACAAATTTTACTTCACTGCAGGAAATAAAGTCGCGCAGGAGTTCTTTTACATGCCAGTAAACATTTATATTTTTTTTATGAACAACCATTATCACATTATTTTCGAGAAAAAAAAAGGCTGATACTGGTGGTCGAAACACCTGATATACAGGTTGTATGGGGTATAAGTGCCATTATTTTAACTGATGGTTATTCATGTCAAAAGGAAGAAAAAATGTCCTTACAAGTTTCTTTTCTAATTGCAATATTTAACTGATTTATTAAAGTTTACAATATTGGACGTTTTGCAACGTTGCTGGATAGGGAGGAGTGGGTTTACACGTAAGTACACAGTACAGCTCAAGCGGGTACAGACATACCGGTAGAGATGCTCTGTTCTAATGCAGGAGCGGACCATGATAATACTGCTGTTTACATAAAAGGTGCAGAAAATACAAACTTTCAATCTCATTAATAGAACATTATGGTAAATTTACATTCATGTGACAATATCGCACCATATTTTATTGTATGTCTAAAAAATAAACAATAATGGTTTTCTGAACAAAATCACACGAACTTTTTTCTAATGCAAATTTTAATCTCTCCCGCTTCCGTAAAGCAGTATCATGTTTAAACAAATTTCTGGTTGTGCGATTTTCGAAACGGGGTAAGAGACTCCTAGTTTCGAAAATCGCTGAGAAACTGCTACAAAGGTTGTCGATTAAGTAACCTTCTTTGAGGAAAACTTTGACGATACATCCTTCTTGTCTCACTTGAATTACCACGACTTTCTCCATAAATTAGTAAAATATGATATTCTTAAACTGTAAATAACATTGTAAGTTGTTTATTGAATATCCTGCACTAAAATTCCGCTGGGCAGTAGAGCTATGGACAGGGAGCTTGAACTCAGATGACTCGTACTTATTTATGTCTGTGCAGAGTACTGCCTGCTGAACACGTTGCCACGTCTCTCACGCCAGAATATTAACAAATTTATGCATGCAATTTTATTTTATTTCACGAAAACGTATTGAAACACACAAATATTTATTTAAACTAATATTAACTCTTTGCTAGATATACCTACTGATGTAATGTTTTCGTAATTTTACTAACGATATAAGCAGTATAACGCAAATAAAACAAGAAAAGAAACATTTTTTTCTGCGAAAACTATCAAGTTTTGACCTATGTTGTATGGACATTTTTTGATTCTATAGACCGTCCCCGACGACTGTGAAAAGGACGGCACTTATACCCCTTATACCCTGTATAAAAATTATGGTTTATTTAACGACGTTGGCAACTGAAAAGGTTACATCAGCGTCGCACACTGGGACGGGATCGAACCCGCAACCACGAGCATAGAAGGCCAGCTCTATACCTACTACGCTACCGAGGCCGACTACACCCTGTATGTATTATTTTATTTTAGTAGGTTATTTTACAACGCTTTATCAACATTTAGGCTATTTAGCGTCTGAATGAGATGAAGGTGATAATGCCAGTGAAATGAGTCCGAGGTCGAATACCGAAAGTTACCCAGCATTTGCTCATATTGGGTTGAAGGAAAACCCCGAAAATAAGGTAACTTGTCCGACCGGGAATCGAACCCGGGCCACCTGGTTTCCCGGCCAGACGCGCTGACCGTTACTCCACAGGTGTGGACCCTTGTATGTATGTATGTATGTATGTATGTATGTATGTATGTATGTATGTATGTATGTATACAAAGTATCTATTTAGCAAAAAGCAGAAAGGTCGTTCATATTAAATAACAAACTATTTTAAACCATTCATAAATAAGCAACAACTGATAATTTAAATTCGTAGAATATCTCGCATGTAATTATATTTTCTGTATATTCTCGCGATGATTTGTTTTATGTCAATATAATTTGATGAGTGTTATAACTGTAATGTTGGTATTGGTTACTACTGATTTCATAAAAAATTACAGGTTAGGTAGGATATTAAATTTGTATGCAATAATTTGTAGGCCTATAGAATAATTTTTTAGTTATTCTATAGTATTAGTATTTTAGTAGTAATTATTTATTTAACCTGGTAGAGATAAGGCCGCCAGGCCTTCTCTGCCCCTCTACCAGGAGATTCCAACTACAATATGAACAATAAAATTACAATTACATACTGCTCTGATTTACTGAAATGCAACGCAATATTACACACAATTTATGAATGACTGAATGAATGAAACAGTCAATAAAATTGCCTCCATTCGACGTTGATGCACGTGGCCATCAATACAAAATACACGATGTTGTACCGGCCACATATCAGCTGCTACAAATTTAGAACTTCAATGTCAACACAATACTGGCATCATATTCTCATACCTCGAACAACTGATCTGTAGTGCCAATTTTAATCTGGGTTACTCGTAATACGCCACTTTCTATACATTTTTAAATGCTAGTTCAAGAAAATAACTCGAAATATTATTGTCAATCAGACAAAAGAACTGAACTACTGAAGAACGCACAATATATACGAGACTATGCATTATCTCTCTTATATCGATATTCCTCCGAGGAAGTCAGTTTAATGGAGAAAACTCTCGAGACAATCAGTTCTTTAGGACTACAGTATCTCTTGTTAATGGAACGAACATATACTGTACGTGCTTCTATTTTCTTTTCTTCTCTTTTCCGATCACGGAACAGATACGTAACCTCAAAAAGTTCAATTTTTCTACACTTGTGACATGGATAAGAGAGTGAGAAACCCCATGCCATGTACAATATCGTGGAAATATTAAAAGATACGTTTTGAAGAAACTGCTTTCATCATATCCTTAGACGCCATTAAGAAAGGCAGACATTAGGGGCCATATTCATAGACATTCTTAGCGCGGGCTTCCGGGATAATCACTGAACTAACGTTTTTCGTATTCATAAACCAGTGTTAGCGACATGATATGATATGAATCCTGTACAAGTAATCAGTCGATAGCCGGGGCTAGTTTAGCATGCTCGTAGTGCGGGCTAGCGAAATGTCTATGCATAGCACCCTAGAAGTTCCTAAAACATATAACTTTGTATGAGAGGCTACAAGAAAATACAAACGATATCCACGTAGCCTACCTATACCTACCTGTAATTGAAGACTGCGACAATAGAATGACCAATAGAACGCAAGAATAAAAACCTACAGGAAGGGAAAGCTCTATAACTTAATGATGAAATTACAGTATACTTACTAACAAACGGCTTTTAAGGAACACGCATGTTCATTTCCGCCCTCACATAAGCCCGCCACCGGTCCCTATCCTGTGCAAGATTAATCCAGTCTCTATCATCAGATACCACCTCCCTCAAATACATTTTAATATTATCCTCCCATCTACGTCTCGGCCTTCCCAAACGTCTTTTTCCCTCAGGCCTCCCAACTAACACTCTATATGCATTTCTGGATTCGTCCACATGTGCTACATGCTCTGCCCATCTCAAACGTCTGGATTTAATGTTCCTGATTATGTCAGGTGAAGAATACAATGCGTGCAGTTCTGCGTTATGTAACTTTCTCCATTCTCATGTAACTTCATCCCTCTTAGCCCCAAATATTTTCCTAAGAACCTTATTCTCTAATATTCCTAATTTCGTTCCTCTCTCATAGTGAGAGTCCAAATTTCACAACCATACAGAAGAACCGGTAATATAACTGTTTTATAAGTTCTAATTCTCATGTTCTTTAGAAGCAAACTAGATGACAAAAGCTTCTCAGCCGAATAATAACACGCATTTCCCATATTTATTTTGCGATTAATTTTTTCCCGAGTGTCATTTATATTGAAATTACAGTACATTGCACATAATATATTCATTTTGATTGCAATATTTAAATTATAATTAAATAAATGTGTGAGGATGCTATGTGCTATGAGCGACTTACATTATGAGTTCTATGTTAAAAATTCTCACAAAAATGTCATGCACTTGATTATTAATAAATTTAACGCTTTTTTTGTTTAATACTTTCTCGGGATGTTGCGAATAATGTTCGTACGTATTGCTTATTATTTTAATGACACTAAAAATTATTTTTATACACCTAAATAAAACAACAATTTTTTTCTAGACTGCATATAGAAGACATTCTAATTCCTATAAGAAAAATATTTATTTATTTATTTATTTATTTATTTATTTTATTTATTTAATCTGACAGGATTAAGGCCATAAGGCCCTCTCTGCCATCCTACCAGATAGAACATATAAATACAAAGGAGAAATACAAACACTGGTGAAAATAATACAAATTCAATTAGAGCCCTAAGGAGGGTCAACAGGGCCAAAAGAACACTATAGAGCTCTCATCGAGCTAATACAAGAAAAAAAAGAAAAAAAAACAGAGATAGGAATGATAATAGCGATAACTGATAATAATAATAATAATAATAATAATAATAATAATAATTTAAATTAATTTATAAATTTCACTCCAAGTACTGAATGTCATTAATTCTGAACATATCCACATACACACTGCTTTCCTTGTATTGTATTCATTTATAATATAATATGCACTTATTTTCTAGAATTCCCGGGTGTAGGCGGGATTTTTATCGTTGTAATTTTCACAATAGCTCTAGGTTCACTCAGCCTTCTATCAAATCAAGTACCGGATATTTTCCGGGAATATGATATAAAGTGATCGAAGGATGGTGCCGATCACACCACCTCATTCTAGTATCGAGGTCATGGTTCCCAGTAGCATTCATGGCGTGTAAACGGGATACCTTTGCGGAAATCATATTTGAAAAAAAAAATACTGAGTGCTAACAGCGGTTTACAAAGAAATTCTAAATACGAAGTAGCCGATGAGTGGGCATATTTCCCTTCATTTTCGACAATATGATGGTTACGATTGATGCTTGATGTGGACACTTAGTGATTGTTTAAGAGTCCAAAACATTGGTATCCAGACCGTTACTGTCACAGCGCAGCTGAATTCTGCGTCATGTTCTGGCAGATGCTTTTCGGAGATAATTCCGGGTTCACGTACGTGAAGACACAGTGCTCCTATCTATTCCGTTTACGATACTAGTTAATACTCCTACTGCATGGTTATTAAGATTTTATCAATACGCCAAAACAAATCTTTGCGAACTAAAGGGGATACGTCCACTTCTCGGCCACTGTGTGAATATCTTTCTAGTCACATCGACAACAGTATAGTTAAAGTAGGCGTTGAAGGAAAATTTGTAGAAAATCTTCCCTATGAAAATTCATCACCACTTATAAAAAGGAATTTAAAAGTACTGACCATAAATCCTTTAAGGAACTCGTGCCTATTCGTGTAGTCATTTATTATGATTATTCTGTGCTAGAAAATATAAAGCTTTATGTTGAATTCGTAAAGAAATGAAGCAATAAACTAGGTGGTAGTTAATTTTCCTGATTTAAAGTTTTTGATTTGGTATGTTATTATGTAACCTAGTTTGTTATTTCTCAGTTTATTCTACGTAACAGAAATAACACGAAGACAATATGTGACTTTTCATCATCATCATCATCATCATCATCATCATCATCATCATCATCATCATCATCATCATCATCATCATTTCACGGTTTAAGCCATCAAGGCTCGTTCCGGTCTCATAGGTTTTAGTCAAAAAGTTGAATCCATTTTTTTCTTGGTCTACCAAGATTTCTTATACCTGACGATTTATAATTTAAAACTAATTTTGGAATACGGGAATCATTCATTCTGTCGACATGTTCCTTCCAGTTGTTTCTGTATTGTTTTATTTTGTCTGCTAACTTAAAGACATTCAATTCATTTCGAATGTCTTCACTTCTTTTTTTTATCTAGTAGGTTATATCCAGCAATATTTCTTAAAAATTTCATTTCAATTGTTTCAATCATTTGTTCTTCTTTTTTAGTTAAAATCCAAAATTCACAGCCATATAATAGTACAGGAACTGCCATCACTTTTTAAAACTTTTAGTTTCTATTCTCGTATTTTTTAGAGATTTCTTTATAGTACCACAAACATATTTAAATTTATTAATTTTATTTAAAGTGTTTTCATTTTCAAAATAAGAGATATTGCAACCAAGATAATCAAAGCAATTGACTTGTTCAACGGTTTTTCCTTCTAGGATGATTTTGGCTCTTATGGAATTTGATCCGTTGAAAACTAATATTTTAGTTTTGTTTATAGATATTGTTAAGTTATATTGATGGACAGTATTATTTAATATATACAGAGCTTTTTGTAATCCATCTTCTGAACTAAATAGAACTTGATCATCTGCAAAGAATAAAGTATCTAGATATGTATTTCTAATAAAATGTGAATCTAATTTTGTCTGCCAATTAATTGACTTTTCACGTGCAGTAATTTTCCATTTTGTGTAAATGACATCAAATAAAGAAAAAAAGTGTTTCCTGAAATATTGTTATATTTAGCAAATCAATTACTAAAAATTTGATTCCTCTGTACCGAACATATAGTTAAATTGTCCAATAGTTTAGGGTAAATCACTGTGCACAGACAGCTTGCAATGAGAAAGAAAGAAAAAAAGAAATAGAAAAAAAGTGCCTACTTTCAGGCTGCTGCTACTGCTGCTGCTGATCTTTTACTTCACAATTTAGTGATAGCACGTGTTAGACCACTGCAAAAGTTGTTAGCTTAATTCTTGTCGTTGAAGGCTTGTCTGCCGGATTATAAACAGAGACTCTCTGTCTCTCTCTTTATTAATTGGGCGCGCTAATGGATCACACTCTTCGCCTGGTGTCGTCGGGCTGCATATTTAGCAGGCGTCTCTATTATCTGGGGGCAGATCCCCTCACTTTTCTATATATAATCTCTGGTTAATGCACCTCCATCCCATCACAGACTGAGAGCTCCATTAGATCTTTGTACGCGGGACAAGTCCACGAACCACTGTGAAAATCAGCCGGGGCAAATGGCTGCCCACGTTATTCTTATTAATGTCATTACTGGATGCAGAATCACTGAGAATGAGAAAACCATGTTCTAGTTTTGTGTTGTTTTTTGTTTTTGTTATTTATCCTTTGGTCACATACCATTTCCACGAGGTTGTTTAACTTTCTCTGATTCAATGTCATTTTTCATTATATTTAAACATTCAATAATATGTGTACGTATTGTCTCTTATGTTACCGTTAAAAACCGAAATCCGTCAAAACCAGTTTCAACTGTTAAAAACTATGTTTTTTTATTTGAGGCCTCGCCTTTAAGAATACACGTAGTCAACATGTAGATGTCTATTATTGGAGAAAAATTCGTTCTGACTCCTGGAATCGAACCCAGGACCTCTTAGCTTTGCGCGATAAGCGCTCTTTCCATCTGAGCTACGCCGGTACCCGATTCATAGCGCCGCACATGCCGAACTCTTCTCCTCTATATCATCAATTGCCCACTACCTGCATTTTAGAAATATAAGTTATGTATGCAGGAGTGCATATTTAAATGACTTTATGGCCATTTTCGACAACAGTTCTTGAATTACTGTGCATCGATCTTTAAATACAATGAATATGTCCTTTAAAAATGTAATTTATATACAAGAAATTGTGAAAATATTAAGAACTGAGATAACAGAGACAGAGGCGTGCATCGGATCTTTCTTTAAATGCAATGTACACTTAACGGCAAAAAGAATGGGCCGACTCTTGGTCTATAGAAATGCTAAGTTCTATCGCGCGGTTCACTCGTGTAAACGTAACCCAGTGCAAGGCATTGCTGTGGTGTCTCTTCACTGAACGTCGTCCGTCTATAATGTGGCAAACCTTATGAGCTACGTGTGGCCCAGTGGTAAGATGTCTGACGTCTGTACCAAAGGTTGTGAGTTCGCCTCCTAGTACGGTAAAATTATTATTTTTTATTTTAATTTTTACTTAATTTATTAGTTTAAATGTGAAATGGGGTTTGTTAATAAACTTCGTTATGCCTGCCTTGTAAAAATACTATTGCCCATCACCTGTGGGCTATTAATAGGCGAGACCTGGCCTGTATAAACAAAAATACTTGTTTCACATCCTAAAAAACCGGACGCATACAAAACACAAATAAATAATTAAATTAACAAAAACAAACAATTTGTTAATATATTAACAAAAAAAAAGGTCTGTAGTGGGGACTAGTATCTCGTCCACATACCACCTGCGTCAACAACTGCTCTCATTCTGCGCGGCATGGAGTCCACAAGATTACGGAACAGGTCTAAATTCTTGGCCATCTCCTCCCACGCATATAGAACTCTGTTCCACAATTCCTCAGGTGTCCGAACGGGTGGTTGTTCTGCCCAATTAGAGCGTAGGAACCTTTTGACTGCAGCCCACAAATTTTGAATCGGATTCATATCTGGTGAATTTGGAGGCCAGTCGACTGGGTCGACGTCACGCCTTCTCGTAAACCATCTTTGAATCCGGTTGGTGGTGTGTATCGGATGATTATCCTGCTGGAAGAAAAGTGTTCCTTCTGGATATCGTTTTCGGGCGGAATGGATCATTACATTTGCCAAAATGTGTTCGTAGACTTCTGCCGTAAACCGCCCGTGGATGCGTTCCAAAAGTCCTGCCTCATCATATGACATCCACCCCCAACACGCGAACCTCACGCAACTCGACTTGTTAATAATTAGTCTCACGAAGCGTTCATCATATCGGTGGCCATTCATACAATAAACTAGAGCAGTACTATCGTTGCTATTGGAGACAATTACCTGGTCGGAGAAAATGACATTTCTCCAATCGAAGTCTGTCGGAGAGTAACATACGCAGAATAACCTATGCGAACCAGGGCAATGAGTTATTGTTTCTGTGCCATCTTCAAGCGTAATGACGAGACAGAACTTGTATTAACAGATAGGAGTATTGCTTGAAAGAGAGAGGGAGGTTTATTATTTATTAGAGTTTGGGCATATTCTAAGAGATATCGCCACATAATTATAGCTTTGCGAGACACGTATGATGGCAAATTTGTAATTAAAAAAAAGAAGATAGGTGGACTTTCGAACCTTGAGCTACTACTATCAACTTGTTCAATAGACCACTGCCGTAACGACTTACGCTACTGTGACTGTTGATATCAGTTCGGCATAATAAGTAGTTTTCCTATTCATATTCGCTCCGGTTTGATTTTGTATTTATCAATTTTATTATTATTTCACTCTTCAAAGGCCCTGATGTATCTAGAATTAACCCGCCATTCGATTTTATTACATATTTTAGACTCTTAAACAAAATGCAGCAAATTTAAATGGTTTAATTATGTGTTACCTAGTGAACTACGGCTTTGACGAGACGAGCATGCGCAATGTTATGTCTCTGGAACTTAGAAATTGTCGGCCGGCGCATTCTTTTTGCCTCTAAGTGTACAGGTCTTTTGAAATTGTTCGCTGGAACTTAAAAATGACGGAACGGATAAAGTGATATAATTTTGTAATACAGAAATATTTTTAATGTAATAAATTAAAAACAAAATTTCTTTGTCAAAATTCCTCAAATTTCAGTCATGACTACTCTCAAATTAATATAGTTTTCTATTTCGTTTCAGTGACATGGTTAAGTAATGAAATAGGGACGTAAAACATTAAAATAAAAGAAAAATGCAATAATTCAATAATGTGGCGTGATACATGAAAAGAGAGAAGCACGTCCGAAGTTCAAGCAAATTTATGTCTTTAATATGTTATAATAAGAATTAATGTAATCAATTTATTATTCAGAATTCTGAAAAGTTTAACTAAGCTTATGAGTTAAGGCTACGGTTACGCAGGAAAGAACAATATTCACAGTATTCGGAGTAAGCTCCGAGAAAAGACATATCAAAATCTAACAGGTACGACAACGTTCTTATATTCATTTCTATGTCAGAAACAACATTCCTCCTCCCAACAAATTTTCAGTTTTCTTCTGGTATTATGTGCAATAAAGAAAGTAGAACCATAAACTGCTCCTACTATATCTTTTCCTGTAGAAGGATGTATGATGATAGAACCTACGGAAAGTGAATGCAGAAAATGTTATTTCTATCCTTACTCCTAAAACTAAGATGGTTTGGTTAGAATCTCCTACAGTGTAAAACGTAATACAGGGAGAAGAGTTCAGTGGTTTTTCGCCAAGCGGTTTTCGTCTTATCGAGCGCGCCTTCATTCAGTTAACTTAATGCAAAAGGAACAGAAACCTTACTTAATAATTTGCTAAAGGTATATATTCGAAATGTTATTTACTCACAAAATTAACTAAGGAGATGATTCAACTGTCCGCTCTACTGTACCCAACGTCTTTAAGAGATTATCAACATTGCAGTTCCTTTCGAGAAAAATGAAGACAAAATTTTCATAGATACTGTTTTCAGGTTTCCATAGTGTGAGAATTTGATTTGTATAGCCTATT
This sequence comes from Periplaneta americana, assembly GCF_040183065.1. Classification (NCBI taxonomy): domain Eukaryota; kingdom Metazoa; phylum Arthropoda; class Insecta; order Blattodea; family Blattidae; genus Periplaneta; species Periplaneta americana. Next base: position 71,966,912 of record NC_091127.1, on the reverse strand, counting down.
TTGTTGAGTTCCTCTAAATATAACAGATATACGGCGTTCAATCGACAGATCTATGGAATCCCAAATTTAATTATTTCAAATTGAAATAATTCTGGTTTAAGGATCTGCATGAATTACGTCCATCGGAGGATTGGTCTTATGTGATCTGATGAATTCTGTTGAAAATGGGCCAAGTTACACTTTTTAATAATTAATTTAACAAATAAGGGATGCAAAATAAATGTAACATGCTGTCGGCATTTAACATTAAAAAGAAATATTGATATTATTTTCTCATTCATTATGTTACATAAAACTCGTATTTTCGAAACTTAGGGGATATTAATGGAGGATGTGGTCGGGGTTTTCCATTGTTTCGAAAATGTAACATACCGGTAACCATGAAGAAGACACCAAACAACATATTTTCAAAGCAAGGGAATACAGGGTTTTTTCCGACCTCTGATAACGAATTTGAATGACGTCATGTGCGTCAGGAATCACACCGACAGCTGAATTGAGGCCAGAGGTGACAGACCAGAAGTGAATGATTTCATATCACAGTAGCAATGCCCAAGAAAATCGAGCCTTTTTGGGAGGGATACATAACAACCCTTTCCGATGCCAAGTACAGTTACGTGACAATCATAGGAGCCTGCAAAAAACGTGGTTTCGTTATTTCCAAGAAAGGCATCTTGTGTGTACCTAATAAGACTGGCATAGCTCGGATGGGATTAATTCCAGAGTGGAAAAAGTAACCAAATCCACCCCCCGTCACAAGTCGCCGCACCCCACGAGATGATACAAATTAATTCCATTCAAGCTTTACCAATTTTATTAAGTACACAGAAGATGCTTTACTTGGAAATAACGAAACCTCGTTTATTGCAAGCTTCTTTTATTTTCACTTAACTTACTTGGCATTGGAAAGGGTTGTTATGTACCCCTCCCAAAAAAAGGCTAGATTTTCTTGGGAATTTCTGCTGTGAGTCGCCGTGCACTCTGACTATAAGCTCACTCACTGCTGGTCTGTCACCTCGCGCCACAGTACAGCTGTCGTGTGACTCCTGACGCACATGATGTCATTCAAATTCGTTATCAGAGATCGGAAACAACCCTGTATTAGAATCTATTTCTCTGTCCTACAACTTTGTTAGAACTCATAACATCGGCGCCTATATTCAGATTCACCAGGATTAGCTGTTGCATCACGATATGTTTCGTTATACCTTTAATAACAATATTATTATTATTGTCCTTTCAGCAATATAAAAGAATTCCCTTTGCTACGAAAACAGTCGAAATGATTTTACAAGAAAATTATTAAGGCGATAAATAATGTCATTGAAACATTCTTGTCTTTATTTGACCGAATCTTAGAAAATGTATTAATTAGTTTATGAACAGCAGTATGTTTTCTACGAAAGTCAGCGAAACGGTTGTTAGGTTACAAATAATGTCACCCAAGTATTCTTGTCTTTAACTCTCCCAGCCTTAGGAAATATTTCATTAATTACTTTATGAATAGCTGTGCGACTTGGAACTATATCCGGAGATGATTGAGGCGTTCAGAGCTAAAGTGGATGAAGACCATGAGACATATTTTTGAGATAACAGGACTTAAAGTTAACTTGCTCTTGTGGATTATTTTTAAATTTAATACTAGAAATATTAGAATTGACAAGATTAGGATATTTGAATATAAATTTGTTATATATTTTTGAGCCTAAATTACTACTATGATTAAATATTGAAGCAGTGTTCCATTTTGGTTCAAACAATCAACCCTTAGCTGGTGAGGTGGGGTTTGTGGACCCCAACGAAAATACAAACCACCACTCCTTTTTAAATATTGAGGTGGGGGCTACGACAGTCTAGGTAGCTTTCAGTCAATCTGTTGGCAGTCTGTCAAGAGAGTGGACGTATTATATTGCAGCTGGTTTAAGAATTTTCGTCATTCTTGTGCATCAGGGGTTCACCAAACCCCATCTCACCAGGTACGTAACTATTTTAGGTCTCAGCAATTAGATGCATTTTTTGCTTATTATACGGGAATGGTACTTCAGTTTGCAAGTGTAATTAGCGCCGACGTTTCTTCGTGTTTCAGTAATGACGTCCTCAAAAGCGACTGTGAATGTGAATGATCCTGGATTCGAGGACTGGGCAAATCATATTGTTCACAATGACGAGAGTGATCATAGCGGTGATGAAGGTGATACAGTTGCTCCAGATTTTCAAAATGATCATGACAGTGAGACAGAACAAGAAATCTCTGATACAGAGAATGAATCAGGGGAGAAATCATCAGTTGGCGAAAGTAGATCACCTCAGCTGAAAAGGACTAAAAAGGATCTGAAATTCTACCAGAGGAAAAGCAAATTCAAATGGTCAGCGGAATCGCCTAAGGAAAACGTACGCACAAGAAAATACAACATAATCACACATCTCCCTCGCATAATTGGACCTGCTAAGCAGCTTGGAACATACTGCAGTTATTGTTCATCTTGGGAGCTCTTGTTCAATGAAGAATTATCTGGCACAAGTCAGACAGAAATTATCTGATCAAAATCGATATGATTACAGAGATAATGATATTATTGAACTCAAAGCTTTCCTAGGAATATTGATGTTTACATCAATCTTCATATCTAAAAATGAGGACCTTGAAGCATTGTTTGCCACAGACGGTACAGGACGGGACATTTTCCGTTGCACAATGTCTTTGAAGCGTGTCTACGTTATTCTATTGTTTCTCCAATTTAACATTGCTTGTGATAGGGAAGAAAAAATTAAAACAGATCGCTCTTCTCCCGACAGTCTTCCACAACCTGACCGGCAGGTGAGATGTGGCAAATGTCCCAGGACAAGTGACAGGAAAACAAGGTTCAAGTGCTCTGACTGTAAAACACCAATCTGTGGTACATGTACAGTGAAATATTGTACTGATTGCGCTCTGTAAATTTGCCTTCATATAAAACACTGGCGCTTCGCTCTCACTAAGGTACTATACAGATGTTCGTCACTTGTTCAAAAAAAGACAATATTAGGATGTATTATAATAATTTGAAAAAGTGTTATATAAATTGAAGACAGAAAATCATTTTTCTGACAATTTTGTAAATAGATATGTAACATTATATTTTATGATTACTGAGATTAATTTTGTAATCGTTTTTTTGTGATAGATACGAGCATTAAAGAATACACTAACTATAAATGCCAGTTTGTAAATTTTTATTACTGTCAGTTTTCATATTAAGGCCAATTTCCATTGGGGTGTACCAAACCCCACTTCACCAGATACGTGACAAAAATATCACCTCACCAGTTAAAGGTAAAAGAATTCATACCTTTTGTTTCATAACTGTGAGAATACAATTCAAAATTATTTCTATTTTATGTATGAATTTTATTAATACAATACAATAAATTTGGTTTATTTGAAGAACATTAAAGTATAAAAACAGACATTTATGTTTTATAATTTTAATTTGTACTCACTAGCTAGCTAGCTAATAAATAATAAAAAAAAAACAATTTTTGAGATGGAAAATCAATAGGTTTATGAGGACATTTTTTAAATTATTTTTCTGTAATAAATAAAGTGGATTAAAATTTGTTTCAAATAAGATACCCCATCCTATAATTCCATACATAATTACCGATTGAAATAAAGTTAAGTATATAGTGCATAATAAACTTATTGACAAGTAATTCCTCAATAAAACAAAATAATATACTATTTTGCGTAATTTATTACAAAGGTAATTAATGTGTTGGTTCCATTTTAAATGACTGTCGAAAGTTATGTCTAAATATTTAACTTCAGAGGACTCCCTAATATAATCGGACATTTACATTGTACTGTATAAGGCAACAATTAAAGTTATGTAATTTCATACTTAATATAGACGTTTGAGGTTTCTTATATTTTTCAGATAATGAGAATGGAATAATTATGCTTTCATTTTCGTTGATAGAAAGATAATTTACGTGAAATCATTTTTTTATTAATATAAGTCCATTAATTGAATTATTGTATGTACAATATCAGATTTTTGCACCAAAACGTAAAAACTGTGTCATCTGCATAACAATAATGATCACTGTATGGTTGTAAGTCAATTTTTAACAAGTCATTTATATATAATAAAAATGAAATAGGGCTTAGAACTGTACCTTGGGGAACACTTAAATTAATAATTGAAGGTTCACTATGGCTCAGAACTTCATGAAAAAAATAATCTGAGCAAAAAGTGACTAGTGTCACCTACCGGCGAATGCTTGGAATTGTGCTCGGATAAGATTAAACTTCAGATAATCAGAAAATTAATTAAACTCGACTTAAGAAAATTTGTGACTTGATCCACTTTAGCTCTAAACGCGTCAATTTTTCATAAATACTTTTTAATTTTACTAGCCGACATATTAGTAATATGTAACACTCTTCGGGGAATAGAATACCTTAACTAGTAATTTAATCCTCTATGGTTATGAAGTAACTGCACACATGAAGAAAAAATGACACGGCAGCCCTTTACCCTGTCATCTTGATACTAAAATAGACATCTGCTCTAAGGTACTCTCCAACGAAGAAATCACTGCCAAGCTGAAAATCAATCAACTACATTCCCTTGCATCATATTTTCCACTTTTCAGCAGCACATGCTGTGATTTGCCCTAGATATAATATACCCACACTGCTCTGCGTTATAGGCTTTGACATTGACAACTTTTGTCAGGTTTACTATGCTGCCATCAGTAGTTACATAAGTAGTCACATCATAACTTTCATTTGAATTGCATTTGCGACTGTACTGCCATCTCGTGTTCTTTGACGGCGGACGGGTGGTGACCCTGGCGGTTGTTCTCTTCGAAGTGCAACCGATTTTAACATAGGAATGAGCAATCTATATGTGATCTGAGCTTTTGCTGAGTACTTCTCATGGCAAAAACTCTGAGACAAACATTAAGAAGTCCACACCTGTGCAGTAACGGTTAGCGCGTTTGGCCGCGAAACCAGGTGGCCCGAGTTCAAATCCTGGTCGGGGAAAATTACCTGGTTGAGACTCCTTCCCGGGTTTTCCCTCAACCCAATTTGAGCAAATGCTGAGTAACTTTCGGTGCTGGACCCCGGATTCATTTCACGTCATTATCACCTTCATCTCATTCAGACGGTAAACAACATAAGATGTTGATACTGCGTCGTAAAATAACCTTCTTAAAAATTATAACAGTGATAAAAGAGTACCTGCAACAGACGACAGCCAAAGGCGATGGGGTCGGATGAAGAGCAGGATGGAAAAGGCAATGTAGAGCAGACTCTTCTTCCAGCGGTCCAGCCACAGCACGCCGTCCCAGCACCGGTACACCGGACTGTACTCGTTCCTGCAACACAAGTTTATCAAGTTTACTTACTATAGGAGACACATTGGCGAAACGGACTGCAACATTACAGATGAATGGAGCTGCAATCATAAAATATGTCTGAGAATAGCTTAACTCTTTGACCCCTTCATCAGCGTGCAGATAATTATACAGTATGGACAGTTCGCGTCAGTACCTTTGATGTAGCAGGACTGATTTCAATGACATTGAAACCAGTCTGAGCGTGAGATTCTGCTTTCTCTCTGGAGTTGGCACTAACACCGCACCAGCTAGCAGTCGACACAGCGAAAATATAGCACATACAATTAATACATCTAGGTACATTATGTACTTACAGTACTTATTGGCTTTTAAGGAACCCGGAGGTTCATTGCCGCCCTCACATAAGGCCGCCATTGATCCCTATCCTGAGCAAGATTAATCCAGTCTCTACCATCATATCCCACCTGCCTCAAATCCATTTTAATATTATTTTCTCATCTACGTCTCGGCCTCCCTAAAGGTCTTTTTCCCGCCGGCCTCCCAACTAACACTCTATATGCATTTCTGGATTCGCCCATACGTGCTACATGCCCTGCCCATCTCAAGCGTCTGGATTTAATGTTCCTAATTATGTCAGGTGAAGAATACAATGCGTGCAGTTATGTGTTGTGTAACTTTCTCCATTCTCCTGTAACTTCATCCCTCTTAGCCCCAAGTATTTTCCTAAGAACCTTATTCTCAAACACCCTTAATCTCTGTTCCTCTCTCAAAGTGAGAGTCCAAGTTTCACAACCATACAGAACAACCGGTAATATAACTGTTTTATAAATTCTAACTTTCAGATTTTTTGACAGCAGATTAGATGACAAAAGCTTCTCAACCGAATAATAACAGGCATTTCCCATATTTATTCTACGTTTAATTTCCTCCTGAGCGTCATTTATAATTGTTACTGTTGCTCCAAGATATTTTAAATTTTCCACCCCTTAGTAGGATAAATCTCCAATTTTTATATTTCCATTTCGTACAATATTCTGGTCACGAGACATAATCATATACTTAGTCTTTTCGGGATTTACTTCCAACTCTATCGCTTTAATTGCTTCAAGTAGAATTTCCGTGTTTTCCCTAATCGTTTGTGGATTTTCTCCTAACATATTCACGTCATCCGCATAGACAAGAAGCTGATGTAACCCGTTCAATTCCAAACCCTCTGTGTGATCCTGAACTTTCCTAATGGCATATTCAAGAGCAAAGTTAAAAAGTAGAGGTGACAATGCATTTCCCTGCTTCAGCCCACAGTGAATTGGAAAAGCATCAGATAGAAACTGAATAAGCAGTCGTGGACAGCCGATAAGGGCTGGTCCTCCAGCTTGGGGGTTGGGCGAAGGGCTAACAACCCATCACCGTAAAAAAACAGCTTGTTACGAATCCTTCAAATAAGCCTCGGAATGGGACTGATTCTCTGGCACGACCACAGCAAAGGAATAAGGTACATTATGTACTCAAATAAAATAAATTGGACCTATGAAATAATAAATCTGTTATTATCTGTAATGTCTAGACTCTAGAGTTTCTTTATATTGAAAGTTGAGACGTTGACGACCCTAACAACAATTAACATATGTAATGATTTGATAGCGCTGAAAATGGAAAGACAAAACTCCTATGAGAAGTAAAAGCATAAGTTATACCTATATTATATTTTATACAAATATTAAACGAATTTGATACATAATTTTATAATGTATTATATTATTTTATAATATAATTTATTCTATATAAAACATAAAAAATATTATTACAACTAGTTTGTCACTGAGAAATGAGGAAAAGGTGTTAACTTGAATGTATTTGAAGCAAGGCCGTTACTGGATTATGCAATAAGGTAGGCGATGTTTGGATCCTTTGTCTCAACTCTTACACTTAATTATTATCTTAGCATTAACACTAACCTCTAGCGCTTGAAAGTTGAACTAAACGCCGGCGCACAGAAAAACAAAACAGGAAAATTTGCTCAATGTCCATTCTGTATAATCCCTATTCGCTGCCTTCATGTCTTGGTACAATAAAGCTTAGAAAAGATTATTTCAGCCACAGGAGATAAATATGTATACGTCACCTATTAATATCGTAAGGAGAAATTCTTCAAGAATCTTACTTTTATTACAAACTCTGTCACAGTTCCAGAGATCTGTATCTACATAGGACATAGGATTTACTGCAGTAGTATTTCTGTATTCTAGAGCAAGAGAAATAATTTATATAGTTGAATGACTATCAAATATATGGGTAAAGAAGCTGGACATACAGACAACAGGAACTGAATATGAGCAAATATAAACTTTGCCAAAAAATATAAATATTCCTTTCCATAAGTAGAAAAAGGACATAAGCGTCATTATTATTAATAACTGTTCAACAAAGGACATCATAAAACATTTCTAAAATTTTCAGTTTTAAGACGTCATAATTAGCCGAAGATATTACTTTGTTGACATTACGACTTCAAATTATAAACAAGAGTGGCAATGATATACTGTATATAACTGTTGAAGCACAATATTTAACTCCGCGTGGAGGACGAAGTACTAAAAATTAAATCGTTAGGGCCTAATACCGATTGTACGTAATTATCTGTGCAGGATAGGAAGGCACTTACCGCTGTCAGTGGCAAATCTCTTAACTCTCCTGCTACCAAGGGGGTAATAGAATTACCCCACTGATGATGTCTGAGTATTTTTTCCATTTTTGTCCATATTTATTTCTTAAATTCCTTGTATTTGTCTGTTATATGTCTACTAACATTTTGAAATAAGAATAACATAAATAATTCATCTACTTTAAGCAGTAGTTCGCTTTATTCATGTGGGGTTATCTTGTTACTCCCCTTGGTAGTCTGTGACATGAAAATTCCAGGATATTAAATTCAATCTGTAACTTAATTATCTTTATTTATGAGTTTGGTTCCAATTATTTTCTTTCGTGTTATTTATGTCATTATTTATCTTATCATGACTTTTGATTTCCATTTTTTTTATTCCTGTGTGTTACGGTTATTCTATAAGCAATTATGTTAGAAATAATTATTAGTTGACACTTCTCTTCGAGATGATCATTGTAGTATAGATGGTGTTCGAATATTTGAATTTCAACAAAGAGCTAAATTTTGTTTAATTGAGTTAACATTTTTATTTATTTCCTTTTAGAAGTTTCTATAGATTTTTTTTATAATTTTTTTATTATTAACAAATCTTTTGAAGATGTTCATGGTTGTATAGACTGAATTCCAATATTTAAATTTAAACAAAAAATTGAAATAATTTCCAATTTATGTTACAAATACTGATATTCATAGCTTATATCTGTGTTGTTCACTATAACAAAACTATATAGCTTTAAGGAGTTGTCGCCCTCGGTAGCATAGTTGGTATAGCGCTGGCTTCTATGCTCTAGGTTGCGGGTTCGATGTCGGCCGAGGTTGATGGCATTTAAGTATGTTTAAATGCGACAGGCTCAAGTCAGTAGATTTACTGGCATGTAAAAGAACTCCTGCGGGGCAAAATTGCAGCACATCGGCGACGCTGATATAATCTCTGCAGTTGCGAGCGTCGTTACATAAACCATAATTTAAATTTAAATTTAAGGAGTTTGTCTTGAAATGGAAGTGAGACGAGTTTAAATTTACTGTATATGTTGCTGTTAGCTTACAGTGTCACCAGTAACATGTCAGAAGGTTGTTTTTTTTTTTTTTTTTTTGTATACGTTTTCATCAATATGGAATGGACTTTTGAACCATCCTGTAATTTAAGAAATAGGACGATTATTTTACACTTTTACATTTTCTGTAGATTTAGAGTCAATAATACATAAATTGGGGGACACTATGGTGAAATATTGGTGAGAACTTAAGAAAGTCCACTTAAAAATTATTGTGACTCTCTATTTAGATCGAGCTCAAAAAGCTAATTAATTTATGTTCTCATGACTATTTTGAAGCTTTTGAGCTAATATAAATTAAAAATTGTGAAAATTGTGACGCAAGGAGCCAATATATTAAAAATATCATTTCAAAACTATTAGCCCTAATGGCACTAAATTTTGTACAGATTATAATATTGTAGGCATATTTATGTAATTTAAAATTCATAAATTTTGGACGAAAATTGTAAAAGATTTAAAATTCACATAAGTGTCCCCTTAAATATTTAAAATTCTTAACAAAGATTGGTGCTTTATTTTGGTGGGGGTAATTTTATTACTCCCCTTGGTATTAGTAAGTTGTAATGAACCTGATAGCAGGAGGGTTTAAAACTTAGCCTACCTTATAAATTTGAGTTGTTATTCCTAGTAACAGTAGGCCTATAAGTTCGTAATTACGATGTGTCTTAACACTTGGTTGCATTCTGATCCTTCACTTACTATTATTTATATATATATATATATATATATATATATATATATATATATATATATATATATATATATATATATATTAAGTTCACTGTTGGAAGTCATTCCAGTATGGAGAGAGCAGTGCGAGCTGCGTAGCATGGCTATCTCGACTTCCAAGATTGAGAAAGAACCGTTGAGAGGGGTCCAATCGATTCGCTACATCTCCGTATGAAACGAGGCTATCCTTTCGTCACAATATTATGTCGCACTATATTGGTGTTCTCTGAAAGCGCTGCATTGTTGAGTTTACATAAAGATTATTTTTTTAGTCCTACAGAATTTATCTGTTATGGTAACAATGGATCAAAATTCGCTCCGGCGCCGGGGATCGAACCTTGGTCCTTGATTATACGTAACAGTAGCACTGTCCAATCATTTTGATTCCGTCCATACTCTGTGGAAATGTGCGAAATCTAGGAAAGGTAGCGAGAATTTTGACGATGTTAGTTACTTCCAGGCCGTGTTTAAATATCGTAACAAACTACTCTTCCAGTGGACAATATATAAGCCACTCTTGAGCGAAAGAAGCGCTATATACGTATCAGCTGAATGACGTCTCTGTTAATGCACAGGCAACTCGGCGCCACACGTGGTTCTGGACAGTCCGTCGCAGAATCTGGTATAGCTCATTCTCTTTTTAGTTCCATTCATTATTTTCTTTCTTCTTTTACTGTATCTTCCATCCCTTGTGCCATGATTTCCTTCTTTACTTTATTTCTCTTGCGTATATTTTCTCTTGCCTTCTATTCTTTTTTCCTGTACTATTCTTCTTCTCTTGTCCCAGCTTTCTTTCCTGTCATCCTTCCTGTTACCTCTTTCCATTCATTCCTCATCTCCCTTCTGCTACATTCCACATTCTTGTTTCCAGTTTGCATCACTACATCTCTACCTTTCATTCTACTTAAGTAACACTTACTTTCCTTTCTTTTTACTTTCCATTTTTCATCCTTCTCATTTTCCTTTCCTTCTTTTCTTATTCTCCCTCCATTTCCAAGTGTTATTTAACGACGCTGTATCAAATACGCATGTATGATATTTGCCCAGATGAGGCATAGTATTCAGTGTGGCATTGCCTAACAGACTTAGAGCAGAGGGAAACCTTGGAAAAATCGAATCAGATAATTGGCCCGATCAGAATATCTATTTAACACAATCTTGAATTAATACAAATCACTAATCTAAAATCTAACACAATCTTTAACTAATACAAGTCACAAGTTATGTTGTGATTAGATCTATTTTTTCCTGTAGGGATAAACTAAAACTAGTTAAATATCTTCACATTTTATATGAAATACGAATGTTTGAAAGCGGTTTATGGTGCCTAAAAATACCTGTTTTGCCAATTGAGACATATTTTAAGGCTTTAGAGCCTAAAAGTGCCTATTTGTTACTTATATATATATATATTTTTTTTTTGGTATGAGTGAAAGAGAAAGTTGAATGTCATGAGGTGGGTTTGTTTCAAACAACCTGTAATAGTTTGATTGTAGGAATGAAAAAATTCATGAAAAACTTCTGGTTTTGTTGATCACTTGAGCAGACAGTATGAATGTAATGAATCGGGAAGATGTAGTTCTACCTAAATAAATCAGCATGGCAAATATTGCTATATTTAAATATGCATCCATTGCTTCGGTATCAATGGGAAGCATTTTTTTTTTTTTTTTGCTTATAAAATGGTTCTGTGTAAGAAAAGACAAAGTTTCACAATAGAAAATTAGAGAAAAACGTTGTTACGTAATGCAATGTTAATTACAAATAATGTTTTAATTGTGAATTCATTGGTAAACTAATTACTTTAATTGTAATATGATGAGCAGCCTTAGAGCAATAGGCCGGTGAATTCATTAAAAATTATGTACCGGTATTCATAATTTAAGACTTAACAAAAATAAAGTTTCTAACCGCGATATCCTTTTTTACTGTTTCTTTCACTGTATACTGTAATGCTTAATACTCACTAATTAATTGAATTTTTATAATTACTGTAGTTTGCGTGGATAAAAATTACATATTAGCTGCATAAGAAAGTATTTTTAGGTGCCTAAATCTATGTTTTCAGTAGCAATTTTGATAAATTCAGAGTCTATTTTAGGTGCCTAAAAGTTAGTTTTTAAATGCCTAAAAATCCGAGGTCTAGTTATGATACAATGAATTACGAAATTTATTACCATCTACTTTACAACAGGTGTTAATGTCCAGTTTACAATTCTACAACCCTTCAGAGTGTCCACTCTAAAAATCATTACATTCATGACACCGTCGCAAATTGACATCTAACTCTCTCTCCAAAGTGCGGGGTCTCTTGTGTAGTTGGCCAAAGGCAGCTAAGCGAGTATCCGCGCAATCAGTAGTTCCTCTCTGTGTCAGTTGGCGTGGTGTACAACATACTCTTCGTATGTCTCCGAAGACAGAAATAAAGGAGCATGAAGTCGGGCGTTCGCGCTGGCCACACAGAGGGTCACCCTCTCTCAATCCAACGCACCAAAAAGGTGCTGTTCAGATATGCTCTCATAGCAAGCGTGAAATGCGGACGGGCTCCATGCTGAAATCACATGTCCCTTCGCATCGCGAGGGGTACATTCCCCATAAGCAGTGACAATGTGTCCTAAAGAACCTCAAGGTAACCTCTTCCATTCAGCTGCTCAGATAAGTACACTGAGCTCAAACACAGGCTTTGACCTCTGCAATAAGACATAGTAAGCACGGAGCATATTGAAAGGTGGGTGTTGATACAATCATACGCAAATTACAGCGTTGCAGCTTCAACATTTTTCTTGTGAACTTAGTGTATATAGACGCAGGAGTAGGGGCGAGGAAAAGGGGGCGTGGCACGGTTGAAAATTGTTAACTTTATCACTCAAATCAATGTATGTAGCGGTGCGTTGAAAAAGGGATGTATACCTCCTAAAGGAAACCTCGGAGAAATGGGTTGTCTGAAAATAAATGGTTCTCCATGCGAGTCATATCATTCTTCCTTCCGCTTTGGTGCAGAGGTCCTAATTACTCTGTATTTTAAATTGCGTTTTCCTGTGCACACAGCTAGATTTGATTATTTCGAGTAGGGCAAAATATGTATTATTTTCTGCTGAGATTTTCCTTTGTAGGCCTACCTCATCCATACATTAGTGTTACTATTAAGGACTGTGTAAAGCGTTTAAACTCATCCACTACCTCGAATTTATCCAGTATTAATAGGGTGACCACAATTCCTTTGATTGAAAGTGGGACTTTAATCACGTTTTTAGGGAAAAAGTGGAGCACCATGTTCATCTAAAATACACTATTTATTTGATTTAAATTTAATCATAAGACGGACATACAACATGAAACGTTGATAACAATAGAAGAAGGAACAAATGTTAATACTTTCAAATTATACTTGTTAAAATAGTATTACAGCAATAAGAAAAATTAAATGCACTTTCAAATTTATTAATATTTAATTCAAGTCAGAAATTAGACTTCTAAAAGGATTTATTTACTTTATTTACTCCAATCATACTTAGCAGAAGTTGTTATTGCATTCAGCAACTCTTGTTTTCCAAGAAAATATGAATGAAAGTCATTGCAGTTAAATTCAGCTGAATAGTATTTGCCGTAGCTCTGAAACAAAGAAATTTCTTTTCAAGCTCTTCTGTGAATTTGCACTGCCTCTTTGAATTTGTTATAAGGAGTAAAACACAGTTATAATGTTCATTATAAACACGTATTAAATTGATCAAAATCCTAGCTTAACTTGGCAACTGAACAAAAACCAATAAAAATCTCTAATATTATCGATCTATCGATAAGCAGAACAGCTAGTACCAACCTAAAATTGTCATTATTAATACAGCAAATACAATCTATAGCATAAAGAAATATCTTCCATGTCGACAATATGCAAGTAATACAGGTAAAATTTATCGGCACACTTGTAAAATGTTTATAACTTGCAAACTTACGCCAAAAATCGGGACGAAAGCCTATGTGTTGGGGGGAAAAAAAAAGGTCGAGACAGGTTTTTGGAGGCTCAAAAACGGGACAATCCCGATTAATCGAGACGTATTGTCATCCTAATTAACTGTAATTATTCCCAGTTGTTCTCTAGCTTGAACCACCCTTTTTGTTTTATTTACAATAACTTTAAGTCCTATCTCGTCGTCTTTACCACAAAGAAAATATGTCCGATACTCATTTCTGTTAAGAGATGGGTAGGCCTTAAGAATCGAACCCGCGACCTTCCGACTTGCAGCGTTACTGCTTCATCGGGACGCTTCTGTAAGCCTATAATAATAATAATAATAATAATAATAATAATAATAATAATAATAATAATACGATGGAAATTATTCTTCCGTGATTCTTGTTGGTACTAAACTTCTTCGTTCTCTCGAACTTCTCAAGGAATTGACAAGCCCAAATGGCGCCATTAGCAGTTTTCTCAAGAGACGGCGTATGTTCTGTATTTTCGTTATTGTCTTAGGAAAGTGAAAGCAATCCATAAACTCTAGGATGAACAAACCAAGCGGTCGGCCAACTTATTGATGTTCGTGACCCAGTCAGTTCCTGTCTCGTAGTCGTGCGTCATTTTCCAGTGGCGTATATATTTCATAGCGAGTGCAAATATTTACCCACGATATGGCAGGCCAGTCGCTGTATGTTGAGCACACAGCACAAATAACGCGAGGACCTGCCATTAAGGGAGATGATCGCAGCTTCGTGAAAATAAAATGCAGTTGTTTTTATACCATTAGTTGACACTAGTCCTCTAAACAATTTAATGGCTCATCACACATTTTACAAGGTCGGATATGAGTGGAACAGCACACAGAATTTCGTAATGGCTTTGAATTCGCTATTCATTAGCAGTGATTAGAAATATCTTGTTTATTTCCATGATAGACTGGATAAAGCGGGGAAAACTGACGGAAAAACACGTAGTTAAAAACCGTCTGAATGATTAGGATACGATAAGAAAATTAAAATCGGAAATGAGGTAGCGGGAAAGGAAAAATACAACAGAAAAGGAAGAAATTCACATAGAAAGAAATGAGTATTTAGCCTCTAAGCGTTTTCCACGTCATATGAAGTTAGTCTGGCGTATTTAAAGAGAGGAATATCACTAACGCTTACGTGATCAAAATAAATTGTTGCTTCTTCACCCTCCAAGACCTTAGCTATCTCACACATTATTTGAAAACCATTGCTTTTTCCTAACACATTTCTCAATTTGTTTTTCAAAGTTTCCATTTTAGAACTCCTGAGCGAGTCTAATTTTCTTTCGACATTGCGCACTTTCTGTACGGTTTCTGCCAAGAGGTTTGTTGTTACTGCTAATCTTTTTATTGAATCACATAAAAAATTGAGGTGGACAGAAATGTACGCTTAGTCACTTTTTACATACCTGTCATTTAGCAAATTTTGTATTATTTCTATCGATGATGCGTCTTCTTTGTCCCGTTCATCTACTACTGATTTAACACTCAAAATTATTTACATAGTACATCATAGCGGAAAGTCAAGTACTCCAGCGAGTGATTACGGGTGTGGTGGTAGTTGAAGACCTGGCTTTTTGTTTTTCAAACTATTAATTCTAGTTGGGGCCTTGACAAAATACTTTCTTTCCGTTAGATACCACGTTAGATACGTTAGTTTGTCTACATTGGGATAAAGGATTCGGACACTTTCACACACTTGCCGTCCAACAATCCGCTATCAGTCAACCTGTATCTCCTCCATCGGGACCCGAACTTCGAACTCTACTGATAACCAGATTTCGGTCCTGGGCCAGAAACGCATGAAGTTCAGAACGCACGGACGATAGTGTTCTGTTGGTCG
This sequence comes from Periplaneta americana, assembly GCF_040183065.1. Lineage (NCBI taxonomy): Eukaryota > Metazoa > Arthropoda > Insecta > Blattodea > Blattidae > Periplaneta > Periplaneta americana. The sequence continues at coordinate 71,951,282 of NC_091127.1, read as the reverse complement.
AGTGGAGTGGGAGATAGAGCTCGCCGTTACTTCGTGTTTCAACATGTAAACAGTCCGTCACAGTACGGCACAAAATATATTTCACCCTGTACAGATGCAGTATATACAGTACATTCTTAGTGTAGACAATAAATGTCTAGCATTAAAGTATTAACGAGAGTTGTAACCTTCAATCAGGTGTCCCTACGCCGAAGCCTGTTACACGTACCGCAGCCAAGCAGCAATACACACAACGGTAATGCACATTACGGACTCACCTGTGCTGTTGCAGTCGGGTGACTGCACACGGGTCATGACGTCATTTATACTCCGTGTACTCTAATACTGATTTAGAAAGCATGATGGAATATTCAGATTGTCAATTTCTATAAATGAATACAATATAATATTTTATTACTCAGCCAATGACAAATCAATGTAAAATAATGACTAATTTTATAGTCATTAAGTTTATATACATGAATTACAAAATTGCGAACGTTTTCGCCTATTCAGGCATCCTCAGGCAGAGTTATACAATATCTCAATGTCACATACGTAGCTATTGGTGGTGAGTACTATTTGAATTAATGATGTACAAGCCATCTCCATTATTAAAATGTAATATTACAGGTAGTAAACTTAATAATATTAAAAATGTTAAAACCATTTAGTAATTAAACTTCATAATATGTGGAACTCTTGTTCAGTCCAATGAGTGGTGAATATATCTGAAATGTATAAAAAAATATAACAGAAATGGGAATATCAAATGTAAATTGTAATCGGATTGGATATTTAAAAGTACTCACGTCGTTTAAAATGTGACAACTGCATAGTTAGCAACTGTATGGATAACTATAAACATCCTGTGTCTAATGTAAATTATCTGTAATGAAATAATAATTAATATCAATTTTAGTAGAATTTGAAAAATTAATTGGAGGGCTAAATTATGGAGGTACTTACGTAGAGGTGAGACGACCTGCTGCTATTAGGACTGTAACTGGTATGACGTGGGGGAAGTGTATATTCGTGTAAACAACTACGCGGAAGGATATTGCGTGGTGACGGGGTTAGAGGTTGTACAGGGGATTTCGGATTTGGGTTAAATTTTCATTAAGAATGCTGTTCTCTATTTGAATTTGTTTAGCAATGTAATATTCTTCTGCAGAATTTATCAATTTAGTTTCTATTCCTGATTTTAATATTTTAAAGGTTTTATTTGCTGGAATTTAATATTTACAGAAAACCTGGAATTACTAACCATAGCATCCCCATAAATTCAGAACATCCTACTGCACATAAATTAAGTAACTTCAATTACATGATTAATAGATTAATACAATTTCCACTAAGTAAAAACAATTACAAGAAAGAATATAATAAAATAATACAAATAGCCAACGAAAATGGCTATAGTAGGCCTACTAATTTGATTAAAAAACTAATAAACAAGAATAAAAGGAAAAAAGAACTAAGTAATATATATACATTAACAAAACAAAACAAGACCAACAAAAAATACTTCAGTTTAACATATAATAAATATATATCTAGCAAATATATATCTAGCTAACTTTTTTAAAAAAGGAAATATTTCCATAGCGCACAAACCAACTAATAAACTCAATAACAATTTAAACAATAGACTTCAAGAAGTTAACAAACTCCACAATAATGGTATTTACAGATTGGAATGTTTTACATGTAAAGAAAAATATATAGGACAAACCAAAAGAAATTTCAAAATTAGATACAATGAGCACATTTCTGACTTCAAACATAATCGTAAGAAATCTACATATGCATCTCATCTAATAGATACTGGACATGAATTAGGCCCAGCAAATAAAACCTTTAAAATATTAAAATCAGGAATAGAAACTAAATTGATAAATTCTGCAGAAGAATATTACATTGCTAAACAAATTCAAATAGAGAACAGCATTCTTAATGAAAATTTAACCCAAATCCGAAATCCCCTGTACAACCTCTAACCCCGTCACCACGCAATATCCTTCCGCGTAGTTGTTTACACGAATATACACTTCCCCCACGTCATACCAGTTACAGTCCTAATAGCAGCAGGTCGTCTCACCTCTACGTAAGTACCTCCATAATTTAGCCCTCCAATTAATTTTTCAAATTCTACTAAAATTGATATTAATTATTATTTCATTACAGATAATTTACATTAGACACAGGATGTTTATAGTTATCCATACAGTTGCTAACTATGCAGTTGTCACATTTTAAACGACGTGAGTACTTTTAAATATCCAATCCGATTACAATTTACATTTGATATTCCCATTTCTGTTATATTTTTTTATACATTTCAGATATATTCACCACTCATTGGACTGAACAAGAGTTCCACATATTATGAAGTTTAATTACTAAATGGTTTTAACATTTTTAATATTATTAAGTTTACTACCTGTAATATTACATTTTAATAATGGAGATGGCTTGTACATCATTAATTCAAATAGTACTCACCACCAATAGCTACGTATGTGACATTGAGATATTGTATAACTCTGCCTGAGGATGCCTGAATAGGCGAAAACGTTCGCAATTTTGTAATTCATGTATATAAACTTAATGACTATAAAATAATTCATTATTTTACATTGATTTGTCATTGACTGAGTAATAAAATATTATATTGTATTCACTCATACTGATTACTCTGTGTCCCTAGGCCGAAGCCTGCTGATAACACATGCCTGCGATGAAAAAAAAATTAATTTCAATTCTCCTTTATGTATTTTTGTGTGTTGAAGCCAAAAATGACATCAGAAATGGCACATCACGCATCATTTTTACACAAGACTGTATTTTATCTTTTATACTAATTATTTTTCTGCATCCATAATCCAGTGCTCTAATGTCAAATTTTTGTACTAATTTGTTAGTGAGGTTCAGAAACATAATCTAGAAGTCTGTATGATGTAGAGAGTGAAAATTCTGAAGAGTTTACCAGTTTGAACTCAATAATTCAATAAGAGATTTAAGATTACCCAAGAAAAAAGCTGAACTCTTATGCTTCAGATTAAAATACATTTTCTGACACAAGGAACATTTCTTCATTGGTACAGAAGTACAGAAGAGTAATTTACACGCTACCCTTCAGAATAGGGTGCCTTAGTATAATGCAGTGCTATTCCTGGTTTTATACAAAAAATTTAATTTTTAATGGTGAAATTGCGTTTATTGCTTTTCCTATTATGTGAGGTTCAAGAGATGTTCTTTGTGACCAATGTTTTTGTGCCCAGTGACTGCTTCTTGCTCTGATGTCCCATTCACGGAAGAAATATAAAAAAACTTAGTATACCCAGACTGTTGACGAAGGAACATACATAATTCTCTCAGATCTCCACATATCATCCAGTTATGATCTTTATATTTCATCTTTGTAAGAACCAGTTCAAGATTCTTATAAGTTTTTATTACTTTGCTAGAACTTCACTGAGAGATAGTTTTAATATTTTTGTAATATAAATGCCTTTACTGAGAAACAAAAGTGGAATAAATTTAAAAACCATATTGAGTCCGATAAGATTACAAATTATCAAAGTTTTATTGTTGAAGCCGTCAAACTCATCAAATTACATAGTGATAAACACAAATATACAATTATTTACATGTTGAATGAACGTTTTCGGTTCTAAGAACCATCATCAGATCCCTCGTAGACACTACAAACAACTTATAATGTAAACAAACAGTGTGACATAGGTTTTAAATGTGAAGTATTTATTGAATAATTTGATCGCTTGCAACGATGCATTTGAATAGATAAGAATAATAATAAAAATTATATATACAGAAACAAAATTGTTAAAATATAATTAATCGATCAAATATGTAAATTAAAACTGTATAAAAGTGACAATAGACCAAATCCATATGATTAAAATATGTATAACAGAAGCAATATGAGGACTGCATTTACAGGATGTCAGGTCGATATGCTGGTACAAAATGTTGAACGGAATAGATATACAGCTTCATATGAAGGGTTCAGAGCCATAGTGGGCCAAGCGCTATTTATTAAAAACGGAAAAAGCAAGGGTTGAAATTAAGTGAATACCATAGTTTAATGAAGATTGACATATCATTTAGTTTTAACGTGCATACTTTATATTACTTGCTCTATGTTTCATTAAATTATGGTTCTTACTTAATTTGAACTCTTGTTTCCTACGTTTTTAATATATGGCGCTTGGCCCACTATGGCTCTGAACCCTTCATATGTAGATAAAGAGGACGTAATGTTCGAATCATGTGAGGTCTTGTGTTCTGAAAATAATATGTAGGAATTTTACTGTGTTATGAAAAAATTAATTATGAGAATTAATAAATTTTGAAAATCAAGTAATGTAAAAAATCGTAATAAGGGGAGAGGGAAGCACAAATGACGTAAATACTTACGAAAATGACGGAGAGAAGTATGTATCCGATATTGTAGAGGTACCAGCGATAAATGTTTACGAACGTTACGTTAACAGAAGTAGATGTACAGTTTCATGTGAAGATAAAGAAGACGTAACGTTCGAAACATGTGAGGTCTTATATTCTGAAAATAATAAATGGCAATTTTGGCTGTGTTAGAAATATTAATTTTACGAATCAATAAATTTTGAAAATCAAGTAATGTAAAAAAGTCCACCGCTGTGAAGTAATGGCCAGCACGTCTGGCTATGAAACGAGTGGGCCTGGGTTCAAATACTGGTTGGGACAAGCTACCTGGTTGGGGTTTATTCCGGGGTTTTCCTACAACCAATTGAAGCAGAATTGCTGGGTAACTTTCGGCGTTGGACCTCGGACTCATTTCGCCATCATTAATTCACATATCATCATCATCATCATCATCATCATCCATACAATAGCTCGGTTTAAGTTCACGGTGCAGCGTGCTGTACTTGTACAAGAGCGCGGCCGTTCGGCTACCCAGTCATTCACAAGAATAGGACCGGTAAACACAATAAGCCTCAGGCTGCAGTGTAAGCCTTCGGGTCCTTCCTCTGTATAAGAAAACAACAACCACCATGTAAAAAATTGCAAAAATGGGAACACAAAGCGACAAATGTTAGCGAACGTAATGTTTACAGGAAGACTAAGTAACATCAAACTGAAAGGTAGAGGGGGGGAAGGAAGCGTATTGGTATGCCGGGGGTCACGTGTGTGAGGAGAATTTAGATTATAAAGTGGACTATGTGCACATTTGGGATTTGTTCATTTAAGAGAGATGAACCATTATTTAATGCCTGAGAAATGTAAAATTCTTCAGCGATATATATGCGTGGATTGTCTTTCATAGGCTGAATGACCTGTAATGTATCATTTATGTTGGTCAATTCGTGATAAGTTTGACGGCTTTAACAATAAAACTTTGATAAAAGTGGAATAGTTTTCATCATTTTGTTCGCTGCACTTTTCGTTAGCCTGGTCTGCCTCTAGTGGCGCAGTTCCGCTAAGTACAGAATCCAATCACATCCTGATTGATTGCAGCATAAACTCAAACGCGTTTCAACTGTCAACTGTTCCGCCCCAGACAGGACCTTCGGACCGGATGCAGTCGGTCAACCTGCATTATTAGCAATGGAGTACTTCATTCGTTGTGGTACAGAGCGTACAAGAGGTTGTCTTCCAACCAAATACTGTGCACACCCTAGCCTATTTCATTTCGTGAAAAATATATTATGTTAACTTGGTAATAATAATAATAATAATAATAATAATAATAATAATAATAATAATAATAATAATAATATAAAAATCTTGGTACGGGAACTAGGCCTTAAGGAAATCTTGAAAAAAATATGTATTCTTACCAAATTTGTTTTGGTCAATTATATATAACTGATACTACAACATAACACATATATTAAAATCAACAGAAAGTGAAAAATACTGACAATCTTTAACTGAAAGGTACATTTGAAAATAGACAAACTATGTTATTTTACCCAAGTTACTAGGGTAAAATGACACACTTAAGTTAATTTTTACATAGTTAAAAAAAAAATGTTCTTTTAGATACACTTGCACATTCATTGTGTGCCCATGAGAAACATTTCTTGCACTGTAGCCATGTTTCTTCTGGTTTATATTGGCTGTAAAATTCATTGCAGTACAGACAAGGTGCATCGTTCTCTACATCACCATCGAAGTCACTGTCTTCATCTTGGTCCCCATTGCTTAAATCAAACTGGAGCTGTGTTTTTCCTCTGTTTGCTGAACACCTTTCTTCTACAGCTCTTCTTTCAGCTTCCTTTAATTTTAATTGGTCATTAAAAGAGATGCTCATTTGAGACCCTTCGTGTGTTCTCTTTCTTCTCGCAACAGATCTAGTGCCAGAGGGAATCGGGGATATCTCTTGCTGTGTCACATGAGGTGAAGGCCTCGTTTGTGACGTTTCCGCTGCTGGAGCAGTTGTTGGTGATGGCTGTATCATATGTTCTTTTGCATTTCTTGTTGTTGAACTGCTCTTCTGTGTTGCACTCTTTGGCCCGTCTGTAGGGACTGCATTCGTTAGAGGTCTGTCTGTGGGCGCTGCAGGACTAAATAAGTGATCAGGAAATATGTCCGAATTGAGTGGAGAAATTCTTGTTGAAGAAAATCCACCCAATACATTGGTGATGGTTGCAGCTTTTCCATAGACTTCAGAAAATAAGTCCGCAATTTGAAACTGTGTTATCACCCATCCAGGATGGTTCCTCAGCCACTTTGTAACGGCCTGATCATATGTTTTCAAAGGCCCGAAGAAAAAGACATCAAGTGGCTGGAGTCGGTGGGTGCAGTGACGAGGGAAGGCTAACATGACGTGTAATCACTGTTGCCAACTTCTGTGCACTATAGAGCTGTAAATCCAAACTCATCTTACAATGTTTTCCACAAAAGCGCTTTTTGGTGAAGTAGGTGCAAGTAAAATTCATACTCGCCAAGCCTAGCTCATTCATAAGAGGATAAATCAGAGTAACAAAATTCAGTGCATATAAATATTAAAAATATATTTATTTTAGAAACTTTAGGGTTTTATATATTTTAAAGAAATCCCCATCTCATCTATTTTAAAATCAGTTAGCTTTACGAAAAATTCAGTCTAGCAATGAGAGATCCCACTATATATTACATAATTTCACAGAAGTAATCACTAATCAGCCGTTGTAAACAAATTTGACACCAATTTTGCAAATCGCTATCGCCCATAATATATGGCTTCTCATTTCCAGTCAGAAACATGCACTTTGATAAAATGACATAGTATGTCATTTTAGCCAAGTAGCTGGTATGTCATTTTACCCGGAACCTCTTTATGACTTTGGATATTGTAATGCTTTTTATAGAGGGAAATATTCATGTTTTCAGTCATCAACATTATTTCACTAATATCTGAAGCTTAAAAGGACAAAAAATACATAACATACCTCAACAATATTATATCGTCTTGCACTTTTTTCCTTTAGTTGCACCTGCTTCACCAAAAAGCGCCTTCGCTTGCTAAAACTTGGATGTAACCACTGTTTCCAGCTTCTGTGCACTATAGAGCTGTAAATTCAAACTCAGCTTACAGTGTTTTCACAAAACACATTGTATGTCATTTTACCCAAGTATGTCATTTTAGGCCTAACTCCCCTATTTTAACCAAAAATGCTATAATTAGACACAAATAAAATAAATTATTAATGTAAAAATTATTTACCAATAAAGGTAGAGATGTCAATAAAGTATAAAATAATAAATAAATACCAGCCTGAAGCCGTTCCGGCTGATAACCTCAACCCAAAATTGAAAACAAGATTGGGATTAATCTACCTCCAAAAAATAAATAAAATGAAAATATTCTTAATTTTCAGAAGTACAATAAAGTATAATAGTTAAACTAATTACAACAAAAACAAAAAAATTACCATAATAATCAAACGAAAAATAGACCCTCTCGCTATAACCATTAATACACAAATTCATAACCTTAATAAGATCAAACAAAAAGAAATTACATCATTACCAAATACATAACTTAGGTTACCCCAACAAAATAAACCAAATATAGAAAATATAAACAAAAAACACAAAATAAATATCAATGACTGAATTATTCAACAGGAATTACTCAATAAACATAAAGGGGTCAAAAAAATTAAATATATTAAAATTTTAACATTGTAACATAACATATGATTGAAAATAATCATTACCATATCTACGAATTATAGAAACCAAAATAGATAAACCCAAAGCACCCTCACAAACAGAAAATGTTAAGAAAACTATACTAAAACAATTCATAATTAAAACCATTTAAATATATATATAATATTAAGAACAATACCAAAACAATAAATTCTAAAATCAATAATTGTAAACAAATATTAGATATACGCCGTGTCCCAAACCTATATTTACAGCTGAAATGAACTACAGTAGATAGTAGCTAGTAAACGAAATGCTTGTTCGATTGATGTTTTGTACACTAAATAAACATGGATGCCTCACCATCAGCAATATGAGCTGTGAAATTTAGTCTGAAATCTGAAGGTGCTTTCTAGATAATTTGTAGAAACAAAAGCCGCCCTAAATAAGGGTTCGAAAGATCGGCCTACTAATCAATTCATAAAGAATAATAAGTAAACAAAACAATTTTGTGACACTTGGGAAGAAAAAGAAAAACATTAAGATAAGAAAACGTAGGAAATCATTTACAATAAAAATTTTGTTGGGTACAAATGATTACTAATTATAGCTAAGGATGATTTTAACACGTGAGATCCTATGGCATCAATCGTTGCATCAGAGATTTTATATTGTTTAAGTTGATTTAAAGTTTCACGTGGGATCGTGCTACGGGCACCGAACATGAGCCCAAAAACTGTCCAATGTGTAATGTGGTATTGTGCTCCAAGATGCTGACAACAAGGCTCATATATGACTTGTTTTTCACGACACACCTCTTGTGGCTGTTGCTCATGCATCTCAAAACGGATTGTGGGATAATGTAGAATACCACATTAACTTTCAACATCGGCATTGTTGCATCTATTTTTAAGTAGCCTATTGTAATATTTTAAGCCCGTATCTTTTCGACAAAACTCGTAATGAAACTGCATTAGGATATTGCCTTCGTAATTCAATGCTGCACCGTGATATCATAGTTTTAAGAAAAATAGACTACAAAGAAGGCCATGATTCAAGTGTACATGCCCAAAGCTCCCTAGAGTGTAGTTTACAAGTCATCTAGTTGCTAGTCACTAGTGTGTAGTATGGACTTGATCTTTGGGACTCGACCTTAATAATAGCGGAATTCACTGGTCATGTGATCCATGGTGCAATACCAATGTTTAAGACCGTACTATACAAATGCAAGAAAAGGAATACACATCTACTCCGTGTAGGAGAATAATTTTTGCTTTTTCAATGGAAATCTGACTGACTTCACTGAATTTGCAGATAAAAATGTCACAGCTCGATGAACTAAAACCTATAATTCACATTTTAAATTTCAGATTATGCGAAACGAAATAAAATATTATGACTTTAAAAGACACAATGTCCAAGACTATATAACTGGTTATGAAAAACAAAATAACAGATCTACTAGAAGTTCCAAGGCTGAAATGCATTGACAGCAATGAACTTAAGATCGAGATAACTCGAAATGAGTTTTAAGGAATAATACATCTTTGGGTATTCAATAAAATATTATGGCAGAACGCTTTCTTTTATTTCAGTTTACAAACATGATAATTTGATTGTTTGCATTATTAAAAGGAGCAGAATTGAAAGAATTGCAGTTAAATTTCCACAAATTCTAGTTCAGAATTTTTCAACACCAAGATAACTTGATAAAGAAGTCGTCTCTTAAATATCGCATATAGCACGAAGTCAGCTCTATAATAGGCAACAATCGAGCAGCGAGTTCTGGTATGAAAGTGTGCCATATTAATAGGAGCGTAAATATGAGATAGTGCTGGATATCAGTCACGGTGAAATAAAAATGAAATAGGCCAAACAAGTACTGCGTTGATCAGTGCTGAATTCTTAACTATACGAAAATATAATCCGCTTGAAAGTTACTATCACCAAATGACTCTTTTCTAAGTAGAAGGTAGTAAATGAGATTTCGCTAGTAGGTACTATATCGCTTTTTGATAGGTGACCTAACTAGTAAAGTTAAGTCACTTCTTAAGAAATATGTGGATTCCCTGAAGTCAACATTTGTGTGGAATTTTTTTCACTTAACGCATAATATTCAGACAGGAATTATTCTAAGTATTTTTAGAGACAATAATTGTAAACACTGTTACAATTTATTGCTATGTAATAAATACAATATTACTAATAAGAGAGTATTCTGTATTGTATGTTTTAAGTTATTCTCTAAATTAAATTATTTATTAAGTAAAATTGTGATTTATTTTCATTAGTATTTTTCCTTAGTTTGTTGGCTTTTTTTTTTCCTTGTTAGGAGGCAGGGAGGGAACATCCCACGCACTACGGCCTGAGGTCTATTATACAGCCCCCGATATGGGATGAGTTGCGTGCCCACCGATTCTCTACGCACACCGACCTAACCACTTGACCCTCTTAACGACCGATTCCTACAGCCAATAGAGTCCATGTACCACTCCTGCTTCGGCAACCCCCCCACCACCAAGGCTCCCTTAACGGTCTGAGGCTGAAGTTCTCCCCCGAGAATGTCTGCCCCGGGTTCCGTTGCAGAAGCTATCCATCATCACTTGAATACCATCCACGGAGGTCGGTCGAGAGAGCCAGCAGCTTCGGAGGGCCGCCTGTAGAGCGATCTGAAAACCAGAAGTAACGGGATGATGAATGAAAGGATGATAGGGGAGGAAAGGAAGGGGCGAATATGTGTGGGATTCCAATCGCCTGATAATGTTACCTGATATTCATCCATAGAAGTGAAGGAAAAACCCAGAAAAAACCTCATCCAGGCAACTCATCCCGACCGGGGATCGAACCCGGGCCGGCTGGGTTCGGAGTTAGACTCGCTAACCCCTCAACGACTACGGTGGACTGTGTTGGCTTTAATATATTAACAATAAGAGTTACAGACAATTGATCGAAATCTTATAATTATGAAACGATTATGCTTTCTGTGATTGTTATTGTGTGCATGCTTGGAATTGTAAGAAAATTTATGACTTCAAATAATATTTCAATATTTATTTTCATGTCTATCTTTCTACTACCTACCTTAATTACGTCCTAATTACCTCATTCATAAAACCTTTTTGAAGACAACAATATAATTTATTGACAGTCAAAACTTTGAAACGATTCACATATCAGTATGATGCCAATAAGTTGTTGCAATTGTGATGCATTTATATCTCTATACAGAAAATTGGATCGATTTGGAAGTTAATGCCGCACGTTAAGTAGTTTAGAATTAGACTATGTTAAATAAACTATTTCTCCCTTTTTATTTCCCGAATTTACTAATCACCCACATTAATTTGTTTTCCCATTATGCTCTATCACGGATGATTGGATTTTAAACTACTTTGTTTTAAGGGGGTACACCATTGGCTTGCAAAAATTTAGTCAAATTATTTTTTTTTATATCTCAGCTACTGTAGAAGCTAAATGAACAGAACTTTTCATGCTTAATATACATACATTACACTTTATAAAACACTATTCATAATATTAAAATAGCTAATAATTACCTGTAAAAATAATATCAAATTTACATAATTTTTTACAACACTGCAAAGCATTTACTTAATAAAATATATAATTAATTAAATATCTGCATGATTCTTTTGCTGGAATGATTTAAAGTTTTGCTGATTTAAAATACTTTTTGAAACGAGAAAGCAAAAATTTTAACATTAAACTGAAAATTCTTGTCTACGGTAGATTTACTAAAATAAACTTGTTAATTTTTTAATCGTTGAAACTGTAAGCAAGGAATTTTCCACGCCATGAGTTTTCATGTTGGAGATATAAAGTTTCCCTGCTTGCACGGGAACGCCTGAAAAGACAGACCGTCAAATGCTCTCCCTGCAGAAAGTTGGATTACGTATATCAAAGGCTTAAAAGCGACCCACGAGGAGAAGAAATAAAACAGAATGAATAGCAGCATTAAAGAAACAAACAGTTGAAATACGATCAGACTAATGGAAAGCCTTGAATTAGATGCCATAGCAACGGTTATTTCCCTTCCAACTAAAGTCATGCAACGAATTTTTATCGTCTTTAACATCATCTTCAGTTGGGTTTGAACCTCTGTATCTTGGATTCAATGGAAAGCAGAACACATAAAATACCACAGAACCAAAAGAGAAGGAGTTAGAAGTACAATTTACCTTGATAGATAATGTACAGCATATAAAGATAATTTCTGAATGAAAAGCTATTATGTAATTTGATATTGCATAGGTCTATTTATATACACAGAAGGTATATCATTAGAGTTTAGCCTTTATTAGTAAAATAGAAGTTTCTTTATGCTCGACCATGCCGAAATGTAGTAATTATACACCTGGTAGTAGCCTTTTAATACACCTCATTAAAGTACACCTATTCATTATAGTTCAGTTGTTCAGTCAATGAGAAATCACCATTGTACCATTATAAAACCGCAAGTATCGATTATTCTCGGATATGCAATCGAAAGACAATTAGTGAAACGTCACGGAGGGTGTAAATCCAATACTGTCGCAGAAGGTTATGTTCTGATACTATAATAATTAGCGTTAATTGTAAATAATATTCAAATAAATTCAATTTGTCATCTCGTTTTTCAATTCTAAATCAATTTCCAGGTTATATATATATATATATATATATATATATATATATATATATATATATATATTAATGTTCATGTTATTCTCTAGATTATATTAATGTCAATGACATTCGTCCCTCGGAAAAAATAAATACTTTCGCGTCTGCGCACATCTCACAATTTAGAAGGTCAATTCCGCTCTTCACTTAGATAACCATAACATGAATACTTATGAATAATTTCAAGTTAGAAATATGGTCGAGCATAAAAAGTCGTATGAAACTTGCCTATAATGGTAATTAAGACGCTCGTATGAAAATTATGAAACTCGCTTGCGCTCGTTTCATAAACGAACATACTCGCGTCTTAATTACTACCATTATAGGCTCGTTGCATAATGGACTATAAAATGACGGGATGTTCGGAAAGTCACAATGCACGTCCACTGTGAACTTACAGTACAATACATGTAGAAATAAAGGCCACGACCTCGACAAAATATAGACAATTACTCATTAATAGCCAATATACATGATCATGAAATTAGAAATAGTGAAAAAATTAATATTCCATACTGTAGATTACATAAAACTAGTACAAATTTTTCTGTCATGGGGATGAAATTATATAAAAATCTACCCAGTCAATATTATAAGTTACCAATCAATATTTCCAAAACTAGATTTTATAATTGGCGCTTCATTAATCCTTTCTACTCTGTAGATGAATTTCTTAACATAAATTCATACGAAATTGTTTTTAATAAATAAAGTTATTTACATTTAGTTCCAATATTACATTAGGAGTGAAGTGTTTTCATTAATTTTAGAGTTCCAAAATGTTTTGTGCTTCCATTCTAATTAAACTTTACTGTTTTCAATTATATGTTTATTTTAAAATGTATTCCCCCCCCCTTCTGTATTGTGACGAAGCCTATCACTGTATGTGAGTCATTCTCATGAAAGCCATCACTTATGGAGCCCAAAAATGGCAACAACTGAAATTGTAAGGAGATTAATTTTTTGCTAGGTATTGGTTAAAGATGTGAAAGATAAGTCAGGTGTGTTAGTGGCCATGTCTAAATCTTCGTGTGCCACAAGAAATGAAACAAAATCAATTTTCAGATTCCACGGTGTCCACAGCATCTCCACGGCGTCTACAGTTTAATCCGTGGATTATTCCTATGGCTCGTAAAGGCAATTTGATTTACACACCGACTTGAAATTAATACTGAAAATAAATAAGTCACAAATTTTATTATTCATAATAATATTAACTGATTGTTATTAAATATAATGCGATTGAGTCATATTACAAAATGAAATAGGTATTTATGTTCGCTTGCAAACATATTTAATTAATAATATGAAGTATCACTAACAGTGATAAACCCATTAATTTATATGTTTATAAATAATAATACCATATTGAATTACACTTTTTTATTTGATTATTTAACGACGCTAAATCAACTATTCGGTTATTGGTGATAGCGAGATGGTATTTCGCTGGGTGAGACCACGGATTCGCCATAGATTACCTGACAGTCACCTTACGGTTGACGAAACCTCGAAAAAAACCCAACCAGGTAATCAGTCCAAGCGGGAATCGAACCCAAGCCGGAGCAAACTCCGGATCGACAGGCAAGCGCCTCAGCCGACCGAGCTACCCCGGTACCTGATTTCACTTATTTCATGAAGATATTTAAATAGAAATAAGAAATGATTTACGGTTATAGGAATAATAATAAAGATAAATATTTTACCTTTAATTCTGATTCTTTTATAAGTAGATACACACTTATGCTCTACAAAAAAAAAAATAAGAACCACTTCTGTAGAAGACACAAACCAACTCCTTTACACAAAAGAAAATTTTCAATGATCCATACCACACTGAAATTTACACATATACCAACTGAATTCATTGAAAATTAACTAATTTTTTATTTCCTTTACACCACTATACTGATGCGCCTTTATTGTATCACGCGATGCTTGTACTCCAAACTGTGGCTACTCTTGTGTCTGTAGGAATTATTCTGGCGAACAGCTGTGCGAGAAACTACTCTCTTACAGTGCTGCAGCAGTTATACTTCTTAATTATTTTGCCACATGATGCGTCTTACTAATTGTTTACTTTTATATTCTACAGAAGAAAATGATTTCAATTGTTGTTCTAGCAACTCTCCAAGGATCAGTTTCTTCTTTATGTCAGAAGGAACTGGACGCCCTCTTAGCAAAGTACGAACTGTAGTGCGCGAAGAAGATTGGTTTGCTTTTTTCTTCTCTGTGATACGAGATGGAGTATAGCATAGGCCTATTTAATTTTTTTACACGTGAAAAAGCTTTTCCAATTTTTCTGCTAAACGTTTAAGCTTAATGTTTCGGCTTTTAGTTTTCGAATAACTTCACTACCTTTTATTACAGGAGAGCTTTTTGTAACCTTTCCCAAATTACTATGATTACATTGTTGAATATATTTGTTCTTAATTTTCGTGCAATATTCTTTCATCCATTCTCTTCGTTTTTCCTTCGCTCTCTTAATTCTCTATGTATTAGTCATGGCCGAAACTGTCAATTTTTCCTTGCTTCTTCCTCTCAGCCCATATCTTACTCTCCGACACTATGTAAGCAGCGTGCTTTTCAGGATCTGCTTCTATCGCTAAACACTCTGGTTCTATTTTCCTTGCAAGTTGCACGTTTCGACTTTTGACATTTCTTGAAACGTCCGATTTCTTACTTTTATAAATTTCTGTCTTTAAGCTTATTTTTTTTGTCCTTCCCTTATTCTTGTATTTTTTCCGTCCTCTAGTCAGTTCACCACCACTCATCGTGTGAACTAAATATCCCGTTCTAAATAAATCCACGGTGTTTACAGCCACAGTGTCCACTCCCACGGTGTCCACATTTCAGACTTTGCGCTGGTGTGTTCCAATTACTTTTAAGCATATTAATTTTTCCGATCATATTTCATAAATAGCCTATGAAGTCATTACTTACCCAGCAGTTGGTAATTTCCCCTTGCGTAGTTGAGCTGGCACTTTATCCACGGTGTTCACTTAAAAAAAATAAACACTTGCTATTCGATGCTGCTTTTGAGCTTGATACGCAAGTGCAGATTTTTTTATGTCTGAGAAAGCACCGACAATTCACCGTCTTCATCTTCCGAATGTTCTGGAAGCACCACATTGAACTTCTCCTTTAAAGCGGCAAATTCAAAGCGAAGAATCATCCGTTCCATGGCAAAGCCAAAAACTCTTGGGCAAAAACTACACCACTTCTGTAGTGACATTGGGCACTTTTATAAAACTGTTGTATATGGGGTGTTTACTTCTTTTAACGCACTTTTCAATACACTGTGTTTTAAATGTTATGTTTTATTTAACGACGCTCGCAACTGCAGAGGTTATATCAGCGTCGCCGGATGTGCCGGAATTTTGTCCCGCAAGAATTTTTTTACATGCCAGTAAATCTACTGACATGAGCCTGTCACATTTAAGCACACTTAAATGCCATCGACCTGGCCCGAGATCGAACCCGCAACCTTGGGCATAGAAGGCCAGCGCTATACCAACTTGCCAACCAGGTCGACCTACACTGTGTTTCTTTGTAATCGGATTTATAGTTTAAAGGTGATATTCATTGAAATTTATATTTTGTAGTGCGGGACATACACGGTGTCCACATGTTTGGGTATTCCAAGCTATGCATGATGGTAAGAAAATGTAATATCGACGTAAGTTTAAGGTGGATAACTAAGTGTAATAATGCTGTATGCTTTACACAGGATACATTTTTCAAGTTACAAGATATTACAGAAATCTATACAGGGGAAAGAAATGTGATGGGTTTCGTGAGAATGACCCATGTTTAATGGCTTAATAAATTGAATTAAATTACACATTTCATTTTTAAATATTTTCATCACACGACTTTGTTGTGAAATGCTCCCACTGTACGCAGATGTTGCTTGCAGTTCATGAATTGTGCGTAGTCGGTCACGATGTCGCTTCTCCGCATAAATAAAACTCTGATAGTGTCAGGTCTGGAGAGCGTGGAGGCCATAGATTTTTAGATATAATACGGTCTCCAGAAATCACATTTATTATGTTGTAGAGATCTGTCAGCTATATGTGCTGAAGAGCACTGTCTTGTTTCGTGCGTAAGTACTTGATTTCATCTTCTTCACGTTGGCGAATGAAATTGTGCAAAATGTCAGAGGAATAACGTTCACTATTGACTGTTTCATTAAAGAACATAGGAACAACAATACGACGTCTGGATATGCCAACCAAAACGCCATGCTTCTGATCATTTAATAATATGGCATGTGTACTTTGAGGATTATCCGACGACCATAATCGTGTTTTCTGTGACTTGATATAGCCGGAAAGGTGAAACTTCAGTTCTACAGTAAATTTGTCAAAGGTTTTGGTACCTATTTATTACAATATTTTACAGCAGTATTTTACTAGCAAATAGTTTATCTTTGCAAATCATATTTTTTTTACTTACGATACTATTTTACTGGGAGTGCGATATGTTGTACGTTGTAGAAAAAAAACGCAGTAGCGCGTCGATTTAAAACTGTCTAAAATATTTCCCGTCATTTATATTATAATATGAGCAAGGGTGAATTTAAAAGAACTATTTCTGGTTAGGTAACAAGTAAGCCTTCCTGCAGTATTAATTAATATTTTTATACTGATTATGAGAATTTGTAAATGTTAACATTAGTTTTACTTCTTACCTCTGTGGTGGCTGAATGGTTAGGCCTTGAGACTGACACGCAGGCGGACCGGGTTCGATTCCGGTCAGGTCTTGGATTTTTTTAAATTGGAAATCCACAGTGACACTTGTGGCGGACAAGGCCGCAGTTGGGGGTTTTCCCGGGGTTCTCCCGTTTTCCCCAAAATAGAAATTTACATCATTCCGTCACCATTTCTTCATTTCATTACTAATCCGCAACATTCCCCATGCCGGCGGCGCATGGAGTGTGCTAGAGCTGGCTGCTCTAAACCTGGACCAGAGAACCTTAGTGTGGTCGGCTGGTGTGGGTTTGGGAATGCGTCACCAGAGGACTAGCGCAATAGATCTGCACAAGGGCGCAGTGCTGAGCCATAGTGCCCCGCTCCATTAAATTCAATTCAATCCATTTACTGCTTTGTCATTTTTGAGTAGGACTAATGCACTTTGTGACCACTGACTGTAGTTAGAACGAATAAATAAATACAGTAGAATCCCGATTATCCGTCATCCTATTTACCGATTGGTGGATTATCCGTCTGTCTTTCTCTCGCTTTTTTCTGCAGAAATATATAGAGTACTGTACATTGTATTAGCACGTTATTTTTTTAGAGCGTGTTATCACAAGCCCTTTCCCTATGGTAAATCCTGTTCGAATTGTCGCAGTGTATAACTTTTATACAAAATGTCTTCTACGGGTGTCAAAAGAAATCTTGTTGTGCTAAGTATCGAAAAAAAAAACGTAAATAATTGAGTGGTTTGGGGAAAGAAAAACTATATCTCATTGCGCAACAGAATATGAGTTTGGAGTGTATAAAGTATGTAAATCTACAACACGAGACCTCCACTATTCATATCTTCCCGTAGCCAGCCATTACAAGGAGTTTTCTTGCCCCTTAAAAACCCGCCATTCACTACGAGACTTAAATTAGTGAACTTGTGATCCACTACCTAGCATATTAAATACAAGGTCATAGAATGAATTACCAAAAGTGTAAGTATTATTCACTAAATTTACGAAAATCTTTTATGGTACGAATTATACAATTTTTTCGATTAACCGTTCGGCCCACTCCCTTCAATACCACGGATAATAGAGATTCTACTGTATATAAATATATAATTAACCAAAAATACATTAGATTAAACTTCATTTCAGATCATCTGGGTTCTGTGAATTTTTTCAGTTGGTTTAGACCTATATTTATGGACTACAGCGAAGATATTTTACATTTAAGTATATGTTGCTATTGGTTTATTAACTTCCAGTTTCGTGTTATATAAACTATAAAAAGTGAAAATTCGATTTAAAATCAACACAAAACTGAAAAAAAGTTAGGAGCGGGATAAAGGTTACACAGATGTATCAATGTTTCAGGAATTCCATCTGTGCAGCGTGCTGGAACCTAATTTGAAATCGTCGGCCCCATAGAGTACATAACAAACACATTACATGCAGCCAACCCTCTGCCGTTATTCAACTTTCGTAACACCCTCATCTGTTTCCAGGACAGTGACAGCAGCCCTGGGTGGGAAGGAGGTACATGTGAAATTAACCCATTCCCCTTTTTGCTGTAAGTTTAACCCTTCTGAAATAGCCGGGGTGTGCTTCTAAAATAAAGTTCTGTGAAGCTACCCCTTGCGGCGTCCGCTGTAAAAGCACCGTGGTGGTTACAGATAGGGGTTGGTTGGAGGAAGGGGTTAGATCCCCAATGAACGTTGGTTGGAAGGCAATTTGTACGTACAAACACCATTCTATTTATTTTTCTTTTATTCTTTTAAACAAATATCTCGCATAAAGGCCCTAGTCCAGTATGAGTCATTTTTCATTACAGAAATGTTCTTTTGATAGGCGAAGTAAGCAGTCATAGGTTCTTTGAAGCAAAAGTGGAATAAGAGAGCACGACATGTCTCAGATACATCTACTTTAATCGCTAGGGAAAGTGCGTGAAATAGAGAGAGAGAGCGAGAAAGCAAGAAATATATTCATGGACAATTCCGTGCAGAAAAGGAAAAAATGTACAAAAAGAGCTAAAAAAAATTGCCATCCTAAGTGTGAAGACGTGTGTTTCATAGCTGACAATTTATTTAAAACGTTTTGTCCCCGACAGATGTCAACAATCACAAGTGTCTCTGAAGCAGCAGACTCGTGGTGGAAATTGTTCGCAGCACTTCTCGTTTAACATTTTTCTCTTTCGAAAAGAAAAATACCATCCTGGTGTTTATACATGTTACATAGCGCAGTTCTACTCCATGAAACGCACGTGTGGTAGTCGACGTTGCATTGCTTAATTTTATTCTTTATTCAACCCATGTCTTCAAAACAGAGAACGAAATGAGAATGTAGTACAGGGACATCATTTTATTTATACTTCAATTTTTATTGTACCTGAGTTTTTGAATGTATGTACTTCACTCTCACCCACTCTACTATTAAACTTCCAATCGTCCTCCACACAGAACCAAGGCCACGTATGCAGTCAAAGTAGCCTTACGGTCATAGTCATGGGTGGGCAACTCGTGCTCTCGAAGTGTGAACACAACCTCAGTGCAGGTAGAACGGACTCTGTAGTGTCTGTATACACGTTTGCTCGCGTCTGCAGTAAGTGCGTCTCGTTTTAAGTGAAAAACAATATAATCCCCAGATCATTTTCCTTTAGTGATGAGTCGAAAGAGAAAGGTTTTTTATTAAGAAGGCAGGTAAAGCTTGTATTGTGTTCTATTACACTTTCTTACGCATGACATTTTTGTAGTGCTCGGGAAAAGTGGCACAAGTCAAAAATGTTAATTTTAGAGGAGAAGGAAAAAAAACTGTCTTCACATTGGTTTATGTCGATTTGATTTTTTTCTGTATGAATTATTGTAATGGGAGAAATACTTATGTCTCTTTTCCCAAGCGAGCAGATGTTCCGTAAGTTGTCAATAAATTAATGAAAATGTTTGTGAAAACTGACTTATGCCACTTTTCCCAAACACTACAGACTTTATGTTACAAATAAATACACAGTGAAGGTTTTAGTAAAGATCGAACTGTTCGTAATGCTGCCTAAGTTAGAATTTCCAAATATACTCCTTGGTTCCATATATACTATATATGCTTGAGTCAGAGTTTAATACAAGAAAGAAGTATAAAAGGTCTCAATGTACAGAAAGAGCTTAGAAGTAAGTTTATTTCATCTGCCGTGACATGTGAAAAATACTTCCTTGAATTTGTGATTGTTTGCGAATACAACTATAATCTTTCGGAGAACAGTGGAATACTCCTTAATGTATAAGGACTTAAAAATTCTCGCGTTATATGTTTTAAATAAGACTTACGCCTATAATAAGAAATATTAACAAATAGTGTAATAATAAATAATAGGTGTTGCAGTTATGTTTTTTGAATCTTTTTATTTTATTTTATTTTGTTTATTGGGTTATTTTACGACGCTGTGTCAACATCTAGGTTATTTAGCGTCTGAATGATTTGAAGGTGATAATGCCGGTGAAATGAGTCCGGGGTCCAACTCCGAAAGTTATCCAGCATTTGCTCGTATTGGGTTGAGGGAAAACCCCGGAAAAAACCTCAACCAGATAACTTGCCCCGACCGGGATTCGAACCCGGGCCACCTGGTTTCACAGCCAGACGCGCTGACCGTTACTCCACAGGTGTGGACTGTTGAATCTTGAAAGGTTGTATTCAGCTTGTGTTTCCAGTACTAAACTAATTTACAAAGCTAGAAAATAATTTACGTAATTCTATTATGTGTGTTTAGGTACAGTCTGTCTAAAATTACTATAATCATTGTGCCATGCGTCATTCTGAAATTCAAATAATGGAGTAGATATCTTGACCACCTGCATGGGCCGCCAGAGTGCACCGTGGCTTTTGCAGCGAAACTACAAACAACTTGTAACTGCTGCGGCTGGCTCCGTCTGTCTTTCTCTCTTTCAAGTTTTTTTTAGCACTTTGTGAGCACGAGTTGCCCATCCATGGTCATAGTAAACAGTACTGAGTTAGTTAGTGAGTATAGTACGTTCCAGAAATATGTTGGCGTTTGCCAGTGACGAAAGAGCTTTCAATATTGAATCATATTTTCTCACAGGTACTGTCGTCCGTTTGCCTACATCGCATGCTGGTTTCCCCTACCCGCTTCTGTTCGTCCCTCCATAAAGGCTAGTGGCTGCGCTGTCTTAGCTCTTTTCTGAAAACATAAATTTCTGTTAGGAATTGGACGTCTACGTAATATTATACAACTGTTTAAGATAATTTAAGTAAAAGGGTCTCGTTAAGTAATTAACTGTAACGTGATTTCCCCCCTTTCTACGACCCTGTGACAAAACCACTTGGACGGACAGTAGATAGCATGTCTGAGTAATTTTATCTTTTCGGATCGGGCAGAAGTGAAGATTTAATTTACAGTACATAAGGTACTCTTTTATAGAGTACGTACAGAATTATTTCAACATGAGTTACTAGTATGAAGGGCGAAACTGGTATTTGGAATTAGGTACAATAGTCTATTGTGCGATAATATGCACAAAAGAACTGAAGCCTGTATCGAAATAAACTGCCAGCATTAAAAAAAAATGTGTTTAGGCCTAAGTATCCATATGATGATTATTTTTCAATTTAGTTTCATTCTCTATATTGTACGCTAATTTGCTGTAGACAGTATAATATACATTGCATAATGGATACGCCCGAATGGATAGCTCAGCTCGTGAGTAAAAACACTTATTGTTAATAGAGTACTGTACTTTGATTAAATAAAAACCCAATGAAAATTATCAAACTCAAAATCGCGGTATTTCCTAGTTTACGTAAATTGATGCACTACTTTTCTTCCCTCCTATGCCTAGTAGAGTGATCTGTTTGTATTTTACGCCAGTATCATCGAACTCCAGTCGTGGAAGGGGGTAGCAAACGGTGTTTCCGGCTCTCAACCGTTAATCCAAAGATATAGCCAGGTTAATATTAGAAATGTTAGTAAAAATAAAATGATGTCCCTACACAAGTGGAGCGACAGTGAGTTGAAAATACCGAGAGAACGAATTATGTCTCAATCACGAATGTGACAACTTTAGTGTTGCGTCGATGCGCTTGCACGAGCTGTCTGTCATTAGACATTCCACAATATTTATTAAAGTAAAATATTATTAAATAGGCCAATGGCCAGTAAAAACATAATTTACTTGCCAAAATAAAAGAGAAATTGTCGCCTTATTTTTACAGACATTTGTGGTACATGCTCAAGAGGTTATGCAACACTCACAGCAATCATTTTTATAAATTAATATGATGGTTTTCCTTATGCTATTTTCAGTTTTTCTAGGATATGTGGATTATTTTTATATTCTTTATCTATTAAAGTCTTGTTCTCCCTTAACTTCCTGAAGAAGTGACGATAGAACACTGCATTCACTGCCATAGCAAGAGGGACAAACTCCTTACGGATAATCTCTTCAATGTCGGAAAAACACACTGCTGTTTGGTTTCGGAATCGTAGCCATAAACCCAACTTTCATCACCTGTGACAGGAAGTCTGATTCTGAAGATTGCTGCAGACTTCCAGATGATGTCTCTGTTCGGCACTGAATAGTCGCTGAACGAAATTTTGCCGCAATCCTTCTCATGTTCACTTCATCGAATAAAATTCTCTGACACGTGCCGTACGACAGTTCAACAATGACGTAGACTTGGATGGTCTGCCTGGGATCTTGCACGACTACGGCCTGAACAGCAGCGACATTTTCGGGTGTAATGCCAGTTAATGGCCGTCCAGAACGATCATCATCTTCAACAGATATTCGACAATTTTTAAAACACTTGAACCATTCGTAGGTTTTGGTCTGGTCTAGAGCATAGTCTCCAAATGCTTGCTTTAACATCCGATGCGTTTCTTCAGAAGTTTTCTCAAGTTTGAAACAAAAATTTTACGCAGACACGCTGCTCACTCAAATCTGTCATTGTGAAATCGTAATGTAAGCAACATGTAACAATGAAAAAACGCTCACAAATACTAAATGCGTCCACTCAGAACGAAGACGCTTGGCACACTGACTCACAAGAGATCAGGAAACACAATCGTCGTACCAACTTGTCAAAAATGTCGTACTTCAGCATAAAATTGTCGTACATTTCTCACCTTACTAGCCTATAGCCTATTTATAGATGGTGCTTACTAACAAATTTCACATAACACTAAAAAAAAGTTGGTTCATAGGCCTGTTTATAATTCTACTAGTCAATTTTAATTCAAATTAAGAATACTAATTATTATTCACATCTACAATGACATTCAACTTTCAAACAAATCAGAATCCATTTTTATGCAGTAAAAAATATTACGATTTATAGTTCATATTCACAATGACATTCAATTTTCAAACAAATCAGAATCTATTTTTTCATCCAGTCAGAAATATTACGATTTATAGTTCACATTCACAATTACATTTCTTCATCTACACTGTCAACTCCGAATAGCATGCACGATGACGCTTGATCAGAAACAACATTAATATAATACTGAAAGTCAGCAGAAACTTGATCCTTGGCCAGTGCGACTGCAGATATTTAATGTCAATCAATGCTTCAGCTGATAATTACGTCAAATTAATCCACATACAGTCGACTCAAATCCTGCACCGCTATAATATCGGCGCATTTAGACCTCTTAATCTTACTGTGGTACTATTTTTCATTGATAAAAGATTTCCATTGCCCTATATATAAGGTAGTTAGCAGATCTCTGAATTCCTATTACTTTGATATAACCGCGCAGTACAATGAAACCTAGAGCTGAAGATGAAAAATTATAAGTTGCATGGCAAGCGTAGCCACCATATCGATTTTCAAAGCATCTTTTATACCTTAAAATGCATGTTTTTTATATTAGTTAACGATATACTGATGCAAGAAAACTCGTCTAAAATGGACGAAATAACCTTTAATTTTATTTTAATTATAAGTTCCAAAATAATTCTGTTCCTTCATTAAAATAGTCGTACAAAATTGCGTACGACATAGAGTTCGGTCGTACCTCGTTCAATTAGTCAAAATAGTCGTAAGTGTACGACTATAGTCGTACGTATGGCAACCCTGCAAGAGATGTATCAAGGTATCACCTAGCGGCATTTTGCCGTACTAGCGCTCGATCGCGCAACACTTATGAATTTCGAGAACTTTTGGTTAGCACCTCGTATATATCAGCGAACGAAAGTGGAGTATTTTCCCTGGAATTATTACTTTACAAACTTCTCTGGAGAGCTGGTCTTCGTTTCTCGCAACATTTCGTAAATGGTTTTTAGTTATATACCTGTATTCTACAGATATTCCAAAGTGAGCAGCTGTAAATTACTGTGCATGGACGATTCATGGTCACAATATTAACTTTAAAAGTTGACCCTTCTCTCCAGATGTGCAATAAATAATACCGAATAGGATAAGAAAGCCTACATATATTATTTAACTCAATTTGCAAACAAATTGTATTGGTATTTTGAGCTGTAATGGTAGAATAGACTTAGGTTTTCATTTCATAAAGTACCTCTAGGCCTACCCCTGAATGTCATGGTTTGAATTATTTTTCGAATATTATCAGTCAATCAATTTATTTTATGACGCGTCATCAACTGCTCTGGTTATGTAACGTCTGAGTGAGATGAAGGTGATAATACTAGTGAGATGAGTTCAGGAACCAGCGCCGAAAGTTACCCAGCATTTGCTCTTAAAGGGTTGAGGGAAAACTTCGGAAGAAACGTCTACCAGGTAACTTGTCCCAATCAGGAGTCGAAACCGGGTCCGCTCGTTCACGGTCAGGCAGGTTAACCGTTACTCAACAGCGGTGGATGTTATATTATGAAGGCACTGTAAGTATACAGGGTGAGCCGTAAGTAATGCCATTTTTTAAAGTGTTATTCTATAAAATATTTTAGACAAAAACGTTTAACACAATTTTGCTGGTTTTTTGCCTCCTCTTCGAGATAAAAATTGTTTTATATGAAACATTTCATAGCGTGTTTTGGGAGAGCCTTTGATTTAATTCCCAATACGCTCAGTCAATTTAAGTTAGCAGTATACTATGATGATAAGTTGTTAAAAGAATTTTACTTTTGTCCTTTAAATAAGCAGAAACTTGATCTCAACAAACTTAACTTTTCGTTCTGAATAGGAATCTTAAAATATTACATTTGTTCGGATCTCTTAAATTGACTGAGCATATTTGGAATTAATTCAATGGCTCTCTCAAACACGCTATGAATTTTTTCTTCTGAAACAATTTTTATCTCGAAAAGGTAGCAAACAAGAGGAAATTGTAATAAACATTTTGTTTGAAATATCTCAAAGAATAACCGCCTGAAATTAATGACATTACTTACGGTACACTCTGAATATTTAAACATCCATCCGGCCATTGCACACTCAGCATCCCGATTCATTTGAGGATATACGATAGGTAACGAAATCCGGTTTCGAAACCAGCTATAACGGCTAAGGGTAACATTGTACTGACCACAAGATACCCTCGTATTGTTTGATTAATATTTTACCTTGCTGAGGCATGTAGAAGCCGTTGCACGGTGGTTGAAGTATGACCTTGGATGAGCTGTGGATGAAAATTCATCTACTGCGTAAGTCTTCCACGTAACCTGCGCGAGATGTCAAGGTCATGCTTCAACTACGGTAGAACGGCTTCTAGATATGAGGTCAGCAGTCGTCTGATGGGCCTTGACACTTCATGGATTATCGCCTCACGACTTACTAATATTTAGGTTTATATAAAGAAGGGACCAGAAAGTGTTATCATAAGAAATGTGAAAACATCAGAGATAGAAATTTTTCTCCTTGAAAAATCTGATAAGATATAGGCTAATAATAATAATAATAATAATAATAATAATAATAATAATAATAATAATAATAATAATTTATTAATTTAATCTGGCAGAGATAAGGTCAATAGGTCTTCTCTTCCGCCCAGCCAGACTCTAGTTCTAATTTAATACAATAGGCTTACAATAGTTATTACATTAATATCTAGACCGTAAAACAACATGAAAGTGAATAATGAAATTAAGAGTAAATAATGAAAGTTAGACAAGTAATGTTAGTGAGACTGTAATAAACATTAATAAGAAATAATAATAATAATAATAATAATAATAATAATAATAATAATAATAATACACTGTAATTTGAATATTTATCCTGTGATAAGTGGGCAAAAAACGGCACAAAATTAGAAATACTCTCTTTTCGGAAATACATAACATTAATTTATAATGAATACACTGTTGGAAAGAGCAGACTTTAGAGATGAGCAGGACTTTTTATTATGTTTTTTTTAGGCTCAATTAAAATCTTATGGATGTCAATACACACTGTTGCGAAAAATGTGGTTTTTGAAAATAATTTATTCAAATAATCAAAATTAAAATTATGCCATTTGCCCGCACAACCATTTGTAGGCGTCTTCTGCATTGTCCAATAGCACTGGATATCATTCTTTGATTAAGCCGGTCCCAACATTCAAGAAGGCGTTGTCTTAAATGTTCAATATTACGAATTCTTGTTTTGTAGTAAACTGCTTTTTGTAGAGGAAACCAAAAGAGAATCTGAGAAATACGATCTTTCACGCAATAATCTCTCAGGAGGGATATCATGTCCGTATCTTTCTAATCAATCGTTGTAACTTGAAACAGACCATTCTCGCTGAGCGCAGTTCCTTACAATTTGACGGGCAGTTATCATATTGGTGAAAATTTTTAATGACTATCTTGTCTTCGTTCGTTAAGCGACCCATTATTCACAAAATGAGAACTCAAAATGGAAGAATACAAATGATGAGAGCATAACAAACGGCTTGGCCTGCTGAACTCGTAAGACCATAATGCTTAGTTCGACATAGGCACTGCCTTACAAAAAATAAAAAATAATGGTTAATAAATGGTAAAAAATTAAGTATTACAGTACTTTCCCGGTCTACAAGGTCTGTGAAATTTGCCTGTGAAATAAACTTTCAAGTGAAATCATTAGCTACTGGAATTTAACCACCGGTATTTAAATTTTGTGCCTTTTTTGTCCCATTGTATATAACCATTAGGCCTAAACATTGCGATAAATAGAAAGGAATCAAAATTACTTCCTTTCATTATAAATCTTCAGCAGTGTTCCGTATGAAATATGTATTCAGAACTGATAGAAATGGAACAAATGCAAATACATGGAGGTATTTTCAGTATCCAAACCCACAACAAGCAGGCAAAAGTTGAAATAAAATTTTCTAAGTCGTCGATCTTCCTTCTAAACACATGTTAATCAATTGGAACGTATGGAAGAAAAAATTGTTTATGTTATTGACGAAAGACCGAATGAAAATAGAAAGCTCTTATGCAATGTAAGGTGAGAACAGAGGGATAATTTATCGATAATTTCGATTTTGCTCCATTATTAACATTCCCTTATGCTCATCACATATTATCCCGGATTCTGGCAGCCATCCAATGCACTGAAACTCAAATGGATATCGAATGGAAGCTTATAGCAGTAATTCATTTTCTTGCGCTGTAGGCTGGAGTCCAAACTTATAGTTGCTGACCTAGCAGTAGAAGTTATAACCAGAGAAACCTTATAGCTCACGCTGCAAGCCAGCGCCTGAAACTCCTCGTTAAATAATATAAGTTCATTTTATACGAAGGTGTCGTTCTGAAATAGTAAGGAATGGTCCCATTTTCAGAAGTCTAAGTGTACATAGCTGACTTCTACATCTTCATGGACTCTGCATAATTCCTTCCTCCATCAATGCTCTGCTACCTTCATTATTCACGAAGAATATATTACATCTAGTGAGATAGTCATTGAAATTCAGAAAAAAAATTTGGAAAGAGTAAAAGTCTCATTCAACGAATAACACTCATTTCTTCACAAATTACTTACGCATATGAGGAGCATCATTGCAAACCGTATTATATCCACCACTGGACAAAATCGAGTTTCACAATTCGCTTAGCTTTGAGTGTGCTCTTTCGTGCTGTAAAATCTGTTTGTCAAATCGTGTTATATCACGGTATATTGAATGGTGAAAAACAGCGGTTGTTGCAAACCGTGTTCTGTACATTCACGATGGGTGCAAATCGTATTTTGTCCACAACGGCTTTTCTACCATGTTGGTAAACTTGAAATTTTTCAACTATAAAGTTTATTAAACTGATCATTCCATCAGTGTAGCAATGAGCAAATTGTCGACGGAATCTCTAAATTTCTTATTGTATGAAATTGTATTGGATAACAGACAGGGTTTGGAATTGAACGGGTTACATCAGCTTCTTGTTAGGACAAAATCTACAAACGATTAGGGAAAACACGGAAATTTTACTTGAAGCAAGTAAAGCGATATGTTTGGAAGTAAATCCCGAAAAGACTAAGTATATGGTTGTCTCGTGACCAGACTATCGTAAAAAATGGAAATATGAAAATTGAAGATTTATCCTTCGAAGAGGTGAAAAACTCAAATATCTTGAAGCAACAGTAGAAAATATAAATGACACTCTGGAGAATATTAAAAGCAGAATAAATATAGGAAATGACTGTTATTATTCGGTTGAAACGTTTTTGTCCTCTAGTCTGCTGTCAAAAAATCTGAAAGTTAGAATTTATAAAACAGTTATATTACCAATTGTTCTGTATGGTTGTGAAATTTGGACTCTCACTTTGAGAGAGGAACAGAGATTAAGAGTGTTTGAGAATAAGGTTCTTAGGAAAATATTTGGGGCTAAGAGGATGAAGTTACAGGAGAATAGAGAAAGTTACACAACGCAGAACTGCATGCATTATTTTTTTCACGTGACGTAATTAGGAACATTAAATCTAGACGTTTGAGATGGGCAGGGCATGTAGCACGTATGGGCGAATCCAGAAATGCATATAGAATGTTAGTTGGGAGACCGGAAGGAAAAATACCTTTTGGGAGGCCGAGACGTTGATGGGAGGATAATATTAAAATGTATTTGAGGGAGGTGGGATATGATGTTAGGGACTGGATTAATCTTGCACAGGATAGGGACCGATGGCGGGCTTATGTGAGGGCGGCAATGAACCTGCGGGTTCCTTAAAAGCCATTTGTAAGTAAGTAAGGATGAAATTATATTTCGTAATGTCAATACCAGAGTGTCCGAGGCAAAACGGAATAAAGTTCTGAATTTATTAAGAAAAATAAAGAAGCAAACAAGGACACACTAACTTGTAGACAAGGAAATAAAGAGGTAGACAAGAAAAGAAACACGTAGGTAAGGGAACAAGCTAGAAGAAAGGGATTTAAAAAAGTAGACAAGGACACAAAAGGCATGCAAGGAAACGAATAGGAAAAATTGCCACAACCAGAGAAGCTATGAAATATGAGAAGGCAGCAAGTATGTAAACTGAAGGATGTGCAGAGAAACAAGTACAGAAACAAAGAAATACATAAACAAGGGTAGAAACAAACGAACAGAAAATGAGAAAACACACAAATGTGCATGAAAAGAAATAGGTAAAGAAAGTTTCTGCCGAAGTAAGAAATAGTTACTGTGGCTTTCTGACAGAGATATAGTAAGATAAACGTTAATTTACAGAAAATAAACAAACTGTAAGATAAATGCGCCGACAGAAAAAGAACAAACAAATGTAATATTGGATGAAAGAATAGAATAAAACAGGCATTTAAAAGAAACGGACGGAAAATTTGTTTAAAAGAAGCGGGGAAATAAACCATGAGGCAAACAGAGAAAGTGGGATTCAAACGTCCGTAGAATAACTAATACACAAAAAATAATTCACTGAATTTGCGGATAAACACACGAATGATGAACACTGTTCACACTCTGTTCAGAGCTCAACTTTTTGCAGCAATCTAGCATGGCTGTAGCTGCTGTGTCACTTGCCAGAGCTTTGTGCAACTGACTGCATAAATGCATTGCTATGATGAAGCTATTGAATTATACGGTCCACTTCGATTTAATATGGGCAGCCGCATTCTGCTTGTTAGGCCGAGATATTCCTCGTCTCAGCACGTGTGACTCGTCGAGTGTCATGAAATCGGATTAGTGAAAATAGAGAAAAAATATCAGATTCATTGCAGCGCTTGTCGTCAGAAACCCAACAATTTTTTTCTAAATGAAATTGTAGGAATCTTTAAACAAGGGAGATGATATTTGAATTGTATAGTCTCGGGTACAAAAAAATGGCTCTACTCTTGAAGAACCTTGCACAATATAATTCACACCATAACGACTTAAAACAGCGATTATCAACCCTGTATTATTTGAATAGTACCTTTATTATTTGCTTACTGGCTTTTAAGGAACTCGGAGGTTCATTGCCGCCCTCACATAAGCCCGCCATTGACCCCTCAAATCCATTTTAATATTATCTTCCCATCTACGTCTCGGCCTCCCCAAAGGTCTTTTTCCCTCCGGCCTCCCAACTAATACTCTATATATGCATTTCTGGACTCTTCCATACGTGCTACATGCCTTGCTCATCTCAAACGTCTGGATTTAATGTTCCTAATTATGTCAGGTAAAGAAAACATTGCGTGCAGTTCTGTGTTGTGTAACTTTCTCCATTCTCGTGTAACTTTATCCCTCTTAGCCCCAAATACTTTCCTAAGCACCTTATTCTCAAACACCCTTAATATATGTTCCTCTCTCAAACTGAGAGTCCAAGTTTCACAACCATAAAAACAACCGGCAATATAACTGTTTTATAAATTATAACTTTCAGATTCTTTGACAGAAGACAAGATGATAAAAGCTTCTTAACCAAATAATAACAGGCATTTCCCTTATTTATTTTGTGTTTAATTTCCTTCAGAGTGTCATTTATATTTGTTACTGTTGCTCCCAGGTATTTGAATTTTTCCACCTCTTAAAAGGATAAATTTCCAATTTTTATATTTCCATTTCGTACAATATTCTCGTCACGAGATATAATCATATACTTCGTCTTTTCGGGATTTGTCCACGCCTGTGGAGTAACGGTTAGCACGTCTAGCCGCGAAACCAGGTGGCCCGGGTTCGATTCCCGGTCGGGATAAGTTACCTGGTTGAGGTTTTTTCCGGGGTTTCCGCTCAACCGAATATGAGAAAATGCTAGGTAACTTACGGTGTTGGACCCCGGACTCATTTCACTGGCATTATAACCTTCATCTCATTCAGACGCTAAATAACCAAAGCTGTTGATAAAGCGTCGTAAAATAACCTACTAAAATAAATAGTAATTTTCGGGATTTACTTCCAAACCGCTTTACTAGACAAGCAGCTCATGTAACTCTTTCAATTCTAAACCCTCCGACGCTTATTTTGAGGTTTCAATAACAAGCTGTTTTTTTTTACTGTGATGTGTTGTTAGCCCTTCGCCCAAGCCCCAAGCTGGAGAACTACCCCTCATTGGCTGTCCGCGACTATTTATGCAATATATTCACAGCTACCCTCCATATCTGGAGGCCGTCTCTTCGATCCGCAACCTGAGGACGCGCCATGCCGTGGTGGTAGGGACCCACAATACATGGAGTACCTTTATTACAGGAACATATTTTACAACTAATGCAAGAAGCATGAAACTAATCTGAAAATAAGAGGAAATTAATGCCTAAGAGTCACACGCGATGTGGCACCTATTAGGTAACGTTCATCTTTCGGTCATCTTCAGTTGAATACATTTCACGAGAAATCTAAGAGAAGAGATTAAACTCTAGAATAAAAATTAAATTAAATGAACCCTCCCTCTACTTCAAAAATTGATATTCGCATAGTGAAGGAAGATGTGATTATATAATTACCAAGACCATCTCGTAAGAAAGCGCAGAATATTTCATTTTTTCTACTTTATATCTTACTTAATGAACGCTGTAACACTTCCCTGGTCTTTCATATACGTACAAAGTGTTCGAGTGAGTTTTTGACAAACTTTGAGAGTGAAAAGAAGTGTCAAAAGTAGTAACTAATACTCTAGATAATATAATGTAACAGATAACTCATCGCTATGTTAAAATCGGCAGCACTTTGAAGAGAACAACCGCCAGGATCGCCACCCGTCCGCCGTACACGAACACGAGATGACAGTACAGTCGCTAATGCAATTCAAATGGGAATTAGGACGTGACTCCTTATGTAACAACTAGATGGCAGCGTAGTAAACATGACAAAAGTTGTTAACGTCAAAGCCTATAAGGCCGACCTATCTGTTACATATATGGTATAGGCTAATACCCAGCGACATTCAACTGCAACGCTCATCCCTTGAAAGTGGCTCCCTTCTTTCCTGGCCATTAAGCAACTCTTTTTGGTGATATGCATAGTAGAATACAAAGAAGAATTTGGTGCTTATGAAGATACCTTTTCAATAGTAACTTGTTTCTGGTGATATGACTTATGCACAATGTACAATAATATATTTCATTGCCCACATTGCATTGACTCAATGTCGACTTTGAAACTCTATCGAACATGGCTACTTTTTCTTGGTATAATTCCTGGCGAAGTTAGTCTCCGTTAGTCCGGAAATGCCGCACGTTCTACATCTCAACGATTTCCTTCAGAAACAAATAGCCTACAGAGTAATTCAAAATATTTTTATAAAATTCTAGGTGGCAAAAGATATGCATATTTGAAATAGAAATATAAATAACGTTCCTTTTTTAATACGACATAGTTTCAGAGATAAAGTGTGATTTTAAACACAGTGCTACGATACGATATCTATTACATGAGAGTTCTATTAATTAGTATTGTAATTACATCAGAACAATATTAAAATACTGTTGTTAGTCACAAAATATCCGTTTGTACCAGCAGTATTATATAAACATATTATCGTGCTGCGGAGTCTTACCATTATTTACAATATCTGTTTAAAGTGACATCTATCCATAGCGACGTACAGTACGCGTGGTAGCGTTGTCGAACATCAGTTATGACATGTGTCAATACATGACGTTTGTAAGGTAAAAAAAAACTACTATATGCGATTTTGACATCGTATGTTACATTATTTCAACTGTAATTATTTCGTAAGCTATTGTATATAATGGATTTGTTTATTTATTAATTAATTATCAATTTATTTATTATTATTTAATCTGACAGGATTAAGGCCATAAGGCCTTCTTTTCAATCCTACCAGATAGCACACAAACACAAAAAAGAAATACAAACACTGATGAAAATAATACAAATTAAATTAAAGACTTATAGAAGGTCAACAGGGTCAAAAGAACACTATAGAGCTCTCATCGAGCTAATGCAAGAAAAAAGAGAAAGAAAACAAAGATAGCAATGATGAGATAATAATAAATAATAATAATAATAATAATAATAATAATAATAATAATAATAATAATAATAACAATACATATTAATTGTTAATTTTACAACAGCATAGTTACAATATATATTAAGACGAAGTTGCGCAACCTGACAGGTGTTCAACAAGCAATTCCATGAACTAGAATGTGATTCTTTAATTTAAATTTGAATTTTGATATTGTCCGACAGTCTCTGACATGGTCAGGGAGAGAGTTCCAGAGGCGTGGAATCGATATGCTGAAAGATGATGTGTAGAAGGATGTTCTGTGTAGAGGAATTGGGAGAAGGTACATGTTCCGGGTTCGAGGTAGTGAAAGGTAAACAAAACAAGAAGCTAGGTAAGAGGGTGTGGAGGTGTGGATGATTTTAAATAGTAATAAGAGGGAGTTGAAGAATCTTCTTTCTTTAAGTGGATTCCAAGACAATTCTAGTGACGGTGTTACATGATTTACATTCTTTATTGAAAATAACATTATCTTTCAACACCCAGCTTTCCAAAAATACCTTTTGAATCACTCGGTACACATAGTGCAGTCAATATATTTCCGAACTGCAATTGTATTAATTGTACAGTTAAACATACATGCTTGTGTCACTGGAGATCATTATTCTACCATGCCTTTTGTATCAGTCTATCAAACAGCATCACATTGTCTTTAAGAAATGACCTTCCACACGTGATTTTGTGCTAACATGTGAAGGACCTTTTGTGATTTTTCCTGGTACCTTTCCACATGTTACTCCTTATGTCTAGTCTTCTAAGCTGCCTTTCAAATGATGCATTTAGAATAGATTCCAGGCATTTCCTTGGTTCTAGATAAATTCTCCGTTTCCTATGTCCTGTGTGTTGCCTGCATTCAGGGTAGTCCGGGAACTTATTGATTGACTCCTACATTTAGTGAAATTACGTAGTTGAAATATGTTTCTCTTGAATACTCTAGATCAGCGGTTATCAAAACAATGCACCCTCGGGCTAGCGCTTCTTACCCGCAGATAAGAGACTACACTATCGTGCATCCGTGGCTGCTAGCGGGTATGCTTTTTCCCTATCCCTTCTGCACGACGGTGCATATTCAGATACACTGCTTACCCTTTACCCATTTCAGCGAATGCTGACGACCACTTCTCTAGATGAAAGTTCCACAAGAATCATTATACTTGTTCACTTAACGTCGTATGTGACAAGTACAAATTAATATTTGGGTAACTAACCAGCACCGGTAGTTATTTTTAGAAAGAAATGCGTAAATGTCAGTGGTTAAAAATTCCTCACAAATTCACTAGCGTTGCACTGTGTTCATTAGTACAAAATATTTCTTGAGACATCTTCTATCACTCTCCGAATTTTGTAACTAACTTACTCAAACACACTAACTGGTATAACATCTGTGATACAAATTATTGGCACTGTACTGTATTTATGAAAGAAGACGCATAACAACTGTTATACTCCGAGCATGTTATTAACTGATGATCTAACTATTCACTGATTTACGTTACCATTAAATTAACCGCTATTATCTTTCATGCTCGTTCTCAATTGACTGCTTTTCACAATTTATTATACCCAATTATGTCAAATGTTACCAATCTGCCGGATATTATTGTTTAGTGCCCTCATTTTGTCGATCAGCGAAATATTTCACCTATATTCAACTAACCTTGAAAAGGCGAGCTTCCAAGTTTTGCATATGTAACACAAGACGTTCACATGATTTCCCCGCATGTAGTTTTCCGCTTGTAGGATAAAATACCCTTTAATAATTTCAAAAACTGTATGCAAAATATTGCTAATTAGTTGCTCGTACGATATTTTTTAAGTTACATGCCACTGGTTCACGAATGTGTTTACATTATTATGAACACAGATAAATGTTGTTGATTCTCGAGCTTTCAGGACCATTCAGTGATCTGGAGTTGCTCTCGGTCAATGAATAGTCATAGGCAAGGCTAGGATTTTTATGTAATATCAATATGCGAAATATGTACATATTTATGTAGATTAGATTAGATTTATTTATTTAACCTGGTAGAGATAAGGCCGTCAGGCCTTCTCTGCCCCTCTACCAGGGGATTACAACTATAACATGAACAATAAGATTACAATTAATATTAAATTTACAATTACCTAATTATGTAACAATATTAGGTGAAATATGTAGTTAAATATGTAATATTACACAACAATTTCTTAAAATATGTAATATTAAAGTACATTAAAATTCAATTTTTATATAAATTTTACATTAAACATTAAGTTACTTCAAGCGCCCATCATTTCATTAATTATATTTTTTGCAAAATAAAGTGTGATACAATAATTAATTAATTAAATATGTCGAAATTATATGTAAAATTTAATAAATTCCTTTATTCTGTATGAAAAATGCGAATATATAATAGACGTTACACAATTATTTTCATAGTCACTGTTTAAGCGATCTGTCTAATAAACATTATTTTACAGAACTCAATCTACTTACGTCATTTCGAAGTGCAATGTACTATCAGATACATTCCAAGCTTTCCATTGTCATGAAATGCCGTCGGTCAGAGAGGATGTTTTTGTACGCAGAAAATGATCTTTTCACATCACAGGACGTTGCTGGTGCAAAATTAAGTAGATAAAATTTTTCAGGAGAGATGTCGTCTGGAGGATTCTCTTCTTCCCTGCTGAGGATCTTGCACACTGCAGTCAATGTCGAGAAGCCAGGGTTTCTTCCCATAACAGACACAAATTTCTTCATTACTCCTATTCCAACAATCCCTTCAACAGCACTTAGCTCTGACTTAACATCTTCCACAATGTCCAGTGATGTCTTCAAAGGCATCCCACGAGTTTTTGTAATTTTATAATGCTGTCAGCAATGAATCCAAAATTGCTCTGAATATATGCTAATTGGCACTGTACTTTAGAATCACGGAAGGCACTTTGGGCCTCTCTCACTGAAACTGCCGATTTCCCTGGAAACGAATCTATCACAGACTTCACTTCTTTAAAATGTTCATTATAAAAGCAGGCAGCCTCGAACCACGTATCCCACCTAGTCAGAACAGGTTCAGGGGGCAATTTCATATTTGGCAATTGTTCCCTATAGTACAACACACGTTGGGGGCTTTAACGAACACTTTCTTGGTGTTTGAAATAATGCTGTTCACTTGTGGATAGTTACTTCGCACTTCTTCGGCGACACGTTGCAGTCCATGGGCGAGACAGGTGAAATGGATCATATTTTGATAGAACACACGCAAAGCAGTTCCCGCTTTTAGCATGTATGCAGCAGCATCAGAATAAAGAACAAGAACTTTATCTTCTTGAACGCCTTCAGACCATAACACTTTAAGTCCATCATTCACAAAACGATCCACTGTTGCATGATTTGTGTGTTCCAACACTTTCGAAGAAATCAGAAAAGGTGTGGGGGATACTCCTCCATCCAGCTTACCAATCACAAGGTTGGCAACATAGCGCCCTTTTATATCGGCAGTTTCAACGACGGCGATCCATATATAGTTACTGCCTATATAACGTCGCACATATGCAAGGACTTCCTCGTAACACAAATGCAGGCAGTTTTTTCGGAGCGTAGAATCGTTAGGTATCTGCCTCCCGCAATACTTCTCTAAAAATGCGCGATATTTAGGCACCTGGACTTTGTACCATGGGATATTTGCGGCAACCATAGCACTACACATGTCATGGAAAAATTCATTCCTTCCATTTGAAGACTGTTGCGTTTGAGACAGAAGCACTTGCTTTTTAGATGTTTGCAGTGCTTTATTCTTAGTATGCAGGGCACTGCGGACATGTTGCTCAAGTTGGGATTTCATTGAACATCCTATCTTCCTATTACAAGCCTGGTACAGAACCACATCACCGTCAGTAGTGAACGAATCGTCTATTTTAACCCACGATTTTAACGTCGATAATTTTGACGCTACAGGAGCCATCACTTGTGAAATGCAATGAAACGCTGTGGTTGCCAAACCAATACTAATGTACAAATTTAAGAATACATTTTGTGAATACATACTTTTTCTTTGCGGGGTGGGAGGAAAGATAGCAACGCCCTTTCCCAACAACAGGTAGAAAAAGAGTGCCTCAGGCACTCGCTGGACAACTAAAAAAAAATAGGGTGGATGAACTTTCTACAGTAATGCAAACTGTGAAGAAGGAAAGCAGGGTGGGAGCTGAATTCCCATACCCTTTTCTCCGCCAGTCCCTTTACAATTTCTTGGAATGCGGGAAAACCAGCGGTGTAGCTATCCTTATCTACGGTATTGGGTGAATAGAATTCTTCCCTGACCGCTTCTCAGCAGCTTTTGAATAGCTTGAAAAATCCGTTTCAGTGTCAGGTACCAGAGTTTCTAATGTGAACAAATATTGTCATACAGACTGTTTTAAATCATATTGCTCTTACGACATTTTTATTTTAATTAAGAGACAGAATATGTAGTTTTACGTAAAAGAAAGTAAAAATATGTAAATATATGTAATTATTATCAAATATGTAAAATATGTTATGATAAATTTTCATATATGGTGGGTAAAGTTCTAATTCGTGAACATTTATCATTTTTAGTTATGTATATGCAAAGGGAAAAAAACATGTAATTACATACAAATCCTAGCCTTAGTCATAACTTCCGCCGGGTACGTAGAGCTGTGAGAACGTTACGTGCAACTTTTGCATGTAAAGAACTCTTTCATTTTGGAAAACTTCAGGCAATATTTACTTCCTATTTCTAGACAAAGTTCAATTTCAACGCTTAATGACAAAGTACAAGGTTGAAAGCGTAACTACTAGAACTACCACTGCTACTAATACTGCTGCCACTAGCACCACCACGACCACCACTGCCACCAACACTATCACTACAGCTACCACCACCACCACCACCACCACCACCACCACCACAGAAACCTGCCATGCATCTTCTTTCACGATACAAAGCATAGTCAATCTCTTATCTTTCTGACGTCTGAGAAAAAATAAAATATAATTTTAAAAATTTTAAGCACAGCAAAGTAAACGACACACAGTAGCGTCGCGGTTAAAGCGTTAAGCTTTCATTTTTCTGAACCGATGCATGCGACGTGCGAGGTACGACGGTCGCCTCGCACAAATCCGGACTACACGAGAGATAGTGAGTGGTTTCTATGGCTGCGAGGTGTGCAGACCTCTCATCTCGCAGTTATAGAAACCACTCACTACCTCTCGTGTAGTCCGGATTTGTGCGGTTCAGAAAAAGCAAAGGTTTACAATGCAGGCCGGAAGGTCACGGGTGTAATTCCAGAGGAGATCATTGAATTTCTCTATGATATGATCCTTCCGGCCGCACTAAGTCCTTGAGATTTACTTAGCCTCTAGCAGAAATGCGTGTTTTCTTAGGAGTAAAGGCGCCGAACACCTACAACTGATTCCCATATTGCTACTTCTGCAGCCAATTCGATTCTCAAACGTCCGTATTGATTGCCTGTTATCGAAGGGATTCTGGATGGGTGGTATACGAGTTGATCCTCAGTCATTGAATTGATCCAGGATAGGTTGTTTCCGAGTTAATTCTCACATTTTGCTTCCCATTTTATAGGCCTACAGCCTTAGGGCTGTCATCTTAAATGATAACAACTACTTTACGCGGTTTCCTGTAAATACGTAAACTTGTACTTATTAGGAAAAAAATTGTACCAGAACAATGCAAGGAGTCCTTAATTGTAAGTATCTTTAACAAAGGGGAAAAGATTAACTGTAGTAAATTTCGAGCAATATCACTCTTATTGATGTCGTACAAAATTTTGTCCAATACTCTGTTGAGAAGATTAACTCCATATGTAGATAACATTTTTGGGAATCATCAATGTGGTTTTATGTGCAATAGATCGACTATTGATAAGATATTTTGTATTCAACAGATATTGGGCAAAAATAGGAATATAAAGGCAGAGTAAATCCATTATTTATAGATCTCAAAAACGCATATAACTCAGTAAACTGAATAGTTTTATATAATATTCGCATTGAATTTGGTATTCCCAAGAAGCTAGTTCAATTAATTAAAATATGTCTCAGTGAAAAGTACAGCAGGGTACGTAAACGCCAGTTTTTTTCTGACGCTTTTTTAGTTCATTGGGGGCTAAAGCAAGGAGATGCACTTTCACCTTTACTATTTCACTTTGCTCTAGAATATGCCATTAGGGAAGTCAAGGAAAACAGAGAGGTTTGGATTAATTGGAACGTGTTGCATCAGCTGCTTGTTTATGCGGATAAAGTAAATATGTAAGGAGAAAATCCACAAACTATTAGGGAAAACACGGGAATTTCAGTTGAAGCAAATAAGGAGATAGGTTAGGGAGTAAATTCCAAAAAAAAGTGCATGATTATGCATCGTGACCAGAACACAGTAAGAAATGAAAATATAAAAATTGGAAATTTATTCTCTGAAGAGATGGAAAAATTCAAATATCTTGTAGTGACAGTAACAAATATAAATGACAACTCGAGAGGAAATTAAACGCAGAATAAATATTGGAAATGATGCTATTATTCGGTTGAGAAGATTTCGTTATCTAATCTGCTTTCAAATCACTGAAAGTTAGAACTTATAACACAATTATATTACCGGTTGGTCTGCATGGTTTTTAAACCTGAGGTTAAGATTAATCGAGAATAAGATTCTTAAGAAAATATTTGAGGCTAAGAGGGATGAAGTTACAGGAGAATGGAGAAAGCTACACAACACAGAACTGCACGCATTGTGTTCTTCACATAACATCATAATTAGGAAGACGTTTGAGATGGGCGGGGTATGCAACACGTATGGTTGAATTCAGAAATGCATATAGAGTGTTAGTTGCAAGACCTGAGGGAAAGAGACCTTTGGGGAGGCCGAGACGTAGATAAGAGGATAATATTAAAATAGATTTGAGGGAATTGGGATATGATAGTAGGGACTAGATTAATCTTGCTCAGAATAGGGACCGATGGCGGGTTTATGTGAGGACGGCCATTTGTAAGTAAGTAAGTGGATAAGTAAGTGAGGCCCATGGTTAAAACTATGTGGAATTTGTCAAAATATAGATTTAAAAATTGAAAGATCTTCCAGTGTATGTATGGTTAAAAATATGTTGAAATTTTCAATAAAATATAGAAATTATCAATTATTAAAAATCTTCACTTAATGTTAGGGAGAAACTTCCACCACACGAACTTTAAATTTTCAAAACAGCTAATTGTTCTTCTATGGAAATTTCTTGTTTGTTGTTCAATACTACTCTTTCTTTTCTTTCTATAGTTTGTCTTTTCGTTGATTCTAATTCGAAACTTTACGAAAGTGCTACAATGAATTTCTTTTAGAATATCAATGACATAAAAAAAGTTCGGAGGAGGAAGCAGAGATATCAACTCGAACCTGACGTAAATGTAGGTAGGAGAGACAACGAAAATCAACACGACGGCATTCATGGAACTTTAGGAATCATTCCGAAAGCAGTCTTTGCTACTAATTCTAGAAAAGGTACGAGCTTTAACATCCGCTATTTTTGGGCTTCAACGGCCTAGGCCTATAATAAAGATATTTTTAGCTTTTACAGCAAATTAATAAAAATAATAATTAGGCCAAATATTTTAAGACAACTCAATCTATGTGAATGAAATAAGGATATCGTTTTAACAATTACATTTCCAGCTTGTCATATTCACTGTTTCTTTCTTTCTTTTTTTATTCAACTGTCCGAAGACAGGTCTGAACCTTACAAGTGGTACCAACATGGCACCATTTATGAGGCAACTAGGCTAGGAGATTATGAGATATTGTGGCCAGTTCCATATTCACTGTTTAGACCCGAGATGTCCAATTGTAACTCGTACTAGGTAACCCCTGGCGTAAGCAACCCGCAGCGCATATTTTCTACTTTATATGGAAAGTTATTGACCTTAGCAGAGCATGCTTGGCGTGCAAGATCTCCTGGTTCTATAGGCGTTTGGTCACCCATGGTGAGACACTAATTAAAAACTTCGAGTCGGTTGAATATGGTGCAAAACACCAAAGAAACAAAGTGGAAGAAATTAAACGCTATAAGATCGTAGCCTATCGGCTATCAAAGCAATACTGTAAATTACTTGAATTTATGTGATATTAATTCGTTAACACAAAGTGATATCGACGATACATTGGGATAATAACTAATGAAACACTAATAAAATAAAATACATTATTTAAGGAAAAAAGCAATTCGTAATGTAGCGGCATATATGGTTTTAAAAATGGCCACAAAGTCATAAATTTTCTAGGATTAATGTAAACGTATGTAAAGCAGTTACAGCTAATGGTTAACCCCTTCCCTCTTTGTGAGGTTAAACACAGATCCGATGTAGCGGATTACCTATGCCGAGTAGCAATGCAAATATTTTGCCACATTTTTTGTTGGTTTCTTTCTGATATACGAGTATTACACTAAAAACACCACGTCACTTCGTACGCAAAGAACTCCTGAATATTCTACTTCAAGAATTCAACAAGTTTACCCTATGTAGCGGTTCGAACGTAATCATTTAATACACTCCTAAAAGCGTCAATAATTTCTCCCGACAGACAGAAGGCTTTCAACCAACCCCTAATCACTCAAAAGTTGGGAAACAGGATTACATACAAGCTTAGAGACGCTACAGCAAGTCAATAATGATTAGCCTATAGTAACGATAAACAGAGTTATAACAATAACGATAAATATGTTGATAAAAATAGTGATAACAATAATTATAATAATAATGAGCATGACCGTGATAAGATGATAATCTTGACGACGATTATATAATAATAATAATAATAATAATAATAATAATAATAATAATAATTTATTTTAGCTGGCAGAGTTAAGGCCGTAAGGCCTTCTCTTCCACTCAACCAGCAAAAAGTGTATATACATATGCATGAACTTACAAAGAATTCAACAATTTGATTAAGTGAGAGTTACATGTATACAAGAGTTATATACGAATTAAACAACAAAATACTATGAACTATTAATTAGACACTGAAATAAACTGTGTAGCAGAATTAAGCTAAAATACATAGAATGTTAATATATTTCAAATAATATTAGATAATAGAAAGAGATTATTGTGAGACAATTTTGAAAATACAGCACTATAGGATGATGTCTAAAGAATGAAGTAACAATGTAGTCAGTGATAGTTTAAATCAGTAAGATTGGAGTGAAATGCTAATAAGGTTATCTTTTAAGCTGTTTTTAAAGGTGTTTATTGTCTTGCAGCCCCTAATACTTTGTGACAAGGAATTCCATTGACGCGAGGTGGATACTGTAAAAGATGATGAATAACAAGATGTTCTATGAAGAGGTATACTTAGCGTGCCACAGATAAGTGATCTGGTATTTACGTCGTGGTTAGAGTATAGATAGAAGAA
The DNA here is from genome assembly GCF_040183065.1 of Periplaneta americana. Classification (NCBI taxonomy): domain Eukaryota; kingdom Metazoa; phylum Arthropoda; class Insecta; order Blattodea; family Blattidae; genus Periplaneta; species Periplaneta americana. The sequence goes on along the minus strand of NC_091127.1, from coordinate 71,908,028 downwards.
ACGAGACGAAAGGTAATTTGGTGTTGAAGTGTGCAGAATTCGATAGAGTAAAGACAAAGAGTGTAAAGTTCTACGTTCTTTAAGTCGGAACCACGAAAGACTTGCGAAGGACGGTGATATGTGATCATATCGTCGGATGTTGCACACGTATCTGACGCACATATTCTGAGCTCGCTGTAACTTGACTGACAATTCAGAACTTAGGTCACTTAACAAAACGTCACAATAATCGAATTGCGGTATTACTAGGGTTTGTACTAGGGTAAGTTTTAATTGCTGGGGCAAGAAGTTTCTCAAGCGACTCAAACAGTGAATGGAGGAACAGATTTTTTTATCGTTTCTTTAACTTGAAAATTCCAACTTAGATTATTATCAAAAAAGAAGCCAAGATTTTTTTACGACAGATGAATAAGGGATTAGCGTGTTGTTAAGGGTAACAACTGAAAGATTACTGTTATTAAGGAAGTTAACTAAACCCTTATGTCCAATAATTATAGCTTGAGTCTTACTTGGGTTAAGTGCGATTACGAAATTGGCCGCCCAAGTGGAGACAGTGGCTAGGTCACAATTTAACTTGTCAATCGATTCATTGATCGTATTGGGTCTGGAATGTATGTAAAGTTGTAGGTCGTCGGCATAGAGGTGATATCGGCAATACTGTAAGTTCTTTGATACGTCATTAATGTAGATAGAGAAGAGTAGTGGTCCTAATACGGAGCCCTGTGGCATTCCCGCCTTTGTGCATCGCCATTGGGAGAATTGATTATCAAGTGAAACACACTGTTGGCGGTCCCGTAGGTAGGAGTCCATCCAGCTCAAGGTATTTTCTGACAGGTGCAAAGTCTTCATCTTTGCAAACAGCAAGTCGATATCAACAGAACTAAAAGCATTGCTGAAATCGAGAAGGGTTAGTGCCGTTACTTCACCCCTATCTATAGCTTCACGGATGTCCTCAGTCACTTTAAGTAGGGCTGTAGTAGTGCTGTGTCCATGCCTAAAAACCGATTGATAGTCATCAAGGAGTTTGTGTTCGTCGAGATAGTTCGTAAGTTGTCCGTGTACAATATGTTCTAATGCTTTTGAAAGAGTGGGAAGAATTGATATCGGTCTGTATTGGTTTGCTGTAGAAGGTGTGTTAGATTTAGGTAAAGGTTTCACTATTATGATAAGATAGTGGTGATCGTAAGACAGACGTGATGGTTGCGGTAGTGAAATAGTGATGACGATGACTATAATAATAATAATAATAATAATAATAATAATAATAATAATATTATTATTATTATTATTATTATTATTATTATTAATACTATTATGTTTATGTTTATGGTGATGTTAAGATAGGGGTGATGGCGGAGGGGTTGACTGGCTTGTCAAGAAATTCCGACCTCTGGGTTAAGGCGTTGTGTTGCAAGCTGAAAAGTAGCGGGATCGATTCTAGATAGGATCATGGATTATCATCAGTTACGTAACCTTTCCGTACGGACTAGGGCTTTAAGGTTCACTCAATCTCTAAGCAAGATGATTACCCATGGGTATTTCCTTGTAGAAAGTGAGGATGGAAGGCACATAATATGGTATCGGTTACTACTAATGTCCATTTGCTGCAAATAGGGCAGATTTATTCTCCCGCTACTCTGTGGGTTTCCACGGCCTAAAATAGGGATAACTTTTAATTACGAAGTAGTGGTAGGATGAGATGCTAATGGGAACAGAAGTACTCGCAGAAATCTTCCACCTATTTCTTTCTCTATTACAAATCCATAGAGTTTCCAGGGATTGAAGTCTGACGGTGACGGTAATGGATGTAATGGCGGTTGCGATGTTTATGTCAAATGTTAGGATAATTCAGATAATTTAGAGCTGTGGTTCCCAAACATTTTGACGGAGCGACCCACTTTTTGACGAGACTTCTGTATGCGACCCCCAGTACTGAACTGGTAGGGTATTTAATCCCATGCGAAAAATATAAGTTCTTGTAAAATTTAAAACAACGTTATTTTATTAGATTCTACCCAAAGAACACCAAAATAGAAGAATGTAGTGCAACAATAACACGGCCATCAACGTAGAATCAGTCGGTTGAGGCGCTTGCTGTCGATCCGAAGCTGTGCCACGACGCAGTTTCGATTTCCGCTTGGGCTGATTACCTGGTTGGGTTTTTCCCCGAGAGCGAATGTCAGGTAATCTATGGCGAATACTCTTCCTCATCTCGCCAAATACCATCCCACTATTACCAATGCCATCCGCGCTGAATAACCTCGTAGTTGATACAGGGTCGTTAAATAACCAAATTAAAAAAAATACTGATTTCGTTTTTGCGAACATAAATTAAGTTTTCAGAATTCTAAACAACAGTTCTTTGAGTATTTTTCGGAAGATACGAAACAATACTGCAGTCACCGATGGATACTACATCTATTTTTAGATAGTTGCGTGCGTTCAAATGGCTGAAATTACAAAAAAATATATACATGAAGAAAAAATTCATTTTAAATACGTATGTATTTACTTACAGGATGTTTAAACTAGGCTTTCTCGCAGAGTGTACAGCAGTTTAGGTCCGAGCTTGCAAAATAAGCTCTTATATTTTTTTTAATAAAATTTGCAGCCTCATATTTAATCAAAATAAAGTTCTCGTCTATGAATGCCAAAGATAAAAAATCCTATTGAAAGTGACAACACGAATTCAGAGTCCGGATTTGAGAGCTACTTTCTAAACACAGGCACATTTGTCTCATTAACAAAATTGTTTTTTATTCCAGTGTAGAAATAGCCTACTGAAGAATGTTTTATTTTTATGTTCAATGTAAGTGTACGCTAAGCGCTTTTTAATAATCTTGCAACCCCCTGAGCTTTTTACACGACCTTCAGTTTGGTAACCACTGATTTAGAGGATTATCGTAATTAATTTGATAATAGCGATCAAAATGTTAATTAAAAAAATATGTTAGCTTCGTGAATCTTGAACTGTTTAGTCGAAGGAATAAATGTCATGTTGTAAGACGAAATACATTTTAATATTAGATCTTATTAATCTATTAAGTACCAACATAATGTGCGAGAGGTGCAGGAGGAAAATATACTCTTTCACAATGAATTATTTAGAAAACCCTTCCAATATAAAGATGTGATTTAATAAATAAGCAAGATATTGTTATTGTTAATACTATTATTAGCCTTTTATTACTATTATTATTATTATTATTATTATTATTATTATTATTATTATTATTATTATTATTATAGTACGTGGCATTTTGATTTTACCCTCTTTGGTGATATCTAGTATTAGTTGGCAACACTGAAGGGACGGCTAAATTACTCCTTTAGGAACTAGGCTACTCTTAAGTACTGTAGAATAGGAAAAAAATACATTTCAAACGAAATTAAGAGTTCATCCCTATTTTAAAACTCGGTCATTGACACCTGGCGGAAGGTAAAAAGGTACTGTGCATCTGAAAGATTGTCTTTGTTTGCTGATGTTGTAGTAAGGCCAAGAGTGTTTCTATTTTAGGAACTTTTTCCAATATTTTGTTGTAAAGATGGATCAAAAGTCGACAGTTATACTTCATTCTAGGGATAAAGAATTTGTTAGTGAGGGTATTTGTGTACCTGATACTAATATTTCAATATGTATATGGATAAATCGCAATAAAGGGAACGCCAGTAGGGGAAGTTATCCCCACCAACGTGAAATGTGCATTCGACACAACATTCATCTATCATGTAGAGTCTCTGGCGAGCTGGTAGTGGAAAAGTGGAAGGGGTGGTGGGCAGAGCTTCTACGTTTTGCTTATTGCGATTTTCCTGTGTGTACTCGTATTTTGTAATGTGCGGGTAGATTGGAAGAAATGAGATACAGTAACTAAACTTTGTTTCAAAATAAAGAGCATATGCGCTTTAAAGAAAAAGTGTAACTCCTAAAATACAAGCAACAATGAAACCTCCCTTAAAATGATTTTGACGTCTATTACGTAATATAACGTTATTTCTCATATAAAAATCTCTTTTCAAATTATATGAAATTATTGCCATAATCTTACAAATAATTAGCGATAGAAAGAGAAATATAATTATTTTTTCACGAATTTTTTTTTTTTTTTTCGAAATTAATGTGAAATTGTGTGGTCTCTAATAATAAGTTAATGACTCAAAACAACTGACTGACGGCCATTTACCCCTTGTAGACCTCATTTGTACAGTATTATCTGCTGTGCGTGATATTTAATTGTGTGTAATCTATGAGAAATGACTTTTGCGGACCTCTGACTCCAGCTTCTGCGTAAAGAGCACACTAAAAAACTTCATGATCAATAATGACTACCAAGGGATGGGTTGTATCAAATTGTCATCCAACTTCAAAAAGTTTTCCCCGGCTCAGCATTGTTCCAGGTGAAAAATAGCTCTGCAGCCAGACGGAAAGTAGGAGACGATTTATGATACGTCAAGCTTCCCGCTGCTATTTATTTTTCACTCATACTGCGCCCTCACACTGCCTGTATCTCCCAACACTTTCTTCCTCTTTAATTTTCTTTCTCCTTGTATCCACAAAATGACTTTAGGCCTACTTCTTTTACAAAGATTATTGATAGAATATAGATACATATGTGCATCGTAGAAACATTACAATTTCAATATATTTACAGATCTAGTTGGAAATGAGTACAATTTCGGAAGGGGGACACTATGAACCAGCACTATGACCTTTTATGATCTATTGCTCTAACCCTCGCCAGGCGCATTCCCAAACTCACATCGGCTGACCACACTAAGGTTCACTGTAAAGATGAACAAAACTAACTGCCGCTCTCGCTCGCTGTGTTCGTTGCATTTGTCTTTCGAGTCTCGTCTCGTAACTCTCGTGCGCTTCGAGTCTCGCTCATCATTCTCGAAATAGCATTTGGTCGGCGTGGAAAGATTTCGTAACTTTGAATAACATACATTATTGAAATAAATAACATTATAAATGTTTAAATGAGACAAAAAGACAAAACAGAACAGTACCTTAGTTGTCAAAATGTTCTGATTCTATTATAAGATATTACCTATGGTTATATAAATAGAAAAAAAACAATTCCCAAATAAATTTGCATTTCTAAGAAACATAAATCATAACGTTAATATTTTTCTACTTGAGATTGTACACTTGATCTGAAACATACGAAAATAAATTTCCTAGCCTTTTAATAAGAGCCTAGTAATTCAATGAAGACTGGGAAACGGATTATTATACATTGAAAGATAGAGATGATGTTTCAAATAGGCTACTTGACTGTTTATACATATATAACAGTCGCCAAAGTAGATAAAAGTTCAGTCTGGTATAAACAACTGTGGCGATTCAAGGATACTTGAGGTTCGGGAAACAGGCAACCCCACTCGTCCCTAGGCCAGCCATTTCAGTGCGTCGCCAGCCGGCATTCGGGGAATGCTATGGAATGATGACGATATGGGGAAATGTTGACGGTATGATGAAGATGCCTAATATGGGGAAACAGTAGACCCCCGAGAGAAACCCCAACTGCGACCTTGTCCGCCACAAGTATCACTATGAATATTTCAATAAAAAAAATCCCAGGCCTCACCAGGACTCAAAACTGGACCACCTACTTGAGAGGCTGAAGGTCTGGCCACTCAGCAACCTCAGGTTACGTACGGATACTACGCTGTCATATTCATTATTATATAATGAACTATTGGAATAATTAAAGACGAAAACAAGAAATTCAAATATCAAACCAGAAAATTATCTTAGCTCTGTTTCATACTAATAAAGACATAATTTCAAATTATTGTACAGCAGTGGAAGAAAAACCGGACCGACCCTTGTAGCTGATTTCAGAGCTTTGTTCACTCCAGAGCCCGATAGGCTGGTAACTAAGACTTTCGTGGTTCGAATCCTGCCTGGAAGGAAACTTTATTTTTGTTCCTTATTCAAATTTATTCCCAATACTTTTCGATTGCTGGTAAAATTCATGTTCTGGGAATAATAAGTTAATTAAATAGTAAAATATCGCTGCAATCAAAAAGTACTGGGAATAAATTTAAATAAGGAACAAAAAAAAGTTTCCTTCTCAGGCAGAATTCGAACCACGAAAGTCTTAGTTACCAGTCTATCGTGCTCTGGAGTGAACAAGGCTCTGAAATCAGCTACAAGGGTCGGTCCGGTTTTTTTTGCCACTACTGTACAAAGTAATTCGTAAATCACCAAACACTTGAAAATCCTGTTATTTTCTTAAGAATTACCGACAAGTCAGGAGGAAAATTGTAATAAAGTTATGTAGAATTGGGTTTATTTTGATACTTCTATTTCAATTGCTCCACTGCTGTGCTATGGAAAGTGAAATATAATTAATCGCTCAAGTTATTCTTGAGCAAATTCTTTAGTTTTCCCTTCTAAAAATCCTTACTTACTTACGAATGACTTTGAAAGAACCCGGAGGTTCATTGCCGCCCTCACACAAGCTCGCCATCGGTTCCTATCCTGTGCAAGATTAATCCAGTTCCTAGCATCATCTCACACTTCCCTCACATCCATTTTAATATTATGCGCCCAACTACGATTCGGCCTCCCCAAAGGTCTTTTCCCCTCAGGTCTTCCAAATAACACTCTTTATGCATTTCTGGATTCAGATAATAGAATATAATATTTGTTTTATTCAGTCTTATGACAAATCAATTATTAAAACAATGACATATACAGTATTTCATAACATGTAGTCATTGAGTTTTATACAAAGTAAGTTACAAACGTTTTCGCCCATTCAGGCATCTTCAGGTTCTGTGTACAATATCTCATTATTAATCTGTATGATAATTACAATGATAGTCGATGAGATGGACTGTTTAAAATTGATCAAGATATATGTAAAATGTACAAATATATGCATAATTAAAATGTAATCATGTTACAAGGTCATAAAATTGTGAAAATTGTGAACACGTAGTGTTTTACATTTTAAGCTTCATAATACTCAGTGTAGATCTTGTTTTGTAGATTCCATTAAAATTATGGATTGTATCTGAAATGTATAATTATGAAATAGAAAAGAGCAAACCTTCGAACTTAAGAGTGTGATTGGATTGAATTATCAAATGTACTCACGTTATTAAAACGTGGCAACTGCACAGGCTGTAGTGATATATCATTATGATCTGAAGTAGTGTTTATCTGTAATAAAAACTTTAATGTCAAAAATTTTGAAAATTTTTAAGTATTGAAATATACTAATTATGTGAATATACTTACGAAGACACGAAGCGACCTTGCTGCTTTAGATACTTTGGCTAATGTGACGCGAGCGATGTATGTGCTCGTGTAGAAAGCTGACGCGGAAGGATATTACGTTGTGATGGGGTTAAAAGTTGTATAGGGGATTCCGGATTTGAGTCAAATTTTCATTCAGGATACCGAAATATATGTCATTGTTTTAATAATTGAGATTAATAATGAGATATTGTACACAGAACCTGAAGATGCCTGAATGGGCGAAAACGTTTGTAACTTACTTTGTATAAAACTCAATGACTACATGTTATGAAATATATGTCATTGTTTTAATAATTGATTTGTCATAAGACTGAATAAAACAAATATTATATTGCATTATCTGTATTAACATTGACAATCTGAATATTCACAACATGCTTTCTAAGTTAATTTCTGGATTCGCCCATACATGTTACATGCCCCGCCCATCTAAAATCAGTATAGGAATTTACTTCTCATTTTATGATTGTTTAGTCAACTGCCCGAAGACAGATTTCAACCTCACAAGTGACACTAATAAGTCACCTCTTATGAGGGAACTAAGCCTGGAGATAATAAAGTAGGGTGGCCAGTTTCTTTCTCCCTCCCTTGCATAGATCGCAGATTAGCTATATGTTACACTAATCAGACTTCAGATGTATATAAACAAGGATCCAATTGTTCTTCCTCTGACACATATCGTCAAGCGAGATTTACTGCCTGATAATCACTGTATGATATTGTATTGTACTGTGTTTGAGAGGAGATCTATTGTTAAGCCCTAGTAGACCTATTGCGTTTACCCTAGAGATAGGTTAATTCCTGATTACTAGACCCCGGATGTTTGGCAAAATGCTTTTCTTACTAGGTGGAAGTAAATCATTATTTGAATAGATATAAATGTGATTTGGAATAAATCAAAGTGATAGGGCCGATTTTTATTTTGCCTTTTTAAGGCGTTTCTTACTAATAAATGCCTTTTTTGTCATTTTAAAGCAATATTTCTAGTTTATTTGCAATTTTCTAATGAATTGTTATGTAATGTGTATGAAATTTAAATATTTGAAACAATGACTAATTTTACTAACAACAGTAAATAAAAGTAATTTATTTCAGTGCTTATTCTCGCAATATTTTTGTACAAACTGATAAAGCAAAAGAAAAAAAAAATCTATGCATTTCAAAATAACAGAAAAGAATGCACCAAAGACTAGCAGGAATTTGCTATTTTGAATCGTCCTTTAGTACTATTGGTATAATATGAATAATGATCGACAATCCACAGTTACAAATCGCCGTTGTTTCGGCAATAACTCCTATGTGACATATTTATCGATTTTCAGATGTCTGCTCTATTAAAGAACTTAAATAGTGATACAGCATATAATAAAATCTCCTATCTGTAATTCTATTTCTTTCTTTCGAAAATGTAAGAATTCACAATCTCTTATGCACTACTGCCATAGAAGAATACATGTGTTTTATCCTCCTACTGAAAAATTTCATATTTTGCATATAGGAGTTATTGCAGGAACAACGACGAAATATAAAATTGTCATGTATTCACGATATCAACAATCAGCTTCATAATTTTAAATATTAAGCTCGTTCTCAGAGAAGTTGTCACGTGGCATTTCCAATTGTTTGCTTTCATATTTTCAAATCTTACTGTTACAATTATGTGCAATACGTGTTTATTATGGTAACGTAGGAGAAAGAAATTTGAGTGAGGAACAGTCAATTATTGTCGGGTGACATAAGGTATAAGATCGGTTAGCTAAAATGACTAAATTCAGTAAACCATTGAAAAGTAAACTTCATGCTTACGTTAGTGAATTTAGTGTCAATGTGTTTTCAACCAAAGGAACAGTTTTGTTATGTAAGGTTTATGAAAAGACAGTTAATCACGAAAAAGGTATTTTATAAGTCAACATGTGCCACAGCTACGAAATAAATATGCGAGATATGTTGATATGATTTAAATTTATTGCTAAAATGTATTATGCCTTTTTCAAAGATTGTGCCCTTTTTTACATTCTTATTGCCTTTTTTTGCGCTGCCTATTTTAACTTACAAATTTATGCCTAAACATCCGGCTCAACTGATTACATTAAAGGTTTGCTGCGTATCCATGTTTTGAGCAAGCCAACTGTAGAGTAATAGTGGAATGGACATCGGAAGGAATTACGTGAGGAAACGGAATAATCCGAAGGTAATCCCAACTACAGCCTTGTCCGCCAGAAGTATCAGTACAGATTTTTCAAACAAACTAGACTAGAACCCGCACAGCCTGTGTAACAGCCAACGCAGGAAATTCACCAAAGTCCCCATTGTAGGAGATATCTAATGGGACACATTGTATTTCTGCAGGAAATTATTATGTTCATTCAGACTTAGGTCTGAATATCAATTTAATACCCCGAACAGAGTCTCTTACGCTTCTAAAATGAAACCTTTCCTTTATGTTAGAAGTCATTATGTATAACTTAAAAATAAAGCAGACACCTGGGGAGTTGCACAATACTTTGTAAGAACTGATAAAACAAAAGAAAAACATGTCTCTGCATGGCAAAAAAAAAATGCACCAAAGACTAGCAGGAATTTTATATTTTGAATGAAGATCTTTTCTTTTCATTGTGATATAGAAGGTGTTAAAAATATATAACATTTTAGGAGGCGATAGTATGTATAAAAACAAGAAAATAACGTCTAATAAACATCAGTCCTACAACACATAGTTTCTGAGATCTGAAAACTTGTTCGTAGGAGGTGCTCAATGTGACGTTCATTTATGGCAATGCTTTTTTCTGTCCTATAATACAGCAGACTACCAGATAATCATACCATAGTTGACACAACTGGCATGGAATACTGATACGTCGCAAGGAATACTGAAAACAAAAGTTCGGCTGCGGATATGAGCGGGGTTCAGCAGAGATGGTGTTGTGAATTTTGGTAATCAGCATGTGTGGGCTGATGAAAATCCTCATGCAGTTGAAGAAACAAGGCATCAGCACCGATTCTCAATCAACGAATGGTGAGGCGTTCTCGACGATAGATTAATAGGGCTAACGTGCTATCACAAAGATTAAAGTTTTGGTTTTTCTGAACCGACGCATGCGACGTCCGAGGTGCGAGGCCCGCCTCGCACAAATCCGGACTACACGAGAGATAGTGAGTGGTTTCTATAGCTGCGAGATTTGAGGTTTGCGCACAGCGCAGCCATAGAAACCACTCACTATCTCATGTAGTCCGGATTTGTGCGAGGCGGGTCTCGCATCTCGCACGTCGCATGCGTCGGTTTAGAAAAACCAAGGCTTAACTGGGGCTCGTTATCAGGACTTTCTTATTAACGTATTGCGTACCTTGCTGGAGTATGTGCCATATCAGCAAAGACTATAGATGTGGTTCATGCACGATGGCGCACCAGCACATCTTCTGCGTAATATGCGTGAGCAATCTGACGCTGACATTTCAGGACCGCTGGATTGATAGGGAAGGCCCCAGACCTTGGCCTGCTCTAAATATCCTAGACTTTTCGTTATGGTAAATTTCAAAGAGTGCGTAATTTTTTACGCCGAAGGGCAGAGGAATACATTTCCATGAATGGACATCACATTGAGCACCTCATATGAACAAGCGTTCAGATCTCGGAAAGTATGTGTTGTAGGACCCATGTTTATTAGACATTATTTTATTGTTTTGATGCATACTATCACCTCCTAAAATATTGGATACTACTTTTTTATTACCTTGTATACGTACTATGTAACCTATATTATGATATGCATCTCGCTTAATGTCCCATAGGAAGATAATCCCAGAAATTCTAGCGTCGGCTAGAATCTACGTACCAGGAGCAAGATATATTGCAATCGCGATAGGCAAGTAATAGAATCTACATATTATTAGCACTGTTTTACACTTTTTGCCACACCTGATGACAGTACTAACTATGATGTCTCCATAACGAGGCAACGTGGAGTGTTGGTTTCTATAATTAAATCAATCTACATTATGTCCTCTACATTGCAGTACTTGACCTGAATAGCATTTTTTAATATTCCGTTTATATTTATATATATATATATATATATATATATATATAGGTTTTTTCACATTTATGTGGACAAATTGAAGGGATGAGTGCAGGACAATGAAACGAGGCAAAAAGTCCTAATAAATATAGATCTGGCAACCAGTCGTTCTGAAATCTATAGGGTTGTATTAAGTCTCGTCAGTAGAGGTGCTCTTACGTAACATAACAACCTATATGTATTGGAAGAAGTAAGCGTTATAAATAGCAACCGTACTTTGTTCCAGAAGACTACAAGATTAAGTATTACTGAGGTTTTAAATGGAGATGCACGTACATCTAGCAAGCGAAGTACTTGACTGATGGTTCACGCGACTCTTTTTTCGTAAAATGGGGCAGAACAAAACATGGACCACTTTAACAATTATATCAATATTTACAATTCACATCATTTAAACTTGCACACTAGAATTCGCTATTTTACTATTTACACTACAATGAAGAATGTAGTCTTACATTGATCAAATGTTATTTACACTATTAAACTTATGCACAGTGTTGTGTATTGTAATGCAAGGTACTTTATTTCATAACACTATGACCTGGTCGTTTTTGTAAAATGTGTACAATGGTGATAAATAATGTTTGATTAATGTAAGCCTTATTTTCTTATGGTAGTGTAAAAAGTGAAAATAGCTTATTTTGGTGTACACAGTGTAATGGTTGTCAGATATTGACTACTTTCAAAAGCCGATTGTCACAAAGACCGCTTTTCGTCTCTAGAATATATTTCTGATGGCCTTAACTACACCAGGATAAATAAATAAATAAATTCCTTAAAATATTACTTCTATAGAATATTTATTTTCAATGTAACAATTTTTCATTATGTTAATCATTCCTTCGATCCAAATTGCCTTATTTGACACTAAATTTCAATTGTTTAACCCTTAGAATTACATGAAACTAAACAGATCCACATTTTGCTGTAATTATTATTATTATTATTATTATTATTATTATTACTATTATTACTATTGCTGTCGTTTTCTGTTTTGATGTAATCTGCATTTGCCATGTATTTTTTACTCTTTGAGTGAAAGAGAAGGCCTTATGGCTTTAACTCTGCCAGTAGCCTACCAGAAAAAAGAAATGAACTAAATAAACAAATAATTTAAATTGTAGGAAAGGTCATCATAGTGTCAAGCTTTATCAGTAGAATAAATATTCAGTAATCTCCGAGGTATAGTTTTGAATCATGAATAGAACGTCAACTGTAGCACAAACAAGATGCAAGTGTTCCCTGATAATATGTGTCAAGCACCAAATAATGACATCACCTATAAAGTAGGAAGTTTGTACCAATACTTTTCAACTTAAATTGAAGGATCCATTTGAAACATTTCGACGTCTGCTAATAAAGGAAGTTTAATATTGGAATTATCATGAACTACAAGATTTTATCACTTGATTACAGTTATAATTTTAACAATAATGCTTGACATAACGACACAAACTATTAGATAGTTTGAATATGTGCCTGAAAATGGCAAATAGGCGAAAACGTAAGCATTAAATCTTTTAACTGCAATGAATTATTTATATTTACAAATATTTGTTGTTGTTTTTAAATATTGATAAGTTATTTAGACTCAACAAATTAAATATTCTTATATTATATTATACTTCAGGTTTTGATGAGAATTTTAATACCTTTGTTTCTTTGTGCGAATTATCAAAAGCATTTGACACTGTTTCTTATGAAATGTCAATTTCTAAACTTAAATATTTTGTTATTAATGGAATTAATTTCCACCTGATAATAAATTATTTGTCTGATCGTCGTCAACGTGTCTTCTTGAATGGTTTTTTATTGTAGATCTGAGTCCGTTTCTATTGGGGTCCCTCATGGCTTTGTTTTGGGACCCCTATTATTTTTAATTATGATTAATGATCTGGCTAAAAATATTTATATTAACTCAATTGTATTTGTTGATGACACTTTATTAAGTCATAAAGTATGTTATGAACAATTCCTTTAACGAAACTGCTGCCTGGTTTGAGGCTAATGGATTTTGTTTAAATCAGACTAAGACACAACATGTGTTATTTATATTAAGTGATTCCACAATTTACAACTCTCTGTCATCTGCTAAACTTTTAGGAATTATACTGGATCCCAAATTATCTTTGGCCCCTGATATTGATTATGTATGGACCAAAGTCTCAAGAGTTATTTATTTATTTATTTATTAAACAAATTCAAGTCACTGGTGCCTAAAACATATTTAAGAAGTGTTTATTACCTATGGTATTACTGTATGGGGAAATAGTTCTAGTGTATCTAATGTTCTCCTTTTACAAAACAAGTCTTACTATTTTAACTAGTTCTGCTTATGATGCGCATTGTAAGCCACTATTCATAAATGAGGCTATTCTTACTTTTATTAATCTTTACATCTTCACTTCTTTGCAAAGAATAATTTAGCAAATTATTATCACAGACTGGAAACAACTAAAAAACAATTTATGTCCATGGCAACATCTATGTTTAATAGATTACATAAGTCTGCATACACCATTAACTACAATACATTTAAGAATGTTTTAAAAAACGTTGGATGATTAATCATCCCTTTTATAGTATTGGTGAATAATTTGAGTTCTCTGTTAATAACTTATGTTTTAAATATAATCTTATTCACTCTGTTTTCACCGGCGTGGGTCTGTCGGTTAAGGCGCTTGCCTGCCCGTCTGAAGTTGCGTTCGGGCGCGGGTTCGATCCCCACTTCGACCGATTAACTGGTTAGGTTTTTTCCGAGGTTTTTCCCAACCGTAATGTGAATGCAAGGTAATCTATGGCGAATCCTCGGCTTCATCTCGCCAAGTATCATCTTACTATCACCAATATCATTAAGCTAAATAACCTAGTAGTTGATACAGCGTCGTTAAATAACCAACAAAAATTAAAAAAAAAATCACTCTGTTTTGTTTTATTATGACTATATTCATAGTATTTGAATAATACTGATGACTTTAATAAAATCTAATGTAATCTAACCTAACCTCATCTAATCTAATCTAATCCAATCTAAATTATGATTATACTAATTTGTACCTACTTCAAATCTGATGCATAATTTTTGTGCACGAAACAAACTTTTTATTCATGTGCGTATATATTTATTTAAATATTAATGTAACTTATTTCACGGCCTTAAAAGTGTGTGCAAAATAAGTAGGTTTAGTCATGTTTAGTAGGTAATGACATTAAACAAAACACTGATAATATAAACAGAAAATCAATTAAATAAATCATAATAAAACGAAATATAATAATTGTTGATAATACCGCACCACTTAATCCAGATACCTTCCTTCCATATAAGCACCATCAATGTAAAACAATTCGCGCTATATCGTAAAGAAGAAAGATTTTACTCTTTTTTATATGTATAATAAAAAAAATAGTTTAGGTGCGGAGCAAAAATGGTTAATGGTTTGTCTCACAGAAGGAATTTTTATGCATAAACATAAAGTTTCCTAGTTGCAGAGTGTGCTTTTAACACAATGTCAATTACGAAAGAACACGCCTCAACTTAATTGTTACAGATGTAAAATTCATGGCGTGTAATTGACACGACACGACGCGACGCGACGCGACCGGTCGCACAGGTAGAACGACATATATCGCATCTGTAGTGGAAATAGGCGAATTGAAATACAGAGTGTCCGAAACGAAACGCCCTAATTAGAAACACTTATAACGAACATAATAAAAACCAAGACAATTTTGTTATGTGTTACATGGCAGCTTAGCTTTGGAAATTTAAATTATGTACTGTATTAGCAAAAGATTTTGTTTCAGTTACTGAAAATCTAAAAAATTGAAAAATCGCAACGAATGCTGAAAAAGCGCAAACCGTGTGGTGGTACACAGAATTGAGCTCCATTATTGCAGTTCAACGACGTTTTCGTGCAGAGTATCAAAGAGACCCTCTCGATGCCAAGAGAATTAAGGCGTGGAAAGCAGCGTTTCTAGATACAGCATCTTTTGCTAAGAGACATGGTGGTGGTCCATCACGAAATCAGAGGAGAACGTTCAGCGCATTTCAGATACATTTGCAAGATGTCCTAGGAAATACGTTCGTATGGCGTCATGTGAGCTTGCTCTCCCGAAATCAACTGTCCACGATGTGTTCAAGTTTATTCATATAAATTACAATTGTTACACGAGGTGAAACCTGACGATAAACCAAAACGAGAAACGTTTGCCGAAGACTTTCTTCAGCGCATCGAGATAGACAACAACTTTTTAGTCAAGGTTATGTTTTCTGATGAGTCAACATTTCACCTCAGTGGTAAGGTCAACAAACACAACGTGCGAATGTGGGGTAGTGAACATCCTCGAGAAGTCGTGGAGTATCAACAAGATAGCCCCAAGGTCAACGTTTGGTGTGGCCTAATGGAGGATGAAGTTATTGGATCTTTTTTCTTTGCAGAGGCAACTATCACTGGTCACACATATCTTGACATGTTAGTGAATTTTGTGTTCACTCAGACAAGATATTCACACCCAAACCTGCTCTTCCAGCAGGATGGAGCACCTCCACACTGGCATTTGGAAGTCCGGACCACATTGAATGACGAATTCCACAAAGATGGATAGGCAGAAGTGGTCCAATTCTCTGGCCACCCCGGTCGCTTGACATTCTCCTGGATGTCTTCCTGTGGGGGGTACATTAAGGACAAGGTGTATTCTATCAAAGTGACAACTCTGGAAAACCTTCGCGAAAGGAATAGAGTTGCTATTGAGACAGTTACGCCATAGATACTACAGGTTACCTGGAGAGAAATTGAGTATCGACTAGACATCCTTCGTGCCACTCATGGGGCACATGTAGAAATGCTGTGATTGCACAGACAAAACTTCATGACTATGTGTATTCATTGTTGTATCAATCTTCTTAACACATCGAATACATGTAGTATTACTGACAGTTCAAATTAGGGCGTTTCGTCTCGGACACGCTGTATTTAGTAGTCCCGTAATTATTGATATGAATATAGTAATAATTTCTTTAGCTAGTAAAGTAATCGTGCACATCACTGTTAGCCTACATCTAAATAAGTAAGGAAGTAAGGAAAGATAAGAAAAGAGAAAAGGTTTATAAATAAATAAACCATATTACATAGTTAATGTCTCTTGTTCTGAGAAAAATTGTAAGAGAATCTCTGGGTTCAATTATAAATATCGAATGAAAGAACGGTGGAAATTACAATAATAAAAAAGTCACAGTAAAAAAAAAACAAAATTATTTACACTGACTACTTGTTTCACGAGTCTCTGCACATTACGAGTGACTGTAAACATTAAAAGAAAAATTCCTCCTTCTTTCTGATAAAATACTTTATCTCCTTTTCTAATGAAGTGCTCGCTACCAAATCTTTCTATTAGAGCATTGATCTCCAAGCGCCTAGCTTTGTTTTGTTTTGGTATGTTCACTGAACAGCGGACCTGAACAGGGTACACCGCGCTATACTCCATGCATACCTACACTGGTGCGGTTTGCTTGGAGGCTATAGATAACTGAACGCAGGGCTCTAGTGATCAGTTCGTCTGTTCTTAAATTGATATCAAAATCTTCATTATGCTTCGTACGTCCTCTAAATCACGCCACTATGAAAAAGAGTCTCGACTAAAATCGACAACACGTATCTTTCGGTTTAGTTGTTTCAAAGACTGGAAATAGACACAAGTATAAGTACAGTACACTTAAAGTAAAATGAACTTTATGGTCAGTCCCAGGCATTGTGGAGTAGAAAGACGAAACAAGACTTCTGCGCAAGTGGTATGTGGGAGGAATAGAGCCAATGACTGCTTTTGGGCAGGTATTGCTTCAACGAAGCGACCAATCGCTTCTAGGAGGAGATAATTTCTATGTGAATTCTACTCTACCTTCTACCATGAGCATCTTACTCCTTAGCGGATTCGAGCTGATGCTGCCCGCAATATACTCCGGCACAGATAGACTCCGCCCCCATATGCGCGAAGTTACTCCACAGAATCCTGGGACTTACCATAGGACCCCTTGGCTTAACTAAATGGACTCGCCTGTCCCACGCGCACATCTCCGGCGACTGTCAGGACTAAATATTCGTACTGTAACTTCAAGTACAGCAGACAGTGATAAGGATGAATAAAGACTCATATTATGGTCATCAATGTATAGAGTAAAATCATTTTACTGTTCTTTGTAATATTAAACATTTCATGTCGAAAAAAAATTACAGTTAACAATTTTATCTGTTGTCAAAACATTGAATGGAAAAAAGATAACATTTCAACAACATTTAATTATTAATAATTATTAAACAAATAATTATGTGACTTTTCGATTGTTTGAGTGAACACTTAATGACTAGATCTACAATTGCCTAATAGTAACTTTTCCAATAAAACCTTTAGCTTTTCCTGTAAACTTACATTTTTGTTTTCCCACAAACTAGAGAAGTAGGAATGTTATCCTTACCCGTTCAATTAAACTTTTTGTTATTACCTGAAAGTCTAATTCTAGTCACACTATTGTGAGAACATAAGGATGAAAGCCTTAATTTGTTCTGAACATAAGGAATCACATTGGAAATGGAAAATATAACATATTTTTTATTGTTTTCAATTTATCTGTTGGATTATTTTATAGATTGCTTATCTCATTCATTTTCTTCCTTTCTATATTCAAACATTAACCTCCTCTTATTCCTTTATCTGTATGGCCTTTTACTTCTTCTTCTTCTTCTTCTTCTTCTTCTTCTTCTTCTTCTTCTTCTTCTTCTTCATGCATTAAGCCCTACAAAGGCTTGTTGCGCGCTCCAAATTATTAGTTCATTGGTCTTTCCATCGTCTTTTTGGTCTTCCTATGTTTCGTTTCCCTTCTGGTATATAATTTAATATTTTCTTTGGGTATCTTCTCTCATCCATTCTGTCTACGTGATCTAGCCATTTTTGTCTATGATGGTCTATTCCTTCATTTAGGCTAAAAATCTGTAATTGATTTCTTATGTCTTCATTTCTGATTCTGTCCCTTTTAGTGACTCCCAGAACTGATCTTAAAAACCTCATTTCTGCTGCCTGTAGTCTACTTTTATCTCTACTTGTTATTGTCCAAGTTTCACTACTATATAAAGCTGCAGGAACTGCCATAGTTTTATAAAATTTTATCATCGTATCTTTTCTTACTTTATTTTTTTAAAGTTCTTTTAATTGTTCCGCATATTTTTGAAAACATTTCAACTTTATTTCCAATATCTACCTCTTTAATATATGATATTGATGATCCTAGAAATTTAAATGTATTTACTTGTTCAATTATATTATTGTCTAATACAAGTTTACATCTTAGCGGATGAGTTCCTTGAAATGCCATAGCTTTGGTTTTATTTTTTGATATATCAAAATTGTAATTAATAATTATTTTATGGAGTTCAAATAATGCTCTTTGTAGTGTGTCTTCATTGTCAGAAATTATTACTTGGTCATCTGCATATTGGAGTGTCATTATAAAATTCTTCCTATTATAATCAGAGGATATATTTAAAATGTTTAGCCGCTGTTTCCATTCTCGGATTGCGTTGTCTAGGTTTAAATTAAATAAAGTGGGTGATGTACAGCACCCTTGTCTTAGTCCGGTGTTAATACTTGTTTTTTTAAATTTCCACCTCTTTCTTTTACACATATAGTTGTACCTTTGTATATTTATTTAAATGTTTCAGTAATATGATTTGGCATACCTCTGTTAACCATTATTTCCCATAATTTGTTTCTTTTCACTTTATCAAAGGCTTTTATGAAATCTATGAATATAATATATGTTGGACAATTAAATTCTCTCCTTTTTTCTATTATTTGTTTTATAGTGAAAATGTAATCAGTGCATGACCTTCCTATTCGGAAACCTGTTTGTTCTTCTAATAAAACTGTTTCAATAATGTTGCGAAGCCTTTGGTTTAGAATTTTTGTATATAGCTTGTAAACACTATTTAACAAGCTAATCCCTCTGTAGTTTTCCGGTTTAGTTTTATCACCTTTTTTAAATATTGGTACAATTAATGAAGTTTTCCATTCTTCTGGTATTTTCTTTTGTTGCCAGCATTGATTTAAAATGTTTAGCAATCTAAACTTCATTCCATCAGGTATATATTTCAATAGTTCTGTATTTATTCCATCCTGTCCCGGAGCTTTCTTATTTTTAGAGTTCTTTATAGCTTGTTCTAATTCCCAAAATTCTAAATTATCTATTTCAGTTTTGACTCTTATCTCAGGTGTGTCTAATTCTATTTCTTCTTCATATTCATTAGTCCATAAATTTTTACAATATTCAAGCCATAAGTTGTAGTCTAATATTTGTAGATTTGCTATATCTTTTTCATCTTTGTTCAAATGTTTCATTATTTTATAGGCCGTTCTTTGTCTTCCGTGTATATCATTTTCTATATTAGAGATATATTTATCCCAGCTTACATTGTGGGCTTCTCTAATCATTTTTTTTGTATCTTTGCAACAGTTTTTATACATTTCCAAAGCTTGAGGTGTTTTATTTGATTGCCAGGTTAAATATAATAATTTTTTCTTCTTTATTATATTTTCTAATTGTTCATTCCATATGTATAATCCCTTTTTCTTTCTTCGTAATTTCCTTTTCCCTAATACTTCAAAAGCAGCTTTTTCTATTATTTCTTTAAACTTTGACCATTCCAGTTCTATGTGTTCGTTAACAGCATTTTGATCCATATATAATTCTATTCTAGATTTATAAAGTGTTCTTATTGATTCCTCGTTTAGTAAATTGGTTTTCCATCTTGTATCTTCTATTTCATTTCTTGTACGATTTAATTTGTACCATCTTGTTTTAAGGTCCACCTTTCCTCTCACAAGGAAGTGATCAGTGCTAATGTCACAACTTCGTAGAACTCTTACATCTCTGAACAGTTTGGATAGTTTTTCGTTAGCAATAAAATAGTCAATAATAGATCTTAATCCTCTTGCAGACCATGTATATTTATGTATCTCTTTGTGTTTAAAGAATGTATTTTCTATTCTCATTTTATTGAAACTTACAAAGTCTCTTAACATTTTCCCATTCTGATTTAGTGTTGGTTCTCCATTTATTCCTATAATGTCTTTAACAGGTGTATTTTCTATTCTTGCATTCAGGTCACCACCGATAACTATATAGTCGTTCTTATTTATTCCATCTAGTAATGCTTGTAACTCATTATAAAATATATCCGTCTCTTCTTTCCTGCCTTCGTCGGGTGAGTAAACACCTACTACTGTTAAATATCCCCTCTCTATTTTAAAACGACATGTTATTATACGTTCGTTTTGCCAGTTATAAGATTGTACTCTTCGTTTCCATTTTGAATTCATTATAATGGCCACCCATGCAGATGCATGTTTTTCGATGGGTAATCCACTGTATATCATTGTATAACTATCTATATCACAACTTCCTTTTTGTTTCTTCTTGGTTTCTGATAATATGGCTATATCGATATGTTTATCTTTTAATTCTTGAATTAATTCTGTCTGTTTCTGGGCTAGTCCACGTAGATTCCAAGTTGCTAAATTTAGATGTTCCGATATACCAAATCGTTTATCCTTGTTTCGTTTAGCTATGGTTGTCTTCAGTGTATCCGTCCGATTTACCTTAATTTGGAGCTGATCAGTAATTGAATAATCCCCTGGCCGCGGTACGAACGCTGCGCAGGTTAAGCTTAGTGATGGGGCTGCCATCTTACTGCCTCCAAGCCTTCAGGATACGTTCTTTGGAGTATCATCCTAGATGCGTTGCTTCCACTACAGCTTCCGAGTCGCATCCACCCGTTGTGAGTCTATCTTAGCTTCCCCTCTCCTCTTTCCACCCAGTAAGCTAGTGAACTAGACTTCACTGGTATGGCCGTCTGGTTCATTGGGTACTGAGCCCTTCTACCACGGCAAGGTGAGACTCCCAGAAGGGGGCCTTTTACTTTTCTAATTATATTTTAGACCTTTATTAAAATATTTGGTGGGCCTTTTACTTTTCTAATTATATTTTAGACCTTTATTAAAATATTTGGTGAGTTAATGTAACTAGAATCGAACTTGGCTCCTCTAGATCTGCAGCTAGCAAACCACTATATAGCGGATATAGGATTTAAATAAATAATCATCGGGAGCGGCATCATTATCACGAAGGGTTACGAACCCGACGCAGATAAACAAATAGATACTTTCAATTATTACAGAGGTGGGCATGAATACAGAGGGGCCTATTAAAACGTAAAAATTGTTACCACTACCCTTCACTGGATTTTTTCCCTTTGAATGGCAAAAAAATAAAAGAGACAATTTTGCGATTATTTAATTCAAATCCCATTTTATATCCTCGGGGCTGGAACAGAATTGGAAATTAAGCACCGCGGAAACATATACATTAACGGTTGGTACATATTTAACCTTAGGGCAGGCAGAATCACAATGGGGGAAAGCTGTTTTGGGTGTAGAATACATACATTCACATTTCTCGGAATTACACAAAAACAAACAAATGCCAATCTCACATCCAGTCTAATTGGCACTACGAGAGATCAACGAAACAAGTTTTATTCGCGTTCGAAGCTTTGAAATTAGCCGACATTGTTCAAAGCGTCACAGACAGATGCTGTTTCATTAAGGCGAGGGTGCTGTCCAGCTCTACGAGTTGTGGCCATCAAGTACATAGAATATCGCCTAGCTATGGGTTCTCGACAGTTTACTCTTGCTATAAATATGTAATACAGCTACACCGGCGGCCAAACTACTTGGGGTATGAGGTGACGCATAATGCTGCCATGTATGGTACCATAGATAGGAAACAGAAAGTTGAAATCAATACAACTATGAAATCTACATCGACATGGGGAACTATTAATAATGGAATTCCTCAAGGATCAATATTAGGTCCCCTACTTTTTATAGTGTTTATAAATGATCTTGCCCCCCTTATAAAAGATGTAGGTCATCCCATATTATTTGCAGATGACACAAGTATAGTAATTACAGCCAATAACTCCAACACATTCCAATCTTCAACAGAGGAAATTCTCTTCAAAATATGTGACTGGTTCTCAGTCAATAAATTAGTATTAAATTGTAACAAAACTAACACAATTCAATTTAAATCCTGTCCAAATTCAACGTCGCAAATTTCTAGCGCAATAATTAATAATAGATCCCTATTAGAAACAACAACAACCAAATTTCTTGGCTTAAAAATCGATAATGTGTTAAATTGGAAAAATCATATTAAGGAAATTACCCCCAAACTAAATTCAGCTTGTTTTGCTATTAGATCTATGCAAAAGATAGTAAATATCAATACCTTAAAAACAATATACTTTGCATACTTCCACTCGGTAATGAGTTTTGGAATAATATTTTGGGGAAATTCCACAGATAGTAACAATATATTTCTATCACAAAAAAGAGTAATTAGAATAATAGTAGGTGCGAAATCTAGGGAGTCGTGTAGGACTATTTTCAAAAACTACAAATAATGCCCATGGCTTGTCAGTATATCTTTTCATTAATAGTCTTCCTCGTATGTAATCGTGAAAACTTTGTTACTAATTCAACAGTTCATAGCATAAATACACGTCAAAAAATGACTTTCATACTCCATCGGCAAGTCTATCGTGCTATCAAAAAGGAGTGCGTTATATGGCAGTAAAAATTTTTAATAGCCTCCCTATCGATATAAAAAATGGAACTCAAAACATAAAATTATTTAGGGCCAAATTAAAGAAGTACCTAATTTCTCATGCCTTCTATTCTGTAGGTGAATTCATGACATTCAATAACACTTCATGAAATTGATACTAAAACTATGTGTTGTACTAGTAGACTATATTGTAAATCTCGTCTGTATATATTTCATCTAGACTGTGACTATAAATTAAGATTTTATAATAGTATTAAGTTTTTTGACTTGTTCCATATTCTAGCTGTAAGCATGTATGAATACCATGGAATGTTAATAAATACAATACAATATAATACAACGTAGGTAGAAACATATTCTATCTCTGCAGGAACAACGCTGTTCTTATTTTCTTTACCAACTTTTAAAATTTTTGTTATTTTGATATGAGGGTTATTCAAAATTCACTACTGATCTCCAAGTCCTCTAATGCTGCCCTTACACGGTCAGTAATACTGATCAGTAGGCTTGAGAATTGTTTGTTAAAATATGTATATGATAACGTTATGCAAATTTGTGTTCTTTTGTTTTGTGTGTTTTTGGAAAATATAATTTCAATTAATGCTCTGCCATAAATGTTGTAACTAAAACCTTTAAGCTTATAAATTGAATTAATCTACTTCATATGAATTGTACTATTTTGAATAGTTTAACGAAAATAAGTTTGTGCGAGATCGTGCGTATTTGCTTGTTTTCCGCACAGAACCAATACGCGGTAAGTGTGAAATACCACATTCAGTATTCCCAACGTAACACACATAACAATTTCCCTCTTCTTACCGCTTAAGCGCGACATTCATTTTACTGCTTTAGGCTTTTAACATATTATTTTTAGAGACGTTTAACATAGTAATAATTATAAATTGGAAACTTACCACTGCAATTTCACCTAAATTGCAATGTTAATTATTGTTTTTAAATATTTGCAAAAATTAAGTAAAGTCTACTACTCCATGAAACTTATTCCATTCCTGATACAAGTAACATTAAGGAAGCCGTGAAAAAATCAACAAGATTCCAGATGCCGATGTTATTACTGCAATATGTTATATAAATAATATTGTTAAAATATTAAAATGAAAAATAAATCATTACATAACCTTACCGTTTCTTTTAAGTTCGCATTTATAGAATGGGGGAAAAAAAAGACAGACGTATATCACGGCTGCTGGAGTATAGTAAACACAGTAAACATTTTATAGCAACAATGTTGAAGAAAGATATTTTGGTTTTCCGAAGTTGCCGTCATTAAACAGAAACCAACATGGAGATTTCATTGCAACTAATTAGAAATTCGTCTTTCAGGTAACTTATGTAATAAACGATCTTCGCACAAAATAATGTACGATACACGAGCGGTATGTTTGTTTTCATGTTCTCGGAAATTAAAAAAGCTCAACTACGTTTCGCTTTTTCAACCTTTTCCTCGACCATGAAAACGTCAACATACCGCTCTTGTAACGTATATTACTATTGTAAATTGAACTAATTTGATTGTATATGTTTGTATAGTTTTGGCTGGTGAATTGTATATGCTTTTAAAATTAATACTAGTCTGTATAGCTCTACTGATGAATTGTATATGCTGTAAATTGAATGGTAGTCTGCATAGTAAGTAATTGATGAATTGTATATGTAGTCTTCATAGCTCAACTGATGAATTGTTTATGTTTATAAATTTAATTAATCTACTTGATATTAATTGCACAAATTTGTATAGCTTAGTGAAAGTATGCTTGTAAATTGAATTAATCTGCTTACTTTGTATTGTTGTATAGTTGTTTGTATAGTTTTGGCCGATGAATTGTATATGCTTTAAATTGAACAGTAATCTGTATAGCTCTATTGATAAATTGTTTGTGTTTGCAATTTGAAGTAGTTTGCATGATATGTATTATCAATTTCTATATATCACAACTGATTGGAATTGTTTATGCATTAAATTTAATTAACTTACTTGTTTTGTATTATACATATAGCTCAACTGATGAATGATCGTTTGCGTTCGTAAATTTAATAATCTGATTGGCTAAGTACTGTATATTTTTAGTAGAGCCATCGATGTAGCTCAGTCGGCAGACTCGCTGGGCTGCTGATCCGGAGCTGCGTTCGGGCTTGGAGTTGGATCCCCCTTTGGTCTTATTGAATGCTTTCTTCCGAGGTTTTCCCCAGCCGTGGGACTGAAGCCGGATGGTCTATGGCGAGTACTCGGCATCACTTCATTTCACCCCTTTGATTCGATTACCTGGTTGGGTTTTTCCGAGGTTTTCCCCAACCAGAAGGCAAATGCCGGGTAACCTTTTGGCGAATCCTCGGACCTCACCTCATCTCACTACATCTCGCCAAAATATTGTAAAAAATTGCACAAAATTGTAAAAATTGAAGAAAATTACTGAATTGTAAAACTGTAAAGATAGTAAAATATTGTAAAAATTTGTAAAAATTGTAATTATAATATTGTAAAATTTTGACTTGTTCCACATCTTAAAGCTTCATTGCTCATGTAAGATCTATGGAATATAATAAATGAATGAATGAATGAATGAATGAATGAATGAATGAATGAATGAATGAATGAATGAATGAATGAATGTATCCCTAGACTTCATCGTACGGCTTGTTTACGTTTTCACTGTGCCTAAACGAGACGCTCTACTGTACCACGATGGACGGTTGATTTGACATCTTGCAAACACAGGAGACGCCACATTTTTCGAAGAGGAGATTATAATGAGAGTGGAATTGTAAAAATATGCGTGTAATGTCAACGGGAAAACTGGCGAATCTCGAGAAAAGTCCTCATAACCTCATATTTTCCTGCCATAAATGCAAACCTTCCATCGCCGAGATTTCAACTTCAATCCCCGATAGTTGTGAGCCAGCGATCTGTCCATAGAACTACAAAGCGGCTTAACTCTGTCTTAAAGTTTAGTTGTCCCCTTTGTTATGGATGGATGAAAGTTTACATAATAATGTGGCTTTATTTCGTTCCCTTCAACTGTCTGCATTAACATTAGTGATATGTACGCGTACGTGAACAAATACGCGGCATATTTATGAAGCAATATTACTCCCTCCGTTCTAAAATATGTTACAGTAACAAAGAAAACAAGTTCGATTATTGCGAATGCGTGCACGAAATGTTTCGCGGTGCGGTATTCTGTTCAGTAATGAAGAGACTATCAGAGAGTGCAGTAGTGAATGTTTCTAGTCTTCTGTAGTGCAACAAACTATAATATTTAAATAGTTCATTATGAACAGAAATCAAATGGACACCTGTTGTGGTGTTCCTGCTGCAGAAAATGTAACACCAACCAGTCAATTTTGCATAGAACATCTAAGGCACAACAGCTGTATAAAAACGGGTTGTAATTTATTGCAGTTTTTATTTTAATTTGCCTCTCTCAAAACAATGTTTGTTTTATTTTTCTTTTATTAATTTGACATCACACAGAATGAAATGTACTTTATTTATTATTTTTTTCTTAAGTTGATTTATTAAAAAAATAACTATCTAGAAGATGTATTGAGGTTACATTATATTACTGAGAACTTTAACAAATGAATATCATATCTCTAAACGAAATAAATTATATCTTTCTATACCATATTTTTTTTACAAAGGGAGTACAATATTTATATTATTTAAAAAAAACACAATCATATCACCAATGGGTAAAATATGTGAACACCTTTTCATGTTAATTTGATAATATTAATAATATCCATCCTCTTCAATAACATACTCTATAATCGAAGTTACAATTCTCACATTTTTAGATCACAAAGAAATGTTTCTTATGTGCAATTCATGAAAGTAAAGTGTCTTCTTGTCTAAATTATTTAATATTTTTGTCACTTTTAAATCGTAATGCAAGAGAACAAATTATAACCAAGAAGTATCATTTATATGACACCAATTTCTTGTGACGTGAGGTTGTAAGTGTGATACCTTATCCTTCACTGGAGAGATATTCTGCGCATTTAAATTCCCGGGGTTATTGTCACAAGCTCTGCCATTAGGTGTTTGTCCTAGTCTCCTCTCGTGATATGCACAGACTACATTGATGCTATTCTTGTTTCCAACAACCACAGAAAAAAAAAATCTGCATACATAAACAATTTTAACTACCATGTGTCACACTTCTCTGTCAAGAGAAAAAATCAACAAAGCAACTAATTAAACATACAGTACGAGTATGTGGCTCAACTATCAGCTGTTGCTACTGAGGTTTAGAGCGACCATGTTTACAACGGAAACCATGCGTGTGGAGTTTGTTTTGTTCATATGTCTGAATAATAAACAGTACCAAAATGAAGAAGATACAAACTGTACAATTTCAATATCATTATAATCAGAGTGGCAATGAGAGAGCAGATACTATTTTGAAAGGATCTAGGACACTTATTGTTAGCCCAGGACGAATTGTACATGATTTATTAATTTTTCCTTATTATTATACATAATAAAACATTTCACCAGTCGACATGGTTGGCGAGTTCGTATAGCGCTGGCCTTCTATGCCCAAGGTTGCGGGTTCGATCCCGGGCCAGGTCGATGGCATTTAAGTGTGCATAAATGCGACAGGCTCATGTCAGTAGATTTACTGGCATGTAAAAGAACTCCTGCGGGACAAAATTCCAGCACATCCGGCGATGCTGATATAAACTCTGCAGTTACGAGCGTCGTTAAATAAAACATAACATTTTTTTACATTTCACTTCTATACTGTTTTCGCTGCAAGAAAAATCCTAATGTAAACAAAAGCACGTGGCTGCCATACCCGTGATTGGCTCCCAGTCGAAAAACTCACACGACGCAGGAAAATATAGTCCGTATTTGGAAACTATCATCTTGTATTACTGTATTTGAAAATAAAAAATTGAATTCTAGTTGTGAATTACAATGAAACATATAACTTCACTCATATACTTAAAACGACATGTAAAAGAAAAGCTACTTTTATATTTTGTTACGTACTATGAACGCGGATGAATACCAACAGTAATACCGAGGTAGTCTGTTCTTGTAACAAGCTGACGTCACTTGAGCTCGTAGTTGTTCACATAAGCACGTGGTACTGAAGTATGGCTTCTGCATCCTCGGTGTGTTTGGTTATTAAACATAAGAGTGGAAACCCTCTCAAAAGCGGAGAAAAACAAGTAGTCTTAAATGTATGTAATAAGTTATGTGAGTTTTAATTAGAGTAATATAAAGTAAATGTTTCCTAAGCGAACCAATGCATAGTAGTGAGGTTAGGCCTACTTGATCTAAATGAGGGGTTGGAAAGCAATGGTGGATTGTTAATGTTTAGGTGAAGAGTTTGGACTTTTTCCATTGCTGGTTGTCACAATCAAAAAATTAAGACACAACGTTTCGAAGGGTGGTTCTCCCTTCGTCTTCAGGTGGAAGGAAGGAAGGAGAGAAGAGAAAAACCTACTGTTGGGATCGTTACGTACAGCTATTCTGTATGACTGAACTAATGGAAAAAGTCCAAACTCCTCACCTAAACATTAGGCCTACTTGACGAGTAACGGGAAATGTTTAACATGAAACAGGATGTACAACAGTAGGCGGATACATGTACTGAGAATCTATGGCGCCAAACAGCGGCCAAAGAAGCCTCACTTCAGTCACGTGCTATTGTTTATATTAGGATTTTTCTTACAGCGAAAAGATTATACTTTCCTTGCGAAACTTCAATAGGGATGTGACAATATAGTACACAAAAGATCTGTATAGACATTATCAACTGGAACGTGTCTGTGTATCCAATGCATATCCACTTCATTCACGAGATTTTGGTTCTGCATATTGGGGATA
The DNA here is from genome assembly GCF_040183065.1 of Periplaneta americana. Taxonomy (NCBI): domain Eukaryota; kingdom Metazoa; phylum Arthropoda; class Insecta; order Blattodea; family Blattidae; genus Periplaneta; species Periplaneta americana. The sequence goes on along the minus strand of NC_091127.1, from coordinate 71,879,136 downwards.
GATGGTAGAACTTTGATTCATTTTCAAGTTGCACACCACTTAGGCGGGTCGCAGAGTGCATGTGTAGTATCTGCAGTGAGTTATTCAACTGAAACATTGATTTTGTTATTTCAGTTTTTAAAATAATTAAACTGAAATAACGTTGATGAAACGTAGGTGGAGCGGAGAAAAGTTGTATCCGGCACCGGGATTCGAACCCGGGTTTTCAACTCTACGTGCTGACTAACCCACACCAGATTCCAATTCCGATGCCGGATTGAATCCTCTCAGTTTAAGCTCCACCTTTTAGTTTCCCTTTAGTGGCCAACCCTCATACACTGTGTTACAGATGTGTGACAGTGGCACAATGTCCAACACACTAATGTGCAGAGATGCACTCATTACGAGTGACTACCACCGATCCTTAATCATATAACGTAGAATTCCTGCACGGAAATATCATACGTACTTCGGTACATCGCAATAATATGAATTAACGTTGTCGTTAACAATCGAGAGTTTGTTGGCATATAGTGGATCAAAATTCAATTAGATTATTACTGGGTATAATTTAAAGGTATTAGTTTTAAATTCGACATCTCCACGCGGTCTACTTAAATGTAAGCTGTGAATTGAACTGAATTTAAGGAGGGGACAGTATGACCCAGTACTGTGATCTATAACATTCTTTTGTCGGTCATTTAACGACGCTGTATAAACTAAAGGGTTATTTACCGTCGATGGAATTTGTGATAACGAGATGGTATTTACTATATGGGGTCGAGAATTCGCCACGGATTACCTGACATTCGCCAAACAGTCAGACATGTTAACCGTTACTCGATAGAGGTGGACGTAATGTCCACGTCACCGAGTCCATGTTACTAATTTGTCTTTAGAAAATGGTATTTTGGATAAAACCAGTCAATAGTGCCATTCCTACTCATCGTGTCAATATTCTGTTTGCTACCCAGCTAGCAAGTACTTTTCTCTTATCCGTTTTACTACTTCATATTTTGTCGGATTAAGACTGGAAAATAGCCTAGTACAATTTCTTATGGTTGGGGTTACGCTCACTATTTGATTGCATTGTTGATTGCATTTCCTTCTCCCTTTATTGCAAGTTCCTTTATTACTCTAGAGCATTCCTGCACAAACAGCGCTCAACGAGCGCGCGCGCTCCTTCGGAGCGGGAGAGTCCTGTTTACCGCTCGCCGAAACGGAGAGGAAGATACGTCTGAATGACATAGACTTCCTATAGGTAGAGGAGAAGGAAACGACCACTCAGTTATCTAGTGGAGTGCAGTGTGTAGGCCTATTCTCAGTAACTGTTTCACGTTGCTTACCTACTGCTACAGTACAGTATGGAGGAATTTAAAAGAGGGAACATAACATTTAACGATTTACAGCTCGAACTTATTTTTTATTAGGTTATTTTACGACGCTGTATCAACATCTAGGTTTTTCAGCGTCTGAATGATGTGAAGGCGATAATGCCGGTGAAATGAGTACGGGGTCCAGCACAGAAAGTTACCCAGCATTTGCTCGAATTGGGTTGAGGGAAAACCCCGGAAAAAACCTCAACCAGGTAACTTGCCCCGACCGGGGCAGCCAGACGCGCTGACCGTTACTTCACAGGTGTGGACTCGAACTTATTGATCTTTAATGTGGCCTAAAGGCTAAAGATCGTTTGAATAATACTACTAGCCTGGTTGAGTTTTACAAGACTAAACCTTAGCAATAATATCCACGACTATACAGGCTGGCTGTGAAAATGATTGCTATGTTTGGCTCAACACTTATATTTGTGAGCAACTGCTTTCTATATTAAACTTTAATAAAGGCAGACACTGAACATCTGTAACTGATGTTTCATTACGATCTGTAGGCTACTGTTCCTTTCAGCTGTCAACAGCATAAAACCTCGTTTTGATGTACTGATAAATAAAAATATAACAAAATAATATTGTCTATTTAAGTAGCTATAGAATATCTATTATTTCTGTAATATAAACATTTCTTTATTAATGAATAATAGTCCAAGATAGGTTTGCAAACACTGAACGGGAATTCATTTCATAAACACTCGTGATAGTACTTCCTTTTGTGTATATTTTGTACGAGATCACCCCTTCTTCTAGTCCACCCTTGTACAGAGCGCAGCTAATATCTGCATTCCGCTCATGAGCTGTGAGCCGGGTCGGAGAGCGTAAACCTTGTGCAGGCCTGCTCTGGAATATTTAATAATATTTGATATATATAATATTTAATAAATATATAATATAATAACATATTTAATATGTTTAATTGCAAAAGTAAGAAAATTATTTATTTTTGCTCTTGCTATTTTCTTACATAAGTTTATAATTAGTTTGCTTAATTTCTTATGTACAAAGTGGGCACAAAGTCCCGTTACCCCCATAAATATCTCAAATATACACACTGTTTATGTAATTCTGATCATAATGCAGATATATATCAACTTTATACCAACTGTGTGTCATAAGTGTCCAAAGGGTCAGTATGTCCCTCATCATTCTCCTCACACAAAATGAGTCGCCAGGTTCCGTGTGACATTCGTCTCAGCATTGCTAGTGAAATAATCTGTTAGAAAGCGCGTCTTACGTCATCCTTCAATTGATCAATGATGTCGTACCATTCCTGTGCAGCAACGCTCTTGATGAAACCCCAAAGCGCATTTTCACAGGTTTCCATAACGCTGGTTTGGCCGTGGATTACTCATCTTATCAGCTTCTCTCGACTGGCCACCTCGGAGCCCTGACCTCATCACCTGTGACAATGCGCTGTGGAGTTTCATCAAGTGCATTGTTATACGGAACGGTACGGCACCATTTATCAACTGACGGACGCTTTATGACGAGCTTTCCAACAGATTACACCAGCAATGCTGAGGCGAATGTTATACCGAACCTGGCGACACATTTTTTTGTGTGAGAAGAATGAAGGGGGACATACCGACTCTCTCGACACTTTGGACACGCAGTTAGTGTAAAGTGGATGTATTTTTGCATTATGATCGGAATTATCTAAATACTGTAGTGTATATTTGAGGTATTTATAGGAGGTAACGGGTCTTTGTGCCCACCATGTGAAAGCCCTTAGCGGCAATAGTAGTAGTGGTAGTGGTGTTGTTTCTAAGGACTGGAATGAATTTCCGTACTTCAACTAATATTGCATCCTTAGTTTGTTATTTATTTAATTCAGTATAAATTAATTGTTATTGCTGAGCTCTACGGGTGATAAGCAACAAACAATGCAACTTGAAAGCGGCCCTTCTTGAAAGAGTGCGAATCGAATATTTTCTCCAGGGATGTCTTAAAATTTTAATATTGTCCATAAAAATAAAATGTACATTGTTGGCCTACCCGTGTTGTTGTCGCACTCAACTAACATAAAAAGAAGAAAGGATAATCGTTAGTGTAATTCCGGGTTAGATGGCCATACTTTTCTAAATCACATAGAACATGATAACTGTTTGGTAAAGAAATACGAAACAAAGCAAATACGTTCCTTCAAGATTATATTTCACCACTACAGTGTCTCAGGGCGCATAGAATTCACTGATGTAATAAAAAACACGTTTGAAATATAATAAGCCACTGGCCATCTCTCCCTTTTTTACGAGAGAAATGGCCATACCGCGTAATAAAAACTGGCAGCAGTGAAGAGAACAAAAACATTTAAATAGAATGTTTAAAAATGCCTTACATCTTTAATAATATTTCCAGGAATTTTCCTCACAAAATTCAGTATTTTCCTATTGTTATTTAAGGAGGTGTAAAATTATTGCTTGTTCACAAAATCACGAACGGCTACAAAACACGGAAATAATAACCTTACTTTTTCGCAGATCCAACAATCACTTCGTTTAATTAACATCTGGCGGCAAACCGATTTTCATTCGAAACAGATGATTAGAATAAAAGTGAGAGCGGTTGGCCTACTCACCCGAATGGCTATCTCCTCCGGAATTACCCTATGTGTTTCTTAAATGTAATATTATCTACAATCATTATAATAATACTTACTTACTGGCTTTTGAGGAACCCGGAGGTTTATTGCCGCCCTCACATAAGCCCGCCATTGGTCCCTATCCTGAGCTAGATTAATCCATTCTCTATCATCATATCCCACCTCCCTCAAATCCATTTTAATATTATCTTCCCATCTACGTCTCGGCCTCCCTAAAGGTCTTTTTCCCTCCAGCCTCCCAACTAACACTCTATATGCATTTCTGGATTCGCCCATACGTGCTACATGCCCTGCCCATCTAAAACGTCTGGATTTAATGTTCCTAATTATGTCAGGTGAAGAATACAATACGTGCAGTTCTGTGTTGTGTAACTTTCTCCATTCTCCTGTAACTTCATCCCTCTTAGCCCCAAATATTTTCCTAAGCACCTTATTCTCAAACACCCTTAACCTATGTTCTTCTCTCAAAGTGAGAGTCCAAGTTTCACAACCATAAAGAACAACCGGTAATATAACTGCTTTATAAATTCTAACTTTCAGATTTTTTGACAGCAGACTGGATGATAAAAGCTTTTCAACCGAATAATAACACGCATTTTCCATATTTATTCTTTGTTTAAATTCCTCCAGAGTATCATTTATATTTGTTACTCTTGCTCCCTGGTATTTGAATTTTTCCACCTTCAAAGGAGAAATTTCCAATTTTTATATTTCCATTTCGTACAATATTCTCGTCACGAGACATAATCATATACTTTGTCTTTTCGGGATTTACTTCCAAACCTATCTCTTTACTTGCTTCAAGTAAAATTCCCGTGTTTTCCCTAATCGTTTGTGGATTTTCTCCTAACATATTCACGTCATCCGCATAGACAAGAAGCTGATGTAACCCGTTCAATTCTAAACCCTCTCTGTTATCCTGGACTTCCCTAATGGCATACTCTAGAGCAAAGTTAAAAAGTAAAGGTGATAGTGCATCTCCTTGCTTTAGCCCACAGTGAATTGGAAACGCATTCGACAGAAACTGACCTATACGAACTCTGCTGTACGTTTCACTGAGACACATTTTAATTAATCGAACTAGTATCATTATAATAATAGTGACAATATTATAAAAAGAAAACAAATGGAAGACCGAGAAAAGAGATCACATTTTGAATGTGGTTTTGACACTAAATCAAGAGCCCGACTAGCTTTATCGTTACGATTCTTCCTAATTGTGTGTTGCATTAATATATATATATAAAATACGGAAACCACATTAGACACTGAAGGGGATAAATATTGTCCCTAGCAGGAACAAATTAATAACTTTTTTGCAAGGGGCATATTCCCCAGGTGGGGACGATCCTTGCATCCTACCTCAATTCGCTTGTTGGTAGACAAATTTGTAATGCAAACGATGGAACTTGTAAGGAGCGCTTGTTAGTAGTCACATACTTGTACAAACGCTCAAATGGAAAATATTGACCCGACGACGTCAGAGGTTTCTGTGCAGGGATTCAATTTCCCCAGGCATTTGTTGCCGTGCAAACCCCATTGCAGTATGTAAGCATTGCAACCTGTATGAGTTCATACACTCGATGAAGCGACTGAATTTTGCTACCAGACTCCACTAGTCGAACCACAAGAAGCGCGGATCCATGAACGTCAAATGTTTTCAAACTTGCGGTGAACAGAAAATCTACGGGGAAATTGTTATCTACAAAATCCGTTACGTTTTTCAATTTATGATTGATCATCATCATCGAATGCTCTTCGGATTAGGCCGTTGGACCTGTTCCGTCTCCTGGATTCAGCTGGTCCCTCCAACGCTTCTTCGGTCTGCCGATGTTTCTCCTTCCTTTTTGTGTGTAATTTAGGATATTTTGTGGTATTCTTTCTGGGGGCATTCTGATCACATGGTCGTACCAATTTCTTCTGTATGTATCTAAAATTGTAGTTATGTTTTGTATTTTTAATATGTTGTGAATGTCCTCGTTTCTTTGGTGATCAAGAAGTGTATAACCTGCTAGTGGCCTTAAGAGTCACATCTCTGTTGCTTCTAGTCTTCTGATCTGCTGTGAGGTGAGTGTTTCAGAACCATATAATAGTGCTGGTACGATTAGTGTTTTGTAAAATTTTAAAACAGTCTCAGTTCTAACTTTCTTCAACAGTGTTCTTTTAGTAGTGCTTATGAGTTGCTGATATTTAGCCATTTTATTGTCAAAATCCTTAGGGGAAATGTGAGAGAGGTTGCAACCTAAATAATAAAACAAGTTAACTTGTTATAATATTATGATTATCTACAACTATTTTTGATCTGATGGAATTTGACCCAGAGAAAGGTAAAACCTTGGTTTTTTTTGTTGAAATTGTCAAATTATATGTTTTCGAAAGTTTTTCTAATTTGTATATTGCTCTTTGCATATTATCTTCCGAGTCGGCAACTACGATTTGGTCATCTGCAAACAGTAATGTGTCTAAAAGTTGTATCATTTAGCAAATAATGTGTTCAATTGTTCTTTTCATTTCCTGGTCAACTCATCTACATATAAATTAAATAATAGTGGGGATAGTGGACAGCCTTCTTTCACTCCTTGTGTTGTTTTGCTTGAATTTTTGGAGGTTTTATTTTTTATTCTCACACTAATTTCTGTATTTATATACAGATTGATCTTCGTAATATATTCCCTTGGTGGAAAATTTAAATTAAATAGACATAGGCTGGTGAAATAATTGATATATTAATTCATACGATGCATTTGAGTAAAGGAACCGTAATTTCTAATGCGCCGACCTCTCAAAGTATTTCATGGCTATTAGGTAGAGTGCTAGTTCGCTTTTATGTTTAGACTGTCCGAGAGGATTCCATCCCAGCTTCTTCCTTTCGTGCTTTTCAGTTTCGAACTCCCATATCTTGTAATTCTAAAAGATATTTTAATCTAAAACCAAATAAATCACTTAGAGACATTTTTAGTAATTTCAAGATTTTAACCATTACTTCTTTATTGATTTACAAATCAGCGATCTTTTACAATAGCAATAGCGAAATGTTTAAGTTAAACAAAGATGCTCATATGTATTATACAAGGAAAAAAATGAAGTATTTATTGAAAACTACAAGACATAGTTTTATTATTCAAAGTCTTCCGTGGTTTCTGTCAGTTACATTGTAAATAAATTACCATCTGACATATTGTAAATTGTAATATGAAGAGTTTAAAATGATGTTAAAGGGATATTGCATTCACATCATTTTTATTCATGTCAAGAATTTTATTGATTGATATGCCCATTTATATATTGTATGGCAGCTGAAAATAATAAATGATATAATATCGAGGGCATCACACTAGAAAGACGAATCAACAAATGCAGCGTTATTGAAGAATTTAATGGAATTTATTTATGTTTGAAAACAAATGTTTTGAAACTTTAAATGGGCATGAGGGAAGAATAAAAAAATGTATCCTGTTATGGTTACAGGGATAGGAATCGTGATTTTATATTTACTCGTAAATGACGACAATGTAAAGTTGCAGTTTTGTCGATACGTCCTTCTGGTATTACGTCCTCGAGATATGATATGATATGATATGATATGATATGATATGATATATGATATGATATGATATGATATGATATGATATGATATGATATGATATGATATGATATATGATATGATATGATATATGTGATGTGATGTGATATGATATATGATATGATATCGAGTGTTTAGATAAAATGACATCCAACAAAAGAAAATTTTTTTTCAGAAACAGCTATATCGTAATTAAATTTTAGCACATTATTATTAGTTACCTTATATGAAATAATATAAATATAATTGTAAAAAAAAAACATATCTTCACGTTTTGCAACTAAATTTAACTAATTACACTAATTATAGCAAAAAAATTCACGTTTAAAAATGAGGGTTAAGCCTTTTTAACTAAACACCATCGAATCTTAATGTCGTCTATCAACTGATACATTCTTCTGCCCCGAACTCTTCTCCCGTTCATCATTCCTTCCAGTGCATCCTTCAGTAGACAGTTTCTTTTTAACAACCGACCCAGCCAATTCCTTTTCCTCCTTCTGATCAGTTTCAGGATCATTCTTTCTTCATCCATTCTTTCCGACACAGCTTCATTTCTTATTCTGTCTGTCTACTTCACATGCTCCATTCTTCTCCATATTCACATTTGAAATGCATCTAGTCGCTTCTCTTCACTTCGTCGTAATGTCCATGTTTCTTTCCTATATAATGCTACACTCCACAGTTCCTCGCTCAGTTCCTTTTCCAGAGGTCCGCAGAAGGTGCTTCTTTTTCTATTAAAAGCTTCCTTTGCCATTCCTATTCACCTTTTGACTTCCTGGCAGCAGTTCATGTTACTGCTTATAGTACACCCCAAGTATTTAAAGCTATCCACTTGATATACTGCTTCATTTAGAATTTTCAAATGATATGATAGAATACGGTAAGATATATATGATATGATTATAGTTACTACTTTGAAACAAAAATACGTAATCAATCGAAACAACATAATATGAACCAAAATGTTTCACAGCAGTAGCCATATAAGTTTGAATCCTTCCGTCGATAATCATCCACGGTTTAATCTCTGAAACTCGTGACAGCAGTAGTGAAAGATATAGATAGAAGAATTGAATAGGGAGATGTTCCAGCAAGTAGAATGCATCCACATGGTCCAACCCCATGCGTGTTGTCTATCTCCTATGTCTTAAGCCATAGCCTAAGGCTTGTCGCAGTCTGAATCCAGTGTTTCTCTTGGTCTGTCCTAGTTGTGACATTATCATGGTAGTGTCACTAGCGATGGCATATTAAAATATCCTTAAGTAAACTAATAATAACAATTATGTTGTTAAAGCTTCGTGTTGTTTGTTACTTAAAGATACTTTCATATTAAGCCCTTTGATTATTCGGAATGAAAGAAAATAAATCAATTAATTTAAGGAACTGGAGATAAATTACGCATTAAGATATAATATTATCGGAACTATAAGAAGAACAAATGACTCGAACACTATCTCTAACGATAAACGTAACTAGAAGAAACGTTGGAAAGCCGAAAGAAAATAAATAATTGATATAGTAGATTGACTGCACACTTTGATAAAAGTGTCATGCTAAAAAGTAAAATTCGTACCATTCACATATCGAAGTCAGTGGGCGTTCTACTCCGATTCCGTCTGCGAAAAGATTAAATACCTCCAGCATATCTCGACGGCTATTTCAGATTAATCATTGAGGCGCATCAAATCTCAGAAGTATATTATTATTATTATGTATTATTATTATTATTATTATTATTATTATTATTATTATTATTATTATTATTTACATGAGAGGAGAAATCTGCACTCACTTTCTCTCCTATATCGAATTATGCACACTTCATCCCCCTATTATTTATTCGCTCGTTTTCATACTCTCTCTCGCTATCATAATATTAATACTCGATCATAACGCGATAACACGCTAGAAATTCCACTTCACACATCATCTCTTTATTCCTCATCTTTCACTGTTGCTACCTCTCGTCACTGGAACTCTCTGCCGCCTGAAGTCAAGGGCTGCCGAACATTGAAATCTTTCAAATCCAAGTTAGAAAATTATCTTATGACGAGTTGCCAAGCTAACTTACTATTATGACAAATGTTTCCGCGTATTTACATTTTTTTATGTTCTAGTGATATTTAACTTATTTTATATTTTTGTTTTCATATTTTCCGATAATGGTGTATCTCTAATGCGATAAGTTGAGCTATATATAAACATAATTTTCCTTACTGTGTATACTTAAAAATATTGTATTCATTGTATGCTTTGTACTGCACTATTTTATTACTACTATTAGTATTATTATTACTATTAGGCCTGTTATTATTATTTTATTATTATTATTTATTATTATTATCATTATTATTATCATTACTATTCTTATTTATTATTATTATTATCATTATTATTATCAATAATTGTCTTATTTTTTATACTTTGTAGGCCTCATTTATTTTTGACCTGCTGTTCACATTTTATTATGCTTTTTTCTTTCCTTCTCTACGTTATATATTATGTCTGATTTCTTCTTACTTGTTGTTTACATTTTATTATTATTATTATTATTATTATTATTATTATTATTATTATTATTATTATTATTATTATTATCTTATTCAGTTTTGTGTGTACTTTGTAAATTTGTAGTGTTTCTGTAACGCAGTTTTTACTCCTGGTTGAGTGTTAGAGAAAGCCGTATGTCCTTAACTCTGCCAGGTTAAATAAATTATTATTATTATTATTATTATTATTATTATTATTATATTCTATATTATATTATATTACGATGTACCGAAGCACATATGATATTTCAGTGCGGAAATTCTGCGTCATCATATAATGATGGAAGAGTGGGACAGAGAAAAATTCTCTCCGGCACCGGGATTTGAACTCGGGTTTTCAGCTCTACTTGCTGACGCTCTATCCACTAAGCCACACCGGATTCCCATCCCGATGTCGGATCGAATCCTATGATGACGCAGAACTTCTGCACTGAAATATCATATGTCTTTTACTGTCTCAGACCCCCGTGAATGGAATTCTCTACCTCAGAAGATTAGGGGCTTAATTTTCAGATGAAACACATACATAACACACGAACATCAGCTACCCAAATTATCGTATATCCTACGACAATCCTCAACTAATGATTACTCTTAAAATATCTATTTTATCAATCATCATTATAAATTTTAAAATTTTAACATTATTGACAAATTTTAATCATAATTGTATATTTTATTTGTAACATGAGCTATATGTATAAAATATCCGTCCAATTCAATTTCAAAATCCAAAGATTATATCAATAATTATCCTGTATTATGTCATATTTTACATAAAGCTCATGAATCTCATGTATTGCATACATACATTGTTCTTTATTCTTTGTTATTTGCATAATTTATTATTATAGGTCCAGATTATATGTTTTTTGTTATATCTGAAGATGCCCCAAACGGCGAAAACGTTCATATATTTTATTAAATAGCAAATAAACATTTGCAAGTTGATATGTCTTAAGATTGAAAATTTATTATATACTTATTTAATAATTCACCAGGCATATTGAAATATAAAAATGAATTGTAAATTAGATTAGAGCCAGTTGTACTACCGATATTTAACACGCCACACTAGAGCGCTCTACCGGATGCAATAGAGAACCTCAGATATTCTATTACCTTTCGTAACGAAGTAATGACGAAACTATGACGTAGCTGTGTAACAGTTATACTGTTATACACTACGTATGTAGTGATTATTAGTAAGGAATTTACACACGACCTATAAACGAGCTACTCATTGTATAAGTATAAGACAGTTAAACGTCTGTATATAGGGATTTTATTAGTAAGACCGCTTGTGATTTAAGACGGCGCTTATTCCGTCGGATTCCGCCCATTTAGTCACTGTCTATGGGCAAGCAGATGGTGCGTTGCTGCTGTAGACAATTTTCAGCAGGACGCGAAAATGCGCATGACGACAGGCGCAGTGGGAGGCCAACCATAATCACAGTCGACCTTGTGAGGCAACGCACCATCTGCTTGCTCATGACACGCTGAATTGACAGCTGACGATCAATTTCAATCGGCGCTATGCCCTGTGCATTCAAAAACTTCATCACTGATCGCACTTCACACGGCGGGAGCTGGAATAGGAACGTCCATCTTCAACCAATGCAACGAAGCTACTGCGAGCACTCGGGTAGTTCCGCTAGCGCATGCGCCATGCCAGGACATTACTCTATCACGTACACGCAGTCGCTTCGCGCAATATATGGTTTACTAGCTGTGGGACGAGTGGGAAAGTTACTTTATGGACACGCCTCGTAGATTAAATTAGGTTAAATTAGATTACATTAGATAGCTATGACATAATACATATAATGTAGAATAGCTGAATTGAATTCAATTCGCATTGGGTTGCTTCCAAGAAGACGGTCTACTCACTGTTTCATATCCGTGTTCCGTGAATATTAGTTAACCTACTATTGAATAACCATCACAGTCTCGAGTCTGCTTGTGTGATAATGCGATGATATAGGAGCCAGGAGTCTTCAAAGGTTTGAGACGGTGCGCTGCATAAAACGCGTATTACAGTACAAAGCTTTCAGAGGACGCATGGCGCTGGACATAAATCTCAATTCATTTCATACACAAAGTGATCTGCTTCTGTGACAATTGAAACTGACGCGGTACTGTCCGTAGTAGAGAAAAGGCTTCACGCAAAATGGGCACAAGACATTACTCATAGGAAAAGATGAAAGTATGGACTATTGTAAATATACCAACTAGTTCACTTCACATTATAGATTCATATAACTAGGCACACAATGTTTTATGAAGGAGAATGAAATCAATCGACGTTAGTAATAAGAATATTTTTTTCGTGACCAGATTCATATTAAATAGATGTGTTGAATAATAATAATAATAATAATAATAATAATAATAATAATAATAATAATAATAATAATAAGCCCGCCATCGATCCCTATCCTGAGCAAGATTAATCCAGTCTCTATCATCATATCTCACCTCTCTCAAATCCATTTTAATATTATCCTCCCATCTATATCTCGGCCACACGAAAGGTCTTTTTCTCTTCGGCCACTCAACTAACACACTATATAAATTTCTGGATTCGCCCATATATGCTACATGCTCTGCCCATCTCAAACGTCTAGATTTTATATTCCCAATGATGTCAGGTGAAGAATATAATGCGTGCAGTTCTGAGTTGTGTAACTTTCTCCATTCTTCTGGAAATTCATCCCTCTCAGCCCCAAATATTTTCCTAAGCACCTTATTCTCAAACATCCTTCATCTCTGTTCCTTTCTCAAAGTGAGAGTCCAAGTTTCACAATTGCACAAACAAAACTACCGGTAATATACCTAACTGTTTTATAAATTCTAACTTTCAGCTTTTTTGAGAGCAGATTTAATATTACAAAAGTTTCTCAAGCAATAATAACAGGAATTTCCCGTATTTATTTTGAGTTTAATTTTCTACCGAGTGTCATTTATATTTGTTACTCTTGCTACACGACATTTGAATTTTTTCAGCTCTTCAATGGAAGAATTTCCAATTTTTATATTTCCATTTCGTACAATGTTCTGATCACGAGACATAATAATATACTTTGTCTTTTCTGGATTTACTTGCAAAACTATTTCGTTACTTGCTTCCAGTAAAATTCCCGTGTTTTCTCTAATAGTTTGTGGATTTTCTCCTAACATATTCATGTCATTTGCATAGATAAGCAGCTGATATAAGCCTTTTAATTCCAAACCCTATCTGTTATCCTGGACTTTCCTAATGGCATATTCTAGAGCAAAGTTAAAAGTAAAGGTGATAGTGCATCTCCTTGCTGTAATAATAATAATAATAATAATAATAATAATAATAATAATAATAATAATAATAATAATAATAATAATAATAACAGTAATAATAGTAATAATAATAACAACCACATGATGCAGATGAACCAGAAGTACTACTTTATACAGTTTAACCATCAATAAAAGAACCTAGTGTGGATGAAATAAAGAAAGCATAGAAAAATAAAAAATTACAAAGAAGGCAGTATTGATTCCTATCATTTGACATGTGAAAGACAAATTATTTTCCGCTATTAAGACATTTACCTGCATTAATTTCTAAAAATTTGGAATAAAGGAAGTGTATTAAAAGACTGGAAAAACGTTTAATCTGCCCGAAATAAAGGGATGCAACAAATTGTTCAAATTATAGAGGCATCTCTCTCCTTAATTTTGCTTGTAAGAAAAGGAAAGGTGCGTTAGTTTACGACGCTTTGTCCACTGTTCTGGTTGTCTACCGTCTCATTGATATGGAGGTGATAATGCCGGCGAAATAAGTCCAGGGTCCAGCGTCGAAAGTTGCTCTAAATGAATTGAGGGAAAATCCCTCAAAAAACTTCAACCAGGTAACTTTTTCAAACCAGGATTTGAACCCGGGCCCGCTCGTTTCACGGTCAGGCAAGCTAACACAGCGGTGGAATGCTTGTAAGATATTCACAAATATATTATCTAGAATAAAACCATACAAATCAAATTTTTGTCGATACTCGAGCTGGATTTACAAAAAATAGACCTAGAGTTGATCATATATTTGTTATGTGAACACTGCAGGAAAAGAAACGTGATGCAAATCTGGCTTTCAGGTATAAGCTCCCTGTGAATCAGACTTGAATAATTTCAATGAAAAAATTGTTACAGGGCAGGGTATTGATCCCGAAGGCCAGAATTTAAGTCACACAGAATTGTGTGCACTCAAAGTCGGGTTCTGGGTCTTGTCAGCCCATTTGAGTTGTGTGGATATAAGGGGACAAATGAGTAGCTTAATATCAAAGACGGACATCTGACCTCAATCTAAATTTAGATAGCTGTGGTTTTTTATACAATTTTTCATGCTCTTTCCAGTTATAGTGAAACCATATGCAAACTCTAACACATTTATAAAATAAATTGTGTTAAATATTACAAAGAACACTGTGAATTAAAAAATTGCCTCTAGATCAAAAGTATGGAGACGACAGATGTCCGTCTTTGATATTAAGCTACTCAAATTGTGACGCTGTCGTATATAGTTCCTAGTGTAGCTCAGTCGGTAGAGCATTCGTGCGCAAAGCGAAGGGTCCCGGGATCGATACCCGGCCACGGAACAATTTTTCCCTTGAAATTATTTGAAGAAACGTGGAAATGCTGCGGACTTCCCGCCTCTATCTCCAGATTTAACCCGTTCAGAATTCTACCTATGGGGAACTCTAAAGGACACAATGTACGCCACAAACCCACAAACACTGGAGGAACTGAGAGTTCAAATTGAACATGCCTGTAATGATAATCCATTAACAACAATCCAGTTGGTATGTCGCTCTGTTGTACGTCGTTGTTGGGAGTGTACTGTGGCGGAAAGGGGGGGCATTCTGAACAT
This sequence comes from Periplaneta americana, assembly GCF_040183065.1. Taxonomy (NCBI): domain Eukaryota; kingdom Metazoa; phylum Arthropoda; class Insecta; order Blattodea; family Blattidae; genus Periplaneta; species Periplaneta americana. The sequence goes on along the minus strand of NC_091127.1, from coordinate 71,864,132 downwards.
GTACGGACTTATAGAATACAAAACTGCAAAAATTATATTTCTGTCTCATCTCGTTGCTGAGAAATAGTGTTTCAAAATGTGTATACATAAATTTGGGACACTCTGTATATTTACATGTGCAGATGATATAGTTTATTTGGTGAAAACGAACATGAAGTTAAAATGCTCTCTCTATTGTTATTAAAAAGCTTTACAAGGAACTGGGCTTAAAGTAAATGTTGACAAAACAAAATACTTTATGCTTACTCTTAATTTAAATGTAAATAACTTCATCACAATTAATACAGACACACATGATATAATAAACGAGATTAACTATTTAGAAACACTAATTACTTATGACCAGGGAACGGATTTATATGGACTAAAAATATATGAAATATGTAAATATATATGTAGTTATTTTTACCAAAATATGGAATTAAATATGGATTTTTACCAAAATATGGAATTAAATATGGACTTAAAATTATAAAAAAATGACTATGTACGTTAAATATTGGTACATTTTAATCAAACTAAACAAAAAATATAATGGACGTACCTTATCTTCCAATGTAGTTTCAACAAAACACAATTTTTATTGTCTGTTACCATAACAATAGGTTACAAACATTTCTTTCAAGTGCTGAAAAGTTAATCTTCTTCTATTGTCTCTGAGGATAGATTTATACTGACTAAAAGAGCGTTCGACGTCACAAGAAGTAACTGGTACATAATTCAATTTCACAATGTCTGCTGGGGATAAGTCCAAGTTAATCTTCACTGTTGATTCACCACTCATCACAGCAACAACCTTTTGTAGTTCTTCATATCCAGGGTTTTTTGAAAGTACAGTGTCCACCTTAGCTCTTACTGCATCTGCAACTTTACCTCTACCACGATTCAGTTGTTCCACAGTACTATTTATAATTTCAAAACTTTCAGATAGTGAAAGGTGCCTATTTTGGAGACTTTTGAGCGTTTTTATGATGCATGAAAATGTATGCTGAATGTGAGCTAAGTCATTCTTCACACTTATGTCACAGGTAACTGTTTTCGCAGTATCAATTGAGACTGCATCTTCAGAGTCCAATGCAAGGAGAACATTGTTAATAGAGTCTATATGTTCGGCATAATATTCAACTGCTTCTAGCCATGTACCCCATCTAGTTAAAATTGGCTTTGGTGGCAATGGAATTTCAGGGTACATTTCTTTCAACACGTTAACTCTACTGGGAGCTTTGAGAAATACTTTTTTCACTGATGAAATCAACAAATCTACTTTAGGGAAATTGTCTCTGACCACTTCTGCCACACGATGAAATGCATGCGCCACACAAGTAAAATGAGTCAATTTAGGATATACAACAGATAATGCTTGTCCAGCTTTGACCATATAAGGGGCAGCATCGCTAATAAAGAATAACACATTATCGTACATAATACCCTTTGGCCACAGGATACCCATAGCTTCGTTGAACAGTTTAACTATAGTTTTGTTATTGCACTTTTCTAGAACATCACAATGTAAAAGAATTCGTTCAGAATATTGTTCACTTAACAAACCGATAACTACATTACCAACAAGTCTACCTTCTTTGTCGGGAGTCTCATCAATGGAAACCCAAATTGAACTATCTTTAATTTCATCTCTTATCTTCTGTATTGTCTCATCGTAGATGGATGGAGCATACGTCTTCCTAAGTGTTGACTCATCCGGGATTGTATGTTGAGTATATTTTTCAAGGAATTCCCTGAAGACCTTATTCTTTAGTTTGTAGAGAGGAATATCAGCAGAGATGAGAGAACGGCACAGGTCGATGTTAAACTCAGATCTTACATTCGATGTTGTTGGTTGTGTTAAAAACAATTGTCTCTGCTTGGAATTTAGTTGTTTGTTGGCCTGATGTTTACTAGTTGTAATGTGTTGTTGCACCAGGAACTTTTGTGTAGATGATACTGCACACTGACACAAATTACAAAATAATATTTTACTGTCAGTTGATAAACCATCTTCTTTAAATTCTGAAATGTAACTTGTTAGTTTTGATTTTAAATTGACTGAATGACGTACTTTTGGCATATTTACCGTCTTTATAGTATGATTTACAAAACTGAACCTATGTGTACTCTGACTGGCATTTAACTGTTGAGCTGCACAACTGAAGTCTGTTAAAAATTTTAAATTAAATTAATACAGTTTTGTAACTTACTTTCCCATTGTTGATAGGACTGCTAATTTTCAAATAACTCTGATGTTAAAGGGATTACTGAACATGTGTTTAAATCTCTATTGTTGAAATGTATTTTTAAAAGTTAATGGAATTTTGTTTTGTTTTATTGTTAAACCTAATATAATATGGACTGTTTTATATGAAATATGGAAAATATATGGAAATTAACGAAAATATGTACTAAACTCTAAAATATGGAAAAATATGGAAAATAAAAGTAGGATTTTTCAACCCTACACATTGTGAAACATAAAGATAATGCAAAATATAAATTATATTAGCTTTATAAGTAAATATGTATTTACATATAAATCCTTTCCCTGCTTATGACAATAATGTGAAAGAAAAAATTCATGCACGTATACAGGAAGCAAATACACGTTATTGTGCTTTATCCGACATATTAAAGAATAAATTAATTACAAAATAGCAAAATTACACATACGTAAGACTTCAATTGTGCCATAGACACTCACAAAATCAGATGAGAATGATTTGAAAAGTTTTGAGCGAAAAATTTCTAGTAAAATATTGTGTCGTTTTATCTTCCTGTCACCTTCATTTATCTTGTTTTACCTACTTTCATTTACTTTCCTTTTCTTTTCTTGTCGGCCTGGGCACCACAGTCGGTATAGCGCTGGCCTTCTGCGCTCCAGATTGCGGGTTCCATCCTGGCCTAGGTCGATGACTTTAAGTGTGCTTAAATGCTACAGGCTCATATCAGTAGATTTACTGCCATGTAAAAGAACTCCTGCGGGACAAAATTCGGCACACCGGCGACGCTGATATAACTTCGGCAGTTGCGAGCGTCGTTAAATAAACCATAATTTTTTTTCTTAGATTTATCCCTTTCTTTTCTTTTTGTTTTATTTTATTTTAATTATATTTAATTAATTAATTTTTATTCTTTATCTCACTAGAGGGTAGTGGGTTTTACTCCCCACTCTGCCTGGGTTCGTGCCTAAATGTTACTGACCCTTTCGGGGGTCGAGAGTAACAGCTTGGGTTTCCCTGATTGGATCTTTTGAATAGCTAACGGTTTTTATGTTTTCCTGTTCGGGGCTTTCTCCAGAGATCTACGCTCGGACGAGCGCGCCGGTGCTATGTGCATCGGATGAAGTACGTCATCCACTGGCGATGGCTACAGATCTCGGATTATATCTTTGCCGGTCAGTGGCCGTTAAATTTCAAAGGGCTTATGTTACAACGTGGGCGTCAGCGTATTAAAAGTCATTACAACTTTCCTCCCATCCCCTCACTTCCCCACCGCAAATGTGACGTTGCACAGAAGCAGAGATAAAATCCGAGATCTGTACGCGACACGTATCGTGATAAGAACACCTGGTCCGTACGCAGATTGTGTTTTTTTCTTTTTAGGTCCAGCCATGTTGAGTGCAGGAGTTCTTTTGCTACGAGCCGAGTCATCTTGTTGAATTTTCGTGCACGGCTTTTGTGAGAAGCTTTATTAACTGTGCTTTTTTTATATTAAATGACGCATTAAAATTTTCTCAGGAAACGGACATATGTACACATTGCAATGAGACAATTAGTTTTGTCTGAAACGATTTAGTCTCTTGGAGGCTATGGTCCATTTATTGTGTAACTGTTATTAATTGAGAGAGGGGAGTGACTTCATTATATAAATTAAGTATTTCTATATATTAACAATTTATTTTAACTGTATTTATTTTATCCTTCTCTTGCTAAAAATTGGAGTTATTTTACCATTACACATTCAATAAAATAAATTTAATCACCAGTAATAAAATAAAAACCTAAAAAATATAAATTAATTCTAAAAATAAATAAAAATAAAAATATAATAAAACAAACGTTTTTTAAACGTTTCCTAATATTTACTCAACACATATTCGATCCATTAAAGAGTGCGGGTACCAGCACCGCGTTTCAGTGGTAGTTTTGGGAGCCAGCGTATCTCATTATTAAGAAGAGTCTCGTACGAGATGCAGTTATTTTCGAATGGAAGAAAATATATAATAAAGAAATTGATGATTTTTTGTAATGAACCTGATATTGTGACCAGAATTAAAGGAAAAAGACTGCGATGGATTGGACATGTGCTAAGAGTTCCTGAAGAAAGATCAGTTCACAGAAACTTCTTTAGGGAAAAGACCACTGAGAAAACCTAGACTTAGATATTTGGACATTCTGAAGGAGGACCTACAAATTTTAGAAATATATAACAGGAATATTGTTTGTCAGGACAGGGTACAGTGGTAGCATATCCTAAACTCAGCAGCCAAAACCTTTCATAACTTATAAATCTTAATAATAATAATAATAATAATAATAATAATAATAATAATAATAATAATAATAATACTCCATTTCCATCTCCTTTTCCAACTTAACAATCTTCTCTTGTTCTTTTTCCTAGTCCAGATGTTCTCCTCTGCCGCCACTTCCAAGCCTACTTCTGTCCTTCTCCACCACCTCCGTCTCCTCTGCGTTTCCCACCATTGCTTCCTCGCTTCCTCCTATTTTTCCTACCTTTTCTTGCTTTGTTCCATCTCCACTTTCCCTTAATTTTCCATGCCATCCTCCATTTGCATCTCTTCTTTCCTACCTCACCCTTTTTTTAGTACCTCCTCCTCTTTCAATAACTCTTTTCCATCTCCTCCTCTCACACCACCGTCTTCATCATTTCCACCTCTTCAACCTTCCCTTATATATCCCCATACCTTTCCTTCTTTTCTTTCATTTTCACCTAATCACCATTTTAATTTTTACCTCCCTTCTTCCTTCTTCACTCCATCATCTTTCTCCTCTTATTCGTAATTTTAGTTTCTCCTGCTTTGTTATTTATAATATACAGGGTGTTAAAAAGTATCTAATATTTTAGAAGGTAATAGTATGCATCAAAAGAAGGAAAACATTTCTAACAAACATGGGTCCTACAACACATACTTTCTGAAATCTGAACACTTGTTCATAAGAGGTGCTCCATGTCACGTTCATTTATGGCAATCCATTTTTATACTGATACGTCGCAAGGAATACTGAAAACAAAAGTTTGGTTTAGGATATGAGCGGTGTTCAGCAGAGATGGTGTTGTGAATTTTCGTAATCAGCATGTATGGGCTGATGAAAATCCCCATGCAGTTGAAGAAATAAGGCATCAGCACCGATTCTCAATCAACGTATGGGCAGGCATTCTTGACGATAGATTAAGGGCCATACGTGCTACCACAGAGATTAACAGGGGCTAGTTATCAGGACTTTCTTATTAACGTATGTGACATATCAGCAAAGACTACAGATGTGGTTCATGCATGATGACACACCAGCACATTTTTCCTCAATGAGCGTGAGCACCTGAAGCTGACATTTCAGGACAGCTGGATTAATTGGGGAGGCCCCACACTTTGGCCTGCTCGTTCCCCAAACCTAAATCCCCTAAAGACTTCTGGTTATCAAGAACAACCAGGTCAATTTCAAAGAGTGCGTGATTCCTTACACCGAAGGGCAGAGGAATGCACTGCCATGAATGGACATCACATTGAGCACCTCCTATGAACAAGTGTTCAGATGTCATAAAGTATGTGTTGTAGGACCCATATTTATTAGACATTATTTTCTTGTTTTGATGCATACTAGCACCTCTTAAAATATTGGACACTTTTTAACATCCTGTAGATCTGCAGAGCTTGCGGTTAAGTCTTCTCGTAGCAAGATGGAAGTTCGAGTTTTCTATTCCTGATTGGGTCACGGATTTCCTACATTAAGCCAATTTTTTCAGCTGCTCTAAACTCTCTGAGCCCACAACAGAAATAAATCGAAAGATTATCTCCCGCTTTCTATTAAAGCACGCAACAGAACTGTAACGAACATATGCCGATGATAATGATGATGATAACGATGATGGTAGATCAAAGTACCAGCACCTTTCAATTAGACGCTTCATTCTTATAATACATAAAATTGAATCGCCTGTGCTGTATTATAGGCGAAACTTAAATATAACCTTTATCTTTCATATTCAGATTATATATTTTACATAAGAATTAAGTCAAAGTCAAATAAAAGTCAATGCGTTTTTGTAACAAAGACTAAATTCAACCATCGTTTAAAGAACCGGAAACTAGCTTTTAATATTTCTCTTTAGACACTTTGAGGTAATTAAAAGTGACAAATGTAAGGGAAAAAGATTGCGTGGTTTGCATTTCGAGCACGAACCTTTGCATTAGAACGTTAAGCGGTGCCACCAGAAGGGTGCACTCATTTGTTTCTTGTGTGAACTGCGTAGTGTGACGAGCTATTAATGAGAGAAAAGAACAAAAGAACGCGTAGGAAAAACAGTGTAAAACGCCAACACATTGCGCAAGGAAAAAAAGAGATAAAGATCTAGATAAAACAAACTTTTCGTACCACGGATTTGTGTCATGGATTTCCACGAATCTCTACTTTAAATAAAGCATCCACTTTAAACGCCATGGAGGCGCATTGGAGGCAAATAGAGATCCATACTTTCATGACCTCGGCTCTAGAATGAGTGGTCGGCACCACGCTCTGACCGCCTTTTATTACTAGGAAAATCGCGGTACACAATTTGATGTTAGGCTTAGTGGTTATCGGGACCGTTCTGGAAGTTTTGGTAGCAAGAAAAATTGCACCACCACCCAGGATTGAACCCGGGACATTCCAGTACATATCCTGTTGCATTTGTACCTTAATATGTTTATATAAAGACAATTAAGTAGGCCTACCTAATATACTTTTTCCATATATTACAAATTATAAATATATAAATGAAATAATATTGGTTTAGGATTATATAAATCTTTGCGTCCGATACAGAAAACAAAAGTGTAATTTATAATGTAGATCCATATTTAAATGTTTCATTTAGATACGCTTTTTCAGTATCAATTCATTAATTAAAGTACGAACATACATGGTATATCATTCGCAACATGATAAAATACCGTATTTTTCGAATAACGCGCGCACTCTTTTTTCCCGAAATATACAGATAAAAAATTCGGGTACACAGCTTATTCGAAATAAAGTTGGCAACAGATTTTTCTTCTGCGCAACTCCTAAGGTTTTTTTAGTAGGTTATTTTACGACGTTTTATCAACATCTAAGGTTATTTAGCGTCTGAATGAGATGATGATAATGCCGGTGAAATGAGTCCGGGGTCCAACACCGAAAGTTACCCAGCATTTGCTCATATTGGGTTCAGGGAAAACCCCGGAAAAAAACCTCAACCAGCTAAGGCTGGTCCACAATAAACCCGGAACCGAAACGACAACGAAAACGAGAACAGAAAAATTGTTAAAATAAATGTATTTAAATGTTAGCATTCACAATAGCCTTAACTTGTTCCGAACGAGAATCGAACCCTGGCCACCTGGTTTTGCGGCCAGACACGCTAGCCGTTACTCCACAGGTGTGGACATTCCTAAGGTGTTAGCACAGTCTAGCATATACAGTCTTGAATTGTAAGGGTACTAGGAACAATAGACTGTGCAGGTACTATTTCGCATTGTCTGTAATGACGCGATAGTAGCGAACCTAGTGGCTAGCAACTATCTGTGGATGCATATTTACTATATATTGAGCTTCGTGACTGTACATACTAGACTGTGGAGGAAGCTCATGTTATTATCTTTCCGTTCGGGTATTTCAATTGTTAAAATTGTTAAATGGCGATGACAGCGAAGAATGAATAAGTTAATAGTGATGGCATGTATTTACTCGTATTATAACATACCAGGTAGTATCAAGCAAAATAAAGACAGTCAATTTACTGATGCGTGCTATTAATATCATGTAAATGGACAGAAACACAACTGACATGCATACAATGCGTGCGCATAGGTTGGATTTGAAATGAGTCCTGTTTCAGGATATTTATAAATTGAAATATATTTACGTCTTTTTTATATTTTTATTATGGTGTGAATACATTTGTGTGGAAGTGGAAGAGAAATAATCTTTCAGCTTTGTAGAGCGAATTGTTGATACTGAGTATAACAGAAAAGTTTACTACTATATCGGTCAGAAGTTTATAGTTTTCGAAATAAAAAAAAAGTTTATTCCTAAAATTTTAACGTCGTTATTGTGGATAATTACCATGCATAAGATCTTGATATCTGTCAATATCAATAGAGAATGTAAAAAATAATTTTTTTTTTCCTTTGTCGTATTTCGATAGAATGGACGGTTTTCGTGTAAATTAAATAAAAAAATATTGCAAATTTGTTTCCTGATTAACCTTCCAGTGCTGGCGCCAAGTCTCACAGACCCGGCACAATTACTTTTACTATTTACCCTGAAGTGTTGGGGGGTAGAAATCTATTTCTCCACCTAGCTTCCTGTTTCTTTCCATAGTTGACATATGAGTGCCGATGTGGCTATTCGTGCAGCAGTAAGCGAGATAATTACGTAACGGGTCTGTCAGACTTGGCGCCAGTGTTGGCGTTACAAAGTTTCATTTTGAAGTTTTAGTGCTTAAGAAATATTTGTGGTAGTAACGAACTGATTGGTTCAAATATCAGCGGATTATTCTGTTTACTGATGATATGAAACATTTTGCTAGTTCTTAATTAATATTTAGCTTACGATATACTTCAAAAATGTCTTACGAAGAAAATGAAAAACGAGTTGTGAGTTTGCTAGACGAGGTTGTAAGCTGTGAGAATGATAGTGAACCCTGTGATGATGACACCGACACTGATGAAGAGGACGGTAAGTGGAAGTATTTGATGGCAATACAGATACAGAACAGGAAGGTGAGCGCGAGTGGTGGTGATGAACAATTTGAGATTCCGAACAAAGTTCCTAGAGTTCCTGGTTTCAAATCTAAAGATGGTACGGTATGGAGACAACACTGCTCACCAAAGTCTGTTAGGACTCGGCAGTGTAATATTGTGACGCATCTACCAGGTGTGAGGCCATATGCTAGAGAGGCTAAAACCCCTACTGATTGTTGGTCTCTTGTTTTTGATGATGGCATATTAATTGTTATTTATTTTTATTAGTCATCTACGTTTTGACAATACAGAAACAAGAAACGATAGAAACAATGGGATAAGTTAGCTCCAATTCGTTAGGTGTTTGAAATGTTTTTGAACAACTGCAAAAAAGGATACACAATAGGTGAATTGGCAAAGTAGATGAAATGTTGGAGGCTTTCAGAGGCAGATGCTCATTCAAACAGTATATGCCTAAAAATCCTAATAAATATGGCATAAAAATTTTTTCCTTAGTTGATGCTAAGACATGGTATGTCCTAAATACGGAACCATATGTTGGTCAACAACCAGAAGGTCCATTTAGGGCAAAAAATGATCCTGAAAGTATAGTCGAGCGACTTTTTCAACCAATATCAGGAACAGGGAGGAACATTACATGTGATAATTGGTTCACTTCCTTTCCACTTATTACAAGCTTGCTGAATCACCTGTGTGGGAAGAGTTCGAAAGAATAAAAGGGAGATGCCAATAGAATTTGTGGATTCCAAAAAGAGACCAGTGAGATCTAGTGTGTTTGGTTTCCAAGAAGACATTACCATTGCTTCTTACGTACCGAAAAGGGCAAAAATGTAATTTTAGCATCTAGTATGCATCATGATGACTCAATAGATTCATCAACAGATGACAAAAGCAAGCCAGAAATTGTCACCTTCTATAACTTCACTAAGAGAGGTGTCGACGTGGTTGACAAACTTTGTGCTTATTATATTAATTGTTAAAATTTGTGCTGCCTATGACGTCGCAAGAAATACCAGAAGATGGCCAATGGTGATGTATGCACTACTGAATATTGCTGGAATAAACTCGCAAGTGATTTGTATCTTTAAAAATCAGAAGGAAAACAGTGTCCACAGGAAGTACGTGAAGGAGTTGGCCGTGGGATTAACAGATGATCACTTGAAACGTAGAGCTGCCCTTACAAATCTTCCACGTGAAGTACGAGAAAGAGGGCAAGAGGTTGCTGGGACATGTTTTCAACATGTTAAGGCTGATCAGTTTCCAGAGGGAACGAGAAAAAGGTGCTTTTTCTGCAAAAAGGACAGTAAAACAAAATACTTTTGTAGAATATGTAAGAAATTTATATGTTTACGTCATGCTCAGTTTTCATGCTCTGAATGCAGTGCTTAAAAGACCTTCTGTCTCAAACCAGTATTTAAATATTATTTTTACTTTTTTTAAGGAAACCATACACAATATTTTAATTGTTAGCTGATTTGAAAGGCTTTTGTTCATAAAATTCACATTACATTCACTTTTTTTTAATCTTTTAAAACTAATTAAAATAGATGTTACATAACAACAAACTGCTTATTATTTTTGAATTCACCCATTTCAGTATATCCTATGGATGCTGTCAAAATGCTAAAATATTAATAAATTGGTTGGAAGAGTCAGAAATAAAATTAAATATATATGGGTCTACCAGACTTGGCGCCAGCAGTGATGTTCTGAAAGAGGGCGCCACTACTGGAAGGTTAACAAAACTAGATGCGGCAACCCTGATCAGCTGCTCCCGCTCCATATGGGTTAGTAGTGAAGGTCGTTTTGTTCCAATGCCGTTCTACGCTTGGTTTCCGACAGAATATTAACTATTGTTGATAGTAAATTCAGTGATTTTGAAAGTGTTAGTTGAAAATAGCAAAAATAGGTACGGCTCAAAATATTGTAAATAGTAAAGTCAGTGTTTGTGAAAGAGCTAGTTAAAATAGTGTAACTAGTAAAGTTAGTGTTCATGGAAGTGCTAGTTAAAATTATTACGTTTTCATTGAGTATTCAGATCCAATTGAATACAGTTTCCGTATTGAATACAATGTCCCCGATTTCTGTTTTCATGCAATTTTTAATACGTATTGAAAACGATCTGAATACACGGAGGTTAACGAATACGGAAGCTGAAGTTTCGAAAGTGGTTATGTTGTCATCGACATGTTAGCATGTTGGTCACTCTGTAGGTCTTAGCTATAAACATTAATGAGTTTTCTTAATAAGGCGCATTAAAACTTAATATTCTGGCTGTTAAAGAAGAATAGTAATAATGTCTTTCAGGAAAATACTAAATATTATGTGTTACAACACGCCTTTTCAACATAGTATGTAATTGAACTCGCTGTTTGTAAAACAGCTGACACATCAAACAATTGACTATCGATCATGCGTTTAGTGTATTGGGATCGTTTTGAATGCAATACGCTTTTCATGCAAATTTGAATACGATCCAGTCGATCCGATCCCACTTTTTAGTTGTATCGACCTTAGACTCAGATAGTTTTGAATTCCCGTTTTCATGGAATTTTCAATACGGTAATCATAACTGTCTGCCAGCTGATCCGTGACATGTACAACGTAATTCCAACATTTCGCAAACGGGGTCGATGAGGACTGACGAAATTGCTGACAGGGAAAGAGGAGATTTTTAAATTTGGTCGAGAAAAACTCGGGTCGAAGTAGTAGCTTGATTTTGCAATACGAAACCTTTTGTTTACATCTAACGTTGGATGAGTTCAATTTCACCCTACGGAATCTTGGGCATGGCGATGTTGCCAACGTGCTTAAACTTTCGATGCAATTATTTAATTAACCATACATTTAATCTCGAAAAGTATAATGTACTTTTTCTTCATTTTCATGTAATCTATCCCTCCTTTCAATGCGGAGGGTTATATCGCTTCGAAAAAAAAACACACACACGCACGCACGCACGCACGCACACACACACACACGCACGCGCGCGCGCGCGCGCGAAATCTGTAACTAGGAAAATGTAGGAGTGATATATATATATATATATATATATATATATATATATATATATATATACAGAGTGTTTAAAAAATACGGGGCATAATTTCAGGTATGTATTTCTCACATGTAGACAATCAAAATAGTTCATTACTACATGTGTCCGGAAATGCTTTATTTCCGAGTTATGGCCTTCACAACATTGAAATTCACCGGAACGTTTTTCTTTCCGCAGATCGTTGCCGTCAAAGGAGACATTAAGAGGGCACTCTGACAGTTCATTCCGAGGCGAAGGTTACATTCAGTGTTGTGTAGGCGTTAGACTGTGCGACATGTATTCAAATCAAGAGCTGGCAGAGATACACTTCATGTACGGTAAGGCGGACGGCAATGCTGCGCTGGCTCGTCGTTTGTACCAAGAGAGGTATCCACAGCGACAATGTCCAGATCGGAAGACATTTGTACGTCTCCATTACCGTCTGTGCGAGTATGGAAAATTTAACTCTCCTGGTTTGGGGAGGGGACGACCAAGATCTACAATTCCAGAAGTACAGGAGGAGATTCTGGAGGCTATGAACATGACTCCTTCTATCAGCACACGAAGGGTAGCGTTGCAAGTCAATGTTCCTCATACGATTGTCTGGAGACTGTTGAAAGAGTATCAATTGTATCCTTATCATTTGCTACGTGTACAGGCCCTGTCACCAGCAGATTATCCTGCACGAGTTAGGTTGTTCTTGCAGCAGTGTGTTGTACATCCGAACTTTCCTGCCTTAGTATTATTTACAGATGAAGCACAGTTCACACGAGATGGCATAACAAATTTCCACAATCAGCATGTATGGGCGTATGAAAACCCACGTGCAACTGTTCCATCTCATCACCAGGTGCGGTTCTCCCTCAACATGTGGGCCGGTATCATTGGTGATCGATTAGTTGGACCCCATGTACTTGTAAACAGACTTACGGGGCAGGCGTACACAAACGTCCTGGAAAACACCATACCTCATGTTTTAGAAGACACTCCACTGATCAATCGTCAACACATTCACTTCTTGCATGATGGCGCTCCTGCACACTTCAGTCGTACGGCTCGCCGGTACTTGGATCGAAAGTTTCCTGATCGATGGATAGGTAGAGGTGGCCCAATTGCTTGGTTTCCACGCTCACCTGATCTGAACCCTCTCGATTTCTACTTGTGGGGCCATTTAAAATCATTGGTTTATTCGTCTCCGGTGCCTGATTTGGAATCCCTTCGGAATCGAATTGTGGCATGTTCTGAGGACATACGCAATACTCCTGAGTTTGGGATCGTGTTCGCAGGTCAATGAGACATCGATGTGAGGTCTGTATTCAAGCAGGAGGTGGGCATTTTGAACATCTTCTGTAATGACAACGACCTGCGGAAAGAAAAACGTTCCGGTGAATTTCAATGTTGTGAAGGCCATAACTCGGAAATGAAGCATTTCCGGACACATGTTGTAATGAACTATTTTGATTGTCTACATGTGGGAAATACATACCTGAAATTATGCCCCGTATTTTTTAAACACTCTCTCTCTCTCTCTCTCTCTCTCTCTCTCTATATATATATATATATATATATATATATATATACTTAAATTATTGCTGCTAATGTAATTTAAAATTGTAACTAGGGAAACATAGGGTCTTATAATCTTGAATTAATAATGCTAATGTAATTCGTAAGGTCGTAAGTAGGAAAGTGTAAGGATTCAGAATTTGGAATGGTATTTAACTATAATTTTATTCTCATGGTATATCTTATCATAGATATTTATTGATTACGCAACTGGTAAATTTGCAATCTTAAAAATGTAATTATCTAGAAATGTCAAAACATGTAATATTACAACCTATGTAATGGGGCATGTTGAAATATATACTGTAAAAAAACACACACACATGCATACATTTGTCCCTCTCAAAAGTGTGGTGTGCGGCTTATTTGAGCGCGCGGAGTATTCTAGAAAATACTATAACTAAATTTGTGACAAATATTTTTTAATGTTATAAAATTCGACTTTGCCTCTCTTCAAGTTTTTAATTATCAATCTTTCAGATGTCTTCTCTGATGTTTAAAACATGTTTTTATAATATTGCAATTAATTTCTCTTAACAATGAGGACTCCTGATTTTCATACGTGCACATCGCTGAACTTTAAACTGATTCGTAAGGGAAAGTTAAAATAGTTCTGATTACCATAATGAATTCCCGAAACACATGTAGATGTCGGAATGTTCTAACTTGCCAATCCAATTTAGCTCTTCATCGTACGCAAGAAACAAAATTAAGAGAGAAATCGATAGTACAATTTTTGAGTTCAGGCAATTTTTTTTATTTTAAATAGAAACTTACTAATTTTTACTTCAAATTCAATTTCATGAGCATCGTAAATAAATTATCGTGTATATGCTGAATATGAAATAATACCATTAATTTTGGATAAATAAGCTAAGCAAACGGTACAGATAGGCAGACAAACAAGTGAAATGAGAGAAGCTGTAAGAATGTGTTTTCGCGAAAATATAGAAATCGATATTTTGCAGCATCATAGTATAGTTCATCCATTATGTCCAGACTCTCCCCCACTCTTCCTACAGAGGTAAGCACGAGATCGGATGAGTCTACTTACGAATTATGGGGGAATGGGTTAGCCTTTGCCTTGAACTCGGTAGACACACGCCCTACCTTCCCTTCTACTCCTACCCCCACCAAAACGTTGTTCCCCTACTGCGCATCGCGAATGTCTTGACAAAATGCATTTTGCCTTTTTTTCTGGTTCTTTCTCGCTCCTCTTCCTTTGCATCTTTGTTGTTTCCTCTCTTATTTTTTCTTTCTTCCTCACTTTAAACATATTATTTTCTTTCTACACTTTTCTGTACAACTTATAAATTCTGGAGAATTCATTATTCTCTAATGAGGAACTGAAAAGAAAGAAAGTGAGAAATAACTACATTAATAAAGATAGACATTAGGAAAGAGTAAAAGGAAAAAATTAAGTTGTACAGAAAAGTGTAGAAAGAAAATAATATGTATAAAGTGTGGAAGAAAGAAAAAATAAGAGAGGAAACAGCAAAGATGCAAAGGAAGAGGAGCGAGAAAGAGCCAGAAAAAAAGGCAAAAGGAAGAGTGGGGCAGAAAGACTGAGAAAGAGAAAGCAAATTGGAGAGGAAACGAAAAAAGGAGTAGTAGTACACGGAAAAATAGATACGCAGAGTTACATAGAGGGAGTAAGACAGGTGTAACAAGAGAATCTAGCAAAAGGTAACAAGAAAATGTATGGCTAGAAAGAGAAGCCAGAAATACAGGGGCTGCTAGACAAAAAGAAACAAGAAATAATTATCAAGATAGAGAAAACGAGGAGGGAGGAAGAAAAGAAACAAAGAAAATACCGTGATATATAAGAATGAACTAGGAAGACATATAATGGAAAGAAATAGCAAATGTGAAAAGGATGAAAAGACGGTTTATTTGATCCTGTCATTTTTAACAAATTGTTCACTAGACATTTGATTTACGAGACAATTTTTATTCATACCTTGAACGTCGAGATGGAGATGAGTTCTAGAGAACTGTACGGACAGTTTGTCCAACTTCATCTCTCGGAGTTCGACCAGCCATATAAATATTCTTCCCAGAGAATATTTTACTGCGTAGTCAGCTGTTCCGACAGGTTTTTTCGCTTTATGAGATATTAACAGTACTTTTCTAGGCACGAATCGCATGTGCTATTTTGAACAATGCCACAAAACAGATATTCAAGTGCATTAAAATTTGCACAATAATAAATACCATAAACTCTCATTTTTCTACGCACGAATCACATGTGTTATTTTGAACAATGCAACGAAACAGATATTCGAGTGTATTAAAATTTGCGCATTAATAAATACCATAAACTCTTAGGTTACGCCAGTTATATATTCTTTCTGGTGCACTTTCTTTCCTCTCAGATCGGCGAAATAAAATCTGGGTAAGTAACGTAAAGTGATGGTGAAGGTTTGAAACAGAAACTCCTGACTGTCCCAAACCTATGTTGAATTTTAATTTTAAATCTTTTTTTCAACATCAAAAGTGTGTCGTAAAAAAATGAAGCTGTTTTCCTTGCTTAGCACCTTGCAAATATGTTAATGAAATAGAAATAGAGAATACAATAAAAGAATCTCATGGTACTGACATTAATATGTCTGTGAAAATCTATAGTTTAATTATTGTACAATTGAATTGGAAATTACCATTTTGTTTTCTGAATGTTTTTGTTCTTTTAAAAGCCGCCTAGGTAGCTCATTTGGCAGAACGTTGCATTACGACTATCGCGGACCAAAGTTCAAATCCTGGCAATGGCAGATTTGTATTTAAGGAGTTAGGTACAACTTACAGCAATAAAATTTTGGAAATATTCATCATTATTTTCCTCCATTACTGTATCTTGTACAATAATGAAAATTAGTATGTGTAAAACACTGTCCTTCTATAAGGAAAATAATAATTTTACGATTTAAAAAAATTGTTTACTTTTTTTTTTTTTTTCAAAATTCAGTTCACTGTGCAATGATGATGCGTTTCCCACATAACTACAAACTATTCAACATTCTGTAATAAATTTTTTGTATGTATTTATGCATGTCACATTTACAATATGATGCATGATCACTTCTCTACCTTTGATAGATAGTCTGATAAAAATAAATTCATTTTAAAAAATGGTCAAATATCAGTATTTTCTATTACACAAAAAAAAATATTTATTAAGGAATGTAGTTGAAAGAGCATGATATTTTAAACATGAGTTTTAGCAATAACATAAAATAGAGAGAACATGAAAAAGTTAACAAATTTTTTAGTTATGAGGGAGACGCTTCATTACTGCACAGTGAACTGCCAACATTTTTAATTTTGAAAAAAAAAATGTAAATAATTTTTTAATCGTAAAAGTATTTTTTTCATAGCAGAAGAACAATGTTTTATACATACCAATTTTCATTATTGTACAAGATACAGAAATGGAGGAAAAAAAAAATGTTGAATATTTCCAAAAATTGTACTGCTGTAAGGTGTACCTAACCGCTTAAGGCGGAGATACCCAAGATTGTGAGGGTTTTTCTAGGGAATCTCCCATTTCCCAATCTTCATTCCATAAACACTCTCTACGATTCCTCTTTCATTAAAATCCCCATTTCGAAAGAAGTAGCCTATACCTACTATTTTTATGTGGAGTCGAACCGGCCGTTCAGCGTTTGAGTGTTCATTGTGGCTTGTCCAAAGATTGGTAGATGGCAGTGGTGGTGGGTTCTATCAAAACTTCTTAGCCATAATAAATACTTCAAGATTTACTTTCCCTCAAACCCGTTTATCTTGTTTTCTCATGTAGTAGAATCTGTTTACTGAAAAGTACAATCATCAGGACTTCAAATTGCATATAATAATCCAGACGATATAACTGAAAATGGGAATGCAAATGCAAATGACTTTTAGGAAAATTGACCAATTTAAGAAATTGGAACTTTAGTCTTATGAAATTACAGTTTGGAAAAAATATCTTTGGGAAAAAGGCATTGGGAAAAATGGTCGTTGGGAATTACGGATTGGGCAAAATATACAGCAATCGTAGCTATCTTGCGTAAAAGTGAAGTTCTCTATTATTTTACTTGGTTACATAAATGTGAAGGTCTCCGTTGCGTTACTGAGTTATGTTATAAAAGTGGATACGGGTACTATTTTGCATAATGGTGAAGTACGCAATATGAAGAATAAAATAATTATACGAATTTGCAGAGTCAGGACAGAAATATTCAATAAGGAATGAAAGGACTTTTAGGTGTGTATGTCAACAAGGTACAGAAACTGAACAAAAATGAAATTTAATTTAACGATAATTAAATCCCAACGCTTTACAAATACAAATGCGTTCGATTCAGTCAAATATGAATGTGTAAACTCATGATTTAACATTATCGCTGTCAACAGAAGCTACTTACGGACTGTGAAAAGTGTTCCGATAATAACGGAATAAAGGGGAATGAAATGTCAAAGTATATTTAAGAATCGTGCACCAGGATTGATTTGTTACTACAAGTGTTTGAAGTAAAATAAGACAATTTTTATTGTGATTAAATGTAGTAATAAAGACTAGGCGATCTGATACAAATTAATTCCAGAAATGAGAGAAGATAACACACGGGATGGGGAACATTTATGCCCTTGTTGCTGTAACAGCATTACACTAACCTGAGGCAGACTCACGTCGAGTGGACAGGGGACTGTAAATTGTTGAACAAAAGGTGAATTCTAATTGCGTCCCTTGCACGCTCACCGCGCATGTTAATTGTTCCCACACAGCTGTTACGCAGAGAATTAGCTAAACAAGGACAAATTCAATTTAAATTAAAATATTGCATTACACAATTAATAACGTACTTCGATCTGTGTTCAAAGCTGCGGGAGTGACAGCGTTCGCTCTCGCTAACAGGATTAGAGTGGATGAGCTAATTCTCTATAAGAGGATCTTATGGTTTGCAAAATAATGAATTTTTGCTGAAAGAACTACGTCACTATGCTGCTGCGTCCTTTATATTCTCTTCTTTCGTTCATCTTCAAATCTTCCAATTATCCTCTCCTCATCCCTCATCTTGAACATTCCAGACTCCACAAATTCAAGTATTTTCACTTATCATCCCCACTTCTCTCTATACTTCAACATTTATTTTTAATTATTAATAACTATTGTTCCGTATTCTATTGTATTTATTTACATTCTACGGTATTCGTGCATCGCTTCAAGCTAGAATATGGAACATGTCAAAAAATCTCAATAGTACGGGAGACTGTTGTAGGCTACCTTTAAACACTTTTCACATTTTTTTTTTTTTTAATTTTTGGAATTTAAATTTTTAAAATGTAAAAATGCTTGAAATAATTATTCAAGATATCGTTACAACTTCCTGCGTGTATTTTCCTGTTTTACAGATCTATTAAGGATGGAAAAATAAAATGAAGGGATATGTAACGTGTTCCAAGATACAACAGGTTCATGTACCTTGGAACATACCCTCTTGTAATACAGGTGAGAATATAGCTGTAAAAACTGACAATCATGTTTAAAATGTATTTGCCATCATAAACTAGAGCAGGCTTCTCTGATTGAGATTTTATTTCCTGGAGGAGCAATAACCTGCTTCAACAGCTTTCTTCAAGGCATCGGTTTCTATGCCCAAGGTTGCGGGTTCGATCCCGGGCCAGGTCGATGGCATTTAAGTGTGCTTAAATGCGACAGACTTATGTCAGTGGATTTAGTGGCATGTAAAAGAACTCCTGCGGGACAAAATTCCGGCACATCCGGAGACGCTGATATAACCTCTGCAGTTGCGAGCGTCGTTAAATAAAACATAACATTTTACATTTCAAGGCAGCGGGAACAATTATTGGGGATCTCTTAACTCCAGACTTACTTCGTGACATGATATTAAAATAAAAGAAAAACAAAAACCGATAGTATCGTGTACCTTGGAACATATTATATGGTACAATATGTTTTGTGTTCAAAGGTACAAGAGGGTGCACGTTTAAACAAATATGGCTCCCAAAACTAGAGGTTCGAATAAATCATGGAAATTAAAATATGTTATTACTCACCAGATGATAGGGAACACACTGTACTTGATCGATCTTAACAAATACAATCTGGTTTTGTGTTAGAAAACATATATCAATGAACGAAATGTTTACTTTTGGTACTAAAAAAATTCTTTTGTCCACAGAACTCACACTTTGCAGTAAATCAAACTGAAACTACGACCAGAGCTACTTAGCGGCTTTCTCTACAATCTACTTCAGTTTGAGTCCTCTAGGTAGCAGCAAAAATTAAAAAACAAAAAATGTTCAAAGGTACACTATGCTAAAGGTACAACAGTCTCCCCTATTAAAAAGTAAATTATAGTCACAGTCTATTTGAAATACAGTATACAGGATGATTCACGAGGATTTACCGTCACTTACGGAGTTTATTTCTGAAAACATTCTGAGCAAGAAACGTCATATAAACATGTGTTCTATGTCAATATTTTCAGAATTACACTAATTTGAATTTGTTAGTAAATACCTTTTTCTTTTGTTATAAGCGTAAAAAATATTACAAATAGAGAATTAACTATTCAGAAGTATCATTTATTTAATTGACTAGTGTACTGAAGCTAAAAATATGTTGTTAATTGCTTTGTACAGATTTTGTTTTTCAATTTTTAACTAAAAATTACATCATTCTTACGCACTTATCACAAAAATTGTTATAAATCATACGACTTTATTATTTACAGTTTAATTATGCATGTACAGTCTTGAAGAATGTATAAGAGTGACGTGATTTGTAACAATTGTTTGATAAATGCGTAAGAAAATGTAATTTTGTAGTTAAAACCCGAAAAAAAAAATTCTGTACGAAGCAACAATGGTATTTACAACACATTTTTAACTTCAGAATACTAGTGAATTAAAGAAATGGTACTCCTGAATAATTCATTCTTCACCTGTAATATTCTTTTAGCCTTAAAATTCAAGAATAATGTTATTTTACAAACAATTTCAAATTAGAATAACTCTGAAAATATTGAGATTAGGACAAATCTTTATATCACATTTTTTGTTCAGAATGTAATTGGAAATAAGCTCCGTAAGTGACGGTAAATCCTCGTGAATCACCCTGTATATAGAAGAGTTTTACAATATACTAGTACAACACAAGGGATTATTATCGATACATAAAAAAACAAATATTCGTGCAGCGTTGTTGAATGTCATAAATTCATCTACAGAATAGAATGCGTGAGAAATTAGGTTCTTTAATTTGGGCCTAAATAATCTTATGTTTTGAGTTTTATTTCATATATCCATAGGAAGAATATTACAAAATTTTTTACTACCATATAACGCACTCCTTTTTGATAGCATAATAGGCTTGCCGATGAAATATGAAAGTCATTTTTTACGAATATTTATGCTATGAGCTGTTGAATTAATTACAAAGTTTTCACGATTACATAAGAGGACGTTTATTCATGAAACAATATACTGACAAGCCATAGGCATTATGTGTAGCTTTTTTAATGTTCCTGCATGATTCCCTAGAGTTGGCACCTACTCTTATTCTAATTACTTATTTTTTGTAATAGGAATATACTGTTACTATATGCAGAATTTTCCCAGAATATTATTCCAAAACTCATTACGGATAGAACATATGCTAAGTACAGTGTGTCCACCATGAACCTGACACATTTCATTTGGCTGCCAAAAATCAATGAATGGAAATAAGTTGGTAACATGCATTGCAATATGTAGAGATACTGTGGAAATTTCGTTGGCTATTTTTAAAAATCCGCGCGAGAGGTTGTACGTGGCGCTGCGGTAGCTTAAGTCAAAATGGCGACAGCGCAAGAGCGAGCAGAAGCGATCTGGTGGTATGCTGAAACAAATTCGGTGATTCAAGTGCAACGCAACTTTCGGCGCGTGTTCCAGAAGGACCCACCATCACGGAACACCATTAAGACATGGACAGTTACGCGCAATATCTACCTCGACATGTTGGATCAATTTGTTGTGCCTCAGTTAATGCATTTGCAGCCGAACGTCATCTTTCAGCAGGACGGCGCCTCACCACATTGGAGCCTGATCGTTCGAGAATTTCTCGACACACAATTTCCCGGTCGCTGGATTGGGCGTTATGGACCGACAAGATGGCCACCTCGATCACCGGATATTACTTCCCTACACTTTTTCTTGTGGGGATATGTCAAGTACAAAGTTTATACAGGCCACAAAATTCGTGATGTTCAACAGCTACGCGGCTGCATAAGAGATGCCGTCAATTCCGTTACGTCCGAGATGCTTCAGAAGACCTGGCAGGAAATTGAATTCAGGCTAGATGTTCGTCATGGAACGAGAGGATCTCATGTTGAGGTGTACTGATTTTTTAAATAAAACTCTTGATATTGCAGGCATTCTTTTCTCTTTACCCCAAGCAGTATGAATTATACAGCAATTTCAAATGTGTCAGGTTCATAGTGGACACCCTGTATATTGTGGCAACCATGCTGGAAGATTCGCGTTGCGTCGGGAGTCTACGCGCGCGTCCGGCGGAGACGGAGGGCGCAGGAAGGTGAGGCTCGAGCTTCGGTGGGCACTGGGGCGCGGTGCGAGGAGAGAAGAGGGAAAACTACGAGACGCTAGCCGCGGTGCGAAGGAGAGGGGAAGAAAAGCGACTGCGACTGAGTGGAGAAAGCAGGGGAAGCCTCTAGAAGCTACGCGACGCAGTACATTCGAGAACGTGTGTTCTAATAAATAAAAGGGGCAAGTGACCCGCAAAAAAATTCAGTTTGTGAATCAGAAGCGAGCGAGCAAGGAAGCCAGCCTTCGAGACCGGGGTCCGACGTGAGGAGGATCGCAATTGTGGCAGCGTCCAGGCGAGTGCGGCGTATCCGGAAGTCTTGGGTTCGAAGTGCAGTGAACTGTATCTGGAAGTCTTGGGATCGAAGTGCAGTGAACTGTATGAGTGAGTTAGGAGAACTAGCCAAGGCGAACGAACTGTGAACTGAGAACTGACAGCTTTGTTTTGTAAATAGTGCTTTGTGAACATTAGTTGAGATTAGGAGTACATTGTTGTTCTTCTCAATAATCCCCGTGAATACTCATTGTCGTTCTGTGGAGTGCAATAATTGAGTGGAATACCCATTGTTGACGGGTGTTATTGAAATAAAAGTCACATTATTATTGAAAATAAAAGTTACAATATTATTTTTAATGTATTGATATTTACTATCTCTTGCATACATCTAGTAGCAAAATATGCTGAATTTAGTTTTAGAGTAGACCTAATTTATTTAATATGATTTTCCCAATTTCACGTATTAACGATTTGTAAGCCAAGAATTTTGATTGTTGTTGTTTCTGTTAGGGCCTGTTGTTAATTATTGCGCTTGAAATTTGCGAGGTTGAATTTGTTTTATTATTATGAAATCCTTATTACATTAAAAATTACAGGTTAATGGAAAGCATTAACACACGTACAGTGCGCCGCATAAGTCGCTATCCTGCTACGCTCGATTGACTGCTACGCTTTACTTAAGATTACTGAGTGGTATGCGATTGACAACGAAACTCATCCTAGTTTCTTAAGACTATGGTGGATACTTTCACCAGTACGATTAGTCATATGCATACAGTGACGTACGCAGAATTTTGTCAAGGGGGATCATTACTGAAATTGATTACAATTTATATTATCAGTATTTTAAATTTTGTTTTATTATTATTATTATCATCATCATCATCATCATCATCATCATCATTATCAGAGACCAGAAGTTCAGGCACTATGAATCATTAAAATAGACAGGCAAAAAGGCATCATAAATAGCTAAAATAGGTAGGCAAAAAGGCATTTTAAATAGCTAAAATATGTAATAAAAGGCAATTACAAAAATCTTGCACCCACAAACTTACACTTTCTACAAAGGGATTTCGGCAGCAAGAAAAGCTTTACATAAGTCGAATGCAAATTGAGATTTTCGATTCGATGTTGCAATTACTGTTGGAAGCAAATAAATCTTCTTCCCAGTAGCCTTGGAAAGTGCATTTTTTTTCTTTTGGTTGTACTGATATGTTGTGATATGAAATATTTAGCTAGCTACAACAACGTCGCAATGAAAACTGAAAGAAAAATAACTTAAAAAAATAACGTTAGACCCGCACTCATTGTTGTCTTGTCAAATAAACACAAGCGATAATAAAACGCTTACTGTTATACAGTTTTGCACGGCAGCACTCATTGTTGCAAAGAGAATATGAACTGACTGAAAGACAATAATATATATTCGGTGAAGTCACTTTCATTGTAGCCGTTATAGAAATATATTAAAATATACCAGTAGGCAATTTTTAACAATAAATTAATAAATAATAGATAAATAATCAAATAAAGGCAAAAAGGATTTATTTTGTAAATTAGGCATTTATATTAAAAAGGCAGAAAAGGGCAGCATAAAACTGTGACGTTTCAATCACAAAGGTATAATTCGTACAGATTTACTTTCAAATTGAAGATAGATTTAACACATTTAAAAAGGCATTCTGCCAAAGTTCCGCTCTCCGATTATTATTATTTTATCCAATGCCACCAGGTAGTCTTTCGACATTTCTGGTCTTCTCTCCTGGCCGTGGCTTAGTTGTAACCCACTTCTGAGGTTGGGGCGCCAGGAAGGCGGAGTTACATTACCCCGATGATGTGATAGGATGATTATGATAATGTGGTGCCAGGAGAGGTCTTAAATCTAAAATTATTATTATTATTATTATTATTATTATTATTATTATCATTATTATTAACATTTTAACTGTCAAATGTACAAAACGTTAAATGAATGTTTCACACTAAACTCAGAACTCTTAACGAATGGGTGAATACCGCTCTTAAAATGAGTTTAAAATCGACAATGTACAATATTTAACATATGCACTGCAGAACTGTCAAAACAACCTTTTCAATATGTTTCACAAGAAGTTAGATTTCATATTGCGTCGGCTTCATTTTATTACAAGGTCGGTACTACACAGTAGGTCTCTCTATAATAAAGATAGCATTATTATACAGTAATTCGAACGTGCCGCATCACCAAGCACAGGGATTATATTAACCCATTAATGCCCAGCGTATGATTAAAAATACGGGGTGAAAAATATTTTTTCATTAATTTCCCTTTGGCTTCAAGTTAACAATTTTTTTCATGTAGGGAGTACATGGATGTGGATTCAGGCATTATTGAATGCTCTGTGATCGTTTCTCTTGTTGGTACGAGGTTTCTAGTTTGGATCTTAAAGAAAAGAAAACATTGATTGGAATAAAGGTACTTATTTTCAATATAAATTATATCATGAATTATGAAACTAGTTCTAATATTACTTGTTAGGTATTCGTGAATAATTCAGGCCATTTGGTGTACATGTATCTTTGTATAGAAGCATAGCAATTTCAGTTTCTAAATATGGTATGATATATCATAAGCTGAGCAGTAACGATATCATTTTCTGTATATTCTGTTAGATGAATTCTCCTTGGAGCATATGTGAAATGGACGGCAAAAAACTTGCAAACTATAAGCCTAGACCAGAGGTGTTCAAAAGTGGATTTTTAACTCCAACCCCTGGAAAGAGGTGAAAGGGGTATACTACGGAATACTAACGTATTATCCCTTCCGCGCAGGGTGAGTGAGTAGGCTACTCGAGCCAGTGGTGGCATTTAGCTTACTGTTGTTTATTACACAATTCGAGGAACTGTGAAATATGCCGTAATGAAAGGTTATCCATATATGATAGGATCTATGGAAGACATGTATCAATACCTTGGCATTTTGCTTTTGTCTGGATATCTCTAATTGCCTTTGCGAAGACTGTACTGGGAGATTCGTCCTGATAGCCATAACATTCTAGTTGCAAACTGTATCACCAGAAACAAATTTGAAACAGTTCATCATTTCATTCATTTCAATCACAATAACACAGTTGACAAGAATGATAAAATATACAAACTTAGGCCACTCTTCAATCGTCTAAATGAAATGTTCCGGAACATGGTTGACATTGATCCGAATTCATATTCAGTTGACGAAGCAATGAAACCATATTTTTATCATCACAGCATCAAGCAATTCATACGATGAAAAACAATCAGATTTGGGTATAAGCCTTCGTGCTTGACGATGCCTGCAGGGTACCTTATAAAGTTCGAACCATATACAGGGAGAGTCGAACGAGCACCAGGGATGACTCTAGGAAATGCTATTACATAGATGCTTTGTGTTGGATTGCTACCTGATGACAGTAAACTGTTTATAGATAATTATTTCACTTGCTTTGGGTTATTGTAAAAATTTTCAGCAGTAAATATCACGTGCTTTGGAATTATAACAGCTGATGGAATTGAAAAGGCACCTCCAAAGGATCTGAAAAAAAAATCCGTTAGAGGTACTTGCCATGCCATCAAAGACACATCAAGTAATTTGACGATGGAATGACAATGTTCAGGTCACTATAGCAACAAATGTAGCAACACTAGACGTAGTTTCTTTAGGCTTATGCTCACGGTGGAGAACTAAGGATAAGAGGAAAATCATTGTTCAACAACCGAACATTATAAAAATGTATAATGCGTGTATGGGTAGTGTGGACATGTTTGGCAAATTGACTTCGACTATGGTCCAAGAAATGGTACTGGCCCCTTATCAGATTTTGTATCAACGGATCAGTAGTCAACTTGTTGATGCTGTACAGACAATATCAGAAGGCAATATCTTCGCTGGAATTCACAAGACAAATTGTAAAGTCATTGCTTGCAACACCACTAATGGGCATTTCTAAGACTGTAACACCTAAAGGGAGAAACCAAGTTCTCAATGAAACACGTTATTATAGACTCGATCACCTAGTTGTCTGGTAAAACACTCGGCGCAAATGTGCTTACCGTGGGAAATGTGCTACATTTTGTTGCGTCAAATGTAATGTTGATCTTTATCTTGATACTTGTCTTCTAAAATATCATATAAAATGAAGAAAACCGAAAAAAAAAATGTTGTTGAAGTATCTAAAATAATAATTAAAGTGATTAGACAAGGATATGTTGTTCAAATATTAGTTAAAAATTCCTTTCTTACATTATAGGGGCCTATTAAGTATTTGTATGAAACTGATACTGTAACTGCCCAGCGTATGTTATATCATACAGGTCATATCTACCATACCAGAAGAGAAAAAATTGTAATTTTTGTGTATTTGTACTTAGTAAGGTGTAACAATTATAATATAATAAAATTACATGATTATGAATTCCTTTTTTATCTGGGCATTAATGTGTTAAAGGAGTAGGAGGACTATGCCTTATAATGATGTAGATTTTGTTACACTGACAGTGAAAAATTAGAGAAAGGAAAACGATTATGGATAAAACATATTCAAATCTAAACATGTAATTTAAAAAAAGTTCAAGGAGGGGTTCAAACCCGGTAACCCCACTTGCGTATTCCCCTGTACGCATGTAAGTTGTATTATTATTACTATTATGCAGATATGCTAAGTTACGTTACCGCAGTCCGCATTTTCGTGTAGCGACTTTTCCCGTATTCTGTATGTTGCAATTACCAAGTAAAATTAGTTGTTCCGAAAATTTCCTCTGGGCTCTTTACTTTCACCAAAAAAATTTTAATCACGGAGTTAATTTTATTAGCCTACATTTATTGAGTTCTATTGCGTAATTACGAAGTTTAATGACTGTATTCACGTACACAAAAACCACATGATCGAGTCAAAAACATAGTTACATGCATCCATTCTGTATGGGACATAATTGAAATGATATAAATTGTATGAGTCTACACACAGTTGTCCTCCATTTCAGGGAAGGTACAGTTATTGTTGCCACATACCTCAGACACACTTGTAGGAACAATGTCACAGCCCACGTGATCTCCAGGAAGAACACCAGCATGGCTCCGATTCTGAAAGACAATAATCACGTAAGTAAACATGAAATATTAACAGAAAATCATATAATTCATAGCATAGTAGAAATCAAATAAGGTTTACGATTGTTACAAATTCCAAGAGGAATTATTTGATATGATATCTGAATATAACGAATTTTATGCCATCCTAGCATTACAGCTTATTATGGCACGCGTGCCAATAATAGCAATAACGTATTCGCTATGAGATAATACCGGAACCCTTGGGTGAGGATGAATGCAACTCGTCTAGCTATCTTGCTTACCGCTTCTACGCGCCACGTAACAAGAAATGAAATGCAGGACAGAAGGTAACATATATTTCCAATCTTTAACAATATTGTGTCACTTCTATGCCAACCATGATGTCTGTCTTCCTCATTTTCACGATCATCTCCATCTCGCTGAGCATCACCAATATCATGATAATCATTATTCTTATTTATTATTACTCAATCTTACACAATCTCCTTCGAGTAATTTAAACTGAAATTTTCGAAATAATAAGAAAGGAAATAATGTAGAAATGAACGGACTAATCACTTCATAGTCCGAATGTCCTCCTAAACATTCAGTTGCTCGAACATTTCTCTCTCAGGCCAAAAATACAAGATTTGAGCATACTCTAGAAAACAAATGTAGGTAGTCATTGTTCACACATAAAAAAGATTCGCAGATTTCTCTGTCTTTGTTTTTCAGTAAGTGTATAAAATATTGCCGCGTAACTAGAATAATAACAGTAGAAATATTACCCTAGATCATATATGTAGCAGATAGGTCATCGCTATGTTAAAATCGTTAGCACTTTGAAGAGAACAACCGCCAGGATCGCCACCCGTCCGCCGTAAACGAACACGAGATGGCAGTACAGTCGCTAATGCAATTAAAATTGGAATTATGACGAGACTCCTTATGTAACAACTAGATGGCAGCGTAGTAAATCCGACAAAAGTTGTTAACGTCAAAGCCTATAAGGCCGATCTATCTGGGGGTATATATGAGCCGTTCAGAGCAAAATTAGGTACTGAGGTTTAAAGTAAAAATTCTGTAAACTAGAGCGCAAAGTAGAAATTAATATGTCCTTCTTGCTATCCACTGACTACTAAAAGTTTAAATAAATTGAATATTAATTGCTACTTTGCGCTGTATTTTACAGAATGTTTACTGTCCAAATTTCACGAGAGGATCCCTGCAAGGGGAGTACGGTCCTTGCGGGGTAAGAGGAGAGAGTAAGCCAGTAACTCAGCTTTCTTGAAGGAGCAGGTGGATGCGAGTCATGTCATTGGCCGGCTGGTACGAACAAGGCTCAGTCAATGGCCGGTCGGTTCAGTGTCGGGGATAGATTGTAAGAGTGGGGGAAAAATTCGCATTTCGTGCTAGGATCTTCTCGTGAAATGCGGACTGTACTTTAACCCTCATTACCCATTCTTGACTTACACTACTTCTGCTGTGAACGGCTCATATGATCTAGGGTATTACTAACATGTCATGTTTCAGAGGGAAGTGTTGTAAGAGAGTAACAAAAATGAATACATCGAAAATAAAGTGTAAATACATTTTTAAACGTTTGGATACAATTCTTGGTAGATACGAAATGTCTACTTGGGTAAAATGCAGCCGTTTCATTCCTGTCTGCAGAATGCGATACTTGGCAAAATTCATCGAGTTCTGGGACGCAATAAAATTGCTGGTGCGAACTTGTCTCTCTTGTCATCCAGGACGTCAAATTATTTCCCGCCTGTCTGTGGGGCTGCTCGCTTCCATGAAACTGCTTGCTCCCCTGGGGTTATGCAGCACACACAACAAGCCTGTACTGCCTTCTCTTCGGCGTTCATTGAATCATTCCGTTATCAAACTTCATCAAACGATCAAACTCGAAGACGTGAATCTCTTGGGTATCTGCACCGTCTCCGAGATATTTTCTGCCAATAGACGCTTATCTACTGCAGTAAAATGTTAATACTGTTTATGGCTGAAACCTGATGTGCGTGTTATAGCGACCCAACTCTTGTAGCAGTCTTGTTTACAACGGAAGTGCTGTCTACAAGTTTATCACTGCGTAATTAGCTGCTGTCGATATTCTATCTGAAGGAACACAAGAGAATGGAAATATTTCTTCAAATAATGTAGGACTTCAGATCTCAATCTCAGAATGTCTCACTACTCCTCAGAAAATGTTTAGTAATAAATTACCGGTAATTACAGTTGTTGTCATTCTTGTTGTAAGAGTTAGAGGTCGTATTACATTTATAATGATAGGCCTACTTTTAAATTTTCTTGAATCTTAGTAAACAAATATGGAAGTATTTAAACATCCTCTACCATATTTTACACTCTATAATTTACATATAGAATAGGCTATATAGTGGCTCATACGTTTGGATTTTTGCACCTTTTACAGATCTAGAAATATCCGAAGTTTCCGAGGTACGCATCAGCTCATCTTCAGGGATGGCAAAGAAATGGAAGTAGTTTGTTATATCAGCTACCAAGAGCTGTTCTTCAGCACTATACAAGTGCTCATCTATGATATTACTGTGTTACAGCTTGTTCGAAAAAATATATCATAATAACATAATAAACAGTATTTTTAAATACTAATTAACCAAGTAATCGCTATCATGTCTCAGTCGAGCCCTGATACCAGAATTCATATTAAAGGCGTTATTTATCAAGTTTCTTGTTTCTTGAAAGAACTTAAAGTTTGTGACGACATTATAAGTGGCTTATCATCAACGCAGACAGCCAGCCATGGCCAAGGCATGTGGTGTTTCTCTACGATCGGTTAAGAGAACCTGTACAGAACGATTTTTTTAGTCGTAGTTATTGTGTTATTTGTTTTGTTAAGCTAAGCCATACTTAAGTGTGCTTCTAATACATAAGTATTTTTTTTATTACGAAACTTGTTCATGTTACAATAATGTATACATTTTCTACACTCAGTAAAAATATATTAATTTGTTGCACTTTAATTTTTAATTTCCTCATGATTAACATAAAATTATTTAATGCCAAATTAAAGAAGTGCCTAATTTCTCACGCCTTCTATTCTGTAGGTGAATTCATGACATTCAATAACACTTCATGAAATTGATATTAAAACTTTGTGTTGTATTAGTAGACTACCTATATTGTAAATCTCGTCTGTATATATTTCATCTAGACTCTGACTGTAAATTAAGATTTTATAATAGTATTAAGTTTTTGACTTGTTCCATATTCTAGATGTAAGCAATGTATGTATACCATGGAATGTTAATAAATACAATACAATTCACAAAGTTGATAACTGTATAAGTATTATTTAATAGTTACTATTTCAATACAATATTCTGAAAACACATAAAAACAAAATACTAATTGTGTGTAATGCTAAATATTTGATTTCTCGTATCAGGTTTACATTATATGATAATAATTATTACATTTATGAAATGGCTAACTTGCGAAATATTATAAATGATAATATCATCTAAATTCTGATTAGTATAATATATTACTATTCTGCGAGTTATCAAATGGAGGGGGAAAGAGAACTGGCCACCATAACTCATTATCTCCTGGCTTAGTTACCTCATTAGTGATGCCTTATTGTTGTCACATGAGTTTCAGACCTGTGTTCGGACAGTCGACTAAACAAAACAACAATATTCAGTAAATCAGGTATTTGTAATTACTAGAAATAATGTTATTATTTAATTTGTTCTTTTACGTTTTTCTATACTGCAAAACGTGTGAATGGAGGAGTAAATTATTTGGGACAGGACCATTACACCAAGCAGGTTCTTAGGGATATAGGAGTCGAGTTAGTGAATGAGGGGTTCGCCATACTCGCCTATTTCTTCTGCCCCTAGTACAGGCATAAAATTCTTTGTAGCGTAGGTTATGTGTAGAGCAGAACGGGTCTAGAAGAGGAGTCATCATTGATTATCATGTAGAATCGTTGATGAGTCCCTTTTTAATGACCGCGAAAATATGGATCAAGGAGAAAATAGAAACTGTATTCTATACCGCATTTCATACTGTAGAAAATTATACTGTTTATCACAAAAATCTATGTATTAAGTATAACTTAATTATTGGTAGAAGAGACCAAAACAAACATTTCTTGTACGACAACTTAGAGTTGGTGTTGCTACGTCAACCCATTAGACAGTGTTAGATTAGGAAATGCTGTTTATTCAGCTGGTATATACTGGTTGGTCCAATGCTACTTCAAGGCCGTCTAAATGGCCTAACCTACCTGTTCTTCCCCAAAGAAATCTTTCCCCTTTACTGGAGGAGTTTCCCTTGGCGGTAAGTCAACACATATGTTTCCAGCATGTTGGTCATCGAGCACATTTCACACATAATGTTCGTGCGTTCCTAGACAATGTCTTTCCAGACAGGTGGATTGGTCGTAGAGAACTTGTTGTGGCCACCAAGATCTCCTGATTTCACCAGCCTGGCATTTTTATGGGGTCATTTTGGTATGTCAGTGTACGCCACTGCTGTAAATTTTGAGGAAGACCTAAGAAACAGAATTTTGTCAGCAGAGAACTCGATACGTGCTATCCTTGCGATCTTTGAAAGAATCCGACAGGCAATGGTCCGTCGCTGTGAGTTCTGTTCAGACTTCAATAATGCATAAAATGGGCAGGCAACAGCTCTATCAGCGCTATCCAGCAAAGTGACGTTATTTATATAATTCAACGATCCCAATTCTAACGCTGTTTAGCGGACTAAGGACGCGACACCTAACTTAGGTTGTCTGACAAAAAATGTTTGTTTTTGCTCTTCTACCATTACTTAAATTTAATATCCTAACTTCTGGGATATTCGGTACATAAATGTGAGGGAGGAAAGAAACGCTACTGGTTATCATGCAGCTTCATAACAACCTTTAAAGAGCCAGGAAAATATTCGTAAATAAAGCGGGAGAAGAGATCACTGTAGACCACTGTAGATCAACCAGAAACTAAAATTATATGAATAGCCCCCTTATTGGGGACCAAAACATAAAAACTACCAGGTTACATCGAAACATATGTTACGACACTTTTCAGGTTCAAATAAGAGTTCTGCTAGAATGAGGAGAGAAAAAAATGAACGCTGCAACTAGTGATCGTAAGGTAAATGTAGTCGCTCTTTTAAAGGGATGGAATATTATGCGAGATTAACAGTGAATTAGGGAATCTAACAAATAAATTCACCTTTTCTTGCCTTTATTAAAGACAGAGCCAATGTGTAGCTCTGAAACGTTGGATGCTCTTACGTCTATGACGCTGTGGAAAATCTCGGAAACTCCGCACAATGTTAACCGCGTGGGTGGAGGTCTTAAATAATAGAACGAAGGAACAGTAATATTAATTATTTATGTCGCAAACTCCGTAAAACTATAGGCGTATATAACATTTATACAATTACGATAATTCATGCCAGTTAATTCACTGAGAACAATATTTCTAGCTTTAGTTCAATCGCTTATACAATAAGGAATAATAGGATGGGGCGGAATAACACAATCTTCACTTCCCTATTACTACTTTTACAAAAAAGAATAGGAGTAAATGAAATATGTTTGAAAAGGAAGCTTGATAACCCAACGCATCTCGCATATGAAGAATCTGATGTATTCGACATCAAACACATTTATACATTCATTCATTTAATGTCCTGCCCAAGGGCAGGTCTTTCACTGCAAACCCAGCTTTCTCCTATCGTACCTATTTCTGCCTTCCTTTTCGTTTCCTCATATGATCCATATATCTTAACGTCGTCTATAACCTGATATCTTCTTCTGCCGCGAACTCTTCTAACGTTCACCATTTCTTCCAGTGCATCCTTCAGTAGGCAGTTTCTTCTCAGCCAGTGACCCATCTAATTCCTTTTCCTCTCCTTGATCACTTTCAGTATCAATCTTTCTCCAGCCACCCTTTCCAATACAACTTCATTTCTTACTCTCTTTGTCCACTTCACACGCTCCATTCTTCTCCATATCCACATTTCAAATGCTTCTATTCGCTTCTCTTCACTTCGTCGTAATGTCCATGTTTCTGGCCCATACAATGCCACACTCCATACAAAGCACTTCACTAGTCTCTTCCTTAGTTCTTTTTCCAGAGATCCGCAGAAAATGCTCTTTTTTCTATTAAAAGCTTCCTTGGCCATTGCTATCCTCCTTTGAGGATTTGAAGTATTTGAAGCTGTTAACTTGCTCTACTGCCCAATTTGGAATTCGTAAGTTTATCTTCTGTATTTTTCTTCCTATGACCATGCTCTTCGTCTTATTTTTAAAATTTTTAAATTTTTAACTTTTTAATTTTTAATTTTATATTTTTTACAACATATACCTTGCTAAATTATTTCCATGAACACCGTAATCATTTTTTATTGGACGATCATGGATATAATACAAGAATATTTAGGATTTCATTCCCTATAATTGAGTCAAAATGCAAGACCGAAGCAGGTGTAAGGCACAGCTCAAATTTTGGCCCAAGATTGTGTAATAACTTTAATAAGTCAAACCCGGATTTGAAATTATTGAACAACAAAATATTTAAAAAGAAAATACTCGAACTGACCTAATTATTAATCTCTATAATAATTTCTTTAAACTTACATAAGCAGCATAATTTTGTATTTTTGTTTAATTTTTATTCATTTTTCTGTTTATTGTGTTTGGCTATGATATTCATTTATTTTGCACATTTTTTAATATTGTATTTTGGAAATTATATCGTATCTTCTTTGTTATCCTTGTGTTGTTTCTAATTTATTTCGTATGCATTGTATTTGTTCACTTTTTATATTGTTTTTACTTGGTTATTTGACGACGATGTGTCAACTACTGAGTCACATGGCATTGATGAAATTGGTGATGGCGAGATAAGGTCGAGGATTCGCCGTGAATTGCTCTTCTGTCGATTTGCGTTTGGGAAGGACCCCAGATGGAGCCCAACCAGGTGGTCCGCTCAGGCGGGACTCAGGACAGCGCGAAGGTGCGGCTCTAGATCGGCGGACAGGCGCGCTATCGACTGAAGTACGACGACGGATTTTGTATTGTATTTTTATTTTTTTATTGCAATGTATATATTATATTGTACCTTGATTGTTATGCTTGCATTGTTTCTAATTCATTTTTTATGCACTGTAATATGTCTTGATATTTTATTTGTATTAAATAAGTTTTATAACTGAAACTGCATCTGACCACGAGCTTTTGCTCCTTCTGGTGTACTGATTTCATACGTCGTCTGAAATAAATTATTATTATTATTATTATTATTATTATTATTAATTATGATTATGAATTTCGGTTACAAATATGAGAATATACAAGAAGATTGGTGAAAAGTATCATCAATAAGGTAATATACATAAAATGGAATGACTGTATTAGTAGAAGAGCTCATTCTTTTGAACAACGCAACGACTAAACAAAGAACAGATGCGTTGAACTGTAGTTCCTTTAATTGAAGCAAATGGGAAAAGCACAACAGAATTCACTTCCCTGCCATAGACACAGCACGGTTGATGCCGGTGCCGCTCGGATACCGGCTAATGCACGCATTTATTTTACGTCGAAGAGCAAGAAAGATGTAGGGCCCACGTCAAAAATGAAAGGAAAGAAGATCATTTTATCGCAACTCTTGTAATTGAAGAGAAATACCTGTCTAAGTATACAGGGTGTAAGTGAAATAACCCTGCAGATTTTCAGAGCGAACAGTTCATGTTGTATGCAACAAAAAAGTGTATTATGTTGTTGGAAAGTCCAAAGTTTTCTTAGAAAAGAAAATGTTTTTTTCTTTCCCAAATGCTCTCTTGCGTTACTCCCACTTCTTCGATAACTATTCGAGTAGAATCGGGACCTTAGTTTGGTACCATTTATGTTCATGCCGTGCTTTTCCCGTGTGGGCCGATAACAACAACGTGGGAACCAATAGTGGGAAAGAGGAAAATCAACAGATTACGAGCGTGTGAGATATCAAAAGAATCAGACAATGGACTCTTAATATTTTTCTGTTTTTGCGGTGCTTATATCTTTACAAATACAAATGGATGATACTGTTATTGTTGCTAAATTTTATAATGTCAATGGGTCATTTAAAATTAAAATAAAACTGCTTTCGGAATATGACTGATCATTAGCTAAGAATGCCTCAATAAACATTGGTGTAAGTAAAACTAAGACCTAAAAAGTAGCAATGTGGCAAAGGGAGTAGTGAAAATGCAAATAATTAGAGCTGTAGAGTGAGGGGGTTTCAGTATTTTTGGTATAATGATGGGTTAGGAGTAAAGTAGAGGAAGAACTGATGAAAGACAAGAAAAAACTAGTAGAAAAATTGCAATAATAAATTAAACATAAGTATATCCCAATTGACTTGTGTAAAACGGGGAGACGGCACTGTATACTAATAATGTGAAGTGCCGCCTCACCGAAAGGTATATTGCTTAAAGACAAATACATTCATTCATTCATCGGTGGAAGGTGATAAAACTGGAGTAAGGAATCGGGCCGATCTTCTTCATTCCAGGCTGTGCACAAGCCAATTCAATATTTAGTTGTTTTCGCTGTTACATTAACTGAAATGGCGGAGCATCAACAAACTCTAGTCTTGGGTTAAAACGGAGAAGTCCGTCAATTTGTTTATCTATCTGGCGGCCCCCTTGGTGCTCTTCGACAGGAATAGGCTATGTGCCGGCACCGGGTTTCCCCTTCTCCCTTCCTCATCTCACCATCATCTTCATCCATTCCCTACATCAAACTTACATGAACATTTACACATACACTCACCTAGTACACGACATAACTCTTCACAGATACACATCATGCATAACGTGGCCCGCCGAAGTGGTGTGCAACTTGAAAATAGGTCACAGTCCTGGCATCTATGCGCAGTATGTGGAACCCGAATCACGTTAAGTGAAGTGGGTTGGCATTAGACACATATTATTAATGTTATAGTTTACTAAATATTTTAATGTTAACAACATTGTTTTAAAGTATTGAACGTTTCCGGCGTAACATTCCATCATCAGAACACGTAACAAATAACACATGAATATGAATACACACGTACATAAACAGATTTGACCAGTGATAAAGTGAATGCATCTGAGTTACATATTAAAATATTTTAGCACATTTGATATATAGACAATGGACACAATAAAATGTGGTCTTGTTAAAAAAATTGTAAAAATAGAGTTGCATTATTTATGTATACTCATACAATGTCTTCCTATTTTGATAAGCATATAGAGGGACTTATCTATTTTAATTAATATAAAGTTACTTATCGGACCCACATCATGTCCATTAAATTTTTTTCTTGGAGTTATATAGTAAGTTATAGACATAGACCTACAATGAAACAATACGCAAAGCTCTTAAAGATTAAATTTCCTCTATACATTCAATGTATAAAATATAGTAATAATTATGCAATATTTGCAATTATAAAAATATGGTCGTGCTAAAAATGAAAAATGAGTTAAGTGCATAACATCTCGGAAAAAGAAAAACTGGCTTTCGTCTTGTTTTTCCTAACTTTTCCTCGATTTTGTTGTAATACACTTACCACCTTCGCATCACAATATACTATAATAGCGAAACGGAAACAAGTGTTACATCCTCTAAAATTTAAACAGAGACAAACTGCGACATCATAATAATTGATACAACTGGAATCCATAAACCTGAAATCATGTATTACACATAGGCATCTAAACATGTTTAACATTTAACTAACAGAATCTCCAATAACAACAATCTTTGGTGCCTGCTCGGTCTCAATCTCAAATGATACTGCACACACAACGCTGCACATGCTGCTCCGTAGAAAATATATCCTTACAAGCATTTTCTATACAAGAGTATACGTTATGAAGTGGAATACCTTTTTAAATAGACTCTGATCAACGAATTCGACACACTGTAGTGACTAACTTTCACGTTGTCCTCCGGTTCAAAATACAACAACCACCTTTCTCCTTGTATGGTCTTAGTGTATCTGTTGGCTATAACGTTCAGTTCGTAAGGGCCGATTTCACCAAACATATTTAACTTTAATTGTTACTTAAAGTCTTTTTAATTGACAATGCATTTCACCAACACAAATTTTGCTGTAAGTTCTCATTAAACTGCATTTAAGTTAATTGGTCAATATTTGGTCACTTAAATAATTAATCTTGCATTAACGACGATAATATTCTTTATGACTTAATACTGTAAATGAAGATATTGATTTCTTACCAAGACGGGCGAAGATAATTTCCGAAAGAGAAGATTATTTTAATACAGAAGAGGGGAAATATTTTGCAGATGAGTTTTAGGCTAAGCGAAACATCAGCAATGTATATTTTGAATAGTATAAAAGATGATTTAGAATTTGCTACTGATAGTTAAGTAAATACTTCACAATTATTTAAATCATACATTTATTGAAGAAAAGTTTAATCAATTTTCGATTGCCTAAAATACAGAAACTATAGTAATAGGAATAATAAATCTATCATATAGATCTAATGAATTTAAATATAGTCACAATCATGCCATACAGGAAGTCGCAGGTTCGAATCCCGCTCGAGGTTGTGAAATTTTTCTTTCATACCATGGCATGATTGTGACTATAATAGTATTTAAATTCATTAATATGTCACATCAACGGACGTGTATACGTCACCAAACATCGTAAGATGAAGATTATATATATAATATTACATTTGAAGGGATTAAAGTAGCGTAAATCAACGAAGTCTTTCCATTTTGCTTGCATCTGTTTTCATACTATCCCATTTTGTCTTCAATATTCCTGAAGACAATGGGATGAAGTTTTTTACACTGAAATCTCTACTTATTTGCAACCTTTCTTCTTTTCTTTTGAAGTCTGCACCTCCTGCCATAGACGGAAAGAGAACAGTTTCCTCGGGGGGGGGGGGGGGTAAAGCAAAACTATAGAAGTCCCATATAACGGGGTTATGGAGGAAATCATTTACCTCCTTCCCCTGTTATAGCTTGACCGCGGTACAGTATTTCGGAATATGATTATTTAATAAAGGTATTTTCGAGGGCAGTGTTACATCCACAACCGCGATGTTTCGGATCGAGTTGTATAGTTATTAAACTGTAGGTCTGCTACAAATTATAATAGGGCATAACTCTCTTTTTCTCTCTAGTACAGAAACACATGCATACATCAATAAAACTACATAACAGTGCTAACAGAAACTTTTTTATATGAAGCTTACCTTCCTGAAGATATATCATATGAAATATAAACTCTAATTATTTTACTTAATCTCGTCTTTAAGTTTGCACATTATACCGGGATCACTTTTCTTTTTTCTGCACTGTTGTGCAGTATGTAATTCATATTTCTCCAAGTGGCGGCCTGAACTCCTGCAGACTTCTAACACATGAGTACAGGCTGTTACAAAAGAAACATTACAGTGCTTCCATTCCTCAAATGAGATATAGAAATTCTTAACATTCAAAAATTTAAAATAAATATTATAGTCCAGACAAATGATCTGAAGACATTAACTCATCAATTTAAGCACAGAAACTTAATCATAAACAAAGGCAAAAAATATATTTTTAATTTAATATTTTCTAACATTAACAGGAAAAGAAAAAAGTTCAGACAAGTTTGGAGGAGCAGTACCCCCCCATGCTCCCCCTACTCATTACTTCACCTATGCTTCCATTATTTTACGATAATTTTAATATATTTTGAGGTTATCTCTTTTTATGACGGCATTTTCTATTTTTAATATAACAAATGAAGACACTCATTACAAAGGTCACTGCTTATATTAAGAAGGCACATGACCTTCGAAAGTACTGTTTTACCATGATTCCAAAGGCCGTGACAACTTCATTGGCAATAAAATTAACTGACTTTATTTTAAATGAGTATTGGTTTAGTGGAATGTAAACAAATTAAATAATATTTCACTTTCGTATTTAAGTTAAATTACAATTAGTTAATTGTAGATTGGTAATATGTTGGTGAAATCGAACATAAGAGTAATATTTTCGGGAGGAATCAGTTATGCTATGTTTGTCGAATTTTTCTGCACGATTTAGTTATTTAGATCTTACGATACAAGTATTAGTTTGCGTTTCTAATGAAATTTTAGCGATGAAGTATGGTCCAGCAACATGCATTGTCAGAATATGTAATTTCCCTTAAAACTACTCCAGAATACTGAATCTGAAATTAATAGATGCTACGACATTGTAAAATTGTAGACTAAAAGTATTAAATTTCTATTCGGAAACGCTAGAAACTCATTATCTCTAGTAATCACCAGCACCATGCCATTACTCGGAGCTAATCGACTGGTGTGTCATGGGTTGGAGGGTGGGGATACATTATCTACTCGCGCAGGGTCATTCACTTGTCCCTACGTGACGACAGGGTGATATACGTGCCGGGGGTAATCTTGGGACACAAAATGACGTTTATGAAAGGAAACGGTGAATTGATAGCAGCGAGGTGACGTCACAGGCGTATTTGTCTGAGTTACACTCGCCGGCAATAAACCTGGACCAGACGTCTGAAAGCGCTGTGTCAGGACATTAGGATGCCCGTGCCATAAAACATAAAGACGAGCTTCATGCACAACAATGACTGTGTCAGCACAACTTGTAAATTATATCACAACTGTCCAACTCACATGGCGAACGCTAGATGACACCGCTATGCAATTAGTATACATCTATTTAACCAGACGGCGCGGCGGTCGAATATTACTACACACTAATGCACTGTTTATTACTTAGATGTAATTATCCCTTTTGAAGCACCGTACAGAGTGTACCAATGAGATGTTCCTGATTATATATATTCACAAAATAAAATAAACATGAAAACGACATCTTTATTACATTTACTTAGAAGTATAACTTAACATTTCATTAAAAATCAGTGCTATTCTAGCCTATAAGTCTGTAGGAGAGTACGAATCTGTTCCTTTAAAGTACGGTTTATTCTACATAGTGCAATGTAGCATTGTTCCATTCCTACTACTTTAGCGTATTTCAAGGCAATTCTAAAGTGTAAAATGTCCTACCTCTCTGTCACATCTCTCATTACACTGGTCAACAGCCAAAATGTATCAGAGATGGAATTAGTCATCTCTTATTAATTTAAGCATGCTAAAAACGAAAATGACCATTTTGGTGGATTAGTTCTCATTTCGATTTTGCATAGCGTTTTTGCTGAAATTTCACTGTTTTCCTCCAAATATTTATTTACATTTTATTACATATATGTCGATAAACACATAGTAAAAAATATAACTATACAATGTAGCGGAGACTGTTGTACTTTAAACACTTTTCACATTTAATTTTTTTTAATTATGATAAATTAAATTTTTTAAATGAAAAAAAGCTTGAAATAATTATTGAAGATTTCTTTACAAATTCCTGTATGTATTTTCCTGTTCTACACATCTATTAAGGATGGAAAAAGTAAAATGAAGGGATATGTAATGTGTTCAAAGGTACAACAGGTTCATGTACCTTGGAACATACCCTCTTGTAAGTTGGAAGTTGGAACACATGGAATATAGGTGGGAACATAGCTGTAAAAAACTGACAATCAGATTTGAAATGTATTTGCAATCATAAAGCAGAGTAGGCTTCTCTGAGATTATTTCCTGGAGGAGCAATAACAGCTTCCTTCGAGGTATCAGGATCAATTGGGGTTTCTTAACTCCAGACTTACTTCGTGGTATGATCTTAAAATAAAAGAAAAACAAAAAGTAATAGTATTGTATATCTTGGAACATGTTCCATGGTACAAGATGTTTTGTGTTCAAAGGTACAAGAGAGTGCTCGTTTAAACAAATATGGCTCCCAAAACTACAGATTCGAATGGAAATTAAAATATGTTATTACTCACCAGATGATAGGGAACACACTTTACTTGGTGGATAGTAACAAATACAAACTGGTTTTGTGTTAG
Source organism: Periplaneta americana (assembly GCF_040183065.1). NCBI lineage: Eukaryota > Metazoa > Arthropoda > Insecta > Blattodea > Blattidae > Periplaneta > Periplaneta americana. Next base: position 71,822,645 of record NC_091127.1, on the reverse strand, counting down.
AAAACATTATCAATGAACGAAATGCTTACTTTTTGTACTATAAAAAATTTTGTCCAGAGAACTCACACTTCGCAGTAAATCAAACTGAAACTACGACCAGAGCTACTTAGCGGCTTTCTCTACAATCTACTTCAGTTTGAGTCCTCTAGGTAGCAAAAAAAATGGTACAACAGTCTCCCCTACACATTTATAAATCAATTATCAAACAATTACAAAATTTACTAATATGCCCTATTTAGCAGCCAATGAGAGATATTTCTTATAAAAGTAGGTCTTCCTAAAATAATGACTCAAAATGAACTAAATGATTTCGTTAGGGCCTTAGAACTGCCTAAGAACAAGGCTGAGTTACTAGGGTCGCGACTTAAGATGTTTAATTAATCTTGAAAAAAAATGTTAAAATTACCGAATTTCGAGTTCGTCAGCATCCCCTGCAAAGATTTTTTTCCATGCAGGACAATCCTGTATTCTGTAATGATGTTGATGGACTAATGGATGCCATGGGGATTCAACACATCGTAGACGAGTGACGTCTTTTTATAGACTCATCCAAAACCAATCTTAAAGCAGTATTACAGCAAAATGGCACTAAATTGCCAAGTATTCCAGTCGGACATTCAGTATCCATGAAAGAGACATATGATAACATTAATGTATTAATTAACTGTTTGAATTATGGTAAATACAAGTGGTGTGTGTGTTCAGATTTGAAAGCAGTTGCATCTATATTAGGTCTTCAGCAGGGTTACACAAAATACTGTTACTTTTTGTATGAGTGGAATAGTCGTGCAAGAGATAAACACTATGTAACTAAGTTGTGACCCCTTAGGCAGAGTTAGAACCAGGCATTTAAAATGTTATTCGTCTGCCACTGATAGATGAGACCAAAATGATATCACCAGCGTTGCATATCGTCATTGTTCCTGCAGTAACTCCTATGTGCAAAATATAAAATGTTTCAGTAGGAAGAAAAAAACAAATTTATTCATCCTATGCCTGCCGTACATAGGAGATTGTGAATTTTTACATTTTCGAAACAAAGAAATATAATTACATATAAGAGATCTTATTATTTGCTGTATCACTATTTAAGTTATTTAATAAAGCAAAAATCTGAAAATCGATAAATATGTCACATAGGAGTTATTGCAGGAACAACGACGATATTAAACTGGGACTTATGAAAAACTATGCGAGGTATGAATAGAGATTAAGAAGCTTTTAGGTACCGTCTTCAAAAATTTTCAAGATTCAGTGATTCTAAAATGAAAGAGGGAATCTTCATAGGTCCACAAATTAGAAAGTTAATGCTTGATGTACGTTTTCATAAACTTCTAACAGGCAAGGAGAAAATCGCTTGGGAATCATTACAGTTAATTGCCCATAATTTTCTTGGAAACAACAAAGCGACAAATTACAGGGACTTAGTGGACAATATGCTGATGGCATAAGCCTACAATAGAATGTGGTGCAACATGTATCTTAAAACGCATTTCCTCCACTCCTACCTGGACTTCTTTCCTGACAATCTCGGATAAGTAGGTGATGAACATGGGGAACGTTTTTACCAAGATATCGCTACTTTAGAAAGAAGATATCAGGGTAAATTGAGCACTACGATGATTGTTGATTATTGCTGGCCAGTAATAAGGAATGTCCCAGAAGTAAAATACAGAAGAAAGGCTAAAAAGAACCACGTCTGTAAGGTATGTACTTAATATGACATAATATTTAAAATCTCTAGAACTTTGGTTTTTAATGATATCTTTTCTTGAATATCTTTTGAACTAGACCGGATAGAAAACATCCAATGACATTTTCGAAATCAGCATGTCAATTTCCATAAGAATCAGCTACCTTGACCTCGAAGGTATGCAAAAAAAAAAAAAAAAAACATTTACTTGTTATTTGGTGGTGAATGAGAAAATCATTTATAATATATTATACAGGTCAAAATATCTTGAAAACAAGAACCAACTAAGCATTTTCGGTATCATTTTTGAATTTAGGAGATCAAATCTGTAGTGCTCGGAAAAGTAGCACAAGTCAAAAATGTTAATTTTACAGGAGAAGGAAAAAAATTGTCTTCACACTGGTTTATGTCGATTTGATTTTCTTCTGCATGAATTATTGGAATGGAAGAAATACTTATGTCTTTTTTCCCAAGCGAGCAGATGTTCCACTTCAGATACATGCAATTTGTTAAAATTTGTTGTCCAGTGATTATCAGTTAGTGAGTGTGGAAGGATGACATCATGTGCTGTACAAGATCGGCAGCGCTATGTTTTGTCTTTTGCAATGCTACTGTTAACGGTTAGCACGTCTGACCACGAAACCAGGTGGACTGGGTTCGAATCCCGGTCGGAACAAGTTATCTGGTTGAGATTGTTTCGGAGATTTCCTTCAACCCAATATGAGCAAATGTTGGGTAACTATCGGTGCTCTACTCCGGACTCATTTCACCGACATTATCACTTTCATTTCATTCAGACGCTAAATAACCTGAGATATTGATACAGCGCCATAAAATAACCCACTAAAAACGCTAATAACCCTATTACAGAAGAACTCCAATTATCCGAACTCCAAGTATCCGGATCGTCAATTATCCAGATCGCGTTTCAGGATAGTTTGAAATTATTGTTTATTCAAAGAAAGTTGCATAATATGTTTAGGTTCTTTTTATTTCGTGTACTGTACTACCATACATCAGTAAAGTTCTGTTCTGTATGGAATATGACGAGTTCTTATAATTTCAATCCATTTACAATCTATTTTATTTGAATATGTGTAACTTTGTTCTTTATAAACTATAGGCCTATACTCATTTTGCACTTTTAATACACGCAGTAGCTTACAACTGTTGTTTCTAGACTCTTTTAATTTCCGATCCAATTTCCGTATTCCTCCATGTAAATATCATACTACCCCCTATTAGTCTGGATAATTGGAGTTCTACTGTATATACAAAATTAATCCGTGCTGATGTGGAGACGAAACATGTAAAAGGTCTAAATTTAACCATAATGTCAAATATGACGGTAAGTAGTGGGTATCCCTGAAGGAATTCCGCTTCGTGATAAAGGAGAAGAATCGCAAAAAAGACGCGGAAATTCACTCTCTATGTAAGATATATTTTTTGTTATTTCTCAACCGGAAAAGAGACGCAAATCCACTCCGTATGCGAGGGATGTTTTTTTTATGTGTTAAACGTGAAAAAGACGCAAACCCAGTCCATGTTTGAGAGAATTTTTCATTTCCCAACCGGGAAAGAGGCAGTAACCCACTCTTATTTGAGGGATTTTTTTTTTTTAATTTCTCAACCAGGAAAGTGGCGCAAAGCTAATCATTATGTGAGGGAATTTCTTTAATTTTTCAACCAGGAAATTGGCGCAAACCCACTCATTATTTCAAGGAGATTTTTTTATTTCTCACGGGGAAAGAGGCGCAAAGCTACTCCAAATTTGAGGGAGATTTTATTTTAAGATAAATCAAAAGTCCAGGTAGCAGAAATGAAATTTATGAGAAGTACACTAGGATGTACAATACAAGATAAAAAGAAGAACAAAGATATACGGAAGAAATTAAAGGTGGAACCATTGCTGGAGAAATTAAAGAGAAATAACAGAAGGTGGTGTGAACATCTACAAAGGATGCCGAACTACAGACTGCCAGCTTTAGCAATGGGATATAAACCAAAAGGAAGACGAGATGTAGGAAGACCAAGAGCGAAATGGGCGCCGGAACAGGTTCAACATGAACCTAATCCTTGAAGTGAAGAAGAAGAAGAATTTATTAATTTAATCTGACAGGATTAAGGCCATAAGGCCTCCTCTTCCATCCTACCAGATAGCACATATAAATACGCAAACACTGATGAAATGAAATGAAATGAAATGAAATGAAATAGCCTATGATTTCCCGTGAAGGGCTAAGGCCTCCTAAAAAACGGGAGCTCTTTAGAGATCATGCAGTGAGCTAATCCGCATGACGGTAGGTTCTGTTCTATATAGGTTTTGTTCATCGTTCATGTGTGTACACTTGCACTCTCACTCAATACTGGCAAACTGTAGCGATCTCCATTCTTCTCGGTTCTTGGCTGTTCTGGACCACAGGGGTCCAGCTAGGCTCTTAAAGAAGTCCGCACATCTGGTTCCAGGTTTTCCTCGGTTTCGCCTCCCGATGCGTGGGTCCCACGTGGTGGATATATGCGCCCATCTACAGACGTGGCCTCCCCATGTCCATTTCAGGCGCTCCCCTTGGTGTGCCATGTCTCTGGTGTTTGTCATCTGCTTGAGTCTGGTGTTGGAAATCTTGTCTCTGAGGGAGAGTCCTAAGATTTTCCTCTCCATTTTGCGCTGGCAGATCTGAATCTGTGTCTTCTGGTTCACGGTCAGTTTCCAGGTCTGACAGCCGTAAAGTAAGGTTGGAAGGATACAGGATTGCAGCACCTCCAGCTTTAGTTTGCGGTTCAGTTTCTTGTCAAGGAGTATGAATTGCAGTGACCAAAAAGCACTCCATGCTGATGCAATTCTTCTTTTTAGTTCTCTCGTCATGCAGCTTTTGAATCCGACCAATTGGCCCAGATAGATGTATTCCTCCACGTATTGTAATCTGGTTGCGTTGACTTGGATTGGTTATGGTTGGCTATTCGTCATAACTTGGGTTTTTTCCATGTTCATGCTTAGGCCTGCGTGTGCGCTGCAATCGCTTAGTTCCTGTATCATCTCTTGTAGGTCGGTGGCGTTTTTAGCGAAAAGTACGATGTCATCCGCGAATCTTAGGTTCGTGAACCGATATCCGTTTATGCTGATGAAAATAATACAAATTAAATTAAAGTCCTATAGAGGGTCAAAAGAACTTTATTTTCTTACTTCTCAACCGGGAAAGAGGCATTAAAGCTACTCCATATGCGAAGGAGTTTTGTTTTTAATTTCTCAATCGAGAAAGAGGCGTAAACCCACTCCATATTTGAGGCAGACTTGTTTTCATTTCTCAACCGAGAAAGATGCGCAAACCCGTCCCCTATGCAAGGGAGACTTCTTTTATTTTTCAACCGCAAAAGAGGCGCAAACCTACTCTTTGTGTGAGTGAGATGTTTTTATTTCCGGAGGATGCAGATTTCCTTCCAAAAATGAGGTTCCGATTCGCTCCCAAAAAAGGGTACAGCCCTATTCCCTCCGAAATTTTTGTTACTTGAATTCAATGTAGTCCGATTCCCTCCATGCCTTAACCAGACACACAAGTTTCCGTCACACTTTACACAGACTTCTGACTGTTCGATTCCCTCCATGCCTTATCCAGACACACAATATTTTCCGTCAGACTTTACACAAACTTCTGACTGTCAAGAATATAACTTAAATAACCACTCCATACACTTGATGTGTTTAATCTTCTACATAAAAACATTGGGAAAGGCTTTGTAGGACATGACATTGCAATATTCCGAAAGATTGATCTGTCCATTATCTCACTGTTCAATTTTATCTTTAAATAGTTTATTTTTTGTTTATAACTCTTTGTAGTTTTACCTGCTTGGATAACGGCAGAATTTATTTTAATTTTGGTATCTGTCTGTACTTTGCATAAAACATCTAAAAACACAAAAATGTTGGGGTGTTACAGTACTTGTAAAAGCAACTGTTAAATTTTACATGGGAACTTTCACTATTTAGCCTACGTGTATAAAGAAAGCTCAAATATTGTTGAAAGTAGTCGAGAACACTGTTATGAACCAATGTTTCCTACATTTTTCTTAGTTAATTCTAGATAAAAACATTACGATGTTTTTAGATTCACTAACAGATGGACTGCTTACATGGACACTAGTGTACCTAGAGCATTCATGTCCGCAACGACATGTAACCAAACACAGACCATGACACGCACCCACCCAGCCAGAATTTACGTTAGGGAATCGGAGTATTTAATTGCAGCAGCTTCTTTTGGCGCGGAGGGAATCGGTATATTTACAATTACTCCTTCGGAGGGAATCGGGAAGAAAAATTAACCGCGGGAGGGAGTCGGTAACCACCCTTTAGTTCATTTCTCAACCGGGAAAGAGGCACAAACGCACTCTGTATGTGTGGGAGTTTTTATTTCTGAATCGGGACAGAGGTGCAAATCCACTTCCTATATGAGAGAGATTTTATCATGTGTCAATCTTTAAGTGAGAGAGATTTTGTCTTTACTCAACCTGGAATAAAATTAGGGCTATACATAGCAAGTCTACTGCTTGAATCATAACGAGTGATATTGCGCCAAAGTTCATGATATTAATTACATTATTTAAAAACCATTCATGTGTATTGAAATTTACTACATTCTGTTAGTTCTAAATGAAAATTATATACGTAATTATAGCACTGTGTGTTGTGTATAAATTATATCAATAAAATGGCTTCATGTTTACCTGAAATCTCTGTTCAAACAAGCAGTGTTTATTTTAATTCACAGACCGCTACGCATGTGTTACATTGTTTTGTTTCAAGAGAAACGTGCACTGGGGCAGTGGGAGAAGCTGGGATATTTTTTACTGGATTCAAGTTTTAGAGCTTTCTAAACCTACATACGACATTTTACCTTAGGCACAATACAGTTTCATACACCGGTGTTCGTAGCAGAGACAGGTCTACCGTAAGACGATCCAGACAATTGCCTGAGGACGCTCGCTATTTAGGACCTTGCTCAAATTACATTATATAATAATGAGGGAGTAGTCGGTTGAAAAATTATTTTTATTTTGGTATGGTTTCTGAGAATTTTTCTTTTTAGTTACATGAACTCTGTTTGTGCTGCTGACAGTTTTTACATGTTTTTTTTTTCTTTGTAAGTTATATTGTACTTTCAGACTATTTTATAATTTGATATTTTCCGTCTTAGTTTGCTTTTCCTTTTGTAAATAATTTAAAATATAAAATACGACATTAAAAACAAACGAAATTTGAAAACGAAAAAGACTTTCAATTTTCCACAGGAAAATCAATAAAGTTATTGTAATAAACAGTTGCTTACTAACATTATTTTCCAGTAATAAATCAATTACAGTTTTAAGTCATTCTATATAAAGTTCAATAAATATTCTAATCATTTGCTATTCCTGCAATAGTTTAGCAATTTCGTTAGTAATTTTTATATATGGAACACATTCGGTTCAGAAAATGTATGTTTTCTTAAGTATGGATTTTCTGAACCGATGCAAAATTGTTTATATTTTATAAATATAGAACTTGAGAATGGATGATAAAATTATTGCTAGTCAAATTAGATAATCCACTAAAGGAAGTTAATTTTAAGTCCTATTATCTCAAAACTACCTCTCATGGACTTGATCCACTTTAGCTCTGAACACCTCATATGCTATTTTGCATATGTTATAACTGCAAATGAAATTATCTGCATCCATTTAAGTGGAAAATTTTAAAATGAAGACAGATACTCGAATTTTTTGGATTTTAAAGAATGTACTCTGAGGGAATACGAAGTTTATCTGCCTTGGCTATGTGTTTTATGCCGAGTAAAAAGAAATTATTTATAAATGTGGAGCTTGTTTCCAAAAGGTACCAAATCCAACAGACCTAATTTTACAGGAAATGAAAAAAACTGCTCATGGCCTTAAAAAATATTATATACTGTTATGACTTCGTGTCACTATTCTTTACATGTCATCAATCATATTTAGGCATATATTTAAGATATTTCACATATTTATAAGAAGTTATTGATGGTTTTATTTTGGATTTGGTACATTTTGGCAACAAAATTGGATGTGGTACATATTGGCATGAAATGATTCAGTATTATGAATGGGGATGTACAGTACAGGAATTATTTACTATCACTGTAAAAGTGAATTCATAATTCAACATTTTTCATTTCACAAATTTAGGCTATGTTTCCTGTTATAATCATCATAATTAACATCAGTGTTATCCTCATCCTCTGTTCTAACAACAGACTCAGAATATATAAAATTACTATAGGCCTACAGTGGGAGTTCGTTAATGTCACAATAGCCCATGGATGCTAGCAAAACTTTCAAATCTTTTTTCTCAGCATCCTGAACATGACTTTGATATTGGCATGGAATAACTCAGTATTATGAATGGGGATGTACAGGAATTATTCTCAAATACTATAAAATTAAATACATATTATTAAATATTCTTAATTAAATTTCACAAAATAGAGGCTGTGTTTGTTCTAATCATAATTAACAACAATGTTATTCTCATCCTCTGTTCTAACAACAGACTCACAATTTATAATATTACTGTAAAATGGGAGTTCGTTAATGTCATAGCCGCCCAAACAACTAATACGTCACCACAATAGCCAATGAAATTGCTGCACAACTCGTGACATATCAGTGACGCAAAGTTGAGAATCAATAGGAACACAGAGATTTGGTATGTTTTGGCATCAAACTCAGCATGGATGTGGTATTTTCTGCTGTAAAACACTGTTTTCAGTGACTTCTGGAGATATGATTTGGTACTTTTCGAGAGAAATGGTGTTTCCGTTCTAGAGGTAGCTAAGAATGTGCTGCCATCTGTAACTCATTTTTCGAAAATTGTGGATTTGGTATCTTTTGGAAACAAGCTCCACAAATAGGAACATAATTCAAAACTGTGTAAAAGTACTAAATTCTTTTGAAACGTATAGTGTTTGAGATGTATTACCTTCATAAAACAGTTCTTACATCTTCACACGGTACTTAATCGAAACGCCATTTCCTGCATCCGAAAGTTAGCATTTTTAAATCGTAATTCATCGTTACCAGGGAAATTTCATGGATATAAATTTATAATACATGTTTGAATTAATATGGTACTAAAATAAAAAACTCATTTATTTATCCTGTTGAGTGAACTTTATTTTTATAAACGTTATATTTCCACTCTATGAACTAGTGTTCGATATAGATGTTGGAAATTATTGAAGGAAGGGGGATGTTTGTACATCCTCGAATTAGATTAATTCGTATCGGTTTCTATGTTATTGTTCAAGTTTATTTCGTATTTCTCTTAGATTTCAATATTTCACAGCTCCGCTTTAGGGTTATTGAATTTCCAGTAAAAAATTTCACTGAGCTAATACACTGAGTCAGAGTACGCCTCAGGCACGCCGTCTGTGTATCCGATAACCACTCAATATTTTCCATTTAAAAACAGATATTGATAAATTTTATTAAACTCGTACAGATTCAATTTCACATACATCGAAAAAATTATGATATTACAGGCTGAAATATTGAAGGACATGAATTCTCTGAATCTAAAAATTATTATAATATTCAATAAACGAAATAGATATTTTAATTAAACCTTCCTTTTTCTTTCTACACTACGTATGTGGAGAAAATATTTACATTATGTAATAATCTACCAAGAGATTTTCACTTAAATTGACATTTTCATGTCCCCTGGAATGAAGTTTTTTTTTATTTGTTATTAGTTTGTATGTTTATACTGATTTAAAAATTAACACTTTTATAGAATGTATTTATACAAGGAGAACAAATGCAACTCTTCGTTATCTTCTCAAAGGGAAGTTTTGAATGTTACATTTTTTTCGATAGAAAAGGTGAAAAAGTACAAGTCTCCATGTATCAATGAAATTCCAGCAGAATTAATATAAGAGACTGGGCGCGCATTATCTAGCGAAATTTATAAGATTGTACTTGGTATTTTGGAAAAGGAAATTGTAGCAGAACAAAGAAAGGGGCTCATAATCGTACCTATCTTTGAGAAGAGTGAAAAGACTAACTGTAGTAACTTTCAAGGAATACCACTTTTGTCGACATCATAAAAAAATTTTGATCAACATTCTTTTGATGAGATTAACTCCATATGTAGATGAAATTATTGGTAATCATCAATGTGGTTTTAGATGTAATAGGTCGACTATTTATCAGAGTGTTTGTATTCGACAGATATTGGAGAAAAAGTGGGAGTACATCAGTTATTCACAGATTTCAAAAAGGCATATGTCTCGGTTAAGACAGAAGTTTTATATAATATTCTTAATATTTAATTTTGTATTCCCAAGGAACTAGTTCGATTAATTAAAATGTGTCTCAGTGAAACGTACAGCAGAGTCCGTATAGGCCAGCTTCTGTCGGATGCTTTTCCGATTGACTGCGATCTAAAGCAAGGAGATTCACTATCAGTTTACATTTTAACTTTGCTTTCGATTATGCCAATAAGAATGTCCAGGAAATCGAACGGGTTACATCAGCTGCTTGTCTATGCGGATGATGTGAATATGTGACGAGAAAATCCACTGATGATTACGGAAAATATGGAAATTTTACTTGAAACAAGTATAGAGATAGGTTTGGAAGTTAATTCCGAAAAGACAAAGTAAGTTATATGATCATGTCTCGTGATCAGGACACTCTACAAAATGGAAATATAAAAATTGCAAATTTATCCTTTGAAGAGGTGGAAAAATTCAAATATCTTGGAGCAATAGTAACAAATATAAATGACACTAGAGAGAAAATCAAACACAGAATATATACGGAAAATGCCTCTTCTCTTTCGGTTCAGAAGATTTTGTCATCCAGTCTGCTCTCAAAAAAGCTGAAGGTTAGAACGATTCATATAGCAGTATAATATATATATATATATATATATATATATATATATATATATATATATATATATATACCAGATGTTCTGTATGGTGTTAAACTTGGATTTTCAGTTTGAGACAGGAACAGATGTTAAGGGTGTTTGGGAATAAGGTGCTTAGGAAAATATTTGAGGCTAAGAGGGATGAAGTTATAGAAGAATGAATAAAGTTACACAACGTAGAACTGCACGCATTGTATTCTTCACCTGAAATAATTAGGAATATTAAATCCAGACTTTTGAGATGGGCAGGTCATGTAGCACGTATAGGAGAATCCAGAAATGCATGTAGTGTGTTGGTTGGAAAGCCAGACCCACATGGGAGGATAATATTAAAATGAATTTGAGGGTGTTGGGATATGATGGTAGAGATTGGATTAATTTTGTTCAAGACACGGACCGATGGCAGGATTATGTGAGGGCGTCATTAAAAACCTCCGGTTTTTCTAAAAGCCATAAACAAGTTACTTTATTTTGATCAAATTTCTGCACCTTTGAAGGACAACACTAAAATTATTTCTATCATTTATTATCATAATGCACTGCTCTCTTAAATCAACTGAGAATATTGGGAATTAAATCAATGGCTTTCCTAAAACATGCTATGAAATATTTCATATAAAACAATTTTTATCTCGAAAAGGAAGCAAAAACGAGCAAAATTGTATTAGGGTGGTTGCACCAGTGAATGACCGGATCCAGTAAATGACCATTTTGTAAAAAATCTGTTTAAAATAGGAGTCAGAGCTGCAAAAACTCATCAGAAACTCCGAATTACAGAAGATCAACTATGTTTTGAAATATCCTCACTCAGTGCCCACTCAGAATCACGTATTTGTGTATAAAATATGGCAGTTTTCTTCAGCTGTGCATCAAATGTGCAATTCTGCTTGCACTCGTAATAAGGTAAGACTAATGACAACGATTCATATAGCAGTCCATTAATGCAATTATTTATTATTTTTCGTATATATTATGCAAGAAATTAATTATATAGGTATTTAAATAATGATTTCAGTAAAAAAGTTAATTCTAATATCAAAGCTGCATAAATAACTTGGGTGGTCATTCACTGGGTCTGAATAATGGGTCTTCCCCAATGAATGACTATTGTGATCATTTACTGGTGATATCGTAATATGCGTTATTTTGATTTCTGAGCACGAAATTCAAAATCTGTGACCGTTGTTTCATATGTATGTGCCAGTGAATGACCGAAAAACGAACTTGTACCAGTAAATGACCAGGTTCAAAATTGATGGTCATTCACTGGAGGCTAGAGACATTTACTGGTTCATATTCAAATGAGTTTAAATTAACAATTGAAATCCTTTAAATTTATTTTTCTGCAAATCAGTCCAGAATGACGCATGAAGGAAATGAAAAGAAGAAAGTATACGGACGTTTTCAATATAGCGAAGGAGTTCTCTATGTAGCTGTACAAGGAATACGTAGCAATCAAATGACTGCCAATACGGCTAGCAAATAATGTAACACTTCCAAAAGCTATTTTAATAAATGTGTTACATTGAAAAATACCATTGCAGCGAAAAATGGGTTCCACAGCTTCATTAACAAAAAAGAGGAAGGCCGGTTCCGAAACTGGATTACTGGTGAAGCCAATTGGGGTTTCCCATGCATCCCGACGAAGTTAAAGACTCAGTTCAGAAGATTATGAAAGGCATAACCCATTTAATGATGGTCGCCCAAGGTAAAAATGGCTGGAATTTTTTCTAAAAAGACATCCTATTGTGACAATAAAGAATATAGAAGTTATATTCAGAGCTCTGTAAATCATCCAGAGCAATCCTCTGGTTCCAAATACTCATGGATTTGTAATCGTTCAGAGAAATAATGCAATAGTAGAAGATACTCAGATCAATTTTTTGGTTCCTAATGGTAAATCTATGGGTTCTCCTAGAAATTCTGCAGTGAATTTTAAAGAATATTGTGATGGAAATAATGTGCAGGATGGATGTGTTCAAAGTAATAGGAATACTGGGAATGAAATCCAGAGTATTATTCCCAGTAATGATCGACAAATAAGTATTATTAACGATCTGATTGTTGCAGAACCATTTGAGATTGAAAGTGTCGATAGTAATACGGAGATTGAAAATGGGATCCAAAGTATTAGTCCAAGCAATTATGTTGATGGAAGTTGTATTAATAAACTAAATACTACAGGACCATCGAATAATGTAACACCAAAAACTGTGTGAAAAAGTGGAAAGGCTATCATAAAATAAAAATAAAAGAAGAGAAATAAAACGTGAAGAAACAACGTAAAGATGATAGATAGGCAAAGGAAAAAGGAGAAAGAAACTACAAAGAAGAGAACTATTAAACAAAGAAAAAAGAAAAAAATATCTGAGAACGAAACAGGAATTGACTTTTATCTGACACTGATTCAGAAAACATTGACTTTTCGAAAGTAATGTATAGGCCTAGTTCTTAACCTAGTGCTAATACTACATTAGAAGAAGTTATCTATCGCAAAAACTAGTACGTTATTGTGAAATATAAACGAACATATTTTTCAGGGGTAGTGATGGTAACGGATAAAACAGAATTAGAAGTGAAAGTTGTGGAAAGATGTGGACTGGATACTTAGAAGTGGCCAAATTAAATTGACCAAAATAGTACAAATATCGTAACATTGTCGAAACAATTACTGCGCTTACATGGCATAAAAATATATAATTATTTATTCAGTGCTTGAAATAAATTTCTAAATTAAAACTAAGTCTAATTGAACAGTTTAATTTTGATAAAGGTAGCCTATCGAAAGCAATTATTTGTATACATTTAGTACATTATTCTTATAATGTAGCCTCTTCGAGTAATTACAAAACAAATTTGTAAAGGAAAATCAAACCGGAAAAGGCCTAGTTATAAAGTATTCTTGAATATTAAAGAATTTCTCTAGAAATTTATATTTTTTTCCAGTTCTTAAATTTAATATTACTGGAACGAAAATCATAATAGTAACGACATAATATATAGTAAACAATGATATATCATTGCATGTAGAGCCCCAAAACTCAGTCTGTTACAATTATTCATCATTTGTCACTTGGGGTCATTCACTAGTGCTCATCTGGTCAACTACTAGAACAATATGGTCATTCACTAGTGATTTTTAAATCATAAAAATATGATGCCATAAATTTAACGAATATGAGAGAAAAATTAAAATTCACTCATTAAATGAGTAGTGCGAGTCTTCAGGAATCAGCTAAGCATATTACTTATGTCGAATGCCTAGTTTTATAAGTGGTTATATTCAAATATTCTTATCAAGGTGCTTAATTGGTCATTCATTAGTGCAACCACCATATACCTTTTTGTTTGAAATATCTCAAGGAATAACACCCTGAAATTAGTAACATTACTTACAGTTCTCGCTGTACAATTTACGAGCCAGTTGACCTGAGAATTATGCATGTGAAATAGAATTTTCTCAAACTGGTATGTTCGTATTCAAATAAGTAATATAAAATGGCGTAATTTATATCAATAGCCTTTAAAGATTTTCTTTTTTTATATATACTACATTTACTATTAAAGTGAAGTGGCAAATACACTGTATCTACAGTATTTCTTCAAAATGATATTTTCACAAATCATACTGAAGATAAATAGAGCTATTCAATTTGGCTTTGTGTCTGATGATTAATGATTGTTTACGCTCTGTTTAATTTTATTCTGTACAAATACTCTAAGGGCACAGACCTGGAGGCCCGCTCCTATACACACAAAAGGCTACCTTCCTCACTCTATTCAATTTCTCTGCACAAGACTTCTCTCTTTGGAGGCCGTATATCATCCATTCGTTCCACATATATGTTCCTTTGCAGTCTGCTGATTCCCAGGTGTTCAACCATAGATCTGAGGAATGACATATTCTCCTACTCCTAATCTCTTCTCGTCTTTCCGTTTGACATCCACATCTTATATACGATAATCCATATTGGATTTTTTTACAACTTCATCAGCTTAGTCAATGAATTATTCAATCTAAAATATTCTACTGGTTATAATATATTACATAATGTTACAACATGTCAATTATGAAACAGTATAATGTTATACAGATTACAAAAATTAATGGACTATTAATTCAATTTTAAAATTCTTAATTTTATCATTGAATATACAAGAATTGTTAGAAATAAATTATTTTATTTCTTTAATTTAGTATTCTGCCTAAGAGCAGGTCTTTCACTGCAAACTCAGCTTTCTCCAATCTTTCCTATTTGCTGCCTTCCTCTTTGTTTCCTCATATGATCCATATATCTTAATGTCGTCTATCATCTGATATCTTCTTCTACCCCGACTCTTCTCCCATTAACCATTCTTACCAGTGCATCCTTCAGTAGGCAGTTTCTTCTCAGCCAGTGACACAACCGAATCCTTATCCTCTTCCTGATCAGTTTGAGCACCATTCTTTCTTCACCCACTCTTTCCAACACAGCTTCATTTCTTATTCTGTCTGTCCAATTCACACGTTCCATTCTTCTCCATATCCACATTTCAAATGCTTCTAGTCGCTTCTCTTCACTTCGTCGCAATGTCCATGTTTCTGCCCCATACAATGCCACACTCCACACAAAGTACTTCACCAGTCGCTTCCTCAGTTCTTTTTCGAGAGGCCGGCAGAAGATGCTTCTTTTCCTATAAGAAAGCTTCCTTGGCCATTGCTATCCCCCTTTTCACTTCCTGGCAGCAGGTCATGTTACTGCTTATAGTACAACCCAAGTATTGAAGCTGTCCACTTGCTCCACTGCCTCATTTAGAATTCGCAAATTTATCCTCTGTATTTTTCTTCCTATGACCATGCTCTTCGTCTCATTTTCATTTATCTTCATTCCATACTGCTCACAGCTGTCATTTAGCTCTAGTAGCATATCCTTTAGTATAATTTCCTCTTCTGCTAAAACACTCCTCCACCTATACAAAGCATTGGTTCGAGCCCTATGCATACATCCCTCCATTTTCCTCGCACAAGCCCCTCCAACGACCCAATCAAAATTCGAAGCCCGCGAAACAAAAATTCTCCGCCAAATCTTCCACCTGCACAGACGGACCAGAAACAACACAGTTTACATTACGACAAAAACGAAGCCACTCTTTACACATCTAAACAACATAAACAGGAAATACACACATTCGGCAGTAAATCGCGTATATACACAATACATCTTCTCAAATCCACCGAACACAAACAACAGAACAACACTGGAGAAACTCCTCTACAATTACCACCAGCCCCAACCACCAAACTAAAACACACAAACAAAACCGCAAACACGTGTTGAAAATTTGAATACTGTCTGAGAAGACACACGACAGCAACAGAGAGGCAGATCAATAAAATAACACTACACCATGAAAGTCTCCATAACCATTCAGACGCTTCTGCCACCGGAAGGGGAAATTTATAAATCTCAAAAAAAAAAAAAACAAAAAAAAAAAATTGTATGTATGCACAGTGTTCTGCCCAAGAGCAGGTCTTTAACTTCAAACCTAGCATTTCCCATTCTTCCCAATTTCTTGCTTTCCTCTTAATCTCCCCATATAATACCTTAACGTTGTCTATCAACTGATATATTTTACCCCGAACTCTTGTCCCGTTCACCATTCCTTAAGTATCGTAAATTAACAAATTAGGCCTACACCAAAATAAAAGGAACCAATCATTGCACTCAGACACCTACTGGCACTTATGCCAGGAATAGTGTCATATATGTAAATATATTTTTATTATTATTTATGCACAATGGCTGGAGAGGGCGTCCTGCGCGTATAAGACCCTAAAACGGCCTCTGGATCAAAGCCAGAAAAGTCAATAAACAACAAAATTCTTCTGCTAACAACGCCATATCATCAGCAAATCTTATACATTTCATTAGTCTTCCTCCTATTATCTTAAGTGATTACATTATATTAATTCTTAGATATTTAGAATCTGCTGAAGATGTAATGCATTGAGAGGGAACAGTTTGCGAGGTTATGTAAATTCAAAACCGAATATGTTTTCAGTTTATAGGAAGCATGTCGTTAAAATATTTGCCTGATAATTACTAATCGAATTGTAAAGTGAAGCAGGAATTAGGAGAGGGAGAAACCGATTTATTAGCGAAATGATATCTCCATATTTTTTTTTGTTACATGTATTCGCGGGGATGTTCTGGCGACTTGGTTAGAATTAGCTTCCCACACAGATGGTTCACATCCTCTCGTCACTTGTCAGAATCGGACAGATTTAGGGCCACCTTGGGCAGGGTTCTGCATTGACACTCGTCGAGGCGTAAAATCAGAGAGTTAGACTGGACCCGTGGGAAAGCAACTGCAAGCTTGGGATTTTCCAAAGAACGGGGTTCTCCAAAATCGACAAA
The DNA here is from genome assembly GCF_040183065.1 of Periplaneta americana. Taxonomy (NCBI): domain Eukaryota; kingdom Metazoa; phylum Arthropoda; class Insecta; order Blattodea; family Blattidae; genus Periplaneta; species Periplaneta americana. The sequence continues at coordinate 71,805,604 of NC_091127.1, read as the reverse complement.
CTAATTAGATGTTATGGGAAATCCAAAGTCTAAATTTAGAGATGACATATTTCGCGCCCAATAAGAAGAGATCTTGGTCCAGCTTATGAGGTCACTTTGGACCAATAGGGAATAGATTTTAGGCCGGTTAAGTGACGTAGTTGTTAGCCAATAGGATAGTTAGTTTTAGCGTAGGATAGGTTTTTTATAAATAAGGGTGACGGGGAGCGGAGATCATCACAACATCTCATCGTGTCGGCGGCCCTACATACAGGGCACAACCACTACTCCTTTTCGTGTCGACGGCCCTACATACAGGGCAGAATAACTACTTCGTTTCGTGTCGACAGGATAACTACTTTTCTTCGTGTAGACGGCGCGACATCTTTTTTTCGTGTCGGCGGCCCAACTTAATAGTCTTTCTTCCGGCGAAGACTCGATAGATAGAACTTTGTCATCGGCGAGACCACTCGTCAACGTTTAGGAGCTTCGATCATAGTGTACTGGGCAGAGTATTGAATTTATAGTATCGGATAGAGCTTATTCAGAGTTGCCATAGAGTCGATACAGAGGTGCGACCAACGATTGAATTATAAGTCAGCCGGAAATACATACTCCAGGGTTTACCATGTGAATACGTCAATAAACTTATAGTTTTGGAGTTTACACTGCCTTTTATATAAGCAGCCGGCTTGGTATTATTCCCGACATCATCCTACACCACAACCGTACCTCGGCTACCCTGAGTGAATCTCACGCAACACCGAGACGCACCCACCCTCAAATGGCGCCCAACGTGTGGTCACAATAACCACTCACCCTGAAATGGCGTCCAACGTGGAACCTCAATAAAGACATCCACCCTCAAAAGTGAAGTTTGAAATGCACTTTACAGTCTTGACAAAAATTCTCCAAAAGAGAAGTACTCACAACCAAGCAATGACCCAATTTGTCTCGAAAATTGTGCATTATGTTCCTGACTGTCAGCCTCAGAAGTGTTCTGTTACATCTCATCTGCTATTCTTTCATTTATGTCTTCAATATTTGTTTGGATTATCCTAAAATAATCTGGACTTGAAGTGCACGAAAAATTCTGGTAAGTAACAAGTTATCTTCTGTATATTATGTTATATTTTATGTTATGGTATATTTATTACAGTATGTTATAAGACATATGATATATTTCATGTCATCAACTAGTGGATCTCACAATTTTGTATCCGGTGCCACTATTACACTCATTACAGATATTCCATTTTTGTAGACGCTCTTACAATTTACATTCAACATTACTGTATCCTTCTCATTCCTTACACTCATTCATTATTTACTATAATCTCTTGCTTTTGTTCCGATCTAAATTCTTTCATACTCCCGCCTTTTAAAGTCTAATGACTTCATTCAAAATTGACATTTTTACGATTCATTTCTTGATTTCCAATTCACTTAGGCTATATCGATCACTCTCCGTTTCTAATAATACTTGTTACTATCGTATTACACCATTATCCAATATGTTCGTTATTATGTCTGTTTCATGTGTAGCCTACATTCCGATATTCTTCTGTTTGAATTTAATAGGAGAGCAAAGGCAGCGGAGGCGGCTGGAAACATTTGTGTACGGAGACAATGCCATCGGAGAAAGCACTGTAAGGAAATGGTTCTGTCGTTTCAATACACAACACCTGTACAAAAGTTTGTGTTCATTCATAAGAGGCGGTGTTATGCGTCGTGTACTATGAATTTCTTACCAGGAGTGTAACCATAACTTCTGGCGTTCATAACCAACAACTCAGACATATTCCTGTAGCAATTGAAGAAAAACGACCGGAAAGACTACATAAGTGTTGCTGCAGGGATATGAGTCCACATCCCCCATACCCTCCCACCTTGCGCCCTCAGATTTTTATCTTTTCCTTCCTCTATCAAACAATCTTCAAGGGAACTCGTTTGATAAGAATATGCTTTATTAACTTCGCTTCACGACTTCTTTAACTCAAAACCAGCAGATTTCTACAGACGCGGAATCGAGAAACTATTCCAACGTTGGCACAGAGTCATAGATAATGTAAAAAATAACATATTGCTGATTAATTTCTGTCTTCTATTCATCTCAAATAAAATACTTTCGTCACGGCGAAAAAACGCTACGAACTTTTGCACCAACTTAATTGTTAAATTCTGACAATTCACCATCGTTTTCGTTGGTCTACAGGGCGCCATTATAGCCGTTAGATTAGACTTTAACTGGTTGAAAACCAGCAGGGCACAATAAATTGTAAAGAGCAATAAAATCCTGAGCATGGCTTCTTCTGGGAGATAAATAAAGCTGTGGATCCCGTTTCGTAAATTTATTGCATTACCAAAACCGTGACAGTTAAGGGCCAGACGGAAAATATGGCATCCATTACTAGCCAAATTTTAATTTTAGAGCTGATAAAACTGCTAGACTACACATACCTACCTACCTACCAACCTGGTTCATATGGTATAAACTGTGATCCCAATGACCTGTCTTCGTTAACGAAAAATAACATTGGTCTTAAAAAATCCTTTATGTTTTTTTTAATCTACCTGAATATATAAAATAATTGTAGTAAATTGGTCGCCACAAAGAATCCATTTCTGTTCTTGATATTTTAATTTATCTTACATAAGTTTCAGAGTAACGCATTACGTATAAGATTCTAAATGAAATAAGTATACAACAGGAATAAAATGTCGTAAATTACAATAAATGAAGGGTTTCAGAGCCGTAGTGGGCCAAGCGCCATTTATTAAAAACGGATAAAGCAAGGGTTAAAGTTAAGTGAATACCACAGTTTAATTAATGTTGACAAATCATTTAGTTTGAATGTGTATACTTTACATTACTTCTTATGTGTTTCTATTGAATTATAGTAATAACTTCATTTTAAACCTTATTTTCTACGGTTTTAGTAAATGGCGCTTCGCCCACTATGGTTCTGAACCCTTCAAATTACGGTAAAGAACGGCTTTTAAATTTGTCTCTGAACTAAATATGAAAATGCTGAAATGTATGATACCTTTATATGAGAAATTCATAGCATTATACATGCAAGTGTATCAATGCGTGAGTAGAAAAATAAATAAATCATTTTCCCTATTCTTCTATAATGTAACAGAAGTTCCAACGGTAATATGTGTTGTTCCTTTAATCTCGAAGCTTGAAGTTTCTAGTTGCTCTTAAGAAGATCTAAATCTGTTACAACTTAACTCGGCTTTTGCAAACTGTTAAGGCTGCTTAAAAGCTTTAGCTTCACCAATATGTTGGCAGTCTTTACCTGATGGCTGTGGTACACAGCGTTCAAAGATATTTGACTTTGAATTTTCTGATCGTGCGAGCGATCTTTCTAACACGGGATATGTTTCAACCAAAGATAAACAAAACAACATTTCTAACAGTTCTGTTAGCTCTTAATAGGTGGCACTGTTATTGGGACAGGTAAAACATTGTTGGGGAAAACGGTAATGTAGACTGTGGAGTAAATATAAATTATTCTCATAATTGAGAGTATCAGCGGTTTCCCGCTAAACTTAGTGCTTTTTACAATCGTTAGAGAAGGATGAAATTTTGAATTCTGTAATGCTGGTATATTTATGTACTATTGAGAGAGAATGTGCCTATAAAAACTGACCACGGGAGGTAAATGACTCACGAAAACCATGTAAAATGCCTGGCAATGGTGCAGTACACAACATACTTCATTATACTTGTAGCGGTAGTTCCTCTGTTCTTGGCTAAAGGGTAGTACTAAACAGTATTTACCAAGTTCTCTAGATGTCGCTGTCGAACAGCTGTCAGATCCTGTCATCCCGTTCCATCAATGTATAAGCACCAACAAGTTAGCTAACTCGTTGATAAGCACTTATCCGTCATCGGTAGCTGTTATCAAGCAGAACGTTCTCTGAAAGTTTATGCTTTATTATTAAATATATGCCTGTATGAAGTGATAGGCCTATATATGAAATGCATAAAAGCTATGTAACTTTAGCGTACTTCAAATGTTACGTCTCATATAATGTTACTACTACAGCTCAAAGATGCAGGCATTTTGAACTTAAAATAGGCAAAAAAAATCACACACACACAAATGTCAAAAATGGTTAGGCCTATTTAAACACTAAACTAATAACAGGGTCGTTTTAATATTCAAACTCGGAGAAGCAACAACATATAGGTCTATTTGTTTTACAGAGTAAATCTCACATAATATGAGAGGAAAAAACAAGTTCGCCTTATAAAATTTGTGACCCAGTAGGGTAGCTCAGTCTCTAGAGTACTTTGACACTCTTATTCAAAAAGTCCCGTGTTTAAATTCTGGGCCGACAAACCTGCCTGGATTTTGTACGGTTTGCCCCGGTTACTTAAGCAAATTTCGGGTAGAACCAGGTGCCTCAATATACCAATCTCTTATAATTTAAAAAAATACATCACTTATAATGAACAGGAGCTTCAATAAAATATTATTTGAGACATGTACAGAATAATATTAATAGATTGTAATTGAAAATTAGATGAACCTTCTATCCGCTAGGCACAACAAACGGGAGAAAAAACCCCCACTTAAGTCATCAAAAATAATCTCATAATTGTAGCACACTACCCTGAACCCATCCAAAAATCTTCGTTTCTTATATCCCCAATCAATGATTTTCTCTGAAATTTTCATTCGAAATCGTCATGTAACCGTCATAACCCAATGCTACTGCCATTATAATGTACGGTACTATGGAAGAAACCACTTTTTTCCAGGGTAAATCTATTTCTGTATTTAGTCTACCGAAAAGCGTACATTAAGTATTTTAAGAGGAAAAGGCACGAAACATTTTTTTTTTGTTTCATTTCAAATATTTTATTGTAACATATAGTTTTCTGATTGTAGGTTAATTTATTTGTGAATAGGCATATATCTTGTTTCTTTACTTTATTTTGAAGTCATTTTTCATAAGTTTCCTCAAAAGTAATAATTCATCAGCTAGCACATTCTTTGGATTAAATAACCTCTGTTAATTTAAATAATCTAATTTACTTTATATTGCTTAACAACATTGCTAACCAATGTTAATATCTGGGTTAGAACAACCCAATCAATTACTGATGTTAATCACCATATATATTTCACTTTGACCTTTTGGCATTCTTTTTTTCTATTTTTGTATTTGTCGAAAGTATACGCAACTTAATCAAAACTCCATGTGGATCAGTACATCCAGGCATTTTGGAAACTTATCTTATGGAATATATACATTTAAACACAAATTCCTTCCATAACCCAACCATAGCGCAATGTAAACAAACCTAACAGAAGGCTCAAATATGGCGGCGTGCGAAGACCTGACTTATCGACTGACCTTGGTATTTATTTAAGTTAAGGGATTTGTCTTATGTGGCTCAGAGCCTTAAAGCTTCATTAAAGAAAAACCCTGGTAAATCTTTCTGCAATAGCAATGTAAAGAAAAGATTACGTATGCAAATTAAATGGTGTAACAGAAGAAATAAGTGACAAATTGAGTGATTTCACAGGACTTAAACCTTCATTTGTTTTTATGCAAAATTCCTTGCTTATTGACGTAATGATGAATAGTTGCCTCGTTCCAAGGCCAATAATTATGGCTGATGTAACAACTGTAGAGTTGGAGCTACTGGAGATTCAAGAGGACGAAGAATTAAAACTGTTGGAAACTAGTACCGTACCTAAATATACACATTCAAAATGAAGAAAATGTCTTAAGAGTATTTATCTATTTTTGGGATAAACTATTCGTGTGAGTAGTTATATTCAACACTGAAATTCATTAAATCTATGGAATAAACCACCGTTATATAATATCCGTATTGAATTAGGTGCTAGAGACATGTTTTAAGATACAGTTACAAAACTTCAGACGTGCCGCATCCTCACAAGTACATAACGTAGACGGAGCACAAAGAGGAGAAAGGATGCAAATAAAAGAGACCTGTCGCTAATAAATTCCATCACACATTCAAGTAGTTTCATGAAAACTACAGCAGATGCCGCCAGCTATTGCCTTTGATACTTCAACATCACCACTTGGAACCCTGCATGCTGATTTCCTCCCCGGCTGCGAGATGAAAGCAAAGGAAAGCCCATGCATGTTAGAAGCACTTGGCACCTTTGTCGATTGTTCCGCGCAGCAAGAACCGCTCAAGTACCAAATCTCTTCGTCACTCAGAAGTCAATATTCAAAGCTCTTAAGAAGATAACATTAATGCTGAGAAAAGATAATGTACGAATTAATCCAATTGTCTTTGTACTAGATAATGACATTAATTCACCGTTACAGGAGAAAATTTAATATTAAGCCCCGCGAAGACCGGCAGTGTTGTACTGTAAAATGCGATGTTCCTTTATTTCATTTCTCCTCCATGTCATGATGTGTGAAATGATAAAAATATCCAATAGTGTAAAGCACATCGAATCGTTAACGGTGAGACAAAAATATGTGCTGCTGATATAAGTTACGTAAAACCCACACTTTTTATGAAAATAGTTATTTGTTATTCTACAAAGACATGTAAGCACGAAGAGAGGCGGTAGGGGCACGGCATGTCTCTATCGCTTTGTCCGAAGGGTTGTGGGTTCGAGTCCCACCTCAGGCATGGGTGTTATGTTTGTATCAGTGTAAGTGAAACAAAGGAAACAAACGAAAAAGTAAACAGAAAACAAGGATAACTTTGGTAAACGGCCTCTGGCCGGTCTAAATTTATAAAAAAAATAAAAAAATAGAGAAAATCAGTAAATTTATAAAAAAGTAAATTTATAAAAAAATAAAAAAATAGAGAAAATAAGTAAATAAACAAGCGAAAGTCAGCAAATATAAAAGGACGGCTAGGAACAAGCGAAAAGCCACCGGCGTAGCTCAGTTGGGTAAGGCGCCTGCCTACTGAAACGGAGTTGCGCTCGGACGCAGGTTAATTCCTCGTTTGGGCTGATTACCTGGTTGGGTTTTCCCCCCCACCCCGAGGTTTTTCCCAACCGTAATACGAATGTCAGGTAATCTACGGCGAACACTCGGCCTCATCTCGCCAAATACCATCTCGCCATCACCAATTTCATCGACGCTAGATAACCTAGTAGTTGATATAGCGTTGTTAAATAACCAAGTAAAAAAATGAACAAAAACTTTTAAACAACCGATATTAAAGAAATAAACAAATCATTGCAACAAGAAATGTACATTGGTAAATAAAGAAATCAGAAATATGTATAATTATTATATTACGAAGACAGTAAGCAGAGGAATGTGATATAATAAACTAAGGATCGAAGGAATAAGAAATAAACATTAATAAAATAGAAGTAAATTAAGATTAATAATTAATTAAGGAATGAAAGGTACTGGACAAAAGGACGAGAAGTAAATGAAGGTTAATAAATAAAGGAACTAAGATTAAATACGTAATAGGACGAAAACCAATAAATACCGCAACGAGACGAGGATTAATAAAATAAACGAAGAATTTGATAAACCAAAACAAGTAACAGAATGAAAAATAATCAACAACGAGACGAGAAATAATAAAATAATAAACGAAGAGTTTTATAAACTAGAACAGAAACAACGAAACGACTTAATAATAAAGTAACAAACGAAGATTTACATACATACATACATACATGCATGCATGCATACATACATACATACATACATACATACATACATACATAACACTACATACATAGGGTAAAGGTTGGTAATACTGTGATACGAGTACTATTGTGATAATTCTTTTAGAGAATCTATTACAATTTTAATGAGCGAGAGGAAGATCGGTTTTTTGCGTTAGCGTATTAAGGGAATGTTCGTGGATAAGTTGCTGCACAAAACCGGGCCTTCTCTCGCGCAGTAAAATTGTAATAAATTCTCAAAAAGAACTATAACAATATTACGCGTATCACAGCATTAGCAACCTTTACATTGTATACATACATTGCATACATACATACATAGTGTTCTGCATATTGGCAGGTCTTTCACTGCAAACCCAGCATTATCCAATCTTTCCCATTTTCAATATACCAACTTAAATAAACGAAAGAAGGAAAAGTATTAAACAACAAGACGACAAGTAATTAATTTAAAAAATACTAATAAAAAAGATAAAAAGATAAAATAATGGAAATAATAAAATAAAATAGATTAACAGAGTGAGGATAAATAACAAAGAAAGGAAACTTCACGAGACGAGAAATAACAAAGTAAAAAAGTAAGATTAATATAAACAAATATTAATAATCAAAGAAAGGAAAAGGTTTAAGGAATCGGGCGAGAAACAATAAAATGAAAATCTAAGAATAGTGAAAAAAAAAGAAATAAACGAAATCTAAATAAAAGAGATGAGAAATAATGAAGTATTGACTGTTAGTAAACATGGGAACGAAAAACAACAAACTACATCACGAGAAATAGCTACGTGAGAAACTGAGATTAATGAAAATAAAGCTCAATAAAAAACGGACGTAAAGCAATACATAAAAACGGGAAACAATGTATTTAAAACTAAGATTGATAAGAATAATAATAAACTAAGTAATAGGTAATAAAGTAATAAACAAGGAGATCAGAAATAAAAAGTAAAATTTAAGATTAAGTAGAACAAATATGAATACACAAAGAAGGAAAGGAATTACGACGCAAAAAAGTTAAGAAAGAAACGAATAATAACAGATAAATTAATGAAAACAAATTAACTGAATGTAATGCAAAGAGCTCTGATAAAATAATAAAGCAAAACTGAAGATAAATTAAACAGAAACATTAATAAACATTGGCATGAAAAGTAACAAGCAACAAGACTAGAAACACTTTGGTGAGGAACTGGGATTAATGAAAAAATTGAATAAGTAAAGGAAAGCAAAGTAGTAAACAAAGATAATAGAAATAACAATTTACAAATGAAAATAAATAATCTATTAATGACACAAATGAAGAGAAAGTAATAGATAACGAGATGAGAAATAATAAATTCAAATTTAAGCTCTATATGAAACATAATTTAATAAACGAAAGGATGAATAGAAATAAACAATAACGTACAAAATGAATATTAATGCAAGAGAAAACTTAGTAATCAAATGAACCCACAATAATAAACAACGAGATAATAATATGGTATATAATAAATTAATGTTGAAGATTAATGAAAAAAAACATTAATAACGAAAAAAAAGTAATAAACGCGAAGTAGAATAGTAATGGAAGGAAGAATAGAAGAGTAATGAACAAAGGAATAAATATTATTGAACAACTAGATGAAAAACAATAAATTTGAAACGAAATTTAATAAGAACAAAATAAATACACAAAAAATGGAAAGTAATAAAAACGAAACGGAAAGCAAGACAGAAAGGAACGAAAATTAATTAACAAGGAACGAAAATAATCAACAACGAAACATAAAATAACGGAGAAAAATGTGAATTAATGAAGAAGGGAATAAAAATGACAAACATCGAAAGGAAATGTAAAGAACACATTGAAAGACACTCTTTCAGCTTTCCCAATGACGGGACTGCCTCTTTGGACAAAGCATAATAAACATATTGAGTGAAAACAAAAACAGACCACAAAAGAGAAAGGAGGGGAACGAACAAAAGGGTAAGTTAAGTACAGGAAAGATAATAGCATGTATATAACATGCCTAAACATAGTAAACAAACAGATTATATATTCGAGCAAAATTCTCCCTTTTTAGGAAACAAAGTACAGATGGTGTTTTAAAATGGCAAATGATCCTCTGATAGCGGCAAGGGAAACATCACGAATGAAGTCGTTGTTCAGCTGGAACTTCGTGTAGAAACTGACAAAGAGGCGAGGTATTGTGCCCCTAGCGCCAACCATTAGCCCAACTACTGCAATGGAGGTGAGGTGATATTTCTCCAAATAGAATGGAACTGTGGGCTCATAAATTCTGCATTTTTCTGAGTGGACTTCAGCGGGCTGTTGTTCCTGTGCCTCGAACCTGACTGTCGGGTCGATAATGTATGCTGATGTGGAGCCTGGTGGAATGGCAAGAATGTCAATTCGCCGACAGGATCCCTCTTGAGAGATGCCATGGACTTCTTCGTGCACAGTGAGACCTTTCTTCCTCAAGGCTTCGGCAGTCATGGAATTGATTCTGTGATGTCTAGAGTTCCTCAGTGTCTCGCTGAAAGGACAGGCACCCAAAACGTGGCCAAGAGTTTCAATCTCACTGACGCAACGACGACAGTGGTTTCCGTCTCGGGACCTTCCTGGTATAGCAAGCAGCGGACAAACATTAGCTGTCATTTTAAAGGCTTGTCTCCATTCACTGCTAGTGAGGCGATCAGGTTGTCGGATCCATTTATTGGCGGGAGTGAACTCCTTATAGAGGATGACGCCTTTCCCTTTCTGATTTAAAGAGCACCAAGATTGAAATTCTCGCTCACTGGAGATTAACAAAAACACAAAATGTTAAATAAAATATTACAGTAGGCCTAAGTACCTACGGAGACAAAAGATAATAGACAAAAGGAACGTATACTAAGAAAAAATAAATAGAGATCAACAAATAAGGAAGTGATAGAGACTAGAAATGTTAAATAAAAATTATTACAATTACATAATAATGGTCATCATTCTTATTCAGAATTCGCACGTTTACCTTCTTTATTTTTTCGACAATCATCGACTTCGTGTTTTTTTTTTTTTTTTAATTTTTCTTCATCCCATACTGCTCACAGTTGTCATTTAGCTCCAAGAAACGAAAATTGATAGAGATTATCAACAAGCGGCAAGGGAAAATAATAATCATGGGGAAATCTAAATAACGGATAAGGTATTTGAGAGATGTAGGCTAATCAAAGAAGCGATGTGAAGTAAAGAAGAAAAATTGCTATAAGGAAAGGAAACAATAACAAAATTGGACAGTATAGCTCGCGCAAGGAATGATTTCCGAAAAACAGTGGTGGCATTACTGTCTGTGTATGTAGGCACGCTTAGGGAGGGAGAGGTGCGGGACGATGGAAGTACTGCCTCTTTCAAGAAGATGAACAGATGGGGACATGGCCTGTGGAAATGAACGTAGCAAAAGAAAAATTCGAAGCGAATTAAACGCGCAACATTATGTTTACGAATAAAATAATGATACTCTGCGAGGGGAACGCTCCATCCCTACATAACAAAATAAACGCACTTGGAACAAGACACGTATTCACATGCAGTGGAACTGAAACTAAAACTGTAATGTAACTATCACAACACAAGACTGATTCTATCGATGTCGTTTCTCTTCCGACTGTACTCTTGAATATCATTAAAGTTATCTCGTAACTTTTCCTGTCGCCCGCTCTTCCTTGTCGAATTGTTTCGTTCGCATTCCTATCGTCGGTAACCCCTGCTTGCGAGACCTGATAAGCATATGAAACACAGAACAGTAATGAGAACAATGTACATAACAGCAAACTAAGAAAATATTGGAAGAAACGACCATGAAGAAATATAACAACGAAGATCAAAGAAACGAAGAATCAATAGACAAGCAGCAAATGAAGTGTACGAAAAGTAGATAAACTTGGCACCCTGCGCCACTTTCACGTGTGACACAGGGCGTGAGTGATGTGTGGCTGTGCTTAATGACGGAACGTAAGGCGGCTGAGGATTACGGGGCGTCGTTAGATGCAGTTGTAGCACTGTTGAAGGCTGGGGCTTAGGGAGCCACCGGCGGGGAAGATATGCTGATTAGCCTCTCTGTTACAATGGCAGTGTAATGGAGCCAGACATTCAGACAGACCTAACAGGTGAGGGAACACTGACGTGATTGTGACGCAGCATGAATACACTGCGTATTCAAATCACCGTCATTAAACGCAAGGATTGAGCCATTTCCCTTGTTTCGCTTCTATACATAATATTCTTTTACAATGTCTGCTTTTATCAGATTATGCAGACATTTGAAATAAATACTGCCGGTAAACTTGGCTTTGATGATAACTAGGGCTGAAGAAAAATACTGATATCAGGGTAGTAGCCCTAAATAATTTCTATATACAGGGTGATCCGTTTGATTATGGATAAAATAAAAACACTGTAAAACATTTACAACTGAACTTTATTTGTTGAAACTTTGTGTATACAACACTGAAAGATGGGAGATTCCTCAGAGCTCAACATGACCCCCAGTGCGCATCCTGCACAACTCATAACAGTGATGCAATTCAGTCCATGTCCGTTGTAACATAAGAGCGGTGATTTGTTGAAAAGGTTGAGTAATTTTTACTGTCAGATCATCAATGTTCCTGGGTTTTTGTGAATAGACAATGTCTTTAACAAAACCCTACACGAGGAAGTCAGGAGGGGTTAGATCTTGGGAGTTTGGGAACCAAGCCAAGAGATAGATGCTTCTCGTACTGGGTTTCGCCTGTGACCTCCTGCATGTTTCTTTTTTAGCACGGAACCTGTTTCTTTCAAATGTTCAATACCACAACATTATGGAATAGTATTTAGATACATTACGCACACCATACTCACGTAGAAATTCCCTTTCATCTCTTTTAACACTCTCAAATTTAGCATACCAAAGAACATATTGTGCCCGCTGTTGATTTGTAATAGCCATTTTAATCATCTACGGTTTTCGTTTGTCCTTTCAGATTATGCAATGTTGATTATCATTTAAGGAATCTCTTAATCATAATATAACCAGCAAGAATTTTTTTCTACTATCATAATAGCTTTATAATAAAAAAATAATATTATCCATACCCAAACGGATCAGACTGTACATTGTTTACAAAATGCGTCGCGTTGCCGGATGTTTCTACTGTCTGAAGGAGTAGAGAGAGTGAACATCCGACTCTCCTGAATAGTAGACCTGCTTGAGTGACGTGAGGTTGCATTAGAATGCCGAAACAAAATTCCAACGAAGAACAGATATTAAAGAACATTGAATTCAGAAATGGGGAAACTGTGTTTGACTTAATTGATAATGATGTTTTTCTTCTAAATTTAATATTTGTTCCGAGTTAATCAATTTGAAACATAAGTAATCCTGTAAATGTAAATTCTATTATGACTTCATTCATACAGAGTGGACTGTACAAGTCCCCCCTACAGTAACAAGTTGTGCGTACACACAAGCATTTTGTAAACACAGAGCTCTACGTACGATGCTGCGTATAACTAATACTTTTTTCAGCCCTAATGATAACGGAAACCGGGATTTTAGAAAGCAAAAATAGTGGATTCAATCAGTAAAAGATTAATTCTTGAAAAAAAAAAATATCGGAATGGAATGGGGAAGGATTACAGAGTTCTTTGCGGATTAATATAAAAACAAAAAAAACTTAACAAGATATTGTTAGGTAAATAGACTAAAAGAAGACGAAGAAAGAACGACAAGAATATATATTATTAATACTATTATTATGATTACTATTATTATTATTATTATTATTATTATTATTATTATCATTATTATTACTATTACTATTATTTTATTTATTGGTCTGACCCAATATTTTGGGTTTGCCCTGCGACACAGAATAGCTCACAATAAAATTTAAAATAAAACATTATATAAACAGGTTTCAGACAAAAGTGATTAAGACATAGGCCTAAGAAAAAAAATAGAACCAAGTATAATTTAAATTGAATGTACGTCATAAAGATGCTGACGAAATATCGCTACAGAAAATTTTATAATGGTGGTGACGATGGCATCTTGAAGATCTCTCGTCAGCTTGTATTTTTCCTTCCACTTTACAAAGGTTTTCGGAATGGTGCGTCTTGCTCCAAAGAAGAGACCGGTAACTGTGATTTTTTCAATGTTGTATTTCGCTGATACAGTAAGTACTGAATCGTGGGCTCGTAGATTTTCTTTTTCTCTTCGTTCACTTCGGATGGTTGAGTGGCTGAGATTTCAGATCTGATCGTAGGATCAATTATTTCGGCTGTCTGTTTATTCCTATTTATAGCTATGATATCGATCCTACGATTGCTCCCACCATCAGCAATACAATGAACTTCATCGTGAACGTCTAGATTTTTGGATCGAAGTGCATCTGCGATCATAGAACGTATGATGTGACGTTTTATTCAGAGTACTTCTCCCAGTGGGCAACTCCCAAGCACATCTGGTAAAGTTTCATACTCACTGCAGTGCCTACAGTGGGTTGTATTATTATTATTATTATTATTATTATTATTATTATTATTATTATTATTATTATTATTATTATTTCAGCAAATAGCAAATATATTTCCTTCGCATCATTTCAAGTGAGTTTCAGAACGAGTTACGACACCAATCGAAATAGGTATAATGAATTTCAATATGTCTTGTATCTGTGTTTTAAGTTTCTAGTCATGACAGTGTCTTGTATCTGGGACTTAGAATATTGAAGCAGCCTATTACTCTTTTCTAATATTGCACATGGAATATTCAAGCAGCTCATTAATTTTTTTCTGGTACTGTACATAATTGCCGATCAACCTATGATTGTAATAAGTGGAAGAGAAACAAATAAGTAAGCCACCGGCGTTACTCCTGAGGTGGCGGGGACAGACTTACGGCCTGTCACTCAGGCGACCCGAGTTGAGTCCCGATCAGGTATGGGATTTTTTTACTGAAAAATCCATAGTGGCACTTGTGGCGGACAAGATCGCAGTTGAGGTTTTTCTCGGGGTTCTCCCGTTTTCCCCCATATTAGGCATCTACATCATTCCGTCTCCATTTCGTCATCATTCCAAAGGATTCACCAAACGCCGCCTGGCTACCTACGGAGAGGGTTGACCTAGGGACGAGAGGGGTTGCCTGCTCGAAACATGGGTACGCAGTGAACCTCAGTGTAGTCAGCGGATGTAGGTTTGGGAATGCGCCAAGCTTGAGAGTTAGCTCTAGAGTTAAACAACGATCGAGAAAGCAACAGCGCCCGCAAAGCCGAAAACCCGCACGACAATATTGCCTACATCGCGTCGTTGACGTAAAGACTGCTTGTGAGCGTTTCAAGATTTCGAGAGTCGATCACTCCCGAAGTCCCGAACGTCAAACAGCCTTGAATCGCCACAGTTGTTTATACCAGACTGAACTTTTATCTACTTTGGCAACTTTTATGTATGTATAAACAATCAAGTAGCCTATTTGAAACATCATCTCTACCTTTCAGTGTATAATAATCCGTTCCCCAATCTTTATTTCATTACTAGGCCCTTATTAAAATACTAGGGAATTTTTTTCGTATGTTTGAGATCAAGTGTAGATTCTCAAATAAAAAAAAATATTAACGTTATGGTTTATGTTTCTTAAAAATGCAAATTTATTTGAGACTTGTTTTTTTTTTCTATTTATATAACCATAGGTAATATCATATAATAGAACAAGAACATTTTGATAACTAAGATACTGTTCTGTTTGTCTTTTTCTATCATTTAAAAATTTATGATGTTATTTATTTCAATGATGTATGTTATTCAAAGTTATGAAATCTTTCCACACCGACCAAATTCTATTTCGAGAATGATGAGCGAGACTCGAAGCGCACGAGAGTCACGAGACGAGACTCGAAAGACAAATGCAACGAACACAGCGAGCGAGAGCGGCAGTTAGTTTTGTTCATCTCTAGTTGGCACAATAGATCTTAACAGGTCGCAGTACTGGGTACTAGCCCCCGTCCGTAAATTCCATTACATTCCAAGCCACCGGCATAGTACAGTCAGATAAGGTGGTTTCCTGTGAATCTGGAGTTGCGCACGGGCGCGGGTTCGATTCTTGTTTGGGCTGATTACCGGTTGGGTTTTTTCTGGATGTTTTCCCAAGGTAAGGGAAGGCGAATGTTAGGTAATCAATGGCTAATGTTCGGCCTCATCTCGCCAAATTTCATCTCGCTATCAACAATCCCATCGACGCTAAATAACCTCGTAGTTAATTCAGCGTCGTTAAATAACCAAGTAAAAAAAAAACATAAATGATATATTAGGGGTATTAGTGAGCAAAAAGAAGAAAAACTACAATCTATAAATATAAGTTACTACTGTAGTAGCTCTGTGACCAGAGTAGTAATACCGATGGTGCATCAGTCCTCGAAACCGCAGTGAGACCAATATGGAGGATACGTACATAGTTATTACTCGACAAAGACGAGTGGAGCCGCGGGCGTAATGTGAACTATCGCGATGCGGTATTACGAACGCAGGAGCAGTAGCGCTACGGCTCCGGGCTGCAGGACTCCACTGACTTTGGTCGAGTAATATACTACTAACGGTTGTACTAATTTTTCACTCAAGACGTATGCAATTCCTAAACATTGGAGATGTTAAGATCCACCACAATGTCGAATACCGAAAGGTCTGGTTCTGAATGAAACTTTTTGCAGAAATGAGAAAAATACGGTGCAAGGCTTCAAGCCCTCCTCAGAAAAGAAAAAAAAGATCTGGTATTTTGTTGCACAAATAAGTTTGAAGTGTGAATTGATGACACAGATCGAAAGGGTTTTGTGACAATAAGAGAAATGATTCAACAACTATAAAACTATAATACTAATATAACCTACGAATGGGAAATGTTGTGAAATAACTCCTGTAATAAAACACTCGCAATTTTAATTAACTGTCATGTTTCCACTTTGAATACTGATGTTTCTAAGCAATTTAAATACAACGGCTATTAATACAATACCGGTGTAACTGTAGATCCTCATTAAACCTTTTATCTAGCTCAATAAAAACGTTAAATCACAACGAATAAACGAAACATGGGGATAAAATATTAATTCGAACTTTATATGGTTTGTAAGTTGTATTCAGCAGAGTGAAAGAGATAAAGTACTAATTTAACCTGATGATGCTGCAGCGCTTTGGAATACAAGTGATACGTTCTGCTGTGTGGGCAGCAGTCACATTTAATTTCAGAGGTTGTTCGTCTCCGTCTGACGCAACAACATAGTAACACTGGGTATTAATTAGTGCTGGGTTTTCTACGAATGAATTCAAGACAAACGCCACAGTTGTGACTGAGTTCATGCATTTATTTTATTAATGAAATATGAGTATAATTGTTCCATTTGTATGAATGTAATACAGGAATTATGAATCGAACAGCCTAACATTAGGAGAAAAAAAATATTTACATCATCAAAGATAAGTTCTACTGGTTTGTGAAGATATAGTCGTAATTTATGCAACTTACACTGTACAGTCTTAGAAAAAAGTTTTGTCGCATCTCTTGGCGGTGGAAATGTTAACATTTTGGCGCACGATTTACACGAGTACGTTTGTATTTGCGCTGTCTCTATTGACTTCAAGCCGAGCGGTTGCAAACCCATCGTCGTTCTGCCTTAGTAAAATCACTTCCGGTGGATCAGTCAATAGCGTGCTGGCTTGCGGTCTCCGGGTCCCGAATTCGATTCCCAACCAGATCTTTTTTTATTGACGTAACTAATTTTTATACATGTCACCTCTCTTCATTTCTTATTTTTGTATAGTGAAACGAATTATTTCGCAATTCTGGCTCAACAAGGAGAATAAAAAGACTCTTGGGAGATCAATTTGGGAGATCATTTTTTTCCGAAATAAAACAAAGATAAACAAGTAAAATAAATAAAAGCAAAATAAAAATAAATAGACATGTGGACCTAACACTTTGTACACAAGCCTGGCATCTTCGGAGCATTGAGTCCACCAGATCGCGGCAATAGTTCTGGTCCTCAGCGAAATCTTCTCAGTTACCCAGAACTTGATCCCACAACTGATCTGAATTTTGAGGTGGGTGGTCTCGATATTTGTCGACCCTCCTCTTTTTCAACTCAGCCCATACGTGTTCGATAACGTTGAAGTCAGGTGTCCTCCTGGACGGTCGGCCTGGATGGCGCAGTCGGTAGAGTCTTGGCCTTCTATGCATTAATAATAATAACACACTCTTTTATTTGCCACATCTCACCTTTATGATGAGAGGTGTTTTCAAAACAGTTCAATAATTAAAATAGTATTTTCTTCTGGACCATCGGCCTGGATGGCACAGTCCGTAGAGTCTTGGTCGTTTATGCATTAATAATAATAATAATAATAATAATAATAATAATAATAATAATAATAATGATAATAATGTCACGCTCATTTTATTTACCACATCTCACCTTTATGATGAGAGGTGTTTTCTAAACAGTTCAATAATTGAAATAATATTTTCTCCTGGACGGTCGGCCTGGATGGTGCAGTCGGTAGAGTCTTGGCCTTCTATGCTCGAGGTTGCGGTTTCGATCCTGTCCTAGCTCGATGGCATTTAAGTGTGCTTAAATGCGACAGGATCATGTCAGCAGATTTACTAGCATGTAAAAGAACTTCTGCGGGACAAAATTCTGGCACACCGGCAACGCTGATATAACGTTAGCAGTTGCGAGCGTCGTTAACTAAAACATAATTTAAATTTTCCTCCTGGACATTTCTCATATTATGTTGATCATTACTAGATTTATATGACCTATATTAAAATGTATTTTGTCTGGCAACATGAAATTAATTACTTTCCCTAAACATTTACGATTCATCATACCTAACCTAAAAAAATTGTACTCTGTTTGACCACGTGAAATGATTAGTATGAACTGCGAAAACTGAATACCACTTTGAAAAGTATAGCGTACGTACTTATAAATAATTACTCCCTAATAATTTTGTCTCTCTCATTATAGTATTGCCATCTCTATGAGCATTATTCCTACTTTAGTATCTTCTTTCCTCAGTACCTTATAAGCCTACATTAACTATAACTTACTGAAATGTACTTTAAATGGCAAGCGCTTTATTCATTGGAGAAGTCGCTACGATGCTATTTCATATTTTCGGCATTTCAATAACAATCTAAAATCTATAGAAATTCATTCAAATGTAAAATATACTTCTGTCCAATAACCACATGCATGTTTCATACGAAGTAAGTCAATAAATTAGACCTTAATTAATTGCATTTACCTGAATACAGCTTTGAATTGGAATCACAACGCAATATAACTGAATTACATATTATATTACTACTAATGCCGGTGTCACAAGCCTAGTTACTTTCACTCTAACACTGTTCTTATATCTTACATACTTACAAATGGCTTTTAAGGAACCCGCAGGTTCATTGCCGCCCTCACATAAGCCTGCCAACGGTCCCTATCCTGTGCAAGATTAACCCAGTCTCTATCATCATACCCCACCTTCCTCTAATCCATTTTAATATTATCCTCCCATCCATGTCTCGGCCTCCCCAAAGGTCTTATTCCCCCCCCCCCAGACTCCCGACTAACACTCCATATGCATTTCTGGATTCGCCCATACGTGCTACATGCCCTGCCCATCTCAAACATCTGGATTTAGTGTTCCTATTTAGTCTGGTGAAGAATACAATGCGTGCAGTTCTGCGTTGTGTAACTTTCTCCATTCTTCTGTAACTTCATCCCTCTTAATCTCAAATATTTTCCTAAGAACCTTATTCTCAAACACCCTTAACCCCTGTTCCTCTCTCAAAGTGAGAGTCCAATTTTCACAACCATAAAGAACAACCGGTAATATAACTGTTTTATAAATTCTAACTTTCAGATTTTTTGACAGCAGACTAGATGACAAAGAACCACAAATATAAATTATTTCTGCTAACATAACAGTTATAAAATAACTGCAAGTTGTAGTATTTGATAGTACCGAAATTCGAAACAACGTTGGTAAATGAAAACTCAATTTGATAACTAGAAAATCACTATAATTCACTAGCATATGCAGTAATAACGGTAAATAGGTCACATTCATTGTTCTCATTAAACAGTTGCGAAATACATTGGAATAATGAAGCCAGAAATATTAAATTGAATGAAAATCTATGCGGTTGCTTTGCGATTATTAACTAATAACAAATATTGCTGCTTTTTGAAAGAGAATGCTAGAGGCAGCGCACAAATAATTATCATAAAATTAAATTATACAGTATTAAATTATAGCATCATTATCATTCACAATTCAATACAATCATCTGAAAATATAATAAACTCAAGTTACTGAAATATACTCAAAGTGAAATCTATATAGGCCTATTTTCAGTAGTGTGAGTTTTTAGTTCTGTAGTGTTACAATATTTAGTCTCGTCTTTTCTTTTTAATCAGTATATATAATGACATTGTATCATTTGTGCTGCTATTTGCTGCCGATGGAATTGATGGTAGGGAGATGAAATTTTGGTGAGATCCTTCCGAGGACTCTTCAAGAGGTTAGGTGTCACAGCTGACTAAAACGTCGGAAAAGACACAGGCAGGCAATGAATAGAATCAGGATTCGAACCCAAGCTCGAGTGAAACTTTGGATAAACCCAATTACTGATATGGCTAAAATACAACGACTGCAATATGGAAATTTGTAATTCATTTTAATTTATACATTTATGTTGCATATATTACGAAAAATTGTATCTTGAAACTGATATATTGTATGTAAGTTAATATTTGTTGAATAAATTATAGGAGTGTAATAATAACAATAATTTAACAATAATTAATTTCGTTTTGATTATACAGATGACGTATAAAATTAGCTCCATTGTTCTATATTCTATTTTCACTACTATATTTTGTTTTTGTCTTTTTGCAATGTGAATTAATGGTGCACTATTCGATAAAAACGCTTAATATACATTTTTTTGTAGAAAAAATTCATAATATAACTGTAATCATTCATTTAGAAGTATCTTTATTTTTGGGGGACCACATTACCCAGGGCCTGGGGTAAAGTGGTCAATGTGCAGACAAACAAAAAATTCTTGATTGCATAAAAAATTGAATTAGTAAACAATTCGTAATGATTGCATTAAAAAGGGGAAGGAAACGTCTTTTTAATAGCAAAGATGAGCAAGCAGCAAGTATATAAGTATAAGAGAGTTAAACGTCTGGATATAGGGTTTTTATTAGTAAGACCGTTTGTGATTTAAGACGGCGCTTATTCCGTCGGATTCCGCCCATTTAGTCACTGTCTATGGGCAAGCAGATGGTGCGTTGCTGCTGTAGACAATTTTCAGTAGGACGTCAGAATATGCATGACGAGAGGCGCAGTGAGAAGCCAACCGTTATCACAGACGACCTTGTAGAGCAACGCACCATCTGCTTGCTCATTACGTTAGGCCCATAAATCTGGCACAGCTGACGATAAATTTCAATCAGTGCTATGCCCTGCGCATTCAAAACCTTTATCACTGATCGCACTTCACACGCGGCGGGAGCTGGAATAGGAGCTTCCATCTTCAACTAATGCAACGAAGCTACTGAGAGCACTCGGGAAGTTCCGCTAGCGCATGCGTCATGCCAGGACATTACTCTATCACGTAAACGCAGTCGCTCGCGTAACATGTGGTTTTCTAGCTATGAGACGAGTGGGAAAGTTACTTTATGGGCGCGCCTCGTAGTATATCCGAAGGAGCAAAAGCTCGTGCTCAGATGCAGTTCAGTTATAATACTTAGATAATACAAATACAATACCAAGACATGTTACAGTGCATACAAAATAGAATAGAAACAACACAAAGATAATAATCGACATACAATATAAAATATATGATATAAAAATAAAAATAGAATATAAAAATTCGCCGTCGTATTTCAGGTGGTAGCGCGCCTGCCCAGGGCCAATGACGCGGCATTCAGTAGGTTAATAACAGAATACAGTGATAATCAATGGGTCATGTACAGTCTCTGAAAGGAGGCTGTACGCATGATCAGATGACGAAGGATCTGGTTCACAAAAGGACTAGTTCAGGAAATAAAATTAGTTTTGTTTCGTTGTAGGGGAGACTGGGGCAAAGTGGTCACCTTAAGAGAAAATATGCTACAGAACGTAAATTAGCTTTGTTTTCCTCTCACAATCTTTGCTATTAAAAAGACGTTTCCTTCCCCTTTTTAATGCAATCATTACGAATTGTTTACTAATTCAATTTTTTATGCAATCAAGAATTTTTTGTTTGTCTGCACATTGACCACTTTACCCCAGGCCCTGGGTAATGTGGTCCCCCAAAAATAAAGATACTTACTTCTAAATGAATGATTACAGTTATATTATGAATTTTTTCGACAAAAAATGTATATTAAGCGTTTTTATCGAATAGTGCACCATTAATTCACATTGAAAAAAGACAAAAACAAAATATAGTAGTGAAAATAGAACATAGCACAATGGAAAAAGGAACGCTGTCAACATTCATACACAAAACCTGTCTTAGTTTAAAAAAAATAAAATAGCATTGAAAGTAGAATTAGGATAATAAAGAAGTTATTGTAAACATTTCTAAACACAAGCTAGTCTTTGTGCGAGATATATATATATATATATATATATTTTTTTTTAAGTTTATTTACACAGAAATCACATTTGAAATCGTCGCTGCCATCATCTTCAAATACAGCACATTCCTCGTGAGCCCATTCTGAGCATGATGAACAACGTATCCATCCTTCACCTCCGGTTGACCTGAGATAGCCTGTGTGTCCTTACAGAAAATGCACTCCGCATCATCATTATCACTTCCTTCCTCGCTGCTTGTTTCTTCACGAAGAGCGACCTTCGTCGTTTTCTGTTGCTGTTTCTTAGTTTCTATGTGATTATTTTTCATAATATTTCTCCGCACTCCCTTTATTGTGGACTGTTTGTTGTTCTTAGTTTTATCTTTGGCTCCTTTGTTCTCTCTCTCTTGAGCCAATTGATTTTTATACGGACTACTGGCCAGGATTTCAGCTGAACCTCTTTTTCTCTTTTGGGAACGGGCAATAATGGATTTGGGTGGAGAACTGATATCTTCCAGACTTACTGCGAAGGATGAACTAGGCTGGGGAGAAATTGCTGCAGGAAGAATGATAATGGAACCATCATTAGGCGTATCTGAGGATGTGGATGGAACTGGGTCAACAGGCAAGGTTTCTGAATCGTTAGAAGATTCTACATGATTGAGAGGCCTGTCAGTAGGCAACGATGGAGCGAAATCCGTATCATCAAAAACATCTTGATCAAGAGGATATAATCCACATTTTTTGAAGCCATTTATTGCATTTGTAGGTGTTGCTGCTCGTAGATAAGCCTCTCCAAAAGTTTACTGACCTAAAACTGTGTCTTGGTTCAAGTTTATTACTCTTCTCTTAAGAGTCATTCTTGGAATTCCGAATAATTTGCTGGCTTTTTTTTGCAGCCCATTTCACCCTTCCTAACACACCTGATAGCCTCGCGTATTTTTGTTGGACTCCAGCTCTATTGGGAAGTTTTGCGGGGTCGATTTCTAGACATTTTATCTGTATTCTGCAACAACAAAGAAATGGTCACGAATTTAACAATTTCTGGGGCAAAATGGTCCCCTAGAAAAAAATGGGGACCACGTTACCCCGACCGCTCTATTTTAAACAAAGTCATGGCTACAGACGGATACTATCTTGTATAGTTTCGATAAACATTGAAATATGTAGTATAGAACTGGGTCTTACTTGAGCAATAACTTTATATAGTAACTCTCCTAATGACAGAACGTACAGTGCTATGAAACAGGAAGCTTACCTTACATCAGTTCTTCAAAAAATGGAATTTTCTCTGTATCTTATCATTTAACACTTCCAAACACTTCAGCAGACACATACGTAATGGCTGGATAGAGAAGGAAGTACTATGGAACTCTAAACGGAGATGGCAGCACCAACTGGAGAGATAAGTAGAGGGTACCACTTTACCCTGGGGGACCACTATAGACAGGTCTCCCCTATGTCTGATCATGTGCACTGCCTCCTTTCTGGAACTTACCAAGTATCTGTGCGACAAAACTTTTTTCCATGACTGTACACCAATGTTTTTTAACTTCTTTATTCATCAAATGTTCTTTCCTCTTTATTTCAACGGTTTTTTTTAAATATCATCAATACTTCTCGACTTATGACCTAAAACGTGAGGAAATGTCTTTCCCCAATACACATCTTCAGTTAGTTGTCACTCATTCCCGTAATTTAAATTTTTTTAAAGAGTGTCCCTGATAACTCGTACAAACTTTCAGACGATTTAATGAAATTTTCCAAGTATATGTATTTCATAGGGAAGAACAAAACTGACTTCTACTACTATTACATCTTTAATAGTTATTAATTTATAAATTTTAAATACAAACATACTGAAAATTTTATTCCATCGAGAAAAAAGTCAGAAAAAATTTCTCATTCATGTATTGAAACGAAAGAGGTCAATTTTAGTGTGTTAAGGCATTAATTGTGAATAAAATGAAGTGAAAACATATTAAATATTGAAAATTGTATGAGATATTTGGGAAACGGTTTTTCCTAAAACAATAATTGTGAATAAAATTAAGTGAAAACATGTTAAATATTGAAAATTGTATGAGATATTTGGGAAACGGTTTTTCCTAAAGCGTTAATAAATTTTGAATACAATGACGTGAAAACCTGTTAAATATTGAAAATTGTATGAGATATTTGGGAAACGATTTTCCCTAACTCATACTACACCCGCCAATTTAATGAACCGTAAACTATTAAAAGTAAATTTATTTTTAATTTCAAAGTTTGTTTGATTACATAGAAGAATTGTGTGAACACTACGCCAAATTTCAGATTGGAAGGATTTCAGGTTAGCAACTAATATATTTTCGAATATTAGTAAATTTAGAAAGGCCAATGATGTACAGTACAGTCGGCATCGGTAGCTTAGTCGGTATAACGCTGGCCTTCTGTGCTCGAGGTTGCGGGTTCGATTCCGGTCCAGGTCGATGCCATTTAAGGGGACACTCAACTATATTTTGGAACTTTTTTCCTATTTGACCAATATTTTTAAAATTTGGAGAAAAAGTTTAATATACACATGGAAAGTAACACGCAAAATCTCAGCTCATTAGATCCAATACTTTTCAAAATAAAAAATATTTCAATTTTTAATCAATCATTAATTGAAATATCACTTTTAATTATCACTTTTTATTTTTTTGTCTTGTGCATTTGACTGTGACTTCTCAATGAATAGGGGAAGAATTCTGCATATTGATTTAGTTCTGTCATGTTAATTAGTGTAGAAATATAATTTTTCATTTCTATAACACTTTTTCCCCAATTTTTAAGTTGTGTGTCCCCTTAACTGTGTTTAAATGCGACAGGCTCATGTCAATAGATTTACTGGCATGTAAAAGAACTCCTGCGGGACAAAATTCCGATAACGGTGATATAATCTCTGCAGTGGCGAGCGTCGTTAAATAAACCATAATTTGAATTTGTACAGTACATAACCTCTTAAGGAGAAATTACTGCACTACAATAAATATTTTTAATTGTGTTAATTTTATGTAACCAAGTCTGGTAAACAAAACTTAATATTTAACAGGAAATTACTGTTTTTGTTCTGGAGGATGTCTATATGCAATACACTGCGACACATTAAAAACAAGCTAGCAAATACTCGTAGAAAATGACATCAGTATCACGAAAATCCGATCCAGCGTTGAACTAGAGAAGCACTAAAACGCGAACAACGCCCGGAACTGGCTGCTTGCTTCGTATTGAACTTTCCGGCTCGACTTGCTTCATTTTTCTCCTCGCTTTACGGCAAATTCATGTGCAATTCAAATTTTTTCCGTGACCTTTCAGACTTATTCCTTTTCCTTGCGGGGCCGCATTAGCACACCAATGTTGGCAGTGGACAATCAGCTGCTTAGCATCACAATGCTGCCCACAAACCTATTACCACCGGGTGGTCACCAACTGCAGACTCCATTTATTGCTGAATTACACTCTAACGGCTTCTACAAAGCCATCAAACTGTTCCGAAGTTCATTCGCTAGCCATAAAAGGACTGAGGCAATGTTTCGAGTCTTTTTTTTTTTTTTTTTTTTTTTTTTTGGTTTAAGAAATAATTTAAGGTTCAAGTAGTCATACTATCGAAATTCAGGAGATATTCCAATATCTGCATGAAGTGAATTTCAATATACGGTACATGAAAAAGGTTAAAAGTATTATTAAAAAGCTTTAATTTAGTGGTGGCCAGAATCGAATAATCTGTTCTCGAATAATATTAAGAACCGAATAATTTATTGGAATAAAAGTTCTCGAATACTTTCGTCATCCGAACAATGATTTGATTATTCACTGGCAGGTTCTCGCTTCTCGTATCTCTCATCCAACATCCAGCATGACAGCGATGACGATAGCAGTGGCAGTAGTGTATTGTGCAAGTACAGCAGTTTATATTTTTTTATTCGAATCACATGCTGGTACATATCTAAAACTTCCGATAAAAATTTTGTAGGTCTAGTCCAGCGTTCCTTAATTAGACGAGAGAAAGAAAGACAAGAGAGGTGAGACAGAGAGAGACGATCTGGAGGAAGTCTTCATTGCACGCAACTACCTCATGTTTGTGGGCGAGGTTAGCCGAATGTATACGATTGATGAGCAATCGGCGCTTTCTTTCTTCACTTCTAGTAGCAGCTACCAACCGAGCGAATTATTCGAATGCTTGTTCACAATTCGAGATATATCTCGAGAACTTAACATGAATCGAATAATCCTTATTGTTTTATTCGAATACTCCCATCACTACTTTAATTGTTTCTTGGTATCAGATATGTTCGATTATATCTACACGTATGTATAGCTCGATTCAACGTAAATGCCCCTGTCCTTGGTTGTTTGGCTAGCGAGCGAGCTGTGTGTTGCGTCACAAGAAGGAAATTTAATCACAAATGTGCATAGGAGGGGAAGAGAAAAGAGAAAGAATGAAAATAATATCTATGCCCGTAGCTGAGGGACACTCATGTCAAGAAAATATGTCATCATGACATTGTTCAGTCAACAGACGTAGTGGTTAGTAACGGGATGTGTGGAAGAATATTGTGTTTTAAGACGGAGTGTACCGCGACATGATAAGAAGCAAGGGTTAGGTGTTAAGACTGCGCCGCTTGACCTGTGTGACCCAGCCCGCCAGTAATGATGAGTAACTCGCTCTTTATCTATTTACTTTTTGCAAGGGCCAAAATCCCTGAATCAAGATGTATCAGAGCCTTCTTTAGTTACAAGCCGGGGCCATACGTCGGCAACACTGTAATTATCTGTCACCCGGAGGCTGACCGTACAGTACACGTGTTTGTGCTAATGCCGATTTTCAATGTAAATTAATGTTACAATATAAGTGTGTGTCGATGGAATTATGTTTGCGGTCGTACCAAACGTTAATTGTTGATGTATTATAAACTAAATGCGTGTTGGTGATAAAATACAAGACAATAAATGAAAATAAAATGGTTGCAGTCTTTGGGAATTTTTACGGTTATGGATGACAAAGTAATTGACTATTCTATTAAATATTAAATATTGTATAACCACATTTTTATATTCTTATTTGTGGTTTGTGTGTATCAGAATTCTAGTCAAATTGTTGGGTTTCGCCTGCTATATCAATAAAGTTACGCCTTTGGTTTTCAAAGTCATTGTAAACAGCTGTTTTATGATCCCATAAATGTTGCAGTTTTGTTGATTCGGAATGCCTGCTATACATCAGAACTATCTATAATTTGTAGATGCATATAATTACTTTGTTGGTTTGGTCAATGTTACTTATGTCCCGCCCACTATAGAAACATAGGCCAATTTTACACATATTTAGTATAACTTGTTGCTTCTTTGACAGGTTAGGTTTGGTTAGTTTAGGTTTTTGTTATAGCCTACCTTGCATATACGATTATAGCGCAACATTGGCAGTGATAAAAGTGAAATATTCGTTCAGTGGGCGTTGGATACTCTACATTCACCGCGTTTTGTTACGTATTATGTTGAAGGGATGTGTTTTCATTTTTTCATAGCTTGTTTTACTTGGCTTAACTGTATTTACATCCTCATACTTTTATTATAATAGGAATGTCAATAGTTTCTTCTGTCTACATTTTATTTTAGGCCTATTTGCATAATTCACATTCTTAGTTTGTTTTCTGTAGTTATATTTATTTAAAATTATATTTTAAAAAGTTTATAACAAATAATTTAGGATAACAGTATTGTTATGGTGACTGGCCAGGTTCAAATTAAAACTGGCTTCCTGGACATCTGAAATATTTATAGAAAAGCACGACATAATCACATGAAATTAAAATGCATATGATATCCTACACCTTTCATGTCAAAACATTGTCAATTTACTAGCCACATAATGGTTAATTGATTGTAATAGCGTATTGCGAAAGTACGTCATTATTTTATTTATTTTTGGTACAAGTAACATTTCTTTAAGTATTTATTTATTTTCCCTTGTACCATCAATAAAAAAAACAAGCATGTTTTATTTTTTTTTTAATTATAAGTGCAGTTGCTACGACACATAGGCACACAGCACTTTCTAGGCATCTGAAATATTTGTAGAAAAACACGACAGATAATCGCATAAGATAATATTAAAATATATCCTAAACCTTTCACAGATGAAACTCCATTAAGTCGCAAAACATTGTCAATTTGCTAGCCACAAATTTGTTAACTGAATGGAACTTAAGAATACTCCGTAGGAACTTACGTCTTTATTGCATTATTGATTTTATTATTTTCGGTGCAAGGAATATCTTTTTTATTTATTTATTTACCTTCGTACTATCAATAAAAACATGTTTTTTTTTTGTAATTATTTTAAGTGGCAGCCTTTGTATGTAAGTAGCCTACTTATGCCGTATTCAGAAGTATAGCTAATTGATTGCAATAAAACACTATTTTCGAACCCGTAATAATTTACATCACTATCTGAATCTTGAATCTTACCTTTGTGCATGAAGTAATATTGAAAAAATACGCGTTACGTATAACAAAAGCAATGAGCAAACACAATATCACTCTAAAATCTCCCGCCTCCACTCCGCGTTGCCAAACCTACCCATGCCCCGGCTTGTAACTAAAGAAGGCTCTGGCTGTATGTATGTATGTATGTATGTATGTATGTATGTATGTATGTATGTATGTATGTATGTATGTGCTATTCCAAATGAAATCGATCAGTAAAAAACCTCGCATTTTTTTATACTCTAATTTTTTCCCTACACAAGGTGCTGAGGGGAGTGCATTTTCAAAAATATACTATCGAAAGTCAAAGTGTTTTCGTATTATTGAGCGACAAATTTAGCGTATTTTAGAAAAACAAGCCTCTTTCAGCGCTCAGAACTCTGGAGCCATTTACTGCAGGACATTGAACGAGAGCTTATTTTGAAGCTGACATTTGGTAGGTCATGTTAAGAAGCAATCCTTATTTTTATTGTACACAGAGAGACAGATAATCTGATTTTACTTACTTTTAGGCTTTTTGGCCATTTGTAAAAATGCAAAAAAAAATATTGAGAGAAAACCTTACATTATTAAGAGAGATTCGACATTGTTTGCTTAGTGGTACGGCAATAAGTTTCGGGGGTATTAAATAGATTATTTTCACACGCCTAGACTTGAACGGCGCAGTACCGCACGCACTGGCTGAGAGCTGAAGATAAGCGAGCGTTGGGCGTCATTTTACTCCTGTGTTTATGAAAACCTGTGATAAAGCTAGCACAGCCATGACTGCTAGACGACACATCACGTGTTTGTCTCCTGGCCTTGCTTGTCTCGGTTACCTCCCGTCTCACAGTCAGCTGGTTAGTTCACGCGCGTACTATTTATTTTCTTTATTTGATATTTTGAATACTTTCTTATCAACATACCATCAGTAAAAAAATATGTGTTTATTTGTACTTTCAAAGCGGAATCTAACTATATATTTTTAAAATATTTTTTCCTAGCCAAAGGCGTCTTAATGAGGAAAAATCTAAATTTCTCCACTTCCATAAAAGTAAGAAAATCTGTTTATATGTCAATATGAACTTAAATTTCTCAGCATCAAAATAAACCATGATTTTGATCATTGGGTGAAAGGTTTTCGGAGCTACAACAGTTTAAAGTTTCTAATTTTATGAAAATACGATAAATTTAAATATTTTAAATTTAAACACTATGAAGTTCTGATGCCGCAAACTTTGCACAAAGCATTGTATCACAGTTCTCTACGTACAAAAAAGTTTCATTGTATTTGGAATTTGTAAGGTCAATTTTCTCTATATTTCGGTCGATTTGAGATGGAATAGGTCGTATGTATGTTATTTAATAATAAATAATATTTGTTGTTGTTTAGTCAACTGTTTTCATAAGTGATGCCAATAAGTCATCACTAACTACGCCTGAAATAGTGAGATAGTTTGGCCAGTTCCTTTGTCCTTCCATTCCATACATCGCTGACCAACATGTTTCATTAATGACAATTAAGTTGTATACAAACAATAATTGTTGTTTCTCTGACACACACATTGTCAAGTGAAATATACTGCCTGATAATAGAAATGTACAATTTCAAAAAATATGTCTCGCTTAATTTTTGTAAGTTCCGGATACAACGCATTGCGCATGTGCAGTAAACATGAGAGCCTGTATATATGCTACTTTTCCAGAGTCGTCCGAAACTTGTAGTCTATTTACAGGTGAACTCCCATCGAGACTCCGACCATTTTTTTTATGGAACTGTACATGTCAGTCAAAACTTCAGTCAGAGCTTAAATAGTCTTTATTGAACACAATGTAATCTATACAGATACAGAAATAAAATTTGGAGCTCTCTTATTGTATAAGTTTAGCTTAGAACACACAGCGCATGTGCAGCTCCTGTATATATGCTACTTGTGGACAGTCATTCGAAATTGTTGCCTATATACAGCTGGACTCTCATCAAGACTCGCTTCAAACCTTAATTTCGTAGCCGTACAACTTTCAGCTTGCTCTTATTTGTTCTGGAGGCCTGGAACGGAACCTCGCAGAGTGAAGGGGGAGTGTGGGATATTCGTGGGATGACAATGATATCGTAGAGTGGAAAGAAGAGAAGCCCGAGTTGAACCTCTCACGCCTGCTTTGTCCACTACAAATTCCCTCATGACCTAGACGAGGATTGAAAGCGGGTCATCATGGAGAAAGGCAGAGAGGCTAATCATTCCGCTACGGGCGAAGGTTTGTGAAAGCGCTCCAGTAGTGCTTTCTTCCATCTAGAGTGAACTGTTTCTTAGAAATCGATTTAATCTTTTACCCAGACACCTCTCTACAAATTTTGACTATATAACACAGGAGAACTCCGTTAATCCGGACCAATTTTGCTGAGAACTGTAAGGATTGGCAAAAGTACGGAATTAACTTCACTTAGTACTAATGTTGATATCATAAATGTACAAATCGTTCCCTTTGTTTTGTTTCAAGGGAAGAGGATGGTATTTCATTGGTGAAAAAAAAAGAGTAAATTAAAAAATCTTTAAAATAGCCTGTGATATGTATGGAATACATTGCATAACATTTTGTGGGTATTTGTGCCCTTATCGGATATTGAGACGCCATTTTTGAAGTTCCTGCGCTCTGGATTTTTAAATCATAAGCCCCCTTTGATTGTTGTTTCCGGCAACTTCATTTTTTTCTACATTGCCAGACAAAAATGGATATAATTACTGAACTATTAACGATACATGCACGAAATTTAGAACACGCAAAAAAAAATCAGAAAAAGTGTTATTAAATTTTAAGTAGATTGTAAAAAGCTGTTTGCATTTACCTTTAAAAATGGCTTAGATATATCGGTTTTAGTAAAATCCTCCATTGGGTACATTTTTTTCTAATCTGGGCCCCCAAATAATGTTTTCAAAATATTCATATTTGGTTGAGTTGATAGCCTATAGCCATGAGCTATAATACAAAATACATACAAAAATACATACAAAAAATAATATTTTACACCAAATATGAAAAAAGCTAAAAAAAAATATCATTCTCTCCTCTTAGAAAAATACGCGTTTTTTTGCACATCTGCTTCACAAAATATTACGTAATTCCCTCATCTACTAGTAAAATCTAAAAATTCTCTTGTCACTTTGATCAATAAAATTAATCACAGAATTCAAGTTGTCTACACTCTAAATTTTATTGGATTAAAATATCGGCACCTTCATCTTCAAATGTTATTTTTTTCATAATTGCTGTCCGGATTAACCGATATTCGGTATAACTGGGTCCGGATTAATGAAATTTATCTGTATTATAACATTAATTGATAAAACACATTTTTTCACTTTCTGAACTTTCCGTTCTTAATCAAAATTTTAATCGGTATTGCTTAGACTTTCTTACTAAAGTAATGTATAGTTAATTGCTTATTTGGCAATATTTAATTAATCAGTCCACAGCGAACAGCGGATCAGTATACACGTGTTCGGAGGGAGTTCAGCAGTGGAGAAATATTGTAGTAGAGGCATTGACACAGACATCGCGTAACAGTGTAATAATGGATAATAATGAAGAAAATAGTCAAGCAGTAGTAAATCTTGAAGCAAACATTGAAGAGATCTACAAGAAGTTGGGAACTCTACAGAAGGAAAACGACCTAATGAAAAGTAAGGTGAAATATCTAAAAGAAGATCAGAGAAGAAAGAACTTAATTGTTTTGAAATCGAGGAAAGGAAGAAGGAACAGGCATTGCAAACATACGAGACTGCAATGAAAGTGTACTGGGATTGGTTCAGGATTGAGAGTTCAACTTAATGTAAACAATGCTGGGAACAATTAATAAGGAATTGAGAGAAGTGATTGTTTAGTTAAATGAGGTTAGTAAGAATAAGATAGATAACTGGGAAAGGGAGGCCTAAGTAGAAAAAGAAGGGAAGAAAACAAAGGTGAGAGACGTGATATAAAAGTGATCACGGTCATTTATATGTAATAATGGGATGTTTAAAAAAGTGTAAGCAGAATATGTATCCAAGGGAGTGATGGCACTGTATGCAGAAATGTGAAGGACCATCACGACCGATGGTTAGCTGGTGAAATAAGTATCTTATCATATCATATCATATCATATCATATCATATCATATCATATCATATCATATCATATCATATCATATATCATATCATATCATATCATATCATATCATATCATATCATATCATATCATATCATATCATATCATATCATATCATATCATATCATATCATATCTATCATATCATATATCAATATCATATCATAAAAAAATTAATCACATATTGTTCACATTTCTCTTTTCTGAAATAGCATAATGAAAATTAAATTCAGCTGCGAGCAAAATAAAATAAAGGTTGACCGAATTATTGAGCAGAGTTTTAAATAGAAGGAGCTTTGAAAAGAAAAACTGACAAATGATATCCGATAGCGTGATTAAAATATCGGTAAAACCATATGGAGGAGCCTAAGTTAGCTCTAAGGTATATGGTTTATAAATTGTAAACAGAGACTATCTTGTTTTAAATTTTGTATGTGACTCTCCACATATTCATTGAAAAGCAAAAAAACAATTCTAACGCAAACATTACGCCCAGGGGTTAGATTACGTCACCATAGTAACCACTGTGTGACAAGAAGAAACAGAGATGAAGCGAACTTCCAGCAGCTTTATCATAAATCTATTTGTCATCAGTAATATCGTCATCCCAGTGACAAAATTTCTCAATCTATAAGCTTCAGCGTCAATTTCATTACATCAACTGGATTAGATGCAAATTACACCATTAGCACAAGAATGCGACGGATGAAAAAGCAGACGCCCATTCTTCTTACATGCAGGGGATGTGGATCCACCCACGAGACTATATTGATTGAAGGGTTAGCGTGATCCCCTTGGCAGGAACTGATTGGAGTCTTCAGCAGTGAAGAATCTCTCGCCGCGTCGCTGTATGGGAATCGATTCTTACACACGTCAAAAGTGAAGAAAATATGGCCCAGACTTGGTAGAACGTACTCTGGGGCTTCCTAGAACGTCTATGCGTTTTCTATTTTGAGAATACTGGAATGCTTACACCAATACCGTTCAAATAATGAAGAACTGAACTTAAAAAATTATAAGAAACACTGAATACTATGCTGTAATTGCATTCGACTCAGTGATTTTAGAATGCAAAACATTAAAAAACGAAGGTGTTCACGTGAATATGTTTGGAGAAAATCCACAAACATTAGGGAAAGTACGGAAATTTTACTTGATGCAAGAATAGAGGTAGGTTTGGAAGTAAATCCCGAAAAGACAAAGTATATGATTATGTCTCGTGACCACAATATTGTATGAAATCGAAATATACAAATTGGAGATTTATCCTACGTAGAGGTGGAGAAATTCAGATAGCTTGGAGCAACAGTAAGAAATATAAATGATACTCAGTGGGAAATTAAACGCAGAATAAATATGGGAAATGCGTGTTATTATTCGGTAGAGAAGATTTTGTCATCTAGTCTGCTGTCAAAAAATCTGAAAGTTAGAATTTATAAACAGTTATATGACCGATTGTTCTGTATGGTTGTGAAACTTCGAATCTTACTTTGAGAGAGGAACAGAGATGAAGGGTATTTGAGAATGAGGTTTTTAGGAAAATATTTGGGACTAAGAGGGATGAAGTTACAGGAGAATGGAGAAAGTTACACAACGCAGAACTGCACGCTTTGTATTCTTCACCTGACATAATTAGGAACATAAAATCCAGACGTTTGAGATGGGCAGGACATGTGGCACATATGGGCGAATCCAGAAATGTTTATAGAATGTTAGTTGGGAGGCCGGAGGGAAAAGACCTTTGGGGAGGCCGAGACGTAGAAGGGAGGATAATATTAAAATGGATTTGAGGGAGATGGGATATGATGATAGAGACTGGATTAATCTTTCACAGCATAGGGACCAATGACAGGCTTATGTGAGATCGGCAATGAACCTCCTGGTTCCTTAAAAAGCCATTTGTAAGTAAGTAAGTTAAGTAAGTAAGTAAGGTGTTTAAAAGCCTTTACAGAGAAACCAACATCATGGTCATCAACGTCAAACACTGGATGCGTTTTGACCCCAAGCTTGCACCAATAATTTCATTATGTTTACCTATCTTTCACGGTTTTCTAAACATTGTCTGCCATTTCATGTGTAATTTAGAACTGCCCATGATAACTTGTTTACATTCATAGTATATGTCATGTACAGTTGTCAAAAAAAAGTGGCCGCAATCGTGAACAGTGAATATTTTCAAAGTCCACTTCGGGTCGCGGCGATGTTATACGATGCATGTACTTGTACAAGCAGTTCCGGAACTATGAAAGTGTTCCATATCTGCGCTTCGTAGACCAGCGGTAGATTGCTTGTTTAATGATTCAAAGGTTGTGAGTTCGGGCCTTCTTCAAGTTTTCATTTTATTTTTTAATCGTTCTTTAGCGATGTAAATGATATTCAAATTACCATTTATATCCAGTTATCGCTCTTTATGGATATCACGTTATTTATATTTTGTTATCGTTCTTTAGAGATATGAATAAAATTCAAGTCATCATTTGTATTCTGTTATCGTTTTATAACGATATGAATAATAATTTTTATTATTGTATCTCCAATGGGGGTTAGCCCTATTTTACATATGTATGTTAGGGCTATAGTTTTATACACAAAAAACATAAGCATAAAGAGAAATGGAAAAGAAAATTAAATTAGCTTACGCGATGTAAACAAAACATAAACAGTCCGTAAATTACGCATTGCGATTGCAAAACAATCAATTTGAAACATACAAAAACATTAACAACACACATACGTAACACTTCTATAACACAAATATGCAGCTTTCCGTACCATACATCATAAATTAATACACAATAGTCACACAAGCACAATCAAACTATAATTACGACATTGCGACGACATCAAGCATCCCATAACTGACTCACATACATACCAATCAAGCATCCGTTACAACACATACACTTCAACATAGTAACCACACTTTTAAAAGTTACAAATTTGGCTCCAAGAAGAATAAATAGGACACTGTTAGTAATTACTATTCTTCTACAATTTCTTAAATGCATTTGTAATAAATCTGTGAAATTCAGATATGAATAATGTTCACGTTTTTATATTGTTATCGTTCTTTAGCGATTTAAATAATATTCAAGTTAACATTTATATTCTTTTTACCTTCATTAGCATTATAAACAATATTCAAGTTATTTGTATTGTTATTGTTCTTTCGTAATATAAATAATCTGTATTTTATGTAAGTAATTATTATAACACAAATAACCATCTTTCTTTGTAAAATTGGTTATTTTATTTAGATAATTAAATACGTATTATATAATATCTTATATTAATTAAACAAACCGATATTTATCATTTATATCTTCTTTTATCGTTCTTTAGTGATACTGTATAAATGATATTCAAGTTATTTATATTGTAATCGTTCTTTAGCGATATAAATAACATAAATTTAATATTAGGTTTGGAAAAATCCAGTTGCATAATACTGGTATTAGTTTGTCTTTTTGTATTATTACATTATACTATCTTGAACCACAATAAAATGAAATAGAGTAACGAGGAATTGAACCTGAGATGTTGACATCTAAATTCCGACGTTCGTCCGCTGAGCTACGAGGGCAAAAGTGTGGAAACATTTTCGGAAAAATTGACCCAATCACGCTCTAAGATTTTCTGATGATTCGTAGAAGCTAGTCCAGGATGCAGGGGGCAAAGGCTAATTGAGATTTCCCGGTCTCTGATCGGGTCAAACATGCTGATAGAATTAATATTTAACCCTTGCTGTGACTTTCGGTGAAGTCCGGAGGGCCCAATTAGTCAAATCCACTCTCCTCATCTCCACGTTTGGGCCCCCTGGAATGTAATAAGATGCGAAAGAGATAGTGGTGTGCGGAAAGCAGCGGGATGTTACCGCATTTAGGCCCATCCTTCCTAAGAAAAACTGAAAACATGAGCAAAGGAAGCTTTTAATAGAAGAAGACGGATCTTCTGCGGACCTCTGGAAAAAGAACTAAGGAAGAGACTAGTGAGGTGCTTTGTGTGGAGTGTGGCATTGTATGGGGAAAGAACATGGACATTACGACGAAATGAAGAGAAATGAATTGAAGCATTTGAAATGTGGGTGTGGAGAAGAACGGTGCGTGTAAAGTGGACAGACAGAATAAGAAATAAAATAGTGTTTGAAAAAGTGAGTGAAGAAAGAATGATGCTGAAACTGAGTAGAAAGAGAAAAAGGAATTTGTTGGGTCTCTGGTTGAAAAGAATAATAGACGACATTAGGATATGTGGATCATATGCGGAGACTAAGAGGAAGGCAGAAAATAGGAAAGATTGCAGATCGCTGGGTTTGCAATGAAAGACCTGCCCATGGACGGAACACTTATGTATGTATGTTCAGAATGCCTGGAATATCGTGTCTAAGAACAGTCGCTATTTGCAAAGACTAGTCAATTCCATGCCCACTCGACTGCAAGATGATCGAGATAAGAGGAAGATAGACTAAATATTGAATTGTGGCTTTTTGTTTTGTTTTTTGAACGCTTAATTGTTTGAATGTTTTAAGACCGACGCCAGTAAATTTGTTTTGTTTATGCCACGAAAGATATTTTATTGAGAATAAAATCTTTTTCTTTCCATTTGCAGCCACAATATCATAATGATAAAGTCATGGCATAATATATTAATGAACCTGATGTTAATTACTAAAATAATAATAAAAGAGAAAGGAGCCATTATGTATAGTTTGTCTCTCTCAAAAACAGAAAAAAAAGAACATAAAAAGCACGAGGTTGTAGTCGAACGCAGGACCTCACGAATAAGAGGCCGGAACGCTATCATTACGCTGTCGAATAACACACAGAATACTTCAATTATAACTGTAGATATCGGGCAACGTGGTCCAACAACATGTAACATCGCCTGTCTCCGAATTGTAGCGAAGATACCCGAAGGGAACTTTGTTTCAGGAGAGCGGCCACTTTTTCTTTTGACAGCTGTACACTGTATTCTATATGGTTGGATTTTTAAGTTCAGTTCTATTCCTGATTTCATGATTATGTCTTAATGTATTTTTTGTTTATGAAGCTTCTTCATACTCGAGGCTTCTATTCTTTACAATAACGTTGTTTTTACATAATTAAATTCTATATAATTTGATTTGGGTAACCTTTGTTTTATTAGGTCAAGTTGTTCTTATGGTCCCACAGATGGATTGGAATGTATTTTTCTTTTCTTTTTGTGTATCCTGGTGTGATTTGCAGCTTAAATTATAACCTAAATATTGTTCTCACCAAGCTTAGACGATCTCACTCACACCACTCTGCTAACTCGTGCATTACCCAAAACATAATAAATCATACGGTGCATGCCTGTTAGTTATGCAGCGTTGTCACATTATGACTCTGAATTAGCCCAGCCGCTGGACTGAGGCAAGTACGATGTTTTTTAACACAGAAGTTAGTAATCGTCTCTTGCGGCAAGATAAGCTGACCTCTCTAGTCGGGCTGAGGCCGTATATGTTAGGCAACGCTGTAATAAAGCAATTCAGTTATCGGACACTGCCAACTGCTTAATATAAACAACAAGAGCATGTTGATGTGACTTCTTTCACTTCTTTCCTCTGAGCTGGGGTCGTCTAGGTGTGGCAAGTATAATATTTAAATTTTTGAACTGATAAGATAAGTTTGTTATCAATGATAATTCGAATTCTAATATTATATCTATCTCCAAAAACAATAAAATTACACTGATATTAGTTGCCGAAATTTTACATTGAATTGTGACGATGTTTCTTTTAATTCATGGGCCATCGCTTCTCGTAGGAATTGCTATCTTTGTGTGTCTGTTGTGTACAAATTACTAGTACAGCAGTGGAAGGAGGATGAAATACTGGCTGTAGACACAAATTCAAAACGTGATGGCATTAATGGATTACACTGTACTAGTAATGAAGTTGGTGGTGAAAGTTGAGGTGGTGGGTGGTAGATAGAAATAATGGTGATGGTGATGATGTGGTTATGATAATGGTGATAATTATCAGGACTTCTTACATGTGGTATTTCCAGCCGGCGAATTCCCTAACGTGCACAACTTGAGGAAGCATTATTTATAACTCCAAGTGAAATGGCTTCAAAGTAATGTAGCTTTATGTACACTAAAGAAACATTGAATATCCGACACTTTGAGGCACTTGTTGCAATAAGCACGTGAGAGTAGCAGCACAACTTCTCTAGATGTCGAGTGTCGAAGAGTGCAAGCAGTTGTCATTCGAAACATGAGCTTCGGATTGTCTTGCATTATATATTAGTGGCTTAGAGAAATCCTACACCAGTCAGGATTTCCAATACAGCTGTCATGCCGATTCTCAAGAACACTCCGTGTTGTGATAGCGAAATAAGTTGTCGAATTAAAGAGGAAGTACTCTTCTGATCAAGAAATTCCTGTGAAGGAACGAAGAGAATAGAACAGAGTGCGTAATTTATATTGTTAAAATAATTTAGTATAAATTAGTATAAATTTGTTGATGCATGTTGTTTTATATTGTGTTTTTGTATTTCATCCATATGATTCAAACCTGGTTGAGTGGAAGAGAAGGCCTTACGACCTTAACCCTGCCAAGTAAATTAAAACAACTATCACTACAACACCTACAACTGCTGCTGCTGCTACTGCTGCTACATCCAAACCTTATTTATACGTAGTTCTGAGTTGTGCGTAATTTAAAACATTTCCGTTCAGTTGCGTTTTACTGTAGTAGTAGTGGTAGCAGCAGTAGTAGTAATAATAATAATAATTGGGTACAGTAATACATTAATCATAGTAACAACACTACACTGCAGTTGTAGTGATACTGTTAACATTAGTAGTAGAAGTAGTAATAACACTTATAATGGTAGCAGTAGTAATAATGCATGTTAATACTGTTAACATTAGTAGTAGAAAAGTAGTCATAACACTTATAACAGTAGCAGTAATAATAATTTATAGTAATACTGTTAACATTAGCAGTAGAACAGTAGTCATTATGCTTATAACAGTAGCAGTAGTAATAATTTATAGTAATACTGTTAACATTAGTAGTAGAAAATAGCCAAAAACTTATAAGAGTAGCAGTAGTAACATAACACTTATAACAGTAGCAGTAGTAATAATTTATAGTAATACTGTTAACATTAGCAGTAGAACAGTAATCATTACTCTTATAACAGTAGCAGTAGTAATAATTTATAGTAATACTGTTAACATTAGCAGTAGAACAGTAGTCATTACACTTATAACAGTAGCAGTAGTAATAATTTATAGTAATACTGTTAACATTAGCAGTAGAACAGTAATCATTACTCTTATAACAGTAGCAGTAGTAATAATTTATAGTAATACTGTTAACATTAGCAGTAGAACAGTAGTCATTACTCTTATAACAGTAGCAGTAGTAATAATTTATAGTAATACTGTTAACATTAGCAGTAGAACAGTAGTCATTACTCTTATAACAGTAGCAGTAGTAATAATTTATAGTAATACTGTTAACATTAGCAGTAGAACAGTAGTCATTACTCTTATAACAGTAGCAGTTGTAATAATTTATAGTAATACTGTTAACATTAGCAGTAGAACAGTAGTCATTACTCTTATAACAGTAGCAGTAGTAATAATTTATAGTAATACTGTTAACATTAGCAGTAGAACAGTAGTCATTACTCTTATAACAGTAGCAGTAGTAATAATTTATAGTAATACTGTTAACATTAGCAGTAGAACAGTAGTCATTACTCTTATAACAGTAGCAGTTGTAATAATTTATAGTAATACTGTTAACATTAGCAGTAGAACAGTAATCATTACTCTTATAACAGTAGCAGTAGTAATAATTTATAGTAATACTGTTAACATTAGCAGTAGAACAGTAGTCATTACACTTATAACAGTAGCAATAGTAATAATTTATAGTAATACTGTTAACATTAGCAGTAGAACAGTAATCATTACTCTTATAACAGTAGCAGTAGTAATAATTTATAGTAATACTGTTAACATTAGCAGTAGAACAGTAGTCATTACTCTTATAACAGTAGCAGTAGTAATAATTTATAGTAATACTGTTAACATTAGCAGTAGAACAGTAGTCATTACTCTTATAACAGTAGCAGTAGTAATAATTTATAGTAATACTGTTAACATTAGCAGTAGAACAGTAGTCATTACTCTTATAACAGTAGCAGTTGTAATAATTTATAGTAATACTGTTAACATTAGCAGTAGAACAGTAGTCATTACTCTTATAACAGTAGCAGTAGTAATAATTTATAGTAATACTGTTAACATTAGCAGTAGAACAGTAGTCATTACACTTATAACAGTAGCAGTAGTAATAATTTATAGTAATACTGTTAACATTAGCAGTAGAACAGTAGTCATTACTCTTATAACAGTAGCAGTAGTAATAATTTATAGTAATACTGTTAACATTAGTAGTAGAAAATAGCCAAAAACTTATAAGAGTAGCAGTAGTAACATAACACTTATAACAGTAGCAGTAGTAATAATTTATAGTAATACTGTTAACATTAGCAGTAGAACAGTAATCATTACTCTTATAACAGTAGCAGTAGTAATAATTTATAGTAATACTGTTAACATTAGCAGTAGAACAGTAGCCATTACACTTATAACCAGGGAAAGGATTTATATGTAAATACATATTTACTTATAAAGCTAATATAATTTATATTTTGCATTATCTTTATGTTTCACAATGTGTAGGGTTGAAAAATCCTACTTTTATTTTCCATATTTTTCCATATTTTAGAGTTTAGTACATATTTTCGTTAATTTCCATATATTTTCCATATTTCATATAAAACAGTCCATATTATATTAGGTTTAACAATAAAACAAAACAAAATTCCATTAACTTTTAAAAATACATTTCAACAATAGAGATTTAAACACATGTTCAGTAATCCCTTTAACATCAGAGTTATTTGAAAATTAGCAGTCCTATCAACAATGGGAAAGTAAGTTACAAAACTGTATTAATTTAATTTAAAATTTTTAACAGACTTCAGTTGTGCAGCTCAACAGTTAAATGCCAGTCAGAGTACACATAGGTTCAGTTTTGTAAATCATA
Organism: Periplaneta americana; assembly: GCF_040183065.1. Lineage (NCBI taxonomy): Eukaryota > Metazoa > Arthropoda > Insecta > Blattodea > Blattidae > Periplaneta > Periplaneta americana. The sequence continues at coordinate 71,763,602 of NC_091127.1, read as the reverse complement.
CTATAAAGACGGTAAATATGCCAAAAGTACGTCATTCAGTCAATTTAAAATCAAAACTAACAAGTTACATTTCAGAATTTAAAGAAGATGGTTTATCAACTGACAATAAAATATTATTTTGTAATTTGTGTCAGTGTGCAGTATCATCTACACAAAAGTTCCTGGTGCAACAACACATTACAACTAGTAAACATCAGGCCAACAAACAACTAAATTCCAAGCAGAGACAATTGTTTTTAACACAACCAACAACATCGAATGTAAGATCTGAGTTTAACATCGACCTGTGCCGTTCTCTCATCTCTGCTGATATTCCTCTCTACAAACTAAAGAATAAGGTCTTCAGGGAATTCCTTGAAAAATATACTCAACATACAATCCCGGATGAGTCAACACTTAGGAAGACGTATGCTCCATCCATCTACGATGAGACAATACAGAAGATAAGAGATGAAATTAAAGATAGTTCAATTTGGGTTTCCATTGATGAGACTCCCGACAAAGAAGGTAGACTTGTTGGTAATGTAGTTATCGGTTTGTTAAGTGAACAATATTCTGAACGAATTCTTTTACATTGTGATGTTCTAGAAAAGTGCAATAACAAAACTATAGTTAAACTGTTCAACGAAGCTATGGGTATCCTGTGGCCAAAGGGTATTATGTACGATAATGTGTTATTCTTTATTAGCGATGCTGCCCCTTATATGGTCAAAGCTGGACAAGCATTATCTGTTGTATATCCTAAATTGACTCATTTTACTTGTGTGGCGCATGCATTTCATCGTGTGGCAGAAGTGGTCAGAGACAATTTCCCTAAAGTAGATTTGTTGATTTCATCAGTGAAAAAAGTATTTCTCAAAGCTCCCAGTAGAGTTAACGTGTTGAAAGAAATGTACCCTGAAATTCCATTGCCACCAAAGCCAATTTTAACTAGATGGGGTACATGGCTAGAAGCAGTTGAATATTATGCCGAACATATAGACTCTATTAACAATGTTCTCCTTGCATTGGACTCTGAAGATGCAGTCTCAATTGATACTGCGAAAACAGTTACCTGTGACATAAGTGTGAAGAATGACTTAGCTCACATTCAGCATACATTTTCATGCATCATAAAAACGCTCAAAAGTCTCCAAAATAGGCACCTTTCACTATCTGAAAGTTTTGAAATTATAAATAGTACTGTGGAACAACTGAATCGTGGTAGAGGTAAAGTTGCAGATGCAGTAAGAGCTAAGGTGGACACTGTACTTTCAAAAAACCCTGGATATGAAGAACTACAAAAGGTTGTTGCTGTGATGAGTGGTGAATCAACAGTGAAGATTAACTTGGACTTATCCCCAGCAGACATTGTGAAATTGAATTATGTACCAGTTACTTCTTGTGACGTCGAACGCTCTTTTAGTCAGTATAAATCTATCCTCAGAGACAATAGAAGAAGATTCACTTTTCAGCACTTGAAAGAAATGTTTGTAACCTATTATTATGGTAACAGACAATAAAAATTGTGTTTTGTTGAAACTACATTGGAAGATAAGGTACGTCCATTATATTTTTTGTTTAGTTTGATTAAAATGTACCAATATTTAACGTACATAGTCATTTTTTTATAATTTTAAGTCCATATTTAATTCCATATTTTGGTAAAAATCCATATTTAATTCCATATTTTGGTAAAAATAACTACATATATATTTACATATTTCATATATTTTTAGTCCATATAAATCCGTTCCCTGCTTATAACAGTAGCAGTAGTAATAATTTATAGTAATACTGTTAACATTAGCAGTACAACAGTAATCATTACTCTTATAACAGTAGCAGTAGTAATAATTTATAGTAATACTGTTAACATTAGCAGTAGAACAGTAGTCATTACTCTTATAACAGTAGCAGTTGTAATAATTTATAGTAATACTGTTAACATTAGCAGTAGAACAGTAGTCATTACTCTTATAACAGTAGCAGTAGTAATAATTTATAGTAATACTGTTAACATTAGCAGTAGAACAGTAGTCATTACACTTATAACAGTAGCAGTAGTAATAATTTATAGGAATACAGTTAACATTAGCAGTAGAACAGTAGTCATTACTCTTATAACAGTAGCAGTAGTAATAATTTATAGTAATACTGTTAACATTAGCAGTAGAACAGTAGTCATTACTCTTATAACAGTAGCAGTAGTAATAATTTATAGTAATACTGTTAACATTAGCAGTAGAACAGTAGTCATTACACTTATAACAGTAGCAGTAGTAATAATTTATAGTAATACTGTTAACATTAGCAGTAGAACAGTAGTCATTACACTTATAACAGTAGCAGTAGTAATAATTTATAGTAATACTGTTAACATTAGCAGTATAAAAGTAGTCATTACACTTATAACAGTAGCAGTACTAATAATTTATAGTAATACTGTTAGAAACTATAGCAGTACCAGTAATTCGGTATGTACCAGTCGTAATAGTAGTAGCAAACTATAGAGTTGGAAATATAAATGAGTGACAAATTGTGTACTACTATCAGTTGTAATTTTAAAAATTGAAATGAAGTTAATTGTAGAAGCAGTACTAATGAAATTAATAGTAATAATAAAAGTGTCGTCACAATTATATTTGTCGTAGCGTTAAACGTGAGACTAGCAGAATAATAGTACTGTAGTAGGCCTAGTAATAGCAGCTGATTCAATAGCGAAACAGTAAGAGTAGATTTGGAAAAGCATCAGTGACGGTTGTAGTGGTAATGGTAGCAGCGATATCAATAAATGGCAATAGCGTAATGATAGTAATAGTAGTAGTAGTAGTAGTAGTAGTAGTAATAATAATAATAATAATAATAATAATAATAATAATAATAATAGCAGCAGTATCAGAATTGCAGTGATATTAGTTGTAACATTTCAAACATTTTCTTTGCACTAATTTATTCATTGCATAAATTCAATTTTTTTTTATAACTGATATATCTCTTTCACCTAAATCTAAGAAGTTTATTGCAAGTTTAATTGGAATACTTCGATCCCTTCTGAACTGAAATGTCTTCCAACCTGGCAGCACTGCTAGTTCCCAATTCCGCTATAACTAGGCAGAGCAGCAAATCCTATCACATCGCCTTCTCCGCGCAAGATGCAAATCCAGTCTGGAGTGACAGTAATAAAGACTGCCGAATCCCTCCATCTTATCTGTAGCCTATATAATTAAATACAGGGCCCGCCTGCAGGATATCGACAGAGAGGCTTTACTTCAATACCTCCGCTGTGCCGTTAACGCAGACTGTAACATCTTGACCTCCTAGTAATACGGTTACTGCTGTGGCGGGATCGAAATTCCGGTTCAAGTTTGGACTTTTTGCTTTCAAATTACTTCGTCTATCTTTTCTTTCCTGGGTATTCTGTTTGGATGGTGGTAATGGTGTTGGGAATAAATGAAGATGTTTATGTTTAATGGAAATTTGAAATGAAATTACTTTCGGGAGTAGCATTAAATTCGAAAAATTTGCAGTAATATCAAAAAGAAAAAGGTTTTGAAAAGTATGTGTCGATTAAATATATGTCAATTTATTAAATAACCAATTTATATAGGATGAGTATTGTAGTTTTGTACAATTTTTTCCACAATTTTGAGTAGTACGGCTTTATTGACGGAATCATTTTTAAGTTAAAATACATGGGTCCGTTTATGCTTATCTGTATAGGAGCAAAATAACTAAAAGTTATTTGTACTCATTTTTAAGTAAGATATGTAAGTTTCCGACTTCACTGAGTCATCTTCAGATCAGACATGCTAAATGAATGGTTGCAAACCTTTCACCTACTACCTTTTGTCCACAATTTGTTTCGTCCATTGGCTTTCGTCCGCAACTGATTGTTCCATACAATTTACGACCATCCATACATATTGTCCACACTCTTTATGTCCATAACCTTTCGTCCATCTTAGAATACATTACACCTACAATTACATAGAAGGTATTGTCATCATTGTGGTCTCTGTCTTAGATACGTTTCATTTTCCTTTGGATATTAAAAAGTATGAACATAGTAGGCTGTATGTTTTCCATTTTGGATATTAAAAATTATGGCAGAGATTGTATATACACTGCACGTCGGAGGCAACCAATGTTACATTATAATGGATACTGCACCATAGAAGGCGAACTACGAAACACCGTAAGATGATGTGCAATGGTGCAATGCCCATAGGGGAAACAGAAGTACTCCGCTAAAATCTACCGCCACGACAAATTCCAGTTAGACGCGCTGGCTGGGACTTCGAACCCGGAATACTAGCGTCGAAAGCTACGCTCTAGCCGTTGAGTTAATGGTGTCTTTTCTAGGTGAAAAAGTAGTATTTGTAATTAAAATCTAAATTTATATAACAATTTTCAAGGTATTTTGCTTCAAAATTACTCCTAATTTTGTAGACAATCTATATAACAGAGGGGATTGAATCTGGTTATTTTGAACAAATGTATATCCTACGTATACATGCACAAATAATTTCATTAAATTCTGTTCAATAGTTTCAGAATTATTTCTATGGGTTTTCAAAATATAGTTAGTGATAAAAGAGCGTTAAGGATAAAATATGCAAAGTAGTAGCTACCATGTGCAGTCTCTTGCATTAAAACTCATAACTTTAAAACTAGATATTGAAATAATTGTCATCAAAATAAACTTGAGGGTAGCTGCTGCATTTTTTAAAATTATTTTGAAAAATTGATTTTTGAACTGGAGATGTTATCATCCTGACCACAAGTTACTCGTGTATTCAATGGATGAACATTCACTTCTGCTGAGACATGTGGACGTAATGCCAACAGTTCGGACTCAGTCCTCCTTGGACTGAGAAAACCACTCTTTGCTTTCATCCAGTGCATTCAAAATAGTCAACTTGCTACACGATTTGATGATCGTAGTTAACTCTATAGAGCAGAGTTTTCCAAACTGGGTGTCGCCTGAAGGTTTATGGCAGGCATACTAGAAATCAGACTCTAAATGTACAGTTATGTGCGAGGATCGCCGGTCTGTGCAGACTGCATCATTCAATGGTTACTCTTCCCTGTTCTTAGCTGGAGGGGTGTACAATAATCTATTCTGCGCTTCTAGGGTTGGATTAAATAGGCATTTGGACATTATAAACACACTTAGCAGAAGTAAAAAAACACAGTTATTATCAGTGTCTATATTTAGCAATTGTAATACAAGAAACTTTAGGCTTACTCAGTTATACTTTACAAAGTAGTAGTTTGTAAAGCATAATTTATTAATATGATCTTATATAGTATTCGAAGAAAAATAATATTGCAGTAATTTCGAAACAAAAAACGAACAATTATTTCATTTTACGTAGTAGGTACTAATTATTTTAAAGTAATAGACCCTGCTCTTTCATTGTTCGTCAAGCATTATTATTCATTGGGACCATTGGTACACAAATGTTGAAGAAAATATACTCCCAATTAATTACATGCAGTAGGACATTGTGAAATAATTTCCTTGCTGTATGTCAATATACATTAACCTTAATATTAATAAATAATATAAATTAAGCTTAGTATTTAAATTCACATATAGTTTATTTGTAAAACGTTGAGAGCAAGTATTGACAAGTTGGGAGCGGTACTGAAAGAAATTAAAAGTGTACTTCACAAGCTGTGAAGCGACGATATTCTATTTATGTCAGGTATAAAGATTTATTAATGTACTAGTAAGTATATTAGCATAATATAGTGACGTGAGATGGAAAATTTGTCATATATTTCTCCAGAAAATTTTTCCGCCTTGCAAATAGTTGCTTTCTTCGCTCCTTACAACCTCAAGAGCCTTACATATATTCCTCACTATATTCTCATCACTTACCAGATTATGAAATGAAAGTCTTAAGCCGTCTAATCTTTGATGGCTGTGTTAGTACAGACTCCAAAACAACGCCAATGTCAAGTTCGATTTGCCGTGAGAGTACTGATTAACTTCATTAATCTGATCTAAAGTGTCACAACACTATTACCTCGACATGGGCTGATGAAAGCCTTTCATTTTAAAATAATTATTGTTGGCCGAGGAAAACATTATAACAATTATATTATATGATTCGTAATTTCTCTTCTTCGTTATCTGTGAACTCCTCACTTTATTTATCATAACTCATTCACAGACAGCCAAATCAGTACCCATACTGAAACAGCGTTACTGAAACAAAAGCGGATATGCTGTTGCAGGTCTGTATAGCCCTGTCGTGTATCTCTCCAAGGCGATTCACTCCCTCCGGGTAGGGGAATAGAAAGTGCACATCGCACAGAGACTGCTGCACAATGTGCGCGACTGCACAATGTGCAGGGTTTTGGCATGTCTGGTTTATGGGGTGTTGCGAACTGTTTGTTATATTAACTCATGATAACTGAAATGAAGTAAGAAATTCGCTGGTCACCCTTTGGTTCACCTAGCTGCCATGTAGATACGTATCCTTGACACATGGATAGATGTGCGTATAGTTGTAGTATACAAGTATAATTCTAGTCTGCAAGGTAAGGATGAGAATATTTTAAATGCAACAGACAAAATATCTGCATTAGGAGACAAGGCAGCAATTTGGTCTCGGAAAGTGAAAGAGGGCAGCTTTGAAATATTCCCAAATACATCTCACTGTGCTTCGAAGAACGAAATAAAAGATTAATTTACAACTATCTGACATTACTCATAGATAAACTCGAAAGTTACTTTCCAGATCTGAACAAAAAACTTTATGACTGGATAAGAAATCCATTTTTGTCATCTGAAGTTAGTGGACTTTCCTTAGCAGAAAAAAAAATTGGCGGAAAAATGATAGGAACTTGAAGTTGAAACACCAAAGAGATCTGGATTTCACTTGAAGATTTTTCGCACCCTGCTAAATGGTCTCTTGTAGTTTTGTTACAGTTTTCAACCACATATTATTGTGAAGTATGATTTTCTGTGATGACCAATATCAAAACAGCGAAATGTGACAGTTTAAAAATGCTGAATGAAGAAATGCGAGTGAATTTATCCCATATTCGTCCAAACATAAAATACATTTGTAAGATTCGCCGTGCACATGTTGTGAGCCACTGAAAAACTAAAACTAAGGGTGAAAATAAGTGTGAATCTATTTCTCATCACAGAACTCTATGTAAATGTTTTTTTTTTTCGCCTCATATAATATGTTAACCAGAGAGCTTCATTGGAGTTAAATCGCTCGCTTGAACTCGGTCAAGTGTCGCACCCTCGAGTGAGATACGATCGGTCGTGATACGCTCGTAATAAATAGAAGCACAGTACAAGGTAATCTCATCGACATGTCTTATCTTGTATGGAAGACAACAGATAAAATACACATATGTTTTGCTCACACGGTAAAAATAAGGCTTTATTTTCTGCGTTTATGAAAAACGTTTAATGGAACAGTGTGGAACGTACCAAAACAGAAAAATGAAGTTATAAATAAAATAGTATGAAAAACTTCTATATACAGTTATTATTGCTAATTAATAATTAGGCCTATTATATATATATATATATATATATATATATATATATATATATATATATAATATGATAGGTCTATACCAGAGGTCTGCATCGGACGTTTTCGCTTGAGCGCCAGGTAGTTCATAGCATAATCCGATAGGTAGCGCACATGCATGATGGGTAAAATTGTCACGAGCGATAAATCCTCGAACGGTATAAGCCGAGCGTCAGACATTCGTTCTTGTTACAGTGATGAACTGTGTAGTAATATCTTAGATGTTTATCATTTCAAAACTTTGCAGTGTTTAACTAACCTCTCCATAGTACAACTACAAAACTTGCTTTAAAATGTAATATAAATGTTGTAGGTAATTTTTTTTTTTTTTTTTTCCACTCAGGAGTGATTTTGTTTTTGGCACATCTGATAGATATTATTGGATGTAAATGTAATTATTATAAACGGAGAACACAATTACGATGATGCAAGAACCGTATCAAGTTTTTAGTGACAATAATAATAATAATAATAATAATAATAATAATAATAATAATAATAATAATAATAATATAATAATAATAATAATAATAATAATAATAATAATAATAATAATAATAATAATAATAATAATTAGTGTATCAATACTTGCGTCTGTAACAGTTGTGCAGCGTGATTATTCGTTTTTTTATATTTTCTGTGACGTTATCTCTGTACTAATATTGTTATTAATCTACTGCTATATCAATAATATTTTGTAAAACGTTTCTACATTGTCGCAGTATACAGGGTGTTTAAAAAATACGGGGCATAATTTCAAGTAGACAATCAAAATAGTTCATTACAACATATGTCCGGAAATGCTTTATGTCCAAGTTATGGCCTTCACAACATTGAAATTCACCGGAACGTGTTTTTTTCCGCAGGTCGTTGCCGTCAAAGAAGACATTAAGAGGGCACTCTGACAGTTCATTCCGAGGCGAAGATTACATTCATTGTTGTGTAGGCGTTAGACTGTGCGACATGTATTCAAATCAAGAGCTGGCAGAGATACACTTCATGTACGGTAAGGCGGACGGCAATGCTGCGCTGGCTCGTCGTTTGTACCAGGAGAGGTACCCACAGCGACAATGTCCAGATCGGTAGACATTTGTACGTCTCCATTACCGTCTGTGCGAGTATGGAAAATTTAACTCTCCTGGTTTGGGAAGAGGACGACCAAGATCTACAACTCCAGAAGTACAGTACAGGGGGAGATTCTGGAGGCTGTGAACATGACGCCTCCTATAAGCACACGAAGGGTAGCGTTGCAAGTCAATGTTCCTCATACGACTGTCTGGAGACTGTTGAAAGAGTAACTTATCAATTGTATCCTTATCATTTGCAACGTGTACAGGCCCTGTCACCAGCAGATTACCCTGCACGAGTTAGGTTCTGTCAGTGGTTCTTGCAGCAGTGTGGTGTATTTCCTGCCTTAGTATTATTTACAGATGGAGCACAGTTCACACGAGATGGCATAACAAATTTCCACAATCAGCATGTATGGGCGTATGAAAACCAACGTGCAACTATTCCATTTCATCACCAGGTGCGGTTCTCCCTCAACATGTGGGCCGGTATCATTGGTGATCGATTAGTTGGACCTCATGTACTTGTAAACAGACTTACGGGGCAGGCGTACACAAACTTCCTGGAAAACACCATACCTCATATTTTAGAAGACACTCCACTGATCAATCGTCAACACATTCACTTCTTGCATGATGGCGCTCCTGCACACTTCAGTCGTACAGCTCGCCGGTACTTGGAGCGAAGGTTTCCTGATCGATGGATAGGTAGAGGTGGCCCAATTGCTTGGCCTCCACGCTCACCTGATCTGAACCCTCTCGATTTCTACTCGTGGGGCCATTTAAAATCATTGGTTTATTCGTCTCCGGTGCCTGATTTGGAATCCCTTCGGAATCGAATTGTGGCATGTTCTGAGGACATACGCAATACTCGTGGAGTTTGGGATCGTGTTCGCAGGTCAATGAGACATCGATGTGAGGTCTGTATTCAAGCAGGAGGTGGACATTTTGAACATCTTCAGTAATGACAACGACCTGCGGAAAGAAAAACGTTCCGGTGAATTTCAATGTTGTGAAGGCCATAACTCGGAAGTGAAGCATTTCCGGACACATGTTGTAATGAACTATTTTGATTGTCTACATGTGTGAAATACATACCTGAAATTATGCCCCGTATTTTTGAAATACCCTGTATAGGCGGAACACTATGTATAGAGTTGTTAACAATATTGAAAATATCTGTATTAATTTTATTCATTTTTATGAAGGGTGTACAAGCAGTCTATTAATGTGTGGAATACTTTCATTTGAGGGATAAGGTGACGCACTAAAATTTTAGAGTTGGCTAGGCTGCCGCCATATTAAAAAAGCTTGGAAAGCACTGCTATAGAGGAACAGAAAGTCAGTTTCAAATTGGGCCACGGATATACCGAATATCGTAGATTGAGAATGTTGATGAAATGAAAGCAATTCTTAATTTTGGTAGGAACGAAATCATGGAAATTCTTCGCACCCATAACAATGCAAAATATTTATCTTAAAACTGAAGAAAATTCTGGATTGCACCATGGTAATCCACTTCTAGAAGATGCCAACAATAGCGAACTGCCATCTCTTTCGTGCACGTCATAATCCATCTTGATCAGCTGTTATTGATGTCACTGGAGCTCCTCAGCGAGTAATGGAACGAGACGCTAACAAATTGACGCCCTTTTGTTAAATCCCATGCAATCAGATTTGGTGGCATTAAATTTGTGGAGTGCTGTACCACTAAAGCTGATTGTGCTAATCTCTCTAATCTGGCTATTATTCAGTAGCGGTAATTTTCTCGCCACAGTCACATCACCAGTGCGTTCTTATCTGCGGCAGTTGGTAACACAGAAATGATGTTCAGTAGCCTATGAACTCAGGTCCCCATGATTTGTGCTTGTCAGTCTGTCAGCTTTATGTTTGTTTGACGTATATTATATAATACTTGTTTCACGCTAAAGTGCTCTAAGTAACGACGTGTTCGCGAGTATTAATGTTACCTCTTAAATGGAAAAATAAAACAAATGAATAACTTTTAATTTTAAACGATGAAGGGTATATAATATGGGAGCACTCTTAACTCGGATACTCCAAAATTGATGACAAGACCTGTTTTTATCTCAGGTCCGCAATTCTGGATCATCATCACCAACATTCATTCATTCATTCATTCATTCATTACGAGTGTAATGTACACACACAGCCTGTGGTGAATTCTGGACATCTCTTAGGAGCTAAGTGATATATGTTTTTCGGTATTATACTCTGTTTTGAATTTAGAGAAAAGATCTCTGCTGAAATTTCTAACGATTTGACCAACTCCACTTCAATGCAGGGCTATTGTATATGATGATTCAGAACTGAGTCAACAAAAACAAATTCTTCTCCTAAAGAAAATTATGAATTAAAAATACCGAACTGCAATAAAAATATTATAGCACCTTATTTTTCTCGCTATTCATAAAAATTCGTTGCGACAGGCAACAATGTCAAATTCAAAATTCTAATTCAAATTTATTCACAATTTACAATTGAAATGGTACATATGAATAGATACCGGAAATGAGCATATGCTCGTGCTCGGGTACAGTCAGTAGAGTCTACATAAATTTTACAGATATCAATAATAATGTTGATGATAGAAAATCAGTAACAATAATAATAATAATAATAATAATAATAATAATAATAATAATAATAATAATAACAATAATAACCGTGACGGAGATAATATAAAGATAGTAATACAAATTAATTAATTAATTATTAATAAAACAAAATATTAATAACAAAATAAATATTAAGACTGATAAAATAAAATATAAAACCACTTAGCGAGAATTAACAGATCTTAAATAAGCATATAATAACCAGAAAAAAAATAACGAAACTCGAAAATCAATAAAAAAAGTTCGTCGTATCGCAGACGACAGCAACCGCCGTATTGACATTGTGTTATGCATTATTGGTAGGCGGGGGGGAGCCGAAGGTCTACATCCTGACGTTCTCTTCGAATCTTTTCATAGAATCATGGGAAGGTAATGCTGAAAAGCAAAATGTCTACGAGTCAAACTGTTCATTATTCCCAGGATAAAAGAAATAATACTGAAATATATTAGTGAAGTTTAAGTTATACAGTAGATCTCCCCTTTTGTGCAAGAGGTATCATATCAAAATATTTTATGAATGGCATTATGAATGAGATAGTGACAAGTACAATCAAGTATATCTATGGCGATGCTAAGAAATTATTTATCGACACGTTCTATTAAATATTTCTATAAATTATATAAATTCTATAAATTAATGTTCTATTAAATATTTCTTATTGTTCTCGTTTCTCTTGTACTGGAATATAATACCTTTTAGTACTATCCGCACTGAGGAGCGTGAACTTTTAAATTGTAATGTTTCATATTTTGCGAGCTTCCAGCAAAATACCATCTAAACTGGGTATAAAGCCTTCTTAATATAAAGTAAATACTGTTCGTCAAGTTTCCTTATTAAATGTGTACAATTTTATAATAGGATAGTTGTCAATACCTTTTTGGAAGGGCTTTTAAGCTTTTCTCCTGATTCATTTTCTTTCACATAACTCTACCACAATTTTAGATATCCATCACTTTAAGTGTTCTCTCAGAAACATGACGGACGGAAATTGTGTTCCATTCCTTGCATTATCATATTCTCTCTGGAAATACATATAGACACGACATTTTTGGTATCAGAGTGTATGTAATGTCTTCTATCACTTACTAAATAGGAAGTAATTGCTATGTACACCAATCGCAATATCCATCTTTCTGAATGAAAACTAGTTGAATCAGGGATTGCAGAAACAGCACATGTCACTATTTTTGACGAAATGAGTTTATTCGAGTTCCATGGATTGTTGATATAGGGCTATCATTCCATGCAGAAACCACATATGTCAGTACGGCCGTCTCACATTTGGAGAACTGTGAAATCCTGGAAGCGCGCAGAAACAACTCATGTCAAAGACATGTGCCGACACATTGGTTCCGATTCCAGACGACATACATCTACGACACAAGGATCAAAAATTGATCCCACTGAGTGACGAATGTATCAATTCTGATGGTGAATACGTTGAAAAATAACTCAACAATATCTGTTCCAATGAAATTTTGTTTTCTTTCTGTAAACGGCCTAAGAGAAACTTATTTTTACGGCCTTCGTAATTGCGCTCGAGTGGCCAAAATTTGTGTAAGCACTTCTTTTGACATTATTAAAATGATGGAAAAAAAAAATTTATCTGCCCAAATGAGAATGTTTGCTTGTAAGTACAAAGGAGAATAACATATTTACAGACCTATTATTTAATCCTGACAGCTCAGCGACGCGAAAGAGGGGAAGTAATAGGAGTAGTGTGGAGAGTTCCGGAGTAGATATAAGGGTGAGCGGTCGGTAAAGGAATACAGTACAGCTTAATTGTACTAGAAACAAACCGCTCTACCGCATGCATGACATCCGATCGCTCCGACGGCAAGCGAGAGACTAACCCAAACACCCCTTGGTGAAACTAAATGGACTCGCCTGACCCAGGCGCACATCATCGGGTACTGTCAGGACTAAGTAATTGTACTATATCTTCTTCCTTGGCATATCCAGACAAAATTCTGACAATTCAAAGAGAGAAACTTGACGATATACGTAAACTAATGCGTTACATACCACGTGAATATCAAGAATTTTACAATAATATTCTTCAGTGGCCTATTGTGGAAAAATAAGTTGCTTTATATGATCAACCTATGTATTAAGTATATTAAGTACACACTAGGCCTATGCATATATTATATCCCTAATTTGACAAATATACTATAGTTGAACTGAAATTATTATACTACAATTTTGATTCCTTGCAGAAACAGCACATGTCAAGCTGATATATATTGACTTATTTCATTGACAATTTATTAGATTCCAATAAATTTGGTATAAACCGACACATCTATTAGGCTTCTGTCTGAAGAAGCCAGTACTATAACCAATGATGTGGTCTACCACCAGTAATACAGTTTTTGTGTCTACTGAAAAAATTAGTTTTCATGACATGTGGTGTTTTTGGAATCCCCGATTCAACTGTAAATAACGTCATTAAAAACTGAACTTAACTAAGTTACATGTAGGACTAGAGTGAAGAAGGATAACAAAGAACGTTAACGTATTGTAGGATCATCCTGTCAAATAGATATAAGGTAGTGAACATTACACCGCCAACCCCTCTATTTATTGATTGGCAAGATAACTCTAACGTTTAAACTCAACGGCAGAAAGTTTCCTTTGTATAAAAACAGAGTGTAGCGACATGCATATATGAGACACGCTCGCAGAGTTAAGATTCATAACAGCAAGTTAAGGACCCAGCCACTGCACAACAAATATTCACATTACGAATGCTTTGCTGGTGTCAGATTTCAGAGAATGCTGAGCTATCTACTTGATGTCTGGAATTCAACTCAACCATCATCGGTGCAAATATGTACATGAGGAACCGAAATAATCTCTTCTTTATTTTGTGTACAGGAGTGGCAAAAAACCGGACCGACCCTTGTAGCTGATTTCAGAGCCTTGTTCACTCCAGAGCACGATAGACTGGTAACTAAGACTTTCGTGGTTCGAAACCTGCCTGTGAAGGAAACTTTTTTGTGTTCCTTATTCAAATTTATTCCCAATACTTTTCGATTGCTAGTAAAATTCATGTTCTGGGAATAATAAGTTAATTAAGTCGTAAACTACCGCTGCAATCGAAAAGTATTGGGAATACATTTGAATAAGGAACAAAAAAAACTTTTTCTTCCCAGGCAGGATTCGAACTACGAAAGTCTTAGTTACCAGTCTATCGTGCTCTGGAGTGAACAAGTCTCTGAAATCAGCTACAAGGGTCGGTCCGGTTTTTTTTTCCACTACTCTACATAGCGTTAACATGTTCAATTACCATTCAAGAAAACACAATATAAGTTCGTTAACCAGTAAGAAAGAAACTTATTCTGGAGACACAGAGATTCCTGTAACTTCCACACAAGTAATTCAAGTACACTGAAAAGAGGAGAAATGAACATTGAAGTGACTTACATGACATAGACGCCCATCGCGTGGTGATGGAAGGTGACGTCTACTCCTACGCCACACAGAACTGCGGAGAGAAAGAGAGAAAATGTCTGTGATAGACGTTCTAAACAAGACAGCAGGCGCTGCTTCATGGTTTTGCTTCCTTTTAATTTATCACATAAGGCACACGAATAAAGAGCAATCTACGTAGTGAAGGCAAGTTATACATGTACTTTATCGCTCAGTTTGAAGTTAAATGATAAACAAGTTAATTAGTTAATTGCAAAACTTTTCACAATTTTTTTTATTTTTAGACGCTGGAATTAAGAAAAAGACACATTATTGAAATGATTTCATTGCAAACCACGTTCAGAAAACAGGCAGATATTAATACCAATGGCGATAACAGTCACAACTAACTTCAATGAACAGGGTCACTAAACAGTACTTGAAGAGTCCACTGCAAGAATGATGGATGTCATTTGGAATACATTTTGCAGGAGAAGCGATTGAAAGTTTGAAATGCTTAGCGCTCAAAGCTTAACTGAGATTTTCCGATCATTACTGGACAACGACTGTCAGTGTTAATGCCATATAACTCTCTATGTACATTATATATGTCTTAAGCTATGCATTGACAATCTTGGTTCATTTTCGACAAAAAAAGTGACATCCATCATTCTTGCAGTGGACTCTTCACTTATTATACGACTAATAAATTTTGTCATGTAACAATTTGCCTTCACGTAACATACTGGAATATTATTGTAACTTACAATGTCAACAGTTGTACATAATAATTCAGAAAAAGAAATAAAGAACACAATCTTTAAAATACATAAAACACTATAAAATAACAATAAATATATTGATAATGTCTATAATCAAATTACGTATAATAATTATATTGTTTACTGTAGGCGTACATATAACCATTAATTTATGTTATTTCAATTGAAGATTTTTTAATTGGTTATTTAACGACGAGGAAAGAAGAAGGGTTGGAAAATTCAAATATCTTGTAACAACAGTAACAAATATAAATTACACTCGGGAAGAAATTAAACGCAGAATAAGTTTGGAAAATATCTGTTATTATTCGGTTGAGAAGCTTTTGTCATTAGTCTGCTGTCAAGAAATCTATAAGTTAGAATTTATAAAACAGTTATATTACCGGTTGTTCTGTATGGTTGTGAAACTTGGACTCTCACTTTGAGAGAGGAACAGAGATTAACGTTCTTAGGAAAATATTTGGGGCTAAGAGAGATGAAGTTACAGGAAAATGAAGAAAGTTACACAACGCAGAACTGCGCGCATTGTATTCTTCACCTGACATAATTAAATTTTTTGCGTTTAATATTAAATATTTCTTTATGCTCGACCATGCCGAAATGTAGTAATTATACACCTGGTAGCAGCCCTTCAATGCATGTCATTAAAGTACACCTATTCATTAAAGTTCAGGTTTTCAATTATTCTCGGATATACAATCGAAAGACAACTAGGGAAACGTCACGGAGGCTGGAAATCCAATACTGTCGCAGAAGGTTATGTTCTGTTACTATAATAATTAGCGTTAATTGTAAATAATATTCAAATAAATTCAATTTGTCATTTCGTTTTTCAATGTCGAATTCAATTTCAAGGTTATACCAAGATTAATTTTTATCTTAGTCTCTAGATTATATCAAGGTCGTCGACATTCGTTTCCCGGAAAAAATCAATACTTTCGCGTCTGCGCACATCTCATAATTTATGAGTAGGCTACTGCACTCACTCACATAACAATAACATGAATAGTTATGAATCATTTCAAGTTAGAAATATGGTCGAGCATAAAAAGTCGTATGAAACTTGCCTATAATGGTAATTAAGACGCTCGTATGAAAATTATGAAACTCGCTTGCGCTCGTTTCATAAACATCCTCGCGTCTTAATTACTACCATTATAGGCTCGTTGCATAATGTACTATTTAACCATCTTCATATATGGCTCTTGAATAAAGATATCGATTTTTTTATTTTGAAAGCTGTTCCCTATTGTGTGATACGGAAACTACGGCCAGTTTCTACTATTATTCAAATTAAGTATCGTTGCCTTTCGAAAAAGTCAGTAATTTCTTTTTTAAACCAAGTCTGCGCCAAGATTTGCTTATTGCTGATATTTTCATGATAGATTCACGAGATAGGTTGAAACTTTAATAAAGTTAGACTCTGAATCTCGTAATTCGACCTCTGTGGATGTTAAGTGCTAAAGGGAATAGAGAACCGGCCCTAGCATAATGATTTCTGCAGGAGTTATCGGTCCCTGGACAAGACGGAGCGCACCAATCACGTACGATTATATATTCATAAGCTTTAAATGGGTCGACAAATCCTTTAGGAACCCAAGCGAAGCAGTGGACATGAGTAGGCTTGCCCCACACACGCCTCAGGGCTGTCTGTATGGTCACTAGTTCACTACGGTTAACTACGAACTACCAGAGCTCTGGTTCGGGTGTGATCGTGTTAAGATTCTATTGTATGAAATAGCTAAAATTGAAGACCTCCCTCGAATAAGGGTGTAATAAATAAACCCATGATACACGTTTCAGGAGAAAAGGATATAATAATTTTAAGGGCATATTTGTTTAGACCTATATTTACTAGCAGAACCATTTGATAAATCAAGAATAAAATTTTATTCAGCTGTTGGATGCATTCATTCATTGTTATAAATAATGTTACAAAATTTCTTTTTCCACCGAAGTCACATATTTCATTAATTTGATGTTACACCCTTTTCCGAGGAACGTCTTCAATTCTACCTGCGAACTTTACACGAAGTGAAAAGTATCAAGAGCTTCTACACCTATATTAAAGTGAATTGGAGGACACTTCTTTTAACGCACCTTGGTAGGTCTATATACGCGTATAGTTATTTCGCATTACACTTTTAATCACAACTTTTAATGATTTGCCATTGACTATTTATTATCAATGCATTGCTTCCTCTTACCAATCATGAAGTTGTTTTATTAATACATCATTATCCAACGTCGGTTTTTTTCCTCTTCAACTGTCAATTATCATACGAGTCACACTGAAAGTTTCTGCAAAAACATATACAATATTAGTAGGTTATTTCACGACCTTTATCAATATTTTAGGTGATTTAGCGTCTGAATGAGATGAAGGTGAAATGCCAGTGAAATGAGTCCGGGGTCCAGCACCGAAAGTTACCCAGCATTTGCTCATAATGGGGTGAAGGAAAACCCCGGAAAAACCTCAACCAGGTAACTTGTCCCGACCGGGAATCGAACTCGGACCACCTGGTTTCGCGGCCGACGCGCTAACCGTTACTCCCACAGGTGTGGACTATATATATATATATATATATATATATATATATATATATATAGAGAGAGAGAGAGAGAGAGAGAGACAGACAGAGAGAGAGAGATTCATGAAGATTGTGCAATACTCTAGGATGCGATTTCTGACATCATTCTGATGAAAAAAGTTCCTATATACATGTGTCCGATTTTGAATAGTTTCGGATAAAATCACGTTTCTTTCGCATTCTTGTGAACTACTCATTCTCTTTCTCTTTCTCTTTCTCTTTGTATCTCTCTCTCTCTCTCTCTCTCTCTCTCTCTATCTCTCTGTGGACGTCTCGAGCTGTATGTGTTAAGTACAGCTGATAGCTGCGACACAAAATCTCGTGACATCAGGGTTACGGTTAGAGATAACACAACACAGGTACATATCTACCGAGCATCCCAACAACGAAATTAGGGAATGCAGCGCGCGCAGTTCCCACTCGGGCGGCTACGTGTAATCCTGCACAAGGTGGAGTCTTTGAAAACCAGCTTTAATACAAATGTTTCAGGTGAGTAATAGCGTGAATGTTCTTTACTGAATTTATAATATACCCAGTATCATTGCTGTAAATAATTTAAATGCTTGAACCTTCATAATATCTACGTTTGCGTTGAACATTCAGGAGGGCGTAACTCAATCAATTTAAAACAAAAATATGATATATGTTTATATGAACTTTTTTATCAGAATGATGCCAAAAATCATATCCTAGAGCAGCCGTCGCGAAAATGTGACTCGCGAGCACATTGTGGCTCGCAGTGGTAGCTACATTTCTCTTACTTCCTACCTCCTCCAACCCCTACCCACTCACTCACTGGGGTCAAACTCCGTTCCATTTGTATTTGTCTCTGACCTGCGAGTGCCGTATCGTCGCAATGTCTCTCTCGAAACCATGTCCCTCTACAAAAACGAAAGTTTCAAGTAGGATGGGAGGACGCATTTTTTTGCTGCCAATATGATAACAATATTAAAAGTATGATTTGTTCACAAGTATTACGAGGAAAACGGTTAAATAACATAAAATGGCATTATAATACATGTCACTCACGAAACATTAAAAAGTTAAGTGTTGCTATTATTATTATTATTATTATTATTATTATTATTATTATTATTATTATTATTATTATTATTATTATTATCAACTCTGTACGTGGATCCTTTTTCAGCAGATGTACGTATAATGCGGTTAGATCTTCAATTCAAACTCATAGATTTACAATGTGATGTTAAATGAAAGCTAGATATAAGGACTTGACAAATGTTGAACTTTTCAAATCTTTGCCACAAAATAAATATCCGGAACTTCGTTCTTTCGCTTGCTCTGTTGAAGCCATGTTCGCTACAACTTACGTTTGTGAAAAATTATTTTCAACAATGAAAATAGTAAAAATCAAATTTAGATCACGACTGACAGACAAATACCTTCGTGATCAACTACGACTGGCAGTAAGCGACATAATTCCTGATTTTGAAACTTTGTCGCAGAGACATTCTAAAGATAGTCAAATTATAGGTTGTGATAATATGTCTTATGTTTTCTTATTCATATCTTTCTCCGTTGCACGTACTAAACATTAGATTGCAGCCTTATGCTGTATAAAATTATATTTAAGTGCTTGACGTAAGGAAAATGAAAATCCGTTAATAAGTCAGACAGTTGCTGCACTTCCCCTTCGGGTGTCCGCCTTCCTCCATAGGTGCTATGCACGTTGCAAATTACACAGTGGCTCGGAGCACGATCACATTTTCACCACGGCTGTCCTAGAGTATTGTACAATCTTCGTGAATCACCCTGTTTATATATTATAGGAGTGTCCCATTTATCTTCATCAGCGTAAATCATTTTTTCTTAAGTGTCAAATGAAAAAATTGTTTCAAACAAAAGTAGCTCAAGTACAATGGGCAATTAATACCACAGGCATATCTTTCTTGTAACCTCGCTCTTTAAGGAGGTACAAGTAATGACTTCATTTGACCGGCTTTAAGGTGGGATAAACTCTGTTCTCGAACTTCCTATAACTTTAAGGTTTTATTATTTATTCCTACGAAACTTTTCAACTGCCTCCACACGAGTTCCATGGCATTTAAGAAACTGTGATAAGGCGGAAGACGTAGAACAACATGGCGGAAGAAATAGAACAACATGTTCCGCACTTTTTTCTAATTCATCCACGACATACTTATTGAACGGATCATTTTACTTTGCAACCAACATCAGAAGAAGATCGGCATTACAAGTACTGGGATCGAGTTGTTAGTCTCAGGTATATCTGAAGTGACGACCGAGAGGTGGTAACGTGGAATTCAATATATGATGAAGGAG
Source organism: Periplaneta americana (assembly GCF_040183065.1). Classification (NCBI taxonomy): domain Eukaryota; kingdom Metazoa; phylum Arthropoda; class Insecta; order Blattodea; family Blattidae; genus Periplaneta; species Periplaneta americana. The sequence continues at coordinate 71,743,251 of NC_091127.1, read as the reverse complement.
GAGACTGCATGTTCGAGCTGTAAGGAATAACTGACGCTGTTGTGGATAGAGTACCCAGATGCCTAGAAATAGAGGAACATTCCCGAATTTCAGGAAATTTTCCCGTGTCCCACTTATACCCGTCGCAGGACTCAGAATGTCTCGCTTTTAAAGATATTAGCCATTCTTAACCCAGATAAGACTGACGTCCTATATATAGGATCCGAACGTTTTATTTTTTTAACATTGCTGTGTAAGATTTTCATAGTCGGCAATCATGATACCATAATCCTTATGTGTTATAAATTGCCTCCAATTTTTTTTCTTATATTTATTCTGTCATAGTCATTGTTATTAACATATTTATGTGAAACGTCCGGTGTTCTATATATAGGACGTCAGTCTTATCTGGGTTAAGTGGAATTGGAATTCACGGACAACGCGGAACAAATGCACCAAGCACTGTGTTCTGACGTGAGGCGTGTGCAGATTTAAGAGAATACTCTCCTACCATTTAAGTTTGTATTTTGATGTTTATATGTTAATTTAAATGGTAGTACTTAACGAAAATATGTTTTTGTTCTTTTTTGTAAAGGGTCTATAATATTGTCACATTAACTCTCCTGCTACCAAGGTTTTCCACAACATACTGCTACCAGGGTGGGTAATACAATTACCTCCCTTAAAATAATATACCGATCTTTATTAAGCAATTGAAATATAAACAACTTTTGTGTTATTCACTATAGACTTACAAAACGGTATAACATAATCATCCTATTTTTAAAAATAGAGTGATTCATTTTTTGTTCCATTTTACTGAAAACGTATACCAAAATTAGTTAATTTCGAATATGTTACTGATGACACTATAAGGCAACATAGGGTATAAGCAAAATTTGAATTTGCTTCCCTTCCAATTTAAGACAAATTCGTCAATGCTATATAATTAGTTTAGACATGGTGGAAAAGTTATTTATTAGCAATTACTACCTATAACAAATTGGAAATCATTTCAATTAATTCTTCTTCTTCTTCTTCTTTCTCTGAGTTTAACCTCTCCCTTGTAGGTTCATTTACATGACCCACGCCACACGGGCCTTACAGGGCCGCGACCTGTCGGGAGAGGAATTAAACTGTGGATCACATACATACTTTTTTGACCACACAAGGACATGGAGGGCCTCCCCGGACGAGGGATCAGCTCAATGCCAGGGCCACCTCCGATACAACACAAACATTTAAGACATTACACAGCATTCACTCACACATATGAAAGGATTAAGGGAAGGATAGCCGTCCATGGCCGGACTGTCAAGAGGTACAATCCCGGCATTTGCCTGGAAATAACTGAGGAAACCATGAAAAACCTCAGTTAGGATTGCCGGCCCCTGGGATCGAACCCCGCTCGGTCAATTAATTCTTAAAATTTAAATATTAGATTACCATAATATATACAGCATCAACACTCAAAAGCATTTGTTTATAATCTAGTAAAATAAATTGAAAGTTTAAATAAATAAATAAACAAATAAATAAGTAAATAAATAAACCAATGAACGAACGAACAAATAAACAAAGAAACAAACAAATAAATAAATAAATACATAAATAAATGAATAAATAAATAAACGAACGAAAGAACAAACAAACAAATAAAGAAATAAATAAATAAATAAATAAAGCTAATATATAAATTTTAGTTCTTTGTTGTAATTCAGATTTGAACACCACTTACTGTATACTACAATGATCTGTAAACAATGCTCCACTAATAATTATTTCTAACATCACTTCTAGAAAACCCATAACATACAGAAATAAAAAAAAATTGAAAGCAAAAGGTCATGATAACATAAATAAGAACATAACAATATTATAAATAACACAAAATGAAAATCTGGAAGCAGACAAACTTAGAAATGAAGAATATTAAGCTACAGATTGAATTTTATGTCCTGGAATTTCTTGTAATGACACAGACTACCAAGAGGAATAACAAGACCACTATAATTGAACAATGTGAATTACTTCTTAAAAGTATGTAGTGTTATATTTATTCTGTGCAACGATGCTATATGTTGTATTTATTACTTTTTTTAACTCTAATTCTCAATAGATTATTATTGACCATATTTGACAAAATTTGCTCATAATTATTATTACAAGATTTTTTTATTGCAAGCAAAAATTACATACAATAACAAAGATTTACAATACCATTGTAATACTCGTATATGAATATTCTTCAAAATTCGAAATTGATTACAAATCTCATAGAAAATAGTCTACATATTACAAATTATTGTATAAATACAAGGTAATTGGGTCACACCCGAAAAAGCAAGATGCTTGAGGTCGGGTGTGACCAATAATAAAAACTGGATAGAAGAAAAAAAATAATAATAAATAAAATAATAATAGTAATAACAATAGTAATAATAATAATAATAATAATAATAATAATAATAATAATCTGATTAAAACTATTAAATGTAATTACACATAAAGTTTAAAAAGAATAAGGAAAAAAACAAACAAACCGGTACCATAGCCTATACATAAACATCCTAAGTTAAGAATACAACATTGTTAAATTGACAAAAAAAAAAATAAAGAATAAGAATTTACATGATTATAATTTTAGAAACAGTTCAAGCACTTGTTTTTTGAATAATGTATTGTTTAATAATTTTAATTTAGGATTCCTATTTATAAAATCATTATATAATATTGGACCGTAATTAGAACTGTGCTTTAGAGCTGCTTCAGTCTTATATTTTGGTTCAATGAGGGGGAGCGAAATATTGTATCTTCTTGTGTTGTAGCCATGATCGGATGATATGAATTTAGCTTGATATTTATGGTAGTGATTCAAAATAGTATACATATAAATTTGCTTGATATTTAAAACATTAAATTCTTTATATATGAGATGAGTTGGATGCTCAAGTTTTCTCCTTAAACATATTTTAATAATTCTTTTATGTAGTAATATTAATGGGCGAATGGTACTCTGTGATAATCCACCCCATCCTATAATTCCATACTGTATTATAGACTGAACTAGGGCTAAAAATATTGTTCTCAATAGTTTTACTGGCATAAAGCGACGCAGTTGAACAAATTTGTATAGGGTTTTACGTAATTTAAGACATAAGTAGTTAATATGAAAATTCCATTTTAAGTTTTGATCGATGAAGATACCTAAATATTTCGCGTGGGTTGATGGGCGTAGTTTAGGACAGTTGCAATTATTATAGATATTTGTACAATTATTGCTGTGAATTTTTAAATTATAGTTATTTTCTACTGTAGGGAGGCCTGTTTTATTGAAAGAAAAGGGAATGAAGTAGAATAACTATTTAGGTTATTCTTAATTCAAATTATTAGTAGACATATTACAGACAAATACATGGAATATCAAAAACAAATATGAAAATAATATTGAAAAATCATCACTGGGGTAACCACATTACCCCTCTTGATACCAGGAGGGTTAAATGACATACTATTGTAAATTATAACAAATGTAATGATAAATATTCATTAAAATGTTTAAAAAGCAACTATTTAATTATTCTATACATACACAGGCGTCACTGTATTAATATATTATTAAGTTCTTTATGTATCAACTGCAGTAAAGTGTTCCTCTTTAATATTTTAAAAATCTGACAACCCTAGTTGTGAATCGTCTCGTCATAAATCCTGCCGACGACACTTCTGACGACTCCGATTTGGAAAGAAGAACACCTTTGTCCGGCAGCGATTTACCTTACACATAAGTTTAAAATAATTTAATTAATTACAAAGTAACAGTTTCTTAAGAAAACGAATGCACAGTAGTGAGGTTTGACTTTGACGAGCAATGGCAAATGAAACAGATTGTATAACTGTGGACGGGATCACGTGCTAACAATGCGTGGGCTCCAAGCTGCAGTCAATGAAGCCCCACTTCAGTCACTTGATGATATTTACTGCAGAATTATTATTATTATTATTATTATTATTATTATTATTATTATTATTATTATTATTATTATTATTATTATTACAGCTAAAAGATTGTAGCTGCAAGTCGAAGCGTAGGGAGGGAGGGAAGCTCCTAAGTTCATTTTTTCCTTCCTCTCATGCGCAGGTAAGTTTCACGAGATACCGAACGGGCTATTTTAGTATTACCAGTAATATAGTAGGCCTATAGTGCATATACAATGTCAAATGGGAGATTGAGGGAAAAAGACCTTTGGAGAGGCCGAGACATAGATGGGAGAATAATATTAAAATGGATATGAGGGGGTGGAATATGACGGTAGAGACTGTATTAATCTTGCTCAGGATAGGGACCGATGGCGGGCTTATGAGAGAGTGGCAATGAACCTCCGGGTTCTCTAAAAGCCATTTGTAAGTAAGTATTAATATAGTAGGTGTTGGCGTAGGCTTCCGCGGCCGGTGTATACGGTCTGTGGAGAAATTTCCGGGCTTATACCGCGTTGTCTTGGTGCTAGTGGCTGCCGTTTTGACCGCTGTGTTGTGGTCATCCTCAAAGCACAACACAGCGGTCGAAACATCAGCCACTAGCACCAAGACAACGCGGTATAAACCCGTAAGTTTCTCCACAGACAATTAATATAGTAGGCCTATAGTATAGTGCAATAGAGTACACATAAGACAATATAATATAATATAATATAATATAATATAATATAATATAATATAATATAATATAATATAATATACTTACTTACTTACAAATGGCTTTTAAGGAACCCGAAGGTTCATTGCCGCCCTCACATAAGCCCGCCATCGGTCCCTATCCTGTGCAAGATTAATCCAGTCTCTATCATCAATAATATAATATAATATAATATAATATAATATAATATAATATAATATAATATAATATAATATAATATAATATAATATAATCCTCCAAAGTGATCGAAGAGAAAAAGAAAATCAACTATACCAGCGGTTCTCAGCACACTGCATCCTCGGGCTACCCACGGAGAAGACACTGCACTATGGTGCATTCGTAGCTGCTGGCGGGTATGCTCTCTACCTCTTCTTTCTGCACGACGGGGCACAACACGTCGCTCCGCTTACCCTTTACCCATTTCAGCGAGTGCTGACTATCATCAGTCAAATACAACTTTGAAAAAAATCACAGTTACCAGTTTCCTCTTCGGAGCTAGAGGCATCATTTCGAAAACCTTTGTAAAGTGGAGGAAAAATACAAGCTAAAGAGAGAACTTCAAGATGCCATCGTCACTACCGTAATAAAATTTTCCGTAGCGATATTTCGCCGGCATTTTTATGATGTAGGCTAAATTTAAATTTATTGTACTAGGTCTCTCTTTATATATCTTAATTTTATTTATTTTAATTGAAACCAGTTTATATTATTATTTTAAATATTATTGTGAGCTATGGTGTGTCGCAAGGCAAACCCACCATGTTGAGTCAGACTAATAAATAATAATATAGGATTATAGACGATATATGTCAAAGGAAGAAAAATTGTTTGTATGTATCTCTGAAGCGTGATTAGTGTATTATATTAATAGTCAGCGATGTATGCAATGAAGGGGAGAAAGGAACTGGCCACTCTACCCCATTATCTCCTGGATTAGTTGCCTCATGAGTGATGCCTTATAATAGTGTCACTTATGAGGTTCAAACCTGTCTTCATACAGTTGACTAAACAACAACTAATTAGTGCAGTACAATACTGTATAAAACATCACTTCCAAATTTTTTTAATTATTTGAGTACCAGGCTTCGGCCTAGGGACACAGAGTAACCAGTATGAAGTTTAGAGTACACGGAGTATAAATGACGTCATGACCCGTGTGGAGGAGTGAATGCAACAGCACAGTGCAGTAATGTGTATTACAGTTGTGTGTATTGCTGCTTGGCTACGGTACATGTGACAGGCTTCGGCGTAGGGACACCTGATCGAAGGTTACAACTCGCATTAATACTTTAATGGTAGACATTCATTGCCTACATAGGAATGTACTGTATATACTGCATCTGTACAGGGTGAAATATATTTTGTGTCGTACTGTGGCGGACAGTTTACATGTTGAGACACGAAGTAACGGCGCGCTCCATCTCCCACTCCACTCGACCAACACAACACTATCGACCGTGCGTTCTGAACTTCATGCGTTTCTGTACCCAGGACCGAAGCCTTTTTGATTACATGCAATGAGCGCAGACTAGAACTATTTGCTTCTCATACACTGTATAAGGATATCGCTACAAAGTTTTGAAAGCGTGCGGTGAGAATCAGAAACGGAATTCTCATAACATCGGACGGGTTATTAAAATTATCAGAATGTAAATGCGGAATGAATGTAAAGCCGTGTTCAAACACCACGCAGGGTAGAAGAAGGTGAAATAAAACCGCGAGCAGATGGAGTGAAATCTTCTCTCCAGATATTGACACAAAAAGATGTAGGCAATACCTTCAGAACTTAATATACGGAAAGTTTATCTCTAGCAGATAAAAACGAAGACCTAGGTCACGTGCGTGAAGTACCAAGCTTCTTGCTTCACCGGGAACATCGTCCGAATTTGAATTCACAAAAAGGAAAAAGAAACTGCGTTTCTTTTTATTCCGTAGCCTCTCTGATCCTGGCTTATATCCAGAAGCTTCCGTTACATCAAAAGGTGCAAAGCAAGGATGTTCAAATAAAGACTTCTTCCTGTTCATATATTCCTCTGCACTGTGCGTTCGAAAGAGTTCACGAATATAAGAACTTCTAACATACAAGAAAATCACTGTAAGTAATATATAAGATAGTGAACAAAGAAATAGGGCGTCAAAATAAATTAGTTGCTTATTTGACGTGTTTTGCTTTGCGGGTAGGTCGATAAATTCTCAGATTGCTGAGAGGCATTTTATTCTTTTCTCAGTTTTATTTGCCGATGTCACGATGAAGTTATATAACACAGAAAGGAATCTGAAGATAGTGCAATTTACATAGAACTGCAGAACAAGATAATTCAATTCTTCTACAAAGAAAATATAATTCGACATTAATACAATCTTTTCTCTTCTTCTTCTTCATCTTCTTCTTCTTCTACCACTACTCTTTACGAAATGTAGGCCTATATACTGTCTGTTTCAATTTAATATTAATTTGTTGTAGAACAAGTAAAAGAAGTAAGAAAATTATGACTCAGAATAGTATATTAAGGGGTTAGGCATAGCTTATAGCAGTTAAAGTTCTGGAAATATTCAATATTTTTTTCCCCCATTACTGTATCTTGTACAATAATGAAAATTGGTATGTGTAAAATACTATCCTTCTGCTATATGAAAAAAATATTTTTAAGATTAGTTAAAATTATTTATATTTTTTTTTTCAAAATTCAAAATGGTGGCAGTTTACTGTGCATTGATGAAGCATTTCCCTTATAACTCATAAACTTGTTAAGTTTTTCATGTTCTTTCTCTTTTATTTTATTGCTGAAGCTCACGTTTACAATAACATGCTTTCTCAACTGTATATTCCTCAATAAATAATGTATTTTTTTTATTTCGAGTTATAAGAAAGTACTGATATTTGACCATTTTTAGATGGATTTATTTTTTTATCGGACAATCTATCAAAATTAGAGAAGTGATCTTGCATCATATTGTAGAAATGACATTGCATAAATACGCACAAAATATTTCATCACAGAATGTTGGATAGTTTTTGAGTTATATGGGAAACGCTTCATCACTGCACAGTGAACTGAATTTTTAAAACAAAAATGTGAATATATTTTTTTTAAATCGTAATTTTTTTTTCCTAATAGCAGAAGGACAGTGTTTTACACATACTAATTTTCATTATTGTACGAGCTGCAGTAGGCCTAATGGAGGAAAAAAATGTTGAATATTTTCAAAAATGTATTGCTGTAAGCTGTACGTAACCCCTTAAGCAAAATAAGTGACATTAGCTAAATTAAGTACCCTATAATGAGTGAAATTAGGTAAAGAAGTAAAATGTTATGATAAGTGGGAACAAAGTGATGTCAGTCTATTTAATTATTAGCCTACATATAACAATGATGTAACAAATCCTGAAAAGTTTGGGTATGTTTATTACAGGGAGTCGAACGCAATATAAAACCGTTTTCTCCTGACAAGGCCGCAGTTGAAGTTCTTGTCGGGGTTCTCCCACTTCCCCGTATTAGACATCTACATCATTTCGTCAACATTTCTCCATTTCGTCATTCAATAGCATTCCCCGAACGCCTGCTGGCGATCCACTAAGGGGGCTGGCTTAGGGACGAAATCCAGGTATGCAGCGAACCTGAGTGTACTGTAGTCAGCCGACGTGGGTTTGGGAATGCGCCTAAATTGAGGGTTAGTGCAATAGCTTGTGGTAAAGTCGCAGTGCTGGGTCATAATGAATCCCCAGAAATTGAAGATGTCCCGATTAATATTAGGAAAAACATGATCTTTCAACACGACGGTGCACTCGCACATTTCGGCTTAAATTGTCGAAAATATTTAAATGTACATTTTCCGAATCGTTGTATAGAGAGAGCAGATCCAGTTGCTTGGCCGGAACGTTGACTCCAGTTGATTTTTATGTTTGGGGTCATTTTAAATCAATTTTTTATGGAACAGCAACAACGCAGCAGAAGAATTAGTTTCTAGAATTATTCTTCCTTTTGACGATCTTCGTAATCGACTACAAATATATCGACGGATTCGTCGTTCAATCATATGGCGTTATACTTTGTGCGTCAACAATGGCGGTCGCAATTTTGAACAGTTCCTACAGTTTGTCAATACCATTTTCTTCATATCTGATCTGTTTGGATATGGATAATATAAATTTATTATTATATATTCATTATGATAGTATGAGAAATTTCTTGCTGGTAATATTATGCTTAAAAGATGGAGTTTCTATACATGACAAGAATGAAAATCAAGAATGCGTAATGTGAAATAAAAATAGGAGATTTAAATGTCTACAATGTGTTCTTTGGTATGCTAAATTTGAGAATCTTAAACGAGTTAAAAGAGAATTTCGACGTCACTATGGTGCGCGTGATGTACCTAAATACGAATTAATGTTGTGGTATCGAACATTTGTAGAAACAGGTCTGGTTAAAAAAAAAAAAACATGCACGAGGTAGCAGGCGAAACCCATGTACCATTGTTAACTTGCCTTTTCTCTTAGCAAGTTAACACATATAAGTCCAAAAGTGAACGTATAGTGCGGAGTGAGTCGCAATAATGTTTATGAAAAAGACAATACGCTATGGACCTTACTTGGATATGTTGCAGTTGTTCCTGTTGCCACAACTTGAGGAAGACAACAATGTGAACATTATATACCAGAAAGATTGTGCACCCCTCACTGGGCATAGGAGGTTCGTCATTTTCAGTCGTATGTGGTATGGTCGTGATGGACCAATTGACCCCCAAACTCCCCAGGTCAAACCTCTTCTGAATTCATGTGGGGTTTTGTTAAAGATACTGCCTATTCACAGAAACAAGGATCTAAGAGTAAAAATTACTCAAGCTTTCCAACAAATCACCCCTCTGATGTCACAAGGGGCATGGGCTGAATTGCATCACCGTTATGAGTTGTGCAGAGTGCGCAATGGGAATCATGTAGAGTTCTAAGAAATCTCCCATCTTTCAATGCTGTATACACTAAGTTTCAACGAATAAAGTCCAGTAGTAAATGTTTAACAGTCTTTTTATGTTATCCAAACCCAAACGGATCACTCTGTACTGTATAACCATAGAAAGTAAATAAAGTAACTTTCCAAGTTGAGATTCTTTAATTTTTCCTTCATTCCATTATCACTTGAAAATGAAGCATTTACAGACATTACTTTATTAAGAAAAAATATTCTATTACGTATTTTGTACATAAATCGTATCATGTAAAGCCACCTGCAATTGGAAGCTTGCTTCTGTTGGCGTGAAATTTAAATAAAATAAAATAAAATGATTATTCAGATGTACTCAATGATCTGATCATTAGCTACTATCAGTCGAAAAAAACACAATATTTTATCATTTAGGAGGTAAGAGGTAAAAGAAAATTTAAGTCCTAAATTAACAAACGTCCCAAGTCCACTGGAGTAAAGTTTCCATAAAAACTATATAGGCTAGCCATATAAGAGTACTGAAATAAATATTTGTACGATTAAAAAATACAGGCTTAGAGTCTGACTTGACATATTCTTTCTACACACAAGACAACACATGATAGATAAAAAACTAAATTCGATAATATTGGACTAGGGATATTTGTCAATTCAATTTCATTATGCTCTTCTGATGTACCATCTGCAGACTACATGAGTTTGCAGTTTGTATATCTGCATACATAAATGACGAAATTTGCTTGTAAATTATCCATTATAAGATCATTCAATTCTAATTAAAAACAATAGTGAAATCCAATCAACAAGAAATAAAACATCTCATTATTTGTTTGAGAATATTATTATCAATTCAATTTTCAATAAATCAAAGTTTATTATCCCCTGAATAATGAATGTCGTCGAATCTAATCTGCTATCCTGGTATTCTATTAATTGGTCGTAAATATTTATCTTTCATTCATAATATTTTACTAAAATATGCACTCCAATTTTGCATTGATAATAATGTCATGAAATAGCGCCTTACAGCAAATTTTCCTGTAAATCAGCGGGATCCGAATTCTATTATATGCGGGATTATTGTATGTGGAATGAAAGGAGAAGTTAATTTCGAGATTTCAACGGAATTACACGTTTATGCGTAATGCCACACATATAGCGGAGTCAGCGTGTCTTCGTTTAACTCTCTGCTCATCCATATAGGAACAAAATGTTTTCCAAGTTTCAGGCGGATTTTTACATATTCAGGATCTGCGAAATAATTTTTCTGAGAATGATGACCGACAATACACATAAAATAAAACACTGAATGGTAAATTCAGATGTAATAATAATAATAATAATAATAATAATAATAATAATAATAATAATAATAATAATAATAATAATAATAATGAATAAACATACTGTTTTTATATATATACGAAAATCACTCTAGCACAAATTCTACCGATAGTAAAGGGAGGTGGGGTATGATGGTAGAGACTGAATTTACTTTGCACAGGATAGGGACCGATGACGGGCTTATGTGAGGGCGGCAATGAACCTGCGGGTTCCTTAAAAGCCATTTGTAAGTAAGTATATTCCTATTACAAAAAGAGTAATTGAGGGCTTTGCCGGAAGAAAGGTGGAAGACCTATACGCCCTTCTTCGGGAAAACGGTTTAAAATATAGTGATAGTAGCGAAATTTTGTTTTGACTGTACTGTACATACCTGCAGGACAGGGCTGCGTGCGTGTATAACATTTTATTCAGGTGCGTTTTAAAATCTTAGATTGCATGTATCTAAATTCTCCATATTGACGTATACGCGCTTTTTCCGGCAAAGCCCTCAATTAGAATAATAGTAGGCCTATAGTTGTCAAATATAGGAAATCGTGTAAGAGTATTTAAAAAAACTACAAATAAATAAATAAATAAATAAATAAATAAATAAATAAATAAATAAATAAATAAATAAATAAATAAATAAAGCCTATTAGTCCCACTATACAATACTGTATACTGAATTTATTAACATAGTGTTATATTTACTCTGTAATTTGCCAATTATAGCTACATTTTACATTTTTGGCTATGATATCTATACTTAACTCTTTTTAATTTATTTTTATTTGGTATTTTTCATTTATATCTATACCTGTGTCTTTTACTTAGGTAGTATCTATTTGTTTTTGTTTTTTTTTTTTCATTTTTAATTTTTAATTTGTAATTACACTTGTATCTTGCATTTGTTTCTGTTTATCTCTTTTTTCGTGTTATATGCAATTCTATGTTTTTTTTAACAAATCTGTACTGTCTATTGTAATTGGGACTTTGCCCTGTTATAGACATGAATGAATGAATGAATGAATGAATGAATGAAAGAATAAATAAATAAATAAATAAATAAATAAATAAATAAATAAATAAATAAATAAATAAATAAATAAATAAATAAATAAATAATGACCAGGGCTTGTCCGTATATTTTTCATTAATAAACTTTTTTCTATGTTATCGTGAAAACTCTGTAACTAATTTAACAGTTCATAGCATAAATACTGGTAAAAACATAACTTTCATACTCCGTCGGCAAATATATCGAATTATCAAAAGGAGTATGTTATATAACAGTAACAATACAGAGGGTGGTTTTCGATCTCTGATAACGAATTAGAATGACGTCATGTGCGTCAGGAATCACGCCGACAGCTGAATTGCGGCGTAGTAGTGAGTAACTCACCAGTAGTGAGTAATTTCATAATCAGAGTGCACGGTGTATCACAGTAGCAATGCCCAAGAAAATCGAGCCTTTTTGGGAGGGGTACATAACAACTCTTTCTGATGTCAAGTACAGCTACGTGAAAATCATAGGAGCCTGTAAAGCACGTGGTTTCGTTATTTCCAAGAGAGGCATCTTGTGTGTACCTAATAAGACTGGCAAAGCTCGGATGGGATTAATTCCAGAGTGGAAAAAGTAAGCAAATCCACCCCCCGTCATAAGTCGCCGCACCCCACGAGATGATACAAATTAATTCCATTCTAGCTTTACCAATCTTATTAGTACACAGAAGATGCCTTTCTTTGAAATAACGAAACCTCGTTCATTGCAGGTTTCTTTTATATTGTACTTGGCATTGGAAAGGGTTATAATATACCTTTCCCAAAAAGGGGAATTTTTCTTGGGAATTTCTGCTGAGAGTCGCCGTGCACTCTGACTATGAAATCACTCACTACTGCTCTGTCACCTCAAGCCACAGATCAGCTGTCGTGTGACTCCTGACGCACATGATGTCATTCAAATTCATTATCAGAGATGGGAAACAACCCTGTATTACATGACATCTAAAACAGAAAATCGATAATTTTGGACTTATCAAGCTTTTCCCCTGTGCTGTTCAATTGTATACGTAGTTCAGGTAGTGTAGATATGTGTAGTTTAACTGTACAGAATAAAAACGTCATTATCCAAAGAAATTTGAAGGATGATAACTCAAATACAATATAATAATATGGATCTTAAAATTTTTAATTTGCTGTCCTGTAAAAACAGTAAAAGGTAACACCAGGTTTCTCCCCTGTACTTTTCAATTGATATGCGCCACTCTTCAGCCCGACTTCAGAATTTGATGAGAGTACTTGATCGTCTGCACGTCTGCATATAATATTTTTTTGATCCGTTTGTTCCTTGTTAGTTGTATGCTATTATTAACAAATATATATATGATGAATAAAAGCGAAAATAAACCATAGTCTTGTCACATAATTTTTCATAATATTATTCATTCTGTATCGCCTGAGTAATAGACACAATGAAGACGTATGCATTATTTTCTACTATACTTTTTAATTCTTTATTGGTGATGGGAGTAAGCGAAACTTTTTGTGCAAATTTTCTCAAGTGAATATTTTCTCGCTCTATATAGGAAGATTAAATACCCTTAATAATTCTACTATAAGACAGGAATCTGAGGAACATTAACAATGGAGGAAAAGAAATACTTGTACTCAGAAGGCCGTGCGAACAGAAGCACAAATAAATAGCAATTAGTTCGATCAATCCGAAGCCCAGGGGAAATCAGGCAACGAAGCGAATGGGTGTGATATTCAAATACAAAGGCATACAAAGACGAGGTTTGCCGCTTCACAACCGCTCCGTCTATCGACCCCATTCCACAGTCTTCTACTCGTATTTCTGAATGAAAATAGGACGCACTGACTGAAAATGTATTTCAAACTATCCTCCTTCAATTCCCCTCAAATTTTATGTTAGAATCAATAGATCAGATTTCGTCCACACAAAATGTTTCTCACACATAGAGGCTGCTTCACACGTGTATTCCATCACTTCAATTTGAACATTCATTTTATTTCAACGTGTAATACATGATCATTATAATGTATTATAAAACTCTCTAAATACGTTATATATGGCATAAAAATTCGTGAAATATGGAATTAGCATTTATCGCACCCCTAGTCCGTCATACAAATCCGACCAGTCACATTAGATCAGATCAAATTAATGCGGTTGATCGGACAAAGTCTTAGGGGTAAATATGGTCAAGTCAGTCTCACAGATAAGCGAAAGCATGTACGAAGGTAGTTGAGAAAATAAGTTTCGCGAGTCAGTTATGTCCAGGTTCTTTATTGAGGAAATCAATAGAGAATAGAATAGAAAGAGACATCTCTTGTTCATTTTTCCATGAACATTGAGACACTTATCAGAGGTTCAGTTGAGAAAGCATGGATCATCGCCCCTACAGTCCCGATCTCGCGTCCAGTAGCTTCCACTTGCTCCCAGCCTTGAAGGGGAACGTGACTGGACACTATTACAGCAGCACCGACGAAGTGGAACGCTCTGTTACAGAATTTATCCGGGCGCAGGACATGGAGTTCTATGAGAACGGGTTTTTAAAATTCATAAAGAGGTATGATAAGTGTCTCGCACAGTTAATGGAAATGACATGGAAAAATAAACAAGAGATGTCTCTTTCTATTCTATTGTCTATTGATAGGGCGTGAGTTCTATTTAAGCTTGAGCTGATTATCTGGTTGGGTTTGTCAGAGGTTTTCCTCAACCGTAAGGCGAACCTGAGGTAATATATAAATAATATCTCGCTATCACCAATTCCAGCAATGCTAAATAACCCAGTAGTTGATACAGAGTCGTTAAATAATCAAGTTCAGATTATGTCAAAACAATTCGATCAAGTTGCATCACATTACACGCATAAGGTCAAATTGAGTCATGAGATGAATCAGAAAAGGCTGAATCGCATCAGATTATTCAGCTCTGACAGAATCACATCAAATGAACAAGTTCACCATGCATCACGTCAGATGAATCAGGTAAAGTTGACAGATGACTTAGGCCTGGTTGAATCAGATCATATGAATTAAGCAAGTTCAGGTTGAATCATATCAAATTAAACATCAGGCTTCATTGAACAAATCAGTTGAAGTCAATTTTTTTTCTTGTTAGGAGGGAGGGAGGGAGGGAGGAAACATCCCACGCACTACGATCTGAGTTCTATTGTACACCCCCCCATATGGGATGAGTTGCGTGCCAACCGATCTTCTACGCGCACCGACCTAACCACTTGATTCCCTTAACGACCGGTCCCTACAGCCAACAGAGTCCATGCACCACTCCTGCAACGGCAACCCCCCCCCCCAAGGCTCCCTTAACGGTCCGAGGCGGAAGTCCTCCCTCGAGAAGGTCTGCCCTGGATTCAGTTGCAGAAGCTATCCATCATCAATTGAATACAATCCACGGAGGCCGGTCGAGAGAGCCAGCAGCTTCGGAGGGCCGCCTGTAGAGCGATCTGAATACCGGAAGAAGTAACGGGATGATGAATGAAAGGATGATAGGGGAGGAAAGGAAGTGGCGAAGATGAATGGGGTTCCAAACGCCTGATAAAGTTACCTGATATTCAACCATAGGAGTGAGGGAAAAACCCCAATAAAACCTCACCCAGGCAACTCGTACCGAACGGGGATCGAACCCGGGCCCGCTGGGTTCGGAGTTAGACTCGCTAACCTCTCAGCCACAACAGTAGACTGAAGTCAATTAGATCATTCATCAAATCAGGAGGATTCCGCCAAATACTTGAGTTAATTCAGGTCAATACGAGAATCACTTCGGTCAGTCATCAGGCTATTTTGAAAAACACCCTGTGTGTACAGTTAGGCCTACATCTCTCACCAACCTGACATTGAAGTGGGAAAAATATCTCGTGTGCATCTCAACGTTATGTAGTCTGCACATATAGTATAAGAAGATATTACTCTTGTGAACAGTTCTTCGTCACAGGTCGCCGAATTTCGCAATTAAGTTCCTCATCGTAGTGGTCTCTTCCCATATGCTGACAGCCTTCAGATCAATAGGCTTTGAAGATGAGGCAACTGGCTAACTAACCGCATATATCAAGAATTCGACGGTTCAGCATAACCTTCTGCCTAGATTTTTAATTTTATAATTCGGTCAAATACATGCACAGCAGTTCGATGCTTGACTTCATATATTAAATGATAATCTCTTTTAGTGGTCTTTGTGGAGGCCGAGACGTAGATGGCAGGATAATATTAAGATGGATTTGAGGGGAGTGAGATATGATGATAGAGACTGGATTAATGTTGCACAGGATAGGGACCGATGACGGGCTTATGTGAGAGCGGCAATGAACCTCCAGCTCCAGATTCCTTAAAAGCCGTAAGTAAGTAAGTAAGAAAGAAAGTAATTTTGGTGAAGTCCTGAGGGCCTAATTAGTCAAATCCACTCTCCTCACCTCCACGCTATAATTCAGAAAAGCTGGAGATGTTACGTTTCAGGACACAGTGAAACATCCAAAAGTCTTCTTCTGAACACTTCAATTCCATTTCATTAAATTTAATTCCGTTTCATTGTATTTAATTCCATACCGTTCAATTTAATTTTTCATAATTCAATCAGTTTCGATCCATTTCATTAAATTTCATTCTATTCAGTTCCAGCACGTTCAATTTAATCACAGTTACTTCCAACCTATTCACTGAATCGATTCTACTGTCATTTATTTTATTCTACTTTATTCAGTTCGATAGAAAATTCATTCAATTTTATATCTTTAAATGGCTCAACAATTACTAAGTTCCATAAAATTTCACTCAATTGTAGGCCTATTTCTTACAATTTCACACCATTTTCATAAAATTTCGTTCTCCTGCACTGACTTCAATTCCACTCTAATGAATTTCATTTCATTCTACTAAATTTCACTCAGCTTATTTCAATTCCACTGGATTCCATTCCACCCCAATACCATTACACTAGGATGTTTCACGAAGATTGTGCAGTACTCTAGGATGTGATTTCTGACATCATTCTGATGAAAAAAGCTCCTATGTACATGTGTCCGAATTTGAATAGTTTCGGATAAAATCATATTTCTTTCTTCCGTAACACGCATTCTTGTGAACTCTCTCTCTCTCTCTCTCACTCTCTCTGGTCGTCTGGAGCTGTATGTGTTGCAGTACAGCTGATAGCAGCGACAAAAAAAGCTCGTGATAGCAAGGTCACGGTTAGAGATAACTCAACACTGGTACAACGTATCTACTGTACCTAGCATCCGAACACCGGAAGTTAGGGAATGCGGCGCGCGCAGTTCACACTAAGGCGGCTACGTGTATTACTGGAGAAGGTGATGTCTTTGAAAACCGATTTTAATACAGGTTTTTCAAGTGAGTAATAACGTGAATGTTCTTTAATGAATTTATAATACACCCAGTACTATTGTTATAAATAATTTGAATACTTAAAACTTCATAATATCTACTTTATGTTTAACATTCAGGAGGACGTAACTGACTCAATTTTTAAAATGTGACATATGTTTATAGGAACTTTTTTCATCAGAATGATGCCAGAAATCACATCCTAGAGTATTGCACAATCTTCATGAATGTGCCCTGTATATATATTGCAATTTGCATGTATTTCGTTAGATGTGTCACAGACCACCTTGGAATTCCACACACTATAGCTGTGACAATTGTGTTATGAATTCCTTTTTTCATGGTCTGAACTACATTTATGATCACCTAATAAAGAGTGGACAATACCCATTTGATCGCGGTTATATTATTTCGGTATTCATGTAGGTGGAATTGCTTTGTATACATTTGTCGAAAGAGGAATGGGGTGACTGAAAGGGAGAAGTGGATTCCAATATAAATTTTTTTTAGATACATTGTTACACAGCTCTATCTTCTCCGTTTTTACAAACGTACATGGTACCTCTCACATATAAAAACGCCCCTTTTACTCCCACTCACCCCTTTTGGAAAAGGGTTAGAGATTTATTCCACTTTGCGGAAACAGAACTGGACTCTTCTGGAAGGGGTTCAAATTTATGTTCTAGTCATAAAAATGTCACCAAGAGTTCAGGTCCACTTAAATGGAGAGAGAGGAAGACGGGGCGGGGGTGGATTTGCAAGTGTGTTCTTTCACTGCATTCGGGGGGAAGTTGAGCCTAACTATATTCTCTGGTTGATTTCGCGATTTTTAACACATCAATAAATATGAGGGTTTCATGGTCTCTGCAGTGCTGAGAAAGGAGTTATATTAAAGAATAATAGGAACGTTTTTCGTGAAGTCTGCAATTTAATAGGTAATGATTACATCCAACAGTAAACATAATTTCTTCTTCTATAGCAGAGAGATAAAATCTCTTATGGTCCAATGTTACTAAAACAATGCGATATACCGGTATTGTAAGATGTTGAGATGATTGGGTGAAAGAACTTAAACTTGTGGAATTTCCGATTTTCAATCCCGGAGATACAGCAAGTAGCGTCATAACGGTCACCAAATTTTCATACCAATTCTAAAGAAAGAATCGGAACTCTTCCTGCGTTCTCAGTCACGAGCTGTTCATGGAAGTAATTAGCCTACTCCACAGAGAAGGTTACACATCTGCCTTGCTATCTCCGGTTTGTAAATCGTATCTTGTTCGATATATATTTTTTTTAATTATGTATCAATTTAATGAATATAAGTAGGAAAGAATATTGAAGTTTACAAGAAATCAATTTTGATCCTGACAAGTGACATGAAGATACATATTAAATATTTACGATTTTGGTTTTCATCACGCTACCTGTCTGTCTGTTAACAATTATACTTTTAAATTACTTAACTAAATTTTTTGTGTTTTTCACATTTAGGAGTATATTTAACTGGGAATTATTTACATAAAATGCAAACATTCTTTTGAAGCGATGGATATAAGGTTTTAAGTTCAGCAGGGGGATTGCCTCTTTTATGTAAACAATGAAATGTTGATATCAGAGAGACTTTAGACATATTTAGTTCAATTGACAGAATAAATCATTTGAAAGGTAATTAGTATGCATATATACAAAGAATGACAGATGACAGACTTCCTAATATATTATAGAATTACAATCCAAAAGGAAAGAGAAGCATTGGTTGTCCATTGGCTAAATAGCAAGATAGTCTCTCTCTCTCTCTCTCTCTCTTGGTGTGGAAATAGGCTAATGCCTATCCCTTAATAAATAAATGGAGAAGAAAAAGGAGACAAACATACTTCATAACACGAAAAATAAATCACATGACAACTACTCGACATCTGCTGTAACTAATTTTATGATTATTAGTAGGCCTACCTACCATGTAACTATAAACTATATGGATAGTGTGTCTCCAACGTAGTTTGTGTCACAGTTATGACGTCTTCTTTCCAGAGAGGACCCGTAGACAAGCACCGCAGCCTTAGGTTTATTGTGCAACCTCCTTACATTAGGATGATTTTTAAGTCCTTAGGACCGCTCTTCAAGCACGTGATTCACTGCCAGGTGCCATATAATCGATTTGGCTATGAGATCCAGTTCTGACGAAATCCGCAAATGCCCCTCCGACTCCCTATTAATGTCCCGCCTCCTCAGATCGATGGCATCTGTTCGCAGTTCACGTGCTTGCGTTCTGTTGCATCCTTGATCCGAAGGTCGCGGCACCACAGATTTCGCGACTCACCAAGGTGCCATCTGTCCGAGGGAGCTACACTCTCTGGCCTTCCGTAGTCCACTGCAGAAGCCCCTATGTCTCCCTGGGATTTGTGCACCTCCCCAGACAGATGATATATGTAGGCGAATCCCGGAAGTGCTTCTGCGACGATCTTCTAATTGACCTTAAACTAATAATGATACAGGGATTGAAGCTGATGAAGACGAAATAAGTCCAAGGTCCAACACCGGAAGTTACCCAGCAATTCCGCTTCTAGTGTTTGAGGGAAAATCTCAGAATAAACCTCAACCATGTAACTTGCCCCAAACAGGATTTGAACACGAATCTACTCGTTGCACAGTCAGCAAGCTAACCGTTACTCCACATCTGTGGACTTAGATATGGCTTACTTCTCTCATAATTATAAATCTAATACATAACTAATCAGACAAATTTTAAGACGTAAAATATCTATCCTTCGGAAATCGTTTTATAAATATATGAATTAAAAGTTGTGTGCGTCCAATTGAGAACTCGTTTATATAAAACTTATAAGATGTCTTTAAAATATTTTTTTAAATTAAATGCAGCAGTTACCAAATGTAGACTTTAAATACTTGGTATTTCATAACTTCCTTGCGGAATACTTTAAATTGGATATTAGTACCGTCATGGCTTTGGAGGAGTCGGTGTAAGTGATCGTGGCCCAAATAGCACGGATATTGACTATCAATTATAGTCCATTGTTGAAAAGTCTACATGATGATAATTCCGTGCCGTATTCTCCCTTTTTCTTTAGTTGGTTATTTAACGACGCTGTATCAACTACGAGGTTATTTAGCGTAGATGGAACTGGTGATAGTGAGATGATATTTGATCAGATTAGGCCGAGAATTCACTATATATTACCTGATATTCGCCTTACAGTTTGCTGAAAACCTCGCAAAAATCCCAACCAGATAATCGGCCCAAGCGGGAATCGAACCCGCGCTCAAGCGCAACTCTGCATCGACAGGCAAGTGCCTTAGCCGACTGAGCCACGCCGATGGTTCCATATTCTCTTGTGCAGCCTGTTTATTTCATTAAAACTTACTGGATTACACATTCTTTTTTTGTAACCTTAAGTGAGTTTCAATGAGAGTTTGGTGTGCGTTGCGTTCCAAGGGAGCTAATGATTCTTCCGTTAGTAAGAAAACTGAAAACAACAGCATT
This sequence comes from Periplaneta americana, assembly GCF_040183065.1. NCBI lineage: Eukaryota > Metazoa > Arthropoda > Insecta > Blattodea > Blattidae > Periplaneta > Periplaneta americana. The sequence continues at coordinate 71,722,433 of NC_091127.1, read as the reverse complement.
TCTCCTCAGCGATGGCGGTAAACACAGGCTTGCAGTATCTCAAAATTCTGTAGACGATTTACGGCAACGTTCAATCCATTCACCACAGAAATCATTACACCGATTAGCCAGGAAACAAACTTCTCATAAGGCACGTGTCAGATGGCAGCGCAGAAAACGAGCATACGACCGTATGTAAAGAAATTACGAAACTAGACGAGAAAAAGAAATTGCGATATTCCCGATAGGTCCTGGCCCTTCTCTCTTGCATAGTTCAAAAAGTCTCTCCATAACATGACTTTCGGGTGAGATATAATTTCACCCGACAGGCTACTTCAACCTCAAGATAGCAGATGCTGGGCTGACCACAAAACACCGTCACATTCTGAAACAGTTTGGGTGTGATGTTGCTGCGTCTGCTTTAAAAATCATTTAATTCATTTTATTCTATGAAGTTTACTGTCGCGTTCTCTCAGACTTTGTGGAACAAGTTAACGACATCGAGTTCACGAAGAGCTATTCCTAGCAAGCCACACGTCAAAGGAGTTAATCTCCTTCGGAGATTGCGTAATTTCAAATAATCTATGGCCTCCCAAATAACCAGACTTAACCTTTGGTGTTAAATAAAGAACAGAGCGTAAGCATACATAAATCGTACAGACACTTCCTGATCTCCGACGAAACAAGCAGTAAGGTAACTACATTGACAATCATACACTTCAGTCAACATTACAGTTTATGTTACGAAGGCTGCAGTTCTTTTTGAATGAAGATAGAGGACACTTCCAGCATTTCCTGTAGTATGAAGGGAGATAAACCTGTTCCTCCGATTACACTGAACAACAAATTTTTAATTTTTGTCTTGGTCCGAAATAGAAATAGGTGAATATTACTAATATGTGTGCCCTAAATCTGAATTTAAAATCCAAATTGTTCCATCACGTACCATTTTACGGGAAAAGTGGATTGATTTTTTTAAGAAATAATTTTTTTTTTAATTTGTCACTGCTACTGACAAAATTACTACACACTAAGGATTCAAAATGCCTCATAATACTTGAAAAATGTGTACTGAATACAAAAATGTTTCATATTTTAAAACACAAAAACCATAACAATAAAAATATTTCATGCATATGAGGCCTAGCATTTAAAATAATTTTCTGGATGACTTCCGTTCATAACTAGACCAGGGACTGTTTTTTTTACAAGGAACCAACAATAGTCTACAAGCGTGCTGGATGATGATTTTCTTTTATATCGTCTTTCCTTATAAGATATTTCTTGATGAAATCTTCCCCCACGTTCGTCGCTAACCGTTCCAAGGTTATGTGGAAAGAAATCCAAATGAGAATGTAAAAAGTGTATTTTGAGAGACATATTATACCTCATTTTCTCACATGCATTTATATAGACTATATAATTTGAACTGGTAATGGAAATTATGGGAAAACGGCTCAACGGATGTTAATGCCTGGCACCCAAAGTTTTTCGGAAAAGTAGTAGTTTTCAGTGAAATGTCAATTTTCCTACATAATTTTCCTATTTTCCAAAATCCATCTGTTGTCACTTTTGAGAACTAATTTTATTGAATCACGGCCGACTTGATTGAATTTCAGAACAAAACACACACTACAATAAACAATAGGCTATTACACGAAGGCCATGATCTGCAGGATTGCCGACATATTTAGAGCTCAATAAATTAAATTTGTTATTAAAAACTGATTCTGCAGTGTATAATTTTCTGAGTACAGCTGTGTATTGGATATTCAAATCTACGAAACTAGAGGTGGTTTGATGACATTATTACCATTAGAACTTGAATATTATTGTAGTTAATATCATGATGCGTCTATTTCTACTCTTCATTAATTGTACATAATATTTATGCTATATTGATGACATGAAAGTGAAACGTTTTGAGGTTATGTAAGTAAATGTAGAGAATATCTTAATTTAGATCTTCATTTCTATAATTTATTGAGTGACTGCTATATATAACTACAAAACTTAAGTAAGATAATAATATTGTTATTAAAAATCAAATATTTGTATACTTATTAAACCAGTGGGGTTGGGTCTTTTTCATATACTTAATGGCGGTGTGGTGTAGATATTGATATGTGTCACTGTCTTCAGTATTGGCTCGAGAGAGCGCAAAAATTACAGTTCCTAAGGAAAGATAAAAAGGTATTACTTACTGATAAAATAAGAGGCCTAGAAAATTTTGTAGTCTCCAGATCATTTCAGCAAGATCTCTTAGTAGGATAAAATGATTTTACGCTCTACATTTCAAGTTCTATATGCAGCAGCTATACGAAAATGCTATTGTTCGAAAGCTTAGCAAACCTGACATTTTTTTAACTTTTGCCTACAATTCACAATGACCTGAAATAGCTACTGGTATCGTCCTGACATTGATACTTGCGTTTTCGCGTTGAAACTCAAAAACTGAAGTTGGATAGGTTCAAGAAAAAGTATTTGGCCTAAAAAAATCCATTGAGAGGGAGTATGTTTCATTATTATGGAAGGAAATAGCTATCAAAAAGACAAGTATTCTTCATTGAAAATAAATCTGAAAAATTTTTATTTGAACGTTTAACGAACTTAGTTTGCAGCAGCATTTGCTGCACAAGCCACTAGTTTAACATGGTTTCCACAAGTTCGATGTAGTTGTCTGCTCTAGAATGTTCAAGGAAATTAGAGCAAACATCTTTGAAAGTGCGCCATGTTATTTTTCTGCAACGGAAAGTTTTTCAACAAAGAGTCCGCCATAACTTTGTGACTTTGTGGACCGATGAAAATTCCCTGTTTTAATTTGCCTTCACTCAAACTTGTAAACTTTTATTTTAAATACTGAACACCACACTCTTATTCATTGGGTAGACCTCACTTGGTAATGTTATGAAATTTACTGAATAGACGGGACCAATAGGCCTATGTGTGTATTTATTAGGTGTACAAAAGAACATGCCAACAATCATAATAAACCGGAAATAAGTCATAAACTCATAAAATGCATTAGCTTTCGTTTTGATTTACAACCCCCAACCCGCGCCGGATGTTTCCTGGGGAGCGTTTATCTTAAAAACTTACGTGATACAAAGAAAAGAGATGGATTTTCGGATTCAGCGGACACCAAACCAAAAGGGACACAATGTTTTAAGTCGGAGCAAAATTCTATTATTATTATTATTATTATTATTATTATTATTATTATTATTATTATTATTATTACTGTATCGTTCAGAAGTAAATTTGCGGACTATCTGTTTCTGTTCGGAAATGGTAAAGCTTTGTATGAATCAGATTTCAGAAGAAAATAGGACTCTTACTTTTCCCTAAGATTTGGTAATGAGAATTCCGAGAATCTTCTTTGAGAATGTGTATAAGACTGTTTTAAGAATATTTTAATTCAGGTCTCTATCATCCAACTTTACTCTTTTTTTGTTTTCTATATCAACGCATATACATAGTATGCTGCTTGTTTTCCCTGTGTATTACTTTTGTCTGATATTTATACATTGTTACGCAATACAATACGATGTAACATTCTGCAATAACCATTGTGAGCGGAGTTTATTAGCGATTTATTCGCTAGAACCGTAAAACCACTTCAATTATGTAGAATGTGATTACAAATTCTGAAAGCTTGTGATTCTCTGCGTATTTCATATGCAACATATGTACGCTTATATTCTATAGTTTGTTTTAAACGTGTTTTTTCCGAGTAAATTCACATAGGCCTACTAGTTTAAGTCTGTAATAATAAAATTATAATTATTTATTTTTACAACAAAACAATTTACAGGTACTCAAACCTTTTTATTTTTTTGGAACAATTAGCATATATGTGCTTTACTACTCTGGCTTTTATCGTTAGAGATTTATTAAGCATTAGATCAGGCATGTTCAGCGCGGGAACTTCTAGCCTTAAAAGAGGCGCGGCAGTAACATAGAATATGTTTAAAGCATGTGCCAGCATGCGATTCTGAGATTCTACAGGGACATCATTTTATTTTTACTAACATTTCTGATATTAACCTGCCTATACCTTTGAATCAACGGTTGCTAACCCCTTCCATGACTGGAGTTCGATGGCGTAATATACAAACAAATCACTTTACTAGGTATAGGAGGGAAGAAAAGTAGTTCATCCATTTACGTGAACTATGAAATATCAAGCTTTTGAGTTTGATAATTTTCATTAGGTTTTTGTTTAATCAGAATACAGCACAGTATTAACAATGAGTGTTTTTACTCACGAACTGAGCTGTCCATTCGGACGTATTCATTATGCAGTGTATATTAGAGTGTCTATAGCACATTAGCGTACACTATAGAGAATGAAGTTAAATTGAAAAATAATCATAATATGGATATTTAAACACATTTTTCAAAATGGTGGCAGTTCATTTCAATTAATGTATGTAATTCCAATTACCAGTTTCGTCCTTCGTACTAGTAGGCCTAACTCATGTTGAAATAATTCTGTACCTACTCTATAAAAGAGTACCTTACGTACTGTAAATTCAATCTTCACTTCTGCTCGATCCAACAAGATAAAATTACTCAGACATTCTATCTACTGTCCGTCCAAGTGATTATTTTATTTTTTTTTATTTTTTTTTTATTGGGTTATTTTACGACGCTGTATCAACATCTAGGTTATTTAGCGTCTGAATGAGATGAAGGTGATAGTGCCGGTGAAATGAGTCCGGGGTCCTGCACCGAAAGTTACTCAGCATTTGCTCGTATTGGGTTGAGGGAAAACCCCGGAAAAAACCTCAACCAGGTAACTTGCCCCTACCGGGATTCGAACCCGGGCCACCTGGTTTCGCGGCCAAACGTGCTGACCGTTACTCCACAGGTGTGGACTCCAAGTGATTATGTCGCAGGATCGTATAAAGGAGGGAAATCACGTGACAGTTAATTACTTAACGAGGCCTGTTATTTAAGTTATTTTAAACAGTGGTATGGGTATAATATTACGTATATGTCCAATTCCTAACAGAAATTAATGTTCTCAGAAAAGAGCTAAGACAGCCCAGCCACTAGCCTTTACCGAGAGGCGAATAGAAGCTGGTGGGGAAAACCGGAATGCGACGTAGGCAAATGGACGACAGTACCTTTGCGAAAATAATGCAATATTGAAAGCTCTTTCGTCATTGGAAAACGCGAACATATTTTTGGAACGTACTGTGACGGTAAGGCTACTATGACTTGGATCTGTGTTGAAGACGGTTGAACTTCATTCGTAGAAGGGGTGGGAGTGAAGTACATTCAAAAACTCAGGTTCAATAAAAATTGAAGTAAAAATAAAAGGATGTCCCTGTACATGACTTGCACCTCGTTTAAAGGCTGCAAGTGCCCAGGCTGTACATGCCTGCATTGGATTGTAGTTGTTTACCCTCGGCAAACTTCAGGTTGCAACTAATCACACTGAGATGTAAGTGGCGTTTATAGCGGACTGCGGTGGACCTGGGTTCTGTGCAGCTGAATCGACAATTGGCACAAAATAGTGAATCACGATATCTACTTTAATGTGATTTTCAGATAAATGTGGGATACAACAGGGTGTAGTAACGTAATTTACTAACAGATGGCATCGATTTGAGGGGCTGAAAAATTCCCAAGGAAATTGCAAGGGGTTCTTTGTTGTTCTGTGCGGACTTCGTCAATCCTGAGAAATTCAACAGTCATCTCCATACAAAGTCGGTACAATAAACCTGAAGCTGCTGTGTAAGCGCTCGGGACCTCCTCAGAATTGTAAACAAAGTGTAAGGGTTAAAAGATAAATAGTTGAAAAATAATATTTTGTTTTGAAATATAGTAACATTTTTCGTGTTAGGTTAAAAACTTAACACCTCCTCGTATACGAAGAGCTATTCAAGTGTTAAAGAACAGAATTTTTGACAAATTCTTAAGACGCATGATATGAATTAACACAAAAGCCAATATCCTTCTTGAGTTACTTTTTTATTATTATGTGGACGTTCTTGGAGTCTCGGTAATTGGAGTCAGTAAGATTTTGTGACTCCGTCTAAGACGACATAGCACATCATTTCGATAACCGAGATATATGTAAGTTCTGGACGGAATTCGTATCCACGACTATGGGTTTGAAATTTAAATTAACATAATATAAATACCTTCATTCTGATTAAGTTATAATACCTGTCACAATACACATACCAAAATACTCAAGCTAACATAGCCTATACTGATTCGTAATGCTCTTCTCTTTCTTATAGGTTACTGTTAAGAAAATGTTAAGTTATATAACAGCGCAGCGTTAACAGGCTATTGTAACCCGAATTCGTGTGCCGGCGGGACCACCTAGAATTTGTGCCTGATTTGGTGGTAGATTTTTACTGGGATACTTCCGTTTCCCCTACCGGAATTTCATTATTGCATCTTTAATCACTATCATATGATGCTATGAAATTCGCCTCCTGTGGTGCAGAGAATAGAATAGAATAGAATAGAATAGAATAGAATAGAATAGAATAGAATAGAATAGAATGATTTATTTTCGCTGGCAGAGTTAAGTCCATAAGGCCTTCTCTTCCACTCAACCAGCCTTAATCAATACAATACATATTTAAATTACGAATATTTACACTACACTTAAATGATTCTCCAGCAATATTCTTCAGTTAAAACTTAACGACTAGTACATGTTTATTTAAATTTAGATAAACCTATAAGATAAAGTAATAACATAATTTATGAGCTCTTTTAATTCAATCAATTATAATTAAGTTGAGATAGCCAGCAAAATTATGTATGTATGTATGTATTAACACTACAATTGGATATACACCCCTGTGGCAGTGATCTACAATAATTACAGCAATAAAAGAAAAATAAAAAAAACTAAAATAAACCTAAATTTATTTCTAACTATATATATATATATATATATATATATATATATATATATATATATATGTTTATGGCATATATATGCAATAAACATAGGACTATAAATAAAAACTATTCTATAATAACGCCTACAATAAATGATGATAATTAATTTAATATAAGTTTACTAGAACTATGTTATAGGGAGAATATATATATATATAAACCTAAAATATATTTATATAATGAGAATATTAACGTAAAGAAATTTTGCCATTAGGCAATGCCTACGAGCCAGTATGTGAATAACCCGGTATGAGAAAAAAAGAAAAAGTCAGTTTTCCAGTATGAACAAGTGAAAAGATTTACAAATCATATAGATTTTTCAAATAAGGCAATTAAGATGTATACGTATATATCAAGTTTATATACTGTAGGCGTAATTATCAATCTTAATGACTTAACAATCAAAATATACAACAAAAAAAGCAAGTTACATAGTATAACTATTTTAAATATATTTATATAACATTTGTTATGAATTTATTACAAATACGAACGTTTTCACTTCTCTTGGGGCGTCATCAGGCGGTATATAACAATATCAAATATTTTAAAATATCAACTGTAATGTTGCATATGCTGTGGAAAATGTGTGCACAAATGCAATTAAGATTGGATGTGATACTTTCAATCATGTTAAAAATACTGTGATATGTATAACAACCACTGCTTCCTAGAATTGTCGATAAAAACAAGATGAATTAAAACAGGTTAAAATCCTTAATGTTGTATCGGTGTGAACACAGTTGTTTTACATATACCACAAATAATGGGTATTAATGTCTATACACGCGAAGCCAGTCTATCATATTACTAAATGTAAAGTCCAACTTTCCAATATATATTTTGATTGTTAAGTCATTAAGATTGATAATTATATAGAAACTTGATATAAGTATACTTACTTACTTACTTACTTACTTACTGGCTTTTAAGGAACCCGGAGGTTCATTGCCGCCCTCACATAAGCCTGCCATTGGTCCCTATCCTGAGCAAGATTAATCCTATCTCTTTCATTATATCCCACCTCCCTCAAATCCATTTTAATATTATCCTCCCATCTACGTCTCGGCCTCCCCAAAGGTCTTTTTCCCTCCGACCTCCCAACTAACACTCTATATGCATTTCTGGATTCGCCAATACGTGCTACATGCCCTGCCCATCTCAAACGTCTGGATTTAATGTTCCTAATTATGTCAGGTGAAGAATACAATGCGTGCAGTTCTGTGTTGTTGAAATTGATATAAGTATACAAGTGAGAAATGACAAATGGGTAACTATTCACAATTGATCTACAGTAGGCCTACCGATTCAATAATAGGCCTAATGACGAAACCGAAAACAGTATTCAAGATTCAAAGATGATACAGGTATCCTTTAATATGACACAACATTACAAAGTAAAACTGATGCTTTCCTATTTATTATTATTACTAGTGTCCTTCTTCTTTTCCTTCTCCTCTTCTCCTCCTCCACCTTCTCCTCCTTCTGCTCGTCATCGTAATCGTTGTCATCGTCATCGTTATTATTATTATTATTGTTGTTATTATTATTATTGTTATTATTGTTGTTATTATTATTATTGTTGTTATTATTTGTTATTATTGTTGTTATTATTATTGTTATTATTATTATTATTATTATTATTATTATTATTATTATTATTATTATTATTTTCGTCGTCGTTGCTGTTTACTTTTCTCACCCTATACTTCTGGCTCATTTTGTGTGTTAGAATACAACTTTTGTTTAGTTTATTTTCAGTTCCTGGGTACAGATACAATCACCATTCGTCAGTAAATGTTACAATGTATTTAAGTTTGTGTCGATATTTCTGTGAATTCCAATAATCTCATTGTTCTCCATTTTCTTGTTTGTCTCCAAATATTATGTTGTGTCAGTGATGTACTGCATCCGTTGAATGGTTACACTTCCTCTTGTTAGCTTTGTTCACCACATTTGCATTATCTAGTTTCGTGACGTGTTCCACTTTAATCTTCATTACACTCAAATAGTATTTATCTTATTATTTATTTACAGCATATGCAAATAAAATATTCACGAGTTTAATTGAACTGTTATATTACGAATTAAATTTTACTGAGTAACAATTGATTTATACAGGGTTTTCATTTCAAAACTTCCCAATCTAAATAACTGACTTATTTATTTTAATTTAAACACGAAACATGCCAATTTAAGTACAGATCGATTATTAGTCCTGACAGCTCGGCGACGCTAAAGAGGGGAAGCAATAGGAGTAGTGGGGAGAGTTCCGTATTAGAGATAAGGGCGAGCGGTCAGTAAAAGAATGCAGTACAGCTTAACTGTACTGGAATCATACCTCACGCATGACATCCGTTCGCTCTGAAGGCAAGCGACTGGCTAACCCAAACACCCCTTGGCATAGCTAAATGGACTTGCCTGACCCAAGCGCACATTGCCAGCGACTGTCAGGACTAAGTAATCGTACTGTAGATACTAGTATTGATGGGTAATTTTAAAACCAGTGGTAATTGCATTTTAGGTTTCACCACCTCACTCCCCATCCCCTTTAAAATTTCAAATTGTACTCCTATAATATGATGCGAAAATTTTAAAGAGTATGCAAATGGTTTATACGTCTCATCCATTTATTTCACTTCTTTTGTTTTTTATCGTCACCTGGCAGCCTGTATCTTATTGTCAATTGGTTGTAGGATGAAAACGCAGCTTATTTTGGGTTAAGGTAAAGGTAAATGTAGTACCTATACATGCCACGAGTGACATATATGGCATGGAGTTAGAACTCCATACGTTTCTTGACCTTGGCACTAGAATGTGGTGATGTGGTCGGCACCACGCTTTGATCGCCCTTTTACCACCGCGAAAGGCCCGGTACTCAATTTAATAGGAGACAATGAATCTCGGGGCCATTCTGGAAGTTTGGTCATGAGAAAATACCGTCAAGAACCGGGATCGAACCCTGGTTCTTACAGTCCGTACCTAGCTGCTCTACCAAGTGAGCTACCCGGTCATCCTTATTTTGGGTTATTTCCTACATTTAATTAATTAAATTTAGTAAATTAAGTGTTCAAAATATACTCAATTGTTGGCTAGACAGTAATACAGCCATTTCGGAACTCCTCTACAGTATTCCCATAGTATCAAATCCATACCACATAAATAACGTAAATCAACTTCGACTTTTATCATCATTTATCTTGTTTTAAATTTTCAAAGAACAGGTTTACAATTCAGAACCATAATATACCTTAATATTAATTTGTGTTGCTACTTGAAGTAATCTATGATCAATAATAAATAGCTTTATTCTCTTCAGCTGTAATCAACAATAACAACGATCCAGGATACCAGGCGACGGTAGAAAACAAAAGGTGTGGAAGATATGAATGAGATGTAGGCCCTATAAATAATTGAACGCTCTTTCGAATTTAAGTATTATAAACATAATATATAGAGGTGTCATGAAATTTCGAAGAGGACTGGGAGAGTGAGAGGGTAGAATCTAAAAAAAAAAAAATAAAATAAAAAAATAACTGATTTTATACTTCCCCTCTCAATATTTAAATGGACGTGTTATTTGTTTAAATTATATTAAATTGAAATAAATAATAATTTAGTGTGGGAGGTTTTGAAATTAAATCCATATATAAATACGCCTAATTTTATACAGTTTTCCGTTATCATAACAGGACATGAATGCATAAATAGATCTTGATAAATCTTCCAATATTTAACTACAAATTCAAAAAGAACTTGCAGTAATAATAATAATAATAATAATAATAATAATAATAATTTGATGTAATTTTTACAGCATTATAATGGATAATTAAAGAATATTTTTAAGGGGCCAGGTATAGCTTTTAGTTTAAGAATTTTCTCTTTACTTATTATTATCACTAAATGAAAGAAAAAAAGGTGGATCAAAAGTCGCTTTCCCCAATATTCGTTCTCAGGTTTCACACTTGTACATAGGAGTATATACAGATGTCATAACTCGAATAAATGAATAGTTGATGTAATAAGTGGTGGGTTGACAACCATGTTCGTACGTCAACTGTTTTTCCGATGTCATGTCTTGAAAACAGCCCTCGTTTTCCCGAAATCCATTTAACCCAGATATGCCAATTGTCCTTTTAAAGGGACAGTGGTCAATGTTTCAAATTACCCTCTCTACAGTTAACGCATTTGCTTTTTACAGGTGTCACTATTACTGGTCTTAATTAGAGGCTTGCTAGGTGTGGTAATACTGGTAATGAGAGTTCTGGTCATTGTTGAATTTGAAATGTGGACGTGAGAGTGGTTCGTTTATTTCAGCTATGTCATCCGAAACGGAAATCAGATATGAAATTTAAATAGTGTTACAGTTCGAATTTATTTTACAAATTGTTATAGATCAAATGACTCCTAATAGACATAAATATTACGTAAAACCACAATGCGTTTGAGATAGCTATTTATTGTGACATTACAATGACGAAAACATATGTGTCCTTTTAAAAGGACAGTAGGAATATCCCCATACATTTTGAAATTGTGTCGCTTTTTCAAATTTTAGCGGATTTTCCCTGTATGAAATGCTATCCATGTTTGAAAATTATGCTAGGACGAAATTTCATCTGAAATACAGACATCTATATATATAATTTGAACTAGTAATAGAAATTACGGGAAAACGGCTGAACGAATTTTAATGAGTGACCCCTCATTTTCATGCCTGGCATCCAAAGTTTTTCGGAAAAATAGTAGTTTTCAGTAAAATATCAATTTTCCTACATAATTTAGCTTAGCAAACCTGACATTTTTTTAATGTTTTTCTGCAATCCACAATGACCTGAAATAGCTACTGCTATCGTCTTGACATTGATACTTGCGTTTTCGCGTTGAAACTCAAAAACTGAAGTTGGATAGGTTCAAGAAAAAGTATTTGGCCTAAAAAAATCCATTCAGAGGGAGTATGTTTCATTATCATGGATGCAAATAACTATCAAAAAGACAAGTATTCTTCATTGAAAATAAATCTGAAAAATTTTTATTTTAACGTCTAACGAACTTCGTTTGCAGCAGCATTTGCTGCACAAGCCACTAGTATCGCTATAATGCCGCCTACAAATGCCACTGAAGACGTAACAGATGAGGACCATCAGGACGCTTACCGTCGGAGTGACTATTTCAAATTCTGCACACCGTTATCACAATCTTGGCTTCTCGTTTTCAAAAGTTATCCCCATATCATCAGCTAAGTACCAGGTCTCATCATAACAATTTACTCAGTATACCTTACTACAAGACATCTTTATATTCTTCATCCTAAACAGTTTCAGTTGCTAGAAATTGGAACTCGTTTCCGAGTGATGTAAGAGATTGTTGAACAATAACTTCATTTAGGTCAAAATTACATAAATTCTTACTTTACAGATGAATTACTGATTAATAATTGTTGCTTATAATGAAGCTAACATCTGTCATTCTTATTATTAACATTAATTCCTCTAAATAGAATATAAAACCTCTAATGGGAAAATTTCCTTACATTAATATTCTCATTATATAAATATATTTTTTCTCCCTCTAACATAGTTCTAGTAAACTTATATTAAATTAATTATCATTTTAACCAACTAGCTATCTCAACTTAATTATAATTCTTTACATATTGCATATAGCCTGGATTGAATTAAATTAGCTCATAAATTATTACTTTATCTTATAGGTTTATCTCAATTTAAATAAACATGTACTAGTCGTTAACTGAAGAATATTATTGGAGAATCTTTCAAGTGTATTGTAAATGTTCATAATTTAAATATGTATGTAACTGTTGTATTAAGGCTGGTTTAGTGGAAGAGAAGGCCTTATGGCCTTAACTCTGCCAGCGAAAATAAACCATTCTATTCTATTTTATTCTATTCTAATACCACTGGATTCTAAGGGTGCTATTCATAGACATTTCGCTAGCCCGGGCTACGTGCGTGCTAAACAGGATTCATATCATATCATATCATATCATATCATATCATATCATATCATATCATATCATATCATATCATATCATATCATATCATATCATATCATATCATATATATTTCAATCGGTAATTATGTATGGAATTATAGGATGGGGTAGCTCATTTAAATCCAATTTTAATCCACTTTATTTATTACAGAAGAAAATAATTAAAATATGTCTTCATAAACCTAATGATTTTCCATCTCAAAATTTGTTTCTAGACTTTAATGTACTTAACGTAAGACAAATTTTTTTATATTGTATTAACAAAATTCATACATAAAAATCGAAATAATTTTGAATTGTATTCTCATTGTTATGAAACAAAAGGTATGAATTATTTAAGATTGTTTGAACCAAAATGCAACACTGTTACTACTTAATCATAGTAGTAATTTAGGCCCAAGAACATATAACTGTATATTTAAATATCCTAATCTTGTCATTTCTAATAGTTATAGTATTAAATTTAAAAAGTAATGTATGGATTTTATAAAACTTTAAAAATTGTAATTTTAAATTTATATACTATAATTGCATAGTAGACATAAGACAAATTGTATTGTATAATTATTAATTTCAATTCAGGAATCCGCCCTTGAGCACGCGTAATGCTCTTTCAGGGGCGAACTAAAGTTTTTCTGTATATATTATATTTTATGTTACGATTATTAGCAAAATAATAAATAAATAAATAAATAAATAAATAAATAAATAAATAAATAAATAAATAAATATCGCTAACTCTTGTTTATGAATACGAAAAACGTTAGTTCGCTGATCATCCACCAAAAGCCCGCGCTAAGAATGTCTATGAATACGGCCCTAAGATACTAGGCACAGCAGTAGCTGTTAATGCTCTTCAATTTAGATTTTAAGCTATTGTAGGTAGAATTTATTTCGCCTTGTTATTCTTATTAAAAGCTCATTTCTATACTCAACTTTATTCTCCTATAACTATTAAGGACTATGACTCTTTTTCTGTGCAGGACAGATAACATTTAGTATCTGCAAAAATTAAATTTACATTACTCTGTTCCTGACTACATAACCTTGCACTTCAGTGATTACTGATTACATTACTTACTTACTGGCTTTTAAGGAACCCGGAGGTTCATTGTCGTCATCACATAAGCCCGCCAATGATCCCTATCCTGAGCAAGATTAATCCAGTCTCTACCATCATATCCCACCTCCCTGAAATCCATTTTAATTTTATCTTCCCATCTACGTCTCGGCCTCCCCAAAGGTCTTTTCCCCAAAGGTCTTTTCCCCTCCGGCCTCCCAACCAACACTCTTTAAGCATTTCTGGATCCGCCCATACGTGCTACATACCCTGCCCATCTAAAACGTCTGGATTTAATGTTCCTAATTACGTCAGGTGAAGAATATTAAGCATGCAGTTCTGCGTTGTGTAACTTTCTCCATTCTCCTGTAACTTCATCCCTCTTAGACCCAAATATTTTCCTAAGAACCTTATTCTCAAACACGCTTAAGCTATGTTCCTCTCTCAAAGTGCGAGTCCAAATTTCACAACCATACAGAACAACCGGTAATATAACTGTTTTACAAATTCTAACTTTCAGATTTTTTGACAGCAGACTAGATGACAAAAGCTTCTCAACCGAATAATAACACGCATTTCCCATATTTATTCTGCATTTAATTTCCTCCCGAGTGTCATTTATATTTGCTACTGTTGCTCCAAGATATTTGAATTTTTCCACCCCTTCGGAGGATAAATCTCCAACTTTTATAGTTCAATTTCGTACAATATTCTCGTCACGAGACATAATCATATACTTTGTCTTTTCGGGATTTACTTCCAACCCTATCGCTTTACTTGCTTCAAGAAGAATTTCCGTGTTTTGCCTAATCGTTTGTGGATTTTCTCCTAACATATTCACGTCATCCGCATAGACAAGAAGCTGATGTAACCCGTTCAATTCCAAACCCTCTCTGTTATCCTGAACTTTCTTAAAGGCATATTCTAGAGCGAAGTTAAAAAGTAGAGGTGACAATGCATCTCCCTGCTTTAGCCGGTAGTGAATTGGAAAAGCATCAGATAGAAACTGACCTACACGGACTCTGCTGTAAGTTTCACTAAGACACATTTTAATTAATCGAACTAGTTTCTTTGGAATACCAAATTCAATAAGAATATCATATAAAACTTCTCTCTTATCCGAGTCATATGCCTTTTTGAAATCTATGAATAACTGATGCACTGTACCCTTATACTCCCATTTTTTCCCCATTATCTGTCGAATACAAAAAATCTTATCAATAGTCGATCTATTACGCCTAAAACCACACTGATGATCCCCAATAATTTCATCTACATATGGAGTTAATCTTCTCAAAAGGATATTCGACAAAATTTTATACGACGTCAACAAAAGTGATATTCCTCGAAAGTTACTACAGTTAGTCTTGTACCCCTTCTTAAAAATAGGTACGATTATGGACTCCGTCCATTGTTCTGGTACAATTTCCTTTTCCCAAATTGCAAGTACAAGTTTATAAATTTCGCTAGATAATTACATTGAATGAAAGTTTATACCAGTCATATTGTGAAGTACCTAGCTATATTGTCGTTATTGTGAATCATTGTAAATTACGGCGTTTAGCTGGCGTTCAATTTTGTCGCAACACACAAGACGTGAACCTCATCTACAGATCGAGTCGGACAGAATGCGTGCCTCAGCGACTGAAACTGCCGAATCAGCAGGTCGGCAATTAATGGAACCGCAACAATCGATCACACAGCTTCATACACCAAGAGACGAAGCCTGGCATGTGTGTCATCTGTTTCATTTCTACCTCATCCGGTAGTAATACGTTCAGTAAGTGGCAATATTTTCAACAAAGAAGAACTTCATTGCTAGAAAACTCACTTTGAAAAAAAAATGATAGATTACTGAATCCATTGAATAGTTCTATAATGAGTCCCAGTTTTCTCTCTTTCGAGGTAGATGTACAAAGAAATATATAGAGTGGTTATCGGTCGAGACACAGACCATTTCTATACACTGCAATGTAAAGAAGTTTCTTTTACACTCGCAATGGAATGAGCTACGTGCCCGCTGTGCTACACGTTCCCCCCCCCCCATCTCCCACACTACGCATTCTTCTCTATCCCTATAATCCTTATAACATATCTCTGGTTGTGGTCTGCCGTTCCTCATACATCTATAGGTACACTATTATTACTAGTCACCTATTCCCATCACGGAAACAAACTATGAGACGGCGGAGCCTCTATACAACTATAAGTCGTCTAGAACTAATCACTACTGCCATCTACCAATCTTTAAAGAAACCATGAACATCTACTGCGGTTGACGGTTGCTCTGAGGTCGCGCAAACACATGAGATTCCATATCTTATTAGATGGAGATAATAATGAAAGGGAATTCAGGTGACTGTTGGTGTGTGTAGCGCACCTTCAGTCAGTTTTATCGTACCTTCTGTTTGTCTTATCATCCAACAAATTCAACATAAATAACACTGCCAAGCTCAACAGAATTGGATAATCATGGCTGCGAAGGTATGAAAAATGCAATGAAAATGATATATAGGGATTGTCATTTTAACAACTGTTGCCAATTGTTTGAATAGGTCTATGCATGGAATATTAATTGTTAAAAAAATTTACCGAAGAGTAGATGTGGAAGACATGGAAAAATATATGGAACGCGAGTAAAAGAAATAATAATAATAATAATAATAATAATAATAATAATAATGATAATAATAATAATAACAATAACAATAATAATAATAATTAGGGGTATGATTTCTTGATATTAACGATATACGCGAAATGTGTTAAAAAATTAATTTTATGCAAGTTAAATGCAAATTCCATAATGAAAGTTTAAAATTAAGTGAAATGTATTGCGAATTTTCGCGAAATTGATAGAAATCCACGAAACTACTTCACAATCACTATATTTTCAACAACAACAAACAGGGTTTATCGAGAATACGCACGAAAAATTACCGTACTCTTTCCTCCAAATAAAACATGAAAATTTGTGATGAAAGAGTAATGGAACAGAGAAAAATTCTCTCCGGCGCCGGGATTTAAACCCGGGTTTTCAGCTCTACGTGCTGATGCTTTATCCACTAAGCCACACCGGATACCGGCGTCGGATAGAATTGTCTCAGATTAAGTTCCAACTCTTGGGTTCCCTCTAGTGGCCGCCCTCTACACTACGTCATAGATGTCTATGAACGTAGGACTGAAGTCCACACATGTGCAGAGGTGCACTCGTTATGAGTGACTAGTTGGCCGGGATCCGACGGAATAAGCGCCGTCTTAAATCACGAAGTGATTTACGCATATCATATATATTATTTTAATGTACCGAAGTACATATGATATTTCCATGCAGATATTCTGCGTAAGAGTAATGGAACGGAGAGAATTTTTCTCCGTTCCATTACTCTTTCATCGTATGATGAGAGAATTTTTCTCCGTTCCATTACTCTTTCATCGTATGATGACGCAGAATATCTGCATGGAAATATCATATGTACTTCGGTACATTAAAATAATATATATGAAAATTTTTAAATACTCAAAAGGTCAAAATACAACAGTGTTCGTAAGTGAAGATTAAAAATAATGGAGACTATTTCGTTTATATGACGTCATTCCATTTTCGACCAATGAAGAGTAATGGAATTTTGAATTCCAACCATCACAGTCAGACTTTGCTATAATTTCTGCAGCTAGATTTATCGCTATCAATTTATCGCATGGTCGTTCTTTTGTTTAGTCGTTGTCGCCAACTGTTTCCCCGTAAATTGATGATCATGAATACATTAAGATGCAACTACACGGTTAAACTTTTCTTTCAACTTTAGACCAATGAATGCAAGATTGATATTTAATATTAATTAATATATTTACGCAGTGAAGACCACTTTCAAAACGGCGCACCATATAGACACAAAATCTTTATGCATCTTAATTGAACGTACCTTTTAAACTTGATTCTTTCAATATTCATCCCAGATTGCACGCATACGCGATTGGAATATTGAACTGTGTAGATGCAGTTTTAGTTCCGTTACACACTGTAGCGAGAATGCGTTTGTCGAGCTATAAAAAATGCTTTCGTGTAGCACTCATTGTAAGTAACGGTCGAAACAAGGCACAGCTGACATTGGTCCTGCTTCCACAGGTAGGCCTAACGTAACCTATAAAATTGTAGCCTATAAAATTTGTTTTGAAATTAAACAATTAATAGACGTTCAAATTTATGTAACATCATCGCATATCGAACTCAAAGACCTTGCATAGTAATAATGTCTTTGATCAAACTGCCTTTCGTATGGCGTAATAAAATTCCTGTTTTAATTATGCCTATCTATACAGAGATAACTTCACTGTGTAGCAACACGTCTCGCTGTGAATACATAAGCATTGGTATATAGCTGTCCCCACTGTTACTGTTAAATTAAATTATGATTTCAGCAGATAATGAAAATATATTTGTTATAATAATAAGAAAAAAGTGCAGTACATGTAATTAACATTGTTAAACCTGCATTTCGCTTTTCGCAATTGGCATTACTGAATAATAACATCGAATTTCTTTATTGCAGTAATCGATATTCATCTACGAGTATTTCAACTTCATAATGTCTGAATAGGTTAAGTATTTGTTAATATACAATTATTAGCATTTTGTGATCGAATTTTAGGGATATATTATTTAAATTTTTATTTTATTCACGAAATAGTCCTAATAAATGTCACTCGAGGTCTGAGATTCCCCAGATAAATCCACTCGCTTCGCTCGTGGATTTATCGGCAGATCTCAGACCTCTCGTGACATTACTACAGATAATTATTGCAGTTGTCTGAACACTATTTATTGATAAAATAAATAAAATAATATAAAACTGGTTAGAAACCATACATGTTTCGGGGGCCATGCTCCTCTTTAAGAGTCCTCTTTAAGATATGACACGCGGTAGAACATCTACACCGTAGTCGTGGTACAACCACTGAAGATGGGGGAGCATAGCCCCCGAAACATGTATGGTTTTTAACCAGTTTTATTATTTTATTTATTTTATCAATAAATAGTGTTCAGACAACTGTAATAATTATCTCCATTATTTTTAATGAAATTTTTTGTTATAAAATGTTTTTGAACATTTCTACATATTAGATCGTTCAGCATTACATGAGTGTGACATCTGTCAAAGATGTCGCATAATTTCAAGGACTACTTCCAGGGAACAGAGTAAGCAGACAACAGTCTCTTTCTAGCAACAACTGCCTTCTTGAGATCAGGAAGACAATGCCGTCACTCCTTCACAATTGAATGAAATTGAATTATGAATTTTTTAATTAACGATGCAAACAATTTTCTGTTAGTTTCAAAGGGATAATTTCAATGATGAAAAAAAATGTTATTTTATTATTTTTAAATTTCTTTAGAGTGCAAAATATACGCGAAATTGGTTTCTTTCACAAAATAGAATATACACCGAAATTAAACCATTTCAATCACGGAAATCAGCGTCAAATAAGCACCATAAAATCACACCCATAATAATAATAATAATAATAATAATAATAATAATAGTTACTTACAATTGGCATTTAAGGAACCCGCAGGTTCATTGCCACCCTCACATAAGCCCGCCATTGGTCCCTATCCCGTGCAAGATTAAACCAATCTCTATCATCATATCCAACCTCCCTTAAATTCATTTTAATATTCTCCCATCTACGTCTCGGCCTCCCCAAAGGTCTTTTTCCCCCCAGCCTCCCAACTAACACTCTTTATGCATTTTTGGATTCGTCCATACGTGCTACATGCCCTGCCCACCTCAAACGTCTGCATTTAATGTTCCTGATTATGTCAGGTGAAGAATACAATGCGTACAGTTCTGTGTTGTGTAACTTTCTCCATTCTCCTGTAACTTCATCCCTCTTAGCCCCAAATATTTTCCTAAGCACCTTATTCTCAAATACCCTTAACCTATGTTCCTCTCTCAAAGTAAGAGTCCAAGTTTCACAACCATACAGAACAACCGGTAATATAACTGTTTTATAAATTCTAACTTCCAGATTTTTTGACAGCAGACTGGATGACGAAAGTTTCTCAACCGAATAATAACACGGATTTCCGATATTTATTTTGCGTTTAATTTCTTCCCGAGCGTCATTTATATTTGTTACTGTTGCTCCATGATATCTGAATTTTTCCACCTCTTCGAAGGATAAATCTTCAATTTTTATAGTTCCATTTCGTACAATATTCTGATCACGAGACATAATCATATGCTTTGTCTTTTCGGAATTTACTTCCAAACCCATTTATTTACTTGCTTCAAGTAAAATTTCCATGTTTACCCCTAATCGTTTGTGGATTTTCCCTTAATATATTCACGTCATCCGCACAGACAAGCAACTTATGTAACCCGGTCAATTCGAAACCCTATGTTTTATCCTGGACTTTCCTAATGGTATACTCTAGAGCAAAGTTAAAAAGTAAAGGTGATATTGCATCTCCTCGCTTTAGCCCACAGTGAATTGTAAACTCATCTGACAGAAATTGACCTATACGGACTCTGCTGTACGTTTCACCAAGACACATTTTAATTAATCGAACTAGTTTCTTGGGAATACCAAATTCAACAAGAATATCATATAAAACTTCTATCTTAACCGAGTCATATGCCTTTTTGAAATCTATGAATAACTAATGTACTGTACCCTTATACTCCCATTTTTTCTCCAATATCAATAATAATAATAATAATAATAATAATAATAATAATAATAATAATAATAATAATAATAATAATAATAGATTGTACAGGTTTGTTTTACTTGAAAAGACATGAAGCAATAAAAACAAGCTCGGATATATTGAGCACAGATTTAGTGTCTGGAACGCAACACGTACTTCGCACGGTTCAAGCATGTCGATTCTATCCCTCTCCCGTTACCTTCGCAGCTCTCGTCGTTTCGTAGCCGCGTTATTGGAAAGCTTCGCCTCGCCTCGCCGCCGTCTGTAGCGGAGGAACACTTAGCAGTAAGTCAGCGCGGCCCATAACGAGGCAGTGAATCTGGATGCAGTCCGTATTAGCCCGCTCCATTAAGTCCGACCCATAATTACACGGAGAGACCGCGAACACTACAGTCTGCACCTCACGCACTGCCACACCTGTTTGATTTTATGTTTTGTTCCACTCAGTTTGTTTACTGATGATGAGTTGACTGTATTTCACTTCATTCTTTCTTTACTATTGCCTTGGTTTAATCACAGTCAATTATATGCAGTCACGAAGCTCAATACGTACTAAATATGCATCCATAGATAGTTGCTAACCACTAGGATCGCTAATAACGCCTCATTACAGACAATGCGAAATTGTACGGGCACAGTCAGTTGTTCCTAGCACCCTCACAACTCAAGCTTCGTGACTATATATACTAGACTGATGTTTAATCCGTGTTTCCTTAGCATCGTCTTTTTCACTCCCTTCTATTACTTTCCTGCTAATCTGTACATTCCTTTATATTTTCCTCTTCCATACACCTTCTTTATTATTCTTTCTTGACATTATTTATGTCCATTTTACTCTTGCATCTACTATCATTGTAATTGTCCTTTTGCTTCCATCTCTTTTCTGTTATTCCTTTTCCTGTGCTTCCTTTCCTTCTTATCGTAGTTCTTACTCCTTTACTTACATTTGCGTCTTTCTCTATTTAATTTCTACAAAATGTTTACGAACTCTCTTCTATTTTCAATATACAGAGTGCTAAAAAAAAGTATCCAATATTTTAGGAGGTGATAGTATGCATCAAAACAAGAAAATAATGTCTAATAAACATGGTTCCTATGACACACTTTTTTTCTGAGATCTGAACATCTGTTCATAGGAAGTGCTCAATGTGACGTCCATTCATGGCAATGCATTTCTCTGCCCTATAATACAGCAGACTACCAGATAATCATACCATAGTTGACACCCCTGGCATGGAATACTGGCTGGTTGCGGATATGAGCGTGGTTCAGCAGAGATTGTGTTGTGAATTTTCGTAATCAGCATGTGAAGGCTGATGAAAATCCCCATGCAGTTGAAGAAAAAAGCATCAGCACCGATTCTCAATCAACGTATGGGCAGGCGTTCTTGGCGATAGATTAAGGACCATACGTGGTACCACAGAGATTAACTGGGGCTCGTTATCTAATTAATGTATTGCCTGCCTTGCTGGAATATGTGCCATGTCAGCAATGGCTACAGATGTGGTTCATGCATGACGGCACACCAGCACATTTTTTCTGCAATGAGCGTGAACACCTGACGCTAACATTTAAGGACCGCTGGATTGATTGGGGAGGCCCCACACCTTGGCCTGCTCGTTCCTCAAATCTAAATCCCTTAGGCCCAGTTTCTCCAAACTTCGTTAAAATAACGCTAACATAATGTTAACTAACCTGTTGTTAAAATCAAACATCCTGTTAGTGTAATAGTGTTTAACTCACCATTTGAAGTACTTAGGTTAGGTAACATGATGTTAAGAGCAATGTAACAGGAATCAACGAGGTAGTGATTGTATGAAAGTTTACTGAATGTGCCTCTAGTTGTGACGTAGTCAGTTCTTTTAGAGGAAAATTAAATTTTTACATTATGAAAGTATTAGGGATTAACATAGGCCTAGTCATAAAGGAAATAGAGAAAAAGGAACGTGTAAGGAGCAGTAATTTTACCTCATATGAGAAACACAATTATTTTAGTAGATCTAGCAATTAATTATATAAGAATGTAATAACTGAAGACAAACGTAATGATGGAACTTCCGTAAGAAAAAAGAAACAAGCATGGGCTTCTTTAACCCAAGATTTCAATCGACATTTGGATGCGAAAACGAGAACTTCGAAACAAATCAATATTATGAAATTATTGAGAGAAATGCTAAGAAGGATCATACACAAGATACAGTGGAACGTCTGAAAACTGGCGGTGATACTTTCACTCTCAAAGTTGGTGATATAGCTGCGAAGATCCTTTTAATTATCCAGGTTCAAGTAGAACCAATAGAAAATGAAGATGATTGTGATGCTGAATACAATGGCAAGCGTTAACATTATTTATATCTTAGATACCTAACATATTTTCACACGTCATTAGTCATATATTACATGTGAATGTTAAATCAATGAAGTAAAGAAATATCTATTTGGAAATCTGCAATTTTATTATATCTGAGTATTAATACGAAATAACAATTACACAAATTCTTACGTTAATAAGCACACATCTTCTCTTTAATGCGGATGCAATGTTAATATCAATATCAATCATTATAATATTTATGAACATGTTTCTAAAATAATTAAAAAATGCTGAATTGGTCATTAGAGCTAATTTTTTTCATTGAAAATATATACCGATATAATAATGCAGCTTGTAAGATATGATTCCTGGCAGCCATGATTCACGCTGTAACGTTAAGGATTTAACTGCAGGAATATGCTGTGTTAATTTAACAGTGGATATAAAACGATGTTAGCAGTAACAACAGTTGATGAAACATCTCTTCCGTTAAGTTTACTATTAAACTGCCTTAACAACATGTTAAGCATTTAACAATGGTTGGTGAAACTGGGCCTTAGACTTTTGGTTATCAAGAACAACCAGGTAAATTTCAAAGAGTGCATGATTCCTCACGTCGAAGGGCAGAGGAAGGATTGCCGTGAATGGACGTCACATTGAGCACCTCCTATGAACAAGTGTTCAGATCTCAGAAAGTATGAGATGTAGGACCCATGTTTATTAGTCATTTTTTATTGTTTTGATACATACTAGCACCTCCTAAAATATTGGATACTGTTCGCTGAACACCCTGTATATGGCTTTTCTATAGTAGCCTACGTGACACCTCCAACTTGAATTTTTCTAAGTTCTCCGATGCGGGAACCTGTGACATATTAAGCTAGGTAATCTTAGGTTAGTTTACAGGTTTTACCATAAGTTTAAGGATACTCCTCCATAGGTGATGTTTCACTCTGTCTTTATGTTTATGTGAAACCTCCTAATGTTTATACAGTAACATTAGTACTGATACAAACGTCTGTATTTAAATGGAAGCCTTCAGACACAGCCACAACCACAGAATAGTCGCGCTGCAAACGCTCTGAGTGGTTGGCTACGCCGCTGGTGTCAGCCACTAAAATTGACGCTTCACGTCGCGATACATAGAATTAAATTATAGGTTTCACATTCAGGCCACTATTTTAGTGGCGCGTCTGTGGCGCTGCTAAAAGACGACTGTTGGGCCACCAATTGAATTCCAAAACAGCACAAGTCCAAATTTTGATGCTATATGAGTTATGGGTATCACTGGAATCGTCTTGTCATAAGCTTTCATATCACATTCAGGACAGCACAAAAATTCTCATTTTCAAACATGTTTCTCGAAAGATGATAATCAAAACATCACAAAGGCATGAATAAATGTTGTTCTGACTCTCAACGCAGATTCTTGTAGTGAGCGCGGCTGATTTCCAGAACAACAGAAGTATACATACCTCCACCCGTTCTCGCTGATCGGAGCTGCTTCCGCATCAGCTGTTACTTCGGATTCCCGCGAAAAATGTTTCTTTTTGGATCATTTTATTAAACATTACGTTGCCCCGAGTGTGAAAAAGCTGTATACTTTCGCTGATGGATGTACAGCTCAAAACTGAAACAACACTGTTGTCAAATAGGTCACTTAGTGGAAAGTGGACGTTTTCAATATACATGATACAAGTTTTTTTAGTGGATTATTTTACGACGCTGTATCAACATCTCAGGTTATTTAGCGTCTGAATGGAATGAAGATGATAATGCAGGTGAAATGAGTCCGGGGTCCAGCACCGACAGTCACTCAGCATTTGCTCATATTGGGTTGAGGGAAAACGCCGGAAAAACCTCAACCAGGTAACTTGCCCCGACCGGGATTCGAACCCGAGCCACCTGGTTTCACGGTCAGACGCGCTAATCGTTACTCCACAGGTGTGGACTTAGACATGTTTATCTTACAAAAGGTCACTCCTATCTACTCTGCGATAGGGATTTTGCTCGAATAGAGTTAAAGAAAATGTAGCAGGATACTGTATACACTCCTCAGCAATAGATGGATATAATGGAGAAGAGTGCAAATAATATAAACATTGTTCACGTCGATCAATCGATGATTATGGATTACGAAACCTTCTTTGAAAAAGTGAAAGAACTTGTGCCAGTGTAGAAACATGAAGAAAAGTGGAAAGTAACATCATACAAGCACAATCTACTATATACAGTCGCGAAGCTCAATATGTAGTAAAAATGCAAACATGGGTAGTTGCCCACCACTAGGATCGCTACTATCGCCTCATCATCAGGTGACAAAATATGTTACACTTTCGTTGTCGTGTTCTTTTGGAAAAATTAGCACCTTCCTTCCATTATTGAAATTTTAAATGGATAAAGTTCATTTATTATTTTAATGAAGTATATTAAATTCCACCATAAACTCGAAGATACCTGCAAGTAATAGGTTAATATTATTTTTGTTTGTGCAAAACGAACTGAAATTTACTATAATCGCTTCACTCATTCAAGACTATAGCGATAATGAACTATGAAACCAATAAATATTAATTTGCATTTCCCTTTACAACAATAATATAATAACAATAATAATGGAAATATGAATTAATGGGAGTAACTTACGTGTACCGGTACTTGTAGTAGTTAACAAAGTGGGATGAGGTTAAGCAATAATAATCACACCAGAATTGGAAATAAAACGTGATCAATAAATTTTATTGTAACAGACTTACTTTTTCTACGTCTCTAGTAAAGTAACAAATAAAAATAACAACAAAATTAACAGCTATAATTAAAAACATATCCTTTGAAAAAAAAGTAGGCCTAAGTTTTCTGAAAATGTGCAATTATTCAAGGAATCAGCTGATACAGACGTAGAATTAGTGCAAAGCTTTTGTTTCTCAGCTGCAGGTAATAAATAACAGAACAGGTTTATTTAAAACATCAAATAAAGTTGGAACTGCATTCCAGATTATTTTTTTTTGTTTTCATTCATAAATTGTGTGTTTTCGAAATGAAGAGAGCAAAACTTTATATTATTATAAAGATATGCTTCATTCTTTGCCATTAGATCTTCCCTCCTGCTGTTTATTAACCACTTTTTGCATCTATAAGTAAAATAAGAAATAGATGTTAGGATTTTTCTTCACGAGCATCAATGTGGAAAACGCAACGACCTAGCACTCGATGAAAATGCGACTCAGTCCACTCTAAATCCAAAGTCGACCGTGGACAGTCTATTGTTTCTAGTTGCTAACCGCTTGGAGCGCTATATCGCGAGATTTGCAAAAAAACACCTCAAGCTTCGCGACTGTATATAGTAGACTGTGATACAAAATTATTCAGTATCGCAATAATGATCTGACTGTTTGCACATCGTCTAGTGGACTAGTGACACAGACTTCTCAATTCAAACAAAATCGTGTTTCTGATTTGACAGTTTTGAAGAAAGCATATAACAGTGAAATTGCTAGTTCTAAATCTGTCAAAGCAAGATACATTTTGAAGTATATATATTTTCCATTGTTGCACTGCATCGGCCATATTTTGAGCGTCTACTTCATTATGAAAACTCAAGACAATGATACTGCTGACTCAGAAAGTGAAACCTGGGACTCAGAGTGAACATTTTCAGTGCCTTGCATCTTCTGAAATCTTTGTAAATACGATTTAACAAGAATTGAAGTGTTGTCATTTATTTTTAATGCAATTAAACAAAAATTAACATTTCATATTTTAAAAGACTTCCAGTGATTTTCAAAACAGCACAAAAACACGATTTTTAACATTTTTTATACACTGTACTGAACTTATTCATAGATTTTATGTAATGCTTTGCAGCCCACAAAGTCATAATATCTATACAGAGAGAAAAAAATCAAAGTAATATTTTTATTAGGTTTAAAGTTATACAAAAAGACTGTTTATCTGAAAAGTTTGGTAAGTGGACTTGCGCTTTTTTTTTTAATTCATGGCTTCAATTCCTTACACCGCACAGTGGTCTAGAATGCAAATTTAGCGCGACATATTAATAACTTTTCAGCTACCTAACAGATTTTTATGAAATTTTACACAGTAGGTACAGGTAGCATATATGTTTTGTATGCAAGCTCTCGTTACGTTGGTATAAGGGGAACTACCCCTTATAGGGGGCGCAATTAGACGAAATTAGTAACTTTTCTCCTATTTAACATATTTTTATGAAATTTTACACAGTAGTTACAGGTGGCATATATGTTTTGTATACAAGCTCTCGTTACGTTGGTATAAGGGGAACTACCCCTTATATGGGGGCGCAATTAGACAAGATTAGTAACTTTTCTCCTATTTAACAGATGTGTATGAAATTTTACAAAGCAGTTACAAATAGCATATATTTTTTGCATACAAGCTCTGATTATGTTGGTATAAGGGGAACTACCCCTTATAGGGGCGCAATTAAACAAAATTAGTAACTTTTCTCCTATTTAACAGATTTTTATGAAATTTTACACAGTAGTTACAGGTAGCATATATGTTTTGTATGCAAGTTCTCGTTACGTTGGTATAAGGGGAACTACCCTTTTTAGGGGGGCGCAATTAGACAAGATTAGTGACTTTTCTTCTATTTAACAGATTTTTATGAAATTTTACACAGTAGTTACAGGTAGCATATATGTTTTGTATACAAACTCTCGTTACGTTGGTATAAGGGGAACTACCCCTTATACGGGGCGCAATTAGACAAAATTATTAACTTTCCTTCTATTTAACAGATTTTTATGAAATTTTACACAGTAGTTACAGGTAGCATATATGTTTTGTATACAAGCTCTCGTTACCTTGGTATAAGGGGAACTATCCCTTATAGGGGGGGGGCGCAATTAGACAAGATTAGTAACTTTTCTTCTATTTAACAGATTTTTATGAAATTTTACACAGTAGTTACAGGTAGCATATATGTTTTGTATACAAGCTCTCGTTACGTTGGTATAAGGGAAACTACCCCTTATAGGGGGGCGCAATTAGACAAGATTAGTAACTTTTCTCCAATTTAACAGATTTTTATGAAATTATACAAAGCAGTTACAAATAGCATATATTTTTTGCATTCAAGCTCTGATTACGTTAGTATAAGGGGAACTACCCCTTATAGGGGCGCAATTAGACAAAATTAGTAACTTTTCTCCTATTTAACAGATTTTTATGAAATTTTACACAGTAGTTGCAGGTAGCATATGTTTTGTATACAAGCTGTCATTACGTTGGTCTAAGTGTAACTACCCCTTATAGGGGGGGCGCAATTAGACAAAATTAGTAACTTTTGTCCTATCTAACAGATTTTTATGACATTTTATACCATAGTTACACTTGGTACATTTGTTTTGTGTACAAACTCTGTTTACGTTGGTATAAGCAGAAGTGCCCCTTACAGGGGGATGCATTTAGACAAAATTTGTAACCTTTCTTCTGTCTCAGCAGATTTTTATAAAACTTTATACAGTAGTTATAGGTAGCATATATGTTTTGTATACAAGCTCTAATTCTCTGGATTGTCTTTGTTTCGAACTCATACTTGCTGTAATGGAAACGTTTTCTTGGGCAGCCACTACTTGCTCCAGGGGTAAGTTTTCTATAAATTTTCATTATTATTACGATGGGAACCTAATTTGATAAGTAGCTCACTAAGCCAATGTCCATTCTGTTAAAAAAAAACGCACATTCCTTATCCTCTTGCTCTCCAAAGATAAATTATCTTATGGGGGGAATGTAACATTTTAAGTACTTTGGGCACTCGGGAAGATTATTTGATACATAATTAGCATGCTGTCATCTTGAATTCCTTGAATTGTTCTGCGGAAGCAGATTCGGTTCACAGATATTGAAATAACTGCAGCCGAGAAAAATTACACTATTGCACCTCGAAAAAATAGTGCTCATAAATTATTACTTCCTCAAATCTGTCCACCTTAAGACTAGATTTAAAATATAGTTAAATACTGGAGGAAGTGAAAAAAAGTCAATTTTGGACGAAACAAAGGTTTTTTTTTTCCTCTACCTTAGCAAAGTCTGCACTCAATGGTTAAATTTATATTTTGTCCCGTGTCCATTCATGCTAATTTTACACACTATAATAACATTAAATGTAACAAAAACAAATAGTGTTAGATACCCAAAGAACTACTTGACATGTTGATACCAAATATGAAAGGACTCGACCACTTACAACAGAGTTACAGCACAAAGAAAACGGCAGACTCGCGGCGCTTGCTGAGTCAGAATGCTGGGTGGCGAAATGTGGCATGTTACCGGCTTCTTACCTCGCTCTGCAGCCACCTCCGCTGGTTATGATTATCAATTCAGTGTTACTCAGTTATATAGGAAAAATAATTTAAGGGTTTAATTTCATTTTTTACATGTCATTTTTCTCCATTTGTCCTCCTAAATATGGATTTTAGACCACTGTGTACCGCCACGAAAGTATACAGCCTACTGAGCCACGGTGTCTTTCTTTCGAATTTCATTAGTAATTCCTGCTAGAAGCTCTTGAAATGATTTACTAAATATGCGAAAATACGGGGAAAAAAACTTTTTTTCGTCCTGATGTAAATCATCAAACAAAGTAGGCTTATGAAATAGTCCTCGATCCTGTATTTCCAAAACCAATCGATGCACCCAGACTCTTCTTCTATTTTTATGTCTATTCTTTCTCATTATGAGCAAAGTTTCCAAAAGTATAGGCTTACCTATCTCCTTTTATGTACATTTTCACTAGAAGAGTGAAAAATTCTCTACAAAATTTTAGTGTATTAAGCAGCGCCACTAACGCGCCACAAAGTGGCCTCGTCTCAGTATTAGGAACTAACATTAATAATATTAGTAACACTTACGTTAAAACAACAGCAGTCCAAGTAACAATAATAGTATTAGTAATCTGTTATTATAATAATATATTTGCATTAGTAACAATACTTTAGAGGCAATAATATTGAATGCTGTAGAAGTCCAATTATCCGGACTAATTGAGGATCGGCATGCTGGGGATATGCAAAAATCCGGATAAATCTGTCATATATGCAAATCATATAGAAACATGTTACTCTATTGTGAAAGTGCAGTTTCTTCCTTCCTTTAAGTTTATATAGCCTACCAGGCCCTTCTCAAAATCTCGGTTTTCACAAAATTTCAATAATCGTCGATCATGTAACAACAATCCTTCACATTTAGGCTTTGTGAAATGCAACTCCACAACACAACACCAGCAGTAACTGAACTCTGAATCGTAGCCCACATTGTTCTGACAGAAAGTACGGTAATATTTGCATTAGTAACAATACTTTAGTGGCAATAACATTAGAATACCGCAGAAGTCCAATTATCCGGACTAATTGAGGATTTGCATGATGGGGATATGCAAAAATCCGAATAATTGTGTCACATATAAAAATCAGTCTAGCAGCATTTCACTGTATTGTGAAATTGCAGTTTCTTCCTTCCCTTAAGTTTATACCAGGCCCTTCTCAAAATCTGAGTTTTCACAAAATTTCAATAATCGGCGATCATGTAACAACAGTTCTTCACATTTAGGCCATGGATAAATATATATTTTTTAAATTTATTTATTTGATGGTGTCAATAAAGACACATGTCATTACAAGTTCCAGGTCACGTGGACCCTTGCCTTAACCAGAATGGATAAATATATAACGGGATGCGAAACTGCGGTCAGCATCATCTGACGGCAGGGGGCTCAAATAAGATGATCAGCGCCCTACGTCGTAGGTGGTTAACATTAGAACTACGTGTTGGATTCATTACCCAGAGTTCTCTGTTTATCCGTTCGTTCGAGAAGTTGCTCGAGAAGACATGATAGCAGCCAGAAACTTGCTAAAAGTGGACATAAAGTGATACTACGTGTGTGTATAAGCAGTGTATGTTAAACAGTGATGATTATGGACGTTATAAAAATAGTGTTGTTGAATGTATTGTAAAGTAATAGTAGTATAAGAAATTGAACTATCTAAGTAGTTTTTTCAGACTTTTTCATTACGCTGTACACTAAATACCCAAAAGAATACAATCCCAATTATATAACCTATTGCTTTATTTTCTGTCTCTGTCTGGTTATATTTTAATTGGGCAGTGTAAAATAGATCGTCCCTTTTATCTTCCTATGGGCTCCGGTAAGAATGTTCAGTGAACGATGCTCTGAGGAATAAAAATTTTAATGCTTTATTTTAAATTGGGTTAGTGTGAGAATAGTGACGAGGGAAGGAGGGAGGGAGGGAGGGATCATTTACTATGTAGTTTAACATTTTAGTCACCAAGTACGCTGCTAAATGCATGGATTAATTAGTTTCTATTTTCGCTACTTGGTGCGCTGCTATATGTAATAAGTTCTCCACCGCCCAACAGGTAGCAGCAAGATAAATTTCTACATTTGCGCCTCTAGCATGTGTTACGGGAAACTCAGTAAGTTTCGCATCCTATTATATATTTATCCATGTTTAGGCTTTGTGAATTGCAACTGCACAACACAGCACCAGCAGTAACTGAACTGTAAATCGTAACCCACACTATTCTGACAGAAAGTACGGTAGCAGAGAAAAGCGCCAACGTCATTGCTCTGCGCCTAGCAACCGCACGAAACAACAGGAAGAGAGTGAATACGTTCACCAACATATTGCGCAGTGTTTTGACCTAATGAAAAGTATTTTCTGTCAATGAATAAACAATTTCTATATTTCCTGAAAATGATCCGGATATTTGAAGTTCGGGTAATTGAGTTCTACTGTAGTAATAGTAAAAGCAGTGGTGGGAGTTGCGGTAATAATAATAATAATAATAATATTAGAACTAGAAACGGGGAACAGAAATGACATTAGATCATGTAAAGAGAGCAAGAAAGTGCTTTACAAAGTAGAAATATACGAGTAGATGTTAATAAATATTAATTTCACAACTTTTGGAAGATTGAGTTTAACAGAATAGTCATTTGTAACGACCTTAAAACGTAGTATACCATTCCAACTCACTTTTCCATCTGAAGGCGAAGAAAGAAAGGTAAACTTCGAAATATTGTGAATTTCTTATTCACTACAGCAATGTAAAAAGTCTAATCTATACTTCTTCTTCATAACATTTGAGTCAGTAGTATATCTAATAATGCTGCTATTACTGGTAGCTGTAGAATTTGTGGTAGTAGGGAAGTGTAATAAAGAAATAATTAATTAAGTCAACTAAATAATTAAATAACTAAATAAATGAATAAATATCTAACAAGTAGGCCTAAATAAATAAATGAATAAATAAAATAAGAAATATATTAACAAGCAATTGAAAATTAAATAAAAATTTAAATAAATATATAAAATAACAAATATAATAAATCAATCAATAAACGAACAAAATAATCAAACAACAAATAACTTTTACACATTTATTCGGAGGACCGCTACTTATACGTCTTACTTTCAGGACTGAGCCTCTATACTTGGAACAGTTTTACTCTCTGACCCGAATCAAATTGTTTTCCTCTGCTGAACTTTTAAAATGAAACCAAGAAATCGAGAGGCCAAAATTCTTTAAGCAACGACATCTGACCCCAACTGCAGTAACGTAGGGCAAACAAAGGGCTGAGCTGTAGAGTTAATT
This sequence comes from Periplaneta americana, assembly GCF_040183065.1. NCBI lineage: Eukaryota > Metazoa > Arthropoda > Insecta > Blattodea > Blattidae > Periplaneta > Periplaneta americana. Next base: position 71,689,751 of record NC_091127.1, on the reverse strand, counting down.
ACGTTTTTAAATATTTATATACAATCAACGTCCCTTTCCGTAAACAAGAAAATTAATTAAAGATGTAAAGGAAATTAAACGCGGGCAAAACTTTCGCATATGCCGACAACAGCCAGTCATATTTCTGCAAGAAACTCTGATATCTTATTGACTTATTTCATATATACCTACCCTTCTCTACAGAAAGGAATTTTCTTTCCTGACTAAAGAGTTACATTTAATAAATTTGGATTATAAAAATGAACCGCAAGTAATGTCATGAATTTCTTTGAGATATTTGAAACGAAAAGTTTAATAAAATTCTGCTCGTTTTTGCTTCCATTTCGACATAAAAATTGTTTTATATGAAACGTTTCATAGCGTGTTCTGGGAAACCCATTGATTGATTTCCCAATCTGCTCATCAATTTAAGGGAACAGTGTATTATGATGATAATAAGTTATTGAAAGAATTTAAGTTTTGTCATTTAAATATGCAGAAATTTGATATGAGCAAATGTAACTGCACAAGTACACGGGTTACGATTTGGTGCCCTTATATTGGGCCCTTATTTCGACGAAGATGCCGCACAAAATCCAAAAAAAGTAAACTAGGTACTCTACTGAGACTTCATTATTAAACCTTGGATTTTCTGAACCGACGCATGCGACGTGCGAGAAGCGAGGCCCGTCTCGCACAAATCCGAACTACACGAGAAATAGTGAATGGTTTTTATGGTTGCGAGATGCCCGCAATTATAGAATCCACTTGCTATCTCCCGTGTAGTCCGGATTTGTGCGAGGTGGGCCTCGCATCTCGCACGTCGCATGCGTCGATTCAGAAAAAATCAAGGTTTTATTCCATTCGTGCGGAATTTGCGCAATTTTTCTCGTACCAGGAACTATCTCCTCAAACGACAATGGATGCAGCAAGATGGAGCTGCAACCCACACCACTGGGCAGTCACATATTCTTCTGCAACGACACTTTGGATATCGCCTAATTTCTCGTGCGACTTCATTCCCCTAATCTTCCTGCTCCCCGGATTTCACGTCCCAGATACCTACATATGGGCCATGTTGAAAGAATCAGTTTTGAAGACAGATGACCAACCTACAAATATTTCCGGATTAAGCGAGAAGATAACGTCATTTTTTGTGTCCTTACAGCAACCTTTGTCCACCAACATGTTCAATAATCTTCCGAGACGTTATGAACAACGTGTGACACGTAATTGTACACATAGGCCTACTTTACCTACCAACGCAATTAAATAACATTTCAGTGTCGTTTATTTTGCCGCTTATTGTACGAGTTACACCATCTTGGAAAGTGTAAAACTTATGACTTTAACTTATTCGGAATATAGTTAAGAAAAGAATTTTATCTCTTATTATCATTAAGCACTCTTAATTCTCTTGAGTTCCTATCATCAGACTTTTCTTTTGATAATCACGTATTTTCATATAAAACCCCTTGATTCCATTACGTTTATCAGAAGTATATTTTTATTCTGGACTTGATATATATCTAGGCCTATATATAGCAGAATACGTGACAAAACATTTCGTTGCGTGAATTATAAAATGCTACTATGACCCATGACCTCGTCCCTAGAAATAAGTCTTAAAAGAAAGCAAAGGCAGTATATCAATATTTGAAGCCCGGACGTGGGGCGTAGATGGAGCGTGTTTACATGAACCTCATCAGACAGAGTTGCATTTTATGAGCCCCTGGGTTTTATGTCCGAACTTACGACTTCACTGACGCCCTCCACCTTAACCCTCGTACCTGGAAATCGTTATTACGTCCGCGCGTGACAAATCGCCTAGAAAGGGACTGTAATTGATTCTAAGTTGAAGCTAGATTATTACTACTGCAGTCCATCAGTTACCTAAGTTGTAAAGTTCCAATATGTCTGTCTAAAAATATGGAGAACTTATAGCTCAGATCGCTTCAGGCTTCTCTGGGATTCAAGTCATATTTCATGATATAGGGCCATTCAAAAGTAATAGATCCATTTTAAACGGAAATAAATAGAATATTTGCGTAGATATCATTATGTGTTTTTCACCAGGAGATAGAACATTTTTTTCATGTCATATGTATTTTGTTTTAGAAGTATTTAGTTCCTACGTAGGTCTATAGCAATGGAAAATAATGATTTAACTTCCCTCTAGTTTCACCAAATGAAGAAATATTACACTTAAGCGAAAAAGTGAATTGCCACAAGGTGTGTATCTGGGACACGCAAAACAATCATGAGAAACTAATGGTAGACGTAGTCACCAGAGGTAAGAAGTTCGTACCGAAACTGTTAAGTTATGTGAGCTTGGACTATATATCCATCGAATGAACAGTAGTAATGCAGCTCTCGCTGTCAACAAACCAGAAAAACAAACATACACAGTCGGATGGTAACCAAACTTGTCTTTGTACATTATAATAAGAAACAAAATAGACAAACAATATTGTATAAAAAAAAGACATTTGGCAATTGGAACTTTGTAACTTTCAATATAAAATTATTTACCATTCCATATTATTATAAGAATAACAAACAAAATACATAATTATAATTATAATTATATATGTGTATTTAGCCTTGTTACAATTCACAATAATAATAGTACTATTCTTAGACATAATAATAATAATAATAATAATAATAATATTATTATTATTATTATTATTATTATTATTATTATTATTATTATTATTATGTACATTTTCTGTTTATGAAAAGCTTTACTCTTCAATGTTCTGTAGAAGAAATATTTTGTACCCTGAAAATGTTCCTTCCTCGTCACAAGATTTACCTGGAGAAAATATGAACTATGATACATTATCCCTTACTGTATCAGCAAGTCAACAAACATAGGTTCATGAATCATACATTGTATTCCTGATATGGATATGGAAAACTTTTCATTTTTGCTTGAATGAATATTGGAAATTATATATATATATATATATATATATCTGTGTGTGTGTGTGTGTGAACAGTGAATATTTTTCAACACTTCCCGGGAAAATTAATTCTATATTTCTGAAATGCAACAGAATGATTGCTCCAGGTAATTTTGGAAGGAATGTTGAAACGTACCAACATTATACAGAGGTCGAAAAAGACTCTCTACTAAAACAGATTTTGAAGTAGAATGTTTCTCTTTATTGATGTATTTTTCATGCAAAGAAAGTTATTCCATATATATACCGATATATAATTTCTTAGTAGTGCCCCTGAACTAATATTCATTTTGTAGATTATATTTTTTCCACGTTACATAATTTCCAGTATCATTCTTCTCATTACCTTGAAGTAATGCATTGAACTTTGTTTGATTGGAAGATTTAAATTCTGCAATGTTAAAGACCACTCACTGAAATGCACAACTTCACTGCGAACATTAGCACGTAATGAAACTGCTTCTCTACTGCGCATATTTCTGTAATGTAGCCTACTAGTTACGAATTTCATCCATCCACACTGTCTTGCGGATATACTTTTTGAGTTGTTTATGTGAACAGAGTGTAGTATACACAGAAGGCAGCTAGTGTAATACATCCGGCGTAATTTATATGCGCGGCTGCACTCAAACCTGAAAGCTATGTTTTGGTAGAAACTTCCTAGCCCTAGTTATCACCAAAGGAAATTTTTTTCTACGCTATTTGTAAATGAAAGGGGTATGGACTTTTCCTCCTTGGAGACACGATAGTACCTGGGTTTATTTATTTTTATGTGTTAAAAACTAGTTATTCATACAGCCAGACTATGATTCTGTTCACTTCTTTTTCAACCATTTTCATCGTTAAGTCCCTAAATTTCGTAATGTAATTCTCTCAAATAGCTAGGCTGGATGCGTCTGTATCTATTGCAGAGCCCTACACCTTTGTCCACCTTGATCTCCAGACCTAAAACCGTTCAATTTCCTTTTGTGTGAGGCTACGATAGAAGACATAGTCTATGCGCCACTTGTACCCGCAGATCTCTATGAGCTGAAGAAGAGAATCTACACTGTAGCGGGTGTAATGCTTATATACATGCTTTACATCACTGTCCACCTCGATCTCCGGACCTTTTCTGAGTCATCGTCTATACGCCATCTCGATCCGATATTCTGCATGAGCTAAAGAGGAGAATCTACCGTAGCAGATGTAATGATTATTTACGCTTTTGAAGCTAAGAAGTCTATGAAATTGGGTCATCTTTTATCAAGTTCAAACAGTAAATCTTTTTTAATTAGGCAGCCACGCTTCTAACCAACTACTAGTAATTACTATGAGCCGACCCTCATAAGTATTTACTAGTTTTATGATTTTTCGAGGTTCAAGGGTTATGAAACGATCGATTACAATGTATCTTGCATGTGAATACTTCTTAGCCCCTCTGCCCCAACTCCACTCTCACTTTCTCGCTGGTGGACCCTGTTAAACCGAGTAACTCGTGGGAAGGTTGTGGTAAACCAAATCCTTCGGCGTCTCCGGTCGGTGAACTAACGAGAGAGGGAGGGTTATGGTAAACTACCAGAATGGTGGTAGCTGCCTAATATAAGCGTCTCTAATGGCTGAAAAACGGTAATACCATCTACAATCCATGCCTTAGTAACTGGGGTAAAGACCCTAACGGCTAATGGTGGACGGGTCGACTCTATCTGCGGGGGATAATACACAGAAAGGCAGGCTGTGAGGACTAAAAACAGCAGCCCTATCGGGCAACTTACTCCTCGATGCGCTGGTACCGCACCAGGAGGAAACTCTTAAGTCTCACAAAAGCCTAGGAAAGAAGGAAGGGAAATGTCAGCTCGGAACAGACTTCAGTTTATAAATCCTAAATGGTTATGGTGATCATCTTTTCTGTGTCTCAATGGCGGTTCTTGTACAAAGTGTGGAGTGTAGGTCTACTACTATACTATAGAGAATGTTAGATAAATAAGTGCAAACATTGTGTGAGCAATAAATGTAATTTGTTTCCCGCATAGATAGTCGAGTGAAAATAGCGGCTCCGTTCAAACGTTTTGGTGAAGGTAACATTAGTGACATAGAATTTTAGTAAGTCAATATTTTATTGTATTAGAGTAATTTATTTCTTCTAATCTTTATATATACTTTCTTCTGTTTTTATTACCTCCCTACCATTTGTTTCTTTGTTTGCCAACATTTCAAACCAAAAATTCATTACGGTACTATAAAACATGCTTTATGATCGTCATTTGCTTATCGCATAGGCAGTCAACTGGAAATGGCGGCTACGTTCAAACGTTTTGGTGAAGCCAACATTAGTGAAATAGCATTTTATTAAGTTAATATTTTATTGTATTAGAGTACTTTATTTCAATTAATCTTTATATACTTTTTTCTAATCGTGTAATAGTCAATTAAATCTCACTCGAGTTTTGATTTTCTCTAGATAAATCAAAACCTCTCGTGAGATTATTCTTGAGAAAACCAAATGGTGATGACTATGAAGTGTATACTGTGAAAGGCAGGTATAATTGTCAGCAAGAAGTGATATAAAAGTAATAGCCTACTTTAGGGAATATCAAAGAAATTTCAAGCCCTTTGTAGATCAAGAATTTAAATATGCTCGAGATGTAAGAAAAGCCAATTATAGAACCTGTCAGAAAAAAGATAATTACTGTGCATTTATTTAATTATCAAAATTGTGTTTTGAATATCTGTGAATTTATCTCTTTTATTTAATAAATTAATTAATTTATTTATTAATTTACGAACTACAGTAATTAAATTAATTAATTATTCATCGATCCACTATTTAATAATTATTTCATTTATTTATATTGTAATGCGTAACAATGACTTTTAATCCCCGTGGTGGACCAATTTGACTGGAGTTTGTCATATTTTTCTCTCAGTCACAAATGCAAACGAAGGATTGGAAATTCACATAATACTCGTATGATTCGTCACCGCCTCTGCTACCAATATCATAAACATTAATCAAAATATAAAATCAATTACATGAACATAAACCATCTACAACACATGGAGATAGAGACAGGAACTCAACACTAATAACAACAGACTATAGGTAGGCCTATAACCACAGATTCTAAACACGCAATATGGCCACAGATGTTTTTTTTATTTTGTTATTTTAGTAGGTTACATTACGACGCTGTATCAACATCTTAGGTTATTTAGCGTCTGAATGAGATGAAGGTGATAATGCCGGTGAAATGAGTCTGGGGTCCAACACCGAAAGTTATCCAGTATTTGCTCATATTGGATTGAGGGAAAACCCCGGAAAAATCTCAACTAGATAACTTTCCCCGACTGGGAACCAAACTCGGACCACTGGTTTCGCAGCCAGACGCGCTAACCGTTATTCCACAGGTATGGACCCACAGTTGTTAAAGCGTGTAAAAATAAACTTAATAAAAATAATATTGAATGACAGCGTTGACCTCCGGTAAAAATTAATTTAATGATGTCTTTTGGTACACCTGCCTGATTATTTTATTGTTGATTAAGAGTAGGCTATGTACTTTTATGAAATAATGTGTCAACCAAGTATTGAGCTGATGTAGAAGTTCGTAGCGTTTTTTCCAAAGTTTATTAAACACATCAGATACACATAAGAGAGAAGTTAATTTTCAACAATATATTCTCCTTCACTATTTACAACAGTCTGCCAATGCTGGAGTAGTTTTCCGATTCCATGCCTGTAGAAATCGCGTGGTTTTGAGTTAAAGAAGTCGTCAAGCCATGTTCGTAGCGCTTTTTCATCGAGAAATCTGAGGGCGCAAGATCAGGTGAATAAGATGGGTGAGGAATGACGTCCCAATCCAACTCCTGGATAGTGTTTTGTGTCAGGTTAGCCGAATGCGGACTAGCGTCATCGTGGTGTAGCATCACTTCACGCAATCTTGTTGGTCGTTTTTCTTGGATTGCGTGTGCAAGACATCTCAGTTGGTGGCAATAAATGTCGGCAATAATAGTTACACCAGGAGAAGCAATTCGCAGTTTCATCAGATTCATAACATTATCTTTTGTGGACGCGCGCTTTTCTTTGTACGGGGAGTTGCTTTTTTGTTCGGGCTCAACCATTCCTTTATTTTCCCTATGTTAGCATAACTACACCATTTCTCGTCACCAGTAACGATATTGGATAGGAAAGTTCGATATTACTCACGAGCCAATCAATGACGGGCATGCAAAGATGTATATATGGCCACCCGTTGATTTTTGTGGTTTTGGCTTAGAGCGTGCTGTACACATAAACTGATTTTTTTACCTTGCCGACTGAATGCAAATGTCGCACGATGATGGAATAGTCACAGTTCAACTCATTTGACACTTCTGAGGTACACTGACGTGGATCATTGTGGATTAATGTGTTTAAACAGTCTTCATCAAACCCCGAAAGTCTTCCTAAACTTCCAGTGTCACTAATGTCAAAACGACCCTCCTTAAATTGAGAAACTCATACTCTTGCAGTGCTCTCTCCGATGCAAATGCAAATGTTTTTGGCCGCCTCTATTGAATTCAAAAAGAAGAATATGTCGGATATGTTCCACTTCCTCCACTTGACAATTCATATTCTAACGTCCACGGCTCCACTCACAATCTGCAAAAATGAAAACTTCAATATATAAACTCAAGCACAACAATTGAACTTCGAAGAAAGAATGGCAATCTATAAATAAACCCATAGCAATCGGAGTACCAACACCCGAAACAAAAACGCTACGCACCAACCTCAGTTTGCCGGCGACAGCCGAGCAGGTAACATCGTGTGTCGTACGTAGTCCGTGCGTGAGTGTTACATTGTGCGTTTGTTTCGAAACCTTGTGGTGAATCATGAATAGTGCAGTTAAAAGGGAAAATACTTTAAAAGCAATATTTAATAAAGAGGAAACGCGTCCGACAGCATTTGACATACATAGATGGATAGAAGAAGGGTTACGTATCAAAGATACGGAAATACAAGCGATTCAGTTAGTAGGGAAACAAAATGCAGCGTATATTAAACTTACAAATAAAATTAGTTACGAACATTACCTACAACAACATACTGGATCATCATCCGTTAAACTTATGAATGGAGATAATGTAACAGTCAACATAACCCCTGCAGACGAAGAAGTCGTTATGGTACGAGTGCTCAACATACCACCGGAAGTGTCCAATGAAAGAGTACGAAACGTGCTACAGAACTATGGGAAAGTGCAACATATAGAAAATGAAAAGTGGTCATCAAAATTTCGATATAATGTCTATACCGGTATACGCATTACACACATGGTACTAAACAAGGTCATACCTTCGTCGATTGTCATAGCCGGTCACGAAGCCTATGTAACTTACCCTGGGCAGGAACTTACGTGTTTTTCTTGTGGAAGTACAGCTCATATACGGTAAGCGTGTCCTAATAGGAATATAAAAGCGCCTGTGACGGTACAATCTCGAACACGTCTTACACTGAGTGACTTGATCCCTTCCCCTAGTGTTTCTACAGCAGCGACAACTACTACTATGACTAGTGTTTCATCTGAAAATGGGACTGATAGTTTATTCGAAAAACAACCATCTACTGGTACTTCTGATACAAAATTAGTGCAAGAGAGTAATTCATTGCAAAAGAAATCAATAACGCAAAAGAGTAGTGCAGTGGCTGATAAGACGGTGACTATGACGATAGAACAGGGTGACTCGGAAACAGATTCAGCAGATGACGTATCCGAGATTCTTCACGTGCAACCAGTGAAAAAGTATAAAGCAATGGAATCTTCTGACACTGGTGAGTGTTCTGCCAATGGGCAGAAGAATCCTGTCGACGTTGTTGTTCCGGTTATTACAGGTGATTCAAAGGATCCTGAAGAAACTCTGCGAGCAACAGCATCAGTTCCAGAGGATTGGAACGAAGCAATGCAACAAGAAGAGCAAGATCTTGGATCGACAAACAAGTCCTCGTCACAAGAGATTGGTGTAAAGAAATTGGCTAAAAGCCGTAATTCTCCAAAGCATCGTTCGCACCCTTACAAAGGAGAAGGCAGTAAACTAGGATTTCCACTATTACGTCCAGTTGACTAGATCTTTGACCGACGATTACTCGTCGTGCATTGTGCAACATGTTGTTGAAGTTTGTTCTGCTATTGGCTAACGTGATGACCATCACTGTAAGTATTGCCACTGTGAATTTCAATAATAACTCCTCGCCCACAAAACTTTATGCATTGAAACGTTTTTTAGTAGAGCATGATGTTGATATTCTTTTCCTTCAAGAGGTATCCACTGCAGATTTTTCGTCCTTATATAATTATACATCATATGTGAATCTAGGTACTTCTCGGTTGGGCACAGCTCTCATTACCAGAGCTGAAATTAATTTACAGTCAGTTGTACAACTTCCCTCTGGTAGAGGTATTTGTGGACGTTTCAATGGTTATGGTTTTGTCAATATTTATGCTCCTTCAGGTAGCAATAAACGGCAAGAGAGGAATGAATTTTTTCAAACGGATGTTCCTTATCTCATGCGTTCCCTGAATGATGCTTATGTGTTTGGAGGGGATTTTAACTGTGTACTCCGTCCGCAAGATTGTACGGGAGAGTACCGATCTAGCAATACACTGCAGCGTTTGGTGACAGGACTACAAATGAGTGACGCCTGGTTAATGAAGCATAATGATGTTGGTTATACGTATGTGTCTAGTAATTCTGCTGCTAGATTAGATCGTTTTTATGTCCATCGGTCAATAGCTCCAAACATTCGACGAATTAAGATCACTCCTGTAGCCTTTTCTGATCACTCAGCGGTCATAATGCATATTGAAATGAATATGTCGTTTTTGATATTTGGACGTCCCTATTGGAAAATGAACACAAAGTGTCTTCAAAGCCCACAAGTAATGGAAGAACTACAGCAGTTGTGGACTGAATGGTCGAAGAAGAAATCCGAATATCATGATGTAGTAAATTGGTGGGAATATTTTATTAAATCCCAATTAAAGAATTATTTTAAAAGACAAACTTATCTTCAATATCATGCCGATGAACATAATCTTAATTTCTATCATCAATGCCTGCTCGACTTGCATCATAGTTCCATATCACACTCAGAACGACGCACTCAACTCAACAAATATAAAGCTAAAATTTTGGGAATTTTTAGACAGCGAATGGAGAGCTTAAAAATTCGAAGCGGACTAATCCATCCCATAACAGACGAAAGAATCAACCTCTTCCATCTTATACGGACGCATAAAAGAAAACGCTCTACCATGATCAGGAAAATTCAAGACAATACAGGCCAACACTATACTACACAACATGACATAAGTAACGCTTTTCTGTTGCATTTTAGCAATATTTTTCAAGAAAAATCCCACAATTCAACTTCTCTACGATATTTTGATTCAGTCAGATCGCTACTGTATCGGAAGAAGAAAACCTATTGCTTGAACAGCCGGTCACTAAAGAAGAAGTTTACACAGCGCTTTGTCAAGGTAAGCGCTCAAGAACACCCGGAATTGATGGAATCCCACTAGAATTTTATGTAACCTGCTGGGAAATAATTAAGAAGGACTTAACAACAGTGATAAATGCAATTCTACATCGGAAGAAACTCTGTGCATCGCAACAGAAAGGTATTATTGTTCTTATTAAGAAAAAAATCAATGCGGTCACCGTGCACGATTACAGGCCTATTACATTGCTCACATATGACTATAAAATTATAGCTAGAATATTAGCCAACCGCATAAAACCGCTTCTAAGTAAGCTCCTACATCCAGCACAGTACTGTGGCTCGTCTGAGCGTACTATCTTTGATGTGGTGTGTTCCCTGAGAGATTGTGTTGCTACTTCGCTTGAAGATAAAATCAAGAGATTATTGTGTTCCATCGATTTTGAACGTGCATTCGACAACGTGAATCATAATTTCATGCTCCAGTGTCTAGCATGGTACGGTTTCAGTGACACTTTTATCTCCTATATCAAATGTCTTTATAGTGGAATTAATAGTCAGATTCAAATCAATGGTTTTCGTTCACCAACGATCAATATCACTAAATCTATTAGACAAGGTTGTCCACTTTCTAGTTATTGTTTACTTTAGTACTTAATCCACTTATATGTAAACTGCATAATTCTATTACTGGTATTTCCCTCAGGGAGCAGAAGTTAGCGGTAGTTGCGTATGCGGATGACGTCAGTGTTTTGCTTTCAAATGAAAAGGATGTTGAACAACTTAAAACAATTTTGAATGAATTCAGTAACATTTCAGGGCTACGTATCAACGAGCAAAAATCCAAGATTCTTCCGATTGGACAGTGGCAAGTGCTTCCGCAGATACCCCCACTGCAAACAGTGAAGACCATCAAAATTCTTGGGATTGTATTTTCTGCTTCTATAGGAGAGATGATACATCTCAATTGGAAGGGAATTGCTCAAAAGGTTAAAGTAACAGCGCAAGATTTATATTTTCGTGATTTGTGTTTATATCAACGAAGTTGGGCTGTACATACGTATATACTGTCCAAGTGCTGGTATTTAGCCCAAGTGTTGCCATTAACAAATGCTTATGCACGACAAATTAATTGTGCAATATCGTGGTATATTTGGAGAGGTTGTGTGTTTCGGGTGCCTATGTCAACATTAACCTGCAGTCCATCACAAGGTGGCATTGGATTAATACATGTCATAGACAAATGTCTTGCGTTATTCCTTAGCAGAGGGAGAAGGATTCAGCTTTCTAATGCTTGTTACTCAGCGGCATGGCTCCAACATTGGTCACTTAAGTCGGACCTTCGAAATCCACCTGATCTTCATGTAATTCCAAGGTCGTTACAATATCTTCAAGTTTATTTGCTGGAATGGTGTTACATAGACTCACTAGGTGCAGATCCGAATACGAGACTTGTTCAGGTAGTGTACCAGAATCTTAGAAGGTCTCCTCCACTACAAATGCGTATACAACGAATCGCCCCTACCAATGTGAATTATGATCGACTCTGGCGTAACATCAGCTCCCCTGCTTTGTCCTTTGATGTCCGCTCCACCTGGTTTAAGGCAGTACATGATGTGGTGGCCACACGCACTCGCCTTTTCTCCATCAGGTTGAGTCCAACGGAAGTTTGCCCCTCGTGTCAACAACAGGACACTATTCTGCACCGCATCTCAACATGTTCTTCAGTTACTGACATTTTTGAAGCTGCTACGAGTTATGTACGGAAACTAGGTCTAATCAATTGTTCACCCGAGAAGTTCCTTCGCCCCGATTTTCAAATTTCACCCCGTCCTAGACTAAACGCCATCTTGTGGGTTTTAGGTAATACAATTTATTATGTGTTGCAAAATCATGGAACTTTAGACAAGGCTGTATATTTGGATTTTCTCAAACGGACACGGTGGAAGACGCGGCAGCACAGTCAACACAAGATTATGTTTGGCAGTTTCATTGACACTGTAGATCAGTGATATTGTAACAATAAGAACGGTTCAAAGATCACAGGGAAAGTGTTAAAGTTATACATTAATTTACGTTTATAGTTGTATTCATTCATATTTTATGTATAGTGTGAGAATGGCGTAAAAAAAAAAAACTAATAGATCAATACCGAATCCGAACATTCAATGTTTTTTATAGCTTTCAGATGTTGACGGAACTATTTCTAAGACAATATTATCATAATTTATTCCGTTATTATCAAGACTGCAGTGAGCCATTTCATATGCCATTAGAATATTAATTGCGTTTAATCTGATTTAAGTAATATTTATTAAGTACATTTTATGGACTTTTATTTACATTCAAATTTTCTTGTTTCATTCGGAAAATAGTTCTAATAAATATTTCTGGAGCATCTAAGTTTGTTGATAAATTCTCTCGGCATATGAATGAATGAATGAATGAATTAATTAATTAACCAAAAACAAATAAATACACAAATAAACAAACAACTAAATAGACAAAAAAAATAAATTTAGCGAGTGACTGAGTGAATTAATGAATGTAAGAACAGATAAATATCTGACTAAATAGATAAAATAATAATGAGTAAAATAAACATTTTTTTTCATTTAGAACTTTCTACAATGCTGTAGTTTTCCTCAACCGTACTCACAAACCATAATATATGATTGTCCATTTAATTATTTTCTTTCACTGTTCTTTATCCAACACATATTCATCTTGTAATCCTTCCAGTCCTATACACCGCATCACAACTTCCATCCATTTTTCTGTTATCTTCCTTTCCTATTCCTTCCTTCTGGTTTACATCTCATCACTTTCTTCGATATTCTTCCATTTAGCATTCTCATTACATGCCCATACCATTGTAATCGTTTTCTACCTATAATTTCTACTACATACTTTTCTACATTCATTATGCATCTCATTACTGTATTTATTATCTTTTCATTCCTTGACTTTCTAGCTGATCTTTGAAAGTCCATCTCTTAATTTTCCTTCTTGTACCCTATTCATTGTCCAAGTCTCCGCTTCGTACAGCATTATACAAAGGGAAATCAGTAAGTTTCCGGAGTTATCTGAATATAGGCAACACACAGGACATAGAAAACTGAAAAGTTATCTAGGAACAGAGAAACGCCTGAAATCTATACTAAATGCATCAGCTGAAAGGCAAAGAAGAAGACTAGCCGTAAGGCATAACAGAGAGATTCCAGGAAAATACGGAATAAGACCTTGATATGTTTGCACAAAATCACATATAGAAGCTCAGTTCTTAAGGGCAATCTGACGCTGTTTGATAGAGTGACTCAACAGGCATGGAAGCAATGACCTTGAGTGACACGCACATGTACATTTAACGATACAATAAATACAGGTGTAATTGAGAAATATATTGATTACACTTGTACTCTCCACTATAATAATAAAACATAAATAATAAATAAATTTCTAGATAAATTATTGTGAGTAATTTAAGATCGCCTCGTGTTATAACGTATTAAAATGTTAAAATGATGAATTAATTGAGTTTAATTAAAATCATAGAGAAGTAAAGAAAATGGTCATTTTTGAGCACTAAAGACAACATGAAACGTTGATCGTATATAAAAAAAACTCATTACAGATTTTCATAGGGAACCTACACTATGCCCTATCGAAGAAAGCAGTATAAGAATTAATAAATTCAATGGCTGCATATTAATATAGCCTATTTCAGTTCTCATTAGCCAGACAACTGGAGGAAGGAAATCCAATCAAAGTGAGTTGACAGAGATACTGCTGTCGTCCGATTTGAAGAGCGCCTCGCCTAGCATAATGCAGCCAAGTGAGGCAGTTTGTCTTACGCGTAATACCTCGGTAAATCTTGCTGGCGTCTCAGAGAGTTCAGGACTCCTAACTTCGTAAACTGTAATTAGGCCCAAGGGGACGATAAAATCCCGGATTTCCGACACAGACACTTGGCCGATACACAAGCAGTTGCCGCCAATACAGAAGTAATCCATTCAAGTTATTTCCTAACACTTATCAGATGGCTTTAATAGGAGGCACGTCAATCAGGTCTTAGGAAAGGAAGTTATTCCTTTTACAGTGCATGTAACATTTTAATTCATGGACCCTTTTGCAAGAATGCATGTAGAAATAGATGTTACGAAAAATATATTGATTCTCTCAATTGGTCCGATAAATTTTCGAAATATTTAGTTCCTTAATTATGTTACCAATGATATTACCTATCTGTTTCTACCTATTTTTTTTATGAATTATTACACAAGTAACTAGTCAGTTTGTGTCAGAAACAAATTTACATTTTCTTAAATAATAATTTTATTATGCTACGGTCTACCGCTGTGGGGTAACGGTTAGCATGCCTGACCGTGTACGAGCGGGCTCGGGTTCAAATTCATACTGTAATGAGTAAAATTAATTACATTTTAATTACGAAATGTGTAGATATGGCTTTGTCCACAAACGATTAGGGAAAACACGGAAATTTTATTTGAAGCAAGTAAAGCGATCGGTTTGGAAGTAAATTCCGAAAAGACAAAGTATATGATTATGTCTCGTGACCACAATATTGTACGAAATGGAAATATAAAAATTGGAGATTTATCCTTCGAAGGGGTGGAAAAATTCAAATATCTTGGAGCAACAGTAACAAATATAAATGACACTCGGGAGGAAATTAAACGCAGAATAAATACGGAAAATGCGTGTTATTATTCGGTTGAGAAGCTTTTATCATCTAGTCTGCTGTCAAAAAATCTGAAAGTTAGATTTTATAAAACAGCTTATATTACCGGTTGTTCTGTATGGTTGTGAAACTTGGACTTTCATTCTGAGAGAGGAACATAGGTTAAGGGTGTTTGAGAATAAGGTGCTTAGGAAAATATTTGGGGCTAAGCGGGATGAAGTTACAGGAGAATGGAGAAAGTTACACAACGCAGAACTGCAGGCATTGTATTCTTCACCCGACATAATTAGGAACATTAAATCCAGACGTTTCAGATGGGTAGGGCATGTAGCACGTATGGGCGAATCCAGAAATGCATATAGAGTGTCAGTTGGGAGACCGGAGGGAAAAAGACCTTTAGGGAGGCCGAGACGTAGATGGGAGGATAATACTAAAATGGATTTGAGGGAGGTGGGATATGATGATAGGGACTGGATTAATCTTGCACAGGATAGGGACCGATGGAGGGCTTATGTGAGGGCGGCAATGAACCTTCGGGTTCCTTGAAAGCCATTTGTAAGTAAGTAAGTAAGTAAGTAGATATGGCTTTGGCAATTATGTTCACATTCTATATTATATTAGGTAACTATTAATAATATGTTAAGCTTGAATTTTTATTGTTTCTGAAACAACTTCTGTTTTGTAGTATAAGCCCTTTAACTAAACATCATAGATATGTTAATAATAAGTAATCAGTAATAAATAAATAAAATGAATTAACATCGCTTATGCTATCAAATAATTTATTTTCTGAAAGCGAGTATATGGCAGAAAGTAGAAAGAGAAATCTATGTTACTCATGACGTGTACACCCTTGTACCCTTGTTCGATAAAAGAAGAAAATGTTGCTCTGGCAAGTAGCTCGGGCTGCAAGCATTCCTTAGTGTAATTAATAAAGTGCAATTGATATTCAAGAACCTTGTGTTCATACTCTCACCAAATGTAAGATGATGAAAGAAATGTTTCCTTCCAGCAGATCAAGTTCTGCTGGTTTTTTCCCTCAACTGGAAGGAACATCAAAAGGAGAAGAATGAAAGCCCATAATGAGGAGAAAAGGCTTCACTATGACGATCACCCAGGATTAGCAGAAGGGAGAGAACGTGCAGGGGTTTCAAAAATGTTAACTAGTTCTCTGTGTAGAAAGGGGAACTCACAAAATTGGTAGGACAGCCAAAGATACAATTTATTCACAAGAAATTTCGAAAGATACGCCATCACATTTGTCACTCCAATACCGGCTAGTTGCGCAACACCTGTCACACCTATTTTTAAATTGGTTATTTTACGACGCTTTATCAACTGCTTTGGTTATCTAGCGCCTGAGTGATAATGCCGTCGAGATGAGTCTACGGTCGAGCGCCGAAAGTTACCCAGCATTTGCTCTTATTGGGTTGAGGGAAAACTCCGGGAAAAGCCTCATCCAGGTACTTGTCCCAACCAGGATTTGAAACTCGACCCGCTCGTTCCACGGCCAGGCTTGCTAACCATTACTCCACAGCGGTGGACAACACGCCTATTAAATATTAATAAATTAACATAATACAGTAATCTCAAAGATTTACTTGTAAATTTAAGGGGTTAACAAACTTTTGGGGGAAAGGAACTGGCCTAGTTGCCTCATAAGTGGTGGCCTCTTGGTATCACTTGCGAGGTTCAAACTGTCTTTGGACAGTTGACTAAACAACAACAAACATCTTCGAAAGTCAAACAAATTGCTTTTTAATTTTTCGTGTAGTAATTTAATAATAAACTTCTAGCTTTATATCGTGAAATAAACTTTAAGGTACCTCTGAAATTGACAAAATAATTCACTAAAATATCCTCCCATTTAAATACAGCAATCTCTAATTTTTCGCTTATTTTCTCAAATACACTCTCGATGGTAAAAAAAATTCATTTTTATAATAATTTAATATGAACTTTCAGCTTTATATCTGTGAAATAAATTTTCAGATATCTGTAAATTTGACCAAGATACGCATAAAAATGTTTTCTCATGCAAACACGATACCAGCCAGCAAGCTATAAGTTTATTGTTCATTTTCTCTAAAGTCTAATTTTCAAAACTGTTTAAATCATACCTTGTATTTTTTTAAATAACTGCATGAAATTTTGTGCGGTCCTCTTTATTAGTAAGATTAACTAACTGTAGCTTAATCTTTTATCGTATATTTAACAGAAATTTAGAAACAAAATAAATATTGAATGACAAATTTCTTAAAAATTTAAATATATGAAGTAAAATATTTGTTCACCTTGCAGTGCAAATATTTTAATCATAAGAGCTAAAGTTTGTTAATATGAATGTTACCTTAGAGGCAAAAAGTAATTACTTAAATTACTAGTAATTTTTTCAAGAGCAATTTGGTATAAATCGTAAAATGAAAATTTTTGGAAATTAAAAATTCCAGAAACTTATCAAGTAAACAAATTCTTTTCTGTCAAAATAAAGAACAATTCTTAGATATTAAGCAAGTACAGTAGTGGCAAAAAAAACCGGACCGACCCTTGTAGCTGATTTCAGAGCCTTGTTCACTCCAGAGCACGATAGACTGGTAACAGAGGCTTTCGGGTTCGAATCCTGCCTGGAAAGGAAACTTTGCTTTGTTCCTTATTCAAATTTATTTCCAATACTTTTCGATTGCAGCGATATTTTACTACTTCATTAACTGATTATTCCCAGAACATGAATTTTACCAGCAATCAAAGGTATTGGGAATGAATTTGAATAAGGAACAAAAAAAAGTTTCCTTCCCAGGGAGGATCCGATACACAAAAGTCTTAGTTACCAGTCTATCGTGCTCTGGAGTGAACAAGGCTCTGAAATCAGCTACAAGGATCGATGCGGTTTTTTTTGCCACTACAGTACATTTCCAAGAAAAGGGGCTTAAGAATATTATGAAGGAATAAAATTAAAATACTAAAAATGGGTAATGTTGGAAGGTGCATGTAACGCCTTATATCTTTTAATTCGAATCTCGTTTGCACGACTTGACCTCATATGGAATATAGAATGCGAACAAAAGACTGGATTGTTCTTCTTGAACATGAGACAGCTTAGAACTTCAGCTGTTGAAGTATATGATGAGAATTGACGAAGGGATAATGGTAACTATTGAATTATACACTTTTGTGCCTATTTGCATATTAGTTAGCATATATTATACAGGGTGTTTGCTAGGTGGTGTTACAAACTTTCAGGGATGATAGCGAAGGGCACATGCATCAATTTGAGATAAGGAACCCTTGTCCGGAAATGACTGAGTCGAAAGTTATAAGCAAAAATAGTCGTGTGGAATGTGCCCCCCTATCTTTAAAATTTGGAACAGTCGTGGAAAGATGGTATGGGCCGGATGTCTCCTACGTGGGTACCTGCCCCGATGCAATCTGTGAGCTTGTCTACTGTTCCCGTTGGCTCACCCGTATTCGAAAATCAGGTCTGCTTATTCCGCTCTCGTGTACTCCTCCATTCCACTAGGACTGATCGACTGGACACTGCAACTTGTACACATACACTGCTTGCTACAGACGTGCATATCAGGACCGACCATGTCCGTCACACATTATGCTATCTGCATTGCTTTAGTGTAGTTTCCTGTTCCCACCCCTCAGACAGCGCATTGAATGGAATACTGTAAGTAAACAGTGTAAACAACGTAAGATGAATACAGTTTGTGTAAGCTGTACAGATAAATACACATAAATAAGTTGTACAGAGGAATAAAATTATTTCATTTCCACAGAACTATTTTTGCTTGTAACTTTCGACTCGGTCATTTCCGGACCAGGGTTTCTTATCTCAAATTGATACATGAGCCCTTCGCCATCATCGCTGAAAATTTGTAACACCACCTCGGAAACACCCTGTATAATGTGTTTTGTTTGTGTTATTTTCATATTAAACTGTGTGCTCTTTTAGAGAGTGGTTGGATATAATCATAGGTGAGGGGAGTGAAACCTACAAAGTAGGACTTGTTTTTATACAGTACGTACAGTCAAAAGACCCGTGCATTGGATTTAAGAGAAAATTATGTTAGTGTAGTACATCTGTATGTATAATATTGCTGAATCAATGTATCTACCTAAATAATTCGAATCACTTTTCAATTTTGTACATAACATTAGCTAATTCGACAAATATGAATGGATTCACAAATATTTACAGCTGTTAGTACTAAAAGCGACAACATTCATCTTGGACGACCATTGTAACTAGAAATATAGTCTGTTACATTCCATTCAGTTTTGTTGATACGCTCTTGTTGACGTATATTACAGAGCCTGCAAGCACGCCACGTACCGGATACGACTGATGATGCTCCCGCGATACATGCCGCATACCTTCTGGTAATAAAACATCGCCCGCGAAGCGTGAGGCGTTAATTTCAGCAATAAAACACATCTGGATCGCGCTTCTTAGGAAAATCGGCGTGTGGTTAAGTCACGTGTGCTTGTCTTAGACAATGCTCTTAGTCATTCTAATACAACAAACAAGTTACTAAATTGCTGACAATCAGTTCTTGAATATTTTTATGCCGAGAGAACTTGCGCTACAACAGCGATTATATTTTATGTGAGATGATTTTGTAAAAACCGAGTTGTTGCGACAAATATGAAATGTAATTAATTGTTTTTGAATCGGCCATTGCTAAAAGGTACTAAAGTCACTTTTTCCTATATTCAGGTATAACCGTGGAAAACTGTTCTACTTGCTTAATAATTGATGCGTTCTCTAGAACAAGAACTTAACTAAAAAATTTTGATTTTGAGGCAGAGAGTATAAAACATTTTAGATCTGTAACAGCCCTGCGCAGAAGGACGTTGAAATAAAAAAAAAACATATGGTTTATTTAACGACGCCCGCAACTGCCGAGGTTGTTATCAGTAGGGAGCGGATTTTTATGTGCTAAAAATTTAAATATATTTATTTTTGATGTGCTAAAAAGTACGAAAATATTTGCTAAAAATAAAAACAATATTTTATTTTTAAATATGATAAAAATACTTTACTTAGCTTGGAAAAAAAATGTTACTAGGTACTCACCAACCACACTTGAGTGCTAGTAGTTGGCCGAGAATTGCAGTGAACAACAAAGGTCATCTCCAAATTCTCCATCAGAAATGCATGCCGATTATCTCTGAACAACGACTTGTACTGTGAAAATGATCTTTCCACATCACAGGACGTCAGACGTGCATATTTAAAGAGAGGAATGTCACAAACACAAACACCATCAATTTCACCTACAGGCACACCCTCCAATACTTGAGCAACTTTACACCTTTTTTTATATCCACTGTTTTTCCCAAACACATTCTGGAATTTGTCCCTTAGTACTTATATTTCTGAACCTGGTAGCGAGAGTAGTGTAATTTCCACGGCACGCATCTCCCTGTTTCAGACAACAGGTTTTTGGATGTATCGAGTTTTTTTATGGTGTCACACAAAAAGCTTAGATTTGCTAATATGAAAACCAAATCGTTTTTAAACAACCATCTTTCAGTATATATTGAAGGATATCGATTGACGAAGCCCGATAACAGGGAATCACAGCAAGATATATTGCCTTACATGATAGACATGAGTGAGAGGCGAGAGATTTGTTTAAATTAAATGATGTTCATGCCCGACCTCTTATTTGTTGTGTTTCACTAACAAAGAGTGGAATGAAATCATCTTCAGCAACAATAAACATTCCTAATTGTGTGTTGCAAGATCTCTCCTTCTTGTCCATGTTAATTTATTCTCTAATAATAACATTGATTTATGCTGCCTAGCAGTTCTCAAAACTTGAGGCGATACTATTACGAAAATGGATCACGGATACACCACACAACGCTTAGAAACACGAAGCAACCAAGAATTCTTAAAAAAGATAACGTACTTCTGAGTGATATAATTGGTTTAGATTTAAAATATTTAAATTGTCTTGTAAAAAAAAATATTTAAGTAAAAAAACTCCAAATTTATGTGTTTGTAATAGATTTTCTGAAAATATGTATTTACATTTTTCTTGTGAAAATATGTGTTTTTATGAGAAATAAAATTCGGGTTTTAAACTTGAAACTTCATGGTCGGAATTTTTAACTTTGTTAATTGTGTTTTATCACATGCAAAAAGAATATTTAATTACATAGGAATCCGCTCCTTAGTTATCAGCGTCACCGGTGTGCCGGAATTTTGTCCCACAGGAGTTCTTTTACATGCCACTAAATCTAGTCACATGAGCCTGTGAAATTTACGGACACTTAAAGCCCTCGACCTGGACCGGGATCAAACCCGCAACCTCAGGCACAGAAGGCCAGGGCTATACCAACTGCGCCACTCAGAGGGAAGTTTTGTGTACCCCTGGACGAGGTGGTGAGGATTTGAGAAGGGACGAGGGTGCCAGTCCCTTCCATTGATATTCGAGAGGCTTGTCACCTCGCCTTGGTGTCGGCAGGGGTGGCTGGAGAGCAGTCAAGTACGCCTGTGTAATTCACCCCGAGGCATGAAGACCTTTTATGCAATATTGTGGTATTAAGTCCTCGTAGCCTTCATCTTATACGGCGAGAGAGGTCGACTAGTAAACGAGATGTCAGTTTTAAGAGTGCATGTTAGCTGCTATTTAGAACCGTCACCGAAAGATCTCTGAGAAAAAGACATGTCGGGAATGTGAATAGACGTCGCTTTGTAAAAGTGATTTATGATATGATATGATATGATATGATATGATATGATATGATATGATATGATATGATATGATATGATATGATATGCATGCATGTATTTATTTACGCTGCAAGTGGGCAAGCACCCGGTGGCAGTGGTATACACAATATAAACAATACACAATAAAATTAGAGTACACAATGCAATTATACAATACACAGTACAATAAGAATATACAGTACAATTTAACACAATAATACAATTAATAATAAAACATAAAATAACCTAATTTTTTTAATATAACCTATATATGTATAGATCCTACATAAGTTTCAATGTCAAACTCTCATCTCACTCATTGTAGTGGCACTATGATCCATTTCACTGACACTTTACTACACATTTCACTGACACACTATAACACATTTCAACTGACACTATAGAACACATTTCATTGACGCTATAAATTATCACTGATCGGAACTATTCACTGCACTGTAAAACCATAACTTCACTGACTCACCTCGCTTCACTGATACAACAGTTCAAATAAGACATATAATTACACCCTTATGCATACTTATAAACAGAACTACATTTAAGCTAAACATTTCTAGTCTAAGGCCCTCTTACACGCTATTTTTTAAATAATTTACAATTCAAACCAAGGGAGTAACTCGTCAGGCTAAATAAATACATGTCACCTTAAAAAAAATAAATGTTAAATGTCACCTTAATTTTAATTTGGACTTTATACACAACTTTTTAAGTTATTCTTGAATCTTCTTATGGAAGGACAGCCCTCAAAGACCGCTGCAAGTAGGTCATTCCAATCATTTATAATTCTATTTAAAAAATGAGAATTTACCTACATCACTAAGAATTTACCTACATCCGTATATATGATATGATATGATATGATATGATATGATATGATATGATATGATATGATATGATATGATATGATATGATATGATATGATATGATATGATATGATATGATATATATTTGATGTCAACATTTATATCCATGTAATGTGGACCTCACAATTTGTATCCGGTGCCACAATTAGGCCTACATTCATTACAGATATACCTTTTGTAGACGCTCTTATAATTTAACTTTCTATCCCATTTAGATCATTCAAAATTGACACTTTTACCACTCTGTTTTTAACTTTCAGTATACTTATATCGAACACACACTGTTTCTACTAATGCTTGTTACTAAAACATACAACACCATTGTCCAATATGTTCGTTACTATGTCTGTTCCTTGTGTACCTTTCATTTTCAGATCTCGCTAATAAAAGTGATTTATACTAAATAATGAAAGTGTTTAATTAAATTAGCATTGTATGAAATTCTAGTTTCCGTACCGTAATTGCAGAAAAATTAGTTTTTTTTTTTTTTTTCATACGAAGCAACGCACTACATGAACAGAATTGTAGAGTATAACATAGAGGTATCTTATGCGAAGTTTTACCGTTAGATGGCAGGGGCGTTCCATGCGGTACAACATATTATAGGGTTATAATTATGTCATATGCTACAGTTCATTACTTTCCCCTGTTTGTTGGTTTTCTGTGTGTATCAAAATTATATTTATATTATTTTGTATAATCTAGTATAATTTAATTTCAGTCAGTATTTTCTTACCTCATAATTTAATTTAATTTTCAATAAATAATAGCGTAAATTTGTCTTAATACTGAGCGATTCTCCTTAAGAGATATCTGGGGAAATCTGCATTATGTAGAATATACTGTAGATACGAGTAAATAGAATGTTTATGAATCTAAACGAGAATTTTGAGAACGAGATACACGAATACAAAAGAAGGAACTTTGTCGAAGTTGAACATTACATCTATAATCATTAGTATTGTAAGTACCGTACACGAAAAATAGACTATGCAGCCACCAATGTGTGTGTGCGTGCGGGTGCGTGCGTGTGTTTGTGTGTGTGCGTGCATGTGTTTGTGTGTGTGACTTTAGGACTTTAATTCCTCATATTTTTTTTTTCTAGTTGCAGAGAGATCAAATGCAATTTTTAATAGGATGATAAAATATGATCAAAGTAGTATCACGGTTATTCGTGGGTTTTGTAGGTTAATGACATGCAATTTTGAATATATAGGATAATTTTGAAAATTTGAAACTAAAACGTGATTTTTAATAGTTTCTACATTAAAGGAATTATTCACGAAATGGATTTTTTGGAGTAAAGGTTTCCTTATTTTCTTATTTAATACATAGGCTTTATTATTTATAGGCCTATATATTTTTTCACTACGGATCGTCCTGTATAATAATCATCTCAGTTATTCGAGAGTATACTGTAGGCCTAGTATCGTCCCATTGTAAAATACAGGTGTAAACTTCGGAGACTTCTACAAGTACTTGAATATAATCTAAGCCAACATAGCTTACTTGAAGTAGTTCTTTTGTTTAATATTGAGGTGCAATTTAATTAGTTATATTTTTTAAGGCTGGAAGCATATATTCAGAATCTTGCGGGACCCGATTGAAGGCAAAAAACTTTCCCTGGTTTTTACATATACGAACACTACAACAATTTTTCATTTTTAGTTGTTTTTAAGAGTATTTAATATACTAATACACTACATAAATCCTCAATGTTTATATACTGGAAAACAAATGCACACGCAAAGCGCATCCCTCAAAGTACACGCGCGCTATCTGTTGGTGCTCGTTCAGGATATCACTATTGTTTGTTTATATTTAAAGAGGCGTCGCGTCTAACAACGACGCCTTTAGCGATCTAGCTTTGCAATATTTCATATGATGTTTTCTTCTGCTGTGAGGGCTCTACAGGATACAAGGTGTTGATCATCCATGATACCATCTTCGTGGTAAAACAGCAATTTGGAGAGTTTATAATATGCAGTCGATGTTTCGCTAGGTAATCGTGTCCCGTCAACAGTCTAAAACTGACTACTGCAGACTTCCATTGATGTTCTAATAATATCATAAGATTGCTCATCAACTGCATCTGTAAATACAGTGCTAGCGCTATGGTCTTCCATCCAGGCGGCCAGGGTTCTATCCCCGGATTAGGTCGTGACGTTGCAGAGGGTTTTTTTCTGGGTACTTCTATTTCCCGCTATCATTCCACCAACATTATTGTTTTTATTTATTTTAATATATTTCACTGCCCCATTGAATCAGCACGGTTATATCACTTCTGCTAAAATCTATTAAAATCATACCACCTCATACGTTCACCAAGATTGCAAGAACAGAAAAATTATGAAATTCTGGCAGTAAAAATCAGAGTTCAAATCTTCTCCAGTTATTTTCTTATCTATTTAAAATTTTATTACATTCACTTGGGTTTGAACCTGTCTTTCGTCGGGGAAAGCCGTCGCTCTACTGTTCATTTAAAAGTGTGCTTATTTCACAGAGTACCGCATGGAAACGAGATTAAGATGATTCCCTTTGTCTTTGTTATGTTGTCGGGTAATGGAACACAAGTTGAGAAAACTTCCCGACTTAATCTCGTCGTCAAGACAGTTCAACGAGAAATGTAATCAGCAGGAAACATCTCCAATATTGCAGAAAGAGACCTTCCGACCTCTGCACTTATCAGACGAACCTTGCCCCAGCGTTTCATATTTTGTTCGCGTTTCTATGGAGACAGGTTTCGTCTATACGGGGTCATTTCACTCCCCTCATGGGAATGAAGAGTCTTACAAGGAACCTTTTAAAATCATCGGATCGAAACCCCCTTGAAAACTTCTACACGAGTGGGCACTGTAAACGTATGATTAAACAAATAGCTGTCAACATGAAACGTAAGTTTTAAAACATCTTCCAAAACAGCACAAAATTTGATAAATTATATAGGCCTACACTTTGACAAGCTGACGGCGCACACGTGCTTGGCACGGTTCTTCATGATCCATGATTTATATTTAGTACTGGTACTTTTAGATCAGTTACCTACACTCTGTTCAATTAATACCCAGGTGGAAGATTTTGTGTTGGGTACACCTTTTTTTGCACGCATCAATAGGCCTACTTACAATTTCAAGCGGTGTTATCACATTTTAATTAAAATACATTTGGCACAGTATATTTGGTACAATGCATATGGTACAACGACAAAAACGTCCAGAGACATTTGGTACAATTCATAATGGTCGGTACAGTATATTTGGTACAGTGCATATGGTTCAATAAAATAGTCCAAAAACATTTGTTACTTTGGCCTTTTGAAAAACATATCGACGTACCAGTTCAAAACGGAAACAATTCAACATTTTAGAGTTTTGAAAAAACTACATTTTGAAGTTCCATGTTGCTGTGACAAATTTAATTAACACAGTCAAATTTGAACCTTGTGGTATAAATAAATTTATTTAAATCATACTTTAAGTTTAGAACCCAGTAGAGCAATTTTTACATTCCGATTTTGGTCTGTGCATCAGCCTGAATACAGAACAATGTTTTCATTAGTTGAAGCAAGGGTTTTCAAATGTTTTATTAAACATGATGTCAAACGAATAATAGTAGCCATATTTCCGTACTTTTAAATAAATGTAACTGTATGTTAAGAATAACAGTGTACACCTTATCAATAATGGAATTGGCTTCCTTGTGCTCTGAAAACAATTGAGAGTTCACTCCAAGGCAGAGTCCGTGGATATACCAGAGTAGCGCAATCACCGAGTCGGCCGTCATTGTTAGTTCTTTTCAACACGCTAGGGATAGGAATATTTAAAGTAAAACTCAGATATTTTTAATTTGAAGGGCAAAAACGTCTAAAGGAGCTTCTTACATTTTAGAACATTATTGTCAGTCAACATACTAATGTAAAAAAACTTCATTTAATAATTATAATAGCATAAATATACATTTAAGTGTTCAATACACTCCTTCATAAACGTCACAATTGTAGGTATTACAGCAAAGAACTTAATAAATTACAAGTAACAAATTAAAACAACAATATTTCAAATAAAATAACAATAAATCTAAATATTTCCAATTACATTCCTCGTGCGAACTCTCCGGCTTCCGTATATAAGGGGACACTATCGACACTATACTGAAATTTCGCGAAGTTCATTAGTATTAAGAGTTCACAACAGTGAAATCCATAACTATCATACTTACGATTCATCAAACTTTTATCACTGATATATCTGCTTAATAGTGACAAATGTACAAAATTGCATCCGCCTATGATACGTGGTTTGCATTTTATTAATTATTTTATTAAAATATTATATAAAAAGGCGCTTGAACTACAATTGACATTATTCTTAAGTGATTTTCACTTATATGGATCCTTACATACATGGAATCAAAGCTTACTATAGGTTTGCTGTAAAATTAATCAGTAAATTACTAGAATTTTTATTATAAAAAATAAAAAATTAATAGCCATAAAATTTCCTAGTAATTTATCCATTCGCTGTACAGAAAATTCCAATAGTAGTGTTTGTTCCAATGTATATAAAGAATCATTATAAGTGAATATCAATTAAAAGTAATGTAAATTGTGACGCAAGGGACTTTTTGTATAAAGCAATACAATATTATTCTATTAAGTCATTAATAAAATGCAAACCACTTATCATAGAGAGACGAAATTTTGTACATGTGTTATTATCAACCAGATATACTAGTGATAAACATTTTGTGAATTTAGCTTTAAAAATATGGAAGTTAGTAATTTCAGTATAATGCCCCCAAGGATACAGTGACGTGAGGTTTTGTCATTTTTGGTCAAAAAATCGTTTCTTTGTTTTTACCTTTAAAAATTCATTTTTGGTCTAAAGATGTCCTCTCCTAATTTTCATGACCATACGACCGGTCTATCAGGTATTTAGGGTCACATTTTTAAAAGGCTGCGGGCTCTGACTGTTAATTTAAATGCTCCGTCCATGCCCTCCACTCTGAATTCTGCGACCATTTAGGAAATTACGCTCTATTTCATATATTGTTTATTATATTAGATTTCCGATTGAGCCAGTGTAGCTTCTCGACTTCTCGAAATATTTCTTCATAGATTCCAACAGGTGTTAGGCCTACTTCAAAGGCTGCTTTCCTTTAAAAACATTCAGTTACAAAGGAGAGCACAACTCTTGTCTAAAGGAAAATTCCGCCTTTTGCTAGTAGCCATAACAACGTGTTTTCCATGCTTGGTTTTTGTTTGTGATACAAGAAATATTTTCAAGTTTCTAACAGTTTTATTGTTAGTGTTATAATATTGTCTACAGTCTATAGTGATTTGTGAATAATATTTATCTATTATAGTGTTTTCATAAGTTTACGTAGTTTTTTTAGTCACCTTCATTTACTAGTGTAGGTTAGGTGTGCACAGCGTGGTAGTGTGTATAAGAGTAAGTTCTGTATATAATATGCCAGGTCTATATGTTTCAAAATGCCTAGAAAATAAAAAAAGACAGAGACCTGGTTCATTATTATCATCCAAAACTTTGAAATTAATTTTCTCAACTTTAATTTACTGTAAATTTTGCATTGCTAAAAATTCAACTCTTTCTACAGATTTCGTACTATGTGCGTGAATTTTTGTAGAGTTTTTTTTTTAATTTATACTACGTGCATGAATTTTTGTAGAGTTTTTTTTAATTTACTTATTTTATGTCGTTTTAGCTTAGGAAGTCATATCGCGAAAATACATAAACAATTCTTACAGTTTACATAGAGTTTACTGTATTACAATAATCATTAGAGGTTTTTGAATATGTTCTTAACAAAACTTACTGTATTACAATAACCATTAGAGGTTTTGAATATGTTTTTAACAAAACTTACTATCAGGATTATACATAACACTCATATTTTTTATTGTTGCTGTTGTTCAGTCAAATGTCCGAAGACATGTTTGAATCTCATAAGTACCACCAATAAGGCATTACTCATGAGACAACTAGGCCAGGAGATAATGGGGTAGGGTGGCCAGTTCCTTTCTCCCTCCAATGCATACTTCGCTGATTAGCTACATATTCCACTAATCAGACTTCAGATGCGTACAAACAATTATTATTCTTCCTCTGACACATATCGTCAAGTGAGATGTACTGCCTGATAATATATAGGCATATCAGCCAGAATATCAATAAAAGGTATTTTAATACTATTTTTTTACGCTCGAGTTGAATTTTTTCTTCTGTTTTTACACTTTTAGTGCATTAAATATTTTAATTATTTTTTTTAGTAAAATAAAAGGAAAATAGTATACTAGTAAGTTTTGTTTCTGAAGGTCTGACAATTATGTAGACAAAAATTCTGGCCATTATAGTAGCAATTTTTGAAAATCTAAATTTACACAATTTAAAATTACAAATTAAAAGTACAAAATTTCATAGATCTACTGTACCTAGAATAATTTAGAAAATTGAAATTTCAGATCAGTCTAATCTTAATAGGGTTTCTAGTTTCTACGGTCTCCGCATTTTCCAATCGAGCCAAAGAATACAATTTTGTCTCAAGAATGAATTCAGAACTTCACAAATATATTGTCATTCTTGCAAATAGCAAATAGGATTAAATTCAGAAATGCTTGATTTAAAAGGGAGAAGATGGTAAAAATTTGATACTGATTCTAATTGGTACGTGATTTTAATTTGTTTTATGTAGAAATATCATTGCTGAACAACTTAAATTCTAGATTAGTTATAATAAAAATATTTTGGGGCCCAATTTTTGAAAAAAATAAATATCAAAATGCAGTCATTCATTAATCTCACAATGTATGCTCGCTTAGGTAGTGGATCGTTCCTTTTTTATATTTATAGTCACTTCTTTCCTTTTTCCTTATTTCTTTCACCTTGTCACAGAGGAAACAAATGTGCGCTTTTTTCAGTTCTCTGTGAGCAGTTCTGAACACAGCAGCATTTCTTTTTTTTCGCACTTAAATTACATTCTTTCCCTATGCAACTGTATACTGCATAGCGCGCGCTGGACTAACAATGGCGGATTTCTCGGCATTTGCCGGCTCAAACGATTGCGGTACTCTGGATATCCACGGACTCTGCTCCAAGGGTGCACAACTAATGCTGCCGTAAGTGGCCATAATATGAACTATGAATTTGGTCTGTTCTAGCTCTGATAAGTATTCACTTTTATATAGTATTCACTTTTATATAACGTACTGCATGCAAACCCATAAAAAATAAAAAAGTGGACTCGATCTATTTGTGCTCTGAACCATCCATATGTTCTTCAGTGGATACGCGAACTATATTGAAGCAGCTTATTCTTGAGGTAATTTTGAATAAAAATACCGATATGAACATTGCTCCGTTTTCGAATACTAACACAGTTATGTCTTATTTTGAGAAGAGCATCACGTGATCCAGATTCCTGCATAGCTATCTACTGCCGGTATTAGTCATTGTGCACTCACAAAAACATACAAAAAGAACATTGAAAATATCAATATGCCAGAAGCAACATTGCCTCAAATCATAATACGGACGAATAGCAATAGGCGCGCTCCAAGATCAAGTGTTTATTTTCAATTTATTAAAAAATTCTACCAGATAGGCCTATAAGCATGTCATTCGTAAAGCATTGCTTATTTTTATGGAGTTTTTGAGAGTGATATATACGAAAACGTTGTACAGTTTCAGAAATAAGAAGTAGAAAAGATTTGCAATGTCCAACATTGTAAGCGCACATTTACGATGTAATGAAATAATATTTTTACAAGCGTTTGTTCTGATATTTCGTATATTCTGTAGTCTTAGTTGACATAATATTACTACTCTCTTAAATGAAAATTATTGTAACAGAGTAAATTAAACACATTTCAGAACGACTATTACTCAAAATAAGATCAGGGATAAGCTCTTTACGGTCTACAACTCTGAAGTAACAGTTAGCATGTCTGACTGTAAATCGAGAGGCAGCGGTTCAAATCCTGGTTGGAAGTAAGTTACCTTTTTGGGGGTTTTCCGAGATTTCCCTCTCAACCACTTGAAGGAGAATTACTTAGTAACTTTCAGCGTTGGACCTCAGATTCATTTCGTCTTCACTTATTTCAACTTCATCTACCATCTCCAATATTTACAAGTCGACTGGGAGATTCAACACACGTGGTGCCGTAATTCGCCTACAATTTCATTTGTCTGGAGGAGATGCAAATGATCCCATGTAATCAAAGGGCTTTCAAAGTGAACTACGACAGACCAGGAATCTGATAACTTGCGTAGATCCCTCGGATAGATGGCATTATGTTGAATCACGGTATCTGCAGTGCTACGATCTTCAAGTCAATACAGGATGCAGCAGGACGTAGTAAGTGATATACGAACAGATATCATCGGTCTGAGGAAGCTGCAGAACATCAACAGGGTTACTCAGTCAGAAGTGGATGCCATAGCTGAATAGTTAAATTAGCACCAAGCAGTGAATTACGATTTTACAGAAATGCGGTCCTAAAGACTTCAACAGTCATCTAATAATAAACCACAAGTTACGGTGCTCTCCCCAGAAAAGCAAAAACAAAAAAGGTCTTTACGTGCGGATTTATAATTTTAATTTACCTTGTAAGAACATTTTGGCTTTTTCTTATGAATGAATTATTCACGCATAGTAAAACAAACTATCAAGTTTTTGCCTATTCACAAGTGTACATATTCTAGAATGTCAAGAGTTACTTGTTTTTGTTTTTGTGATCACTTTGTCTCAGCGATTTGTAGAATTAAGTAAAGAACACAATACTAATAATAATGAAGATAGATCGCACAAGTTGTGCATAGTGTTAACACAGTTTCTTCGTTAGGCGAACTGTCACTTCGCACTTTCACAGTAGTTCACAATGGATGTTACCCGGTTTTTACATGTGGTTACGTAGCATCGGCTGCTTTGTTCCTCGCACAGATTGCACACATAGGTTTCGTCTGGGCCATGGAAGTGCTCGCTTTTGCACAGTTTATGGTGTTATCCATGTAGATCTACCGCCATTGAGTTGACGAAGTGCAAAAGATCCTGCTTGGTGTCTGTCCATGTCCTGTTTATTATGGCCTCCGTTACGTAGAAATCTGGCCAGATTTCTTTCCTCTTCCTCCCTCTTTTCTGTAGTAGCTTTTCCCAGGCGTCTGTGGATGGTAGTCCACACTTTATCCGCAGCTCTTTAATGAAGAATGTCTCCTTGGCAAGTTCGTAGGCTAGCCTAGATTTGGTGCGTTTCGAGATTCCCAGAGTAGCTTCCAGGTAACGCAACTTTACTGCTTCTGGTAACCTTAGGTCTGCCAGGCTCAGTTTCTCCCATACGATGTCCAGTCCGTATGTGGCGATGGGCGCTATTTTCGTCTCGAATAGTCTCATGGCAGTTTCCAGAGAGAACTTCGTGATAGAAAATAATACTGAAAGCTGCATTTAGCATCCAATTCTAATATTCTTCTATAGGTATGGATTTCGTGATATCCAGATTATATTCATGCAATTTAAGTCTTATATGTGTAGTTTGTATTCGACAACAGGCAAAGCAAAAAAACTTACATGGCGGACAATAGATGGCTCCGTCTTTATACATGGGGATTATATTAATGTTACTTCCACTTCTCTTAACATGAAAGTATCAGTTTATGATGTGAAGTTTTTTTTAATGAAGACAGCGATGCAACCACAAAGGTGCACATCTGCCATCTGTTCTGTTTATTGCATAGTTTTATTAAGGACAATTTCCTATTAGATTTAAGGTTAGTTTCATTAACAAGAAATAAATAGGCCTATATAGCAGCATAAGTATATATCTTATGGCTTTCAAGGAGCCCTCACATAAGCACGCCATCGGTCCCTATCCTGTGCACGATTAATCCAGTCTCTATCATATCCCACCTCATTCAAATCCATTTTAATATTATCCTCCCATCTACGTCCGGTCTCCCCAAAGGTTTTTTTCTCTCCGCTTCCCAACTAACACTCTCTATACATTTCTGGATTCGCAAATACGTGCTATATATATATATATATATATATATTGGAATTAATTCATACAAATCTTTCTGATGTTGGTGAAAATAATGACATTAATGCTTAAGACGCTCGTAACAAAAATAGTTTTAAGTATTCCGGCACACCACTTTACCTACTAATATTAGTAGAACGTAAGCTATATGGTTTTTGATATCATGATGTTTAATAGTAAGAAGATATTAGTACAAATTATGTCCTCGTAATCTAAAGGACGGACGCAAGTGTGGGCGTTTTAAATCTTAAACAGATACTATTCCATTGACTCTTAAGTTATATTTTAAATGTATGTATTCTTTTTGACCATATATACACAGTTTTTCCGGGCTAGTGTTACAAACTTTCAGGGAAGATGGGGAAGGGCATATGTAACAATTTGAGGAATCATGGTCCGGAAATGACTGAGTCGAAAGTTACAAGCAAAATTAGTTGTGTGAAAATGAAATAATTTTATTCCTCTGTACACCTTATTTATGTGCATTTATATGTACATCTTACACATACTGTATTCATCTGACGTTGTCTACTTACACTATTCCGTTCAGTGCGCTGTCTGAGGGATGAGGACATGAAACTACACTGAAGCAATGCAGATGGCGTAATGTGTAACGGACATGGTCGGTCCTGATATGCACGTCTGTAGACAGCAGTGTATGTGTACAAGTTGCAGTGTCTAGTCGGTTAGTCCTAGTGAAATGGAGGAGTACGCGAGAGCGGAATATGCAGACCTGATTTTCAAATACGGATGAGCCAATAGGAACAGTAGACAAACTCACAGATCGTATCGGGGCAAGTACCCACGCAGGAGACATTCGGCCCATACCATCTTTCCACGACTGTTCCAAAGTTTAGGGAAGGAGGGCACGTGGTGCGAATTCCATTTCTACACAAATTTTAGCTCATAACTTTCGACTCAGTCATTTCCGAACAAGCGTTACTTATCTCAAATTGATACATGTGCCCTTGCCCATAATCCCTTAAAGTTTGTAACACCAGCCCGGAAACACTATATTATATACTGTATATGCATTTTTTATGTCTTTGAGAAAATTTATCCATCCATCCATTTTTATTGAAGAAGATGGTTACATAGTCCGCTGTGACGTCATCTACAGATGAGAGACGTGGGATATATTGTAATGTTTAACACAGTTCGAAATATACCGAATGAAATCCCAAAGCATAACTCTAGTTAACGAAACTAGGGAACCGACGTTTCAATGTTTCTTCTTTTGGACAAGGAATATAAACAATGAAGCGTAATTGTAATAGTCTTGCGGCGAATTAAGATGTTAATAGAAGATTAAAAGGAGCAAATTGTGAGGCCAACATGTAGGCAACTGCAATATCTAGTTTAATTATGCGTAATAGCAAGCTGTGTGGTCCTTGTTAATGCGATATCGACGTCTATGCTGTAATCGAAGTTCCATGCATGAATATGTATCAATTCGGATGAATAATATAACGCGCCTTATGCCTTCCTACACTTGCATATCAATTGCCTTGAAATGCAAAACTATCTTAAGTTTATCTAATATGTTTCAAGGTTGCTACAGTTACCTAGAGAGTTTCTGAAGACACAACCGTATCAAGAGCAGCATCATCTGTACTTAATCCATTAATTTTATTAAACAAAAGTTTAATAAAGTCCACAACTGTGGAATAACGGTCAGCGCGTCTGGCCGCGAAACCAGGTGGCCCGGGTTCGAATCCCGTTCGGGGAAAGTTACCTGGTTGAGGTTTTTTCCGGGGTTTACCCTCAACGCAATACGAGCAAATGCTGGGTAACTTTCGGTACTGGACCCCGGACTCATTTCACCGGCATTATCACCTTCATTTCATTCAGACGCTAAATAACCTAAATGTTGATACAGGTCTTAAAATAACCCAATAAAATAAAAAAAAGATTAATAAAAATGTGTCAAACCAAAAATATGGATTATCCAACAAATTTAATTTATCGAGATTTTAAAATATTAACTATTGGAGAAATTTATAAATATAATTTACTACCTTACTACCACAGAAGTCAAATAAAACATAAATCTAATCGACAAAAGTCTACTTCCCCATTAGTTGAGCCTAAATGTCATACAAGTGCAGCACTTAAACATGGTGCTAGTTTCGGCCAAAGACTTTATAATAAATTTACAAACCATTTACCAAATTTGAAATATTTTAAAATTGAACCTTTTAAAAAATAAATTTATAAAATTATTCATGATATATAATATTAACAAATGTATGTATTTTTTACCTTTTTATTTCTGTCGACTATATTCATGTTTTTATTCAATATCTGTCTGATTGTCAATTTATATTAAATGTGTGTTTTTTAGTAAACTGTCTTCGTAAATTTTATGTTATATTATTGGCTAAGACCACACCGTACACAAGCCTGACTCTTACTGTAGTGGCTAGAAACATTCTTGTCTTATAATTTCAATTTGTACTCACTAGCTAGCTAAATAAATAAATAAAGAGTGATCTTGCTGCTTTCCTGACATCAACAATTGAAGATAAATGATATCTCGAACCATCCCTACACAACAAAGAGATAAAGGGTGCTATTCATAGACATTTCGCTATTCCGCGCTACGAGCATATTAAACTAGCCCCCGCTATCGACTGGTCTGGTTACTTGTACAGGATTCATATCATATCATACCGCTAAAACTGGTTTATGAATACAAAAAACTGTAGTTCGCTGATCATCCACCGGAAGCCCGTGCTAAGAATGTCTATGAATACGGCCCTAAGAGTTTGAAGAAGACATCGAAAATGGGGTTTCGGCTATTATCATTCAGGAAAAAAAGTGTCGGAAGTGAATGCATGACATAAACTTGATACGGAAGGAATTTGGTGAATTTCACACCGTGTTTAAACAGCTGGAAAAATGTTTTCATATGCACTTTAGAATGAATAAAGAAAAATTTGAATATATTTACAATCTAATAAAAGAGAAAATACAGAAACAGAACACTCAATTTCGAACAGAAGTTAACACTGGAGAAAAACTAGTCGTATGTTTAAAGTGAATACATGCCACAAATTTAAATAATAATACTCTTTAATTACCTATGGTTGAGGTTCTGTCTGATATGTGCATCTATTATCAGGCAGTACATCTCACTTCACGATATGTGTCAGAGGAAGAACAATTGTATGCATCTGAAGTCTGGTTACTGTAATATGTAGCTAGTCGCCGATGTATGCAATGGAGGGGGAAAGGAACTGGCACCCTACCTCATTATCTCCTGGCCTAGTTTTCTCATAAGTAGTGTCTTGTTGGTATCACTTGTGAGGTTCAGATCTGTCTTCGGACAGTTGTCTAAACTAAACAACACTTTATTATAATATTTCAATGAAGTTTCATGCCTACGTGAAGTGGCTTCTTGAATAATGCCCATTGTTGTACAACTGAACGAATCCTGATAATAGAGAGTTTAACGATAATAACCATTTTTCATTATTGGCTCACAATTTGTAGGCCTACTTATGTCTTGTGCTGTTGATGGGAATGGTCTTGCGGTTCGTAGAGCGTCATCCTGTGGTGGAAATGTATAGCAACTTGATGGCGCAAATAAAGGACGCGATAACTTTATTGCAACTACTGCTGTATGCTTTCATTGCCTTCTTCTTGCTCTGTCATTAAATGTTGTTCGTCGAAGTAGATCGCAAAATTAAGATACATGTTTAACAATACAGTTATTGTTGTATCTTTAATAATATTTACGGTTAATATGCATTTTTATTATATGGTGACATCTACACTGCTGTACCTACTACAATAATAATAATGATGATGATAATAATAATAATAATAATAATAATAATACTTACTGGCTTTTAAGGTTCATTGCCGCCCTCACATAAGCCCGCCATCCTTCCCTATCCTGAGCAAGATTAATCCAATCTCTAGCATCATATCCCACCTCCCTCAAATCTACTTTAATATTATCTTCCCATCTACGCCTCGCCCTCCCCAAAGGTCTTTTTCCCTCCAGCCTCCCAACTAACACCCTATATGTATTTTGGATTCGCCCATACGTGCTACATGCCCTGCCCATCTCAAACGTCTGGATTTAATGTTCCTAATTATGTCAGGTGAAGAATACAATGCGTGCAGTTCTGTGTTGTGTAACTTTCTCCATTCTCCTGTAATTTCATCCCTCTTAGACCCATATAGTTTCCTAATAACCTTATTCTCAAACACCCTTAACCTATGTTCTTCTCTCAAAGTGAGAGTCCAAGTTTCACAACCATGAAGAACAACCGGTAATATAACTGTTTTATGAATTCTAACTTTCAGATTTTTTCACAACGGACTGGATAATAAAAGCTTCTCAACCGAATAATAACAGGGATTTCCCATATTTATTCTGTGTTTAATTTCCTCCCGAGTATCATTTATATTTGTTACTGTTGCTCCCAGGTATTTTAATTTTTCCACCTCTTCAAAGGATAAATTTGCAATTTTTATATTTCCATATCGTACAATATTCTCGTCACGAGACATAATCATATACTTTTTCTTTTCGGGATTTACTTCCAAACCTATATCTTTACTTGCTTCAAGTAAAATTCTTGTATTTTCCCTAATCGTTTGTGGATTTTCTCCTAACAAATTCACGTCATCCGCATAGACAAGAAGCTGATGTAACCCGTTCAATTCCAAACCCTCCCTGTTATCCTGTACTTTCCTAATGACATACTCTAGAGCGAAGTTAAAAAGTAAAGATGATAGTGCATCTCCTTGCTTTAGCCCACAGTGAATTGGAAACGCATCTGATAGAAACTGACCTATAATAGTAGTAGTAGTAATAATAATAATAATAATAATAATAATAATAATAATAATAATAATAATAAGGTTAATTCCGTCGGTGATTTAGTTACTAATACTGGATAAATTGACATAAGTATACTATTCACCGCTCATATTCAAATCTCTTCCTATTTCCTCATATCCTATATTTCTCATGTTCAAGGCTGTGTAATTAGAGCACTTAACATTATATAAAAATTCATGTTGATTTAATTTTTCAATAGTTTATCATTCCATAATGAATCTGCACGTGCTCTCCACCATCCACCGATGTCCGGTGCAACAGAAAATCTAAACGTGATGGCACGAGTGCTGCACCGGAGAGGACGTGGCGTCCGTGGCGTGGGAACAGTGTGATTCTAAGCAACGTAAATAAATGGAGAAAACGAATACCACACACTGAATGCAGAACGTGACAGCACAGGAAATCAGCCGTGTGAATAATGTTTTTCTCACTTTGTGATAGCATTTCTTAACTTACGGTATGAAAGTCCATACAAAATTGAGAGCTAAGTTATTTCGGAATTTATGGAAATATGGTCTTGCTCTGCCATTCCTATCTGTTGCACAACTTTAGACTTGAGTTGCTAGTTTTAAGTTTCACATAATGTTAAAATTAAGCAACGGCCTATCTAGTCTAGTGGTCTTCTTCTCTAGAAGAAGTGTTGACAATGAACCCCACTAGAGTCATTAATTAAAACCATTTACGGCTTCGAGTGAACATAGAATGTTCCAGAGGGCAGTGTGAATAAATCGAACTGCTGAATTGTGCAGGCCGGGCCCGACAGGCACTGATCACTCTTCACGGTGATTAACACGTTCAGACTTCATTGTTCCCTTTAGTGTGACGTATGCAGCATCTCGCGTCATTTGTTTCCGTGCGAAAGTGAAATAGAGATAGAAGCAGCATCGTCTTGTATTGATGGACGACGAGGAATTAATCCGAGCAGACTGACAGACAGACAAACACCCTCCGGACCAATTTGTAGGGCTGCCAGCAGTTGTTGTATGGCCTCTGCAGCCCGCCCAGCCACTTTATCAAGACTTCCACCTAGCGGGCAACCATAAAAGCACGCCATGAACACCTTTCATTCTGCCAACATAAAAACGTTACAAATCCCCGTCTACAGGCGTGTAGCCAAGTGAGGTGGGTTAAAAGCTCCGACACAGAACTGACATCACAGGGTTGAAAAAATTCCCGTAAGATAAATGCATACATAATCCGTATTTCCCTGTATTAAACCAACAGAATTATTGAAATAAGAATAAAATGAAAAGGAGATAAGGAAAGTTTTGACAGAGAAACGAAAATGAAGTATATCAGAGAAGAAAAACATAGCAGAAAGAAATGGAAGAGGACGAAAGGTTGAGGGACAGAAAGAGAATGAGGAATGTGAAAGGATATAGACATGGATAAAAAAGTTTTTACTTAAATGTATGTATGATTATTATTTTTTCCATCACCTGTAGTTTAAAATATATAGCGAGTCTCAGCGAACGTCCCCACTGTTTCTGTAGGCCAACCAGCTGTAGGTCTCCTCCGCTACCGCCTCTGCATTCATTCGCCTTCGCCGAATTAGAACTTACTGTATTATATTAAGAACAATATTCACCCTGCTCACAGTAGCCCTAACTGCTGGATGTGTTGCTCATCTTATGCAATACATAATTAATATCACCTCTTTCACAAAACCTTTTTCATTCATTTCAATATTATTATTTACTAATACTACAGTCAATACGACTTATCATTAGGCTCCGTATTTCATCTACCTATAAACTGGAAAGAAGTTGCCTGATTCGAAGTATATGTGACGTCACAGCGCAGGTACAGGTACGTTCGTATACAAAATAGTTACGCATCCTCTGCCCTCTTCCTCTAGAACAGGCATGTCAATTGATGCCCATAGGAGTAAGCTCGCGCTTTAGAGCTCAGGAGAGCCTGAGCGCTTTACAGCGGAAAGGAAAGAGACAGACGAAAGAGGTAGTATATGCCGCTTGGTCGAGCTATATTCAGGGATGGCCAGCATTGATTCAATAGATAAAGGGAAGAGAACTTATTAAAACTTTAGATTTGCCTGAGAAGTACAAGTGCATTATAAGAATGTAAGTTTTAGTTTTAATGCTTGATTTTTTTTATTCAAAAGAAATATTTTCTCAACTTTTCGTAAAGAAAAGTGAAATTTTCAGGTATGGGCCTATTTATTTAGTAGCCTTACAGAATATTTTCGTCAATCTAATATACCGTATATACAGTGCGTATTACTGAAGATAGTGTACTGAAAATTTTGAAAATATTCGCATGGAAATTGTTTGTAAGGAAATGATTAACAAAGCAAATACTGTTACATCATAAGCAAAAGATATGTGCCGATGTGTTGTAAAATTGTCAGCTCCATAGCTTCAGCAGATTTCGAGAAAATACATAATTTACTATTCTGATTATAGGAAGTTGCTCACAAATATCACCTTAAAAGCATAATGCAATAAGAGTTTTGTTATGTAATATTAGTTACACTTAAAACATTTACAGTACCTAGGTAACTTTGCTTTGTACTGTAATATTGTTTTGATTAGTTCATTGATTACTTTTGCAGGACTAAAGATACCATCAATATAAATTCCAACTTATCATGTCATACTCAATCTCTTTCTTTGGAATATCACTTTCTTTATGAATGATGTGTTTCATTCACAATACAGTATAATTATACTACTATGGAATTTAAGTGAATATTCCGTCGTAACTCTATATTATGTTATTAACATTTAAAACACAAATGCAATATTAAGAAATCAGTGTTAGTAGTTTTGTTTTACAGACAATATAGATAATATTAAACAGAAAGAAGCCATATAAAAATAACGACATGAAATTTCACGTTCCGTTTGAAGTTTGTGCACCACTGTTTTCTTAATCCAACAAGTTGCTTATTCATATACACAACCCTTCCTCTTTCCATACTTAGCGCTTGCTGCCCGCGCACGACGTCAAGGTCAGAAAAATGCGCTTGCTTTGACATCACTGCTCTAGAAAGTCAAAACCGAGACGCAGTCGTAGTGAGTAGTCTCATCGATCACTGCTCTTACTAGTCGTATTATTTAAATAACTACATCTTAGTGGATGATTGAAAGTTCATTGCAGAGATTAAATCTCTTAGGTAAGACGCTCAAGCGTGTAATATTGCAGGGCATAGTTGAGGATATTTGAACTAATAGGCTATTTTCACTGTCAATATAGACAACATTACATATAAATTGCGTAAAATAAACGTAAACGTGATAAAAAAAATAGTGCATTGAAAGACATTGCAATACCAAAAGGCACAGAAAGTGTGTTGAACATAATCAAAAGAACCAGTGCCATCACAATCTGAAAATTATGAAAATAATAACTCGACGTTTAGCATGGATTTGTGTAGCCTACCATGATATTCAGTACCAACATCCCAATTAATAAATTAAATAATCTACATTTTAGGGAAGTTCTAGAGAAGTACATCGAAAATTATTGGGTTTTCAATGATGAGCGACATGCAATATCCTAATGAAACACGAAAAAATATCATGCAATAGGAATATCTTGTACTAGCCTATATCATGCCCCAATAACGTCATATGCTATAGAAAGAATCTCTTGTAATATGAAATCATTTTCAGTTCTGTAACTTACGAATGCACGTTATTATTCACTGCAAAGATCAGGACGAAAATGAACATTATGGCTCAAGCATGTGTTTACAAGTATAGCTTCAGAATGTCGGGAGTTGGCTGTACTCCACTAGCACGCAGCAATGACCTGTTTGTTTATATCCTGATCCGTTGCATTACCTGTGTTCGGTGTACTATACACCCAATGTTTCTTTAACTTCAGTCTTTAGGTAGCTGGATTACGGAGCCAGCTTATCATACAACATTATAACATTTTATATCATGCCATTTACATTACATTAATATATTACAAAGTGCATAAGATTTGCTGATGATATGGGGTTGTTAGCAGAAGAGGAAATGATACTAAAGGATATACTGCTGGAGTTAAATGACAGCTGTGAGCAGTATGGGATGAAGATAAATGCTACTAAGACGAAGGGCATGGTCACTGGAAGAAAAATACAGAAGATAAACTTGGGAATTCTAAACGAGGCAGTAGAGCAAGTGGACAGCTTCAAATACTTGGGGTGTACTATAAGCAGTAACATGAGCTGCTGCCAGAAAGTCAAAAGGATAGGAGAGGGCAAGGACGCTTTTAATACAAAGAAGGAGCATTTCTGCGAAATTCTGGAAAAAGAACTAAGGAAGAGAGCAGTGAAGTGCTTTGTATGGAGTGTGACATTTGATGGGGCAGAAACATGGACATTACGACGTAGTGAAGAGAAGCGAATAGAATTATTTAAAATGCGAATATGGAGATGAATGGAACGTGGACAGACAGAATAAGAAATGAAGCTGTGTTGGAAAGAGTGGGTAAAGAAAGAATGATGCTGAAACTGATCAGGAAGAGGAAAAGGAATTGATTGGGTCACTGGCTGAGAAGAAACTGCCTAGTGAAAGATGCACTGGAAGGAAGATGGGCCAGCTCGTTTCACGGTCAGACATGCTAACTCTTACTCTACAGCGCTGGACTGATATCAGTTCTTCGTAACGAATCCAAAGAACTGTCCGTTAGAAGAGAGTTCCTTCAGTCGAACAGCGAAACCCCAAGTGAGACAAGTGGCCAACAGTCTTGGAGCTGACATATTGTTTTTCTTAGCCCCGAACTTCCTTCCAGGACTTGATTTCGCGTACCTTTTTAAAGTTTCTCCACCCATTTCCCTCTCTTTGAATTTAATTCAGCGCAAGATGAAACGCCAGGGGGAAGTATGTAGATGACATCAATGCTTGCATTATGCGAAGCAACAGCGATGTTACTATTCATTAACCAATATGCTGGTTATTGCTCTCGTGCTTAGGTAGTAAAATGGTAAGTTTCCTATTAATTATAATTCACACTAGATTAAGGAATTATTAATTACGTTATTAAAATAATTAGTATATCAAATTTCCAAACACACTATTAGGGAAAACACGGAAATTTTACTTGAAGCAAGTAAAGCGATAGGTTTGGAAGTTAATCCCGAAAAGACAAAATATATGATTATGTCTCGTGACCAGAATATTGTAAGAAATGGAAATATGAAAATTGAACATTTATCCTCCGAAGAGATAG
This sequence comes from Periplaneta americana, assembly GCF_040183065.1. Lineage (NCBI taxonomy): Eukaryota > Metazoa > Arthropoda > Insecta > Blattodea > Blattidae > Periplaneta > Periplaneta americana. The sequence continues at coordinate 71,646,938 of NC_091127.1, read as the reverse complement.
AAAAATTCAATTATCTTGAAGAAACAATAACAACTATAAATGACACTCGGGAGGAAATTAAACGCAGAACAAATATGGGAAATGCTTGTTATTATTCGGTTGAGAAGCTTTTGTCATTTAGTATGCTGTCAAAAAATCTGAAAGTTAGAATTTATAAAACAGTTATATTACCAATTGTTCTGTATGGTTGTGAAACTTTGACTCTCACTTTGAGAGAGGAACAGAGATTAAGGGTGTCTGAGAACAAGGTTCTTAGAAAATATTTTGGACTAAGAAGGATGAAGTTACAGGAGAATGGAGAAAGTTACAGAACGCAGAACTTCACACATTGTATTCTTCACCTGACATAATTAGGAACATTAAATCCAGACGTTTGAGATGGGCAGGGCATGTAGCACGTATGGGCGAATCCAGAAATACATATAGAGTGTTAGTTGGGAGACCGGAGGGAAAAAGACCTTTGGGGAGGCCGAGATGTAAATGGGAGGATAATATTAAAATGGATTTGAGGGAGGTGGGATATAATGGTAGAGACTGGATTAATCTTGCTCAGGATAGGGACCGATGGAGGGCTTATGTGAGGGCGGAAATGAACGTGCGGGTTCCTTAAAAGTCATTTGTAAGTAAGTAAGTACACACATTATTACTAATGCTTTCGGCAGGAGTAATACCAATGGTACTGGGATCACAGTCGAGGACACATCTCTTCCAATAGTCATTTCCTGAGTAACTAACAATAGGCCTAGGTTTTCCCGTTCCCTTTTCATATGTTCTCTGATGGTATGATAAAGCGGACGCATATTTTGTAAGTCTCTGCAGCTTCGACACTATGCATATAACGGGATACCTCGCACTACGTTGATCACCTTGAAAATGCCGCATCTTAATTAATTTCAACACAGTCCTCAATGCCAGTAAAATTAACATTCAAAATATGGATATTTCGATGGATAAGAATTTGAGGCAAGTCTGTTCATAATTCAATTTTCTTACTTTATTATGCAGTCAAAATACAGATTTCAATCTTTATTGTAACAAGGAGCAAACTTCTTCATTCTCAACACAGGACATATTTATAACAAACAGACCTAACGAAGTGCGACACTGCTTCTCTGTCTACCTGAGAGAGACGTGTAAACACTCGCTGCACATGCTGATGCTGTGCAAACAACGTCTCGGCAAACGTCAGGGCAGTTCCCTCAGCTCAAGTCTTACATGAAATATTTCTATTCACCTATTTTAAACTTATCGTTCTTCTTACTTATGACTTTTAAGGAACCCGTAGGTTCATTGCCGCCCTCATATAAGCCCGCCATTCGTCACTAGAATATAAATAATTCTAACTTTCAGATTTTTTGACAGCAGACTAGATGATAAAAGCTTGTCAAACGAATAATAACAGGCATTTCCCATATTTATTACGAGTTTAATTTCCTCCCGAGTGGCATACACACGTGTTACTGTTGCTCCATAATAATAATAATAATAATAATAATAATAATAATAATAATAATAATAATAATAATAATAATAATAATAATAATAATAATGGTTTATTTAATCATGCAGAGTTAGGCCATACGGCCCTCTAACACAATCAGGAATGAAACTGCGTTAAAAACAATAAGAATTTACAAATTACACTACAATTTTACATACAAAACTGAATAATATAATAATATAATGTAAACAACAAATAAGTAGAAATTAGACATAATATATGACATATAGAAAGAGAATATTGTACGAAATGGAAATATAAAAATTCAAAATTTCTCCTTTGAAGAGGTGAAAAAATTCAAATAACTGGGAGTAACAGTAAGAAATGAAGAGTCCACTGCAAGAATGATGGATGTTACTTTCTTGTCGAAAATGAAGCAAGACTGTCAATGCATAGCTTAAGATATATAGAATGTACATAGAGAGTTATATGGCATTAACATTGATAGTAATTGTCCAGTAATGATCGGAAAATCTCAGTTAAGCTTTGAGCGCTAAGCATTTCAAACTTTCAATTGCTTCTCCTGCAAAATGTATTCCAAATGACATCCATCATTCTTGCAGTGGGCTCTTCAAATATAAATGATACTCGGGAGGAAATTAAACACAGAATAAATATGGGAACTGCCTGTTATTAATCTTCTGTTGAGAAGCTTTTATCATCTAGTCTGCTGTAAAAAATTCTGAAAGTTAGAATTTACAAAACAGTTATATTACCGGTTGTTCTGTATGGTTGTGAAACTTGGAATAGCACTTTCAGAGAAGAACATAAGTTAAGGGTGTTTGAGAATATGGTGCTTAGGAAACTATTTGGGGCTAAGAGGGATGAAATTACAGGAGATTGGAGAAAGTTCCAGGACGCAGAACTGCACGCATTGTATTCTTCACCTGACAATAATTAGGAACATTAAATCCAGACGTTTGAGATGGGTAGGGCATATAGCACGTATGGGCAAATCCAGAAATGCATATACAGTGATAGTTGGAAGGCCGGAGGGAAGAAGGCCTTTGGAGAGGCTGAGACGTAGATGCGAAATAATATTAAAATGGATTTCATGGAGGTGGGGTATGATGATAGAGACTGGATTGATCTTGCTCAGGATAGGGACCAATGGAGAGTTTGTGTGAGGGCGACAATGAACCTCTGGGTTCCTTAAAAGCCAGTAAGTACTACTGTATAATTTTCTTTTCTGGTCACAAAGAAATTGTTATTTTATAATGTTTAAACTTGTACAGTATAATGTAAATTGAAACATGTAATGTTAGGCAATTATTTGTTGTACTAGAAATGTACTGCATATATTATATTTGTAAACATGGACCTTTATTTTCTGTCTTACTGTAGCTGAATGTTTATATGTTGAAGCAAGGAGTAACTGCACTCTCACTCTCCCATTCCCCTCGATCTACACAACACAGTGGTCAGTGCTTCGTAACTTAATGCGTTTGGGTACCCTGCACCGCAGTCAGGTCATAACCATTCTGAGAATCACTCTTTAGCTTCCCAGGATTTGAAGAGAAGTAAATAGTTACGGAACTTTGTACTTACATCTAAGTCAGCTATTTAACTCCTTCTGAAGGGGAGCATACGGATTAAGATGAAATATCTAAGTGTTTCGGACGAATCTGGGTAGATCTAACAAGGAATAAGAAGAGAAGATGTAGCAATGCGATTGTAAATAACGTACGGAGCAAAATCATTCGACATGTTCTTTCCCATTTCCATAAATTCTGTTCATTTTATCGACTACAATACCTTCTGCCTTTGATTCCTGAAGGACAGGTCCAACTGAAGCCGTGAAAGACCGACAGTGATACTCACCTGAAACAAAAGAAGAAATATGTTAATTCACACTGCATTACACGAAACATTAATAACCATTTATGATAAATAGCTCTACATTTTATATTTTATATCACAATTTATTCCATATCAGTTTACACATTCAACGCTATAAAATAAACCACTGTGATACCACAGTCTAATATATACAATCACGAAGCTTGAGTTGTGAGGGTGCTAGGAACAACAGACTGTGCCGGTACTATTTCGCATCGTTTGTAATGAGGCGATATTAGCGATCCTAGTGGTTAGCAACTATCTATGGATGCATAATTACTACGTATTGAGCTTCGTGACTGTATATACTAAACTGTGGTGATACAGTGAAAACATACTGGACATATGAGATAGAGTGTCGGGATTCAAATATTTTTTACTCTATCCTGAATTTATAACTTGGGTTGAGAAAACCCAGGTAACACAGGGATTTTCACCGGGTACTCCGGTTCCCCTGTGACATTCAAATATTTCTCTATCATCATATTCATTATGAGTGCAATGTAGATCCACTGCCTGTGGTGCACTCTGGATAGTCTCTGATGAACTAAGTGGCCTACTCTTTTCTGAACTAGCGACATCTGTGAATCACACTCGTACAGTTAGGACGAATAACGGCAAGTTAAGGACCTTGTCATTGTACATACAACCATACATACATACATACATATGTATATATAAAATAGGCTATCAAAAAACTGAAATTTGAAGTTCTAGAAACCTGCATAATCTCAGTAATGTTGTACGGATGCCAAGTTTGGTCTCTGACAGGGCAACAGAGAAACCTGCCAGAGGAAAGAATAGTCCTACAGCTGAAACTGCAAGACAGGATAAGAAACACCTACATCTGAATAAGAAGAGATATGCAGGATTCAGTGATGCTGGCGCAACGTCTCAGACGAAAATGGGGTGGACACGTGAGTAGGATGGACGCAGCAATTGACGCTTGCCTCGAGCATGTGGGACCCACGCATTGGGAAAAGAAGCAGAAGACGTCCAAGGAGAAGGTAGTCGGACGTGTTCCGGAGAGAGACTGGAGCGCAGTGGACGAGAAAACCGAGGGACAGGCAGTCATAGAAAAGACTGGAAGAAATTACGAACACTATGTAAACTGTGTATAGTTGTGTATTGTTTATACACAGTTCTTTTTGTGTGTGTTAGTTTGGATAGTTTGAGTCCGTGTTTAGTTGGTATACTTCGTGTATTTAGTTAGTATAATTTTTGTGTTTAATCGTATGGTTTTTGTATGTTTAGATTTGATAGTTTGCGTGTTTAGACCGTATAATTTATGTGTGCAGTTTGTATAGCTCTTCTGTGTTAAGACTATAATTTATGTTTTCAATTTGTATAGGTTTTTGTGTGTTTAGTTTGTATGTGAGTTAAGACTGTATAATTTTAAAATTTGTTGTGTGCTTAGTGTGGATAATTGTGTGTTCAGACTATAATTTGTTGTTCAGTTTGTATAGTTTTTTGTGGGTGTTCAGTTTATATAATTTATGTGTTTAGTCTGTATAATTTTTCGTGTTTAGCTTATAGAGTTTGTTTATGTATTTAATTTTTAAGTATAGTGCAAGCTCTCTTGGATTGGCTCTCCAAGTGTAGTAGACTTTCAGTTCACCCTACATTCCTGCAGGAGGCCGTTGCCTTTATGGGCTTTCAGGCTTTTCATATTCATATTCATACTTTCAAATTTCATATATATATATAGTAAGTGTACAAGATAGCACAGTATTCGTGGAGTAAGATATAACTGAACTGAAGGAAGAAGAAACCAATTGTACAATGTTTTGAAGCGGTGTAAAGTAGACTTTAAAGTAGACTTATTATTCACACAATTCTATCTTAGAACTCTATTATTATTATTATTATTATTATTATTATTATTATTATTATTATTATTATTATTATTATTTCTTACCAATGTTTATTATTGTCTCACTAACATTACTTATCCAACTTTCATTATTTACTTTCATGTTGTTTTATGGTCTAGATATCAATGTAATACCTATGTAACCAATTGTATTCAATTAGAATTTAGATTAAATAAATAAATAAATAAATAAATAATAATAATTATTATTATTATCATCATTATCATTTCCGTTCTTTTGTTTCTAGCTCAGCTATCACTTGGCAATCGTTGGTCAGTAAAGAAAATTTATATGTGTACTGACCGCCAGGAGTAGGATACTCCTCACGCTCCATTTTTTCACCTGGAGACGAAAATAGAGCCAATCTTCGGTACGTTTTGAATTCTTTATTCTTTAACTGTAATGGAAAAGACCCAATCTACAGAATACACAGTCTCCCGCTTAGAGGGATCGATAAATAAATGCTAACCGTTTAAAGTCAGAGGAAGATATTGTTTTGATTTACATCTGACAAGATGCAGAAACTGTCCAAGGTTATACACTAATCGTTTAAAAACAACTGCACCTTCATGCGCATGCGCACTAATATTTATCGTGGAAATAACTCTGGCTCCATTCAGTAGAACATTCCAACATTGGACCATTTTTCTTCATCGAGGCAACAGTGACAGGAAATGTGTATCTGAACATGTTGCAGAACGTTTTTTGTTGGTCAACTCCTCCCAGAATCGGTTTTTCAGCCACATGGGGTTCCACCCCATTACTATCCATTGACCTTCCTCTGGGGCTTTGTGACAAGTGTTGTGTACCAACGTGATACAGTTGACACTTTGGAAAAATTGAGACAACGCATTATAAATGCAGCTGCGCTAATCACTCCACAAATGTTATGGAATATTTGGCAGAAGGTTGAGCATCTTTTAGATGTCTTCAGGGTAGCTCGAGGCGCACACATCGAGTTGCACTGACCATTTCCGAAACTCGGAGAGTTTTTGCATCAAGTTATATAAAAAGTTATGTTATAAAACCTCTACTTATACTTTAGATTAGCACTTAATTCTCGATCCCTCTAAGCAGGACACGGTGTATAGAGAATTCGGAGTTCATAAAATACCATTGGTTATATTGGCAGCAACTCCTTCTCTGTAATACAACTAAAATAAGCTACTTACGTATACTTTTTAACGTATGTAAAGTAACGGAAGTAAAATGTTCTATTTTTTTTTTTTGTTATTGGAAATAAAGAACTAATATATAAGTCTATTATAAGCAATATAAAGGGTTTATATTTGAAACAGTATATAGTTACAGTATTTAGACATATTTCTTGTAATTTAATATACTTTTAAAGAACGTAAATAACTTATTTTAATTATATTATTAAGAAGGAACATGTCCGCTAAGTTGACGCCAATATAGCCAATAGTATTTTCTAAATTCTGAACGCTCTACACACAAAATTACTTGCTTACATCTAAAACTATATTCAAATTAATAAATAAAGCTGCCTTTTTAATAGAAAAAGGAGAATCTTCTGCGGACCTGTGGAAAAAGAACTACTGAAGAGACTAGTGAAGTGCTTTGTGTGGAGTGTGGCATTGTATGGGACAGAAACATGGATATTACGACGAAATAAAGAGAAACGAATAGAAGCATTTGATATGTTTATGGAGAATAATGGAGCGCGTGAAGTGGACAGATATAATAAGAAATGAAGTTGTGTTGGAAAGAGTGGATGAAGAAAGTATGATGCTGAAACTGAACAGAAAGAGAAAAATGAATTGGTTGAATCACTAGCTCAGAAGAAACTACCTACTGAGGAACGCACTGGAAGGAATAGTGAACGGGAGAAGAGTTCGGGACAGAAGAAGATAAAAGATGATAGACGACTTTAAGATATGTGGATCATACGTGGACACTAAGAGGAAGGCAGAAAATTGGAAATATTAGAGAATGCTGGGTTTACAGTGAAAGACTTGGCATAACATGTAGACCTATGTGTGTATGTATGTATGTATGTATGTAGGTATGTCTTACAAGGCAGTCCAATCTATTTCAGCAATATTAACGTTATGCAGTAGCTAACGAGAGAGGAGAATTTAATATTTACTGGCACAGAGTGCAGAAAAATAATTGTAAAGAACCTTCGTGAACTGATGATGATGATGTGACAATAATAATAATAATAATAATAATAATAATAATAATAATAATAATAATAATAATAATAATAATAATTCGTGGCGCGAAAACCCACGAACGGCCAAGTCTGAGCAATCGATTTTTGGTACAACGCCCTCATTCCTCAACAGAAGAGAATGAAAATCCAACCACTCCTAGAGAACGTGTGGTGAGCCGGTATGGCTGGCTTACGAAACTAAATTTCGCTATTCGTAGTAGATTCAGGAATTAATCACGATGCTGGGCTGGCTGAGCGAAATTGCATGAGAAAATTTGTTCTCTCAAGAGGACTCGACCCAGTATTCATTCAGTATCTCGGATCCATCGCATGTCGCCTTTGACAACGTAGCTACGATGTTGAACTTGTGGAGTTACAGGTAGTATCATAATAAGAATAGGCTATTTTTAATTAATCCTATCACATATCTTTAAGTTACATTTTTGTCCTAACCTCCGAGGTCACCGGATTTCTTCGACGGTGATCGACTATTACGGTGATGATAATAATGATGATGATAAGATGATTGTGATAACGGTGATATGTTGACAACGATAATGGTTACAATGACGATATATAATGTTTTGAGTCGGAGTGTTTACACTTGTACTGCCTGTTTCAACATTACACTCCTGAACAATCGATGTGGGCACAATGGCTGTACAGCCGTATTATAAGCTTAGAAGAGTAGCCTACACAATAACCAGCGAGCTTAATTTAATAAAGCCCAGCTAATTACTGTGTTTGGAAGCCTGGGGAGTAAAAGTAATCCAGCTATTATTAATAAACATTTTTACAATTCACCCGAGCGAGAACGTCCAGTTCCTCGAAACACAACACAACACGAGTAGCATTGTTCTGCGGCATCACGGACCAATGGACCCGCAATGCTATGATCTATGCTCCGAGCCAGGCAACAGGAGGAAGTGCAACAGTTCCTCTCTCTCTCTCTCTCTCTGTTTATATTCGCTTCGAAATTCTAGTAATAAAACAACCGGTCCAAAACAATTGTTACACCTAGTGCTGTAGGATGTAAGGCAGTTCACCATACAGAATGCGTGACGACGATAAAGTTCAGGTCAATATTCGGCGTATGAAATTATTTGGATTTCAAAGATAATGCTTTGTTTCTACGTGGTCATTTATAAATGAGGTGATATTGCGATATGGAACAATGGAATTGAATTGGATCTGTCTGTCCAGCAAGACTATTGAAAAGTAGTAGAAGAGAGGTTCAGGTGGGATTTTCATCGTCGTAACTTCATCCACTCAGCTAAAGAGAAGGGATATATGATGAGTTCATGACATCTTCTAGCATCGATATTAAGAAATCACTGGATCTCTACTTTCCTGCTGCCTCAATGGCGTTCTATTATTCCCCTTTGAATATTAGTAAAATTTAAGAGTTTGGTTACGAAGGAGGGAATTTTGAAGAATAGAAAAATGCTAGGGAACACAACGATCAGAATAGATAACGACTGGAGCTGCGAAGTGAGAAGTAGAAGAAGAGTTTTAATAACTTTTCTTAAAGCACGAAGAAATTGACAATTCGCGAAACTTATCAAGGACAAAATTAAGAAAACAATTTGGTTTTTAGTGTAGAGGAGTGCTTAGTAACATTAAAGGAACCGATTGCAGGCTAAGATGGAAAGGAAAGGAATAGAAAATTTTTGAAAAAAAAAAATCAAGAATGTCGTATCTAAAGGCGGGGTTAGTCATGCAAGTGTGGAGAGTGTACGCGAGGCAAATGCAAACGTGTTAAACGCAGAGAAATTTTCCGGAATGCAGGCAGTGACATCATCTGAAGAAGAAACAAGAGTGACGGGAACTGGTATTCAGCAAGCACAGCAGAACAAGACCTCAGTGCAAGCGAATGGAAATAGTGGACATCAGATGGGAGCAATTCCGAAGCGGATGAAGGAACTAAGATCCAAGTCGAGGCTGACGAGAAGTACAGTAATACAAGTAGGAGATAGTTCAGGGAGCAGTGAAGAAGGAAGAGGGGAAAACAAGGTGAAAAACAGTATGATTTAAGGAAATGGTGTGGAGGGGAAATAAATCATGACAAAAGAAAACTAAGACCTAAATAAAGTAGCAATGTGGAGAGGTTAACAGTGAAAAGTGCAAATAGAGATGTGAAGTGAGGGAAAATGTGTCATACAGGAGAGGGGATAAAAATTAGAAGTGTAGTATTTTTGGTATAATAATGGGTTAGGAGCAAAGTAGTGGAAGAATTGATGACAGACAAAGACTAGAGGAAGAATTGCAATAATAAATTAAAAATAAGAAATGTCCTACATGACTTCTATGAGAGGCGTTTAAAACGGGGAGACGGCACTGTATACTAATAATGTGAAGTGCCGCCTCACCAAAAGGTTGCTTAAAGGCAAATATATACATACATTCATATTCCCCTTTGAAAGAAGGAGCACGGACTGTGGACTTCCTCTCACGTAGGCCGCTTCGATGGGTCCATTGTACCACTCGAAATGGAATGGTGTGCATGCCTTAAGATCTCCCACGCTGCCACTCACGAACACATCTACAACCTGCAGAATCTCTTTGACCTTTACATGTAGGCATCACCGCGGTTTTCCTATCCAGGTTCACGAGCTACCATGAGGCCCAAGGGAAAACCCATGGTGCTTAGCACTATACAAGGTTGCCTTCTCCACAGACGCCTGAACAGTAACAGCTAGTTTTGACAATGCCAGATTTCTCAGGTCCTTATTCTTGTAATTATTGTCAAACAGATTCCACAAACAACTTTCCAATTCATATGCTTCAATCAATCTCTTCGTCTCTTCCACACTCCATTGTTTCTTGGCCGCCATTTATACTGCTTCTCTCGCGACAGGTAGTGAAAAAGTTCAACTCAGCGGAATAATTTAGAATAGCTATAATGAGAGTTAAGTCGCCCTGGGTGCAGAGTCGGTATAGCGCTGGCCCTCTATGCCCGAGATTGCGGGTTCGATCCCGGCCCAGGTCGATGGCATTTAAGTGTACTACTCAAATGCGACAGGCTCATGTCCCTAGATTTAGTGGCATGTAAAAGAATCCTGCGGGATAAAAATTCCGCCACACCGGCGACGCTGATATAACCTCTGCAGTCGCGAGCGTCGTTAAATAAATCATAATTTAGATTTAGATAATAGGAGATAAAAGTATACGAGAGTTCCCTGACCAGGGTGTTTGCACGGGGAGAGCAGTTTTCAAGACCGCTCTATTTATATATTAGAGTCAACAAGATACCTACTCTCAAAACCGTTTACATGGTGATATTCAGCTATAATCTATAGCTCTCTTCTCTAAACTCTCGCCGTGGAAACATAGCGTTACGCGGAGTAGCTCATCGCGTGAAACAAATAGAGCTCTCCCTCTATAGGAGGAGCCGTTTGTCCTCAACGGGACATTTTTAGGCTCATCATTTCATTTCATCCAGTAGGTATAAGTACTTCTTACTACGTTTAGAATAAATTAGAGTAAGCTATCCAATTAAGTAGATATGAATAGGCTATTCAATAGGTATAAATTACAGTAAGCTATCCAATTAAATCAGAGTAAGCTATCCAATTAAGTAGATTAGAGTAAGCTATCCGATAGGTATACGAACTTCTTACTATATTTATAATTAAGTAAATTAGAGTAAACTATCCAATTAAGTAGATTAGAGTAAGCTATCCAATTAAGTAAATTAGAGTAAGCTATCCAATTAAGCAGATTAGAATAAGCTATCCAATTAAGTAAATTAGAGTAAGCTATCCAATTAAGTAGATCAGAGTAAGCTATCCGATAGGTATAGCCTAAGTACTTCTTACTATGTTTAGAATTAACTAAATTAGAGTAAGCTATCCAATTAAGTGTGTAAATTAGAGTAAGCTATCCAATAAATATAAGTACTTCTTACTACATTTAGACTTAAGTAATTTAGAGTTAACTATTCAATAGCTTTAAGTATTTCTTACTGCGTTTAGAATTAAGTAAATTAGAGGAAACTATCCAATTAAGTAGATTAGAGTAAGCTATTCAATAAGTATAAGTTCTTATTACTTTTATAATTAAGTAAATTAGGGTAGGCTATCGAATTAAGTAAATTAGATTAATCTATCCAATAGGTATAAGTACTTTTTATTACGTTTAGTATTAGGTAAATTAGAATAAGCTATCCAATTAAGTAGATTAGAGTAAGCTATTCAATAGGTATAAATAAATTAAAGTAAGCTATCGAATAGTACAAGTACTTCTTATTACGTTTAGAAGTTAAGAAAATTAGAGTTAGCTATCCAATTAAGTAGGTTAGAGTAAGCTATCCAATAGATGTTAAGCTATACAATAGGTAATATGTACTGCATATGACGTTTAGAATTAAGTAAATAAGAGTAAGCTATCCAATAGTACAAGTACTTCTTATGACGTTTAGAGTTAAGTAAATTAGAATTAGCTATCCTATTAAGTAGGCTAGTGTAAGCTATCGAATAGGTATAAGTACTGCATATTACGTTTAGAATGAAGTAAATTAGGGTAAGCTATCCAATAATACAAGCACGTCTTATTACGTTTACAGTTAAATAAATTAGATTAGCTAGCCAATGAAGTAAGTCAGAGTAAGCTATCCAGTAGGTATAAGTACTGCATATTATGTTTAGAATTAAGTAAATTAAAGTAAGCTATCTAATAGTACAAGTACTTCTTATTACGTTTAGAGTTAAGTAAATTAGAGTCAGCTATCCAATTAAGTAGGTTAGAGTAAGCTATCCAATAAGTACTGCTTATTACGTTTAGAATTAAGTAAATTAGAGTAAGCTGTCCAATAGTACAAGTACTTCTTATTACGTTTAGAGTTAAGTAAATTAGAATTAGCTATCTATTTAAGTAGGTTAGAGTAAGCTATCCAATAGTACAAGTATTTCTTATTACATTTAGAGTTAAGTAAATTAGAATTAGCTATCCAATTAAGTAGGTTAGAGTAATCTATGCAGTAATATAAGTTTCTTATTATGTTTACACCTTAATAGGTTAAAGTATAATATCCAGTAGCTATCTACCCTCCTTAATGTTTTCTTATTCAGTGCATGAGGCCTCAGTAAAGCAAAGGAGGATATTCTGTAGCTATCTTTATTTGAATTTTATTGTATTAGAGCAGGATATGCAGTGGCTATCATTACTTTTCAATTTATTAAAACTCAGTGGATTAAAACAGATATTCAGTAGCAATCAGCCCTTCTTAATGTTTTTAAAACTCGTCGGATGAACTCACAGTAGTGGAAGTTACGAGCCTGGTATTTCCGCACGAAATATGAAGTGTTGGCTCATTTCAGAACTCACTCATGTGCACTTTTTTTTTTTTTCATTTCCTGCAAACTCTCAGAATAATTTGATAACTGGAGCAGGACGTGAGGACGAAAAGGGATGAGATAAGTCTCCACATTTGCAACAATACTTCTGCTCCGCGCCGCTCTCCTCTTTGTATTGAAGCGCATTCCGACTTTACCTTTATTTCATTCATTCACATCACAGCAGGTGTGTCCGGCACCTGCAACAGTGGCGTATGTACTGTATTACATTTACAGTACATTATAAATAGACATTTGTGCGCTCCAGGTATAGGCCTTCATATGCACTGCGTTACATGATCATTATCATCAATACCACCATCACCATCATCATCATCATCATCATCATCATCATGAACATATTCCAAGGACTAAATTCTACGGAACACACACACATTAGATATCTAAATATGTTTGTATATTGAGTTAATCTGTTTGCTATGTATTGATATATTTTTGTTTAGCTTAAGTGATGAATTGTATACGCTTTAAATTCAATAGTAGTCTGTATAGCTCAACTTATTGCACCTGAGTTTTTGAATGTACTTCACTCCCACCCCCTCTACTAGTAAACTTCCAATCGTCCTCTACACAGAACTAAGGCCGCGTATTCAGTCAAAGACGCCTTATGGTCATAGTAAACAGTACTCAGTTAATGAGTATAATACGTTCCAGAAATATGTTCGCGTTTTCCAGTGACGAAAGAGCTTACAATATTTAATTATATTTTCGCACAGGTACTCTCGCCCGTTTGCCTACGTCGCATCCTAGTTTCCCCCACCTGCTTCTGCTCGTCCCCCTGTAAAGGCTAGTCGCTGGGCTGTCTTAGCTCTTTTCTGAAAACATTAATTTCAGTTAGGAATTGGACGTCTACGTAATATTATAAAACTGTTTAAAGTAACTTAAACAAAAAAGGCCTCGTTAAGTAATTGTCAAGTGATTTCCTCCCTTTTTACGACCCTGCGACAAAACTACTAGTAGGGCAGAAGTGAAGATTGAATTTACAGTACGTAAGGAACTCTTTTATAGAGTAGGTACAGAATTATTTCAACGTGAGTTACTAATACAAAGGACGAAACTGGTAATTGGAATTAGGTACAATAGTCTATAGTGCGATAATATGCACAAGATAACTGTAGCCTGTATCGAAATGAACGGCCACCATTTTCAAAAATGTGTTTAAATATCCATATTATGATAATTTTTCAATTTAACTTCATTCTCTATTTTGTACGCTAATGTGCTGTAGACAGTATAGGCCTAATATAAACTGCATAATGAATACGTTCGCATGGATAGCTCAGTTTGTGAGCAAAAACACTTATTGTTAATACAGTGCTATATTTTGATTAAACAAAAACCTAATGGAAAGTATTAAACTCAAAATCGCGATATTTCCTAGTTTACGTAAATGGTTGAACTACTTTTCTTTCTTCCTATACCTAGTAAAGTGATTTGTTTGTATTTTACGCCAGTATCATCGAACTCCAGTCGTGGAAGGGGATAGCAAACGATGTTTCCGGTTCTCAACCGTTAATCCAAAGGTATAGCCAGATTAATATTACAAACGTTTGTAAAAATAAAATGATGTCCCTGTATATGCTATAAATTGAATAGTAGTCTGTATGGCTCAACTGATGAATTGTTTATGTTTATAAATTGAATGAATGTATTTGATATAAATCGTATAATTTTCCATAGTTTAACAAAAATATGCTTGTAAATTGAAATAAACTTTCTGCTATGTATTGTATATTTTTGTATAGTTTTTCAGATGAATTGTATATGCTTTAAATTGAATAGTAGTCTATAGCTTAACTAATAAATTGTGTAATCTGTAAATTGAATAGTGACCTGTATAGCTCAACTTACGAAGTTATATGCTTTAAATTGAATAGTAATCTGTATAGCTGAATTGTTTATGCTTATAATTTGAAGTAATTTGCAATATATGTATTATCAATTTTTGTATATCTCAACTGATTGAATTGTTTATGGCTTTAAATTGAATTTACTTACTTGCTACGTATTATACTTTATATATCAACTGATCAATAATCGTGTGGGTTTGTAAATTTAATAATCTAATTAGATAATATATACTGTACACGTTTAGTTGACCCATCAATGTAGCTTGGTTTTCTTCAGTGAAAATCGGTCCAACAATATCATCCCCAAAAATTCTAGCCCACACATTGATCTTCTGAGGAAACTGGGTATTATCTTCACGAAAAACATAAGGATTTTCAATGTCCCAGTACTTACAATTGTGTTTGTTGAAAAACCCATTTAAGAAAAAAGTCGCTTCATCACTAAAGCAAATTTTTTTGTCAAATTTGTATCATTTTCAATTCTCTGAGACATCTGTTCACAAAAATTTTTGTAGGGGAAACTTTGTTAATTTTCAGCATTTTATGTGTGGAACCAACCGAAATGTTCGTTACAGCAGCTAATTTTGGAATAGATATGGTGAGTTCATTAATGAAATGACCTAGTATTTCAATCTTCGAAGTTTCATCCAGTTTTTTAGATTGGCTATTTGCTTTATTGCACATAGAATCAGTTTCTTCAAATTTCCGTATTAGATCTACGAGGACATATCGGTGACTTACAGTTGCCCTTAAAAAGAATGAGACGATTCTTGGTCGTCGGAAGTTAAAGTTCTACAGCGCGGTTCACTCGATATCGACGTAACGATAAGTGCCATGAAAATTAGAACAAGAATTGTTACAAGGACCACAAGGACAAGGACCAGAATAAGGATCACGAAGAAGACAGCCATTTAAGGCCACGATTTCACAACTTAGCTCGGGTAACAAAACATCATTGTTTCTCTGTACCGAATGGCAAATGCCTGCTATCGGATCTACATTCTGGACTGCTGCTGTCACTGTCTTGTCTTGGTAGCTCATATAGTAGCGTGTCGGTTCCTCCGTATAACCGACACGTCTCGTGTTCGATCCCAGGTGAAACTTTTTTTTATTGAGTTGTAATTAATTTGTTCAGAGTTCCTCTACTATCTAATTTGTTGAAAAATATGGAATAATTTATGTCCAATTTTTGGGTCTTACAAGTGGGCTAAACCTCGTCAAAAAAAAATAAATCTTACTTGGAAGTTAAAAGTATTCTTCCTCAAACAAAAATCATAAAAAAAACTAAAAGAGACCTGTTAACTTAAAATCTTGTCCACATACCATCAGCTTCTATAACAGCTCTAAGTCGATCCGGCATGAATGTCACGAGATTGTGGAGTAAGTTCTGATCCCCGGCGAGATCTTCCCAGGTGTCAACAACTTGATCCCACAATTCGTCTCGATTCCGAGGGCGTCGGTGGGCATAGGTGGCTATCCTTCTCTTTTTCAATTCCGCCCATAAATTTTCCATGACATTCAAATCAGGTGACTTCGGAGGCCAATTAATGATTTCGATCTCGGGTCTCCTTTGAAACCATCTTTGAATGCTTGCTGTATAGTGCACGGGATGGTTACTCTGCTGGAACAGCAATGTTCCTTCGGAAAAACGTTCTCGGACGGAAGGAACGAAAATATTTTCCAGAATGTGCTCGTAAGTTCCCGCATTAAACCGGGCATCGATGCGTTCTATAACGCCAGGTCCAACGTAAGACATCCACCCCCAACACGATATGCTAAAGCGCCCCGATCTTTCACGTCGGTGCACATAGCGCTGATCATGTCGGAGACCATCCTCACGATAGACACGGACAGGACCTTCGTAATCACTCGAAATGGTTGTTTCTTCGGAGAAAATTACATTTCTCCAATCGAAATCCACTCGATTGGTAGCGAAGGCAAGACGGTTGACAGCTTGTCCTTCCCCCAATATTTCCATTTGCGCAGCCCTCCGGCTCCTAATACCGCGGTTCTTCAACCTGCTGATCACAGTCTGTGAAGAACCGGGAAAGTTAGATGCTGCTCTTATTTCGTTAGCAGTCCGAAAGGGGTCCAGTCGAACTGTTTCGAATAAGAGAGCATCCTCTTCCAATGAAGAAATCCGCGGACGCCCAGGAATAGGGCGATTTTCGACCTCCCCTGAATTTTGGTAACGATGAATCCCCTCGCGGCTGTACTTCCAGGAACACCGACCAAACGGCCAGCAGATCTAGCTCCATATCCAGCCTCAACTATAGCTATAACTCGATGTCTCATGTCACGTCGGTTCGCCATTAAGATGAGAAATGAGGGATGACGATAATACTTTAGTGTAGACATGACTATTTAACGTGATATAGAATTATTGAAATAAGGGGCATCTTACACAGTAAGAGTTAATAGATCAACCCTAAATTAAATATTTAAATAACAGGATATAACAGGAAGTCCAATTGTTGCGAAACTAATCAAATTAAATCTAATTCCATTAAGTAAACAACACCACATTGCTACAGCTAAATTGTAGGTTATTAACATAAGCATTGAATAGGTCCGTGCTTATGCGTTGGACGACAAAACCAAACATCGAAAGTTCGAATCTTGCCGAGGAATATAACTTCTTGCTTTTTAGAATGTAAATCAGACTTCTAACTACATTCATATTTCATACATTACTTATTAATATTTACAGCCAACATTGAATTTGTAAAGAAAAGACTTTAGAAATCTCATATGGAATTTGTGATCTGTAGTGACATAAACATAGATTATCTCTCGGAACTTTTCCGTAAAAGTAAATTAAATTCACTCCTTGAAACTGGAAACCTTAGTTGTAGAGTCATTTCCCCACCTCCATGCAAACTGAAGTAGCACAGCCATTGATAAAAGTTTTTTACACAGAATTAGACAGACATAACCTATTCGACAGAACCTATACTCAATGGCTTGTCTGAACATGATAAACAAATCCTAAGAGTTTCCAATGTCACTGAACAATTTCAAAATATTAATTTAAAAACTAAAAAAAGGGTCGTAAATGCTGTAGCCTATCTAGTGATTATTTACATTTATGTCTACGAAATGAATCTTGGAAAAACGTATATGATACTGATACCACTGATATTAAGAGTAAATGTATTGTATTTTTCACTTAATTTCAGAATCACTTCAGTGGATGTTCTCCACTCAATGTTGTAAAAAAATTCAAATGTAAAAACATGTAGATGAAGCAGGGACTTAAAAATCTCATGTATTAAAAAGAAGAATCTATATGTAATGAGTTGCAATGTAATGATCCTCATGTTCATAAATACTACAAGAAGTACAGTGTAATTTATCAAAAATTATGAAAGAGGGAAATAGAATACATTTGAATAGAAAAGTACAAAATTCAGATAATGCAATTAAAGCTATTCGGAATATTATTAAAGTTAAACTTGTAGATATTCTAAGAAAGAAAATATTTTTTCATTAAAATCAGTGATTATAAAATAGAGGATCCCAAATCTATTGCAAATTCTTTTAACGTCTTGTAGTATATAGTAAAGAAATATTATAGACAAATTAAACATTCAAGATTTTTCAAAAGATACTCCAATTGGTAACTTAACAGATGCATTTAATAATTAGTATTACTATATGTAATTAGTCAATAACTGCAAAAGTGCTTTTTCATTCAATCATAACATGAATAAAATTGAATGCACATTAAATTAAACACTATTGCAAACACGTAGATAAAATAGTTCAAATCAACTGAAGGGGTGAGAATGAAATAATCCAAAGCCACACTTTTAACAAAAATTGTTTTTGTGGGAGTGCATTTCTTATACATATGGGAAAGCTATTAATAAAATATTGTAATAATTACTCAACAAATGACATAGCTTAAGGACTCTAAACCTTTATAAAAGTGTGTCTGTGTGGCTTAGGAATATTTTTTAATTTAATTTTAATTGTTAGTTTTTAATATATATGCATTTACATTGTATGTGTGCATGTATAAATGCATTCATTAGATTAACGTTTATAATATTATAACTTGTAATTTTGTATTGTCTGTGATCATTAACACCTAATCTGAGGACTTTTTAAAACTCTATTTCAACGTTATTTAGACAAAAAAAAAATCGTTGCGTAGACGAGGAATCGAACTCGCACTCTTCTACACAACACGCAGAAGTCTTAGCGTCTGAGCTATTGAAACGACACGAAAGTTTTCCTTTCTGTGCGGATTGTCAATCTAGTTATGAAGGTCCATTGTCGATTTAACTACACGATTTATGTATATATTTATCTTTTATTTACGTAATATTAGGGCCTATCATATTTTTTGCAGTTTTTGAAGTGAATTTCGGAACGATGCTAGTAAGAAACCAAATAGCCTGAATTTAAGTAACTCAATATTCGTTATCTTGTGTATCAGTGCTCTGGTCTCCGATCATGCGCAGTGTCTTACATCTGAGACTTAGGAATATTCAATCGTCTCATCCTTTTCTAGGGAAACTGTACATTTTTCTCAGGATGCCTGTCGTTGAAAGCTCTAGCAGTTCTATGAGTACAGATAAATAAATATGATTTCTGTTCTCTCTTTAAGGGTATACACCATTTTACAGTAATTTAATACACGAACACAACTATTACCAGAAAAATTCAATGGTATTTGTAGCTTCAGCTATATTCAACAGTAACAAAAATCGAGGTTGCCAGGCAACGATATAAAATAAAAGATGCGAAATAAATGAATGAGGTGTATAAACAATTCAATGCTCTTTCATAAAATATAAAAGTATATGGGTGCCATTTAAAATTTATAAAGCGGGAGACTGGGGGGGTGGGGGGTTGGAATATAAAATGCAATTAAGCCTGGTTTCAATATCTAAAATGACGTGTTTTTTGTTTAAATAGAATTCAATTTAAAAAATTTAGTTATTTAGACTGGGAGGTTTTGAAATGAAAGGAGTATTACTTTTTCAATTTAGTTTGTTTCTCGTACGTATATTTATTTATTATTAACTAGCCGTACCCGTGCGCTTCGCTGCACCTGTTAGAAATAAATATAAAGTAATTACATAATTAAAATAGGACGTTTGATCCAGGGAACAACTTTTAGAACAGCGCAAGATAATCTGATTCGCTCATTACCCAATTTTTTTTTGCACTGCATTTATTGCATATATATTTTATGTATTTTAACACGATACAATTGAGCATAGTTAAAATCTGAATTATAAAATAATGGATTGCTAAGCTAACGTACTATTACTGCATACTAAATCAATACACTCTCGTTGTTCGTTAATTCTCTGAGATTAAAATGAGTGTACATAAATATTATTTTAAGAAATACAGAAAACGAATGTACAAAATAGCCTATCAAATTTTCTGTGCATAAGAAGCTATTTTAATCTTACCTGTCCTCGATTTACTCAGACGTTACTGTACTAACATTATAGCATTATGTCCATCCAGAGAAACTACACTTTCCAATGGTGAAATAATAATTAATTATACAAATCGGTTTATTTAGCTTCTGATACTACTTCACACAAACACAGAAACATTCTCTGTAGGCTATGTTTAATAGCTTTCGATTGTTGATGTCCAAGGCCCCTGTTTCGATTGTTGTTGTCCAAGGCCCCTTATAGACGAAGTCATTTGTTCTTAATTCATTGCACCGTCTTAGATGGAGCTATTTTAATTTTAAAACTCATTTATCTCATTAAATATCTGTCCTATAAAAATTTTGTGAAGAATAAAACTTATCGGAAATCATTTTTAAAGAACCTTTTGTTATGTAACATTTCTCACAAAAACCAATAATAAGTGAGATATTTCGATTTATTTAATTCAGGCCCCCTTATAACCCTCCTTTTAAATAAAGTATTTTGAATGCCATATAGCCTAAAATCTAAGTTACAAAGAACTTAATTTATATTCCAATTTGCATATAAATCGGTTCAGCCATTATCGCGTGAAAAGGTAACAAACATACAGACAGACATACAGACAAAAATTTCAAAAATGCGATTTTCGGTTTCAGGGTGGTTAATTATATATGTTAGGACCAATTATTTTTGGAAAATCGAAAATTACCAGAAAAATTTCGGCTACAGATTTATTATTAGTAGGAGATTAAATGTATCAACTTAAACCTTTTAAGTTTCAAATGACAATAAATATATAATTTGAATTCTCTAGATTCAAAACCCCTAAAGACCATTTTGTTCATAATTGAGTTACCCCCATATATTGCTTGCTGTGAATGAATTAAATGATTTGTACAGGGTGTTTAAAAAATACGGGGCATAATTTCAGGTATGTATTTCCCACATGTAGACAATCAAAATAGTTCATTACAACATCTGTCCGGAAATGCTTTATTGAAATTCACCGGAACGTTTTTCTTTCCGCAGGTCGTTGCCGTCAAAGGAGACATTAAGAGGGCACTCTGACAGTTCATTCCGAGGCGAAGGTTACATTCAGTGTTGTGTAGGCGTTAAACTGTGCGACATGTATTCAAATCAAGAGCTGGCAGAGATACACTTCATGTACGGTAAGGCGGACGGCAATGCTGCGCTGGCTCTTCGTTTGTACCAGGAGAGGTACCCACAGCGACAATGTCCAGATCGGAAGACATTTGTACGTCTCCATTACCGTCTTTGCGAGAAAATGCACAAAATATTTACATTTTAACATACATGTAGATTGTTTGCTGATTACATGTTTAGAATTTAGGCCTCTCCAAATCCCTGAAGATTTACTGAAGCCGTTTCCATAGAGAAAGTAGTGTGGTACTACGAAAGGTAGGTGGTATGCAGATGACGCACACTTTTGCATACATGGTATGTTCCACACCTTCTTTATTACCTACCTACAAATTATAATCCTATTTATAATTTATCTTATCAGTCTATTAAACGAAAAACGTAAACAAATTAAATAACTTATTGCTTACTCATGTATGAAAATAGATTTTGTTCGCAGTATTGCTCAAGAACGTTACTTTTAGAATTATTCTATAAATGAATCCTGTAGATTCAAAATCCCCTATATCCACTTCCACAAATTGAAGGATTTTGACTGTAACTGGTGGAAAATAGAGGAAGTTTTCAACCTGAGAGTGATTTTTTACAAACCATATGCTTTAAATTTACCGAATTTCAAAATTCAAAGTATACAGGGTGTTTAAAAAATACGGGACATAATTTCCCACATGTAGACAATCAAAATAGTTCATTACAACATGTGTCCGGAAATGCTTCATTCCTGGTTTGGGAAGGGGACGACCAAGATCTACAACTACTCCAGAAGTACAGGAGGAGATTCTGGAGGCTGTGAACATGACTCCTATCAGCACACGAAGGGTAGCGTTGCAAGTCAATGTTCCTCATACGACTGTCTGGAGACTGTTGAAAGAGTGAGTATCAATTGTATCCTTATCATTTGCAACGTGTACAGGCCCTGTCACCAGCAGATTACCCTGCACGAGTTAGGTTCTGTCAGTGGTTCTTGCAGCAGTGTGGTGTAAATCCGAACTTTCCTGCCTTAGTATTATTTACAGATGAAGCACAGTTCACACGAGATGGCATAACAAATTTCCACAATCAGCATGTATGGGCGTATGAAAACCCACGTGCAACTGTTCCATCTCATCACCAGGTGCGGTTCTCCCTCAACATGTGAACCGATATCATTGGTGATCGATTAGTTGGACCCCATGTACTTGTAAACAGACTTACGGGGCAGGCGTACACAAACTTCCTGGAAAACACCATACCTCATGTTTTAGAAGACACTCCACTGATCAATCGTCAACACATTCACTTCTTGCATGATGGCGCCCCTGCACACTTCAGTCGTACGGCTCACCGGTATTTGGATCGAAGGTTTTCTGAGCGATGCATAGGTAGAGGTTGCCCAATTGCTTGGCCTCCACGCTCACCTGATCTGAGCCCTCTCGATTTCTACTTGTGGGGCCATTTAAAATCATTGGTTTATTCGTCTCCGGTGCCTGATTTGGAATCCTTTCGGAATCGAATTGCGGCATGTTCTGAGGACATACGCAATACTCCTGGACTTTGGGATCGTGTTCGCAGGTCAAGAGACATCGATGTAAGGTCTGTATTCAAGCAGAAGGTGGACATTTTGAACATCTTCTGTAATGACAACGACGTGCGGAAAGAAAAACGTTCCGGTGAATTTCAATGTTGTGAAGGCCATAACTCGGAAATGAAGCATTTCCGGACACATGTTGTAATGAACTATTTTGATTGTCTACATGTGTGAAATTATGTCCCGTATTTTTGAAACACTCTGTATACTTTGAATTTTGAAATTCGGTAAATTTAAAGCATATGGTTTGTAAAAAATCACTCTCAGGTTGAAAACTTCCTCTATTTTCCACCAGTTACAGTCAAAATCCTTCAATTTGTGGAAGTGGATATAGGGGATTTTGAATCTACAGGATTCATTTATAGAATAATTCTAAAAGTACCGTTCTTGCGCAATACTGCGAACAATATATATTTTCATACATGAGTAAGCAATGTTATTTCATTTATTTACGTTTTTCGTTTGATAGACTGATAAGATAAATTATAAATAGGATTATAATTTGTAGGTAGGTAATAAAGAAGGTGTGGAACATACCATGTATGCAAAAGTGTGCGTCATCTGCATACCACCTACCTTTCGTAGTACCACACTACTTTCTCTATGGAAACGGCTTCAGTAAATCTTCAGGGATTTGGAGAGGCCTAAATTCTAAACATGTAATCAGCAAACAATCTACATGTATGTTAAAATGTAAATATTTTGTGCATTTTCTCATGCATTTCACTAGGATCTGAGGCTTATAACATGTTCTCCATTCCTTTATGTGTGAGAAACTAAATAGCTAGACAAGAGTCCTGTCCCTTATGAAATATAATAATCAATCCCTCGCTTAACCCATCGACTCCCTTATTCACAATACCTCTCGTCATAATCCTGGCAGCAAAGAACCTGACGTGGAAGGTTCAGCAGGTTGTTAAGTAAAAGGGCAAAGGGCCCTTGGGGTTACAGCTTGAAAGAAGCTCTCGTATAATTAATTCCGTCCGAACATCACAGCACAAACCCGGAGGCGGGCAGGAGGGACCCTCACAAAGTTCCTAACGTCCTATATGAAATTTGCCGTCGAATAAGAAATTAGAAACTAGTTCAGAGATAGTTCTTGCGGAAGGATATTTCTGACATCGAAAACGTGGCAAGAGAAAGCTGCGGCTTTTGATATTTCAGCGATGGGATATCTCTTTTAAAACCATAAAGGTGCTGTGTTCGATCCTGAGGACATATTCTGCACATTAATTTTAATTACGCACTACAAACTTCAGAAGCATGAAAAGATAGTATTAAGTATTCCTAATTGCGATGAATTTTTTCATATCTATTAATCTTGTTATGTAAGTCGTATTATTACTTTTATTATTATAATAATTATTATTATATTGTAACTCATATTAAGTTAAAAATGTGTCTCAATATTTGCACGCTAATATATTCACACATTACCAGAACCTTCCATGCAGGAAGATCATCTATTACCCGGTAAGGAGTACTTCCGACTCCGCCTTGTAGGTCAGGGCGCTGCAGTCGACTAGGTGACTGTTTATTTTACGATACTATGACGTCAGAGCATGTTGTTGCACATATTTTCCGCGTCGCTGTGTCGGATAGTAATACAGTTTGTATATACATCTGAGTAATAATCAGGGAGCGCATTTTCGTTCCCAAACGTACAGCAGATCGAGTAGTTTCCTCTGGTAGCTACATCTATTACGTCACGTGGATGCGTAAGCAAAGTCGAATTGGAAGCAGGTACGCATGGGGTCTTTAAATAATAATGATGTAATATAACATAAATAGGCCTATGCCCCTGTAACGTCATATTATGATGTAGAAAGAACATTCTCTTAGTTTATTTATGTGATGTTCGTAAAAGATTTGCATTTCATAACCTCAGAATTTATGTTTTCGTTCACTGCAACGGGATAGGTTTCGATAAACGAATTATTTGTATATATTGTGTAAAATATAAATACTGATAATTTGTATATTGATTTTTGTTATTATTATGTATATTGTTCTTCCTACGTCACATGACGTTACAGGGACAACATAATAATAACAAAAATCAATATACAAATTATAAATATTTATATTTTACACAATATATACAAATAATTCGTTTATCAAAACCTATCCCGTTGCAGTGAACGAAAACATATATTCTGAGGTTATGAAATGCAAATCTTACACAAACATCACATAACATTTGTTTAAACTAAGAGAATGTTGTTTCTACGTCATATGACGTTACAGGAGCATATTTATAATACATTACATCATTATTATTTAATGACTCCAAGCGTACCTGCTTGCAATTCGACCTTGCTTACACATCCACGTGACGTAATAGATGTAGCTACCAGAAGAAACTACTCGATCCGCTGTACGTTTGGGAACGAAAATGCGCTGTCTGGTGATAATATAAATATGTTGTTGTTGAAAGACTTAAAAACAACCTTCAAATATAACGACATGACAAAAGTAGACTTCAGTTAAGTAAAATGAGATTCCTAGGAAATATTGCGAGGTATAAAAGAAGAGATCACGAAAGAAATGCAGATATTCGAGAGAATTAGAAATATTTAAGACAAACGGGAGAGTAAAGCAATATGCCTGCAGGAATAATAGATCCTACCACGTACAAAGAATGCAACCTACTAGGCTATCACATTGTTTTTTTTAACTACAGACCGATTGATAAACGAAACAGTGGACGTCCAAGAAAACGATGGACAGAACAGTAATATAGACTGCTACAAACAAAGCTGTCTAATGCATAAAGTATGATGATGATGATGATGATGATGAACTATAAGGACAACTAGTAACCACTTTATGTTGTTAATATATTCATAAATAATGGAGGAACTCTAGAATAAAAATCATCCACATCCTCTCTTAACAGAGTTTCTAACGGATTCGTACACTAACAAGGTCTCAACTACGTTGGAATACAAACTGCATTCGTCTCTACCTTAATTTTTTCCCTTCAAAAATACGGTCGAAATCGAAGAATCGTTTCATAATGCTCAGTTCTTCGCTTAAGTTGTAAGAAACCCCATTAAATGAACAGGATTGTATTTATTTTGCAGCAATAAGTTACATGAATTCATTGCTGCAGCTGCAGTCATAACGTTACTCTAATGGTTTCATTGCTGGTGTACAAAACACGACTTGTTAATCATTTCCGCCGGTATAAATGCGTTCATACAAAATTGTGTCACGGTCTAGCAGTAAATGAAAGGTGCTAGGGGAAACAAGGAATTTCCATTTTTTTGCGATTTTATGGTATATAGTGCATTCGATAGGTGGATACTGGGACTACAGAACTGTTAAATTACAAAGAATTTAGAAGTGGAAATTTCCGTGAGGCAACGATAAACATTTGGCACACTGGCTATACACCAAAAATGTCCAGGTATTAAAACTTGTTTTTCTCGATAAAGGTACTGGGCCGTATTCATAGATATTTTAGCGCGGGCTTCCGGTGGATGATCAGCGTTTTTCGTATTCATAAACCAGTGTTAGCGATAGGATATGATTTGAATTCTGTACTAGTAACCAGTGGACAGCCGAGGCTAGCTTAGTACGCTCGTAGCGCGTGCTGCGAAATATCTATGAATAGCACCCACTGTAACTAAAGCAAGAATATGAAGTCCCGTATCTAATTCTCCACTTGGAATGGAATGAATTTTCAGGAGGAGTGCACTATGACCCAGTAGTGCGATCTTCTACGAACTATTGCGCTAACTCTCAAGCTAGGCACATTCCCAAACCCACGCCGGCTGACTTCACTACGGTTCGTTGTGTACCCAGGTTTCGAGCAGGCAACCTCACTCGTCTCAAGGCCAGCACTCTCCGTGCGTTGCCAGCCGGCGTTCGAGGAATGATATGGAATGAGATGGAGAAATGTTGACGAAATGATGTAAATGCTTAATATGTGGAAACGGGGGAATCCCGAGAAAAACTGCAACCACGACCTAGTTCGTCACAATTGTCACTATAGATTTTTCAACAGTAATATCACTAGAGGTTTTGATTTATCTAGAGAAAATAAGAAGCCGAATGCAATTTAACTGACTATTACACGATTTGAAAAAAATATATATAAAGATTAGAAGAAATAAAGTACTCTAATGCAAGAAAATATTGACTTACTAAAATTCTATTTCACTAATGTTAGCTTCAAAAATACGTTTGAACGGAGCTGACATTTTCAGTTGACTATCTATGCGGTAAATAAATGAGATCGCAAAGCACGTTTTATAGTATCGTGAAGAATTTGCAGTTTAAAATATTGGCAAACAAAGAAATATGTGGTAGGGAGTTTATAGAAACAGAAGACAATATATAAAGATTAGAAGAAATAAAGTACTCTAATACAATAAAAATAGATATTGACTTACTAAATTATATTTCACTAATGTTAGGTTCACCAAAACGTTTAAACGGAGCCGACATTTTCAATTGACTATCTAGAGTAGAGTCGACCTGGTTGGCAAGTTGGTATAGCGCTGGCCTTCTATGCCCAAGGTTACGGGTTCGATCCCGGGCCAGGTCGATGGCATTTAAGTGTGCTTAAATGTGACAGGCTCATGTCAGTAGATTTACTGGCATGTAAAAGAACTCCTGCAGGACAAAATTCCGGCACATCCGGCGACGCTGATATAACCACTGCAGTTGCGAGCGTCGTTAAATAAAACATAACATTTTCTAGAGTAGACCAGGGTAATTGTAAACACTTTTCACTTATTTCAAATATATTTCAACATTACACAACCCTCAGTAACGGTAAGCATGACAAAGAAACATTGTGTTATTTTTAGATCTTTCTTTTCCCTGAAAATGGATTTAAAATAATAAGGTTGACTTTTTTTCATCTTTTAATTGCTAGTTTACATTTACCCCTTTGAAAGCGGGGTAATTGTAAACACCAATTTTCGCATGGGCTATCAGACACTGAACATTTAATGTCCTGTTTCAGAAGAAAGAGCTGTACTCTTTCCCACTCCAATTGATCATCCAACTCATCTCATATATAAAGAATTTAATGTTTTAAACATCAAGCAAATTTATATGTATACTATTTTGAATCACTACCACAAATATCAAGCTAAATTTTTATCATCCGATCATTCCACAACACAAGAAGATATAATATTTCACTCCCCCTCATTGAACCAAAATGTAACACTGAAGCAGGTCTAAGGCACAGTTCTAATTTACGGTCCAAGATTATATAATGATTTTATAAAAAGGAATCCTAAACTAAAATTATTGTCATTATTCAAAAAACAAGTGCTTGAATTCTTTTTAAAATTATAATCATGTAAATTCTTATTCTTCATTTATTTTTTTTCAGACACTTTAAAAAATTCTGTATTCTTAACTTAAGCTAGTATGTTTATGTATACTATAGGCTATGGTACCGTTTGTTTGTTTATTTTTGTTTTATTCTTATTCTTTTTAAACTTTATGTGTAATTACATTTAACAGTTTAATCACAGTTGTGATTATTTTTTTTTCTTCTGTCCACTTTTCATTCTTGGCCACACCCGACCGCAAGCATCTTGCTTTTTCGGGTGTGACCCAGTTACATAGTATTTATACAATAAATTGTAATATGTAGGCTATTTTACTATGAGATTGGTAATCAATTTCGAATTTTGAAGAATATTCATATACGAGTATTACAATAGTTGTAAAATATTTGTTATTATATGTAATTTTTGCTTGCAATAAAATCTTTGTAAATCTAAAAAAAATAAAATAAAATAAAATAAAATAAAATAAAAAAATAAACAAAATGGACACTGGTACATTTCGTCCCTTTAACCTATGATATATTACGATATAGGAACTCAGTACCTCTCCTGATTTTCAAGATAACTGTAGTTACTATTTTTCACATCTGTGACAACTCTCTCTAAATCCTCTACAGTGTAGTTGGGTGGGAGTCTCTTTCTAATATAATTTTTTGGCATTTTGGTTACTGAAAAGTACGAAATATAACAATAGTAAAACATGTTTACAATTACCCCAAAGCAATTAAAACCATGGGGCAAATATAAACACGTCATAATTTAATGAACTGAGGTTATGGGAGATCTGAAAACCATTGTAATAAATGTTAACTACTATACATTATTCATAAAAACAACATATACTTAAAAAACATCACTGTACGTTTACTTACAATGCCAAAAATGAAGGTGAAGCAAAATTCTTTCTCAATTTTTTTGTACACACTTACAAAACATTCGTTCATAACCAAGCAGTTACTGCTATTTGGCGCCAAACTGCTTTGTAGTTTAGCCAATATCTTAATTTAAATATTCCTCCAAATTAAAATTTTTATATAGATAGTTTTGTATTTCTCACAGCATTTGTTTACAATTACCTTTATCTACCCTATGCGGGAATCAAATGACGATCTCAAAATATGTTTTATATAACCGTAAAGAATTTGCAGCTTGAAATGTTGGTAAACAAAGAAACAAATGCTAGGGAAGTGAAAAAACAAACAAATCCTAGGGAAGTGATAAAAATAAATGCTAGGAAAGTGATACAATTCTAGCGATAAACAGCCATGACTGGTTGAAACACATCCTTTAGTACCGTTTTATTTATCAAAAGTAGTATGATGTAGTAAAAGTGTAATAGTCAGTGACAAATTCCAGGCCTAACTGAGACCACCTACATGACAGGCTGAAGGCCTTACCATTGAGTCATCGCAGGGGACAATAAATTGTGCACTTACATACGTTCAATTAAGGAAATAAAAATAATATCTTGAGTTAATTTTTGTCCTAATAAAAATTCACCAACTTAGACGAGATCTCAATTTATTCTAGATCTAGTGATATGGATCCTGACCACATGGAATTTGTACTTCCTTGTAATCGAAGGTAAGGGCGCCTCAAATGCTGTTCAGTGTTCCGACTCCGCATATCTTTTAAATCCAAGAAAAGGATTTATGTACATCACAACAAAGTGGAACAAGACAGATTTCTCGCTTCGGTTGATTTCTGTATCATCCCCTAAAAGGAGACGTCTACAAAAAGCTGATTCCACAACAGTGCACATTCTTGCTGTATAAGCAAGGTAAAAATGTTTTTGACACTAGTTACCAATATATCCAAGATAAGTTAGGTAATTTCTGCACTTTGTAAGTTTATGTTGCAATGATAATAATCATTATCATGAGTATTATTATTATTATTATTATTATTATTATTATTTACTCTACACTGGTGCGATCGAAAGTCGAATATGCATCTGTAGCTTGGAACTCGATTACAACTACAGACTCGGCTAAATTACAAAATATATAAAGAAAATTTATATCTTTATGTTCATTCAGATTTCTGCCCATTAATTCCGGGTACAGTTATGAGAGAAAATGTGAATATTTAAATTGTCAAAATCTATATGCTAGAGCTAGATTATCTGTTCTTTTGTAAAGTCTTCAAAGGTGATATATCCTGTGACTATTTCTTAAACAATATTACCTTACGTATTCCAACAAAAGATACTGTACGAGAGCCCACAAACTTTTCTGTATTAGAAATTTGACATTTCTTTCACCAGTCTCCAAATGCATTAAAAATGCCAACATGCATGGCTGCGAATTCGATCCCTTCAATGTATAGACTTAGTTTGCTATTGGCAACGATTTATCATTTATGTATTCTTTCAGGCATTATACTCAATTATCATTGTCTCATAATATTCTTAGTTATGTATTTTAAAGTCATCCATTATTTATCCATTCATCGTCATTATTGTAATTAATTGTAATCGTATTTATGTGTAATAATTATATTATGTTTTTGTTATATTGTCTTTGTGCTGAACTGTAATTGGCCACTGGCTGTTGTACAGCACATTAAATATAAATAAATATAAATAAAAAATAAATATAAATGATTATTATTATTATTATTATTATTATTATTATTATTATTATTATTATTATTATTATTACAGCTACAGATAAAAGGCGTCAAGAACGAGGGTTGCACTACATAATTCAATGTAATTTATTGAGTTGAAAACCTATTAGGAAAAGAAAAAAAAAATTGTCGAAACAAAAGGAGCATTTGTATTTAAAGTTACATTTAAAATCACTCAAAAGCCATGACTTACGTCCAGGATGCGAATTAAGATTTCTGATGAAGAGTGGATAGAATCCTATATGGAGAATACCATACGTAAAATTATTATTATCCCCATTCGATACGGCTCAACGCTTGGTCGCACTGAGTTGCTTGTCTTGCATCTTGATTATAATAATAATTATATCCGTGAACAGGCTTAAGATAAGATGTGTAATTCCTAAGTTATTTATTGTTGTCAGCTTGTCGGTGATGATAATACATCAATATCATTTTATTTGCTTACTTTATATTGTACTTTGTAAAGTACACTCGTATTAAAAGAATATTATATTTTGTGAGGGAGGATAGAAGTCATCCCTGGCAGGGATGTTAATATGAATTTATGAGAGGGGGATAACTTTCCAACAGGGAGAAATCATCCCCATCCCTGTTTGCGTTGAAAATGTCAAAGACTCTACCTTTCATCAAAACAGTATCAACAAATAATTGCATGAACTTTATAATTCTTGTGTCTCAAAACTTTTAAAACTAAAATGATGGCTCTTTTCTAACATATTTTAAGGCAATATTTATAAGTTAATACTTTCTTATAATTCCGTGTGTGTTTTAATCAGCGAACATAAGTCTACACTTCTTTTTAGCCTATATTGAGTTATTTAAATGAAATTGTGAATTATACGATATACCATAAGAGTGCAAAAAATATACAAATATTATAATTAATTTTTTAAAATATTTGTTTAGTAACCCCACTGCGTTTTTAATGATCCTCATACAGTATGAGCTTTACAAACTCTGAGAGAATGTAGGGAAAATATTTGGACTAAAATTTATCTTATGAACTTAAGAAACACTTTATTAAGTTACACTAATAAAAATAACAAACATTGCTTATCAGCCAAAATTAACTTATTTTCGCAGTGTTGTGTAGTTCATTTCATATTTCTGTTTCTATGCCACAAAAGCTATTATAAATTGCAGTCAGCGATATTGCCGCTAAAACATGGTGCACCGCTTTCATTTATGAACCTCGCGTTTGTTGTGGCTATGACCTAAGCTACTGGAAGAAACCGCAATTAAATAATGGTGTGCCACTTTGTGAATAAGGTTCGTGAATGAAGCGTGTGAAATTTTAAATTAGTCTCTATTGCTCCCTGAACAAGAGAAATATAAGACGACACATAATCAATTCGTTATAGTGATTACTAGTTACACAATTAATACCTCCCCTTGGAATGTTGATGTATTTTATCCGAAAGTTTCTTCATCAGAAAAACCCAACTCTTTCTCATTTTATTTATAGAAACTGTTTTTAATATTTGCTTGTATTTTTATTCTACTCATTCGATCATTTCGTAAGTTATTTTATATATTATTTATGACAATTGTAGGGTCACGATATAATATATATACAAAATCTGAAATATGAATAATAAAACAAGAAATATGCAAAAACATGCACAATCCAATTTCGTAGGATTTACAAAATGTGAATGATATGTCAGGTAGGTATATAATAATAACAATAATAATAATAATAATAATAATAATAATAATAATAATAATAATAACTTTATTGCCAGAACAAAGATACAAATTGATTTTTTATATAAGAACTCTCTAGCACCCCAGAAAGAGTAAGTTACATACTCGTGCTCAGGGGGCATTCCACAAAAGTTAATGTTAAGATAGTTTATTGAATAACAGAGTAAAAAGTAATAAAAGAAAAAAAATAAAAAGAAACACAGATATCACAATAATTGAACTTTAAATTTTCTCTTTTAACAGCAATTTTAATAGATTTTTTTTTTTAAATAAGGAGCATTAGCAAATTGTATGTTTGGAAATTTATCTATTATCATGTTATAAAGCCTTGGACCGAAGTTGCTACTGTGATTATATGCTACAGTTATAGTACATTTAGGAACTGTCAAGCATATGTTGCCTAATCTTTTGGTTTTATATGCATGTGAATATAAATTAAATATGTTTCGCTTTTTATGTACGAAATTCAGTAATACATTGTTATAAATTTGATGGAAGTCAAATACTCGTACATTAAATTCTGAATACAGCAGCTCTGAGGGATAATCAAGAGGTTTATTAAGGCATATTTTTATTATTCTTTTCTGTAGAAGAGTTATTGGCATGAGGGAGGTACTATAAGCACTACCCCATCCTATAATGCCGTATTGTAATATAGCTTGTGTTTATGTTTTATTTCATTTGATATTATGGTGCAATATTTAGACTTCATTTCTTTGTTTACCTACCTTTTTCTGGTAGCTAAACACAACTAATACCTTAGGATTTTCTGCTGCCATACTTTGCTATCTACAAGGGCATTTTTAATGATTAAAATAATAGTTCAACATCGCATGATTGGTCATTGGACAAAATTTTAGTGTTAAATTTTTGAGTCTGTAAGATATATGTTCAAGTAAACGACACTTTCTTGGCACAATACCTTCTTTACTTTGCGCACAATGCTGCAAACAGAGTTCTTTTGATAGCTCAATGACTAGTTTTATCTTGAAAGCCTCAGCAATGGGCTCTTGTGCGTGAGAAAGTTGTTCTGTAAAAGATTATACTACATACAATAATTTTGCAAGGGGCATCATAAACAAACGCAGACACACAAACAGTACACAATACACAAAAAAATCACACACGTGATACTCGGACTCCTGACGCGTCAGTTTCGAAGAAATGAAACAGAAAAAGGTGGATATAGGGTGTTAGAGTCAGATGTATAGGTAGAGATGTTTGAAAATGATTCTTGTTGTGCACTAGTTCATTGGAACAAATGCAGGGAGTGGTTATTTTGATTTTTGCACAGTTACCCTTCATATAAAAGAAACTTTCAGCCATCGGGTAGGCCTACAGTCAACCAAAAAATATTATATACTGACAAAAACACAATCCAGAATATTGCTTTTTTTACAAAATATGTGAATTTTGTGCTTTGTGCAACAAAATCCAGAAAATATGCCACAATATTGATATAAATAATAGCCTGAACTATGCAAATCTGGCTTTCAGGTAGAAGCTCGCTGTAAAGCAAGTTTGAATAATTACCCGGCCTCGGAACAATTTTCCTTGAAATTATTCAATAGCCTGAACATCCGAAATATGCAAAAAAAAAGTGTAATATTAATTTTGCACATTCGCCATTACTAGACAGCGGAAAAAGCCAAATAAAAGTCATGTTTACGGTTTACAAGTACTGTACACATAGACTATGGCATGAGGTGTGCAGGCTTCCCAAGTAGGTAGCTACAACAGGGTACCGTCCGCAGAGAGCACCATGCGAACACCGAAAACAACTGCCACTCTGCGTTCTGTCAGTCCTCGTCCATACGTGAACAGAGAACATTGAGATACGTAAACATATTATTCATTTGTGTTCAGTTAAGTGATCATAATGTCAAAAAGACAGATGTTAGAAAACATAGGGTGTATTCTTTAATACAAGAATATGGTATCCACACTTTTAGTAGTGATACTGGTGAAACAATTAAGTGTCGGTTATGTATGTGTGCATTAAAAAAGAAAGCAAAACAATTGATAGAACATCACTGAAATACATAGAAACACATGAAAAATATTGCTCGTATGTTAGAATAAAATAAGGGTTCAAGTTCAAATTCCGCCTCATATATGACTTTTGCACGATTTGTGTAGGATGATAATAAATTGCAATATTTCATTCAAAACGCTGAACAATTCTCACTTTAAAAGGTTTATAGAAGAGTACACAAAAATGCCATTACAATAGTTATATCAACGTACAACCTATATTCAGTGATTATTCCGTGTGTCAATTTACATTTCCCTCGGCCTATACCTGCACGCGCCTCTAGTGTACCTACTGTGCTTACGTAAACAACAACCCTCTGACGAGACAAATTAGTCGCGTTGTAGTTACCTTCACATCCGAATGACTTTTTTCCGCTGTCTAGTCATCACAGATGTTCAAAACGTGTATAAAATAATGTTTTTTCATTACGTTGAATTGAACTGTAAAAATATGCATTTGCATACGAATCGTGTTATCAGCCACTTCGTGATCAAATATCTTAAGAAACACATTCTGACCTCCCTTGTGGCAAACCATATAGTAACAGAGAAAGTTGAAACAAAATTAGTTGTGCTTATCATTCAGCGTGTACTTGAAGCATTTTAGCACAGTTTGAGGTTAGAAAGTCTCGACACTGCTGTACAGCATAGCTAGAAGTTGAAATTGTTACACTAAGTTGGTGGTTCCTGTTATTAATAGAATTTCTAATACAAGTGTTGCAACGAGAAAAACCAAACCCCGAGTTAACAAGAAGTGTCACCTCAAGCAAGAGTCGAATTACTAACAGTACCGAGCTTCAGTCGCGTGCCAGATGTTCTGTGGCTTGTTGAATAAATCATTTGTTGGGGAGAGTTCTATAACAAGACAAGGAGATGAATTAAGGATGGGGGCACATAGGGTTGTATCGGGGTGCAAATTAATTAGCCTCCATTTCATCAGGGGTTGAGGGGACGTTGAGAGAAAGGGAAGCCCCATGGCGCTTTGAAGGAGGAGGTGTCAAGTGGCAAATACATCACGGACGTCATTATAGTACACGCAGCCAAACTCGCATTAGTCCTGTTTCGATCCGCTGTCCCTTCTGCCTGCCATACGATTAATTAAACCTTATCTTTCGAATGCGATAACATTTCTGTATTGCTTGTAGGGCATAATGTACTCAACAGTTAAGTTAATCTCTAATCGCATTAGGGAGATACGATTCTGAGTCGGAAGACATAAGAGTATAAATATCTGCAAGTTTCAATATGAGGTGTTACGTAGTGTTTTTGGGCGTAGGCGCAACAACGTCTGAGCAAAAGTGACGAAACTAATCGTATGTTCGTATAGTAAACAAAATCAATATTACGAGAGAACATATACTTTACAGTAACATAGCCTACTTGTCAAACGTTTCATAACAATATGTCCTTTTATCACATTGCCAATATCTTTCTCTTTATACCTGTACATTTTTGCACTACTCTTTAATATAAAAACAAAAAAATCACATTTACAGTACGATTATTTAGTCCTGACAGTCGCCGGCAATGTGCGTCTGGGTCAGGCGAGTCCATTTAATTACACCAATGGGTGTTTGGGTCAGTCAGTCGCTTTTATTCAGAGCGATCGGATGTCATGCGTGTGGTAGAGTGGTATGTTTCTAGTACAGTTAAGCTGTACTGCATTCCTTTACTGACAGCTCGCCCTTATCTCTACTCCGGAGCTCTCCCCACTACTCCTATTACTTCCCCTCTTTCGCGTCGTCCAGCTGTCAGAACTAAATAATCAGTCTGTACATTAGAGCAGGGGTTCCCAACCGGTGTGTCGCACAGATCCATCGAGTGTGTCGCAAAATTTTCGTAATCAGCACACAGAAGTCGATAAGAAATGCTATGTAGTGTTAGTTTTAATTATTAATTTTCTTATCGACTTCTGTGTGCTGATTACGAAAATGTACTTAGTTTTTGCCCATCACATCACAATATTCCAAAATTCGCAACTTTATTTTTAATTAAGTGACGGGAACTGAAAAACGACTAGAAGCATTTGAAATGTGGGTATGAAGTAGAATGGAGTATACGAAATGGAGAGATAAAATAAGAAATTGAGATGTACTAGAAAGAATGGGTAAAGAAAGAATAATGCTGAAATTGATCAAGAAAATAAAAATAAGTTGTCTTGGTCACTGGATAAGAAGAAATTGCCTACTGATAGATGCGCCAGAAGGAATTTTGAACGGGAGAAAGTTCGGGGCAGAATAAATCAGATAGTAGACAACATCAAGATATATGGATCATATGTGGGGACTAAGAGAAAGGTGAAAATTAGACAACGTTGGAGAATTCTGGGTTTACAGTGAAAGACCTCTTGGGCAGAAAACTATGAATAATAGCACCTACAGAGACACTGGTTCACCGACTTAGAAATTTCAAATAAAACACATTAAATACACTTGAACAAATAAAATTAATCCTTGGTTCACTGAATTAAAAACAGAATCATGTACATAAATTAAATTTATTTCTATGCGCCTATAATAAAACTGGTCATTGGTTCATGGATGTCCATTGCAAAAAATAATAACAAATACATTATGAATGAATCAAACTAGGATCTTCTACTACGGTCATTTAAATAAGCGTGGCGTCCGTTGCTTTGATATTCTAGAGTGTCCGCTCAAAGTTAGTTAAGTTAAATCTCCGGCTATACTTTGTATTATACCGCTAACCTGTTTCCAATATTTTGGTTCTTGAAATCCGACCTCTAGTCAGAACAGTGCTGGAAGGCGTATTATTGAAATTAAGATAATAGGAACTGGATATCAATATCAAGTACAAAGTAATGTTAATATCGATGACGCTACCGACACGCAATTAACACACGAGAGTGAAAAGTGTATTGATGCAGAGGACGTTGCATTTGAGAATCTACTGCAAGATCGTCTTCGACTGCAATAACACTTCACACTCTTCATACTTCTATACCTGTGAGCATAAAATTAAATTATCTGGATATCATTCTCCAAACGTAATTCCTAAAATTCTTCTTTAATTTCTCTATAAAATTTTCTTCCAGTCTTCCTTGTGTTTCTCGTACTCCTATTCTTAATTTTTAATCATTCAATGTACCCCGTGTACACACTGAACCTCAACAATAAAATAAAGTGGAGGTATTTTACCAATATGATTTCAATGTTAGAAGATTATAAAACTGTTCAAGTTTTGGCGGAGTCTGTAAATTCGACGATGTTTAAGTAAAGGGAAATAAGTCATTAGAATGAGTTTTGACTTAAATGAAAATTAAACATTGAACCCTTGTTGCAAATAATTTTCTATATGAATAAAACACATCAATTGCTAATATTCTTTTTCTTTTTTCTTTTTTTGCACATTCACTTGTAGAATTTAACTTTGCATTTCCCTGGGGAGCAAAATTTCATTTGCACAAAAAATAATAACTCTCTTTACCCGAACACTTTCGAATTATTCCCTAATGTCCAGGAAAATGTAATATCATTACTGAAGTTAAAGACGTCACCGCACTAATGTGCGCAAACTGTTGTACAGTTTGCTGCGTTAAAATCAGTGGTATTAGTGCAACGAAACTTCAAATGTATGTACGGGAAGAACGCACCTGATAAAACTCTTTCAAACCACGATACAGCAAATTTCAGGTTGAAAAAAGAACATTAGTATCTGGTGAAAGACTAGACGAAGTTTAGCAAACAATTTCTCGAAGTTCAAGGACATCGATCAGATAGGCAACAAGAGAACTACTGATGCCAGGTTTCACAATAATCACAAACTTCTTCCAAACTGTCTGCATTATATGCATATCGAATTCAACAAATCAACCCCGATGACAAGATCAAGCAGCAGTTCTTTACTACAAATATCCTACAATATATAATCGACAAAAATCCAATTTTTTTTACCCACTCTGCTTTCTCAGGTGAACCAAGTTTTCATTTATCCGGTACAGTTAACAGTCGCAATGGTCGCATTTGGTGTTCTGAACATTCTCATACCTTTATTGGGCATATTGAAGGTAATGCTCAAGTCAACGTATGATGTGGCCGCATGCAAAATGAAATTATTGGACTATTCTACTTTGCTGAAAAGGTAATTACTGGAGAATCGTACTTGGATGTACAGAGTTTCTATGCTGACCAATCCCAGATAATGACGATAGTTTGGAGCGCCGTTCTGAGGATGCTAAGTGGTAAAAATGGTGCAGTAACACCGATCTCCGTAGGAGAGGCGTGCACGGACTTGTCCGTACGCCGTCCGCCAACAGATTTTGCTACATAGAGGTTGGAGTTGAACCGGTCTGAATAGGAACTCTCTGTGAATGAACATTTTATATTTCCTCAAATTGCACATATCAAACCGAACATCATTTTCCAAGGTGGTTACCCACCGCCATGGAGTTTGATGTTCGTAACGAGTTGGATACAGTTTCCCCTGGACGTTGGATTGGCCGTGATGGGCCAATAACGTGGTCTCTACATTCACCAGATATCACAAATCTGGATTTCTTTTTATGGGGATTTGTAAAAGACAAAGTCTATGTCACTAAAGTACAAGACATGGAAAAACTACACAGTCGCATTAGAGATGCCATTGCAAGTTTACCCCTGTTATGTTACTCGACACATGACGTGAAATCGAGTTCTAAAGCCTTGTTTTTCTGAACCGACGCA
Source organism: Periplaneta americana (assembly GCF_040183065.1). Lineage (NCBI taxonomy): Eukaryota > Metazoa > Arthropoda > Insecta > Blattodea > Blattidae > Periplaneta > Periplaneta americana. The sequence continues at coordinate 71,607,833 of NC_091127.1, read as the reverse complement.
TGTGATATGCGAGGTGCGAGGCGGGCCAAATTTGACTGAGTTTTTGTATGAAATAAACCAAATAGTAATATTTCATAATCGTTAGTGTACGTATTTACAGTGTCTAATTAAAATAGGCGACATTCATGTGATACGGTCCACACCTGTGGAGTAACGGTCAGCGCGTCTGGCTGCGAAACCAGGTGGCCCGGGTTCGAATCCCGGTCGGGGCAAGTTACCTGGTTGAGGTTTTTTCCGGGGTTTTCCCTCAACCCAATACGAGCAAATGCTGGGTAACTTTCGGTGCTGGACCCCGGACTCATTTCACCGGCATTATCACCTTCATATCATTCAGACGCTAAATAACCTAGATGTTGATACAGCGTCGTAAAATAACCCAATAAAAAAATAAATAAATAAATTCATGTGATACGGTATATTTAACCAACTATAGAGACAAAACGCGCAGAATATCTCTCTACTTTCTATTCAAATAGACTCAACTTTTGAGTAGTAGTTGTAAATATATTTTGTATACACACATATACATTTATGTATATATAATGCTTTGCCAAAGAGTGGAAAATTCCAATTCACTTGTATGTTTACAAAAGTTTATTTTAATTTTATAGTTTCAACGCTGAAAAGTTACTATACATCTTCATAATACATTAAACATTTCTCGGCATCCGATGACGTGTCTCTGGGGTGTGAAGTTAATTAACGTAAATTTACAATTTAAAAGATAAGCCTCATAAACTTTCAAAGCATTCTTTCACGCTAAAACCTTCAGAGAAAAGTTACAAGGAAGTTGCTTTATAATCTGCAAAATTTTTACAGGTACAGTTACATACTTTCTTCATCGCAATTCAGTGCCTGAAGTCATTGATTCGCTATAACTGATGTCTGACACCTTTACATTTAAAGCTAGTTTACAGTCAGATGGGAGAAGTTGGCAACCCTGAGCGGGTTCCCAATTATTTCTCAGTGCTAGTTCATTAAATATTCCGCTGCTTCCACCCGCCGCAGTCGATTATTGCGGGAACTTACGTCATAATTGTAAAGGCAGTATTACTATGCAGAACGCGGAGTGGCTCTGTATCCACAAACAAGTCTCTGACTTGCATGGAGGAGTCGACCCCGGAGGGGGACTCACTTCCCTAGCTGCAAAAACCTTAAGGAATTCCTTCATAGTCATCGTCGTCATCATCATTATCATTACAATTAACTTTTTGTTGATATGGATAATGTTGTATGTTGTTATTTGTTTTCAGCACGAAATTATTGGAGAAGACATTCGTGTCGTCGTCACAATACTGTACTCCAACCACGAGAAAGTCTTTGGGGACTGAGACGAAGCGGGGTAATGCTGTGAATGAATGTTGATGTCATAAGATGTCATAATGTCACACACGTGGGTACTCGAATCTGTATTGGCTAGCTCTCACAGCATAAACAATAACATTGATACACACATATTGATACTACCCTAGTTGCAAAATTAGATCATTGTTAATCTCCTGGTCTTTAAGGGCCGTATTCATAGGCATTTTTTAGCGCTCGCTTCCGGTGGATGATCAGCGAAACTAACGTTTTTCATATTCATAAACCAATGTTAGCGATACGAATAATTCGTCCCTCCTCTGGCAAAGTCGGGGCTAGTTTAGCACGCTCGTAGCGGGGCTAGCGAAATGTCTATGATTAGCAGCCTTAATCTCTCCATACAGGAAATAACATACGCAGGAGAGCGCATAGTTTTTAAACTGACGTTATAACGGTAATATTATCTATCTACTTCGTTCCAATAGATGACGCAATAGTAAGCACATTCCTTTCGCTGTTGATCTCCTGGTTGGAGAACAGTATGGTAACAAATAAATAAGTAACAAATAAATAAACACGCAAGCAAACAAATACGGAAACAAACAAATACGCAAACAAACAAACAAACGAATACGCAAGTAAACAAACACACATAAGAAAGCATAGAAGCAAACATGCAAACACGCACGCCTACAAATAAATTTAAATAAATAACATAAATAATTAATTAAATATAATACTAAATAAATACATACATATATAGATTAGTAAATACATACTGAGCCGTGCACGCAGGCTCAGACTCAGCGTCGCTTCATGCATAGTTATGGAGATGTTCTATCCTTTCTGCTAAGTCATAGCAGCATCGTTACACTGATTAGCGAGCAGGAGTGGAAACCGAGCCTTGAAAATAGGAGCGAGTCCTATAACGTATTACTGGGGATCTAGACTTATATTAGAAAGGTCACCGACTATGGAAAGTCAGAGGTTGCTGGCTAGCTCCGATGGGAGTTGTGTCGTATGTATTTGGTTGGTAGCTAGGGACACGCCCAGAGGTAAAGTATGGAAATATACTGTAACTTAGTGGAAAGGCTTCTCTTCTTATTTACTGGTTTGGTATTATAAATAACTGTAAACTACTACAGAATTAGTTCACACCTGTGGAGTAACGGTTAGCACGTCTAGCCGCGAAACCAGGTGGCCCGGGTTCGATTCCCGGTCGGGGCAAGTTACCTGGTTGAGGTTTTTTCCGAGGTTTTCTCTCAAACCAATATGAGCAAATGCTGGGTAACTTTCGGTGTTGGACCCCGGACTCATTTCACAGGCATTACCACCTTCATATAATTCAGACGCTAAATAACCTGAGATGTTGATAAAGCGTCGTAAAATAACCTACTAAAAAAAACTACAGAATTATATTTTCTAATTCTTAGAAACCGATAATATAATGGTGATAGTTCACTGTGCAGTGATGAAGCGTTTCCGTCATAACCCATAAACTTGTTAACTTTTTCTTGTTCTCTCTCTTTTATTTTATTGCTGACACTCATGTTTACAATATGATGCTCTTTCAACTACATTCCTTAATAAATAATATATATTTTTTTTATTTTGTGTTAGAAGAAAATACTGTTATCTGACAATTTTTTAATGAATGAATTTTTTATCAGACAATCTATGAAAGGTAGGGAAGTGGTCTTGCATCATATCGTAGATATGACAAGCATAAATAGACACAAAAAATTTCATCACAGAATGTTGGAGAGGTTTTGAGTTATGTGGGAAACGGTTCATCACTGCACAGTGAACTAATTTTTTTGGGGGGGGGGGGGAAATTAAATAATTTTTTTTAAATCTTAAATATATATATATATATATATATATATATATATTTTTTATATTTCCAAAATTTTACTGATGTAAGCTGTACCTAACCCCTTAAGAATTTACAAGGAAAACGACTCATAAAATCAATGCATTTCACTCGAATGTTGACAGGGAAATGATGTTGAAGAAAGTATTAAAAATCTTCCCAGAAACATTTTATATCCTATTCCTATTCTTAATGATGATGATTATGATTCTAACGACTGAGAGAAGTACCAATATAGAATGATGGGATGTGGATTAAAGTTCAATATCAATAATGGTCAGATTTATGCTGTGTTTTGATATCGGCCTGTGAATAACGTAAGGATATAACTTGGGATGAGAGACTTTCCTGGCGCAAGTAAACACAGAGGGAGAGCACAGGAAATTAAGCTTGTAAACAAGTTTGCAAGTTGACATATATTACAGCAGACTGGGCGAGCCTTGGTGTTAAGACGATGAAAACTTAAAGAGGGTCCAAAATGCTGCCACTTTACGAAGTGCTGCTCTGTGCTAATTTACCGATGGCCCACATTACTTACATACCATCAAGTTCGAACTGCTCACTGCATATCTTCATAATTATAGCCCAGGTAAGCAGGATTGTTAGATAAGTTTGTGGACTGACTCAATTCTTCAGAACCAGACATTGGTGCCAGTATGACGACCTTTCGTTTCTCGAAGTAAGCCAGCTATCTTACAACTATCTATACGTTTCCCAAGTAGATCCTGTAGATCACTTTTAAAGATGACAGTAAAGTGGGCGTTTCATCCCGTGAACACATCGAAGTTTCTTGCCACTCAACTCTTTCTTCACAGTTCGGGAGAACGGGGAAAAAACAAGGAATGAGATGTGGGCTGTATTGCAGATGTTATGAAGACGCTCCGTCGGTTTCGGTAAGCGCTCTATTTACCACTTCGGTCTCAGTTTTGTAGTTTGTTGAAAGGAAAACCATTTTCTTCTAAAAGAGCTAATCCTTATCGTGGAGTAACCTTCCATAATATCACGTCGAAACCAGTTTAAAGTTGCACCTTAATAAATAGTACAACAATAAGTGGTTACGGGATAATACAACATTTCAGACAAAAAAGTAATTTCATCACCTTAAAGCAATCAAGGATGTAGATCTCACGGCATATTCCGCTCCCACAATGCATGACTAGGCATTTTACGAAACTTTACACTCCACAACGAATGGAATAAATAGCCAAATAGCATAACTCGTAAATAAACAATTGTGTGCTATTTATTTATTTACTTATTTACCGTACTTATTAATTTACGTATGTATGTATTTATTTATTAGTTATTATTTATATATTAGTTATTTATTACTTTATTCATTTATTAGTTATTTACTTATTAGTTATTTATTCATTATATATTTATTTATTTCTTGTTTATTTATTAGTTATTTATGTATTATTTATTTATTTACTAGTTATTTATTTGTTAATTATTTATATATAAATTATTTATTTATTAGTTTTTAAATTTTTTACTTGGTTATTTAACGACGCCATAGACTACCTGATAATTGCCTTACGGCTTGGAAAAAACCCAACCACATAATCAGCCCAAGCGGGAATCGAACCCGCGTTCAAGCGCAACTCCGGATAGGCAGGCAAGCGCCTTAACCGACCGAGCTACGCTGGTGGCTTTTATTGGTTATTTATTTACTTATTTATTTACTTAGTAACTTATTTATTTACTTATTTCTACTGGCAGAGTTAAGGCCATAAAGCCTTCTCTTCCACTCAACCAGTATTAGAATAATAGCAAATATAAAAATGGCAGAAATACAGGAACAACATATGTACAATTAATAATAATAATAATAATAATAATAATAATAACAATAACAATAATAATAATAATAACAATAATAATAATGATAATAAAATGAAAATAAGTTTAGTTACATGTAATTCTAAGAATCAAACAATTACAGTATTGTGAATTGAAGTAATTGTTAAAATAATACAGTAAAGAAAATTTATATGTTAAAAATAAAATCATATAATAGAACAAAATGATATTTTAGGAAAGCTCACAGTCTAAGCAGTCTATTTGACAACCGGATGTGAAATTAGTAAATGTCTGACAGCCCTTAAGTTATGAGATAGGCAGTTCCAATGACGAGAAATTGAAAGGCACATTATGACACATTCAAAGGAATTAATGAATTGTTAAGCACAGTTTAAAATGAAATTGATGAATACTATGAATATGTATCATGATAGTCCATTCCTGTGGATTAACGGTTAGCATGTCTGATCGTGAAACGAGCGGACCCTGGGTTTAAATACAGATTGGGGTTTTTCGGAGGTTTTCTCCCTCTAGAAAATGAAGCAGAATTACGAATTTGGCTTTCAGGTATAGCTTCCTGTGAAGCAGACTTGAATAATTCCAAGAAAAAAATTGTTCCGGGGCCGGGTATTGACCCCGGGACCCTTAGCCAGATGATACACACCCTACACTATAGTTCAGACAGATACGTAACTAGCCACAATTAATTAGGTCAGATTGTTGTGCTATTGCTTTAATGCTTGTCAGCAATAATTTCCCACCCACCAAGTGTAATCCAAAATGAAAAAGGTCTCAGAGAGGATGCTTATATTTGGCATATATATCTCACTGATGAGAAGTATCAATAACATGTGCTCCAACAGTCCGTTTGTTAATTTTTATTTTGGTCTGTTGGTTAGTTTATTATTTGGTTACATTATTTTAAGTCTGTTTGTTGTTTCGTTATTTACTTGGTTGGTTTTAGGTGTGTCGGTTAGTTTGGTATTTCAGCAATAACTTACTTAGTCAGTTGGTTAATTTGTTGTACTGTGTGGCTAGCTTGTTTCGCAATCTGCTAGCACAATTATTTGATTACTTTTGTTTTAGGTCAGCTGGCTGAATCATAATTTGGTTACTTTATTGTTTATCTCTTTGTTTATTTGTTATTCAACTGACTAGTTTGTTTTCTGAGTTTATTTCTCAATTTATTGTCTCTGTATTTTCTGTGTTTTGTTAGTGTTTCAGTACTTCTGTTAGTTTGTTGTTCCTTATGTTAAATAACGTTAAATTTTGTGAAAGTGTGGGAAAATTTATGGCAAAAGTTCGACAGTTGAGGGTGGGACTGGCCGAGGGGGAGGGAGCCGAGAAAATAAGGGAAAGAGTTATTAATTAGTTTGGAATGATGAAGTAATTAGGGGATAATGTTCTTTTTGTATTTATAGTGTCTTTTTTATATTTTTATTTTATCGCGTGTGTATGTTTTTTATGTATTACCTTTATATTTATTAGTTGGATTATTTCGTGCAGTCTCAATAAGGAATTGAATTATATATATATATATTTTTTTTTCACCGTGTCTTTTTTTTCTCTCCCTTTTCATATCTTACATTTATTTTATTTTTATTATTTTTGTGAAATTTGGTTTGAAGTTATATTAGTTGTAATTGTGATAATTAATGATAACGGTAGTAATCATAATAACTGTTGTTTTACTGTTTTATTATTAGTAGTATTATTTTTGTATTCTTTGAAGTTACAAACTGTGCATAGTTATAGCACGAATGGCCGTACGAGCTCGTGCGAAGGATCTTGTGTACACGAATTTGTATAATTTATTATGCATCAATAAATGCATCTATCTATCTACCTGTCTGTCTATCTACCTATCTACCTATCTACCTACCTACCTACCTACCTACCTACCTACCTACCTATCTATCTATCTACCTACCTATCTATCTACCTATCTATCTACCTATCTATCTACCTATCTATCTACCTATCTATCTACCTGTCTATCTATCTGTCTACCTGTCTATCTATCTATCTATCTATCTATCTATCTATCTATCTATCTATCTAGCTGTCTATCTGTCTATCTGTCTATCTGTCTATCTGTCTATCTGTCTACCTGTCTACCTATCTATCTATCTATCTATCTATCTATCTATCTATCTATCTATCTATCTATCTATCTATCTATCTATCTATCTATCTATCTATCTATCTATCTATCTATCTATCTATCTATCTATCTATCTATCTATCTATCTATCTATCTATCTATCTACCTATCTATCTACCTATCTACCTGTCTACCTATCTACCTATCTACCTGTCTATCTATCTACCTGTCTACCTGTCTACCTATCTACCTGTCTACCTGTCTACCTGTCTACCTATCTACCTATCTATCTATCTATCTATCTATCTATCTATCTATCTATCTATCTATCTATCTGTCTATCTGTCTATCTGTCTGTCTGTCTATCTACCTACCTACCTACCTATCTATTATGGATTGGCTTGTTATGTAGTGTGTTAAGGCGGCTTCACAATTGCCCGGGAATGGCAACTAGAACGAGAACGGAATCGAGAAAAATCTTGGAAGCTTTATTTTTTAATGTATGGATACACAATTGCTTTCTGGGAACGGTAGACCCTGGAATGAGAAACAAAACTTCACGAAGTTTTAACATTTCCATTCCCGGGATTCTTCTGCGCATGTCAAATCAGTCATTTATTCAATTCGGATTGTCGATTGTTCGTCGAGATTATCATGGCAGCTACGGAATTTGAAGAATTATTAATTTCGTATGTGCAAGAGAAAGAATTCTTATATGACAAGACAAATGTTAATACAAAAATGTAAGAATAAAAGAAAATGCTTGGTGTACAATCGCAGACATCCTGAATAGTGATGGTAAGTTGGCAATATTACAACATTTTTCTTCTGATTTTGTGAAACTGTACATTTCCTTTCATTTCATTTTATATGTTGATATTATTATCTATGTTCATATAAAATGCATACACTCAACGTTTAATGTTAATTTGATGATAAATTAATTCTAGTTATATATTTTACTTTAGGAAAGGCGAGAAAATATTAATATATTGCATTATTTTTAGCCGAAACTGTTAAGAAGAAGTGGGACAACCTCAGGGACAGATTTGTGAGAGCCTTGAGGGATTCTATAGCTATCCCCCCTTCTGGTTCTGGGGCTCAACAGAAGAAAAATAATTTCTCCCTTTATAATTCTATGTTGCGGTTGGCACCTTACATTAGGAAGAGGAAGTAAGTATAAATATTTTTGGCACCCACTATTCTAGCTGAAAGCGAATTAAATTTAAGATATCAGTACCCTATGTATTTCAAACTATAGTTCCAACTAAAATTCTGTTTGATGGCATTAATATTTTAATATTGATACCATGACCAATAAAACCTAACCTAAAACTTACATTATCAAAGGATCATGTAGATACTCTTCTTTTCTACAAGGCCTACTAAATTATTACACATTACATTAAATTCCACTTTAAATTTTTTATACATGCATTTCTTATGGCATTGTTAATTTCCTATGTACTATAGTTTGTGAACCGTAAGTAATGTCATTAATTCTAATAGATTATTTCTTTAGTAAAGAGCAACAAAAAGTCAAATACCTTTTTGCTGTGTTTAGAATAGTTTTCCAGAAAAATGTGCATTTCAAAATAAATGGTTTACGATTTTACGAGATTGTGCAACGCTGTGTAATCAGTGGGGAGTGCACATAAGCCTCTGTTGTTCTGAACAACCCCTTCACCTGGCTTGTTCTGAAGTTGAAGGTCACTGCCACGTACCTTGTTTTTAACTCATAAAAAATACAGCTGATGTTATACCTACTGTATGAGAATGAACACTGCTCACTTCATGTTAAACAAAATCTTGAAAAATTGGAAATAAATTCTACAACCTAATTTTAACGAAATATTCAGAGAATATAGTCAATAAGATAGGCTACGCTTATTTCAAAATAAATTTAAAACATTAAGAAATATTTCTACACTCCCATTTCAATTAAATAAGCTAAAGAACTAAAACAATAATGATGCTTAGTTCACATTATAAAAACAAGATTTTGAAACATTTAAAACTCCACAGGCAAAGATAAAAATACGATATTATGCTATTTTACATTAAACGAAAATAAATTAAAAATAATATTCATTTGTAAACTCTTTCAATTTAATTTTAATTATACTATCGGTGAACACAGGCAATACGAAAAGCTTATTTTTACGTTACACAAATCAACGTATTAAAAAAAAAAACTCAATTTGTTATACGCAAACATTTCCTTCTGGCAATTAGAAATTATAGTTCCCTCGCACTTTCATTTTAAAGTAATAACTGGTGAACTTATACAACAAATCAAATTTCCCGAGACGTCTTTAAAATCAATCGTATGTGATATGTGTACATTTTTCATTTCTCAACCGTCGTCTCGAACACGCCACCTGTTCAGGTACCTGGCCTACGACAACATATATTTGCCTCTCTGCAGGCAGTATAATAACCTTCACAACTTTCTCACACTGCACTACGTATTAAAATTACTTCTCAGAACGAAAACATACATTTGTTCGGATCAAATTTCTGCACATTCAGAGGACAAACTAAAATTATTTCAGTCATTTATGACCATAATACACTGCTCTCTTAAATTGACTGAGCATATAGGGAATTAATTCAGTAGCTTTCACAAAATATGCTATGAAATGATTCATATAAAATATTTTTTTTTCTCGAAAAGAAAGCTAAAAAAGGAGCAAAATGTATTAAACGTTTTTGTTTGAAATATCTCAAAGAATAACCCCTTGAAATTAATGACATTGCTTACGGTTCATTCTGTATATAACTATAGTATATTATATATATATACACTCATACATACAGAGTGAACCGTCAGTAAGTAATATCATTAATCTCAAGTGTTAGTTATTGATTTGATTTGATTTTGAGTGTACAGACATACCCTGTAGTAACATCTATAATGTACATCTTGCACTTTGGGAGGTATTTCAGATTTTGGCATTTGTTCATTTCCAGATAGATTTGATAGATCAGAGAGGGTGTATCCAATTGCCCAACAACAAGGAAGGACTGTAATTTAAAAATATCAAGATACTTAAAAGAGAATCACAATAAAGGAGAAAAAATGTTCAATGCACAAAAGAAATAAAAAAGAATGCTATTTCTCCACATTTTTAGAGTTCTGACTTCTGAGCTGCATTTAGGCCTATATGATCTAAACAATGTTGGAAATATTAATGACAGTATCTTTACAATCTATAGCTCAATTCCAATTTGAAGCAGATAATATTTTATTACTATCTGAAAAGATAAGTTGGCTTAAATATGTGTTCATTCTGATTTTCCTTTTAAAAATGTTTTCCTAATATACAATCTGGTTTCTATTCATTATTAATTGCTGAATTTATTAGAAATAACAATGAGAAATTAACAATCTGTTTTAAGTGTCTGTTAAACAATTTACAATTTATTACAATTGAAAATCTAAATTATTAAATGCCACTCAAATTACAATTAATTAATCTTCATTGTTAACAGATAATTCTATTAAACTTTTCCCAATACATGTTGGATTACATTATTATTGTACTCAAGAAATTCACTGAAATTGTTATAATCTTATGTATATTTTACTGATAATATGTCTGTAACTTATGACGTTGTTGTTTGCTTAGAATGACTTCAACTGTAAGCTCACTAGATGTCACTCCGAGCACAAGTGTTGAGGCTACATCAGAAGCAATACACCTTTCCGATGATGCCAGTACGAGTACAGAATCACCAGCTCCCATGCTGGAAAGTTCCTTAGGTGGAAGTTTTCAAGAGGAATTTCGCCCTAAGAGAGCCAACCTGCACGATACCCTCTCTAAAGTTGTTGATTCTTTTACGTCTTTTGTGGCAACGAGGGAATATTCAGGACCAAGTGACCTCAATTTCATGAAATCTGTACTTGAAGACATGAAAATGATCCCACACAAAGATAAATTTAAATTTAAGAAGGAGGTGTTCGACCTGTTAGAAAAATATATTCCATAAACTGAGACAATTTATTTTAGATGTTGGTATAAGAGTATTCATAAATTTAAAAAAATAACAATTTTCTGTAATATTTTATTGGATACTTATAAATAATCAAATACTCTGTGTTCCTATTTTTGTGTTCAATAAATACTTTATATAATGCAATTGAAATATAGTAACATTGACATACTTCTATCTCCCATTGTTTACATATCTATGTTGGTAGGATATTGCTCCAGCATCTGAAACCAAATAATCCGCTAAATTATCCCGTAATTTATAAATTGCCTGAGCAGCAATATTAGATCCCATTCGACCAACTGATCTGAAATTTGTGTCATTTCTTGTGATTTCTCTCCAGTTTCCCAAATTTTGAGATGGGTGCTGGCTGCAAGCTTCTGTTCTCAAATAGTTATGTAAACATAATGTGGCTTTAATTATTGATTCTGCAGTCTTCACTGAACATAACAATGGTTGTCTGTAAACTCTCCATCTACTTGCGAGTATACCGAAACTGTTTTCGATATTTCTCCTAGCCCTAAACAGTCTAAAATTAAAAATATTTTTTTTTCTCTCCTAAATATTTACCAGGATAAGGTCGCATAATATACTGCTTTAGAGGAAAAGCCTCATCTGCTACAAAGAAATATGGCATTAAAATATTACTGCCTGGTAGAGTGCGAGGTTCGGGTAGTTCTGCAGATCCATTCTCCAATTTTTTTCCTATTTTACTTGTTCTAAATACACCACCATCGCTTTCAGCGCCATATGCTCCAATGTCAGCCCAGATAAACTTATAGTCTGCATCGCAGCATGCCATTAATATTAAACTGAAAGTGTGTTTATAATTGTAATATATACTACCGGATCTTAAAGGGCACTGGATTTGGACATGTTTTCCATCAATGGCACCTAGAGTATTGGGAAAGTCCCACCTCTCTAGGAAACGTTCACTTATATTACACCACTCTTCTTTGGTGGGAAACGGAAAATAAAAGGATAAAGTACTTCCCATAAGACATCACAGGTTTCAGCGATCACTTTCGAAACGGTAGACTGCCCAACCCTGAATTCCCAACTCAGATTTAAAAATGAACCACCATGAGCCAGATACTTTAGAGTCATCACCAATCGAAATTCTGGGCTCAAGCATTCTCGCCTACTCCTCTTGAGTAGCTTGCGTTTCACTAATGATAATATTTTTTCGAAATGCTGGGGTTCCATTCTTGTATATTTGTAAAACGCCTCATGATCATGTACCTTAATATATTTGAATATATTCACAAATGCTCCACGCTCATTTCTTTGTTGATTCATTGGTCGAATCCACCATCTGAAAATAGGGAATACAATGTAACGAACATCATGATGTCGACTAGATAGTAGCACATGACCTTATTAAGAAACGCAGTGCAATGAAGTTCTCATTTTCCACTTTCATACGTATTAAATTTGTGTAAGACATTAAATGTCTTTTTATTTTACTATAGGGAGTAATATTTACCTTCTTTTAGTGCTCTGAGCGACTAAAACACATATTAAAATAAGTACAAAATATGTGACTAACTCGTCGTCGTCCATCTTGAAACATTAGAATAACGCAGATGCTTCAGCTTTCCGTTCAGTTGTGAATATTAGTATTCCCGTTCTCGTTTCTCGGCTTTCCCTTCTCGTTCTAGTTGCCATTCCCGGGCAATTGTGAAGCCGCCTTTACAGTTGGTAAATTTCTTAGTACCGTAATTGCTTTTTTTTGTTCCTTTGTTAGAAGTTTTTGTGTTTGTTGATTTGTTGTTTGGTTCGCTGATTGGTTTATTATTTGGTTCATTGGTTGGTTTGTTGTTTGGCTTGCTTAGTTATTGTATGGTTTGTGGACTTTGTTCTTTAGTTAGCTGTTTCGGATGTAGGGTGTTTGTTTTCTTATTTGCCTGATGTGTTCGTTGGGTGTTTCATCGTCAAGGCATGATCAATCCAAACATCTCTAAACTACAGATTTAATTTATGGATCATTTTGTACATCAGAGCGCCACCTACACTAAAGAATAAATTATCCTAATTTTAGAATGATCGTCATAATTAGAACCAATAATGTGAAATTTTGGTATCATCGGAAACAAATGAGTAAATTATGCCCTGATGCACTCTTTCAAAAATAAGACTTACGCAACGTAAGTTACACGTACCAAATAACGCCACCTTAACACTTAAGTCATTGTTGCTCTGGAAATAAGTTACGTACAAACACAAAAATTATGACAAAGAAACTTTAATTTTATCTTTAGGAAATAACACAACGAAAAATGGAGATATTATATACTGGAGAAGAATTACAACTCAAGTAGGAAAATTTTGTATACTGTCGCTATTAGGAACAGCTTGTCCAACTAACGTCACCTATTTTCTAGTAACGTATACACTTATAATTATTAATTAATTATTTTTCCTAAGCAACACAAATTGAACTAAGCAACTAAATTTGAGTTTCTGTTAATAAAAGATATAAAATCACTCAATATTAATTAAATATTCTTGATCTGAAGCTGAAACACCAGATGGATTAGGAAAATATGTTTTCCGGTAACTTCTTACTTTCAAAAAAGAGACGAGACACAGTAGAAAGTTGTAAACACAAAAGCATTAAACTAAGTTAAATATGAATGTTTTTACAAAAGTAATACAAAAAATTAAGAGTTTGATAAGTTTTGAACCAATATCATCACTGTGCACATTCTGGACATCTGTAAGTTGAAAGGCTGGTACGTTCAATCAGAGGTCTCGGGATCGATACTCGGCCCAGGAACAATTTTTCCATTGAAATTATTCAAGTCTGCTTCACAGGGAATTTTAACTGAAAAACTAGACTTGCATGAAAGATTGGTGTTTTTTCTGACATTTCCACACTAATCATGTAAGTACCCTACACAATATGAATATAACAGCAATGAAAATATTATTGAAAACAGGGGACTATCGTTAAACAAATTAGTACTAATATAACGTGGCGTTAAAGCGCTACTGAGTACTTGATAATATTACACGTCTGTTTCTCTAACATTTTCAAATGTTATAGATAGTAAATACTTTCTCTCTATAGAAGAATGTTTAAGGGTCACGAAAATATATAGTTTAATATAGTTATTATTTGCTCAACACACAAAATAAAATATTATCTCTTACCTTGACATAAGAACAGCCTTTCATTATCAACACATAACAGCAAAATGGTGCAATATCATGTCACTCGTAAATGTCAACGGACAACTAGTAATTCATTTCATCACTACATGGCAAGCGAATGCAGGTTACGAGTACAGTAGTGCACTACCAAAAACTGGTGTCGTTAACAAGAATTATTAATAGGGTGGCGTTAAAGATATTAAATCTTGGTTCTTCTAAACCAATGCATGCGACGTGCGAGGTGCGAGGCCCGCCTCGCACAAATCCGGACTACACGAGAGATAGTGAGTGGTTTCCATGGCTGCGAAGTGCGCAGACCTCGCATCTCCCAGTTATAGAAACCAGTCACTATCTCTCATGTATTCGGGGTTTGTGCGAGGCGGGCCTCGCCCCTCGCAAGTCGCATGCGTCGGTTCAGAAAAAACAAAGGCTTAAATGGCGTTATTTGTCTCAGGTACCTTACATCAAACACATGGACCTCACACTTCTATTTTCCTTCTCAAAGACTTCACAGACATATCTTACACCTTTTACAAATACTATGTTCATCAATCTGATTTTAAATAGTGGATCTTAGAACTACGAAGAACATGTACACTGTTCTACCATCAAGAATAACCTGTTCATATTTTATGCATATTAGAAATTAATTTTTTCTCTCGTGAGGGTTTATATTAGTGCTAGTATACTGCAGAAAAAAAGTCTAGGGACTTTGTGATATGACATCTTAGCTTTGCATTCTGATTGTGTTGATTTTGTGTCCTTAAAAGTTTGTTTATTTCTATCTCTTTACAAAAACTATTGAAGTTTAAGCATAAACTGATTTAAGGTTTTCAACATGACTGGCTTATCATAAAAGTTTTGCATTCTATAACATATTTTGAAATTCTATTTTTGTATAGGCCTAGAGTTTGAAATCCCTAAATATTTAACACAATTAGATTTTTATTTCAATTTCTTTCTTCCCACAGATTTAAATTGTGTCGGTATACACAGGCAAATTGACCAAGAGACGCATTGTGAGTTCGAAAATAAATGGATTTGGCTGACCCTTCCTGTGATTTGAACGCCCAATGGTTTATTGCACGATTCGCCCTACGCGACATGGACCGTGCCCTGAGTGTCACAATATCCGTATATTTAATTACTCTGTAATTCCATGAAACGTGTATTTTCGCAAAACCTCTGTCTGAATTACAAATACGCCTGAGTAAATAGCACAACTATTTCTATCCCGGTACTATGCAAATGCGCAAGTGGTGGAATCCCCCAGGTGTGTTTTGTGCGCAAGCACATCACATATGCATTTATTGCTCTGAGGGTTCGATCCCAGCTTGCTCACTTTGTGGTACAGTATGTACAAGAGGTCTAAACCAACATAACTTATTGTCTCTAAGATTATGTACAATAGAATTCTTAAACTGAAAATATTGTCATAAACAAGTTTCAGCTCACAGATTTAGCATCACTTTGATATATTTAATAAGCTTTTCTAATATCGTAACGCATACGTTCACAGACGCAAAATTCTTTAAATATATTCTGAACAAATAAAATACATTTTAGAAACTCCTAAGCAGTAAACAATTTTGTAGATAACACATTCACTATGGAAAACCTAATATGGATAAAGAGATAATGAAGGAACAGGAAATTACCACACGATAAACGAACAATTTTGGAGTAAAATTATTATGAGGAATCAAATTACACTGCGTAACAAATTTTAACCTTTTTTTTTTTTTGCGCTGGGGATGTGATACATGTTTTCTCTATAATTTGAGCCTCCTGAATACGAATATGACAATAAAAAGCAGTTATTGGTTACGGTTTTTGAGAGATTTTCAAATTTATATCTATTCTAAATACTGTTTTATATAATGATAATAAGGTTAAATATTCACTGTCCAGAAGATTACAGCTTTCTTTCTCTGCATTTTCTTTTATACTGGGCATCAGGAAATCACGAGCTAAAGTTCAACAATAGTCTGCTAGCATATTGGTACTCCACTGTCCTTGGTATCTTTTTTCCATAGTTGAAATTTCTTGATGAAAGGCTCACCATTCTCATCACTGAAATCGTCACAATTCTAGGATAAAAAGTCAAGATGGGAGTGAAGGAAGTGAATTTTCAGGCACGTGCTACAACCCATACTTTCATACGCCAACAGTAAATTTTGTACTAGTTCTTCATAGTTCTCACTTCTACGGTTACCCAGAAAATTTAATACAAGCTCCTTGAATGCAATCCGGGCGGCTTTCTCTTTTCCTTCCAACAAAGATTCGAAGTGATTGTCCTTCATTATTTCTCTAATTTGTGGTCCATTGAAAACTCCATCTTTTATTTTCGAATCGCTAATAGCAGGAACTTTTTCCTGGATTATGTTTAAAAGCTTCAGTTTTATGTTTCATCCCTTGAACAAAATTCATCATTAAGCCTAACTTAATATGTGAAGGGGGTAAAATTACTTTACTTTGAGGTACAAGGGGTTGATGTATAATATTTTTCTTCCCTGGCTCTACTGATTGTCGTTTAGTTTTATAATGCTTATATCGAGCGCGATTGCCCCATTCGCACAGATAACAGCAAAATTTTGTGTAGTCTAATTGCATTCCAAGAAGCACTGCTACAGCCTTCAAATCCGCATATATATAAACCATTCGTAATTTGAATATTATCATTAAAACAGACTTTAAAGAAATACACATCTCACGTAAAATCAGGTAAACTCAAACGAATTCATACCGTGCACCTGTTTCTCCCCTCCAAATAGACTCGTAAAAGGATAATAAAATAATTTCCGTTTCTACAAGTACTTCTAACATGGTGGCCTACTTATACTAATATTATTTTCACATAATGGGTCGTCACATTTGTTAAACAAAATAGTTACACACGAAATATGGTGATTTTTAAAAATCGAATGCATATAAAATGAATTATGTTGTGCATCTCGAAAATCCGAACTGATGAAACATTTTACTTGTTATTTTTTTTAATTCAGAAGGTCGAAATTAGTAAGAATTTATTAGTTTTATGTCTGGCGCAAAATAACTGTTGACCAATGTTATTTGAGAAAATTTTGCTCACTGCACTACTTTCTTGACGGCTCTCACGATCAGGTCCGGATATACGCAATGAGAGGCGGAAAAAGGAGAAGAGACAAATAATGGAAATCTACGAAGTCAAAGAAGAAGCAAAATAAAAACGAATGGGAGACAAACCGGAGAAGTAAGTGAAGAGCAGTAGAAGAAGAAAACGAAAAGTAATACAAAAAACCTAATAGTTACATGAAATGAAAAGAAGCAGAAGTAACAGAAAAAGGATTGTGGTGGAAGAAAAAATGAAGAGTGGTACGAGAAAGAAACAAAGCGAGATAGTAGAGGAAAAGTGTGGAGAAATAGATAAAAGAAAAACGAGACATAAGAATAAACGAGGAGGAAAGAATATGAGAGAAACTGGAGAAGAGAGAATTAGAAGAGCAGTAGAAGAGAGAAGTGGAAGAGAATTAGGTGAGAGACAAGTAAGAGGGAACTAGAACAGGGATGCTAAACTGTGCTCCAATTGAAGCACGCGTCATAACCCGGAACACGTATCTCATCCCTTTCCGTCAACTCTCGCGTCATTGTTCGGTAGGGGGAGAGGAGAAGAGAGAACAGTGTGTATGCCAAACGTCATTGAAGGCTCCGGCGTTGTGGATGGGGGAACGAATTCTTTCCCCATGTTTTCACTCCTCTCTTCCTCTGAATTAGAAGAATGGGTAAGTATAGGAAAAATAAGAAAAGGGGAAGTAGATGTGGAATAGTAGGAGAGAGAAGCAAAAGAGAACTATGGGAGAGAGAGATAAAATGAATAAATAAGAGGAATGATGCATAAAGTGAAAAAATTAAAGGAAGTAGGAACAGGGACGAAAGAAGAACGAAAGAATAAAAGGAGAAAGTGAAATAAGTAATAGAGAATTACGAAGTAGTCGTGAAGGTTTGTGAACAGAAAGTATTGAAGCAAAAAATAACAGAAAATTGGAAGAAATTTCTAGAAAGCGAATTACTTAGGAGAAAGGAAATAGAAGAATAAGAATTGGATGTAGGCTGACCAGATTTTTTATGTCCAGCAGGGGACATCGACAATTTCAAGAGAAACCACTCTCCGTTGAAATGTTGCAGAAAATGCTTGTAACAGTAGATATAATGATAGAACTTTGCATACTAAATTTGTAGAGTGTCTTAATTTTTTAATTAAATGCATAAACAGACGTAACTCCTATACGTAATTATAGCCACTAAGAATTCAGTTTCACTACCGAGGCATGCATGGACGTCTTTCACATATTATTGTACACACTGAACTCTAACACATTTTACAAGTAGATCTACTTGTCTGAAGAATGTATCTTGTAAGGATGTCTTTCTTCCACACATCTTCACACTACATTTTTCACATGAGAAATGAAAGTTTGTTTTCACTTGTAACAAAGCTTAATTGTTTCAATTTTCATTCTTGACTTTTCATCAATGTAGTATGAGTTCATTGTGGAGAAAAGTCTTTCAACTGATGAATTACTGCCTGGAAACACACATGATTAACGACACTATTTTGATAAGATTTTCAATTGCAATACCCTTAACTTGGCAAAAATTCATTTCTCACACTAGTTTATTAAACCTTGTCGGGCCGTAAAGAAAACAACTTTCGCAATGTCCATATTTTTATATGTTGTACAATATTATAGTACTGTGAAATTTTAATTTTCCTACCAATTTTTTTCTATTGTTCTATTAAAATTATAGCATGTAGCCTATAGGGTTAATGTTGAAAAAACATCATACCATTTTTCACTTGGTTTGTCACAAAATTCCTCATTTTTTAATTAATTAAAAATGGATGCTGCGGTAATTCTAACGCTCCCGCGCAACGCGAATGAAGACAGAGATGCTATGTTCTTCTCAAAGAGTACAAATTATCTCATACTGTGCTCGCTGATTCTTCTATGTCATACTAAGAGCCCATTCAATTCTATGTCAGAAATGTGCATGCATTGCAGCAGTTCCATCACCACATTTAAATATTTACGTGTAAAATGTTATTGAAACAAAATCAAAGCTTCTGGAGACAAAAACAGGGACATTTTCTTCCCGGGGACAGCAACTCAAAACCGGGGACTGTCCCCAGAAATCCCATGACAACGTAGTAAATAACTGGTGAAATAAGTTTTAAAATTGAATAGCTTCATAGTACTATTATACAGCATCACAATATTCAATAATTACACTTCAAGTAATGGCAAAGTAAAAATAAGAGAAATTAAGGAACAAAAGTAGTTAAGAAGACGAAATGGAAGGTACCGTAAACTTTCTACAGATACTATGAAATTTGCTACAAATTAATACAGGGTGGAAAGTAACTTTTACAATCCTTCACACACATAATAGACCATGTCATTTGGGAACGTTTTGTCAAATACAAATTTTTCATACGACCATTGGACGTCTGGTCATCCTGATTGGAAGCTTACGAACAAGTAGCTCATAGATGTCCAATTGTAACTCGTACGACGTAACCCCTGGCGTAAGCAACCCGCAGCGCATATTCTTTAAGGTCGTTTTTCGTATTTTATATGGAAAATGCTTGACGTGCAATATTTCCTGGTTCTATAGGCGTTTTTCTTTTAAGTTATTTAAAGAACCACCAATTGGATAACATTTAAGCAACATCAACTTATACATTCAACTGTAATAACTTTATCTAATAACATGCTGAAAGATAGATCTGTCTTCTCTTCCGAAGTGTCAATATTTATGCTGTGCTATTTTTCATTCTGCACATTACGTACCATTGTCACTGCCATTCAGTAAGGAAGTAGGCGAGTCGCTTGAAAGTAATTTATAAGGCAGGAATCAATACATTCGTCTTGTAACACGCCGCGCGGGAATCTGTCGGTGCACATCAGTTCGTGCTCTGATCTATACCACACCGTATAATATGGACTCTGTGCCTGGAATGCCAAATCACACAGGGGTATCCACATAAATTTATATTGGTCGTCTTGTTCAATTTTAATGTATCAAGCGACTTAGGGTGAATGAAGTATAACTGCAATGCCGATGAGACTTCAAACAAAACGATAATTTAGTATCAGTTCAATAATAAACTCAAAGAAATGAAGAAAAACAGAAAACAAACAACACAGAAATACAAAAAGTAGAAAAAGAAACAAAGGTACAAAAAACAAAATATAGATGAAAGGAATATCGGAAGGAAATAAGGGTTTAAACAAGAAGAAACAGAGAAAAAGGAAAGGAAAAAGGGAGACAATAACGGAAAACAGAAAGTAAATGAAAGAAGTATACAATCAAAGAAAGGGAGAATATGAGAAAGAAGAAATAAATGAAGGGAGACTAAAGGAGGGAAGAAAAGAATTCGGAACAGGTGGAAGAAGGAAACAAATGAATAAGATGAAAATAAAAAAGAAACGGATGAAAAGAATTAGGAGACAAAAGGATAAAAAAGGAATACAGAATGAGAAGACGTTAGCAAAGAGGAAAAGAAGAAAAAATGGCTGTCACAAACATGACACATATTTCATTATTTTAAGTTTCACTCGCTTAAGGGTTATGTAGGCCTACAGCTTACAGCAGTAAAATTTTGGAAATATTCAACTTTTTTTCCTCCATTACTGTATCTTGTACAATAATGAAAATTAGTATGTGTAAAACACTGTCCTTCTGTTATATTAAAAAAATACATATTTTTACGATTAAAAAAATTATTTACTTTTTTTTTTTCAAAATTCAGTTCACTGTGCAGTGATGAAGCATTTCCCACATAACTCAATTTCTTGTGTATATTAATTCATATCATATCTACAATGTGATGCAAGATCACTTCTCTATCTTTGATAGATTGTCTGATAAAAAATAAATTCATTTGACAAAATGGTCAAATATCAGTATTTTCTTCTAACACAAAATAAAAAAAAATATTATTTATTAAGGAATGTAGTTGAAAGAGTATGATATTGTAAAGATGAGTTTCAGCAATAAAATAAAAGAGAGGGAACATGAAAAAATTAACAAGTTTATGAGTTATGAGGGAAACTCTTCATCACTGCACAGTGAACAGCACATTTTGAAGTTCGAAAAAAAATATATTTTTTTTAATCGGAAAAATACTTTTTTTCATATAGCAGAAAGACAGAGTTTTACACATACCAATTTTCATTATTGTACACGATACAATAATGGAGGAAAGAATGTTGAATATTTCCAAAAATTGTACTGCTGTAAGCTGTACCTAACCCCTTAATAAAAATTCAGATCTTTTATCACGTTATCGGAATAAAGCAATTAATGGCCATGTCTGTGGCTCAGAGCTAGTGTTCTGGTCTTCCATCTAGGCGGCCCAGGTTCGACCCCCGGCCAGGTCGTGATGGAACTTGTGGTGGACAAAACAGACGTTTGCAGAGAGCTTTCCTCGGGGTAATCCTGTTTCTGTCTATGATCCCACAAACATCATCCATCTCAACTTCTTTTCATTTATCATCTGCAATAGTACAATAAGTCGAGCTGAAGTCTTGTGGATAGTACGAGTTTCCGAATGCTCATCTAGGAAGGGCTTGGTGCTCATCACGCTACTTGGCTCTTATAAGCTGCTGAGGCAGGATGGCCCACCAGTCAGCGTCGGCTGATCAGAAAGGGCTCAGGACCTCATTACCGAAATGTAACCTTGCTCTATCAGGGCCCACCTGGTACAGTCGGATTGACTAATGCCACCCGGGCCACATGTCGGACTTTAACATTAATCGGATTATATATATATATATATATATATATATATATATATATACATACGTACATATAAATATGCACAATGAGCCAAAGCGTGTCTAAGTGTACGGAACAATCCAAGTCCAGACCTCGTAAAAGCCAAGCCAAACATAAACATTTCCATTAGAAGTCATGAAGAGGCCCATAAAGTAGCGGAAGAATGAGGTTCGTTTCCTCAACAATTACTACGTTTTCATGGAGTATTCAAATAGATCTGAATACGATAATCGTAATGAAAATTCCATTAAAACGGGGATTTAAAATGATCAGAGTCTCAAGGCCGATACACCTGAAAAGTGGGATCGGATCGACCAGACTATATTAAAATTTTTATGAAAACGCGTACCGTATTCAAAACGATCTCAATATGCTAAGCGTGTGATTGATCATCATTAGTTTGATGTGTCAGCTGTTTTACCAACCGCGAGCTCAAATACATATGTTGAAAAGGCGTGTTGTAACACAAAATATTTTGTATTTTCCTGAAATCCATTATTACCATTCTTCATTAACAGCCAGAATATTACGTTTTTATTAAGAAAACTCATTAATGTTTATAGCTAAGCCCTACACAGTGACCAACATGATAACATGTCCATGGAAACAAACTCCTTTCGAAACTTCAGCTTCCGTATTTAGGTCGTTTCCAAAAAGTATCGAAATTGTATGGAAACAGGGATCGGGTGGGTCGTATTCACCATGGAAAATGTATTCAAATCCCATGACAACGTAGTAAATAACTGGTGAAATAAGTTTTAAAATTGAATAGCTTCATAGTACTATTATACAGCATCACAATATTCAATAATTACACTTCAAGTAATGGCAAAGTAAAAATAAGAGAAATTAAGGAACAAAAGTAGTTAAGAAGACGAAATGGAAGGTACCGTAAACTTTCTACAGATACTATGAAATTTGCTACAAATTAATACAGGGTGGAAAGTAACTTTTACAATCCTTCACACACATAATAGACCATGTCATTTGGGAACGTTTTGTCAAATACAAATTTTTCATACGACCATTGGTTTTTTCAATATTTCGAAAAAACTAATGTTTCAGTGTTGCAACGTTGTAAACAGTACCAGTGTTTACTTTGCGAGATCATTGTATACCAGCATACTGAATGCCTCTCCAATCATCTACTTGGCAGGGGTTTTGAGAGGATGTACACACATACCGTTTTGTAAACAAAAATATCTGTTGAGAATGCAGTCAAATCAACATTTATGTAATCGTAACATGTTAATTACATGAATTATGTTATTCGTTATCGATGATGAAACGTTCGTTTTGTATCGTTTCAGCACTAAATTTAGTACAACAAACACGTAGTTTCAGTTACATTTTAAGGAAATTTCATCAATAATAGAATAGAATGAAAAATTATGCATAAAACAAAATTAATCCTTTAAATACAGTATTATTTTACATTGAGGACCACACAGTTGATGTTACTCCAACTCAATTACAATACAGTGTTTGGAAGAAATAAACAACTCTGGAACTAAATGAAAATGATACACATTAATGTGAGGTACACTGTTAAATTTTGTACACCATTCTCTACAGTGTCTTTTAAAGGTATTGTTCAAAGTGTCTACCAGTTGCGTGTCTACAATGTTCACACTCGTGATCCAGTTATCTGTCACGGTATAAGCGAGCAGCTGCAGCGGCATTGTGACCAGTTTCGCCATAAATTAATAACATGTCCAGATATTCACGATTAGAAAACTGTGGCATCTTGTTGTGTTTCAACTTTTCGAACTGCACGTAGCCTAGAACTAATGATGAAGTGAATGTAAGCGTATCGTCCGCTCCGTACACCTAGCTCGGCCACATGGTTTGCGTACGTAAGAAACACTTTTGCCAGCGTGTCACAGCCCTGTTCCCATGCAATGTGTACACAACTATTAACGCGATTTATTCGAAATCTATATTATTTTCCAAGCAAATACTACTGTAACATGGCCATACATAGCTTACTCTATCATCCTACATGAGATAAAAATACAATTTTGAGCAGTTTCATGAAAAACTTAACCATAATTTCAAGTTACAAAAGACCTTATTTTTTTTTCAAAAAACCGCCCTTCTTGTTTGTCATAATTCGAGATATCATATCCAAGGACTGTAAAAGATTACCCTCCACTCTGTATAATTTTATTGTGGTAGCTAGTAATATTTAAATAAGACATGGCGGGATAGAATGTCGTCAATACAAAAATTAAGCTTTCTGCAATGGTAAAAACTATGAAGTATGAACATAACCAGAATGAAGCATTGTCACCCCTCTGTACTCAGTCTGCTCTTCATCCTTTCTTATTACGAACGGGAGTAATTTTACCGAGAGATTTTTTTCTTTACTTGACAATCCAGATTCCAATTAACGTTAATTCCCGAGAAAGTAGAACTTTGTGATTGTCTTCAAGTCGAAGTGGGACGTTTCGCGACGAGGCCAATTTCAGACTCCTGACAATCTTCCTTATAATATTGAAGCTATTTCATATTAAATCACTTTCAGGTTTTTGCCTTCTATTCAAAACATAACGACCGAAGTTCAATAGCAGAGAATTTGATATCTGGGTTAACTAGTTTAACAGAATCGTCGTTAAAATTCTCGGAGAATCAGATTTTGAAAATAATGGCTTTGGGTCTGCTTTTCTCTAGTTACTTTAGTTTTCTCTGTTATCATTCTAAGAAGCATCTATTCATACACAGCTCATTCACATAAAACTTTCGGGCATTGGATGTGGTAATTTCATTGCGATGGACAGCAGGTCTCTGAGCAATGTTTCCTAGTAGTACAGTAAAACCTGTCAAAAGCGGAAATGCTTGAGACAGAAATAATTTCGGTCTTAGAGAAGTTTCCGTTTTATACAACATTGACTGATTTTTATACATCTGTGCTGTTATTTCAGTACGCAAATTGAAAATTTAAACTTCAAGAGCCTTTAATGAAAGATGAGGAGGTAATTTTACAATAGACAACTCATTACAATACAGAACCAGTTGAGTGTGATCCTAAAACTCGCTGAACCCATTTGATCATTTTTATGATGATTTTTTTCTAATTATTATACTGTATATATGCTTATACATCTTGATTACACAACTTTTAACACTATATCACTCAGGAATACAATATATTGTTATTACTTTCACGTGCTAATTAACTAGGTATTTATATACTTACTTGAAATGAACACGTGAAAGTAATTACTATATATTGTATTCCTAATATATATAATATTTTCAAACCTCTATCATTATATTTTAATTATCATGATGTACCGAAGTACATATCATATTTCTGTGAAGGAATTCTGCGTTATATGAAGAAGGATGGGTGGAGCGGAGACTGAGAGGTGGAACATAAACTGAGAAGGATTCAATCCGGCATCGGAACAGGAATCCGGTGTGGCTTAGTGGATAAAGCGGGAAGAACCCGGGTTCGAATCCCGGTGCCGGAGAGAATTTTTCTCCCTTCCACTCATCCTTCATTATATTTTAAGCTTCTTGAGTCGCAGACCACCTCTGAATGTGTTTTGTGTCTTGAACTTCGCTGTATTGTCTAAACAGAATCATTGTGCCGTGGTAACTACATGACCAGTGATGTCCGATATATAGGGATGTATCTATTGTCCACGGATTATGTTGATCGGAAACAGCCAAAATTGGTCGAACTGTGTTCCGGCGTACTCAAGGTCCATCTCCGAGAGTCATGTTAGCTGATTACAGATTATATATGAAGTTGGGTTCCTGTGTGGTACGTGTATGACAAGTTTATTGCTCCGTGCGTGATTCATTGTTTAGTCTAATGTATTATGATGAGAATTCGTTATAATTTAGAACAAAGAATTTCGTTTACAACAATTACATGAAATAAACATACTCGCAAATCCTTCTAGAGGAAATGCTTTGGATTACGCGAAGGATTCGACGACTGAATAATTAGAAAGTCCTGTGGCCATCTAGATCCCCGGACTTGAATCCCTGTGACTTTCAGTTTTGGGCTACCCTTACATCAAAAGTGTACAACAATCTTCATAATCTTGAGAAATGTAAAGAAAAATATTCAAGTGTTTTTTGTACTATTAAACCAATTTACATATGTTTAAGAGCAGAAGGTAATATTTCAATCAACTGATCTAATGCTAGTTCCATATGTTTATTTCCTCAGCGTGGACCATAGTCACGTTATATTCCCCCCCTCCCCAGTTTGATTATTTCACAACTAACTACTGACGATTCATATAGGCCTACATACACATACTTTATTTATCCAGAAGATTTGTGTGTGCACCGTTGTTATCATGACATAACTGAATACGAAGCCATGTTCGACGAGAGGTTTTGCGAAGAAAACCTTCTGTTAAATTCCTGAATGCTTCTGTCATAGCAGTCCGCAGTTGGGCCGTAATTTGGTAGCGCTGCTTACGGACTTTACAATGTCGAAATATTAAAAATATTACAATATTACAGGGGTAACTTAACTTATGGTCCTACCTGTAGTACAGCTCATGGATTATGTCCAGACACTGCCCCACTCTTCCTACAGAGCTGCGCACAAGAACGGATAAGTCTACTTGCGAATTATAGGGGAATGGGTTAGCCTTTGCCTTGAACTCGGTAGACAACACGCCCGACCTTCCCTTCTACTCCTACCCCCTCCACGGAAACGTTGTTCCCCTACTGCGCATCGCGAGTGTCTTGACGAAATGCATGAGCTGTATGTAATGAAATAAGTACGGTACTAAAATAAGTTACGAAAACAATAACATCCACTTTTCCGACAGCAAAACACTGCCAGATCAACCAGACTGATGGACACCCGTTATAATGCATTCGCAGTCCACCGCTGTGGACTAACGGTTAACATGCCTGACCGTGCGACGAGCGGGCCCGGACTCATATCCTGGTTGGGACAAATTATCTGCTTGAGGTTTTTACCGGAGTTTTCCCTCAACCCATTAAGAACAAGTGCTGGGTAACTTTCGGCGCTGGGCTCTGGACTCATTTCGCTGGAATTATCACCTTCATCTCATTCAGATGCTAGATAACTTTAGAAGTTGATAAAATGTCGTAAAATAACCAATTAAAAGTGCAGTCGAAGTTATTTGAAAACTGGGCTAGAGACGAAGTAGGTAGTGATTGCGATAATAATTAATAATATTACTATGAAACATTAATAACAAAATTTGGTGAAAAAGTTTAACATTTATTCACTCATTCATCCATTCATTCGTGCAAGTGGATATCTTGTGTAACTTTCGACTTGTGTATAACTAGTTCTCCTGTGTTTCATCTGGAATTCAAAGGTTTATCAATCATTGATTGATTTGTAAATCAATACACAGAGATTTTTACGGACAATATCCTATAAATAAATTACAGCTTCGAGCCCGTGCATTTCCACTCTCTTCTGTTATCTCTGTAATCAGATTCTTTTTCGTTGTCCCTGTTTCACGTATAGATCGTTTCATCTTCTGCGACAGTAAAACAAACAGCACGGTTAAAAATGAAATTCTTGTCGCTCTCTCTCCGTTTATCTCGAAATTTGCTTGAATATTCATTACCATTTTTATGGCCAGTGCACCCGACACTTTCAAACGCATTTCCATGTTTGCATGGAAAAGGTCTTCTTCTATTCACTTATTTACTTATGAAAAGATCTCCTTATGTGCTGTTAAACAGAACTTCACCGCAATCGAAATTTCATCCCGCTAATGTCGTTCAAATCAACAAGTGGCAACTCATGCTACCTACTTGATCTCATTTCCTACTCACGGACTACAAAATACAAGCTGCACAAGAAGTCTGTACACAATTAAACAAATGCCAGTCAACAATCAAATTATTTCCTAACACTAAACAAAATAAAATAAACTTTTCTGTATTTTTACGTCTTATGATGGTTATCTTAAAAATGTATTTTGCAAGATTAGATAGATAGGTTTATTGATGTTAGTTCACAAAAGTACAAACTTCATAATTTAAAACTGATCTATATACAAAAAGTATTTATAGATAATACATATGCAATTTCCTAAACTAATTAATCTATCGCAAATCTCAGTAATTTATTGGTTCAAACTTGCTTTTACGTATGGTTTTATTGCATGTTTAAACCAATCGTGATAACCATTAAAACTTTAAAACTTATTTATCTGCTCCTTTTGACAATTTTCTACCATAAACATTTTTTTAAATCAATTTTTTTTTTTACTTTAATCATCTAAATATATTCTATAACTTTCATAGGCATGTTTAGTTATAGGTTCACTTAATTATGCACATTAACTAATTATTCAGTATCATCATACTGCATCCAGGTTAGCAATTGTTTACATGTAGCCAGAAGACTGCAATAGCTGACTCGATATTTTTCAGTATGTAGGTCAGTCTCCATTCTATTTTGCAAGATTAATGCAATACTCAGTTTCTGCCCGCTTTTCTCCTAGCAAGTTGACAAACTTTATAGTACACAACATTGTTATCTTCAAGATCACTTTTGGAGCAATACACACACAATAAAGTCAATAAGTAAACATCAATCTATATTAAATTATAGTTGTGTAGTTTCAGTTTACAACAGAGATCTCCAAAAAGCGTATCGTCATTCGTGCTCTCGATGCTGCCCGCCGAACACAGTGTGCTGCAAAACTAGAGAAGGGGAGGAGACTCATACCTCAACAGATGGAGCGCCGTCTGTTGCTATTGATACAAGCCATTGCAAATTCAACCTCTTCTGTTCTATGGTGCCTTTCAGTGCCTGGAAAAGATCTTCTCCAGTTATATTTTGTAATTATTAGATCTAGAAGACATTCAGACACAATAAAATGTTCATTAACTCCTCGGATGAAAATGGCTAGGTGAGCTTTGTCACTTCTATCTGTGCTTTCGTCCAATGCAAGTGAGTAAGCTACAAACTTGTTATTTGTGGTTTCGACTTTAGTTTCAATTACATTTACAATCTTGAAATTCCTTCTCTAAACTGTAATTGGAAACAATTTAATTTTCTTCAACTTTGACCTTGTTCTAGACAAAGTATTTTAGTAACGTCCTGTATGGACGATTTTACAAATTAATGATGCTTCTGTAAAGGGCTTCATTGATTTTCCAATATTCCAAGCTAGAACATAGCTAGCAAGAAGCTTTTTTTTATTTAAGAATGAGAACACGTGTATGATTTGTGTTTGTATTTTCTTGTTTTATATTTATCAAAATATTTGTAGGCCTAAGCATTTCACCTAAAATTAAACAAAAAAACTATAAGTATGTCATGCGGAACTGAGTGTAAACGTATTATAATATACTGTACTGATTATTATGCATAATCAACAGTTATACAGATAGCCCCAAAATAAGTTATTTTCACATGTCCAACATGCCTGTAGTTGTGTGATATTCTTTGTGAAGAGTCGAGTATTGTCGTCGCATTTTGAATTTTAACACACCCTTAAGAATTTTCGAACAAATTAAGCACTTCACATTCTCCCCACTAACACAAAAAATTTCTCTTCCTATTCATCCTTGAATGTACTACGTCCATGATTAGAAGACACTGTGAAACGGTGGAACACGCCGAGCAACACAGTGATAATGGCAGTCCGCCACTGCTCTTCGTTTGCGCATAAACATTGAATAGAGTACATGTGGGGATGGATGAGGCGGAACGCGCTCATTACGTACTGGCTTCGGTTCCGTTCAGGGGCTTACTCGCCAGTACGGTTTTGGAGACGTCTGGTCTACAACTTACCAATCTAAATTAATAAAGAATTAATTTTCTGTCTTATTACATTACAAGGTTATATTTCCACAAATATTTTCGAATTACTTAAAAAGTCATCTTCAGGTGAAGAACACAATAAATGGCACATTGAACACAGGTGATATACAGTGAGAGAACATTTATGCATAATTATAAAATTGTACATGTAAGGAAACATTATAAAATTATATGTGAATACTAGAGTGGTTCTGAGTCATTTCAGTATGCAAAAATAATATTTAATAAAATTTGTGATATTGTTTATACAAACATATTTTTGGTTAATTTCAGATGTATATTACAACTCATCGTTAGGAGTTATTTAAAACCAAACACATATAGAATGCCATTGCTTGTATCTCTTCATCGACTTTACTTATCTGAACCTACAGTAGTACCACTAGCGGGTAATTACTGCTGTTTTAAACTTTTAAATATCTTAAATTTCAAATATGTGCATACAGCATGACCTCAATTGGTCATATAACATTTATAGACCCAACTACAGCGCGGTTATCATATTATAAGTCTAATTTTAACACATTACAAGTTTTATTAAATGTTATTCATTGCATGCTAATATGACTCAGAACACATATAATATATTCACATATAATTTTATAATGATTTTATACATGTTGAATTTTATAATATGCACAACTGTTCTCTCACTGTATATCACCTGTGTTCAGTGTGTCATTTATTGTGTTCTCCACCTGAAGATGACTGTTTAAATAAGTCGAAAATATTTGTGGAAATTTAACTTTGTAATGTAATAACACAGAAAATTAATTCTGTATTAATATAAGATTGATAAGTTGTAGACTGAAACTACACAACTATAATTTAATATAAATTTCAACTTATCTGAAATCAACATTCAGAATTCAAAATCAGTCAAACTGTTTCGCATACCGTTTTTATGGCTACTATTTTTTCCCTAATTGGAACCAAGTATAGCAAGAGGCTGCTTCAAGATAATTGCATGTAGACATGCAATGTCGCGTATACATTTAGTTCATTACCCCCTTCTTTCTCACATGTAACTAATTGAGCAGCACCTTTATTACCTGTTGCTTCACCAAATACGAGTGAATAAACATTCATTGCTTTAATGTTTTATTTCAATTATTTTTTCGCATTGTTGGCCAAATCGACAATATATTATTTAATTGTACGTGGGATAAATAATTAATCTTAAGGGGTTAGGTGCAGCTTAAAGAAGTAAAATTTTGGAAATATTCAACATTTCTTCTTTCATTACTGTATCTTGTACAATAATGAAAATTGGTAGGTGTAAAACATTGTCCTTCTGGTATACGATAAAAATATTTTTTACAATTTAAAAGAATTATTTACATTTTTTTTTCCAAATTCAAAATTCACTGTGCAGTGATGAAGCATTTCCCTCATAACTCAAAAAGTATTCAACATTCTGTGATGAATTGTTTTGTGTGTATTTATGCATGTCATACCTATAATATGATGCAAAATCACTTCCCTACCTTTGTGAGATTGTCTGATAAAAATAAATTAATTTAAAAAAATGGTGAAGTATCAGTATTTTCTTCTAACACAAAATAAAAAAATATATATATTATTTATTAAGAAATTTAGTTGAAAGAGCACAATATTTTAAACATGAGTTTCAGCAATAAAATAAAAGAGAGAGAACATGAAAAAGTTAACAAGTTTACGAGTTATGAGGGAAACGGTTCATCACTGCACAATGAACTGCCATCGTTTTGAATTTTGAAAAAAAAGAAATATATTTTTTTAATCGTAAAAATATGTTTTTCCTATAGCAGACGGACAGTGTTTTACACATACCAATTTTCATTATTGTACAAGATACAGTAATGGAGGAAAAAATATTGAATATTTACAAAACTTTTACTTCTGTAAGCTGTACCTAACTCCTTAAAGTAAGTCATTAATTCAGGGCAAATTTCCTCAGCCCTACTATTGAATCTTAGGAAAAAACCAAGCTCTGCTCTCAGCTTTTGGAAATGTAAAGCTATAGGTAACACAAACCTGCTACACGATCATGTCCCTGCTCTCAACCGCATCATCATGAGAAGACACACCACTCGGTGTTTTGTTTGCAAACAGCACACAGAACTGAGTTTGTTGATGGTATTGTGTACAGCGACAGGAAGCAAATTAGCCTTCAGCGAGTTTCCCAGCTCTGTGGTAGGCCGTGAGAACGTATGAAGTATGAATGAAATTAACTGAATTTAAGGAAGGGGCACTATGATAAAGCGTTGTGACCTATTAGATTTATTGCGCTATCTCTCGAGTTGAGGCGCATTCCTAATTCACATGGGCTGACTACTCTAAGGTTCGCTGCGTATCCAGGTTTCGAGTCTCTAGCCAACCCCTTCCGTACGTCGTTAGCCGGAGTTCGAGGAATGCTGTGAAATGACAGAAAGGAGATCTTACGGAAAAGCCAACTGTAACCTTATCCACTATTGCTGTAGACCAGGCATCGAAAATTGTGTTTCGTCAAACAGCGCCTGAACTCTGACGTAAGTTCCACGTGACAACATCCCTCTCCGTGCTGAACCCTTTCCTCTAGCGTTATCCGTGCTGTCAGCAGTGGCTCATTCTTTTACCCAGTACTATCTCAATAGCGATTTGGCGTTGATAAAAGACATTTCTGAACAGCTGAAGAAACTAAACTGCCGACTTCAAGGACGTGATGAGAACACAGTTGATATGTATGACGCGATGAAATCTTTTTCCATGACGATAATGTTAGGAAAGTGCAATTGAAAGAAAATGAGTTTAATCATTTTTCTTGTCTGAAGTCACTTTGACAAGTTTCTGATTCAAAAATAGATAAATACTCCGGCATTCTGGAAACATTACTTTCAGAATTTAAAGATAGAAGGTTTTGTGATTTTAAATGATTTTTCTCTTTTTGCAAATCCTTTCAACACACCCATTCTGAAGGTACGACCAAACTTACAATTGGACGGAGTTACGCCAAAAATCTGTTTTCGAGATACTGACCATTGAAACAAATCTGGTTGTTATTAATCATTTTATGCAAGATGTATTTAACTCCATACTATTACAAAAATAGCAAAAATAATACCAAAAATGGGCTAACCGATTTTTAATAACAGATCAGTTGATTTAATATTGCAAAGCAAAATAAATAAATACATTTTATGCAGTAAACGAATTTCGCTTATAAATAGCAGCAAAAAGCAGATATAGAGTTCTTTATTTTTTCCAGTAAAATAATCCAGCCAACAACAGATTTGTGCAAATGTCTCAATTTTTTTTTAAATTGTCGGTTGGTTTATTGTTGCGTAACTCCGTCCAATTTGAAGTTGCTGATCTCCAAAATGATACCTTTGTAAAAAACAACCATAACAATTACCATCTCTGCTGCCAAGATGGTTTAGTGGCTTAAGCGCTTCTTCTGGACCGGGGTTCGATCTCCCCACTTTACTTTCCTTCTGAAATAACAGTAAAAATAATATAATATAATTATCAGGCAGTACATCTACTTTGACGATATGTGTCAGAGGAAGAACAATGGTGTATATACATCTGAAGTCTGATTAC
This sequence comes from Periplaneta americana, assembly GCF_040183065.1. Classification (NCBI taxonomy): domain Eukaryota; kingdom Metazoa; phylum Arthropoda; class Insecta; order Blattodea; family Blattidae; genus Periplaneta; species Periplaneta americana. The sequence continues at coordinate 71,574,419 of NC_091127.1, read as the reverse complement.
TGTAATATGTTATTAGTCGGTGTATGCAATGGAGAGGGAAAGAAACTGATCACCCTACCCTATTATCTTCTGACTTAGTTGCCTCACAATTGATGCCTTATTAGTATCATTTATGAGGTTCAAATCTGTCTTCGGACAGTAATTAACTAACCAACAACAATGTAAACAGATTATATTTCATTTAAAAAGTTTAAGTTGGCATTGTAGCTTTTTTTTAAATAACAGGAAAAGTGCTATCAGTGATTCCGGAAGAAGAAGTAAATATATTATTGCCATGTGCTGATAGAATTTCCGCAGGGCTATTAGTTACATATTTACAGGCTCAAACACTTTATCCGGTATATCTTTAATACTGTGTATAGAGATGAAATCTGATTGTAATCTATTGATACAGTTCAACTTGAAGTCAAGAACGATGCTTTATGCTGAAGAATCGAAACTCACCGCCTGTCTGAAGGGCGATGAGCGGAGCATCCACATCATTAGTGAGACATTGTGCTAACGAGTTTGTCGGGATTAGCGGACGTGAAGTGGTGGATTGATTTCACAGCTTAATCCGTCAGGAAAAGAAAGATAATGAAATATCGGGCCGAGGTAGACGGGAAGGGATGATAAGTACTGAGCCACTCAAGTAAATTACTTATCAACACAAAAGAGTCGACCTGGGTAGCACAGTCGGTATAGCGCTGGCCTTCTGTGCTCGGGGTTGCGGGTTCGATCGTGGCCCAGGTCTATGGCATTTAAGTGTGCTTAAATGTGATAGGCTCATGTCAGTAGATTTACTGGCATGTAAAAGAACTCCCGTGGAACAAAATTCCGGCACACCGGCGACGGTGATATAACCTCCGCATTTGCGAGCGTCGTTAAATAAAACGTAACATTTAACATTTTCAACGCTATAACAACTTAATTGATAAAGCGTTCATAAATATACGGTAAAAACGATAAATAACATTTTAAACTTACAAAAATCGCATATGCATATATACATATCACACACACACACACACACACACACACACACACACACACACACACACACACACACACACACAGAGTGTTAAAAAAAGTATCCAATATTTTAGGAGGTGCTAGTATGCATCAAAACAAGAAAATAATATCTATTAAATATGGGTCCTACAACACATACTTTCTCAGATCTGAACACTTGTTCATAGGAGGTGCTCAAAATGACGTCCATTCATGGCAATGCATGCCTCTCTGCCCCTCGGCATATGGAATCACGCACTCTTCGAAATTTGTTTTAATACGTTGAAAAGAAAGTCCTGATAACGCTCCCCAGTTAATCTCTGTTGTAGCACGTAAGGCTCTATTAATCTATCACCAAGAACGCCTGCCCATAAGTTGATAGAGAATCGGTGCTGATGCCTTATTTCTGCAACTGCATGGGGATTTTCATCAACCCACACATGCTGATTACCAAAATTCACAACACCATCTCTGCTGAACCCCGCTCATATCCGCAACCACACTTTTGGTTTCAGTATTCCTTGCGACGTTTCATTATTACATGCCAGGGGCGTCAACTACGGTATGATTATCTGGTAGTCTGCTGTATTGTAGGGCAGAGAAATGCATTGCCAAGAATGAACGTCACACTGAGCACTTCCTGTGAACAAGTGTTCAGATCTCAGAAAGTATGTGTTGTAGGACCCATGTTTATTAGACATTATTTTCTTGTTTTGATGCATACTAACACCTCCTATAATATTTTATATTTTTAACACCCTATATATATAAGCACGACTTGAAAATAATGACCAAGAATAACAAACTGAAGAATTCACAGTCGTTTACATCGTAACTGAATTTTACGTATCGGCAAAAATTCCTTTTCAAGTAAACTCAGTTAATTTCACAAATGTTTCCTGTTACATTTAAAATACGATTTGTAAAACCATTGTCTGTGAAAACCGTTGTAAGTATAAGGTAAATGCATCAAACGTTATTTGAAATAAAGTTTTTAGGTGAAGAGAAACAAAAGACAATTGGAAGTATATTTTGGAGAAGCAAAAAAAAAAAAAGAGCAATGACGTATAATACAGTATATTTAATAAAGGTAACGATCTGGAATAAACGAGTCAGTAAAACACAAAAAAGAATGCAGGTCTTCATCTCAACGAGAGAGATTTAGGCGATATGGATAAGGCTTTATTCGAAAAATATAAAAGAATACAAAGAAGTTGTTATATGCCGCCTAAACTGAGGTTGTAAACCTGTGATGTGACATCTACGATTATGACTTTCAGTTGAAGTTAAATAACGATCATAAAATTAGTTAAATTCGCTATGCGGATCTCTGGAAAAGCGATGTGCTTTACGTGAAATGTGGCATGAACGTTACGATAAAGTGATGAGAAGCGACTTGAAACGTATGAAATATGGATATCGAGAAGAATGGAGTGTATGAAATGGATAGACAGAGTAAGAAACGAAGTTGTGCTGGAAAGGGTGGATGAAGAAAGAATTATGTAACTGAGCAGGAAGAGAAAAAGGAATTCGCTGAGTCACTGGCTGAGAAGAAACTGCCTACTGAAGGATACACTGGAAGGAATGGTGAACGGAACAAAGTTTGTGGCAAAAGAAGATATCAGATGGTAGACAACATGAAGATACATGGATCGTATGCGGAGACTAAGAGGAAGGTTGAAATAGGAAAAATAGTTCATGAGAATGCTGGGCTTGGAGTGAAATAACTACCCTTGCGAAGAGTGTTATGAATCAATTAATGAATTAGCATTATTGTAAATCAGTAGTCTGCATTTTCTGACTCGCGAGTCAGCCCCTTAATACACAAACAGGCTGGAGGTGTAAGGCTGCTATTATACTATCAAAGTTTTTTGACAAAGAATATGATAAAATATTTTATCACAGATTTTTTTATAAAAGATAGGATTTGGGGTATATTACACTACATAAAATCTTTTATAAAAGATTTTATCAAAGATAACATAAAATAAGGAACAAAAACTCTTCTTAACACTTGTTCCACAACAATGAACACGTGTTCCGAGGATTTATTGATACTAATATTTACTTGTTAAATTTATGATTTTTTGATAATAAATATTTACACGTTAAGGATTTATAATTTTTTTAATATCAATATTTACGCGTTAAGTTTATGATTTGTTGATAATAAATATTTACACGTCAAGGGTTAATAATTTGTTGATACTAATATTTACGCGTTAAGTTTATGATTAATTGTTGATACCAATATTTATGCGTTCAGTTTATGACACCATGAATGAAGGACAGTATTATGCTTGTTTAGCTAAAATTAGTTCAATTATTATAATATGCATGTTACTAAAAAAAACAGAAGAAGAGTTTATACACTGACAATGTTATCCGGCAATGGAAACAGCAATTAAACATTACGGATAGTTGGAATAAAAATATTTTATCATGACACTCTTATATGCAGACGACCTAGTGATTCTTTCTGATAATGAAGATACATTACAAAAAAGTATATATGTACTAAACGAAATAGGAAAGGAATATAACATGATCATCGGGCCTAATAAAACTAAAATTATGGCTTTTAGAGGCAACACTCCAGTGAGATCGAAAATAATTATTGGTGGACAAAGTATTCAACAAGTTAGATGCTTTAACTATCTTGGGTGTAAGATATCAAGTCAAGATGAAGTAGATGTCCAACATAAAATAGAACGATTTAATCAGCTATGTGGCACGATAAAGAGAACACTTAAAAATAAAACAAGAAAGGACACAATGATTAAATTTTATAAGACTATGGCTACACCCATATGTCTATATGGCAGCGAAAGCTGGACATTAAAGAAGACAGATATAAGTAGAATTCAAGCAACGGAGATGAGATTTTTGAGATCAGTATTAGGGGTAACAAGAGAAGATAGAATAAAAAACGAAACGATAAGAAAGGAGCTAAATATATACAATATAAATGAAAGAATTGTGAATTTTAGAAATAAACTAGTGGCTTGTGCAGCAAATGCTGCAAACTAAGTTCATTAGACGTTCAAATAAACATTTTTCAGATTTATTTTCAACTAGCCGTACCCGTGCGCTCCGCTGCACCCGTTAGAAATAAATATAAAGTAATTACATAATTAAAATAGGACGTTTTATCCAGGAAACATTCGTGTTTGATAGAAGGATAAATCATTTAATACGTTACTTAATTTAAATTGTATTTAAAATATTAAAATGCGATCATTTTGATCCAGAGACCACTCATTTGGTGCAATGACAATTCCTTTAACATGTTATTAATTGTTATTACCAATTATTTTTGGAAAAGCGAAAATTAATAGAAAAATTTTGGCTATAGATTTATTATTATGTTTATATTATATTATATTATGTTATGTAAAAAGTGTGTTGATAACGGATGTACTCGAATTAGAAAGTTTTTAATTTGTTGCGGGAGCTCTTGAATCTCAGAAGGAACAGCTTTTACAACAGCGCAACATAATTTGCTTGGCTCATTACCCAATTTTTTTGCATTGCAGTTATTGCATATATATTTTATGTATTTTAACACGATTCAATTGAGCATAGTTAAAAATTGAATTATAAAATAATGGATTGCTAAGCTAACGTACTATTACTGCATACTAAATCAATACACTCTCGTTGTTCGTTAATTCTCTGAGATAAAAATGAATATATTCATAAACATTATTTTAAGAAATACAGGCAATGAATATACAGAATAACCTATCAACTTTTCTGTGCATAAGAAGCTATTTTAATCTTACCTGTCCTCAATTCACTCACAAGTTACTGTAATAACATTATAGAATTATGTCCATCCAGAGAAACTACACTTTCCAATGATGAAATAATAATTAATTATACAAATCGGTTAATTTAGCTTCCTATATTACTTCATACAACACAGAAACATTGTCTGTAGGCTATGTTTCATAGCTTTCGATTGTTGTGTCCAAGGCCCCTTATAGACGAAGTCATTTGTTTTTTATTTCAATACACCGCCTTAGATGGCAGTTATTTTAATTTTAAAAATCATTTATCTCATTAAATATCAGTCCTATCAAAATTGTTCAAAGAATAAAACTTATCAGAAATCATTTTCAAAGAAACGTTTGTTATGTAACATTTTTCACAAAAATTAATAATAAGCGAGATATTTCGATTTATTTAATTCAGGCCCCCTTATAATCCCCCTTTTAAATAACGTATTTTGAATGCCATATAGCCTAAAATCTAAGTTACAACGAACTTAATTTATATTCCAATTGTCATCGAAATCCGTTCAGCCATTATCGCGTGAAAAGGTAACAAACATACAGACAGACAGACAGATAGACAGACAGACATACAAACAAAAATTTCAAAAAAGCGATTTTCGGTTTCAGGATGGTTAATTATACATGTTAACACCAATTATTTTTAGAAAATCGAAAATTACCAGAACAATTTTGGCTACAGATTTATTATTAGTATAGATGAAGAATACCAGACATTCGGAAAGTTATTTGCTTCCATAACAATGAAAGATACTCTCTCTCGAGCCAATACTGAAGAGAACCACGCATATAAATATCTACACCACACCGCCATGAAATATATCAAAAAGACCCAAACCCACTTGATGAATAATTATAAAAATATTTGATTTTTAATAATATTATTATCTTACGTAAGTTTTATAGCTTTCAGTAACATATACTATATAGTTGCCACTCAGTAAAATATAGAAATCAAAATCTAATTTAAGTTATTCCCTACATCTACTTACATAACCCAAAAAGTTTCACTTTCATATCATCAATATAGCATTACTATGTATAATTAATTAAAAATAGTCGCATCATGGCATTAACTACAATAATATTTAATTTCTAATGGCAATAATGTCATCAAACCACCTCAAGTTTTGTGGTTTTTATTATCAAATACACAGCTGTACCCAGAAAATTACACACCACAGAATCGAACCTGTAAATTATTTTTAGTAAGTTAAGTTTTTAATAACCAATTTAATTTGAGCTCTAAATATGTCAGCATTCTTGCAGATCATGGCCTTCGTGTAATATTATTTACTGTAGTATGTGTTTTGTTTTATTCTGAAATGCAACATGGCCGACTTGATGCTCGCTTCGCTTCTCCTTCACAAAAAAGCGAAGGTAATATCAAGTCGGCCGTGAATGCTATTAGCTAGTTCTCAAAACTGACGACAGATGGATTTTGGAAAATAGGAAAATTAATGTTTAAAAATTGACATTTCGCTGAAAACTACTATTTTTCGGAAAAACTTTGAGTTCCAAGCTTCAAAATGAGGAATAATTTATTAAAATCCGTCCAGCCGTTTTCCCGTAATTTCCATTACCAGTTCAAATTATATATATAGATGGCTAAAACACGTACAAAGTATGCCAGAGGAAAGATACCCAAGAAAAGCTTTGAGGTATAAACCAAGAGGGAGAAGAAATATAGGAATACCTCATAAGAGATGGATAGACCAATTTGGAGACGCAACAGGCTAATTAGTCTATAGCATGCAGTAGAAGAAGAAGAAGAAACGCCTATGGGTTAAACCATAGATTGTAAGACGTGATAAGAGAGGTACATCAGAACTTATTCAAAGAGCTGTAATGCGAGGACTTGAAAAGTTATACAAATTATTAGAAAATATTATTGTATAATATTAACATTATATTATACAAATTATTATTGACAACATTTCATTGCCTTCATGTTTGTGGTAGCAACAGTCGAGTTATATTTGTTTTCCGCCATATTTGTTTCAAGGTATAGAAATCTTTCTTCAAAGATAACTAGCTGCACTTACATTTTATAAAAGATTTTATCAAAGAAAGTTTTATAAAAGAAAGCCCATTACACTGTCATATATTTTATAAAATATCTTTGTTACAGAACTTTGATGATATAATAGCAACCTTAGACACGATATCTCTCCCCTTAGCCAACACTTGTTCATTCTAAGTTTGGGTTTCCTCCCCCCTCCTACCTTCACTTCTGCTGTATATTGCGTGTTGTATTTTATAGGATGTAATCTTTGCCGAACACTGCTCTAAATTAATAAGATAGGCTACATTATATTCAACTAATAGTAACTCACTATTTCAGCTGAAAATTGCTCAAAGATCGTTTCAAAATAACTAAATGCATGAATGTTGTGTACCTCTCTGTATAAAAAGATCTCGCAAGCAGGGAATACCGGCGGAAGGAATGCGAATGAAACAATGCGATAAGGAAGAGCGGGCGACAGGAAAGGTCACGAGATAGCTTGAATGGTATTCAAGAGTACAGTCGGAAGAGAAATGACATCGATAGAATCAGTCTTGCGTTGTGATAGTAACATTACGACTTTAGTTTGTTCCATTACATGTGAATACGTGTCTTGTAACGCATGATGTTACTATTTCATTCGTAAACATATGTTTCGCGTTTAGTTAGCTTCGAATTTTTTCTCTTCCTACGTTCTTTATTTCCATAGCGATGTCCTCAATTTTTAATCTTCTTGGAAGAGACAGTACTTCCATCGGCCCGTATCTCTCGCCCCCTCGGCGTGCCTACATACACACGTCAAAACAGACAGCAACGCCACCATTGCTTTTCGGTCACGAGGTCACGAGATAGCTTGAATGATATTCAAGAGTACAGTCGGAAGAGAAATAACATCGATAGAATCGGTCTTGCGTTGTGATAGTTACATTACGACTTTAGTTTGTGCCATTGAATGGGAATACGTGTCTTGTATCGCATCGTATTATTATTTCTTTCGTAAACATTCGTTGCGCGTTTAATTAGCTTCGAATTTTTCTCTTGCTAGGTTCTTTATTTCCACAGTGATCCTCAATTTTTAATCTTCTTGGAAGAGACAGCACTTCCATCGGCTCGTACCTCTCTCTCACTAGACGTGCCTACATACACACTTCAAAACAGACAGCAACGCCACCATTGCTTTTCGGTAATCGTTCCTTGCGCGAGCTTTGTTTTTTATATATGTCTGTTTTGAGAAGATCGTGGGTTAATGACGATGTAACCTCTGTGTGTTTGTTGGGACTGCTGAGTAATTTATATTTAATTATCTTTGTAGTCTGATTGTAAAACTGAGATTTAGTTCCTATTCGTAAACAGAATTAGCGACATGTTTATCTGCAAGAATCCACTCGGCTTTACCTTCAATAATGACAACGAATTGCAGTCAATTGCGACGCGAGATATCACCTGTTGTGATTTAACTAATAACATACCAGACCTGTTGCGTCACGTGTGAGACAGCGTCCAGAGTACTATAGAAGATACATGTTGTTATTCTGAAACAATCTGTGCAGACACCAGCTGCGAGGGAATTCTCCCATTACCCGCCACTAAGTCTGTGTAATTGTGAGCAACAGCTCGGATAAAGACGCTGACACGAGAGACATGAGAATGGATGCGAGGTACAACGTGGGGAGTCCGCTCTGCTCTTGTATGTTTATGCCTGCCAGGAGTCAGTCCTTCTTCGCTACTTCTTCATAATAATGATAAAGTAACTTATTATAAAAATAAATTACACAAAAATTAAGGTAGGTTGTATTAAAATCTACAGAGTAGTAGTGCTAAAGTTTGATTTTCCACTGTGGAGACTCAAGGAAAAATCCCCACAAATGCTATGCAAATATTAGTAGAATAAAATGTTAAATCCTATGTTTTATTTAACGACACTCGCAACTGCCGAGGTTATATCAGCGTCGTTGGAATGCCAGTAAATCTACTGACATGAGCCTGTCGCGTATAAGCACACTTAAATGCCACCGACTTGGCAATCTTGGGCATAGAAGGCCAGCGCCATATCAACTGCGCCAACCAGGCCGACTAGTAAACCAAGGCCCGGTTGCAAAAATGCAAATCAAATCCCTCATCACTAATCAGTTGATGTATGATTTGATTGTTCACTGCGTTGCAAGCGAGTGAATCTCCTGTCAACTTGTTTCAAGTTACAAAACCCTCACGTACACGATATCGTCCACACATGTGAGTAACGATTAGCGCGTCTGGCCGCGAAACTAGATGGCCCGGGTTCGATTTCCGGTCGGGCAAGTTACCTGCATATCTTTCGGTGCTGGACCACGGACTCATTTCACCGGTATTATCACCTTCACCTTATTCAGACACTAAAATATAACCTAAGATGTTGATAAAGCGTCGTAAAATAACCTGATAAAAATACACGTGTCGTTTAGTTAGCAATGTCAAACTGACTGACGTCAGTCTTTAAGTCTAGTAGTCGTGAGCACGCGGTGAAATGTGCAATAGGTTCGCGGTGCCGTCCCGTGTGCACTGTCGTGCAACAGGGAGAGATAGAGAGCATACCCGCTAGCAGCTACGGGAGCACTATAGTGCACTGCGTTTTTCGCGGGTAAGAGAGGCTAGCCCCAGCGTGCTCTGTGCTGACGACCCCTGCTTAAGTGATGCATCTTCCAGTGTGCACACGTAAGGAAGTGGTAACGTGCAAGCAAGGCCATCTTAACGGCACTGGGCTCTGCCTACACTACCACTCATAAGGGTGAAAATATAAATTATCTATAAGTTTACGTTTATTGATATATCCAAAAAAAATCTCTATTTTGACATTTAAAAAACCTCATGTACAGCAAAAATTAATCATTATACACATTTGGACAATATAACATGATCCTTAACACTTGGGAATAAAAATTTCAACAAAAAAATGGAACTTCGTTGGTAAATCATACTGTTAGAGATAATACAGGCTCGCATTGTTAAATTACCACGATTTATTTATATTTATTCTTAATCAAGTGTCGAACACAAAGATTTGCAAAAGTTCTTTGCAGAGAAGTAAGTAGTCTTCAGGATTTCAATTTCACAAGCCTAAACATGAGTGAAGAGAAGTGCAGGGAGCCTTAAATACTCTTCTGGAAAAGTTAATTGTGAAGGATAGTTGCAGTTAACAGTAATTACTTAACGATGGCAAGTGATTAGGTTTATACAAAGAAAGCAGACAACAATGAGGAGTCCACACCTGTGGAGCAACGGTTAGCGCGTCTGGCCGCGATACCAGGTGGCCCGGGTTCGATTTCCGGTCGGGACAAATTACCTGGTTGAGGTTTTCCGGGGTTTAACTTCAACCCAATATGAGGAAATGCTGGGTAACTTTCGGTGCTGGACCCCGGACTCATTTCACCGGCATTATCACCTTCATCACATTCAGACGCTAAATAACCTTAGATGTTGATAAAGCGTCGTAAAATAACCTACTAAAATAAGAATATATAAACAATGAGTATACCTCGAGCAAAACTAAAACTGGAAATAACTCTTCGGTTTTCATTTATCGGAGACAGTTTCGCATCATTGGAATTCTTATATAGGACTCCTAGTTTGTTTTTATATTTCAGATTATTTACTTCCTGTCTCCCAAACTCCTCAAAAAAAAAAAAAAAAAAAAAAAAAAATAGTACATTCTCCATTCCATTTATCCTTATCCGTCCTAATGCAACTATTGCAAGCAACTAATTTACGCGCGAAATCAGCCATTAAACAGATGGAATCATGGGAAAAATGATGCATCACTGCTCACTAAAGTTGGAAGGTTACCAACTTGTTCTAGTGCTATGCAAGTAGGGATACATTGATGCAGTGAGCACTTGCACAGTGGTATACACGGCGGAGTTTAGTGATACGTCAGCGATTACGGATCACTAAGTGATACCGTGTAAATGAGGCTTAATTGCTGATTTGAGAAGGAAATGAATTTGACATCAGCGCTATTTAGCAACCACGACCAAATTGATGCTCTTTAAGAGGGGAGAAACGAAAGTATGGAATGGGCGCTGACCAAAAAACCAAATTAATGATTAGCCGTTTATTGTTTTCTTTCAGAAGTATTCCAGGCGGAATCCATCTGTATAGCCTACAGAATAAATAAAGAAATGAATCGAACTAAAAACGTGAGGTGCCAAATTTTTCTGATAATAGAACAGTCCTGTTATACATCATAGAGGGCTTCATAAGTGTGGCAGAAAATAAGAAGACTGATGGTGTATCTGTGAAACGGAAAAAAAGACAATTTTTCAGTCCCGTTTGGATATCACGATATCTTTCACCATATGACGTCAGATATCGCTTAATATTTCTTCGTATTGTTTGGAAATTTCATCAGAAGATTCTATTGGTTATTTTAGAACAATGTAACTATTCCGGCGATCGATGGTTATAATGTCTGCTCTTCTGGTTGACCCATCCTCAGCCAAACAGTGCACTTCTTCGTAAACTTCCCACTTTGCCTTCCGAAGAGTAGTTCCGATAAAGCTTCTCAGTTTATGGTGGTGATTGTTCCTAAGTAGTTCTCCTTTAGGTAAATAACCCAAAACATGCTCAAGGGTTTCTACTTCGCAGTTTTGATCTTGGAAGGAACGACCTGGCACAGATCGTACTGCTGCGAAGTTTGTGGACATCTTTATGGCATTGGTCCACTCTGAGGATGATATCCCTCTTCTATTACTAATCCAAGAGTTGTTTTTTGGATCTTCACTGTAAGTCACCACTTCTTTACCCTTTTGTGGAAGACGACACCAATTATTAACTCAGATCTTAAACTTCGTCCTGTCATCGAATGTGCTTCTGCGTTGTTGGGAATGTTTAATTGTGAACGAACTTCTTGTTTTTCAGTTTCAAGATTCCTGCAGAAATGGAGATGTTCGTCATTTATTTTTAGAAGGCTTCTGGCAATATCGTAGTGTTGGAGGTGTACTTCCCATTCTGCAGGAAGGAGGAAAGGTGAGAAATGAATTTGGAAAAGACTATAAATTACAGACGTGTGCAAATTATTAGACTCAGCATCACATTTTCTACATTTTCATAATTATCATGAATGAATGGCCACAAAATAATTCTGTAGAATTCTATGCGAATGGAGCAATACAAAAAAGTCCTAAAAACACCAATTTTTCCACAAATGAGGAACTGGTTCACTGATGGTGAATGCGTCTTCATGCAGGATAGATCACCCTGTCACAAAGCCAGATCAGTAACTAATTTTCTGGTTGAAAATAATGTAGACGTCCTTCCCTGGCCAGGTAACAGCCCAGACGCAAATCCAATCGAAAATCTTTGGTCTACCATAAAGAGAAAACTAAAAAAAACGACGATTACCACCAAGATGGACCTCACAGAAAACACTTATCCAAATATGGCACAGGGATGAAATCATAAAAAACAATGTAAAAATCTCATGAACAGCATGCCAAACCGCATAAAATTGATGATAAAGAACAAAGGGTTGCATACTAAATATTAATTGTTGCAAACAGTGTGTAATAAATGAGGTTTGTAGGAAAAATGTTACTTTACTTATATATATATATATATATATATATATATATATATATATATATATATATATATATATATACCGTTTGAGTCTAATAATTTGCACACGTCTGTATTAAATTATAAAAGGAATAAGGTATAAAAGAAAAATTAAGGAACTTGAAATGATACAGGAGGTGATGACGGGCACGAAGATTGACAGATAAACGAAACTATTACAATGATCATGGCTATGATAATGATAAATTCAGGCTATTTAGAACAGTACGTTGTTTATAAGAACACTGGAATCACTGTAGAAACAGAATAAAAATAAAAGTAAAATTCGTGGAAAAATTCTGTAACTCAGTCACTTGGCTATTATATTTTTCAAAGAGTGCCGGGTCTGGAACCCCAAACCATCTTGTGAGCCAAGACTATTTAATTTTATCAAAATAGCGACATATTAAATACTTTATAAATAGTAATTAGACCTATTGCTACATTCGGAACGATCAAATTCGCATATCAAGAGAATGTATGTGGATATTTTCATTGTAGGTTCGTGATAAACGTGGTATGATGAGGCCGCCCCACGCGGTGGTTTCGGTTCTGCTGAGCCACGCCAGTTTTCAGGTTCGGGAAATGCTACGTGACGACACTGCGCAAGATGAAACCCTCTGTCTGCAACAAGGGTCTATATTCCTTCTTAAATTACAATGCTGCTAGGCGTGTAGCGAAGAAGCATCTGGCCATTTTATAGCGCAGTTATACTAAATCGTCGATGAAATTTAACCTTTAGGTGATTCGCAATCTTCACTTAATATTTCATCTGTAGCTCGTACGAATCTTCATATCCCCCTGTTGCACACAGACGCCAAACCGAAGTTTTGCAATTATAACTATGCTGTAATGGGGTACAAGGAAATTCTAAAGGACATCTTGCGCCAGAGTAGCGCGACCTCCGAAGAGAACTTCTAGAAATAGCTGAGAGAGTTTATTGAATTTATAACTGGAAATCGAGACTTCAGCATTGATAACAAACTTACGTAAAATGAACTTTTCTACCTTCTTATTTTTACCTCTTAATTTATTGATTCAGACTGGTTTTCTTTCTCCTTTTGTCAATTAACAATGTAAACCTGTGTTCATTTATGATTGACATAGACTACCTACATCTTACCGAAACATATGTCAAGACAAAGTGTATTTATAATAAATATGTACAGTAAAATTTATGATTAGTACATATTATAATATACACGCTGGCAACGTTACTAATTTGTAGGGCCGGTAGAGGATATCAAAAGAAACAATCTAACTGCAAAATTCTACGCCTGGAAACATTACGGTATCGAGTTATAATTCAAAATATTTGCCACAAAAGCACCAGGAAGGCAGGAAGACTTAATTATATTATTATACATGTAGATTACAGATGAACAACGATCGAGAAAACAAGATTAAGAGCGCCTGCAAAGCCGAAAACCCGCACGACAGTATCGACTACATCGCGTCGTTGACGTAAAGACTGCTTGTGAGTGTTTCGAGACGTCGAGATTGATCACTCTCGAAGTCCCGAACGTCAAGCAGCCTTGAATCGCCACAGTTGTTTATACCTCACTGAACTTTTATCTGCTTTGGCAACCGTTATATATGTACAAACAATCAAGTAGCCTATTTGAAACATCATCTCTACCTTTCAGTATATAATAATCTGTTCCCCAGTCTTTATTTAATTACTAGGCCCTTATTAAAAGGCTAGAAATTTTCTTTTCATATGTTTGAGATCAAGTATGCAATCTCGATTAAAGATATTAACGTTATGTTTTATGTTTCTTAGAATTTAAAATTTATTTGAAAATTGTTTGTTTTTTTTCTATTTATATAACCATAGGTAATATCATATAATAGAATTAGAACATTTTGATAACTAAGATACTGTTCTGTTTTGTCTTTTTGTCTCATTTAAATATTTATAATATTATTTATTTCAATTATGTATGTTATTCAAAGTTACGAAATCTTTCCACGCCGACCAAATGCTATTTGGAGAATGATGAGCGAGACTCGAAGCGCACGAGAGTTACGAGACTCGAAAGACAAATGCAACGAACACAGCGAGCTAGAGCGGCAGTTAGTTTTGTTCATCTCTAATGTAGATACATCGGTAATACGTACCACAATGATCAATTCAGCAGCAGATTGGTAATAAGTTAGTAATTAGTTAAAGTCCAACGTTTGGTCACCAACCCAATGGAAACAGATTTGCTGCGTACAATGGCGTTCAAAGATACTTGACCCCTACTAATCGATTGAGATCGATAATTTGTTCATGTAAGTGTTGCTTCTTTAGTTATTATTTCTATGAATATATGGCGAAGATAACGGTTATTGTCGCCAATAGGACATAAATATACCCGCATTACAGATTTCAAAATTTCATCTCTCTCTAACGCTGTAAAATAGGTTATACCAGGTTTAGCGGAAAACCGCTCATACTGTCAATTATGAGAATAATAATTCAAGTCACACAGAGTTTGTGCGCGCTCAAAGTTGGGGTTCTGGCGTTTTCTCAGCCCACTTGAGGTGTGTGCATATAAAGGGAAAAATTGAGACGGTGTCGAGTGTAGTTTCTGGGTAGCTCAGTCCGTAGAGCGTTTGTGGGCTAAGCCAAAGGTCTCGGGATCGATACCCGGTCCCAAAACAATTCTTTCCTTGAAAGTATTCCGGTAAATCATTCGTTTCCAATATTCTGCATTGTAATAAATCCAAATAGTGATTGAAAATAACAATAAACTGCCAATTATAATAGATTCGAAATATTCTCTGCGGTAGATAAGTTTACTTAGACGAGTATCACCAAGACCACAGATTGGCTCAGACCAAACCTTTAGTTCTGTAATCTTTTCGTCATGAATTAGAATCCGCATCAAGACATAATTATTTAATTCTTTCTTGTTAGCATATCTACGTGGTATAGTCCTATTAATTTAGTGGTAATATTCAGCTTATCTAAAATGCCTCAATATTTGTCAGTTTTAAGGCAGAAAAGGGATTTTTAGTTTGCAGGACTGAATTCAGTAGATTAGCTACTCACTGTATGTTTCCTACATCCTAATACGATTTAATTACATCATTAAGCACTGAAATAATGTTTGAAATTAAGGTACCGCAAGCACGACATCTTTTCTAAATTCAGGTCTTTAAACTTTTATGGTGAATTAGCAGGCTCCATATCATAATGATGAAAAGGCGTTAACTACAACGCTTTGTTCTAGTTCACGTAAAGAGTTCCCAGGTTCGAGTCACTTGAATCTGTGGATTTTCAAACACAAGTTAGGTAATGTATGTTCTGAAATTGAAGTCATGCATTTTAGGTGCTAAATTAGGAAAATTTTAGGCACGGACGTAGCAAACTAAGAAAGAAATATTATTTTTCAACAAAAAATATAACTGTTACATAAAATAAAACCAACATATCTTCTAATTAAAGTGAAATAATTTAAAATAACTTAAAATAATATTTTTATACGACGTTCTTCATTCATGCAGCATTGGGGTATCTCTCGCAATCCTTGGGATACGGGCCGCACCATAAGCCTACTTATATAAAATTAAATCTCATCTTTCTGCCAAGATATCGCATGCATTCTGAACTGGCTACCATAATTCAACGACGGTCGCAAGGAGTGCATACGACCAATTATTCTAAATAGTTGAAGAGAACGTGTTTAAATATATGCAGACATTTTAGGAGATGGTCCTGTTTTTGAAAAGATTTTATCAGTTTAGCTCAGGGCTTCACGAATGCTCAAAATTGCACGAGCGCAAAAAACGATACAACGAGGTAAAGAGTTTATGTTTGTTTAGGCTACATTAGATAAATAAAATCTTAGGTCGGCAAAACATGTGAAGATAATTGTGTGGTATCGATCAATGGACGGAGCTTAACTTTGTTTACTTTAAGATTTACTCAATTTGTGTCTGTGAACGATATTTTTTCTGTCCTCAAGTGCACAAAACAAAATTGCGGTCGAGGATTTCAGATGCTAATTTAAACCATATTCTCAGGGTTTCTGTCAGTCGTACTATTGCTCCTGATGTAACTGGTATCATCGCACAAAAAAACAATAACGAAAGAAACATCAATAGGCTACGTTTTATGTTAAGTGTTATGTTTCTGTCAATAAAAAAAAAACATAAAATTACTTAGTCACACGTTAAAAAGTGTTAAAATTCGACAGACGGCCCGTCTGATGACGTAATATCGCGTCGAAACGGGCCATCTGTCGAAGGTATATACCTTTTTTAACATTTTAACACTTTTTAACGTGTGACTAAGTAATTTTATGTTTTTAACAAACAAAGTGTTAACGTAAACTTTAATCAATGAAAAAAAAAAACATTCATGTTACCTCAACACACTTGCTGTCAGATATTACTTAAGACTTAATAAAAACAAATTTGTAAATAAATATATAGGCTAACTTACATCTCTTTATTTCGCCTTCACGTTTGCGCTGACAGTTTGCACTGACATCTCACTCATATTGCTGTGTTAATGCACATGCAAAGTGCATGAAATGATAAATCAGATGGAATGAAAAATTATGCAATAAGAAAAACTTTCCCAGCCTGAACTTCAATCTCCTGCACATAAGGCCACAGTTCTAGCCAATTAACCATAGACGACATTGCAAAGATCATACGAGTAACGAACAATTAATTAACCTCGATGATCGATTATCGATTAGGAGACCATATTCCCATCTACCTTTAAAGTAACGAATGAATCGCGAGTCAAAACTTTGATTTTGACCCAGATAAGATTCCGGCTATTTTTTCTTGGGATGACTGTGGAGTGTTAAAAAAAATCGGGATATTATTAAAAATACTGTTGCAATAAAATAATGATTAATGTTCCACAAACGATTAAAAATATTGTGCAGTAAAAGTACAGGCTAAATATTAAATGTTATTAAAAGTGCGCCCTAATTTTGCAATGAAAATATTACTGTTAGTTTATTATTATTATTATTATTATTATTATTATTATTATTATTATTATTACTATTATTTTTGTGTTTATATTATGTAAGCAACCTGAATAAAATACATCATAAACTGTAAACTCGTTTCATAATCACATTTTGTCACAGGACCATCGCAGAGGTTTTATAATTGACCCTATAGTTCGTTTCGAGACTTGCAAGAGCCAACCGCAAGATGTCCATAAGGAAAAAAAATTCATCTACTGTTCTCCAACCAGGAGATTAACCGTGATAAGAATGTGCTTACTACTGCCTCATCTATTGGAACGAAGTAGATAAATAATATTACCGTTATAACGCCAGTTTAAAAACCATGCGCTCTCCTACATATGTTATTTCCTGTATGAAGAGATTAAAAGACCAGGAGATTAACTGCGATATAATTTTGTAACTGGGGTAGTATCAATATGTCTGTATCAATGTTATGGTTTGTGCTGTGAGAGCTAGCCAATAGAGATAAGAGTACCCACGTGTGTGACCTTATGACATCTTATGACATCAACATTCATTCACACCATTATCCCCCTTCGTCACATCTGGCAGAGACTTTCTCGTGGTTGGAGCACAGTATGAACCAACAATCCCGTATTATCAAGGCAAATATCAATTACAACACATAGACGTAATAGGCTTGATGGTCGGAGCAAGAGGATCCATCCCGAAGCAGTTTGTTGATTTTTGCAAGGCTTTTCATTTGCCATCATCTATAATTACCAATGTTTGTTTACTTGCGTTGAAAGGTTCGATTGCACTGTTAGGAAATCACCTCAGATAAGACATTGCACTGTAATTTATTTCTTTCTCTTATTTGCATTGGTTTTTATACTCATAACAAATTATCCATGTAACATTTATGGGTATTCAACATTTTGTTTTGTAAATGGTATACTTTGTCCTCTACGCAATCCATGTTTAGGGAAAGTGTTTAATAATATAATATAATATAATATAATATAATATAATATAATATAATATAATATAATATAACACAACTACTGTATATCATTCAACAGTCATTATTCCTACATGTGAGATCAAAACTTCCCACAAATATCCAGCACTTCAGAAAACATCTGCTTCACTGACTTTTATTTTAAAGTACTTAACGAGGATCTGAAGCAGACCATTTCAATGTAAAACTACAATTCATTGATTGATTCATTCATTCATTCATTCATTCATTCAATTTCATTTATTTATTTAATCTGACAGGATTAAGGCCATAAGGCATTCTCTTCCATCCTACCAGATAGCACATATAATACAAACAAGAAATACAAACACTGATGAAAATAATACAAATTAAATTAAAGCCCTATAGAGGGTCAACAGGGTCAAAAGAACACTATAGAGCTCTCATCGAGCTATACAAGAAAAAAAGAAAGAAAAACAGAGATAGCAATAATTTTTTTATTTAACGGTACTCGCAACTGCAGAGGTTATATCAGCATCGACAGTGTGCCGGAATTTTGTCCCGCAGGAGTTCTTTTACATGTCAGTAAATCTACTGAAATGAACCTGTCGCATTTAAGCGCATTTAAATACCATCGATCTGGCCCGGGATCTAACCCGCAACCTCGGGAATAGAAGGCCAGCGCTATACCAATTGCGCCAATCAGGCCGACTAAAACTACAATATGACCGAGTATTGACTAAGTCAATTTATATTACATTGTACAAGAAAGTGGAAAGATTTACTATGATTTAAGAAATCTGTTCCAAACAAAAATACATTCGTGATCCATTTAGACAAGCCCAATTTGTCTAAATCTTAGACCCTTCTTGTTCCTAAGAATATCTATATTGGCTTGAGCACTATGCCGTCTACATTGTCTGAGCTGTTGGTTCTACACCCTCACCCCTATTCTCTCGCATGTGTGTCCCACCCTCCCTCATCTAGTTTCCCTATTGTCGGATTCTCCAAACTTTTTTCTTTCTTTTTTCATTATATGGCGCCCGCTCCGTTGTGAAGGAAGTAAGGTGGGGGAAGTTAGACACAGATATATATACATACACATATACAAGTTTTACTGAGCTTTCTTCACTCACAATACTTCCCTTTCCTTCGTCTAGTTAGCCCTTCAATCCCTCCGCGCTTTTACGCATTTTTATTACCTACTATCCCGCTCGTATACTGTCATTTATTCGCTTGCTATTATTTTCTTCCTTGCCATTTATCTGCAGATTCTCAATTGTTATATATCAACCCGTTTTAACTAATCTCGCAACAAAACATTCTTTCTGCATACAGGCCAACGCATTCCGCTAAACTTTCACGTTATTCTCTTGCCTTCTATTATTACAGCTCCATTTTATTGTTTTATTTGTACTCTACCAAAGGAGAATAATTCTCTCAGCTCGTTAAACTTCGAAAGAAACAAGCAGCCAGCATTATAAAAATGACAAATGATTTAAATTTCGTAGAGAAATTCTTTAAACGTATCCAGTATGGTCGGTTGGTTGGTTTCTAATACTGTGGAATCGACAACAAAATACTTGGCTCGTCTCAAGTGTTCTTACTTTAATTAAAACATTGTTCTTTGGTATACTATCGTACAGTATACCAAAGAACAATGTACAATACGGAGTAAATACTGTACAAATAGGCCTACAAATGCGACAGATCACAGTATTGTAAAATTTTGGCGGCATATTGAGAGCCATCACAGTGCATTTTCAATTCAAAATGAACAGTTCTTTTTCGAACTAGTTGCAAATATGTACATGGTAACGCTAGCGCCTTCAACGTCTCCGAGGGACATGAAAGTGAGGTATGTATCCTACTTCACTTTCCACCGTCACTAGATTGTACTATTAACTGTAGAATATAACGCAGCACATTGACGTCGTTGTTTACATTCACAGTATGTCTGCTTACTATGTTCAAGGAACTCTATAGTCAAGTTGTGCGTACATTGGTTGCTAAGGTGTCCCGGATCGTAAGCCTGGAAATGACCCATATGTCAATTCTGTATTTAGTTAAAATATTTTTATAGGTTATATCGCTGTGTAAAAATTATATAAAATTTACTACAGTAAAACCTGTATTAAACGACCACTGCTGGTTCCACGAAAAACTGGTCTTTCAGAGGGGTGGTCTCTCAATAGGGAGAGTCATTTTACACAAATGATGGGTTAAAACGTGTCTATGTTAATCAAATAAAAACGTGGATAATATTGCTAATAAATAATAAAAGCTTGAAATCAGAATTTTATTTCTTATTTTACTTTATTTTTTCAATTTTCTCCTTTGATTCTCCTTCACAAAATCACAAATTGAAATCTGCTTAACTTTTTTACATTTCCTTTTTACAATCTCATTCTCAGAACTATTCTTTAACATGTTAAGAAGTTCATTTGTATGTTTTCGATTCGAACAGTCTTTCAGTAGTGTCGATTGTTAAATTAACTCAGTATTACATAAGGCTTGTTCTAGTCACATTTTTTCGTATTAAAATTCTCTCTTGAGTTCATCCTCGTCATTGGTGGGTTGATCAGATTTTTCTAGAAGGTAGGAGGAAGAAAGAAAGAAATTATTGCACTATTACCAAGTAACGATTTGATTTTTAATGTAAAAAACGAAAAGCAAAAACAGTCATGAGAAATCTTACCTTTCAAGAAACTATTAAATAGCGGTGCAAATAACATTTTATCATACCTCGGAGGCCAGTTGCAAGTAGCCATTGTACCTTTTTTCGTAGCAATCCCCAACATTCCTTAAGGGATTAAGGACATAGATGGGCTACGTGAATACGAGAATGCGTGAATACGGTATCACTTAACAACATTGCCAAACATCATTTTAACTTCTAGTACTGTACTAATTTCTTGGAATTTATTTAGGCTACAGTAATGTAATAAAATACTAAATTGTAAATTTTTAAAATACAGTATGGTTTTTTAAAAGAGGTTCTTTAAAAAATCGGTCTTTAGGAGGAGTGATTTCTCAATAGGGCCGATCTGATTGGCTCAAGCGGTAGGGGCACGGCATGTCTCTATCGCTTGGTCCGAAAGGTTGTGGGTTCGAGTCCCGCCTTGGGCATGGGTGTTTTGTACGTGCTAGTTTAAGAAAGCGGAAAACAGAAAAACAGGAAAATAGGAAACGGAAAAAAGGGGGTGGTCTTTTAGACACGTTTTACTGTATTTTATAAATGCTATTTTCATGCATTTCTAAATTATTATTTGATATTTATGAATTCCCAAGGTCATCATCCAATTTAACAGTTTATTTTATAGTAGGATAGTATGTATCCGGCGGCATATACAGTACTTTCATTGCTGTACTGCAAAAAGGCCAGAAATCAGTCTCCAACTCAAAATACACATAAGATACAGGTTCCCTGAGTCGTCTCTGAAAATTGTTCGTGTTATTCTAAAGCACCATGCATATCAAAATAATTATAATCATTGTATGAAGGTCCACAGTTATAAAACTACACACACATTAAAAGAAAAAACCGGACGGGGAATGTTCTAAGACGACATGACCATCGCGTGCCAAAAGGCTTCCTTAAGAGACCTCTTGAAAGAAGAAATTCAGTCGGAAGGGCGCGAAACAGATGGGTAGAAGCAATTCAAGCCTTCCTGCTCCTATCTTGGAGCAGGAAGATCGCCGCAAGGAACAGTGAAGAATGAAAGTTGAAATTGCGGGGTTGGGGTGCATGGACTGGCAGGAGCGTCATAGTATTCTTGTTTGTATTTGAGAATTTGCATATTGGTATGTAACATTAAATCGTTAATGTTATACGTACAGCTCATTAACTACTTTCTTCAATAAATAACACTAGATATGTTAAAATTAGGAGAAATAGCTAAGAACCGAACACGGACGTTTGGCAAAATACCTTTCATTGCTGGGTTGATATACAGGGTGATTCACGAAGATTGTGCCATACTTTAGGGTGTGATATATCTCATCATTCTAATGAAAAAAAGTTCATACATACGTCATGTGTTCGATTTTGAACAATTTCGGATGAAATCACGTTTCTTTCTTCCGCAACATGCATTCTTGTGAACTTCTCTCTTTCTGGACGTCTGAAGCCGTACGTGTTATAGTACAGCTGATAGCAGCAACACAAAATCTCGTGACATCAGGGTCACGGTTAGAGATAACTCAACACCGGTACAACGTATCTACGGAGCATCCGAACTGAAGTTAGGGAATATAGCGCGCGCAGTTCACACTCGGGCGGCTACGTATATTACTGCAGAAGGTGAGGTCTTTGAAAACCGGCTTCAATACGGATTTTTCAGGTGAGTAATAACGTGAATGTTTTTTATTGAATTTATAATACACCCAGTATCATTGTTGTAAATAATTTAAATACTTAATCCTTCATAATATCTACGATTATGTTTAACATTCAGGAGGGCGTAACTCACTCAATTTAAAAAATATGAACATATGTTTATGTGAACTTTATTCATCAAAATGATGCTATAAATCACAATCTAGAGTATAGAACAATCTTCGTGAATCATCCTGTATGCCAGATTTATATACAGTGTGTTTAAATGACTATGTTACAAACTTTTAGGAATGATGGAAGAAACAATTATGAAAAAATTTCATATAAGAACATAATATATATCCGAAAACGTTAAGTTTCGTAGTTACAAGCCTAGATATATGTAGTCAGTGTAACCAGCTAGAATCGATCTCAAGATCATACTTTTTAAATTTGGTTGCAGACGATCTGTTCCTACAAACGTTGGTGATTTCTCATAAGCATGGTATAAATTAGTTGGAATCGTAAATTATATTCTGACTGATTAGACCTTGCAGCTTTTAACTTGTTTATATGAATTTCATTTATGCAAAACAAAATGAAATGTCGTTTCAACCATGTTATTATTTCTTCTGCTATTCTTTTAAATTCTTCACACTTGTTTCGCTTCATTTTAACGTGCATATATTCAGCGTTTTATCTTCTCGGTCATTCTCTTCCATTTCTGTCTTGCCAAGTATTTTCCCATTCAATATGTTAACTCCTTCCCCCTTTTCTGAAGAGAGCTGAAGGCTTGCACCGCAGCCTGAGGCTTATTATGCCGACCTCTTCATTATGGGAAGACTTCTGAAGTCCATAGGATCGCAATTCTGTGAGTACGTGATTCACTGCATGGTGTCGTCTTATCGATTCAGCTACGGCATACATGTTTTACGGTGTCTGCGTCAACAGGAAAACTCTTATGTCAGCTGTCGTTATTCTGCAGCCTCCTTAGATCGATTTCATCTGTTTGAAAATCACGTATTACATGCTGCATTCTAATATTGATCTGAAGATCGCATTACGTAGATATCAAGATTCATCATGGTGACATCTGTCGATTCTGCTATAGCCTACAACTCCCAGTTACGACTCAGTCCGCTGTGAAAGCCCCTACGTCTGGGATCTATGCAGCTCCTTCAAAGACATGCCATCTATATGCAAATTACGGTACTACGTCTGCTGCATCTTCTTGTCGACCTGAAACTATTACAGATAATAGATGGAGTTTAATTTAATAGAGTGAAATGAGTCCGAAATCCAACACAGAAACCTACCCAGCAATTCTGCTTCAACTGGTCTAGATTGAAAATCTCGAATAAAACCCCAAGTAGGTAACTTCTCCCAATCAGGATTTAAACCCAGGTCCTTTCGTTTCACGGTCACACATGATAATCGTTACCCCATAGCGGTCGACAATATACTGTATTAGCTTAAAATTAGATAACATTCATTCATTTAGTGCTCTGCCCAAGGGCAGGTCTTTTACTGCAAACCCAGCTTTCCCCAATCTTTCCTATTTTCTGCCTTCCTCTTTGTTGTTAAATGTTATGTTCTATTTAACGACGCTCGCAACTGCAGAGGTTATATCAGCGTGGCCGGATGTGCCGGAATTTTGTTCCGCAGGAGTTCTTTCACATGCCAGTAAATCTACTGACATGAGCCTGTCGCATTTAAGCACACTTAAATGCCATCGACCTGGTCCGGGATTGAACCCGCAACCTTGGGCATAGAAGGCCACCGCTATACCAACTCGCCAACCAGGTCGACTTCCTCTTTGTTTCCTCATATGATCCATATATCTTAATGTCGTCTATCATCTGATATCTTCTTCTACCCAGAACTCTTCTACCGTTCACCATTCCTTCTAGTGTATCCTTCAGCAGGCAGTTCCATTGCCTCTTCTGATCAGTTTCAGCATCATTCTTTCTTCACCCACTCTTTCCAACACAGCTTCATTTCTTATTCTGTCTGTCCACTTCACACGTTCCATTCTTCTCTATATCCACATTTCAAATGCTTCTATTGCTTCTCTTCCCTTCGTCGTAATGTCCTAGATATATATAAACTTATATGTGATTGTATGAGTAATGAATTTATTTGTATTTTCTCTTGTTTGTTCATTAATGATCTGTTTTCATTTACCCTGTTCAAGGTAAGATCGTATTACTGTCTTTTCGACAATGTTAATTTCATGACGTTTGGGTGCACGCTACTCAAAAACTGTTACAAATATCTAAACAATATTTTGAGGGAATGGTTTTATAATCTTTATCTTTAAAAATACCTACTATAAATTTAAAAATTTTAACAGGTATTGAGATATAATTTTCTTACATTTCCTGAAGTACTAAATTTAATATAAATATATGTTTTTTAATATTTCCTAGAATGTTACAGCAAAATCCTTAGCTATTTTTAGTGTTTTGGGTCTAGTTAATGGACACGAAAAGTTTAATTTATTTTGAATGAACAGATTTAGAAAAAATGCACCAGAATCACTTATTCTCGGTTTTACATGTTTCATATTAAAAGAATAACTGTTAACACTTTCCAATTTGTAGTAGGCCTATGTATTATTAAAGAGAAACACTGTAAAAACATCACCTGAAAATCATGTTGAGAAAATTTTTTTTAGCATCGTGCACCCAAACTTCAAACTGCATGAAATTAAATTGTCGAGATTGGCAGTACCCTCTTAAATTAACATTTAAATATCTGGCACTTCATCCCTCCACCTATTTTTTTTTTATTTTGTGCCATATTGACTAGACTATTCTCTCTTATTTTCCAATTCCGCAACGTTCGCTACATTAGATTATAATAATACACTCCGGATATACTTTTTGATATAACTGCTCCTTATTTGAATATCTGTGTGACGAAAGATCAATAAACGGACGAGGGATAATAAAAGTGAACTGCTACACAACATTAATAAAAATGTACGAAATATTTATAGCTGGATAGTTTCGACACCTTCAGAAATACCGAGGAGTAAATGAAAATATCACAATCTTTTGGTAAACTTAGAACTGCTGAACGTCAAACTTCTGGGAAGTTCTTAAATTTCGTGGAGACAAATGCGGAAGGATACTGAAAATGAGTAAAATTAATAAAACTAGTGACTAAAACCAGAAATATTTCGCGAACATAGTAGAAATTCATTCACCTTGCAATCATGAACATAAAATTGTCGACCTGAAAGCTACGAACCATTGCAATAAATGCGATCATCATTTAATACTACTTGTTTACGAAGGCGGACATTTTTTCGGAATCTGTTCTCATCATCTTCGTAACTGACTGAATATCTTTAATTTTATTACATCTCTTATCGACGTAAAATGAGCCTGGGGCTATTGAGATTTTAATATGTCTAAGTTCACGTCCAAGCAAATGATGCAGCTCCTACTGCAAATGAAAGATGCCATCTCGCAAGGAATTGCCAATATTTCAAGACATTATCTACAAAATGCTGTGCATGGTGTCGGAGACAGAATGCTGTACGTTGGACAAGAGAACGGCGGATATCTTCTCAATGTTTTGTATACCCCGTTGTTTGCCTAACACTGTGATGTTTTTGTTTTTTTCCTATCTCAAATATTATAATATTTATAACGGTTTAATATTTGAACTGACTTTTGAAATACCTATACAACACTGTAAATAAACTTAATAATGCGTGTAGTTAATGAAGACAGGTCAAATACATCACACTTCGTACTATAGCAGCAGTAAATTGGCATTTTTAAGGCAGAATTTAACTAGGCCTATATCATTGTTTACAATGCACTTTGGCAGTCAAATACAGAATGTTTACATTGGCCTACAGAGCTAGCTGATGAGTAGTGAAATCGAAGACAGGATATCTCTATAGGCTATGTGATTTTACTAGTCCAGATAATTTATCTCCTGCGCCGCTGAGTAGTCAGACCTTCAGGGTTCGAATCCCTGTCAAGTTTGGGGTTTTTCATTTACACGTGTGGCGGACAAAGTCGCAGTTGGGGTTTTTCTCGGGATTTTCCCGTTTCCCCATATTAGGCATATACATTATTCCGTCAACATTTCTCTATTTCGCCATCATTTCAATCATTTCCGAATGCCGGCTGGCGACGCACAGACGCGACAGCCCAGGGACAAGTGAGATTGCCTGCTCGAAACCTGGGTACGAAGAGAACCTTACTAATAATCAGTCGGTTTGGGATTGAGAATGCGCCTATCTTCAAGGTTAGCGCAGTAGATTGTGAAAGGTCACAGTGCTCGATCGCAGTGTCCCACTACTAAAATTCCATTTCTTTCTAGTCCAGATAATTAGACATGAAGTCTCTTACGGTGCCGTGTTAAGTACGCGTGTTTCAAGTCTGACAAAAGGAATATTAAAATGCTGGCTGTGCACTGTTTTTGTGACTTACCATTCCAATTGGCAACTACTTTCTTTCATTTAAGAGGTAATATTTTGGAAATGTTCAACTTTTTTCCCTCCATTACTGAATCTTGTACAATAATAAAAATTTGTATGCGTAAAACACTGTCCCTCTGCTATATGAAACAAATATTTTTACGATTTAAAAAAAATATTTACATTTTTTTTCTTTCAAAATTCAGTACACTGTGCAGTGATGAAGCGTTTCCCACATAACTAAAAAACTACCCAAAAGTCAGTGATGAAATTTTTTGTGTATAATTATGCATATCATATCTACAATATGATGCAATATCACTTCTCTACCTTTGATAGATTGTTTGATAAAAATAAATTAATTTTAAAAAATGGTCAAATATCAGTATTTTCTTCTAACACGAAATAAAAAAAATGATTTATTAAGGAATGCAGTTGAAAGAGCATGATATTATAAACATAATTTTCAGCAATAAAATAAAAGAGAGAGAACATGAAAAAGTTAAGAGTTTATGAGTTATGAGGGAAAAGCTTCATCACTGCACATTAAACTGTCACCATTTTGAATTTTGAAAAAACAATATGTGAATAATTTTTTTAATCGTAATTTTTTTTTCATATAGCAGAAGAACTATATTTTACACATACCAATTTTCATTATTGGAGAAGATACAGCAATGGAGGAAAAAAATGTTGAATATTTCCAAACAATTTTACTGCTGTAAGCTGTACCTAACCCCTTAACATTTCTATATAATATTTACGGTGTAAGACTTTTCAAGAGATGTTTTGAATTGAAAATTTTCATAATTTATTTATAACGTAAGGTTTGTTTTCAATCTTATGACTTATCTATTTCGATTACATTAACAAGTAAGGTTTTAAACTATAAAATAAATATTTCCCAAATTGTATCCGAAAATGCTATACCAGGCGGAAACGTTAATACAAAGATTATATTGATACTTAAGATGTAAAATATTATATGTTAAAGTAATCTTATAGGCCTATATCATTACTATAATTATCTGAAACAAAAAACATGAATTGTAAAATAGTTTCATAATTTTATAAGAGAAAAAGACCGTAACTAATATACTTTATATGTTAGCGGTATAACGTAACTAACTCATCTCTAACAAAGCTATAAATGTTTAATACATAAATTATTGAAAACTGCACTAACACAACAGAACAAAGCAATTGTATGTTATTTGAAAGAGAAGTGAGCATAATATATCAGTACACACAAACGAGTGAATTGGCGGCTCATTCACAGCAATGAATGGTTCAAATTATCAAAATAAACATTGTCAGAGAGTCAGAGAGTTACAATTATTGCATCGTGCATATCTCTGTGTTTGCAATCCTGGTTTCTGAGTAAAATAAATTAACCAACGTACATTGATATAAAACACTACACCTATGACAAACAAAACATGCGCACAGAAACATTTAAACAGAATGAGAATGTTACACAAATTTTAACAGAATTTTAGAGATTACGATTAATTTTATTATTATACAAATCCATGGACTCAATGTGACTGAATTGAATCGCTCGGAACTAAAAGGAACTACGTCAAAATATGCAGTTTTGGGTTATGCAACAATTAGAACAACGGATGTCATGCGAATCGAACGGTGGAAGAAGGAACTAAGACTTTTAAATATTCTTTTGTCTTCTATAACATAAAAATATAATATTTGTGTTATTAGTGAAATATTTTTGCTTCTCCTGAAAAGTTGTGAAAAGTGACTTAGTTCCTTTTAGCTCCGACTGACTCAATTGTAAACTCACAGATGAGTCAGAGAAGATTACAGATTATCGCCCGTCGAAAATCTTATTTTATTCAGAAATACAGTATATTACAGTTCTATGATGCACGCACAAAACATTTGAAACTGTTATTTTAAGTTGATTATTTAACGACGCTGTATCAACTACTAGGTTATTTAGCGTCGATGAGGTTGGTGATAGCGAGATGGTATTTGAAGAGATGAGGCCGAGGATTCGCCATACATTACCTGGCATTCAACTTACGGTTGAGAAAAACCTCGGAAAAAACCCAACCAGATAATCAGCTCAAGCGGGGATCGAACCCGTGCCCGAGCGCAACTTCAGACCGGCAGGCATGCGCCTTAACCGACTGAGCCATGCCGGTGTTTTTTAAACTGTTACTTTTGTAATTAACATACAAATGAAATACGGTAAAAATAAAAATATCACGATATTAAAAAAAATTCCTTAGTGTCACGCTTCAGCTTGTGTTACTTTAACAGGAATTATCAGATTTAGAAAGGATGAAAGTTTTCTGATACACATTCTGTGCCCACTGTTTTCTGCTGAGGGTACAGTTCGCATTCCACAATGCACTTCTCATTATCACGATTGATCTCAGCTATTATTTGTCCGGATAATTTCCTAGACCAGGCTTGCAGAACTGGGCGACAATTGTGGCGTTACGTCACTCATCCTTCCACCCCCCCCTCGTCATTGACTTGGTTGGGGAGGGGATTTGTATTCAGTGTCTGACTTGTGTGATTGCGTACGGGCCACAGATACGTCATTCAACGCCGGTGGACTGTGGACGGGGAACCAACGCTTTCCCCATGTTTTCCACCCCTCTCTCGCCAGTTCTGTATCCCTGTCCTAGACGAACACAGATTACAGCATTAAAAACTATAATTCAAAAACCACACATTACAATAATTCAGTGGTAGGCATTTTTATACCTTTAGCCCTTCTACAGTGATCGTAGAAAATCCATCTAGTTCATTCACCTCAAACACCCCTTGCTACTCCTCAGTGGCGGCTCGTATATACAACAGTACAAACTCAATGCTATGATTAATGAGAAAAAAAACTAGTTTATATATTACAAACAACGGGAATTAAAAACTCAAACTTACGCAAACAAAATTTTCTTAATAATGAGCTCATCGGAAAGTGTGTGTGTTTATGTATCCAATGCCTACCCACTTCACTTTCATGATTCGGGTTCCGCATATTGCGGATAGATGGCAGGACTGTGACCCATTTTTAAGTTGCACACCACTTTCCCGCCCACGCTGTGCATGATGTGTACCTGTGAAAAGTTATGTCGTATGTGTAAGTGTTCTTGGTAAGTGTAGTGTATGGAATGAGTGAAGATGATGATGTTGACGATGATGATGATGATGATGAAATTAGAAGGGGTAAAAGCCAGAACGAATTCCCTTATTCGTATGATCCGTAGCCATTACAGCCCTATTATTATTTTTATTATTATTATTATTATTATTATTATTATTATTATTATTATCATCACTACCAGTACTTGCTGGAGCAATCACTATACTATTAACTGACCGAAATCTAAATACATCTCTTTTTGATCCAACCTGGCACGTAGCGTACTCCTGGTTGGAAGGTGCAGGCGAACAAGAGGGTAGGCCTAAAAGTTCTAAATGTACTACATTTGCCGACCAAGCTTAACTTCCCCACTCTGACGGAGGAATCACTATCAATAGTGACATATGTCTTCTCTTCATATGCATCGGTATATTCGTGTACAATCTAGTGATTGTAAGTTGTGCACCACCACCTCTCCTAGCCACAACGTAAGCTTATACATTTTACACGAAAATTTCTGACCCCGTCGGAAATCGATCCCGGGTCGTCTAGTCTGGAGGCAGACAGCTACCATACATCAAACCAGAAAATTTAAAATATCATTTAACACCATAATGTTCTTTTTCAAAATTCGTCTTTTCTTGAGGACATACACTTGTGTTACTTTAATGAGACAGTTTTTAATATTAAGTTCTTTTTCCATATATGTTTTTTTTTTTTTGCTCTAGAAATTTCCCACACAACTTCATAGCTCGCCTCAGAAATGTTGTTCCTCATGAATTCTGGTCCGGTTGTTACATTTGTTGATTGTATTTGGTTTATTTCTACCAAAAACATGTTTCTTTTTTTATTCTACCAGTTGTTTAGCACAAACAGTACCTGTCTAGGGTTAAAGGTTGTAAATATAGTAAGTTATTATCACCGTGATGATGGAAAGAGAAGAGGCTGTTCAATAACCTTTACATCAATGGAGTCAATTTCAGGTTACGAGAAGAAATGTCAGAAGGAAGCGAAATATGGAGAGGAGTACATCAAGGATGCTCTTTAAAACGTACCCTGTTCAACACCTACTTGGAGGATTTAGTGAAGAACTTTTTAAGAATATGGGAGGAGTGATAGTAGGAGGAAGAAGAATAAAGTGCATACGATTTGCTCATGATATGGCGTTATTAGAACAAGAGAAGACAATACTACGGGATATACTAGAGCTAAATGACAGCTGTGAGCAGAACGGAATGAAGATAAATGCAAGCAACACGAAGACCATGTTCATAAGAAGAAAAGTAAAGAAGGTAAACTTGCCAATTATCAATGAGACAGTAGAACAAGTGGACAGCTTCAAATACTTGGAGTATACTATAAGCAGTAACATGAGATGCTGTCACGAAATCAAAAGAAGGATAGCAACGGCAACGGAAGCTTTTAATATAAAAAGGAGCATCTTCTGCGGACCTCTGGAAAAGCAACTAAGGAAGAGACAAGTGAAATGTTTTGTGTGGAGTGTGGCATTGTTTGGAACAGAAACATAGACATTACGACAAAGTGAAAAGAAGCGTCTAGAAGGATTTGAAATTTGTATATAGAGAAGGATGGAAGGTGTGAAATGGACATATAGGATAAGAAATGAAGCTGTGTTGGAAAGAATGGATGAAGAAAAAAATGATGCTGAAGCTGATCAGGAAGAGGACTGGCTGAGAAGAAACTGACTATTGAAAGATACTCTGGAAGGAATGGTGAAGGATAGAAAATTTTTACACAGAAAAAATCAGATGATATACGACATTAAGATATTATGGATCATGTGCTGAGACTAAGAGGAAGGCAGAAAATAGTAAATATTGGAGAATGCTGAGTTTGCAGTGAAAGACCTGCCATTTGGCTATATATGTATGTATGTAATGTATGTACTCGTATGTATATGTATACAAACACACTGAGTAAGCGATTTAAAACTATCACCTTAAATATCTCCTACATTATTACTGATATCGACGAGTTAAGTTGTTTTTATATCTATTTAACAGCTCACAAATCGAGCCTGTAGAGAATGAATATTAATAGAAAAAAATATATATTATTTTCAGCACAGTTATTTTTAATGAAACAAAAGCCATGATAAATGTGGCATAAATTAATCTAAATAAAATTAGAATAATTATAGCGTTATTGCACGTTCTGATGTAAATAGTTAACGAAATATCACTATTGAACTTTAATCCTTCAGAAGTAATATTTGTATGATACAAGAATAGTGCATTGCGATACAAGTACGGTAAGTGCATTATTATAAAGTATAATTTTTTCAGTTTCCGAAATTCTGCTTCGCACGTAACGCATATGTACCGCATATCGATCGCCTAGATCAATATCACGTATGTGATTTTTCCAAAATTTTCAGAAGAGACATAAAACTGTTTATTCATTGTAAATTATATCTATTTGAACCACTGAAAAAGCACAATAATCAGTAAGAATACTGTGTAAAGTTTATTTAAATTAGTAAAATATATTTGTGTTTTTTGTTCTTATAAATTGTTAATGTTTTAATAGCCTACATATACTGTATATGTGATATAATGCGTCATATTTTATTAAACTTTAGTTACATTACCTAATCCTACAATCAGTCCAAAACTTTAAACTGTTCTCCTAAAAAATACTAAAAGTCAGCTAAAATCTTCTGGTTCTCACCTCACGATATGCAAAAAGATAACGAAATAAATAGTTTCGAGAAAGTTTAATATAATACGTACGTTATAGCAGAAAGAAATGCGCATAAATAAATTTGTAATTCTTAACAATACCCACTGGCACTCTTAACTCTGTTCCCAAACCAACGTCTATTCACAGGCATAGCATAAAAAAATGTATACAACATTTGGCAGAAGACCAATTCTGATGTACGGCAGTGAGGCATGGACCATTTGTAAACGCGATGAAAAGCGAATAACGTGTGCAAAAATGCGTTTCATGAGAAATATCATTGCCTGCACATTGTTGAAC
This sequence comes from Periplaneta americana, assembly GCF_040183065.1. Classification (NCBI taxonomy): domain Eukaryota; kingdom Metazoa; phylum Arthropoda; class Insecta; order Blattodea; family Blattidae; genus Periplaneta; species Periplaneta americana. The sequence continues at coordinate 71,541,251 of NC_091127.1, read as the reverse complement.
AAATATAGGATTTAAGGCATCACAAAAGATTTGATCAACGGCGTATGTTAAATCCCATCACTGAAGATACGAGGAAATGACAATGCGAAGGTAGCACCCTATATCATGGATCTAACAGGCGTCGCGGTACATACCGAAAGGAAGGAGACAGGTTAAAAGATCAATTCTGAGATGTAACGACGATTCGACATTGTGACTGTAACGCGGTAACAGATTCAGCACTTGTCACGACGACGACGACGACGACGACGACGACGACGACGACGATGATGATGATGATGATGATGATGATGATGATGATGATTTGGTGTTACTATTTGTGGCTTTTAAGGAAATCGGAGGTTCATTGCCGCCCTAACAGAAGACCACCATTGGTCCCTATCTGAGCAAGATCAATCCAGTTTCTATCATCATATCCCACTTCACTCAAATCCATTTTCATATTAGCCCCCCATCTACGTCTCGGCCTCTCCAAAGGTCTTTTTCCCACTTGTCTCTCAACTAACTCTCTATATGCATTTTTTGAATTCGCCCATACGTACAACATGCCCTGTCCATCTCAAACGTCTGGATTTGATGTTCCTAATTACGTTAATGTAGAATACAATGCGTGAAGTTCTGCATTGTGCAACTTCCTCCATTCTCCTGTAACTTAGGCCTATATTACACTATCAAATTTCTGTGTCACAGAATATGATAACATTTTTGATCAAATATATATGATCAAATATCTCATTTTGGGTATATTACACTATATCAAAGCTTTTATCACATCTTTCATCACAGTTCTAACAATCAATCCACGACAGTTCTATGCATGTTGCAACTAAGTGCAGTAATGGTTATTGCATTAATACATGGAGAAGAAATAAAAGAAAAAACATATTTGGGTTAGAGATTGGGCAGGGAGAAGAGATACAAAAGGAAATCACCAACCTCTATTGAGAGAATTTCAGTGTGAAGATGTAAAATCCTTTACTCAGTATTTAAGAATGGGACGTAACATTTCATGTGACTCATAATTTGATGTTAAAAGTCATGTGGTTTCACAGACCATATATGATATGATCTATGATTTATTGTCATTAAGCAAAGCAACCCAAGCGGCTGATGGCCCTTCACATTTCTGTCACACAGACCATATGTATTTAATGTCCGCCATTTTCTTTCTTCTTAGTCAAAGATTTTATCAAAGGTATGATGATGATGATGACCATAACTTTTATCACAGAACTATGTCACAACTAGATGTGATCAAAGATGCCATATTACACTGTAAAAGTTTTTATCATATATATTTTTTCAAACTTCTGTGACACAGAAATTTGATATGTAATATAGGCCTTAGTCCCAGATATTTTCCTAAGAACCTTATTCTCAAACATACTTAATCTCCGTTTCTCTCTCAAAATGAGAGTCCAAGTTTCACACCCATACAGAACAACCGGTAATATAACAATCATTTGATGTTATTGTTATTATTCTAACGGTGATGACTATACATACTACAGAATGTTCAATCATGAAATACCAAGGACGGATGACAGTAAGTCAGAGCCAGAATTTTAATTAAAGTATTGGATATTTACTAATGTAAATCAATGTATTTCCGAACTGCACTTGTATTTATATTTCCGTAAAATCAGGAATGTGAATGGCCAGCAGGACAGAACGGTTGAGTGACAATAAATCACATCACATCATATCATATCATATTATCGTAAAACATACATGCACGTATCACTGATGATCACTACTTCCATGCATGCCTGTTCAGATAGTTTTACACACCATCAGATTGTCTAAAGAACTGGGCTCCTACACATGATGTTTTGTACACATGTAAAGGAGCTATTGCGATTTTTCCTGGTATCTTTCCATATGCGTCTTATGGCAAGTCTTACTCTCTACCTTTCAAGTGATGCATTTAGTATAGACTTCAGGCGTTTCCCTGGTTCTAAATAACTTCACAGTTTCCTATGTCCTGTGTTTCCTACATTCTGGTCAGTCCGGAAACTTATTGACTGTCCATTGTACTTCATCACTGACTTCTTAATATCCTAAACCCAACCACATAATCAGCCCAAGAGAGAATCGAACCCACGCTGAACGCAACTCCGGACCGGCAGGCAAGCATCTCAGCCGACTGAGCTACGTCGATGGCTCCAACAGTTTATCGATATTTCTCGCCTACGTAGAAATTCTGACGCTGAATAAGCCCTGATGTTTTAAACGTCGTTTCATAAATTACTGTTACTACAGTATAGATATTAAGAAAATGTCTTGTTCATTTTATTGTCAAGTTACTTCCGTGTTCATTTTATTAATGCGTAAAAATACTTTTACCTTATTTAGTTATTTCCCTTTTTTTTTTTTTTTTTAGATATTATTGCTTCGATTATTCATTTCGTCATTTTTTCTGGTTTACTTCATTCATTCATTCATTCATTCATTCATTCATTCATTCATTCATTCGTTCTTTCATAGTGTTCTGCCCAAGGGCAGGTCTTTCACTGAAAACCTAGTGTTCTCCTATCTTTTCTATTTTCTGCCTTCCTCTTTGTCTCCTCATATGATCCATATCTTAATGTCGCCTATCATCTGACAATAATATCTTCTGCTGCACCGAACTCTTATCTCATTCATCATTCCTTATGGTTTACTATTATTAGACAGCGGAAAAAAGTCAAATAAAAATCATGTTTACGGTTTACAAGTACTGTACGCATAGACTATGGCATGAGGTGTGCATGATTCCCAAGTAGGTAGCTACAACACGGTACCGTCCGCAGAGAGCACCATGCGAACACCGAAAACAACTGCCACTCTGCGTTCTCAGTCAGTCCACGTCCGTACATGAACAGAAAACATTGAGATACGTAAACATATTATTCATTTGTGTTCAGTAAAGTGATCATAATGCCGAAGACAGATGTTAAGAAACATAGGGTGTATTCTATAATACAAGAATTTGGCGTCCATATTTTTGATAGTGATACTGGTGAAACAATTAAGTGTCGGTTATGTATGTGTGCATTAGAAAGGTACCAAACAACCGATAGAACGTCAATGTAATACACAGAAACACATGAAAAAATGTTGCTCTATGTTACAAGAAAATTAGGTCTAAGGTTCAAGTTCAAATTCTGCCTCAAATATGAAATATGACTTTTGCCAGGATTTGTGTCGAATGATGATAAGTTGCAATATTCCATTCAAAACGTTGACTAATCCTCACTTTAAAGGGTCTTAGAAAATTACACAAAATATGCCATTACAATAGTTATATCAACGTAAACCAATATTCAGTGATTATTCCGTGTGTCAATTTACATTTCCCCCGATCTATACCTACACGCGCCTCTAGTATGCCTCCTGTACTTACGTAAACAACAACATTCTGACGAGACAAATTAGTCGCGTTGTAGTTACCTTCACATTCGAATGGCTTTTTTCCGCTGTCTACTTATTATAAGTTACATTTATTGAATTATTTGTTCAGTCAGTTACGAGCTTTTTAATATAAATTCCGATTTATTTTACTATAGCTCCAATCACAGTTGTTTTTGTCTAACATAAATTTGAATTTTCTAAAAATTTAAATATTTCATTTTTTCAGATGTTTTATATGTTCTCATTCTTGAGAATATTCTCACAGTGCTTATATTTAGGTATGATCCTGCTCAGTTTGATGTGCAGTGGTTTCGACGAGTCCGTTGTTAAAATACCTATGTTCACTTTGAGGAGTTGTGGAACGGTATTCAGAGAGGTCAGATCTCTGTATGGTGTAGAACGTCCCGCTGCACAGTAATTCGGGTGAGGGGAACATCACATCCTACTCTCCCCTCCACTAACTCGTCCTCTCCTCACTCGCGTTGAGTCTTTATCAGATCTACATACAAACACTGTATCCAATAGTATTTATAGACATTTCGCTGAATAGCAGTTAATAATTTTAGTTTTAATTATAACGTCTGTTAAATTTGTATGATTTGATATTAAAACGTATTTTGTGAAATTCATTGCTTCGACGAAACAGTTTTTGATTTATGAGACCCAACCTAAAAATGTATTTTGATCACGTGAAATTATTAGGCCTATTACGAACTCCGAAAACCGACTACCACTTTGAAATATATAATACAAAATACCTATTCCTAATAATGTTGCTACTTTCATTATAATTATTGTCTCTGTGCGCATAACTCCTTCTTGAATACAAATCAATCATTCCGGTGTCATACGCATAACAGCTATCGCCGTCTTCCGGAAACCAAACGCCACTCCTCTCTCTTCATCCATTGGCCTGGCTCTAATCCTCGAGCATTCATAGCTGCTAGTACACCCTCCATCCTAGGCTTCTTTGGTCGTCCTTTTTCCTTCTTTCTGGTGGGATCCATTCCATAATTATTTTTGGTAATCGTTGTTCTGGCATTCTTCTAATATGGTCGTGCCACTGTAACCTTTTCCTTTCTATTTTATCTCTAATGCCTGGATCATCTTGCACTTCCATAATTTCTTTTATTCGTCTATTTATTATTTTTTTCATTTTAGATTCCCCAGCTGATCTTCTTCGGACATCTATTTCTGTATTTAAAATCCTTGTTGTTTCCCAAGTAAAAATTTGCCAAACTTCAGCTCTGTATTTATTTATTTATTTAATATTTATCTTATATTTATTTAATATTTAATTTTTATTTATTTATTTACTTATTTAGTTATATTTATTTACTTATTCATTTATTTACTTATTTAGTTATATTTATTTACTTATTTATTTATTTACTTATTTATTTACTTATTTATTTACTTACTTGACTGACTGACTGATTCATTCATTGATTGATTGATTCATTCATTCATTTAGTTACTTACTTAGGCTGTTTATTTATTTGTTTATTATTTATTTTGTAAATAATTATATCATAAAATATAATATTAACAGATAAAATTTTAGCTCATCACTGAAAGAGTAGAACTCTTGCTCAGGGGCGGATTCTTGAATTTAAATTAAGAAGTCTATAATACAAATTGTTTTATGTCTACTATACAATAAGAATATATAAATTTAAATTTACAATTTTTCACTATTTATTAAATGCATGCATAACTATTAGAATAGACAAGATTAGAATATTTTAATATAAATTTGTTATATATTCTTGGGCCTAAATTACTATGATGATCAAATACTGTAGCTGTGTTGCATTTTGGTTCGAACAATCTTAATGAATTCATACCTTTTGTTTCATAACAAGGAAAATACAATTCAAAATTATTTCGATTTTTATGTATGAATTTTATTAACACAATATAATAAATTTGTCTTATTTTAAGATCATTAAAGCCTAAAAACTACTTTTGAGATAGGAAATCAATAGGTTTATGAAGACACATTTACATTATTTTCTTCTATAATAAATACCGTGGATTAAAATTGGTTTTAAATAAGCTACCCTATCCTATAATTCCATATATAATTACCGATTGAAATAAAGTTAAGTGTATTGTAATTCGTCAATGAAACAAAATAATATCATACTTTAAGTAATTTATTACAAAAAATTTTATAATTTGTAATATTATATTTTTTTTTGTAAAATTTTTGCACCACCAAATAGAATTTATCTTCAATATAATCTTTCTTTCGTCCATTATGAGGCAGAAGAAGATATCTGATGATAGAAGACATTAAGATATATGGGTCATATGAAGGGACAAAGGGGAAGGCAGAAAATAGGAAAACTGGAAAATGCTGGGTTTGCAGTGAAAGACTTGCCCTTGGGTAGAACACCATCAATGAACGAATATATGGTAACTATAGCCTTCTGAATTGTGTTTTGAAGGGCACGCGCTTTCTTGCTTGGCGGAGTCGCTGCCAAGCTATTTCCTCTCTTGGATATTTTAATAAAATCTAAACGCGACAGAAATTCATTAAAATGTGAAATATACTTCTATGAATAAATTAGTCACGTGAATGTTTCAATCAAATACATCTATAGATCTAGATATGGATATGGCATTGGAATCACAACGCAACACTAATACTTGCATTATGTGTTAATATTAATATTAATTAATTGTTAATTACCGGTACGTTCAAATCCCATTACCCTAGTCAATTTCACGTGATTAGTGCCCTTCTACCACAAACGGAAATCACTGTTGTCAACCATTAGAAAATACTCGTAATTACCAGTTGCAGCTTGTCAGTACATAAATTCGAAATAAAGCAGGCAAAGAAGATTAAACCTGACAGCTAGAAAATCACCATATTCCATTAGCTTATACAGAGTGTTAAAAAAAAGCATCCAATATTTCAGGAGGTGCTAGTATGCATCAAAAGAAGAAAATAATGTCTAATAAAATAAACATGGGTTTCACAACACATACTTACTGAGATATGAACACTTGTTCATAGGTGGTGATCAATGTGCCGTCCGTTCATGGCAATGCATTCTTCGGCTCTTCGGTATAAGGAATCATGCACGTTTTGAAATTTGTTTTAATACAGTACGTTAATATGAAAGTCCTGATAACGATCCCCAGTTAATCTCGTGGTAGCACGTATGGCCCTATTAATCTATGACCAAGAACGTCTGCCCATAAGTTGATTGAGAATCGGTGCTGATGCCTTGTTTCTTCAACTGCATGGGAATTTTCATCAGCCTACACATGCTGATTACCAAAATTCACAACACGAGCTCTGCTGAACCCCGCTCATATCAGCAACCAGACTTTTTTTTTCAGTATTCGTTGCGACGTATCAGTATTCCATGCCAGGGATGTCAACTACGGTATGATTATCTGGTAGTCTGCTGTATTTTAGGGCAGAGAAATGCATTGCCATGAATGGACATCACATTGAGCACCTCCTATGAACAAGTGTTCAGATATCAGAAAGTATGTGTCGTAGGACCCATGTTTATTAGACATTATTTTCTTGTTTTGATGCATACTATTACCTCCTAAAATATTGGATACTTTTTTTTTAACATCCTGTACAGTAATAGTGGTAAAACGGTTAAGTTTCATTCTTAGATTACTATGTAAGCTGACCCAGAATGTACAGGGTTGAAGGTAACCTTTTACAATCCTTCTGGGATATGATATCTCGAATTATGACAAACAAGAAAGTCTAATAATATTTTATTCACAGAAGGGCGATTTTCGAAAAAAAAATACTCCTTTGTAATTTGGAACTATGATTATGTTTTTCATGAAACTGCTCAAAATTGGAATTTTATCTCATTTAGGATGATAGATTAAGCTATGTATGGCCATGTTACAGTAGTATTTGTATGGAAAATAACACAGATTTCGAATAAATCGCATTAATAGTCGTGTACACATTGCATGGGAACAGAGCTGTGACATGCAGGCAACATTGTTTCTTAGGTACGTAAATCATGTGGCCGAGCTAGGTGTACGGAGCGGACGATAAGCTTACATTCACTGCGTCATTAGTTGCAGGCTAAGCGCAGTTCAAAGCAGTTGAAACACAACCAGATGTCATAATTTTCTAATCGTGAGTATCTGGACATGTTATTAATTTATGGCGAAACTGGTCACAATGCCGCTGCAGCTGCTCGCTTATACCGTGACAGATAACTGGATCAGGAGTGTGAAAGTTGTAGACACGCAACTGGTAGGCACTTTGAACAGTATCTTTAAAATACACTGTAGAGAAAGGTGTACAAAATTTAACATTGCACCTCACATCAATGTGTATCATTTTCATTTAGTTTTAAAGTTGTTTATTTCTTTCAAACATTGTATTGTAATTGAGTTGGAGTGACATCAACTGTGTGATCCTCAATGTAAAATAATACATATCTAAAGGATTAATTTTATTTGATGCATAATTTTTCATTCTACTGTATTATTGATGAAATTGCCTTAAAATGTAACGGAAACTAAGTGTTTCTTCGTACTAAACTTTGTGATGAAACGATACAATAACGAACGTTTCATCATAGATAATGAATAAAATAATTCATGTAATTAACATATTACGATTACATAAATTTTGATTTGACTGCATTCCCAACAGATGTTTTTGTTTACAAAACGGTAAGTGTGTATATACAGCCTCTCAAAATCACTGCTAAGTCGATGGTAGGAGCGGCATTCAGTATGCTGGGATGCAATGATCTCGCGAATTAAACACTCCTACTGTCTACAACGTTGCAACATTGAAACATTCGTTTTCTCGAAATATTAAAAAAAAAGTATTGCTCGTATGAAAAAAGTATTATTTGACAAAACTTTTCCAAATGACATGATCTGTTACGTGTGTGAAGGACTGTAAAAGGTTACTTTCCACCCTGTATAAGGGACTAATCCAGGATTTTTTCTTGTAGAGAAATCTCAGTACTATTATTTTACATACATCTCTATTGAAATATTTTAATGAAAAAATTAAGAGAGGTTTATTTATAAAAAAAAATGTATCTGAGTTTCTCCGTATTGTTGTTGTGGTTTTAGTAACAAATCCAAGTGGAAAACAAATGAGGGGGGGAAATGCATCTTCAGTTTCCACTGCGGTTTCATGACGTTTGTTTCCAGGTGTTTCAATGTGTGCGGTTGGTCTATTGATTTCAGCCTGCGGTGCCGACCGCAACGGCTCCAGCTTTGGGTTCCTTGCGACATCTGTAATTAAAACCGCGGCTACCAGTCCCGCGAGGGAGGACTACAGACACAAATTAAAACTAACTAGCGAATTATGTAACCAACTAACTCAATAACTAGTTTCATAATTTGGTTTCTATTTCAACACGATTTCCAGTTCAGTTCCGTTGTGAATTAAAATCACTGAGCGAGAAAAGAGAAGATGAGATTACCTTCTACTTTCACATACGCAGTTACTGTGCACGGTAATTATTTTTAATTTCGAGGCGAGGAGGAAGTCTGTGGTCAACATTATTCACTCAGCAATTCATGTTCGTTTGAAAATGGAAGGAAGGTGAGGTTTCGAATTTATAAAAGAGGCGACATCGAACAATACAATAAACTAATAAAATATAAGTTTTAATTGAAAATAACCCAATAAAATGATAGTGAAGAACTGTAATACATATTATTAGGAAGAACAGACATGGCCAACCAATGAAAAAGCAATTGAAAAGAGTCTGAAAAATGTAGATTCTTGAATATACTTTAGGCAGGGGATGGAACTGAAAAATCAAATGTTTGTACTACAACTCTACAATGAGAAAGAAAATACATATTACGACGTTTGTACATATTACACACTGTAAATTTGCGATTAAAATACAGATTCTTTCTAATACACACTATGAGCAATGGAAAAATATGGACTACAGTTCTTATACTGCAGAAAGATGAAGGAAACAGAGATTAAGATGTTGTCGTAGAACTAGGCCTACGTCTTTCTCGTCTCAAGATATGCAAGAGGTTAAATTGGGACACTAAAAATGCAATCCCGTCTCTCTTTTCCTCCTCGTATTTTCCCTGACACGTTGTCCTCTTTATATTCCCATTCTTCTCCTTGTAGTTCCTTGTTCTTCTTGCAATCTCCACTTTCTCCTTTAATCCCCTCGTTTTGCTTGTAATCCAATCGTTCTCCTTGTAATCCCACCCTTCTTCTAGTAATCCCCTCGTTCTCCTTGCAATTCCCTAATTCTCCTTGTAATTACGTAATTTCCTTGTTATCCCCTAATTCTCCAAGCAGTCCCCTCGTTCTCCGTGTAATTCCCCCTTTCTCCTTGTAATCCCCTTGCTTTCCTTGTAATCCCCTCGCTTTCCTTGTAATTCTCTTGCTTTCCTTGTAATCCCCTTGTTCTCCTTGTAATCCCCTTCCTCTCCTTGCAATCCTCTTGTTCTCATTGTAATCTCTTCGTTCTCCTCATATTTCTCTCGTCATCCTTGTAACCCCTTCGCTCGTTCTCCTTATAAACCCCTCGCTCGTCCTCCTTGTAATCCCCTCGCTTGTTCTCCTTGTAGTCCCCTTGCTCGTTCTCCTTGTAATCCCCTCGCTCGTTCTCCTTGCAATCCCCTCGCTCGTTTTCCTTGTAGTCCCCTCGCTTGTTCTCCTTGTAATCCCCTCGCTCGTTCTCCTTGTAATCCCCTCGCTCGTACTCCTTGTAGTCCCCTAGCTCGTTCTCCTTGTAATCCCCTCGCTCGTTCTCCTTGTAGTCCCCTCGCTCGTTCTCCTTGTAGTCCCCTCGCTCGTTCTCCTTGTAGTCCCCTCGCTCGTTCTCCTTGTAGTCCCCTCGCTTGTTCTCCTTGTAATCCCCTCGCTCGTTCTCCTTGTAATCCCCTCGCTCGTTCTCCTTGTAATCCTCTCGCTTGTTCTCCTTGTAGTCCCCTCGCTCGTTCTCCTTGTAGTCCCCTCGCTCGTTCTCCTTGTAGTCCCCTCGCTCGTTCTCCTTGTAATCCCCTCGCTGGTTCTCCTTGTAATCCCCTCGCTCGTTCTCCTTGTAATCCCCTCGCTTGTTCTCCTTGTAATCCCCTCGCTCGTTCTCCTTGTAATCCCCTCGCTCGTTCTCCTTGTAGTCTCCTCGCTTGTTCTCCTTGTAATCCCCTCGCTCGTTCTCCTTGTAGTCCCCTCGCTCGTTCTCCTTGTAATCCCCTCGCTCGTTCTTCTTATAATCCCTTCGCTCGTTCTCCTTTAATTCCCTCCCTCGTTCTTCTTGTAGTCCCCTCGCTCTTCCTCCTTGTAATTCCCTCGCTCGTTCTCCTTGTAATCCCCTCGCTCGTTCTCCTGTAATCCCCTCGCTCGTTCTCCTTGTAGTCCCCTCGCTCGTTCTACTTGTAGTCCCCTCGCTCTTCCTCCTTGTAATTCCCTCGCTCCTTCTCCTTGTAATCCCCCGCTCGTTCTTCTTGTAATCCGTTCGCTCGTTTTCCTTGTAATCCCCTCGCTTGTTCTCCTTGTAATCCCTTCGCTCGTTCTCCTTGTAATCCCTTCGCTCGTTCTCCTTATATTCCCTTGTTTTCCTTATATTCCCCTCGCTGTCCTTGTAATCTCTTCACTCGTTCTTATAATCTCCTCGCTCGTTCTTTTAATCTCCTCGCTCGTTCTCCTTGTACTCTCCCCCCCTTTTTGCTAGTACTGTATATCCCTGTTTCTCCTTACTGTCGACAACGGTGCCTGCAACACTCGACAGGTCATGCATCGACAGGATTTCGTAAGCAATTTGGACGGCTTGCGACGAAGTCATCATATATTATACTTTTCGTATCATTGCCCTATTCTTGCGTATATGATTCCATTGAATGTACAGAGTACCGTGACTTGTTGTCCAATAAATTATTATTGCTTACACAACCTCTTTCCTTTCTCACACAATTCCACGCAATTCTGTGTGATGTTATGGAGCGTAATAAAGCTATGCACCTGTCGACAGATAACTGCACCCACACGTTTTTATACGTGTATATTCAAAATAGTGAAATTATGCACCTGTTGAATTTTGTAAACAATGTAGACAGAGTGGCCAGGCATTGTACGAAGTAGGTTTACTGGAATCAATCTGCTCGTCAGGGGTACCGTAGGGTATAGCTGTGAAAATGCAGCCTACTTAATTATTTCCACTTCCTTATTACAGTAAGTTGTCATTGTATAAGTTAACAAAGTGGGTGATAAACTGCACTCACATTTTTAAACCAGTACTAATAATTTTAGTGTTTACGTACAGACTCTTAATACAGTTAATAAAATGTTTCGGAAAACATACTGTTTCTAAAATATTTTCCATAGAAGTGTCTTTCTACCTAGGTACATTATCAAACTCCTTTTCATACTCGATAAAAGCTATATGAGTTTCCACGTTAGTTCAATGGCGTTTCTCAGCGGGGAACGCCGATTCCCTCCCAAAAATGTGGTTACGATTCCCCCCCCCCCCCAAAAAAGGGTACAGCCCTATTCCTCACACTTTACACAGGATTTGAACTGTCAAGGATATAACTGAAATAACGAATCCATACACTTGGTATGTTTAATCTTTTACATAAAAACATTGGGAAGGGCTTTGTAGGACGTGACATTCAAATATTGCGAAAGATTGATCTATCCGTTATCTAATTGTTCAATTTTATTCTTTAAATAGTTTTTTTTTTTGTTTATAAGTTTTTATAGTTGTGCCTGGGTGCATAACGGCAGAATTTATTTTTATTTTGGCATTTGTCTGTACTTTGCATAAAACATCTAAAAACACAAAAATGCTGGAGTCTGACGTGTAAAAGCAAGTGTTAAATTTTGCTTGGAAACTTTCACTATTTATGTGTATAAATATTCTTGGAAATAGTCGAGAACACTGTTATGTTTGTTTATAAGTTTTTATAGTTGTGCCTGGGTGCAGAACGGCAGAATTTATTTTTATTTTGGAATTTGTCTGTACTTTGCATAAAACATCTAAAAACACAAAAATGCTGGAGTCTGACGTGTAAAAGCAACTGTAAAATTTTGCGTGGAAACTTTCACTATTTATGTGTATAAAGAAAGTGCAAATATTCTTGTAAATAGTCGACAACACTGTTATGAACCAATATTTTCTACATTTTTCTTAGTTAATTCTAAATGAAAAAATTATGATGTTTTTAGATTCACGAATTGCTTACATGGACACTAGTGTACTTAGAGCATTCATGTCCGCAACGATATGTAACCAAAAACAGATAGACCATGGGGTAGGGTGGCGAGACCTCATATAATGAATATGTGAGATAGACCATGATACCCACCCACCCACCCAGCTAGCCAGACTTTACGGAAAGGAATCGGAGTATTTAATTCCAGCAGCTCCTTTTTGGCGCGGAAGGAATCGGCATATTTACAATTAGTACTTCGGAGGGAATCTGGAAGAAAAATTAACCGCGGGAGGGAGTCGGTAGCCACCCTTTCTCAGTTATTTGTTTCATCATAAAAGCATTATCAGTGCAAGACCGACCTTTTCTAAAACCGGGTTGTTCTTCTAAAATTATGTTTTGAGAAAGGAATCAAAAGTAAAATTCTGACACGTGCTGCAAAAACAAGAAGGAAATACGGAGTAATATTTTTTATCAACAGTAATCTCACTAGAGATTTTGATTTATCTAGAGAAAATCAAACCTCGTGGTGGGGTTTAATTGACTATTACACGATTAGAAGAAAGTATACGAAGATTAGGAATAACGAAGTACTCCAATACAATAAAATATTGACTTACGAAAATAAAACTGTGTTCAAATGTATTATTGTAACATGTCTAAATTACAAATATTACGCTAGATGGCAGTAGTGTGTTATGTTTAGCTGTTTTCTTGTTATCAGTTGTGCCAACTATGGAATCTTCATTGAAATCTGTGGACGGTTACTAGTCAAGAAGGCTTTGTTCATTCAGTTTCATTTTTATTCAAAAGTTGCATTCTACTTCAATTATCCGGATCTCAGTAATCAACGTCACTTGACAGATGATTTTCAATAAATCTTAATATTAAACAATCTCTGATACGTGACTATTCATAATAACATATAGCAGAAGATATAACATAACCTATTATAAACAGTGTTAAAAAGTTTTAATTAGGGATGATGAAATAAACAAGAAAAGTTTTAATTAACGATGTTGAAATAAAAAATAAATATTAATAGTTTTAAAAGTAACAATTATTGAAAGTACAGTTTTCAAATGTGAATGTTTTAGTGGTTGGTGGTTCAGTTGATCTTATATTGGACGTGTGCGTAAAAGAAGTGAACTCGTTGATGTACAGTTACCCTGAAAAAGAATGAGACGATTCTTGGTCGTCGGAAGTTAAAGTTCTACAGCGCGGTTCACTCGATATCGACGTAGGGATACATAACATGACAGATAGTACAAGAATTGTTACAAGGACCACAACAAGGACAAGGACCAGAATAAGGATCACGAAGAAGACTGCCATTTAAGGCCAGGATTTCACAACATAGCTCGAGTCCCAAAATATCATTGCTTCACTGTACCGAATGGCAAATGCCTGCTAAGGGATCTACATTCTGGACTGCTGCTATCACTGTCTTGTCTCGGTAGCTCATATAGTAGCGTGCCGGTTCCATTGTATGACCGAAACGTCTCGTGTTCGATCCCAGGTAAAACTTTTTTTTTATTGAGGTGTAATTAATTTGTTCAGAGTTCCTCGACTGTCTAATTTGTCGAAAAATATGGAACAATTTATGCCCAATTTCTGGGTCTTACAAGTGGGCTGAACCTCGTCAAAAAAAATAAATCTTACTTGGAAGTTAAAAGTATTCTTCCTCAAACAAGAATCATAAGAAACAAAAAGAGACCTGTTAACTTAAAATCTTGTCCACATGCCATCAGCTTCTATTACAGCTCTAAGTCGATCCGGCATGGATGTCACGAGATTGTGGAATAAGTTCTGATCCCCGGCGAGATCTCCCAGGTGTCAACAACTTGATCCCACAATTCGTCTCGATTTCGAGGGCGTCGGTGGGCATAGTGGCTATCCTTCTCTTTTTCAATTCCGCCCATAAATTTTCGATGACATTCAAATCAGGTGACTTCGGAGGCCAATTAATGATTTCGATCTCGGGTCTCCTTTGAAACCATCTTTGAATGCTTGCAGCATAGTGCACGGGATGGTTATCCTGCTGGAACAGCAATGTTTCTTCGGGAAAACGTTCTCGGGCGGAAGGAAGGAATATATTTTCCAGAATGTGCTCGTAAGTTTCCGCATTAAACCGGCCATCGATGCGTTCTATAACGCCAGGTCCATCGTAAGACATCCACCCCCAACACGATATGCTAAAGCGCCCCGATCTTTCACGTCGGTGCACATAGCGCTGATCATGTCGGAGACCATCCTTACGATAGACACGGACAGGACCTTCGTAATCACTCGAGATGGTTGTTTCGTCGGAGAAAATTACATTTCTCCAATCGAAATTCACTCGATTGGTAGCGAAGGCAAGACGGTCGACAGCTTGTGCTTCCCCCAATATTTCCATTTGCGCAGCCCTCCGGCTCCTAATACCGCGGTTCCTCAACCTGCTGATCACAGTCTGTGAAGAGCCGGGAAAGTTAGATGCTGCTCTTATTTCGTTAGCAGTCAGAAAGGGGTCCTGTCGAACTGTCTCGAATAAAAGAGCATCCTCTTCCAATGAAGAAATCCGCGGACGCCCAGGAATAGGGCGATTTTCGACCTCCCCAAAATTTTGGTAACGATGAACCCATCTCGCGGCTGTACTTCCAGGAACACCGACCAAACGGCCAGCAAATCTAGCCCCATATCCAGCCTCAACTAGAGCTATAACTCGCTGTCTCATGTCACGTCGGTTCGCCATTACGATGAGAAATGAGAGATGACGATAATACTTTAGTGTAGACAATGACTATTTAACATGATATAGAATTATTGAAATAAGAGGCATCTTGCAAAGTAAGAGTTAATAAATCAACCCTAAATTAAATATCTAAATAACAGGATATAACAGGAAGTCCAATTGTTGCGAAACTAATCAAATTAAATCTAATTACATTAAATAAACAAACCCCAAGTTATGACACCACATTGCTACAGCTAAATTGTATGTTATTAACATAAGCATTGAATAGGTCCGTGGTTGTGCGTTGCACGACAAAACCAAACATCGAAAGTTCGAATCTTGCCGAGGAATGTAACTTCTTGCTTTTTATAATGTAAATCAGACTTATAACTACAATCATTCATATTTCTTACATTATTTATTAATATTTATAGCCAACATTGAATTTGTAAAGAAAAGACTTTAGAAATCTCATATGGAATTTGTGATCTGTAGTGACATAAACATAGATTATCTCTCGGAACTTTTCCGTAAAAGTAAATTAAATTCACTCCTTGAAACTGGAAACCTTATTCGTAGGGTCATTTTCCCATAGCATACAAGCTGAAGTAACACAGCCATTGATAAACGTTTTGTACACAGAATTAGACTGAATTCCTATTCGACAAAACCTATAATCAATGGCTTGTCTGACCATGATAAACAAATCCTATGTGTTTCCAATGTCACTGAACAATTTCAAAATATTAATTTAAAAACTAAGAAAGGATCGTAATTGCTGTATCTAGTGATTATTTACATTTATGTCTACAAAATGAATCTTGGAAAAACATATATGATACTGGTACTACTGATATTAAGAGTAAATATATTGAATTTTTCACTTAATTTCATAATCACTTCAGTGGATGTTCTCCACTCAATGTTGTGAAAAAATTCAAAAGTTAAAACATGTAAATAACGCAGAGACTTCAAAATTTCATGTATTAAAAAGAAGAATCTATATGTAATGAGTTGCAATGTAATGATCTTCATGTTCTTAAATACTGCAAGAAGTACAGTGTAATTTATAAAAAATTATG
This sequence comes from Periplaneta americana, assembly GCF_040183065.1. Classification (NCBI taxonomy): domain Eukaryota; kingdom Metazoa; phylum Arthropoda; class Insecta; order Blattodea; family Blattidae; genus Periplaneta; species Periplaneta americana. Next base: position 71,524,904 of record NC_091127.1, on the reverse strand, counting down.
AAAGAGGGAAATATAATATATTTGAGTAGAAAAGTACAAAATTCAGATAATGCAATTAAACCTATTCGTAATATTATTAAATTTAAACTTGTAGATATCCTAAGAAAGAAAATATTTTTTCATTAAAACCAATGATTATAAAGTAGAGGATCCCAAATCTATTGCAAATTCTTTTAACGTATTATAGTATATAGTACAGAAATATTATTGACAACTTAAACATTCAAGATTTTGCAAAAGATACTGCAATTGGTTACTTAACAGATGTATTTAATAATTATTATTAATATATGTAATTAGTCAATAACTGCAACAGTGCTTATACATTCAATCATAACATGAATAAAATTGAATGCAAACACGTAGATAAAATAGTTAAAATTAACTGCAGGGGTGAGAATGAAATAATCCAAAGCCATACTTTTAACAAAAATTGTTTTTTGCGAGTGCATTTCTTACACATATGGGAAAGCTATTAATAAATTATTGTAATAATTACTCAACAAATGACATAGCCTAAGGACTCTAAACCTTTGTAAAAGTTTGTCTATTATTATATATTTTTTTAATTTCATTTTAATTGTTAGTTTTTAATATATATGCATTTACATTGTATATATGTGTGTGTATAAATGCATTCATTAGATTAACGTTTATAATATTATAACTTGTAATTTTGTATTGTTTGCGATCATTAACACTTAATCTCAGGACTTTGTAAAACTATATTTCAACGTGACTTAGCTATTTCAACGTTATTTAGACAAAAAAAATTGTTGTGTAGACTAAGAATCGAACTCGCACTCTTCTACACAACACGCAGAAGTCTTACCGTCTGAGCTATGGAAACGACATGAAAGCTTTCCTTTCTGTGAGGAGTGTCGATCTAGTCATGAAGGTCCATTGTCGATTTAACTACACGATTTATGTATATATTTATCTTTTATTTACGTAATATTATCATATTTTTTGCAGTTTTTTAATTGAATTTCGGAACGATGCTAGTAACAAACCAAATAGCCTGAATTTAAGTAACTCAATATTCGTTATCTTGTGTATCGGTGCTCTGGTCTCCGATCATGCGCAGTGTCTTACATCTGAGACTTAGGAATATTCAATCGTCTCATCCTTTTCCAGGGAAACTGGACATGGTGTATTTCTCAACTTATTCAGGATTTCAGAATGGTGCTCTTCATTTATTTATAAGTAGGATTTCAGGGAAGATGCATAGCTATGACCAGTGATCTTTATTAATTCTTGTTCTTGAATGCCAATGCGAGTCATATTTGAAAGTGCTGTGTATCGACTGGAGTGGTTTGTAATTTTCTGTTTACGTCCAGACCAATGCAGTTTGAAATGTTGGCAAACAAAGAAACAACTGCTAGGGTAGTGATAAAAATAAACAAATGCTAGGGACGCGATAAAATTAAACAAATGCTAAGGACGCGATAAAACTGTGCGATAAGCAGCCATGACTTGTTGAAACCCGTCCTTTCGTACCGTTTTATTGGTCAAAAGTAGTATGACGTAGTAAAAGTGTAATAGTCAATTAAAATTGATAGAAGATATAGGAATCCATGCGTTAATGCTATCACAAACCAGAGCGATGGTGGGCGCAATGGCGGTGGCGGTCAGATACTTTCTGCTGAAATTCTAGTTGCTTTCAGACTGGCAGTGACCTAGCGGGAAGCGTTCCGGGAAGTATAGTGTTGTACTCCGCGGTAGCGATCAGGTGCAGCTTGTCGAGATTGATCACCGACAGTGTCAGTATGTGAATGACTAAATGGGATGAATGGAATGGATGAATGCGATGAATGAGTGAATGAATAAGTGAGTGACTGAGTGAATGGATAAGTGAGAGGAGAAACAAGTTATGCGAAAATTCGTCTTTTCAAGGGAAATTGTCGTTGAAGGAAGAGTCAATTTGAGCTCCAAGCATGTTGATCACTTGTTTCACTCATATTTTCGCCTTTTCATTTGAAAGAACATTAGAGAATTTTGAAAGTCGACGTAATCTAATAGCTACCACATAAGGAGAAATATCGAAAGCACAGAAGAATAGCAACAGGAAATGTTCAAAACCTGAGCATACGAGTAAGGTGAGGAATGTCACCGCAGTCCCCGCAACAGAAGGGATTCAAGCCCTTACGCTGTGCGAATGACACTCGAATAAGCTCGTCCTGGGGCCTATTGCATAAAAGATACTAGTGAGAAGTGAAAATTTAACCAATATATGGATGAAAAACGATAAGTCTAGGTAATTTCTATTGCATAACACAATTTTACTAATTTCTCACGACTAGCATATTTTACAAGTGAAAGGATGCCATATTGACAAATTCTGTTTTAGAATATTACGAGGAAAATAGTGTTATAATACTAAAATCAGATTTAAGTATTATTTAATTTTGCATCTATTTAATTAAGAAAGAAAAAGACAATCGTAATCTGTGATGCACACAAAATATTCAACATTTATATGTTTCATTGTTGTAAAAATTTCCCGAAACTCTCTTTGCGTCATGTTTCTCAATAAAGTACGAGAAAAAAAACATATATTACTATTTAGACTGTTTTCTTCCAATTTGACAAAGGAAGCAAAATCAAAATAAATGGAAACAATTGCACGCGTGTGCTCAATCAATTGGTCTGGTACTACTGGTACCAATTGGAAATGTACACGAGCGACAATTTTGTCGAACTTTAGGAAGAGAGCTATGATATGTATTTACATATTAGGCCCATCTTTCAAATGAATATGATTACTAATTTTTAAATTATTATTTTTTTAAATACAAGGTTTGATTACTATTAAAATAGCCTTATCTTGGTTAGGGATCTATTGGTAAAATCGTGTTGCAGGACCTAAATAAGGCTTTGCAGTAGCAAGCAGTCTCAAATTTAATTTTATTTCTAATAATAATAATAATAATAATAATAATAATAATAATAATAATAATAATAATAATTCTTTATTTATACTGGCAGAGTTAAAGCCATAGGGACTTCTCTTACACTTAACCAGGTCATGAAACTTAGTATTTATTCTTGGCCTAACTCTTGTCCTCTGCCTAAAATATGGATTCTTCTTCACTCTCACAGCTTGAAGATGAAGTCATATTACATCACAAAATTTTCTACACTTTTAAGAAAGTTTATCAAGAACAAAAGATTGGTAGAAAATGTGCTCGCGATTCTAACTATTTTACAAATTACAAAATTTTATACAACAATTGAAGGGTTCACAACCATAGTGGGCCAAGCGCCATTTATTAAAAACGGAGAAAGCAATGGTTAAAGTGAATACCATAGTATAATGAAGAGTGACATATCATTTAGTTTTAATGTGTATACTTTATATTACTTGCTATATATTTCAATTGAATTATGGTAATAACTTCATTTTAACCATTGTTTTCTACGGTTTTAGTAAATGGCGCTTGGCCCACTATGGTCCTGAACCCTTCAATTCGTTGGTAAAAGAAATGAAACTGTCAGTAATTACTAGTGCTTATCACATGTCGTGACAAATTTACCAATAAAGATTTATGCAACAGAAATGGCTGGTTATTTTACTAATTTGTCACTAGTAAAATAGTAATTTTAGCCTTATGCAATAGGCCCCTGGAGTACTTAAAACTACGCGCGAAATTTGAAAAATTCTGAAATTTATTTGGTGTGGAACATCAAAGTTCGTGGCCCATTATTTTAGTGCTCGTCGCTATATTTGTTTTTGTGCCTGAAGAAAACAACGAAAAAATACAGGCAGGATGAGTTGTCTCAATTTAGATGATGAGCCTTTTGACTATGAGATACTTTCAATATATTATTAACCGATCGACCTTGAGAGCTTATTGCGGAAAAGAGTGGGTAGTGGGTATTCTTATGAAGGGAGAAAAGGAATGTGTCTCCGGCAGTGATTTCGGCTTCCAGACAAGATAATCCATGCATCGTTTGCTAGGTTTTCTTTAACTGATCCTGATCGCCATCGTGCCCGCCACGGAATTAGTGTAAGAAGACTTGATCACTAAAGTGTCCGTGCCCGCCAGCGCCACCGATCTGGCGTGTGATAGTCTTTAAGTGATGTCGAGCGCTACCGGGATATGATCGATAGGATTCACCAGAAGAATAGTAAATTGCACGTGCAGAGGAGAGGCGAGCGTGTGCAGGTCTGTGGGGGCCATCACAACACATCAATTACGTATGTTGTGGGAAACTGTTGCTCTCAGTGTAAAACAAAAGTATTCAAATATTCATAACCTTTAAATGTGCGGACAGTCACTTCGCGCAACGCACGGTCTGTGTGGACCTCCACAGAAACACATGTAGCTATTACTATTTTCAATCGCATTATTATTTCATGCGTTTTAGTATGAACAATTCGATTAGTTCCCTCGACTTGTCACTTTGAATTCTGTAATATGAAATACGTGGTAGAGTGAATAATTTCGTGCGTACTGCTTCTATGAATATCCATGATATAGGTGTGGTGCCCCATGAACATGAACGTTCCAAGTAATTTCTTCCAGGTATACTGTATAGACTATCTACCAGCGTTGGTAGACTTGTTGTCGATATTAGGATTTATGACGTTAAACATTTAAACAAGATCTCGTGAAAAATTAATATAAACCTGATTTATACGAATAATATTAAAAACAAATGTCAGAATGTAACATTATTGGAAGAAAATAACACTAAAATACACAGTTTCGTTCTCCAAAATTATAATATATTGTAAGAACGTTTTTTCTTTTTCTTTTCTCGTGTGATTACTTACTATCACGTCGCTTCAAACCTCAGGATGTTTTTGACTTCATAAAAGAACTTCCTCCATTCTCCTGTGTCGTATGCTTTACCATCAAGGGGTTGTTTCATAAAACATTACTGAAGTATTTATACCGCAGTAACGGTATGAAATCCAATGTTCGGATTTACCATTTTGTGTTCCATAAACGTAGATCTTACGTCAAAAGTGGACATATCCATGTATAATTTTTTCAGGAACAAGAAAAACTGAAATCGGCACTCCCATTAAGAGAAAAAAATCCGGAAAATATATGGAACATCTGCTTTTACTTATTTATTTACTTACTTACTCATTCATTAATTAATTCATTCATTCATTTATGTATTTATTTATTTATTTATTTATATAACACAGCAAAGCCCCAATTACAATAGACAATACAAATATTTGCTTAGAACGTACTAATCGAAAGTGTTAAATTCATTTTTTCAGTATTTCAGTAGTAAAAATATATTAATTCGGATTTTTCCACTTTCTATTTTAAAATGTATTTTTTTTTTCACTTTTTATTGGAAATTCCATTGATATTTCAGTTTTAATAATTTCAAAATAAATAATTACTTTTATTGAGTTAGAATAAACTTATATTTTCCTCCTCAACTTGAACATCTTGTGTATGGACTACATTTCATGAAATGTTGGAAAATATAAAATTTATAGTTCCAATAAAGTTATTTTGACTGCATCATGACCCTTTACATTTATTCGTACTAACATACTGGTACTAGACAAATTTTTTATTCCATATTAGTGCCTATAGAAAACTTTAAGCCAATGCTTCAGGTTGAAATAGAGAACAAATTTCGCTCATTATCGATAATATTAATTATTCAGAATCATTTTACATTTGTCTGTGTTTGTATGGATAACTTCATAATCCGTAAGTAAACAATGGGATATGTCCGCGTTTGGTAGAAGAATGGGAGCCTGAAAAATAAGAATATGTCTGCTTTTGATTGCAAACCGCAATTTCAAAGCCCTAAAATTAAATTATAAAAATGTTTACACAATTTTACACTCAATGTTGTCAGTACATAATGGGATAAATATTTCAGTATTTAGGACAAGACAACCACTAGTAGTGAAAAAATTGAATGCAGTCCTTGAAAGAAACCTGGATTACGCCAGTTTATTTACAGTTATCTAGATCTTCATCGGAAAAACGTGGAACCCTCCGGAAGACACTGGTGTCAGCCATATCCATTTGTTTAAATATGAATCAATAACTTCATGCGATGTCGCGAGATCTTTTTCAATGCATAAGAACATAATAATATCCAATCACCGACGGAACTTCGACTCCTGAAAATATGAAGGAATATCTTGTAGCACATTATACTTCATGCTTTGATTAACTTTAAAATCGCATAAAAACTATGTTGTAATATGTAATATGTATGAAATTAACCTTGTTGAGTTAAAATAAAACTATTTTTCGTAAATGAATAATAACAGTTTATTTTTAACTCCGTGGCCTATGCAATTTTGATATTACATATTCAGTACATATCTTGACGATTTTAGTTACATATCTTTAGAGCCAATATTAATTATAGGGGTGTCTCTGCTAATTCCGAAATATTAAGAAGTAAATCTATCATATTTTTATCAAAATGTTTATTTAAAAATATTATCAAGGTATGTAGACATAGACGAAAACTTTCATTACCAAATGAGATAAAGATACCTATTAAAATGCAAATATATTTAGTTGTACATACATTACAGTTGAAAAAGAACTCGGATAATTCCGCAACAGTGCGGATAAATCCGCAATAGGGCTTGGCTAATTCCGCAGTAGTAAATAATTATGAAATACATTACGAAAGTAATATAAAATGAACAATTTATATGTAACAATGCACACTTTCTTCACAGCTGTGTAGCAAAACACGAAAGAGCTAACTTTCGATGTTTCACTAATATCCTTGATTTCTTTCTATAGCACTGCAGAAGACATGCCTCCTTTTGACAGCCTCTCAAAACTTACGTTCACGCTATTGTAAAGCCGGAGTGAAATCATATATGCACTACTGCGGAATTACCCGTACTGCGGAATTAGCCGAGTTTCCCCTATAAAAATCCGGATTCTAATTATAAGAAGACTTCCTACCAGAGGATACCGATGTCACTATCGACGTAGGTCAAGCGGTAGCGAGTTTGCTACTGATCCGGAGATAGGGTACGCACACAAAGAAAGCATGTAAACGCTGGTAACCTGCTCGCTGGCTGCCAGCGCAGATTGCCTGCGCCTGTCGGCGCTGAGTGGTGGACACAGAGAACGCGTGTTAAAGCGGTAAAACCTGCCAGTTGTTCTCACCAATGAGTTTGTATTAGAGTTTGTAATGCAAAATCTTTGGCTTTCACTTTGACTAGCTTGTCTGATGAAGACTTTCTTCTATATTTTGATAGTCTCATATAGATGTATTAAAAGAGACAAGAAAAACAATTTGCATTCATCAGTAAATCTTTGTAAAAAAAGGTGTTGTAAAATAACATCACTTCTTTAGTGAGCTGAATGCAGACGAAGATACATTTCTTCAGTATACCAGAATCACTTTGGACATATTTTATTACATTTTAAATGCAGTGGAACATCTTTTAACCAAAAACTGGTGTAATTGATATCTATGGTAGTAGATTTTTTAAAAAGTGTAGATGTTCGTCTCCTCACGTTCTTGACCACGTTTTCTACTTGTTTTCTTTTGTAAATATTGAAGCTTCTGCCTTTCATTATGTAGCACAGAATCATTGAATACATCTGTTGGCCTACGTCTTTTTTTTTCTGTAACAGATACACAAGAGGATTCCAAAAACGTTGTAGTAGGCCTAATATCAGGGACTCTGACACAGTAGGCCGTGGGTTATCGTTAGATCTCGGATTTTAGGTTAAATACCTATTTTTATCTGTAGAGATAAATTAAAACTAGTTAAATATCTTCATATTTTATGTACAATATGAATATTTGAAAGCGGTTTTATGGTTCTTAAAAATGCCTATTTTTAAGGTTTTAGAGCGTAAAATTGTCCATTTCTCTTTGTTACGTAGGCCTATATATTTTTAAATTTTCGTGTAGCATGAAAGAGAAAGTTTTAAATGTAATGGGGTGCGTATGGTACAAGTATCCTGTAACAGTTTGGTTGTAGGAAATAAGAAATTCCTGAAAGGACTGGTTTTGTTGAGCACTTGAACAGACAGTAGAAATGTGAAGAATAGGGAGGGTGTACGTAGTTCTTCCTAACGAAATCAGCATGGTAAATATTGCTAGATTTAAATAGGTATCCATTGCTTCAGTATCATTGAGAAGCATTTTTTCCATTATAAAATGGTTCTGTCTAAGAAAAGACAAAGATTGACGATAGAAAATTAGAGAAAAACGTAGTTATGTATTGAAATCCCAATTATGAATGATGTGTTAATTGTAAATTCATTGGTAAATTAATTAATTTAATTGTAATATAAGCACTTATGTATTAGCAGCCTTAGAGCACTGAGGCCGATGAATTATTTAAAAAATTATGTACCGGTTTTCAGAATTTAAGACTTAACAGAAATCAAGTTTCTAACCGCAATATTTTTCTTGCTGTTTTGTCACTGTATACCGTAATATTTAATACTCACTAATTAATTACAGTTTTATAGTTACTATAGTTCGTGTGGCTAGAAATTATATTTTAGCTGTATAAAATAGTAATTTAGCTACTTGAAATTGTATTTTTAGTTGCCTAAATCCATGTTTTAGTGCCTAATTTGATAAATTCAGGACCTATTTTAGGTGCCTAAAAGTCAGTTTTTAAATGCCTAAAAATCCGAGATCTATTCATCATTCTGTGGGAAAAATTAGGGCTTAATGCCACTAATATCCTCTCTATCCGGTGACGGTGAGGATGATGTTGCAGTACGATGGTCGTCGTATTCAGTCGCTGCCGAGAATTGTCTCTCGTCTGGATTACCAGGAGCTACACTTTGCTCAAATTCCCTGGGCTTCACTACATGTTAAGGAACTTCATAGCTTCAAAATGTGATCATTTTACAGTGTGATCGCTGCAGTTACCAGAATCTCCACATCGAGAAGGTGGAATTTTCCCACGTTTGACGGCAAGTTGTTTATTGTTTAGTTAACTGTCCGAAGACATATATAAACCTCATTAAGTAACACCAATAAGGTATCACTCATGAGGCAACTGAGCTAGACGATAAAGGGGTAAGGGTTAAGAAGAGTGCTATAAGTGAGAATTAACTAGAAATATATTACACTAATGGACTGCAAACTAATCTCTTATAGTAGCCTATAGTATAGGCCCTATACTTCTACATCATCCTCAGCTTTGTTTCTAAGAAGAGTGCTATAAGTGAGAATTAATTAGCTCTAATGTAGCATTTCGTAAGCAATCAAATCAACAACCGAAGTGTTGGAAGATAAACGTTATCAAATTAATCGATAAGATTTTTCAGAAAACATTTTAAAAACGTAATCCCATCTTACCTATAGAAAAAAAATGTTTGTAAAATATTTTTAAGAAATTCCCCATTTAAAGGCTTCTAATAGTCTGCTTAGTCTAATTTTCCCATTAGAATCATATAAACCTTTTAAAAATAAATTTTTGTGACGTGATGTTTAATCTGGAAACTCCTCAATTATTGTGAAACATTTTCTGTTCTTATCTTTAGATATTTTACTTACCGTCCTGCTTCATTTCTGCACTTTCCAACAACTTTATTCTTCACTAATCGGCGATGTATGCAATGGAGGGGGGAAAGGAACTGGCCACCCTACCCCATTATCTTCTGGCCTAGTTTCCTATTCCTTTCTGTTCGGACCTCATTAGTTAACATGCAGAAATTCTTGGCGCGGGTAAGCGCGTGTTGGCGCCGGTAACCTGAAAGTGGGAAACCAGCGTTCTTTGTGTGCGTATCATTCCGGAAACTTGTAGGCGCTTGTTGCACGCGTTGACAAGTACGAACCTGCTTCCTTTGTGTTCGGACCTCGTTAGTTAACACGTAAAACTTCTTGGCGCTGGTAAGCGCGTGCCGGCGCCGGCAACCTGAAAGCAGGTTTGTGCGTACCCTTACGCTAGGGCGGTGGTTCGAATCCTGTTTGGGCTAATTTTCTGGTTGGTTTTTTTTTTTCCAAGGTTTCTCCAACCGTTAGGCGAATGTCAGGTAATTTATGGCGTAATCATCTCGCCAAATACCATCTCGCTATCACCAATTCCATCGACGCTAAATAGCCCAGTCGTTGATATAACTTCGTTAAATAACGAAGCAAGGAAAAAAAAATTACCGATCTCCGATCTGAAAATCATTTGAGTTTCGGTTGAAAATAATTCCATTTATTTTCCACTCCGTCTCATCATTTATCTGTTCTGACGACTAGTTCGTGTAGTTAAAATGGAAACTGGAATGAAAATCCGCAATGGAAGTTATAATCTAGTCTAGCAGTTAATGTATACTCAACATAATAAAAAGTACACAATTTAATTTTCTAGGATTCAATTACACTCACTTCGTTCCGGTGTGAACTGCGCATGAATTTCGTCCAAGTATCATGCCAAGAAGTGATGCAGTAAATTGTGCAATTCCTCGCTTGAACCTCGCCAATCTATCTTCACCCCTCCAAATCGCCACCGCAACCAATCACGGGGGGAAAGGTAGGGAGGTTACTACTTTTATTTTATTTTATTTGAGCCCAGGATGCTTCCAACTGCACAGCGTGACACAAATTACCACCCCCATCCCCAAGCAGGAGTGCCCCATTCACTACACATAAAAGAGCGCAGAGAGAACGGAATTGGATTAAATGTATGTAAAAATGTGGGTGGGGACCGGGCTGAATAATTGGAATGCTGTCAATAGAAGCAACTCGCATTTATCAAACTCGGACATCTCCATACGTCCTGCTCGATTGTTACAGTGTGAAAGGTGACGAGTGATAGAAGAGATGACACTGTCGACGTGCTCTATGGACACTTCTACCTGTTACTTTCTGCTGCCATGTCGACGATCAAAAAGTTCCGCTCCGAATTTGTAAGCAAAAAGTCGACTGAAATGTGAAAATTCCAATGCTTGAAGTCTAACGAACCAAACTCAAAATCCAATCCATTACGAAACCAAACCCAAACTCGACTCATCACTTCAAAACCAATCTATTCAATAGCTCAAATCAAACCAACTCAGTAACTGAAATCCAACTCACTTAACTTTGATACCAAACTACTCATCACTTTAACCCCAATATATTCAGCAGCTCAAATCAAACTCTACTCAATATTTCACATCAAATTCGAGTCAGTAACCCAAATCCAACTCACGAAACTCTGAAACCAAACTACTCATCACTTCAAACCCAATATATTCTGTAGCTGAAATGAATATATATTCAGTAGCTATTTTACATCAAACTCTAGTCAGTAACTCATATTCAACTCACCAAACTCTGAAACAAAACTACTCATCACTTCAAATCCAATATATACAGTAGCTCAAATTAAAATATATTCAGTAGCTATTTTACATCAAACTCTAGTCAGTAACTCAAATTCAACCCAACAAACTCTGAAACAAAACTACTCACCACTTCAAATCCAATATATTCAGTAGCTCAAATCAAACTATATTCAGTAGCTATTTCACTTCAAATGCTAGTCAGTAACTTCAATTCAACTCTCCAAACTCTGAAATCAAACTATTCATCACTTCAAACTCAATACATTCAATAGCTCAAATGAAACTATATTCAGTAGCTATTTCACATCAAACTCTAGTCAATAACTCAACTTCAACTCACCACACTCTAAAACAAAACTACTCATCACTTTACATCCAACTTATTCAGTGGCCCAAAGGAAACTACTTAGTATTTCCACTACAAACCAAATTACTAACTCAATTCTAACTCCAAAACTTTAAAACCAAACTACTAATCACTTCAAACGCAATCTATTCAGTAGCTCAAATCAAACTGCACTCAGTATTTTATATTAAGCTCTTGTCAATAGATCAAGTGCATTTCTTGATCAATTAAATATGTATTTCCATCTAGTGACTTATCTAAGTCGTACAAAACAAATATTATAAGATATAATGATTTAAGTTAAGATTAATTCTTGGTCCTACATAATTGATCTGTTATGATAGCAATTGCAATTGGAGGAGAAAAATTCGTTCCGGCGCCGGAGATCGATCGTGAGTCCTTGGTTCTACGTACCAAGCGCAATAATTACAATATAATAATTTGTTATTGTATTTTATAGCATATGGGAACGTTTTCGCCAATTGGCATCTTTAGGCATAATTTTACATATTTTATCATTTTAATCTATAACTATGTATTTTATTGCTATAATATTGAAGAAGGGGGTAAAGGAACTGGCCACCTATCCCATTATTCCTGGCCTAGTTGCCTCATGTGTGATGTCTTGATAGTGTCACTTGTGGAGTTCAGACCTGTCTTCTGATAGTTGACTAGAGAACAATATTCAAGGGTAGTAGGCCTACAATAACCAAACGAAACCATGTTTCTAATAAGGTCTATTTAAAATCATTGTTCGATTTTATTGTTAATTCTTCATACGTATTTGCTAAACATTAGTGTAACCAAATATTCAATATGTATACATATTTAGATATACTGCAAATTATGCCTGAAGATGTCAATTTGCGAAAACGTTCGCTTTCTGATATAGAATAATTATAATGAAAAACTATTACATGTTATAATATTTGTTTTGTAAAACTTAGATCAGTCATTAGAAGAAAATACATATTTAGTTGATTAAGTAGCCTATTATAGTAGACTTATTTGAAATACCACTATAATGAATTTTAAGATGATCAAGTTTATTTCACCAAAATCTGAATTCAAATTGAAGAGATAAACTCAAATGATAAAGGCAAATTTGAATATTCGGATCAGTATAACTCGTTGTTCAAAATCAAAATGAAAACTTTAAAAGCCAAAATCAGAATTACAATTCAAGCATTCATTCTGAAGACTTACAAATCAATCGTAGCAAATTCTATACAAATCAACTATTTCGAGCCTAACCAAACCCTGCCAATTAATAAGTTTATTCACCATGTCATTTTACATAAGTTACTGAAGCTCGAACTCCGAGAGTATAACTATATTTATTGTGTTGAAAACTACTGTGACGAAGACTGTCCTAAATACTGCGATGTCCTTTCTTTGGCTATGTGAAAGTATGAGCGAGTGAATGAGTTAACAAGCAAGTAGCCTACGTCAGAGCTACAGAGTTAGAATCAGAGAATCTCCAGTAGAGCAATTAACGAATGTGTGAGTCAGGTTCTTAACTAGATGACGAAACGTTAGGAGTTCAGTTTTTAACATGACCTTCAAGCGAACTTAATAATTTTAGTTTATTTTTCTATTTCATTTTGAGAATTGCAGTCGTGAATTGAAGACATAGATTTCAAAGTGTGCTAAATTCTTTTATTTTATATTTTAACTTGCTTTATTCACGTTTTAATTTAACCTTTTAAAGCCTATATATGAGGAATTCAGAGCTAACGTGGATCAAGTCCATGAGACGTAGTTTTGAGATAATAGGACTTGAAGTTAACTTGCTGTAGTGTAATATCTAATTTGACTAGCGATAATTTTATTGCTCCATTCTCAAATTCTAGATTCATAAAATATAAATAATTATAATGTTAACTGATGTAACACTTAGGTGACTTGATACACTATGGCTCAGAACATCGTGAACAAATAATATGAGCCAAAAGTGACTTGTGTCATCTACCGGCGAATGCTTGGAATTAAGATTTGAGCTATTACTGCTCGAAAAAGATCCAACTTAAGATAACCAGAAAATGAATTAAACTAAATTTATGAAAATTTGTGGCTTGATCCACTTATTTCTGAATGCCTCATATAACTGTGTAAATTTATTTAACAGACTCTCTTAAGTACTGACTTAGTGTCTGCATATGTTTTTTCAAATGTATGTAAGAGCGTCAAATTTATTTTATCATTTTTTTATCATTTTTCTCACAATTTGTCATTTGGACTTACGCCAGTTTGGAATCCACCTCTTCAATTGTCCAGCAGTCGAAGACAACCACCGCATAAAACAGTTGATTGGCAGCAGACGTGGAGAAGACATTCCGGACACGTTCCGCTGTCGACCATTGAAAAGTCCCCCTTGGTAATGAGGAACCAGCCGAGCATTTGTTTCTACTCACTCCTCATCCCTCACTGTCTGTGTTGAATTTTGGAAAAGACGGTTTTTCTGAGTTCTTTTACGCAGAAATATACCATTTTCGTGGTTTCTTTAATGACACCCCATTAAAAGGAAAATAAAATAAACTTAGTGTACTGTGTACACGATCATTATACTCATTATAGACAAGCGCTAAAAGGCCGTGACCATAACACCTGCCAACACCCTGAAAGAAATTAAACTGACCTGAAGGGTGAAAAAGTCGCGTTGATGAATATAAGAAACGGCAAAGTAAAATACGCTAGCGCCTATCACACTATCTAAATTACTCTAATGAAGTAGAATTTGTTACTAATTTGTCATTGATAATATTTCAATTTTACACTATAAAACTAAAATTAGAAGTTTTTAACAGTTACACATTGTGTGTGCACGTGTAGCAGTAAACGTAGGCGTAACAGCAGTAAGGATAGGAGCGGTAGTATTAAAATATGAGCAGAGTAAGAAGTACGAACGATAGCATCAAGAGTAGGACCAGTAGTGTTAATAGCAAGAACAATAATATCTAGGACAAGAACAGTAGTATAAGAGTAGGAGTAATGGCATTAGGAGTTTGAACAGTATTATTAATAAAAGGAGTAATAACATCAAGTGTGGGACCAATAGTATAAGAATAGGAGCAATGGTATTAGGAGTATATAGTAGGAGCAATAGTATACAGATTAGGAGCAGTAATATAAGAGTAGAAGCAGTAGTATAAAGAGTATAAATAGTAGTGTTAATATCAGGGGCATTAGTATATAGAAGAAGAGCAGTAGTATAAAAGTAATAGCAATGGTATTAGGAATATGAACAGTATTATTAATAGTAGGAGCAATAGCATCAATAGTAGGGCTAATAGTACAAGAATAGGAGCAGGACTATTAAGAATATGAGTAGTAGTATTAATAAGAGGAGTAATAATGTCTACAACAGGAATAATATTATAAGAATAGGAACAATCGTATTAGGAGTATGAACAGCATTATTAATATTAGGAGCAATAGCATCAAGAGTAATACTAATAATATAAGAATACGAGCAGTGGTATTAAGAATACGAGTAGTAGTGTTAATAGGAGGAGCAATAATGTCTATAACACGAGTAGTAGTATAAGAGTAAGAAAAATGGTATTAGGAATATGAACAGTATTAATAGTAGCAGCAATAGGATCAATAGTAATACTAATAGTATAAGAATAGGAGCAGCACTATTAATAATATGTGCAGTAGCATTAAGAATATGAGTAGTAATATTAATAGGAGGAGCAATAATGTCTATAACAGGAGTAATAATATAAGAGTAAGAGCAATTGTATTGCGAATATGAACAGTATTATTAATATTAGGAGCAACAGCATCAAGGATATTACTAATAATATAAGAATACGAGCAGTAGTATTAAAAATATGAGTAGTAGTGTTAATAGGAGGAGCAATAATGTCTATAACAATAGTAATAATATAAGAGTAGGAGCCATGGTATTAGGAGTATGAACAGTATTATTAATATTAAGAGCAATAGCATCAAAAGTATTACTAATAATATAAGAATACGAGCAGCAGTATTAAGAATAAAAGTAGTAGTGTTAAGAGGAGGAGCAATAATGTCTATAGCAGGAGTAATAGTATAAGAGTAGGAGCCATGGTATTAGGAGTATGAACAGTATTATTATTATTAGGAGCAATAGCATCAAGAGTAATACTAATAATATAAGCATAAGAGCAATGGTATTAAGAATATGAGTAGTAGTGTTAAGAGGAGGAGCAATAATGTCTATAATAGGAGTAATAGTATAAGAGTAGGAGGCATGGTATTAGGTTTATGAACAGTATTATTAATATTAGGAGCAATAGCATCAAGAGTAGTACTAATAGTATAAGAATACGAGCAGTGCTATTAAGAATATGAGAAGTAGTGATAATAGAAAGAGCAATATTGTCTATAACAGGTGTAATAGTATAAGAGTAGGAGCCATGGTATTAGGTTTATGAACAGTATTATTAATATTAGGAGCAATAGCATCAAGAGTAGTACTAAGCCTAATAGTATAAGAATACGAGCAGTAGTATTAAGAATAGTAGTGATAATAGGAGGAGCAATAATGTCTATAACACGAGTAGTATAAGTGTAGGAGCAATAATGTCTATAATAGGAACAGTAGTGTAAATGTAAGAGCAATGGTTTGGAGTATACACTAGGAGCAATAGTATAAAGATTAGGGGTATAAGAATAGTATAAACATTAGTATTAATAGCAGGGGCGATGGTATGTAAAACAGGAACTATAATGTTTTAGGAATATGAACAGTATTATTAATAACAGAATCAATAGTATCAAGAGTAGGAAACATAGTATAAGAATAAGAGCATAATATTAAAATTATGAGCAGTAGTGTTAATTGGACGAGCAATATTATCTAGAATATAAGCAGTTATATTAATAGTGGGAACAAAAGTAAAGTCAACCCCATAACTGACCAAATCGGCCCTGAGGTGGCGAGAGGTTATTGCTGCCACATTTACAGACAATCGGCATTTAACTGCAGTAGGGATGTTAGTCCTATTTGCGCGTGGCCTTTACCCCCAAGCAAATTCCCCTGGTACTAATTTCTGTTAGAGGCTGAGTAGACCCCAGAGACATAGTGCGGCCGGAGAGATTAAATCAATGGAAAAATGCATGACTCCATCAGGAATCGAAGCCGCGACATTGCGAATTTCAATTTTACAGCAGTAGTAAGAATATAGAATAGTCATAAAAGTAATACTTACTTACTGGCTTTCAAGGAACCCGGAGGTTCATTATCGCCCTCACATAAGCCCGCCATTGGTCCCTATCCTGAGCAAGATTAATCCAGTCTCTATCATCATATCCCACTTCCCTCAAATCCATTTTAATATTATCTTCCCATCTACGTCTCGACTTCCCCAAAGGTCTTTTTCCCTCCGGTCTCACAACTAACATTCTATATGCCATAAAAGTAATAGTAATGGTAATATTAAAACTGTACAGTATTCGTAAGAGTAGTAGTAGCAGCAGTAGCTGTAGCAGTACTGGTCGTGGTAGTTGTGATAGCAGTGGTGGTAGTAGTAGTAGTAGTAGTAGTAGTAGTAGCAATAGTAGTAGTAGCAGCAGCAGTAGTGGTCGTGGTAATAGTAGTAGTAGTAGTAGCAGTAGTAGTCGTGGTAGTTGTGATAGTAGTGGTAGCAGTAGCAGCAGCGGTAGTAGTAGCAGCAATAGTAGTAGTAGTAGCAGCAGCAGTAGTGGTCGTGGTAATAGTAATAGTAGTAGCAGTAGTAGTCGTGGTAGTTGTGATAGTAGTAGTAGTAGTAGCAGTAGCAGCAGCGGTAGTAGTAGTAGCAGTAGCAGCAACAATAGTGGTCGTGGTAGTAGTAGTAGTAGTAGTAGTAGTAGCAGTAGTAGTAGTAGTAGTAGTAGTAGTGGCAATAGTGGTCAGAGTAGTAGTAGTAGTAGTAGTAGTAGTAGTAGTAGTAGTAGTAGTAATTTGAGCATTACTGGTTCTCTGCATTGACACGGATGAAGAGATTGTCTATGATAAAGTTGATAACACAAAATGCAAGTTTTAGACAGCAGAAAGAAATAAGTCGAAAGGGATATCTTAAAATGATGATTTGCATAATCGAGTTGAGAACAAAATTATGAAGTAAAACAGTGATAGCTATTTTTGTGCTTCCATAACAATTATCCTCTAACTTTACAGTTGTCATGCGTTTTCTTCCATAAAATAAAGCGTCGAACCTTAGAAGTAGATTGATCCTGAAAGGAAAAGCAATTGTTTTAATGAACTTAAAATTCCAATGCTTAAGGTTTATTATTATTATGATTATGATTATTATTATCATTATCATTATCACTATCATTATCATTATCATTATTACTCGTATTATTATTAAGTTTTAATATTGAAAATCTTATAATAGTCTTTATAACATCACAACCAAGTAAAAACTGTAATAAGGTGAATAATTCTACATAAGCAAATATACGATATACATAAATAGGCCCAAATCATGTTAAGAAGTGAGTGATTTATATGTAAGAGAAAATACTTGATAGGTGTAATCTATACTAATAATAAATCTGTAGCCGAAATTTTTCTGGTAATTTACGATTTTCCAAAAATAATTGGTCCTAACATATATAATTAACCACCCTGAAACCGAAAATCGCATTTTTGAAAATTTTGTTTGTATGTCTGTCTGTATGTTTGTTACCTTTTCACGCGATAATGGCTGAACCGATTTATATGAAAATTGGAATATAAATTAAGTTAGTTGTAACTTAGATTTTAGGCTATATGGCATTCAAAATAAGTTATTTAAAAGGGGGGTTATAAGGGGGCCTGAATTAAATAAATCGAAATATCTCGATTATTATTGATTTTTGTGAAAAATGTTACATAACAAACGTTTCTTAAAAAATGATTTCCGATATGGTTTATTCATTACAAAATTTTGATAGGACTGATATTTAATGAGATAAATGAGTTTTAAAATTAAAATAACGCCATCTAAGACGGTGCAATGAAATAACAAATGACTTCGTCTATAAGGGGCCTTGAACAACAGCAATCGAAAAAGGGGCCTTGGACAGCAACAATCGAAAGCTATTAAACGTAGCCTACAGACAATGTTTCTGTGTTTGTATGAAGTAATATCGGAAGCTAAATTAACCGATTTGTATAATTAATTATTATTTCACCATTGGAAAGTGTAGTTTCTCTAGATGGACATACTGCTATAATGTTATTACAGTAACTTCTTAGTAAATCGAGGACAGGTAAGATTAAAATAGCTTCCTATGCACAGAAAATTTGATAGGCTTTTTTGTACATTCGTTTTCTGTATTTCTTAAAATAATATTTATGTACACACTCATTTTAATCTCAGAGAATTAACGAACAACGAGAGTGGTATTGATTTAGTATGCAGTTAGCTTAACAATCCATTATTTATAATTCAAATTTTAACTATGCTCAGAGAATTAACGAACAACGAGAGTGTATTGATTTAGTATGCAGTTAGCTTAACAATCCATTATTTTATAATTCAAATTTTAACTATGCTCAATCGAATCGTGTTAAAATACATAAAATAGACTATATATGCAATAAATGTAATGCAAAAAAATTGGGTAATGAGCCAAGCAGATTATGTTGCGCTGTTGTAAAAGTTGTTGCTTCTGAGATTCAAGAGCCCCCACAACAAATTAAAAACTTTCTTATCGGAGTACATCCGTTATCAACGCACTTTTTATATAATGTAATTATACTAATAATAAATATGTAGCCGAAAATTTTCTGGTAATTTTCGCTTTTCCAAAAATAATTGGTGTTAACATGTATAATTATTCATCCTGAGACCGAAAATCGCTTTTTTGACATTTTTGTTTGTATGTCTGTCTGTCTGGATGTTTGTTACCTTATCACGCGATAATGGCTGAACGGATTTCGAGAAAAATTGAAATATAAATTATGTTCGTTGTAATTTAGATTTTAGGCTATATGGCATTCAAAATACTTCATTTAACGGGACCTGAATTAAATCGAAATATCTCGCTTATTTTTGATTTTTTGTGAAAAATGTTACATAACAAAAGTTTCTTTAAAAATGATTTCCGATACGTTTTATTCTATGCAAAATTTGGTAGGTCTGATAGACTTTTAAAATAACAATACAATACGTTTTCACCGCCGCACAGTGGTTCCAAACTCAAATCTGACTGGACAAAAGGTACAAATTTTTGAGCTTCAAAACAATATAAATACTGCAGTTCTATAATCCTAAATAGTCGTGTATCTACGATTCGTATTCAGTTTTCCATAAAAATTATTGTGGTCTGCGCAGGAGCAGGTAGAAGTCAAGTGTTCAGCACAGACATTCTCTTCTCGTTAGCATCGCCCGGCAAGTTACCTTCGGAACATCGATATGTGGAGATATAATATATTGCCAATCCCCATCGAGTTTCGATTAATAAAACTACAGGTATTTCCGTACATTTTTAGTGCATTTTCGAACTTTAACATTGTGTTATTTAGTTATAATACTCATTAATACACAGAGAAGTGTTCCATGAAAATTTTTAAAAATTTATTTGCTGTAGCAGGCCCGCAAAAGCAAAGGCCACGAAAGGCCACTGTCAAAGCAGGTTCAGCATTTACATTAGTCATTTAGGTATGTAATTATAAAGGTTTTATAACCAACTTCAACCACCTTCTCCTTTTATTTATATTTTAGCGATGGTGGACGGAATTCTAAGAAGAGAACTAGTTGACATTTCGTGAAAAGAAAATAATATTTTAAGAAGATTAGCCTGTATGTGTGAGTATGTATTAATTAAAATGGTTTAGGAGATTCTGAGGGACATGATCGTAAATTAGTGAAGAAAAAAGTACTGACTTCTGAATGAAATTTAAAGAGCAATTTCTTAAGGAAATACAAGGATTTGTTAAGTGTTAAAAAGACTGTTTTAAAAAATAGACTGTGTCTAGCAACGAAAAAACAAAAATCGTCCACAAAAGCCGTTTCATGAATGTGCTGAGGAAAGTCAGAAGAGGAAGTTGAAGCCTTTGCTGGAAACAGACTTGGTTGATGAGATTGCTCTTGTCGCAGAAATGGATTTGAGATCAACATACAGGCCTGATGCAGCAGAAATGGTAAAGTAAGTGTTAAGTTTTTACTCAGAAAGGGTCACGAAAATGAATGAAAGAAAAGAAATCAAAATCGCTTACGTAAAGAAATGGGACTTCTTGTCGACATTCCCAAACCAGAATTTGGTACGACTAATGACGAGATTAGCGCGCGGAGGTTCTTTGAAGATCCAGGTTTGGCATTAGAAACTACTGGCGTAGATGAAGGCTTGATTCGGTGATTTGGAACCATCTTTAAAACCAGTGGTCGTCATTTCGTAACTCGCGAATCAACCCCTTAATATACAAGCAGGGCGGAGGAGTAAGGCATGATTTCCATCCCCTTAGACAACACTTGTTCATTCAACGTTAAGCAATCTGGATATCCTTCTCTCCTACATTGCCGTTCGTTGTGTATTGCGGGCTGCATTTTATATGACGTAATCTTTGCCGACCACTGCTTAAAATAATCGCCAGCGGGTACAGTATTAATATTGGAGAGTTGGAAAAAATACTGTTTGGGCACTGTAGAATTATACATTCAGAAATATAAGTGGTATTATATGCCGCAAAGTGTGCATAAAGTACTTAACCATGTGCGCAGTTGATAAAGGAAGCCGTACTTCTGTTGGGATGATGTCCGAGGAACCCCAAGCAGTCCGAAATAAAGATTACAAGAATCTGAGGGAATAAGCTTATCACGCGCGCAAATTTTGTAGAGCCGATACGACGATGGATTTGATGGAATTTCCTCTGGTCCAATGGTAAGCAGTCTTCGTATCTAACGCCAAAAGAGTAGAAAAAGTGTATCTTCTGATGTAGACCTATTGAGACTGCTCCAGGATCACGATGATGATGATGATGATGATGATGACGATGATGATGTTTGAAAATTAATAGAGTTACAACTCTCTCAAATATCTGTAAATATTTCAAATGTAGGTTTATTTAACCAGAGTTAGCGGTTTTGTTAAAATTGTATTATTATGTAGGCAATTTTATTAAAAAAATTAAATGATATTTGACTCAATATGTACGACTGTTGTGTACTTTTAGCATCTTTCACACATTAAAATTAAATAGAAAGTATATAATGCGTTTGTGATTTCGTTCCAATCCCTGAGAAAATCAGTTTTGTAAAATTATTATAATTCTTTAAAATTCAACACCTGTAAAAGGGTGGTTTATTTTATCCAATCGCAATCAGGGTTTACACGCAAATGCAAAATGCCATTTGTAACCTGTATACAAAATGTTATGAAAATCTGTTAGAAACGAGGAGAGTTATTTAATTTTGTCCTGCTAGATTTGTATTTGGAACCACTGTGCGCCGCCTCAGATTGTAGCGTTGTTGTTCCTGCAGTAATTCCCAAGTGCAAAATATAAAATTTTTGAGAAGGAAGAAAAATCACATTTATTCATTCCATGGCAATGGTACATAGGAGATCGTGAATTGTTACATTTTCGAAAGAAAGAAATATAATTACATATCACTGTTTATGCTGTATCACTATTTAAGTTATTTGAAGTTTTCAGGATCATAGTGGGCCAAGCGCCATTTACTGAAGACGTAGAACACAAGGGTTAAAATTAAGTTATTACCATAATTCAATGGAAGCATATAGCAAGTAATATAAAGTTTACACATTAAAACTAAATGATATGTCAATCTTCATTAAACTATTGCGTGTAATAACAAATAAGGAACATGTTAAAGGAATTGTCATTGCACCAAATGAGTGCTCTGTGGATCAAAATGATCGCAATTTAATTATTTAAATACAATTTCAATTAAGTAATATATTAAACGATTTATCCTTCTAACAAACACGAATCTTCCCTGGATCAAACGTCCTATTTTAATTATGTAATTACTTTAAATTTATTTCTGACAGGTGCAGAAGAGCGCACGGGTACGGCTAGTGTATAAGTAAAAGCAAGATATAAATACCCTAAAAAATTTTAATTAAAATATATTTCAGATAGGCCTATACGTGTACCAGGTGTTCTGTTTTTCACTGGAGTATATGGTAACTCCATGGTGTGGTCTTAGATTTATTTATTTAGTTGGTTATTTAACGACGCAATGTCAACTACTAGGTTATTTAGCGTCGATGAGATTGGTGACAGTGAGATGGTATTTGGCGAGATGAGGCCGAGATTTCGTCATAGATTATCTGGCATTCACCTTACGGTTGGGGAAATCGTCAGAAAAAAACCCAATCAGGTAATCAGCCCGAGCGTAACTTCAGACCGGCAGGCAAGTACCTTAACCGATTGAGCCACGCCGGTGGCCGTATGGTCTTAGATAATCAACCTCAAGTTCATTAGTAGTTAAAACTGCCATTTATTTACCAGTCGTGATGAATATCATTATTACAGTAATTCCACTATAGCTATTTTATTAGCAATTACTTTATCGGTTTCACTTGCTCGCGATATTTAATTAACTATAATTTATTGTTCCCTGCAGTTGTTATCAAGGTGATGAATGGAGCAATTCTCTATGAACGTAACAATCCTGACAAGAGGTAGACCATAATTATGATGATGAAGATGACGATGTTGATGTATTTATAATAAATGACTGAAGTTCATATACAGAGTGGAAATGAAATAATCCTGCAAATTTGAGGGACGATAGGGTTACGCTTAAAGAAATAGAAAACCTATATTACATTTAGTGATTAAATGCGCGGTTAATAAGGGAATTAGGGGAGAGTCGGGTAGTATCGGACATCGGGTAATATCGGACAGTGCGTTTCTTTCATCTACCACCAAATGGTAGTACCTGAATGACATGGTTACGTTTCTCTATGCGACATCACAGAAACGTAACCATGTCGATCAGGTACTATCATCGTGTGGTAGATGAAAGAAACTCACTGTCCGATATTACCCGATGTCCGATACTACCCGACTCTCCCCTAAGTACAAAGCTCCAGCAATCTGGGAACATCGCCGATAACACACTCTTCTTTCTTCTCGTAATACAGATGTAAGAGGTCAACGAACTCAGGTCTGTCTCGTTAAGAGCGTATTCCGAATCTCAGCGCTGAGCAATCTGATGGCATCACGGTATTCCGAATTTCAACGATGACGTCACTGATGCTCCACCGGTGTCGCACCGGTTCCATCAGCTTGTAGAGGTGATGGTAGTATTCATCAGCCGCCATCAGTGAATGTGATTGGTTCTTGTATAGGGCGGGATTTAGCAGACGAATGACATCGTGCACTGTTGATTCATTGCGTTGTGTTCTCCTTTGGTTCTGCTGTATTGTTTGTAATGATCACAATGTAAAAAAATATATGTTAATGTCTTATGAGCGAACATGTCAACGGACCAGTTATTACTACCGGTTCAAGAAATAAATTGTTTATGCTCTCTTTTCTTTGAAAGATGACAGTACGGAAATTTCGCAAAATCTCGCTAGCGTAGCACAGACAAAACTTGTACGGGCGTCATGTTAGCCATTGAACCTTCCAGTAGCTTTGTTCCTATTTCGCTGCAGCGTGACGTCATTGATGTCCACCGGTCCGGTGAGATTCGGAATATGCTGTAAGCCAACCTCCCTCTCTGACTGCAACTTTGCAAACTGGTTGCATCGGTCAGTGGCTTGAAATTAGTGGTTTTTAAATTAAATTTACACAAAAACTATCCTCGCTATTGAAATACGACAGGGGAATAAATGTTTCTTTTTTAGATTTTCCATCGATAGCTACGGACAGAAATCACTGTCTATACTCGCAATATTTACCGAATAAGATGGAGTTAAACATTTGGTGAAAAAAAATTTCTGAGAAAACTATGAACTTCCCACCAATGTTATTACACTTTTTTGTTACATACATACAACATGAGATATTCGCTGTGAAAATCTGCAAAGTTACTTCACTTCCACCCTGTATTTATTAACTACTAGTATAAATTAATAAATCTTTCGCATTGGAAAGGTTTCAAACAGACTCGCAACATGTACAGCATGGAGACGATATATCACGGTTACTATCACAAAATGAGATTAATTAGCTGTGACCAGTTGACTAAAAATTATTACTGGGATCGAGCTGATGTTCGCTTGTCACAAATTATTAATTACTTATTTTTATGGACAATGAGTATAAAAGTGACTGAACCAGAAATTCCGCTGACCTGACTTATACAGAAAACAACATAGCGTGACTAACACAATGCATGATAAACATATTAGTTGTAATATCGTAACCAACATTACTTCAACATTTCTGTCATAGAGACGCAGACACACATATACCGTAGGCCTATTATTCTTTGGACTATTCTGAGTTGTATATTGCATGTGAAGTCACTATTCCTTAGCCAAGAATTTTAGTTTGTCGAAAATGCAGATATTACGAACAAGATAACCAACGAACATATAAATTTGTGTCGTTAGCATGAACTCAACCGTAAGTATCACATATGGCATGTCATAACTTTGTCCAACTCGTTATCTTTATTGTACCCCTACACAAATGTTATGTACCCTCGTACAATTAAGCGAGTTCACTCAACCTAGGGATCCTATTCGTTCCGTTTTACCCGGAACAGTTCTTTTTTTTTTTTTTTTTAACAGAAAGTCCCACAGTCCCAAAAACATTTTTGGGACGGAAAAATGTCCCGCTTTATCTTGATCTCAAAAAAGGGCTTTACTTGCGAGTATCCTACCGAATGAATATCTTGAAACTGTTGTAGCAAGTTTAAAACTCAACGAAGATGAATTATTTGATGAGTTTCTATGTGTGCAAAAATATTCTGACAATAAATCTGAAGATTGAAATACCAGAAATCAAACTGTAGGTTAAAAGTGGTGTAAAATGTTTGAATATTTTAAGACGGAAGACATGAGTATTATGAACATTCCGATGTTCAGCGTTATCAGATTTAAATGCAGCCGTAGAGCGCATTGTTTCACTCATTAATGCAATGTGGACAGACGAAAGAAACGAACTCACTATTGAAACTGTAAAAGCATTAATAATGGCAAAAACCAATTTTAGTCCAGTTAACATGTGTTGAATTTTTCAATGTAATGTTGAAATAGCCCAAACTTCTTGAACAAATACACAGTTTGTGTAAATATAATATTCACTGTGAATCTACTTCAGCAGAAAAAAATGACTGTGCATCTACTTCAACAGAACGTTCAACATAATATCTGTATGTAAAAAAATGCGTAAAAATTACTATGCTGTGATGAAAATAAAATACAAGTATTTTAGTAGTAGATACTTCAGTTTAATATTTTATAATTAAACTTTAATTAGTTAATTAATAAAGTTGACTTTTTTCTCTTTTTTGTATGTCCCGCTTTTTTACAAAATGTCCCATGTTTTTAGTGAGGTATTTTTTTAAATGCCCCGGTTTTCAAATAAAATAAAATGGGAACCTTAACTCAATCCAGTTAATAAACCATTTTCCCTTCTCCTCCAAAACCTACGAGGTGATGTATATGAATCTCCGTTAAAAAGGGAGTAAGCATGCGTTATGTCCCTTGCGCTGGCTGAGTGATCAGTCTATAACGCAGGCGGTTCGAGTTCGAGTCCCGGTAAGGTCTGGATTTTTCACTGAAAAATTCATAGTGACATTTATGGCGAGCAAGGTACCAGTTGGGGTTTTTGTCGGGATTGTTCCGTTTCCCAATATTAAAGGTCAGCTCACACCAACGCGAAACGCGGGAGGAGGAGCGAAAGCGAAAGCGAAATAGACGCGAATCATTGTGAGTACAGCGGGATATGATTCCAATTTCACAGCAGCGACACAATCCCGCCTGGGTGGCGGAAGTGCAGCGTTCTACTCGCAGTTCGCTGCAAGCAGCGTTTTCCCGCATTCATTTTGGCAGTGGAGACTGAACAGTAGGGTATATCGAAATCTGTGGTTAATTTTTTTAATAAATTAAAAACGCGAGAGTCTAAAAAGTTCTCTTATGAATTAATTATTGTCTCTACCAAATTTGGATCTCATACGAAGATTTCTAGCAGGGCCGCATTAGCTTTAAATTTAAGAATTATATATATATATATATATATATATATATATATATATATATATATCGCATTAGCTTTAAATTTATTATATATATATATATATATATATATATATATATAATTCTTAAATTTAAAGCTAATGCGACCCTGCTAGAAATCTTCGTATGAGATCCAAATTTGGTATATATAATAATTTCACAGCTCTTTGCTTGCTACAAACTGAATTATTCATTTTATTTTTTTATATTCTCTTTACTTTAAAAATGTTAATATTACTTAAGTAGCCAAATAACTGAACAGAACCCTTAAAAATATTTTCAGGCTGTAACAAGCCAGAACTCATCACTGGGAAGTGGCTGCTATCAAGTTCTGCCCACTCACCCACCGATTCATTATCTTGCTTCCTTTAATCAGTGTTACTCCAGACTAGATGAAAAATACTCATTTTTCTTTTCATACCTAGGTAATTCTTTCCTTGAACGAAGCTTGGAACGAATGTATGCATCTCTTGCAACACAGCTACGTACAGAAGAAGTAGCATCACTCACCACTTCTACTAGTCTTTCAACGGCCTATATGTGGCAAGGGAAAGAAGGAACATCAATATGTTGTAAATTTACGTCACTCAGTATTTTCAGGAGATCCTCACTTTTTATATAAGCTATCACTGGTGGCTCCGTGACACTGCACTTGTTCTAGCCAATCACGTTCATATACTCCTTAGCCATGAAATTTAATACTGGCACTAAAAACTTGCGAACAGTCTTTCAGTTACTTCTCCTTGCCAAAACTCTTCGTGCTTCTAAAACACGGGTTCCAAAGAATATTTACAAGTGAAACCCGAATCCGAATAATTATTTTCTTCCGATGAGCTGCTCTGTTTTATGGTACATTCTGGAGAAATAGATGGGAGCTCTTATTTTCCTTTACGTTTCATGGATCTTCCTTCCTCTTGTTTTCGCAGTTTTTTTTTTGTTACTATATTGTCCAGACTTTCAATCGCCTTTTTCTACATGTCCGTTAATCGACCAGAAAATTTCTTTCTTTTTATGGTATTTTACGCGACTTTTCACATTTGCAGTTGGCAAAGTCAAGACATTTCCATGTTGCAATATCAAATAGTCTTAGGCTGTTACGTCTCGTACAGTCCAGTTTAGATTAATTAGATTTTCTGCTTTTTTTCCTGTTTTAATAAATTCTTAACTTTATTATGATAATTTAATATCATATCTGTCGTTGTTTTCATGGAAACGACAGGGATCAAAGTGTGTTTCCATGTACTCACTACTTTATTCACAATTTTTTCTGCATTATACGCACTGCAGATTCTTTACTCCCTTCACCATTTAATTCTATACGAGTGAAGAGAGAATACCTTACTACATCTCGCTAGGTCCGGAGTGTTCTGTTATCCAAAAATATTCTCCGCCCTGACAGATGTCTACTGGTGTAGATTTCGCCATTAAAAACAATACGCAACACTCAAAACACAATACAATGCACTACAAGCAAGGCTCAAGAGAAACTGACGAACAGAAAACAGGGAATCTGTGACAGAAAATAGAAATAATAACCATCCCTTATCATCATACGCTCCCTCCCTCTACACAGTACGTACTGTGATTTGAATTATACTGCGTTGCCAGATTGGAAGTGTCTGTTCGTCATCTATACAAACATTTATAACATCTGAACGTTCTTAATTACTCAGTATTACAGAATGTAATTTTTCAAGTTTTTCGTGATAAAACTTAGAAGGCTTCGCGTCTCTGTGAAATTTTAATCTAGAATTCTAATTTTTCTGTGCATAATTGTTACATATAATGACAACTTTTCCGCACTACATGTTTTTTTAAATTTGAAATTTAATTTTTTCGATACACCCTACTGAACAGGTAATAGAATGTGTTAGACATTCCATGCTATACGACAGCCGTGGCGAAAATGTGATCGTGCGCCGAGACACTGTGCAACCTGCAACGTGTATAGCACCTATGGAGGGAAGCGGACACCCGAAGGGGAAGTGAAGCTACTGTATGACTTATTAACGGATTTTCATTTTCCTTAAGTCAAGCACTTAAATATACTTTTATACAGCACAAGATTACAAACTAATGTGTAGTACGTGTAACGAAGAAAGAAATTAATAAGTAAACATAGGACACATTATCACAACCTAAAATTAATTGTCTTCGGAATGTCTCTGCGACAGACTTTCAAAATCAGGAATTATGTCACTTACTGCCAGTCGTAGTTGATCACGAAGATGTTTGTCTGTCAGTCGTGATCTAAATTTGGTTTTTACTGAAGATCTAACCGCATTATTCTTACAGCTGCTGAAAAAGGATCGACGTACAGAGATGATAATAATAATAATAATAATAATAATAATAATAATAATAATAATAATAACACAACCTCTTAATGTTTCATGGGTAACAATGTAGTATAATGCAGTTTTATGTTATATAACCGTTTTCCTCGTAATACTTGTGAACAAATCATACATTTAATATTCTCATCATATTGGCAGCAAAAAATTGCGTCCTCCCATCCTACTTCAAACTTTCGTTTTTATAGAGGTACTGTACATGGTTTCAAGAGAGACATTGCGACGATATGCCACTCGCAGGTGAGAGACAAATACAAATGAAGACATTATTACAAAAGCAGCCCTAGTCATTTTTAATGAAATTGAATTAAGGACACATTTTATACTCTTTCAAATGTTTATAGACTCGAAAAATGATCCATGTCAGGTGCAATAGCCACAAGGATAAACACCAGTTGTACGGAAACAGCTGACATGTGTTGTTCTATTTATTTTTATTTTTCTCCTGAAAAAAAAGCAATTTTGACAAGGATTATTTTTGTAATAATGTCTTCAAATGGAACGAAGTTTGACTCCAGTGAGCGAGAGGGTGGGGGTTGGGGAAGGTAGGAAGCAAGAGGAATGCATAGCTATCATTGCGAGCCACAATGTGCTCGCGAGTCACATTTTCGCCAAGGCTAATATACGACATGAGCTATGAAGATTGCAGGAATGTAAGAAAGAAAGATCAGTAGTGGGATGAACTACTGAAAGAACTGCGTATCACTGCTTTATATCTGTTTATTTTTTTACATGTATGTACACAAAGTGAATCTCAAAACTGCGTCCTAATTTGGTGGGTCCAACAGTATGTAACATAACAATAGGATACATGTAACATCGTAAATATAGGCCCTATTGTGATGTTATATAATTTTACCAGATTAGAACCTAGCTATATATGTAAACTGGAGACCTATGTTTATCCTGTACTACTTTATGGGTGCCAAACATGGTCGCTAACAGGGAAACATAGGACCAAACTACAAACGTGTTAAAGGAAAATGATGCGCAAAATTATGAGCGTATCACTGAAGGAGAAAATCCCAAATGCGACACTGTACCAACTGACAGATACACAGGACATCACACATGCAGTCATTACATCCAAATGGAAATGGGGTGGACACGTGGCCAGGCTACCAGACGACAGATGGACATACCGAGCTACCATGTGGGACCCCCGCATAGGAAGGAGACTTCAGGGCAGACTTCGGCGCAGATGGGCAGACTTCTTCAAAGAACAGGCAGAACAATGGTCCAGAGAGGCAAGAGACAGAAGAAAGTGGAAACTACTCGAGGGACATTTGTGCATAGACAGGAAGTTGTGAAATGCAGTGAGAGAATCATTGTTAAAGAAATTCAAGTTCCAAGACTTAAATATCACGTCCAACGTGAACTAGCTCATCACGTTAGACAAATAGAGCTTTCTCTTATTATAGGAAGCCTTTGCCCTTCATGGGACACAATAGGCTATCGTTATCTTTAGCTTTATCTTGGATATGTAAAAGTTTTTATAGAATTATAGTAGTGAGCAATAACACTATTAACAAGAACAACATCATTATTTCCACCATATTAATATCATTGGCATTACAAACATGATCCTCCCAATCGGTTTTGTTAACTTGTTCCTTACTATTACATTAGCAGAGGCTTTCTCCCCTCCTCTCAATGGTTTTCTCTTTCTTTTCGAGGGTCGGTATTATTTTTAGTAAGAGGAGAAATTTTAATAACGGAGAATTAATATTTTCACTGCACAGAATCCATCATAAAATATTACGTCCTCCTCATCCCTTAGCTTATGCAATCCTCCAATCTCCGCGGGTTGAAAGGATTACACAGGGAAGTACCAACAGGGTCCGAACTCACTATGGTTGACGTGATGTGGGTAATAAAATTCCTGTTTTTATGTCAGTCAGCGTTAGAAGCTTCATCCATATGGCTGCCTGCCTGATGTCCTAGAGACAGCCAGCGAGGCTGCCTGCCTGCCTTATGAGCCGCGCGACGGTGCTTGATTAATTACCTACCAGATACGACCAAGCATCGGCCTCACATGTGGGCAATAAAATATCCAACAAAGAACTACTGATCCTGCGCAGCTCAGGAAGATCGCAATTCATGTTGCACTTCGGGTCAAATTCTTGCTTTTTTTTTTCTTGATTATTTAACGACGCTGTATCAACTACGAAGGTATTTAGCGTTGATAGGATTGGTGATAGCGAGATATTTGGCGAGATGAGGCCGAAGATTCGCCATAGATTACCTGACATTTGCCTTATGGTTGGGGAAAACCTCGGAAAAACAAAACCAGGTAATCAGCCCAAGCGTGAATCGAACCCGCGTTCGAGGCAATTCCAGATAGGCTGGCAAGCGCCTTAACCGACGGAGTTACGCCGGTGGCCAAATTCTTGTTGTACATCCGATTCACGACTGTCTTTTGCATTGTGGTTTTGCATCTTGCCAATCAGTTTAATATTTATTATTATTATTATTATTATTATTATTATTATTATTATTATCATCATCATCATCATCGTCAAGGTTTAAGCCTCTAAAGGCTTGTTCCGGTCTCATGCATTAAACATTTGTTGAGTCCACCTTTTCTTTGGTCTGCCAATGTTTCTTTTGCCTGTTGGTCTGTAATCTAATAGCAGTTTTGGAATGCGGTATTCTTCCATTCTTTCCACATGTTCCCTCCACTTAGTTCTATATTGGTGTATCTTCTCTGTTAGTTTAAAGATGCCTAATTCCTTTCCTATGTCATCATTTCCCCTTTTGTCTAACAAAGTGTAGCCAGCTATACTCCTTAGGAATCGCATTTCGGCGGCCTCTTTTTCTCTCTTCACTTTTTCTTAATGTCCAACATTCCGAGCCATATAGGAACATGGGCACTGCCATTACTTTTTAAAATTTTAATTTAGTTTCTTTCCTAGTTATTATTATTATTATTATTATTATTATTATTATTATTATTATTATTATTATTACGTATTATTGCATTCAATCCAATTAGTATTGTAAATTTTTTTCAGTGTTTTCTTTTTGTTTGGGTCAATATCACTGCACAATGTACAGTACCCGCCATTCCAATAAGCAAACAAATAGGCAATAAATAAATACACACTGTACATAAAAACAATAAAATAATGAAATAAATAATTAAACAAATATTTAAATAAACAGATACAGAGTCGGCCTGGGTAGTGTACTCGGTAAAGCGCTTGCCTTCTGTGATCGAGTTTGCGGGTTCGATCCAGGCCCAGGTCGATGGCATTTAAGTATATTTAAATACGACAGGCTTATGTCAGTAGATTTATTGGCATGTAAAAGAACTCCTGCGAAACAAAATTTCGGCACACCGGCGACTCTGAAATAACCTCTGTAGTTGCGAGCGTCGTTAAATAGGCCTAAACCATAATTTTAACATAAACATATAGAAAAGCAATTAAATAAATAAGTAAACAAGTAAACAAACAAACAAAAGTAAATAGTAAATTAATAAATAATAATAGGCCTAATAATTATTATTAATACTTTTTTTAAAACACTTTCTATTAATGAAAAAAACGGACTGCAACATTTCGTTTCAGGGCACCAAGGTTTTATGTCGTTAATTGGGCGATCGTACAGGACGAGATTCAAGTAATCAGTTATATGGAAATTAATTGATAAGGAAATCACTGATATTATAGTTATTAATTTGACTGAAAAGTACAGAAAAACACAAACGAAACAAACAAAAAGAAATTCCAAAAACTTAAAGCAATATTAAATTAGCATTATCGATTTATTAATTTGTCCTACAGAATAATATCTGTAATATTGACAATAATCGATCCCCGGCGCCGGAGAGAATTTTTCTCCCCAAATATTAATTAAATTAGCAGTCTGAAACTAATACATTTCTGTCTTCTCATGCTACAGCAAGTGCTGGAACACACGACCACTCACTTCCAAAGCATGCAACGACTTGTCAAGTATTGTATTACTCTCTCAAAAACGCTAGCCATTTCTTCCATGAGCTGCGCGATCTCTGCGTGCTTAAAAATCTTCTACGGAATCCTCAAGGCTTTCAGAGACAACAGACTTCATGTAGCTCCACAAAAAGAAATCAAGTCGGTTAAGATAAGGCGAGCGCGCCGGACAGGCAACGGCCCACCTCCACATATCCTACGATCGCCATATATAGCTGTAAGTTAACAACGTGTTGCATTCTCAGACTGAGCTGGGCTGGAAACATACTGAGCTCACGGAGTAAACAAACTGAGCAAAAGGTAAAAGGCAAAGTCAACCTCATGACAGGCCAAATCGGCCCAGGGGGTGGCAAGAGTTTAAGGCTCCCATCTTTATAGACATTTGGCATTTAATTGCAGTATGGATGTCAATCCTACGTGCCCGCAGCATTTACACCCAACAAAATGCCCCTGGTAGTCATTTCTGTTGGAGTCTGAGTCGACCCCAGGGCCACAGTGCAATCGGAAGGTTTGGAGCAATGGAAAAATCCATGACACCATCCGTAATCGAACCCACAACCTTCCGATTTGCAACGTAACGCCTTAACCTCGAAGGTGCCAGGTGAAAGTGTCAATAACGTAAAACCTTGAACGTTGTATTGAAACGAAACGTTGTAGCCCATAATATACACCGTGTCCATAAATATCTTTACAACTTCAGATGTAAATAACTAAATAATGGAACGAGGTATCTCAGTTCTGTTTCTTTCATGGCAAAGAGAATTTCTCAAAGTTTTGTTTTTACCACCTCAATGCACTTCTATGTGTGCCCCCCTTGTCGCCCTTAGGATATCAAGGCGATAATCGATTTCCTGTCATGTCCGCTGTAGTACCTCCACAGTAACTGATGCGATGGCGTCTTCAATTCTTTGTCTTTCCATAACCCCACAAAAAGAAATCCAAGGGGTTATGTCGGGTGATCGTGGTGGCCAAGGGAGTGGGCTATCCCTCCTAATCCATCGTCTAGGAAAATGGTTATCTAAGGATGTGCGTACCTCCAGAGCCCAGTCAGGTGGTGCACCATCCTGTTGGAAAAGATACTTGGTTGGAGATGCTCTAGTTGCGGGAAAACAAATTCATCTAGCATATCCAGGTAAGTATTGGTGTTAACAGTTTCGTCAGAGAAGAAAAAGGGACCAATGATTTTATTGTGTATAAGGCCGCACCTCACACTAACCTTTGGACTATGGCGATCGATTTCTCGAATTTCGCGAGGCTTTTCAGACCCCCAAATCCGACAGGATGGATTGAGAGGGATGGCCCACTCCCTTGGATTTCTTTTTGTGGGGTTATGTAAAGGATATTGTGTGCCAGACGCCGTTCCCAATATTCAAGTCCTACGACAAAGAATTCAAGGCGCTATCGCATCAGTTACTGTGGAAGTACAACATCGGACATGGCAGGAATTCGATTATCGCCTTGATATCCTAAGGGCGACAAGAGGGGCACACATAGAAATGCATTGAGGTGGTAAAAACAAAACTTTGAGAGATTCTCTTTCACGTGAAAAAAACAGAACTAAGATACCTCGTTTCATTATTTAGTTATTTACACCTGAAGTTGTAAAGATAATTTATGGACACTGTATTTCTTAACAAAAAGTGTTCTAAAACGATATCTATCCGATCGAAAAGTTTGTTGGTCTAACTTAGAGACACCCTGTATATCCTTATCTTTACAAAGTTAAACCAGTTAGTTTTACAGTACATTATAATTTCATTTAGCCTAGTGTCTTTGTTGTGTAGTTTTAACATGCACTATATTTTAAAACATTGATTTTAATTCTATATTGTAAGTTTCATATTGGCGGAACCTGTCGAAAGTGAAAAGTATCCATGAGAGCGTGTAACCAGTTCGAATTTGACACTGGGAAGCTACAGTGTACCAACTACGCTACTTGTCCATCTGATCGATCGCTCGCTGTCTCATCGGAAGAATCGCAATGAATAGGATCTGTTAAAATGTTTGTTATTACGTGCGGGTTATTTATAGCCGGGGAGAGCAATTCACCGTGAAATGCAAGCAATAACTCACTTGTCGATAAAATTAAAACAACTCGTTCGATCGACTTGAAAATTATGGCTATGGACTCTAATGATTCACTCGAATGCATAATGTTCTTTCTCAAACAATGGACATTGGCGCCAACCGTGACAAAAATGTTGGAATCCAACGGCGTCGCAACGCATCATGGAAAACACTTTATAACACTGCTGATCTATCACGAGGAGAGGAGCTCTACGGGCAATAAGACTCGGGAACAAAGCGAATTTCAATGCAATATGAAAGAAAGATATTTCAAACCGCTATTCAAACTGCTATAAAAGATATGAGATCCGGATCGCTATCAAAATGGACAAAGATTTTAAAGGAATAAAATTCGGAATAGAAGAAACCCTTCATCACTGACACCGCATTAGTAAATAAAAGCACTATATTATTACAAAATCATACGGAAGCGGATTAAATTACACTAGATAAGATTAGATTGGAGAGCATTGAAATTAAGGAAACACCTGTTCGAAAATAAACTTAAATATTAAAATGGTTATAAATTCTCAGAATTATATAGCGACAAATTTTTTAAGTCTGCAGATATACAGGGTCTTTCATAAGTAACTAATCATCGAAAAATTGACTCATTTTTACGATTTTTGACTGTGATGAATATTTACGTTATTTAGAACCTTTCCCGATGCCGTACACTCGTTTACGCGTTTGCTCGCGAGAAGTCGATCTAGTCACAAATGTATCCAGCAGAAAGCGTCATTTATATTTCATTCGTGTTTGTATTCGTGTAACAAATAAGCGGCTCCTCCCCACTATGAACGGGATGTTCAAACCTTACTTGACAAAGTGTTTCCAATTGCTTGGCCGTCACGATCTCCAGACTTAACTCCCCTAGATTTCTTTTTATGGGGATTTGTTAAGGACTGTATGTTTATAGATAAACCTCGTACCGCCACAGAATTGATGCAAAGAGTTGTGCACAGGAGATGGTCTGTTACTTGAATTTCTGCATTCTTCGGGACCGCATTCACGTTGACCCATAATTAGTGTAAGTGTAAGTTGATTGTAATTAACCGTAATTTGTGGTTTCTTGACACTCATTCTAAGTTTTAAATTTCATAGCGATAGTTTTATTCATCTCTACAGAGTGAAGTGGAGATTTCTATCACGCGGGCAAACTCGTAACCAAATCGAGTGTACGGCACCGACAAAGGTTCTTACTAGCAGAGACATACAACACACCAAAAATCGTAAAAATTATCGAGTGGTCATTTAAGTTATTTATGAAAGACTCCGTACTTAGCAGACAGGGTAAAATTTACTCTATTTATTAAAATACAGTAGAATCTAAGTTCAAAAGAGTCCACTTATACGTAATTATGCGGCTGGGTAGCTCAGTTGGTAGAGCAGCTGGCTACGGACTGGAAGATTCGATCCTGCGTGGTGGTTGAATTTTCTCGTTGTTAAACTTTCAGAATGGCCCCGAGGTTCACTCAGTCTCCTATCAAATTGAGTATCGGATCTTTAATAATAATAATAATAATAATAATAATAATAATAATAATAATAATAATAATAATAATAATAA
Source organism: Periplaneta americana (assembly GCF_040183065.1). Taxonomy (NCBI): domain Eukaryota; kingdom Metazoa; phylum Arthropoda; class Insecta; order Blattodea; family Blattidae; genus Periplaneta; species Periplaneta americana. Next base: position 71,488,230 of record NC_091127.1, on the reverse strand, counting down.
CAATAATAATAATCCGTGGTGCCACGGTCTATGAAGGGCCCAGAACTACCAGCCGGCTGCTGACCTCACGTTCACATGCCGAATCACAGGTGAACGATCATCCAGCCAGAATGGAGGTATCGTGTGGTTAGCACGATGATCCCCCCAATTGTTACAGCTGAGTTTCGGAACCGGATTTCGCTACCCATCGAAACGCCCCAAATACATTACGATGCTGGGTGGGCACCGGTCATGAGAAAATTTCTTCCCCCATAAGGACTTTGTCAAACATCATTGAAGGTTCCAAATAAATTTCCATCACATATTTTTAATTTAAGCGGAGCTGCTCTCAAATTTTACACCTCTAGTTGGTTAATTTAAAATCCGTTTTATAATTTGATTGTGCAATCTCTTTGCAATGTAACTGACCTCGTCTATACATTTTGTTTTTGGGCATGTAATTTAAACTATTAAACTCTAATCAGCGCGCATTCCGTAACGTGAGTCATAGGCAAGATGCCTTAGACCACGACGCCACAGAGCGGAACGTACCGGGTCTTTCCCGAGGGTAAAAGGTGGTCGGAGCGTGGTGGTGCCAACCACACCACCTCATTCTAGTGCCGAAATAAAAAAAAGTATTAGGTTCAACTTTCATGCCCTCCAAGTGTATCAATAGTATGTGAAAGGGCTACCTGTGTTATACCTTATTCTAGATTGTGCGTAATTATGCAAAAGGTTCTGGCAAAATTAAATTTAATTACATAGGCTTCATAGGACTATAAATTAATGTTGTGAATTATATGTAATTGTTTACATAATTGGCTATTGTAAATATCTATATTTTTTTTTAAACCGAGTTTGAATTGTACGTACTTTTGATCACTTTTATAGGTCATTTTAACTCCGCATGATTTCTCTTAGGACTTTTGAACACATTTTAATAAAGTAGGCCTATTTCTCACAATCCTCAAAGTCGGTTGGAGTGCAGAGAACATATTATAAGCTATAGGAAAGTAAACACAACTTCCTCTTTACATCTACTAGTGATCTGAAGGGACTCGTACCGATGAAATAGCAAACCTACACAGCCCAGGCGAATACAGAGGCAGGATGCTTCGTTTTTACATGGTAGCTTACCTTCTTTTCACGGGACATATTTCTAACATCAGAATCAGTTATAGGTTACTCTCACTATCTAACAATTATGCGTGACAGCAAAATAAAGATATACTCGTTAGGAGATAATGCTATACTTATAAAAGAAGTCCCAACAGAAATTGAAATTTCAAGAGGCTTTCAATAATTAATAAACATCTATAATATAAAAACGTAATTTAAGCAATGAGATCAATAACATTCAAGCCCACTTCTGGTCATTCATTTTTTGAAAATTTGAAATTAAATTTAGGATATTTCCATAAGTGTTACGATTTTAAAAGCTGATATACTACTTTGTCTTGATCTCTAAAATAACCAGAAATATTACTTGCAAAAAATTATAATTAGGTAAGAAATTAAAAAAAAAGTTTTTTTTTGCACTTTTCTCGAAACTTGTCTAAATGACTTGAATGGTTATTGATCTCACCGCTACAATTTTTAAGATATCTTAAACTCTGAATTTGTGATTGAAGAAAACATTTTATAGTAAATGTATGTAGAGCAGTTATATCAAACTTTGAAATTCTACTCACTTTCTACTGATTAAAATGCATTTGGACAAGTTAAAAGAATCATTGGGTCCTCCTCTGTGTTCCGTTACACTGATTCCTAGTCATTCCAAAATGATTTATATTCGAACCCTCTTTAAAATACTACAAAATAATAAAATCAGTGTCAGAAGTGAAAAATAACATAACTGGTGTCCAAATTAATGGGGAAAAACAATAGTCGCAGATGCTTACTCGTTATATGTTGAGCTATTTGCCTTACAAACATCAGATACTTCCTTCTTCATAGTTTAGTTCTGTTATTATTCGCATATCGATGGTGTTCATGTAAAAGGGCTTAAACCTCATTTTTAAATGTAACGTTTTCTGTAATAAATTAAAATTTAATTGCAATACGTGAAAATATGTTTTTGACAATTATTCTTTCATATAAAGTAACTAACAATAATATGCTAAAATTTAATTATAGCTGTTTACAAAAATTTTTCTTCTGTTGGATAAGCCCTTTTACCCGAACACCGTCGATATGCTCCTCCTTTCTTGTTGAGTAGTTCCCTTAAGTTCGCAGATGCTTCCTCCTTCCTGTTAAGTAACTTAAGTTTCTGATAGCCTCCTAGTTAAACAACGGAAGTTTTCATGAAGAGCGTATGAGGTAACAAGACCGCGAATTGCGTCATTGGAATGGCATCACGTGACGTGCGTGTGCGCTCAATACAGAAATTCGCCTCATTACCATTCACTCCACACTGAACGCTTTCTTGTCAAACGGCCATACGAGACCCGGGTAACAACAACATCGCCTACAGCGAGAGCTTTTTAAAGCGGAGATTTTCCGACACCGGCAGCAGGAAACCCGTCTGCATTATTGTTAGCGGAACGACACCTCATCAGCGCGCTTTAAGGCAGCGCACATGTCACCTTCTCAGACAGTTGAATTTCCAAATGTATTACAATTAATTTAACACTGTCCTATCCAAAGATAATAATATTAAAATGTTTTTGTACGTGGAAAAGAACAAGGCGCAGATGCCGATGACCGGGATGCTGGTAACTGCGACGAGGTAAGGGTGGTATGTATGTAGGCCTATGAATGTATGTATGTATGTATGTATGTATGTATGTATGTATGTATGTATGTATGTATGTATGTATGCGTGCGTGCGTATGTATGTATGTATATTCACACTGCAAATGAGTAAATACTCGGTGGCAGTGGTAACTAACTACATTCAATAATAACAACTAATAATAAACATAATTAATAAAAAATACATATGACAAGAGTAATGTGATCACTTATGAGTGACGATGATGATGATGATGATTATTATTTTATGTCGGTTATTTAACGACGCTGTATTAACTACTAGGTTATTTAGCGTCGATGAGATTGGTGATAGCGGTATTTGGCGAGATAAGGCCGAGGATTCGCCATAGATTACCTGGCATTCACCTTATGGTGGGGGAAAACCCCGGAAAAAACCCAACCAGGTAATCAGCCCAAGCGGGGATCGAACCCGCGCCCGAGCGCAACTTCAGACCGGCAGACAATCGCCTTAACCGACTGAACCACGGTGGCTGATGATGATGATGACGACGATGACGATGACGATGATGATGACTAGGAACCGGAATCTTATCCACTACTCTTTGAAGTTAAGTTTGTAAGGAGTTTCTGCAAGAACCAAATGACGACGAAGAGTAGTGGCGCGCGACGCTGTACTATTACCGCATCAAGGACAACAACCACAGTACACACATAAAAGAATGATTTCAAGAGTAGGGCCGTGTTGTGTATTACAAAGAATATACCTAGTGTTTGCTGTTAACTTTTAAATTAAAATGATACTGTTTCATAGGCACTGCTCTTAATGAAATTTTTAAGCATATCTTACAACAATTTTGTATGTAAATTTTTAACTTAAAATGTTACTGTATCAGAGGCACTACTCTTAGCAATATGTTTAAGCCTATATTATAATAACCTTTGACGTAAAATTTTAACTTCAAATGTTTTTGTTTCAGAGGCATTATTTTTAACAACATGCTTAAGCCTATAGTACAATAAAATTTAATGTAATATTTTAACTTAAAATATTACTGTTTCGTAGGTACGCTCTCAATGTAATGCATAAGCCTATATTGTGATAATATTTCTTGTATAATTTTAATTTACGACACCAGTGTAACTGTAACACAGGTACTGCCCTGAATGAAATGTTTAAGCCTATGTTACAATAATCTTTGCTGTTAAATTTAACTTAAAATACCGGTGTTACTATAACACAAGTACTGCCCTTGTGTACAATTTTGCGTCAAAGGTTATTGTTTTCCATCAACATTTTTAAAGGCCTTGTCCTCAACTTTGTTGAATGTTGGCCTGCACCATCATTTCATATAGGTCTCTCCTAAATTTGTCCGCCGATATTGAAGGTAGACCGTCAGACTCACTTGTTTCTATCAATTTCAAATTATTTAAGTATTTTTTAATTACAGTGCTGCTGTAAATATACCATATTTTAGAACAGATTATGTCACTCTTACATAAATTACACACAATTATTTCGCCACTTACATATATAGACATACTGTCTTCCCAGTTCATCTACTCACTCCTGTACTTTCGCACTTATTTTAGGCATCTTTATTTCAACTAGTAGTGCATATCATAAGCATTGCTAAACTGAAGTATAATGTAGGCCTACTTGTTTAGGAGTAAGGAACCTGTTTTAGAGTGCTCTGTCGTGTGCGTTACTTCTGTTTGTGAGTAGGGTGTCTGAAGAACACGTTGCATTTTCCATGCACAGTTATACTCATTCCAACTAAGAAAATGGTCTCTACTAATGACATTGATGATGATGAAGAGTGTGACAATGATCATGGCAATGACAATAATAATGAAGATGAAATTGACAATTATGATCGTAAAGATGACAGTGACTATGATGATGACAGTGGACAATAATGAAGATGACACTGACAATAACGATGATGACAGTCATGATGATGTGATGACAGTAACGATGATCATGAGAGTGACGGTAATGATGATGTCAGTGACGATGATGATGATGAAGATGATGTTGATGACAATGCTGATGATGATAACAGATGACGATGATGAGTGACCATATTGATGATTATGAAGATGACAGTGTCGATGATGCTGGCAGAAACGATTATGATGTCCGTGACTATAATGAAGATTATGAATGGCGATAATGATTACTAAAGTTGACGATATTATTACAGTGACTATTAAATGATTGTATGTGACGATGCTGAAGATGGTAGCAGTAACAATAACGATGTAGATTATTATAATGACGATGACAGTGACGACGATGATAGCGACAGTGACGACGATGAAGATAATAACAGTGATGATAATGACAGTGATGATGACGATTGTTAAGATGACAGTAAGCACTTGGCACTTGTTCAGTAATTGAGACTCGTTCAGGCATGGATTGTTGTAAATAGTTCTCTTAATCTATCACAAAATATTTCAATACCCGGTAATTTCATAACTAGTCTATACAATTTTGTTATTCTAGGTTTTATTTGTAATTCAGTAAATACAAAAAATATTCTTGTTCTTAACTTCAATGATAAATTGTCTAGCTTTCATTAATCAGGTAATCTTTTCGTACTTTGATTTTTATTGTAATTGTAATTGTAAATTTAATATTAATTGTAATTTTATTCTTCATATTATAGTTGTAATCCTCTGGTCGAGGGGCAGAGAAGGCCCGACAGCCTTATCTATACCAGGTTCAATAAATAAATACTACTAAATACTAAGCCACCGGCGTAGATTAGTCGGCTAAAGCGCTTGTCTGCCGATCAGGAGTTGCGCTCGGGCGCGGGTTCGATTCCCGCTTGGGCTGATTACCTGGTTGAGTTTTTCCGAGATTTTCCCAAACCATAAAGCAAATAAATAACCTCGTAGTTGATACAGCGCCGTTAAATAACCAAGTAAAAAAAGAGATTACAGTAGAGAGATATCAGTAACTGTTTCGAAGATATCAGTAACGATGAAGATGTCGGTATCCATGAACAAGATGACATTAACACGACAATGATATTGATAATGACAAGAATGATAGTGGCGAGGGTGACGTTAATGACGAAAATGAAAATGGTTATGACGTAGAAGAGGAAGATAATGACATTAAAGGTGTGCATGACAAGAGAATGCAGTGCGAACTAGGATGGTGTTGATAACGGCTAGAAAATGAGGATGATGACGAGAAAGATGACGGTGACAAAGTGGTGGTGACAAGTTATGATGACGATGAATCGAGAGTAACTATGACTACAGCAAGGGTGACTTAACTTATAAGAGTGTGATTACACTGATTTAAGACGACGATGACACTGATGTTGCTCATGAGCATGGATTTGCAACTCGTGCTCACGAAGTGTTAAAAACCTTGTTGCAAAGAAAGACAGAGGCAGCCAGTCGCAGCAGTTACAAGTTTTTGTAGCTACGCTACAGAATCAGTTCACTGTCACAGTGAGCTGTGGCGGCTCGTGCAGATGGTCATGATGTCCAATCCATGATGTGTATTTCAGAATGACGCATGATAGAATAATTAGCCTACTGTACTTTCATACAAACTCTAGCTAAGCACACATACTAAAATTATATTGTTGTCAAGCTTTCTTAATTAGAATACGATATTATGTAGTACTGAAAACATACATTGAAAACAATCTTTTCAAGCTACAAGAAAATAAACCGGCAACTGCAACATTTATTTATTATTACAAAATTTGTTAATATTTGTCTTATTTGAAACCTAAAGCATGACAGATTACAAGTGTTTATACATTAAATTCAAGGGAGTAATTATTTTACATGTCACGAAAAATGAAATAAACTTACTACTGAGGTCTTTCTGTACGTTTGGAAGTTTGACACTTCTTTCTTGCATTAAAATCTGGTTAAAATTTGAAAGCATTATGTGGAATTCTTGTTAATTGTCACTATCTCTCCAAATAGTGAATTCTGTTGTAAGGTCATGGAGAAGAGCCTTATATTTGATAAGAAAATTTTCTTCATCACTCTTCACGACAGGTTCTAGTGAAGGAAACTGGAAAAGGTGTTTATGTTCCGCTTGATACTGCTTCATTTTAAATATATCTACAAATACCCTTAGCTGGTCGACCATATGACGCATACTTCTGTAACTCGCATGCATAACGTGCTGACGACATGTGATATCAGACTCATTTTGTTGATACCCCATTTTTCCCTTTAGCACTTCTAAAATTTTCTCTTGCAGGTCCATACAGTACCGTAATTTCCCATAACTATGGTCCAGGAACCCAACTACGGTCCAAAACGCATTATGTACTACTTAGTCCCAGAAGAGTTCGGTGTTTGCCGTTTAAGGCGCCACTGTGATGGAATTATGTTCCCCATACATGCTTCTATCTACCATTACACGTGACAATGATACGGATCCTTCACAAGGTCAGTGTGCATCGCTCTATTGAATGTGTGAAGACACGAAATCATTCAGTTTGTGTTTATCTGTTTTATTAAGCTCTCCTCTGTAGAACTGGTAAGTTATAGATATATGATTGTTTGTACAATTAAACCTAGCTATATAGTGTTTACCTTCACGTAATAATTAGACTGGCAGAGGTTAAGGACTCTGCGTGAAAAATGTTTAACCTCAAGGCTAGAAGTCAGTCCTCAACTATGTACCACAATTTTTCGTGGAACATAGTTGTATTTCATTTTGAAATATTTGTTTTAATAAAATGTTAACAATATTTGATTATTTACTTCTGCAAATACGGTATCTCAGTATATTCTAAAACACCATTTAACATTATAGTCCAGTAAATAAAAAAGCAGGCTGTTACAGCATCAATGGTACTAGCACGAATAATGGTCCGGTAAAACGATAACTTCAGGGTAGAAGGATCACAACCGTCCCTGTAAGTGACTATGAGGACGAAGAAATTGAATTGGATACAGATTATGATGTTTCCGGTGTACTCTCCATATTTACAGACAGTGAGTCAGATGTGGAAAAGAAGACGAAATCTGTTAAGGGGGCACTCAACTTAAAAATTGGAGAAAAAGTGTCTTAGAAATGAAAAATTAAATTTCTACACTAATTTACGTGACAGAACTAAATCAATAAGCAGAATTCTTCCCCTATTCATTGAGAAGTCACAGTCAAATGCACAAAGCCAAAAAATAAAAAATGATAATTAAAAGTGATATTTCAATCAATCATTAATTGAAGTATCACTTTTAATTATCATTTTTTATTTTTTGGTTTTGTGCATTTGACTGTGACTTCTCAATGAATAGGGAAGAATTCTGCGTATTGATTTAGTTCTGTCACGTAAATTAGTGTAGAAATTTAATTTTTCATTTCTATGACACTTTTTCTCAATTTTTAAGTTGAGTGTCCCCTTAAAATAATGCTAAAGGCACATAGTTATATGGTAGTTACTTATGAGGAGGAATTGTGGCCAGGGAAAGTTTTGAAGTGAAGAACAATGGAGCTTTTGTTTCATGTATACTAAGAAGCGGTAATTACTGAGGTGGCGAGAAATGGAAGACATTTTATTCTATAGAAAGGAAAACATAATAAAACAAATTAAAGACCCCATTTGCGTCTCGAAAAAGAGAGATCTATTTTCAATTTCAGAATTACAAGAGAAGTGGAGATTCAAAGGATAGAAATAAGCCTACTGAATATAGCTAGTTCTCAGTATGGTAAATAAACATTATCAGTGAATTTATTTGCATAATATTTTGCTAAGAATATGTTAGTTTATTTTGATACCGTACTTTTGTACTTTAATATACATTCACCGGCAAAAAAAAAAAACCGGGCCAACTACATTTTATTAAACTTTTTTGAAAATTGTAGGATTTTCTAAATAATTGTAGGTGTGCTGAGGTTTGTGATATGTAACAATGTAATACTGAATACGTAATAGCCAACAATGATCTGAAAAGGAGATTCGTTCTTCTTGCAATATTGTGTCTAAACTTCTCGGACTCATTTCAAGCTATGCTGAAGAAGTCTACAGACTGGTAAGCTCTCTTGAGGCAGTATTGAAGTACTTCATTGTATAAAAATGTAACTAAGTCCTACCGATTCAGCAAAATGGTTCCATTGATAGAAGATGGGAATAGTCAGCGTTATGTGGCTGCAGTTCTTGGGACCAGAAGAGCCTTCCAGAAAATAATACAAGTTAACGTGAGTGAGAGAACTGTAAGCAGACGTCTGGATGAATGTGGGCTGAATTCCAGAAGACCAGCTAAAGGCCCAGAATTGCTCCAGCAACATCGTGTTGAACGATTACATTTTGCTCACAATCATGCTAATTGGAACCTGGGGCAGTGGCGACGAGTGCGCTTCACAGATGAATCGAGATTTAGTTTACAGATGGACATGAAAGAGTGTGGAGAAGAAAAGGAGAACGTTTTTCTTCATGTACCTTCAGTTCACGTGTGAGTTTCCGAGGTGGATCAGTAATGGTATGGGATGGCATTTCGTATGAAGCTCACACAGAACTTGTTTTCATTAATGGAGGTGCTTTGACTGCTCCAAGATACATCGAAGAAGGTCTAATTTAACATGAGTGGTATCATATGCCCCACTTATTGGTAAAAAGTTCCTGTTAATGAATGACAATGCTCGGCCTCATGCTACAAGAATCGTGGATGAGTTCCTTCACGACGTTGGATTGAATAGGATGGCATGGCCAGCAAGAAGTCCTGATATAAACCCTATTGAACATGTGTGGGCAATGCTAGGGAAGCGAGTTAGAAGTCGACTAACTCCTCACAGCAACTTACAGCAGATCCGAAATGTTCTAAGTAAAGAATGGAATAGTATCGACCAGACTGACATCCAGAATCTGATTGAAAGGTTGAATCGGCGAATGGTAAGTCATACAGTCACGGGAGGCAATATCCGCTATTAGTAACATCTGGGTGGCCACAAAATCAGTTGAACATTTGGAAGAAAATTGAAAAAATTTGTAAGTGTTTACACCTTTTAATTATATCCATTGTGTGACGTTGAAAATAATAGCGCAAGTGATAATAAAAAAGAGTTTTTTTGGAAGCAATGTTTTCTTCATTTGATAATGGGTTTTCTGATTCTCGCCTCATAAAAATTTTTTGAGAAACTTTAGGTGGTCCGGTATTTTTGCCGGTGAGTGTAGTTGTTCATTATTGCAGGAAAATGACTTTCAGATTTCACTTGTTTATTGTGTGTTTATGCAATGTGTACTAAGAAAAAGAATCCATGTACTTTTCATTTATTTTTAATATTTTTGTGCTAGATTGTTTTTACCCTTAAATTAGAAACTGAATGAATTGATTTACGAATAATTACAGCTCCAGCTATAGTCCATTCATGCTTTCAAGCATGAATATATGAGTGGACCATAGTTGGGCAACTCAGAATACAACTATGTACCAATGCATATTATTTTTTAACACTTGTAATTAAATAATTTCAAACACTTATGTCAGTATTTATTTAATATACACTTACAAGAGTCCGAAGCCAAAATTTCACTTAATCTGGATGAATAGTATTGAATATACAAAGAAAAATGTGACAAATGTGGACCATAGTTAGGGGAAACTACGGTATTACTTTACCAAAACTTTCGCCATATTTATTTGTAAAATGTCTTCTGATAGTCAAAATGTTATGCGTAAGAAACCGTAGTAGAACATAAACTAATACTCGTGTATATAGCTTTACCTTTCTTCCTAACAGAAAGTACTTTTCCCCTCCCCGCACTCGTCAATAAAAGGGAAACTATCTGATCGGATTTTAACGTTTCGCTCATAACGAGCCGCCGCTTACTTCAGACTTCAGAGAAATTAAGTCTTACAAGACCCGCGTAAAGACACTACAGGTAGAACAGAGTTCGTTCTGCCTGATTGAGGTTGTGTTGACAATTTCAGAGCACGAGTTGCCCACCCATGCTCATGAGTATAATGATAGCAATGACAACTATTTCTGAATAACTTGTCAAGTGATGGAAGTAGAAAAGGATTACTTCGAAAAACTCAGTCTGTCCATCACAAATTTCACTTAACTCGACGGAATTATGAAGTAGAGTTACCGGTCAGCTAGAGGAAGCCCACACAACGAACCTGGTGCAGTCACTGCTTATTTCTGGCTGGTAATGAAACGAGCATCATAAAAATTTGCAGTAGCGAGCAATCCGGAGCTCTAAATATATCGGCGAGTAAATACTGGCACAACTCCAGAGTTTTAATTTACAAAATACGAAGCTACGATAACAACATAACAGGAAGAAGCCTGCTATAGGCTCTAGATTTTGTATCTCAATGCTGCATGCTTTATCTGCGAACAAGACGTGACGATGGAATATAAAAAGCAAGAAGCTACAGGGGAGCGAATAAAAGCTATATATATCAGAAGCGAGCCTTAACCGCGGCTAATAAATTCACGATTTCTTCTCTGGAGCAGCCGCTGAACGCAGGGTTGCCCAACATTTTCCAAAAACACAAACCGAACTGGTTAAACGAAATACTGTAGCAAGAGCGCTTTTATCATTCTCCTCATCCTTCCTTTCTTGAATTTCGATAACATCCTTCAGAAAAACGGTGTATTAATAATATATGCACAAACGAAGAATAATATATACAAGAATAAGACATAAAAGTAAATACAGAGAATAAAAACTGGGCAATAGAAAGAAATGATAACATAAATCAGCAAATAAAGTGAGAAATTTCATTATTCAAAGAATAAAATGAGATCGTCAGAGAGCAGAAGACACACTAACCAGAGAACGAAAGGTAGTAACAACAAATGTGACGCAAAATTAAAATTAAATTAAAAAGTATGAAATAATTTAACAGGAAGAAACACATAAGTGAAAGAAAAATAAAAAAGAAACTAACGGAAAAAAACAAGAGGATAGCAACAGACAGAATAAGAGGATTTTTAAAAAAGAAGGAAGGAGGACAAGAGAAGGAAAGAGGACTGCGAGAGAGGAAAGAGGACTGCGAGAGAAGGAAAGAGGACTGCGAGAGAAAGAAAGAGGACTGCGAGAGAAGGAAAGAGGACTGCGGGAGAAAGAAAGAGAACTGCGACAGAAGGAAAGAGGATTGCGAGAGAAAGAAAGAGGACTGCGAGAGAAGGAAAGAGGTCTGCGAGAGAAGGAAATAGGGCTGCGGGAGAATGAAAGAGGACTGCAAGAGAAGGAAAGAGGGCTGCGAGAGAAGGAAAGAGGGCTGCGAGAGTAGGAAAGAGGACTGCGAGAGTAGGAAAGAGGACTGCGAGAGAATAAAATAGGGCTGCGAGAGAAGGAAAGAGGGCTGCGAGAGAAGGAAATAGGGCTGCGGGAGAATGAAAGAGGACTGCAAGAGAAGGAAAAAGGGCTGCGAGAGAAGGAAAGAGGGCTGCAAGAGAAGGAAAGAGGGCTGCGAGAGTAGGAAAGAGGACTGCGAGAGAAGGAAAGAGGGCTGCAAGAGAAGGAAAGAGGGCTGCAAGAGAAGGAAAGAGGGCTGCGAGAGTAGGAAAGAGGACTGCGAGAGAAGAAAAGAGGGCTGCGAGAGAAGGAAAGAGGGCTGCGAGAGAAGGAAATAGGGCTGCGGGAGAATGAAAGACTGCAAGAGAAGGAAAGAGGGCTGCGAGAGAAGGAAAGAGGGCTGCGAGAGTAGGCAAGAGGACTGATGGCTGCGAGAGAAGGAAAGAGGACTGCGAGAGAAAGAAAGAGGACTGCGAGAGAAGGAAAGAGGGCTGCAAGAGAAGGAAAGAGGGCTGCGAGAGTAGGAAAGAGGGCTGCGAGAGTAGGAAAGAGGACTGCGAGAGAAGAAAAGAGGGCTGCGAGAGAAGGAAAGAGGGCTGCGAGAGAAGGAAAGAGGGCTGCGAGAGAAGGAAAGAGGACTGCGAGAGAAGGAAGGAGGAGTGCGGAGAAAGGAAACGGTACATCTCTCAAAATTTTTGTTTTCATTATTTTTGCACATTTTAATTAAACGACAGTGATGACATCAGTCTGGTGATATGCTGAGTTTAAATCATCAATCCATTCAGCGACGATTCCGCCGGCAATAAGGAAGAAATCCTGTTTCAAAATGCACCATAATCAGGAGGATCACGAACTTTCAACAGACTGATTGTGTTAAGAACTTGCCACGGAGTGGACGATCGGCTGTGACTCAACAATCTGCCAGTAGGAGAAACAGGAGTATCCTGCGAAAACTACCACTAATAACACTCTTCGTTCACCACAAATTCTACTTGAACCCGCCCGGGATTGGAACCGGAGCATGAAAATGGACTATATTGTATTGCTAATATAATCACTAACTTCATTATTCAGTTATTGTAATGTCATTGAAAATTATAGTAAACTTATTTAAGCCCGTTAAATTGTGGACAAAGTAATGACTAATGACACAATAACATTCATATACAGATCTCTTTGGTGAAATACCAGAATTTGCGACGAAGAAAAATTACTTACATGCCGATATGGAATCATTATAAACATAATAATGCAATGAGAGACAGATTTTATAGTTGAAACATCAGAATTTATGATGAAAATATGTTATGATTTTGATGTTATTATTATTATTATTATTATTATTATTATTATTATTATTATTATTATTTCTGCAAGGAGGTAGTTTTGTCAGAATTTGTTTATAAAATTTTCATGAAAGGAAAACAACATATTTCTGTATCTATACGTAAAATAAAGACACATGACCGAGGGTTAGATATAAAAGCTTATAGCGGACAATTTGAAAAGTTTTCACAAAATTGCGTTCTTGTAAGTAGCTATTGTATTACGTCTATAATAAAAATATATCGCTTGCATTGCATAATTTATTTTCCTTAATACAGCGCAGGACTAAGGAGCTTGATAGCGTGTATCGATGTATTTATGGACACTACAATTTCATTAAACTTATGTATTCGTGCAGACAATTTGAATTTAATTGTCCTACATCAAATAGACAAATGACTGCTTGGAAATAGCAAAGTGATTTAACACCACTTTAGGAACACGAGGCCAGCTATTTACAAAATGAGTCTCCAGTAAATGGCCACTTTGTACGCAGCGATTCAATGATCTATAATCTGAACACTCAACTGCGATACATAAGACGAGTTCCAAATTAAAGTTTACGCAACTTACACCATTCACATCGCCAGTTCGTCCTATGGTGTGTCCGGGTATCTTATTGCAATAGAATGTGACGACATTAATCTCAGCTTGCACAATTTATTCTTTTTAAGCTGTATATTGCAGCATGGATAAAGAGAGATGACTAATACAGTCACGAAATATTACAAAAATAATTAAATTATAAATACATAGGCACTGAAATAGTAACTGATAAACAAATATTTACGACAGATCAAAAATTATAATTTACAACAAAACTCACATAATATCTGCATTTAATTCTTCAAAGTTTTAATAAAAACACAACGAAAAATACTAAATTATACACAAGAGTGGAGTGAATCTATACATGAAATTCTTTTTTATCTGTTTTCTAAATGTAATAGTTGCAGAAATCTGTATTTTCACTTAACTTAGGAATGTGAAAAATATGGAGTTTATATATTTAATTTTTGTGGTGCCCCAAGGGCTTTTAAGTTTCTTAAAATTATAATTTTTTTGCCTCTTTGTATATTTGTTCTATTATTTTGCTTTTCATTACATCTATACTAATAATAAATCTGTAGCCGAAATTTTTTGGTAATTTTCGATTTTCCAAAAATAATTGGTCCTAACATATATAATTAACCACCCTGAAACTGAAAATCGCTTTTTTGAAATTTTTGTCTGTATGTCTGTCTGTCTGTTTGTTACCTTTTCACGCGATAATGGCCAAACGGATTTCGATGAAAATTGGAATATAAATTAAGTTCGTTGTAACTTAGATTTTAGGCTATATGGCATTCAAAATACGTTATTTAAAAGGGGGATTATAAGGGGGCCTGAATTAAATAAATCGAAATATTTTTTATTAATAATTTCACATAACAAAAATTTCTTTAAAAATCATTTCCGATAAGTTTTATTCTTTGAACAATTTTGATAGGACTGATATTTAATGAGATAAATGAGTTTTAAAATTAAAATAACTGCCATCTAAGGCGGTGTAATGAAATAAAAAACAAATGACTTCGTCTATAAGGGGCCTTGGACAACAACAATCGAAAGCTATGGAAGATAGCCTACAGAGAATGTTTGTGTGTTTGTATGAAGTAATATCGTAAGCTAAATTAACCGATTTGTATAATTAATTATTATTTCACCATTGGAAAGTGTAGTTTCTCTAGATGGACATAATGCTATAATGTTACAACAGTAAGTTGTGAATGAATTGAGGACAGGTAAGATTAAAATAGCTTCTTATGCACAGAAAACTTGATAGGCTATTCTGTATATTCGTTTCCTGTATTTCTTAAAATAATGTTTACGAACACATTCATTTTAATCTCAGAGAATTAACGAACAACGAGAGTGTATTGATTTAGTACGCAGTAATAGTATATTAGCTTAGAATTCCATTATTTTATAATCCAAATTTTAACTATGCTTAATTGAATCGTGTTAAAATACATAAAATATATATGCATTAAATGCAATGAGCCAACAGATTATGTTGCGCTGTTGTAAAAGTTGTTCCTCCTGAGATTCAAGAGCTCCCATAACAAATTAAAAACTTACTTATCGGAGTACATCCGTTATCAACACACTTTTTATATAATATAATATAATATAATATAATATAATATAATATAATATAATATAATATAATATAATATAATATAATATAATATAATATAATATAATATAATATAATATAATATAATATAATATAATATAATATAATATAAAAGTTATTTAAGTTATTTGAAGGGTTCAGAACCAAGTCGGCCATTTACTGAATACGTAGAAAACAATGGTTAAAATTAAGTTATTACCATAATTCAATGGAAACATATAGCAAGTAAAATAAAGTATACACATTAAATCTAAATGATGTCAATGTTGATTAAACTATGGTTGAATGTAATAAAAATTAAGAAAAATGTTAAAGGAATTGTCATTGCACCAAATGAGTGCTCTCTGGACCAAAATGGTCGCATTTTAATTATTTAAATATAATTTAAATTAAGTAACATATTAAACGATTTATCCTTCTATCAAACAAGAATGTTCTCTGGATCAAATGTCCTATTTTAATTATATAATTACTTTATATTTATTTCTAAATTGGGGTTGCAGAATACAGTATTTTTGAGGGGATCCGAAGGGACAAAATATATAGTACTTCACATAAAATATGACAAAAACTCCATTTCAGACCATTTATTTTTTTAGTTGGAATTTATTCTTGTTTTCGTTTTCATTTCTTTCTGAGTGGTAACTAAATCAACAGGTCCAATTATCATCCTTCTTTCTGTTCTTCGCTCTAGTAAAACATTCTTTCTTGTTTTGGAACACGGCGGTCTTTATCACAATTGGGTCTACAGCATTATTATTTTTTTTTTTTTTGCATTTGCAACTGTATATATCAAATAGTTTTTTTGCTTCTTCTTTGAATTTTGCAATGTTGTCATTTTAGTTGTCGTCGCTATGTCATTTCTTAGAAGGCTTCATTAAGTTTGTGTATTGATCATGGTAAGCACGAATCAGTTGTAATATTCTTGTATGACTGACTTTCGGGATTTATGCCTTTACCTGAATTTTCTTAGTTTTGATAGCGACACCTTCTGAAATCTCTCCAACAGTAGATTCTTTTGATCTGAAGTCAGATTTTAATTAATTTTTGACCCATAGATAATATTTCATTACGTCACGGTTGATAGGTAATTGTGATGGGTTCAGTCCTTCTGGCATTACGAAGGTCAGAATTTTTGTATTAATATTAGAGATATTCTGATTTAAATACCCATGCAACATAAGAAGAATGAATTTCCATTAATTTTATTATATTAATTATAACATACGGAAGAGTTTTGCGATTATTCCCAATTTTCTTATACACTGAGGCTTCTGTGATACATCAAAATAAAATAACAGGGGACCAAAATTATGCAGAGTATTTTAACATTTATTTTTTAACATGTTCCTGGTATTCTGTTCAGATTAATTCACTGGAGAATGTTCTCTCGATAAAAAATCTGAACTTCAAAATTTTGTAAAAATTTGAAAATATGATGCTCTTGGGACACCTCTAAATATTAAGCTAGAGAAAAAAATTGCTTTGTTCTTTATGATATCACCCCACAACTTTTCCCTGGTATTATATTTTGATTCTGTGAACTCCATATTTTGACTCCCCCCTTTTATAAACTGCTGGTAAAGGAATTTAGAAAGAATATTAAAGAAACCAAAGAAATCAGTGTATCATTAGTTACATGCCTAAAACAATAAAAAAATGTTAACAAATCAAATCTATCTCGAACCTTGAACAAAATGAAAGTCATGATGAAATCAAACCAATTACAAAATAATTAAATAAACAACATCGTCACTCTTCTTTTTCCTCTTCCTCATTCTCCAATATACTCGTATCACCGATATTATCACCCTCATATTACTCCTCATCAATATCATTATCACAACTCATACTCATAATTTCCTCACGGTCTTTACTATTCTCCTACATTCCATCAACACCACCAATATTTTCATCTTACGATGTTGGATGACGTATATACGTCCGTTGATGTGATATATTAATGAATTTATATACTATTCAAACCATGGCATGATTATGACTATAATAGTATTTAAATTCACCAATATTTTATTCCTAAACACCAACATCATTACCAACCGTCGAACTTCATAATCATCATAGCTATTCTACTTTTCATCGTCGCCATTCTGCTCCTTGTCGCACGTTCTACTTCTCATCGTCGCCATTCTACTCATCTACGAGAAGCAACCTGACGATGATGATGATGATGATGAGTAGAATAGCGACGATGAGAAGTAGAACATGTGACGAGGAGCAGAATGGCGATGATGAGAAGTAGAACGTGTGACGAGGAGCAGAATAGCGACGATGATAAGCAGAATGTAGAATGTTTCATATAAATCAATTTATATCTCGAAAGGAAGCAAAAACGAACAAAATAGCATTAAACATTTTTTCTTACAGTATGTCAAAGAATTCATTCATCCATTTTCTCATTCATAGTGTCAAGTCTTTCACTGCCAACCCAGAATTCTCCAGTCTTTCCTGTTTTCTACCTTCCTCCTAGTCTCCGCATATGATTCATATATCTTAATGTCGTCTATCATCAGATATCTTCTGCCACGTACTCTTCTCTCGTTCACCATTCCTTCCAGTGCATCCTTCAGAAGGCAGTTTCTTCTCAACCAGTGACCCAACCAATTTCTTTTCCTCTTTCTGATCAGCTTCAGAATCAGTCTTTCTTCACCCACTCTTTCCAACACAACTTCATTTCTTATTCCGTCTGTCAATTTTACACACTCCATCCTTCTCCATATCCGCGTTTCAAATGTTTCTAGTCGCTTCCCTTCACTTCGTCGTAATGTCCAAGTTTCTGCCCCATACAATACTACACTCAACACAAAGCACTTTACTAGTCTCTTCCTTAGTTTTTTTCCAGAGGTCCGCAGAAGATGCTCCTTTTTCTATTCAAAACTTCCTTTGCCATTGCTATTCTCCTTTTGACTTCTTGGCAGCAGCTCATGTTACTGCTTATAGTACACACCAAGTATTTGAAACTGTCCAATTGCTCTACTGCAACCGTGGCGAGAACGTGACTCGCGAGACATTGTGGCTCGCAGTGATAGCTGTGCATTTCACTTGCTTCTAACCTCCGCCAACCCCCACCCTTTCACTCACTTAAGCAAACTCAGTTCCATTTGTATTTATCTCTGACCTGCGAGGTGGCATATGTCTCTATCGAAACCATGTACGAAAGTTCCAAGTAGGATGGGAGGACGCATTTTTTTGCTGTCAATATGCTGAGAATATTAAATGTATGATTTGTTCACAAGTATTACGAGGAAAGGTTGTATAACATAAAACGGCATTATACATGTTACTGATGGAACATTAAGAGGTTAAGTGTTATTATTGTCGTCGTCATCATCATCATCATCATCATCATCATTATCATCTCTGTACGTCGACCCTTTTTCAGCAGATTTAAGAATAATGAAAGCTAGATATAAGGACTTGACAAATGTTGAACTTTCAAATCTTTACAATTCATTTTTATATTTCAATACGCCTAGTGAATTATTAAATAAGTATATAATAATTTCAAATCTTTGCCAAAAAAATAAATATGCGAAGCTTCGTTCTTTCGCTTGCTCTGTTGAAGCCATGTTCGCTACAACTTACGTTTGTGAAAAATTATTTTCAACAATTAAAATAGTAAAAACCAAATTTAGATCACGACTGACAGACAAATACCTTCGTGATCAACTACGACTGGCAGTAAGTGACATAATTCCTGATTTGGAACTTTGACGCAGAGACATTCTAAAGATAGTTAATATTAGGTTGTGATATTGTTCTTTTATTGTTCATTTCTTTCTTCGTTACATGTACTAAGCATTAGTTTGTAGCCTTGTACTGTATAAAATTATATTTAAGTGCTTGACGTAAGAAAAATGAGACAGTTGCTTCACTCCCCCTTGGGGTGTCCGCCCCCCTCCATAGGTGCTATGCACGTTGCAGGTTACACAGTGACTCGGCGCACGATTACATTTTCGCCACCGCTGCTCTACTGCCTCATTTATAATTCGCAAGTTCACCTTCTTTACTTTTCTTCCTATGACAATGGTTTTCGTCTTGTTGGCATTTATCTTCATTCCATATTGTTCACAGCTGTCATTTAGCTCCAGTACCATATCTCTTAGTATCATCTTCTCTTCTACTAACAACGCCATATCATCAGGAAATCTTATACACTTTATTCTTCTTCCTTCTACTATCACTCCGCCCATTGTCTGAAAACTATTCTTCAATAAATTCTCCAAGTAAATGTTGAGCAGTGTAAGTGATAAAGGGCATCCTTGACGTACTCCTTTCCCTAATTCGCATTCTTCTGACAAGTTTTCTTATATTCTGACTTTGACTCGTTGTTTCATATAAAGGTTTTCAATTCACGCCAATTTTTTTTAAGATCGCCAACCTCCTGAAATTAATGACATTACTTACGGCTCTGTATGTATGTATGTATGTATGTATGTATGTATGTATGTATGTATGTATGTATAGTGGGACCATCGGATCTGTGCCCCCGTAAGATATGCGAACTGAACCCTAATTCCTCCTCAGCCTCTGTAATTCATTTCCCTCCTTGCATTCCTATCTCTCTCTTTTCTATCTCTCTCCCTTTCTCTCCCCCACTATTCACAATTTTGAACCTTCTTCAGTTTATTTGCACTTGCAGTCCAGTGTTGTCAACTCAACATCTATACTGTAGCACGGAGTGGTGAAAAAAAAATATTATTAAGCAAGTAATAGCATTTTTCGATGAAGAGAAACAAACAGGTCAATATCTGTTTCCTCTAAATCAGGCAACGACAAGAGCAGCTGCGATCACAGATGAGGCTTATTTTATTTCAATTGATTACGTATTAAAATTACTTACTTAACTAATACTGATATAATACAACATTTTTATGTAATTTATAAAGGCGGGTCAGAGAGCCTAATAAAGAAAATCAGGCGAGAGGGAGTCTGTGCAGGAGATGAAAAGGTAGAATCACCAGGGAGGAACAGACCAAGGGAATCTTTAATTCTTGTAGATGATATGGAGAAGATGATATTTTAAGAAGAATGATACAAGAATTTTATACCATGCAGAAAGAAGTTCCGACTTTGAAGAAATTATTGAAGGTTGCGAGGAAAGCAATACATTTCTAAGGTGGGAAAGAAACGTTACGGATTAATAGAAGAGGAAGTAGCTAGAATTGTTATCAACTAGGGTGAAGACAGCAGCAGCAGCAATAGTAGTGACTCAGATTCAGATATGTCCGGGATATGCCCTCTGTAATTTCATGCATAATACAAGTCTTGGTCTTTTGTAAATATCTAAATTATTTTCATAAGAATAAATTAGAACTCCTGCACATTATCAGTATGTTATGTTTAATAAGATCGTAGTATGTATTAACTTAGCCGGGATGAGAAAGAAAGAGAGTACATGACTGTGTGTTCATTCATTCCTACAATTTTATCATTTTATTAGGCCTTCAAGATCACGTTCCAAACCTAACAAAATAAGATAATAAGGTGAAGAAAAAGTATTTATGACGAAAACATTTCGTTTTAGAAACGAAATAGATTCCCTTCACGTAAATTCCATTTAACCAACAAATATCCACTGTAATCATAATTATCTCCAATTAATCGTAGAAGTCAATCAGTGTCATTAGATCTACTTAAATTAAATTATGAATAAGTAATTATAATTAACCTCACATTATTAATAAGCAATATTCAAGAGACATGACACTGTTTGGCGGAAGTTTGGCAACACCCTTATTCGGCATGGTTCGTGGCCTGCAGTTTGACGTGGTGGGAGGAAAGCTGGTGGAATGGAGTGAGTAGAGGCGTTAACTTTTCCAAGAACGACGACAGCGCTGAAGGGGCAGAGATCCGATGGTCCGACAATATGTATGTATGTATGTATGTATGTATGTATGTATGTATGTATGTATGTATGTATGTATGTATGTATGTATGTATGTATGTATGTATGTATGTATGTTTTTATGTATGTATGTATGTATGTAAGTAAGTATTTATTCTTTGTACTACCCTGTCTTCGGCTACATACTGTTGTTAAGCATGTTCAGGAAATAAACTGAATTAAAATAAAGTGTCATTTCTCTGAATGGCTGACTAACGTTGAACGACTATTCAACATAGCTACAAAGCATGGAATGGATTCCCTAGCTGCTGAGCTGCATATGCCATGCCTTATCGAAGGCGTGCTTCTAAGCGCGTGTCTGGTCGCTGCTGGATTAGCATGGAAACGCCGCGCGTTGTTCCGCCAAGCAGCGATTTCCCGGAATCCTTAGCGCTTTACGAGCAGACAACCTCGGGGGGACGTTTAATCCGGAAGGATACCCTGTCGAAAAATCCCCGCTGTAAAAATTCACGACATTGCGGAAGTAACATTCGCCATCAGGGGTGTTCAAATGCCAAATAAGTTTACATGTTCACCGGAATTCGGTTTTAATTTCTTCTTTAATATTTCGAAAACACTGTTCAGAGATAACGAAACGATGCGACGAAGCTAATGGAACAGAGATGAATTGTAGAGACAAAAAATTGCAGGAAGTTAATAGGCCCTACTTAAATTTTTATATCTATATTTTGAAAATTATAAATGTTTTAACAATAAAATAAGTAAATTCCATTATATTACAGGAGGAACAAAAAATTAATTTAAATAAAACGAGAAAAAAGATGAGATTGAAATGTTATTAAATAATGACTGTACCGTTATTCTTATGCGGTTCTGAATGTTGGACGTAAACAAGAGAACAAAAGTTATCGAGAATCGAATCTGAGGAAATGAAATTCCTAACGCGTGTAGCGGGCTACAAAAATTTGGACAAAAAGAGAAACGAATACATTACACAGAAACTGAAAATATTTATGGAAATGCTTATTATTCGGTTGAGAAATTTTAGTCATCTAACCTGCTTTCAAACAAACTGAAAGAATTTATAAAACAGTTGTAACACATGTTGTTCTGTATGTTTGTGAAACTAGGACATTCACTTTGAGAGAGTAACAGAGGTTAAGGATGTTCGAGAATAAAGTTCTTAGGAAAATATTTGGGGCTAAAAGGGATAAAGTTACAGGAGAATGAAGAAAGTTACACAACGCAGAACTTCAGGTATTGTACATATTCTTCACCTAACATACTTAGGAATATTAAATCCAGACATTTGAGATGGGCAGGGAATGTAGCACGTATGGGTGAATCCAGAAACGCATATAAAGTGTTACTTGGAAGACCTGAGGGAAAAAGACGTTTGGAGAGTCCGAGATGTACAGTTGTCAGAAAAAAAAAAGTGGCCGCACTCTTGAACAACGAATATTTTCTAAGTCCACTTCGGGTCACGGCGATGTTACACGATGCATGTGCTTGTAGAAGCAGTTCCGGAACTATGTAAGTATTCCATATCTGCGTCTCGTAGACCAGCGGTAGAGTGCTTCCTTAATGATTCGAAGGTTGTGGGTTCGGGTCTTTTTCAAATTTTCATTTTATTTTTAATCGGTCTTTAGCGATATAAATAATATTCAAATTATCATTTATATTCTGTTATCGTCCTTTATCGATATCGAGCTATTTATATTTTGTTATCGTTCTTTTAGCGATATAAATAATATTCAAGTTATATTTTTTGTATACTGTTATCGTTCTTTAGAGATATAAATAATATTCAAGTCATCATTTGTATTCTGTTATAATTCTTTAACGATATGAATAATATTCACGTTTTTTATATTCTGTTATCGTTCTTTAACGACATAAATAATATCCAAGTTATCATTTATATTCTATGTTCGTTCTTTAGCGTTATAAATAGTATTGAAGTTATATATATTCTGTTATTGTTCTTTCGAGATAAAAATAATCTGTATTTTATGTAATTATTATAATACAAATAACCATTTTTCTTTGTAAAATAGATTATTTTATTTAAATTATTAAATATAGATTATATAATACCTTATATTAATTAAACAAACTGATATTTATCATTTATACTCTGTTATGATTCTTTAGTGATAGGCCTACAGTATAAATGATATTCAAGTTATTTATATTGTTAACGTTCTTTAGCGATATAAATAACATAAATTTAATATCAGGTTTGGAACAATACAGTTGCATAATACTGATGTTAGTTTTTCTTTTTATATCATTACATTATACTATCTTGAACAACAATAAAATGAAAAGGAGTGACGAGGAATTAAACCTAAGACGTTGACATCTAAATTCCGACGTTCTTCCGCTGAGCTACGAGGGCACAAGTGTGGAAACATATGCGGAAAAATTGGCCCAATCCCCCTCCAAGATTTTCTAATGATTTGTAGAAGCAGCCCAGGATGCGGGGGGCAAGGGCTAATTGGGATTTCCCGGTCTCTGATCTGGTCAAACATCCTGATACAACTAATATTTAACCCTTGTGGTGAATTTCGGTGAAGTTTGGAGGGCCCAATTAGTCAAATCTACTCTTCTAATCTCCACGCCTGGGCCCCTTGAGATCTAATAAGATGCGAAAGAGACAGTGGTGTGCGGAAAGCAACGGGAAGTTACCGCATTTATCCTTCCCAAGAAAAACTGCAAACATGAGCAAAGGAAGCTTTTAATAGAAAAAGGAGCATCTTCTGCGGACATCTGGAAAAATAACTAAGGAAGAGACTAGTGAAGTGCTTTGTGTGGAGTGTGGCATTGTATGGGGAAGAAACATGGACATTACGACGAAATGAAGAGAAATGAATAGAAGCATTTGCAATGTGGATGTGGAGAAGAACGGAGCGTGTGAAGTGGACAGACAGAATAAGAAATGAATTTGTCTTGGAAAAAGTGAGTGAAGAAAGAATGATGCTGAAACTGATTAGAAAGAGAAAAAGGAATTTGTTGGGTCACTGGTTGAGAAGAATAATAGAAGACATTAGGATATTTGGATCATATGCGGAGACTAAGAGGTAGGCAGAAAATAGGAAAAATTGGAGAATGCTGGGTTTGCAATGAAAGACCTGCCCGTGGGCAGAACACTTATGTATGAATGTTCAGAATGCTTGGAATGTTGTGTCTAAGAATAGTTGCTATTTGCAAAGACTAGTCGATTCGATGCCCACTCGATTGCAAGATGTGATCAAGATAAGGGAAAGATAGACTAAATATTGAATCGTGGCTCTTTGTTTTGTTTTTCGAACGCTTAATTGTTTGAATGTTCTAAGGTAGACGCCAGTAAGTTTGTTTTGTTTATCCCACGAAAGATATTTTTGTTGAGAATAAAATATTTTTTCTTTCCATTTGCAGCCACAATGTCATAATGATAAAGTTACGGCATAATACATCAATAAACCTCATGTTAATTACTAAAATAATCGTAAAAGAGAAAGAAGCAATTATGTATATTTTGTCTCTCTCTCTTAAAAATAAAACAAAAAAAAAACAACAAAATAAGAACTAGGTCGTATTCGAACGCAGGACCTCACGAATACCAGGCCGGAACGCTACCATTACACCATCAAGTAACACACGGAATACTTTAATTATAACTGTAGATATCAGGCAACGTGGTCAAACAACATGTAACGTCGCCTGTCTCCGAATTGTAGCGAAGATACCCGAAGGGAACTTTGTTTCTGGAGAGAGGCCACTTTTTCTTTTGACAACTGTACAAATGGCTTTCAGAGAACCCGGAGATTCATTGTCGCCCTCATATAAGCCCGCCATCGGTTCCTAACCTGAGCATGATTAATCTAGTCCATGCCATCATATCCCATCTCCCTGAAATCCATTTTTATATTATCTCGTCAAATTTCGGCCAGTGTATGGGATCGGCGTGCATCCAGCACCTTGATGAATTTGAGGAGTTGATAATTTTCTCGTCATTGTTTTTTCGGTTTTGTATGATTGTCGGGGATATAAGCTGACCAATGTGTGGTGTCAACATCGTCTCCTTGTGCAGTTGTGTAGGTAGACAGCTTTATTCTATTATCTGAAAATTTCCTTTAATTAAATTTACATAACTTATAACCACTGAATAGCAAAATGCACGTGAAATAAATGCAATTTAATAGGGATATTTTAATCTGAAATTTCGATTCCAATCGAGGGTGAAGGATTTTTGTCAGAAATGTTCCAATTGGGGTTTACATCAAATGAAGAAGTAAAAACTATTTGTCCCACGAAGTACAGTTCGTACACATAAATTATACCTTAGTTTGCAAATAAAAATGAAGAAGAGCAAAATTATATTCTCTGGCTTGATATTCTCAACTACTGGGAACAGATGTAATATCTGTAACGACTATCGAGATCTCTGATTGAGTGGAATACTGTAATCATAATGGGGCTGGCGCAAAGTCATCCATATGCAATGAAATCGCTCATATGCTAATACGAATAACAATTAAGTCTAAACAAGATGAGAAGGTCCAATGACTTGGTTGTTAAGTGGTCGGCAATAGAAACTAATCATTCATGCAGCAACAGGATGTTTCTACATATATGAAATACGTAATACTAAAAATGTAACATGAAAGTTTTATCGCTAACTCATTATGGAAAACATTGGTGATGTAGTTACTATCTGTTTTCCTACAGCGAACAAAAATATTTTGCGTGTCCATTCATGAAGACTTGAAAATTTGCACTAGATTCGCAAACAAGCAGAGAGGAAACTCAAACAAATGAGGTCCGCTTTGGCGCTCTTCTTGCACAAGAGGAGCGCTTATTGGCTGAAGCCGCGCGATCTCCTGGCTTTCATCTGTACTAATTTGACAAGGGTTCCGCGTGTTGGAATTAGTAGCGACGGCTGAACGGCACGTCAAAGAAGTCCTTAGCCCATAAAACCTATGTCCTGCGGTTCTATAATGCCGAGTTAATGACGACTTGCTTGTATGCTTTAGTTTTTTTTTTTTATGTATGAAGGACAGTGCTGGCTGCTATTTGTATTATTGGTGTCCCAAAAATTGCATGCAAAGGAGAAAAACAAACGCTGAAAATAATAATCGCCTATATAACGTACAAGAAGCCTATGGATTATACGGGATCAAACTGGACTACACATACAGTATAGCGGAGCTGCGATCGATTCTTTCTTTTGCTGCTACTTGCTCCTGTAACAGTATGCTTCTAACAATTCATGGAATAGTAATTATTACATATTTGCTTCCCTGCATTTTTATTGATGCTTCGATATTATAACTAAAGACGTAAATTTATTTCGATGCCACAAATCAAATAGCACAGATAGTTTAATAACAAGGTAGAAGTATATAGCGTGAAAGGAAACATAGTACATTAATTCACAGTCCCTCTTACACTTTTACTACGTCACACTACTTCTGACCAATAAAACGGTACGAAAGGACGTTTTTCAACCAATCATGGCTGCTTATCTCACAGATTTATCGCGTCCCTAGCATTTGTTTATTTTTATCACTACCCTAGCATTTGTTTCTTTGTTTGCCAACATTTCAAACTGCACTGGTCTGGACGTCAAAAAACAGAAAATTACAAACCACTCCAGTCGAAGCACAGCACTTACAAATATGACTCGCATTGGCATTCAAGAACAAGAATTAATAAAGATCACTGGCCATAGCTATGCATCTTTCCTGAAACCCTATTTACAAATAAATGAAGAGCACAATTCGGAAATCCTGAATAAGTTGAGGGATGCACCATGCACATCAACGAGTTCTACTTTTACGCACACGTCCAATATAACATCAACTGAAACACCAACCACTAAAACATTCAAATTTGAAAATTGTATTTTCAATAATTGTTTCTTTTTAAATTATTTATGTTTATTTTTTATTGCACCATCGTTTATTAAAACGTTTCTTGTTTATTTCATCATCCCTAATTAAAACTTTTCTAACACTCGTTTATATTATTTAGGTTATGTTTGTTATACAGTAGTTTCTGCTATATGATATTATGGATAGTCACGTATCAGAGATTGTTTAATACTATGATTTATTGAAAATCATCTGTCAAGTGACGTTGATTACTGGGATCCGGATGATTGAAGTGGAATGCAAATGTTTTAATAAAAATGAAACTGAATCAACAAAGCCTTCCTGACTAATAACCGTCCACAGAGTTCAATGAAGATTCCATAGTTGGTACAACTGATAACTGAAAACAGCTACTGCCATCTAGCGTAATGTTGAGATGGTACAATAATACATTTGAAGACAGTTTCATTTTCGTAAGTCAATTAATATTTTATTGTATTTTAGTACTTTGTTATTTCTAATCTTTATATACTTTCTTCTAATCGTGTAACAGTCAATTAAATCCCACTCGAGTTTTGATTTTCTCTAGATAAATCAAAACCTCTAGTGAGATTACTGTTGATAAAACATCAAGTCAATGCGAACAAGTTTTTTCAAATAAGTTTTTTTATACGTCCAATAGTTTTGAGAATACGAAATGCAAAGTGTTGCAACGCTGCAACGATCCTTGAGATCATTGCTCTGCAGTGGTGCTGGATGTTTTTTATATCAGCATGCTCCATTACATTGGAGTAATACTACATGCTTTACATAAAATATTACAATAATTAATTACATAATTTATAACATGAGAACAAGATATTTACAATTTTAATTGCTTAATCAAGAAAAGACTATCAACATAACTTTTATCCTAAATCATGTAATAAAAACGGACAACATACAAAACTATACCAAATTTCTAGGACTTTTTAATAGACTCCAGTGTAACATGGGAAAACAGATCGAATATATATGCACAAAATTATCAAGAGTTATATATTTATTAAAGAAATTAATGACGAGTTTCTCAAAATCATTTAAGATGTGCCTACTTTGCGTTCTTTCAGTCGATAATTAGGTATGCCTTAATTTTTTGGGGAATAGTAGCACAATTGAGAGTATCTTGATTTTGCAAAAGCAAGCCATTAGAATTCTATGTCAATCAAACTACCTTGAACATTGTCGACCTCTTTTCAAACAATCACAGATATTAATTGTTATAAATTTATATATATATATATATATATATGCGACCTAGTCCTTTACACTCGACAAAATATAGACAATTACTCTTTAATAGCCAATATACTACTTACTTACTTACAAATGGCTTTTAAGGAACCCGAAGATTCATTGCCGCCCTCACATAAGCCCGCCAGCGGTCCCTATCCTGTGCAAGATTAATCCAGTCTCTATCATCATACCCCGCCTCCCTCAAATCCATTTAATTTTGATGTTATATACTACTTGATCATGAAATTAGAAATAGTGAACAAATTAATATTCCATAATGTAGATTACATAAAACTAGTACAAATTTTTCTGTCATGGGGATGAAATGATATAATAAGCTTCCCAGTCAATATTATAAGTTACCACCCAATAGTTTCAAAGCTAGATTTTATAATTGGCTTTTAATTAATCCTTTCTACTCTGTAGATGAGTTTCTTAACATAAATTCATACGAAATTGTTTTTTAATAAAAGTAAAGTTATTAACATTTAGTTACAAATATTACATTAAGAGTGCAGTGTTTTCATTAATTTTAGAGCTTCAAAATGTTTTGTGCGAGATCGTGCGTATTTGCTTGGTTTCAGCACAAAACCAATCCGCGGAAAGTCTAAAATTCCACATTCAGTATTCCCAACCTAACACACATAACAATTTCCCTCTTCTTACCGCTTAAGTGACATATTGATTTTACTTCTTTAGGCTTTTAACATATTATTTTTAGAGACGTTCAATATAGTAATAATTATAAATTGGAAACTTACCATTGCAATTTCACCTAAATTGCACTGTTAATTATTGTTTTTAAATATTTTCAAACATTAAGTAAACTCTACAACTCCACTAAAGTTACTGCATTCGTGATGCAAGTAACATTAAGGAAGGCGTGAAAAAATCAACAAGATTCCAGACTCATCATAGACTGGGGGGAAAAAGACAGACGTATATCACTGCCTGCTGGAGTATAGTAAACACAGAAAACATTTTAAAGCAACAATGTTGAAGATAGATATTTTTGTTTTGCAAATTTGCCGTCATTGAACAGAAACCAAGATGGAGATTTCATTGCAACTAATTAGAAATTCCTCTTTCAGGTATGTAATAAACGATCTTCGCACAAAATAATGTACGATACACGAGCGGTATGTTTTCTTTCAATTCTCGGAAATTAAAAAAGCTCAACTACGTTTCGCTTTTTCAAACTTTTCCTCGAACATCAAAACTTCAACATACCGCTCTTGTAACGCATATTACTATTGTGTTTTCATTCTAATTAAACTTTACTATTTTCAATTAGGCCTATATGTGTATTTTTAAATGTATGTGACGAAGCCTATCACTGTATGTTTAATGGCTTGATAAATTGAATTGAATTGAATAGATGAATTTTATATCTAATGGCTCGCGGCACTCATTTAATTTTGCATAATATGGATTCTGTAATTTCTTCACTTTTTCCACATTCCTGCCCATGGTAGATATTGACTGCGCTCCCTGGTCCGCGTCATAAGACTCATAACAAGGAGAAGTACGGAGTGAACGGGAGGATCCGAATTACCAGCGTGCTGTTTCAGTTAAGATGTATAACGCATAACGGTTAATTATTCAAACCTGCATTGCAGTCGCTGCTGTAAGATGTTGAATGTGAGTGTAGTTGTCTCTTTATTGGCGATGCGCATCAATGTCGGTTAAAAGCATAGTAACCACGGTTAACCTTCCAGTGGTCGCGCGCGGACTGTCGCTCCACTGATAACTATTAATGTTTTCCCGCACACCTGTCACTCCAGTTCCTATTCAATTTTCATAGCTTTCAACAATCGACCTCTCATTATTGACACATATTTTAAGCTCTGAGTCGAATTAATTTGTTCTTAGTCATTAACGATTGAGGAGCGAGAGTCCGCAGCCACCTGTAACGCCAGTTAAAACTGCAGCAGTTACTATCGTTACAAGACAACTGCGTTTTACAAATCGAACAAAAACTGGGACAAAATATGCGTAACAGGTGATGGACAGCCTGCTCAATCAGCAATTGTGGTGGAAAGTAACAATCATAACAAGATCGTTGACCAGGTACGTGCAGACGATGGAGAATTGGCTGAATTGCAGATCGCGCCAGAGGAAGCGAGACAGAACCAGGAAATGCTGAGATCAAGATTAGGCTACAGAAGAAGAAAAAGTATGTGAAGAAATCAGATAAGACCGGCTTAAGTACCACAAATGCAATGAAGTTTAGTGGCACGAGTAAAAATTCAAATGATTCGGGAAGTGATTTAACTAGTTTAGTGGAAAGGAAGGGCAGTGCCGAGAGGAGAAGTGAAATTGTTTCTGTGAGTGCAAAGGCTGAAATGGTAAGAAGTGAAGAGAAGAAAAAGAAAGACGAGTTTATAACAGAATTGAAGTGGATGTGTCTGGTCCAGAGATGGCTAAGGACATAGTAAGTAAAATAAAACAGAATGAGAAGTAAGAGAAAATAGGCAAGGAGGATGGTGGAGGAGGCTAGCCAGGATAGCGAAGTATAATATACAGGGTGTTTCAAAAATACGGGGCATAATTTCAGGTATGTATTTCCCACATGTAGACAATCAAAATAGTTCATTACAACATGTGTCCGGAAATGCTTCATTTCCGAGTTATGGCCTTTACAACATTGAAATTCACCGGAACGTTTTTCTTTCCGCAGGTCGTTGTCATTACAGAAGATGTTCAAAATGTCCACCTCCTGCTCGAATACAGACCTCACATCGATGTCTCATTGACCTGCGAACACGATCCCAAACTCCAGGAGTATTGCGTATGTCCTCAGAACATGCCACAATTCGATTCCGAAGGGATTCCAAATCAGGCACCGGAGACGAATAAACCAATGATTTTAAATGGCCCCACAAGTAGAAATCGAGAGGGTTCAGATCAGGTGAGCGTGGAGGCCAAGCAATTGGGCCACCTCTACCTATCCATCGATCAGGAAACCTTCGATCCAAGTACCGGCGAGCCGTACTACTGAAGTGTGCAGGAGCGCCATCATGCAAGAAGTGAATGTGTTGACGATCGATCAGTGGAGTGTGTTCTAAAACATGAGGTATGGTGTTTTCCAGGAAGTGTGTGTACGCCTGCCCCGTAAGTCTGTTTACAAGTACATGGGGTCCAATTAATCGATCACCAATGATACTGGCCCACATGTTGAGGGAGAACCGCACCTGGTGATGAGATGGAACAGTTGCACGTGGGTTTTCATATGTCCATACATGCTGATTGTGGAAATTTGTTATGCCATTTCGTGTGAACTGTGTTTCATCTGTAAATAATACTAAGGCAGGAAAGTTCGGATTTACACCACAATGCTGCAAGAACAACTGACAGAACCTAACTCGTGCAGGGTAATCTGCTGGTGACAGGGCCTGTACACGTTGCAAATGATAAGGATACAATTGATACTCTTTCAACAGTCTCCAGACAGTCGTATGAGGAACATTGACTTGCAACGCTACCCTTCGTGTGCTGATAGAAGGAGTCATGTTCACAGCCTCCAGAATCTCCTCCTGTACTTCTGGAGTTGTAGATCTTGATCGTCCCCTTCCCAAACCAGGAGAGTTAAATTTTCCATACTCGCACAGACGGTAATGGAGACGTACAAATGTCTTCCGATCTGGACATTGTCGCTGTGGGTACCTCTCCTGGTACAAACGCCGAGCCAGCGCAGCATTGCCGTCCGCCTTACCGTACATGAAGTGTATCTCTGCCAGCTCTTGATTTGAATACATGTCGCACAGTCTAACGCCTACACAACACTGAATGTAACCCTCGCCTCGGAATGAACTGTCAGAGTGCCTTCTTAATGTCTCGTTTGACGGCAACGACCTGTGGAAAGTAAAACGTTCCGGTGAATTTCAATGTTTTGAAGGCAATAACTCGGAAATAAAGCATTTCCGGACACATGTTGTAGTCAACTATTTTGATTGTCTACATATGGGAAATACATACCTGAAATTATGCCCCGTATTTTTTAAACACCCTGTATAGAAAATTAGTGAGATCTGAAAATGAAATGTACACAAGAAACAGACGTAATAACGAACATATTGGACAATGGTGTACTATCTTTTAGTAACAAGTATTGTTAGAAACAGTGTGTGTTGGATATAAGTGAACTGAAAATCAAGAACGGAGTGATAAAAGTGTCAATTTTGAACTAGGGGAGTGTAATAGGAAGTTAAGTAAGACGATAGAGATAATGAAAATAGGTGTGAAGTATGGTAGAGGAGGCTCGCTAGGATAGCGAAGTATATGTAGAAAATTAGTGAGATCTGAAAATGGAATGTACATATGAAACAGACGTAATAACGAACATATTGGACAATGGTATAGTATGTTTTAGTAACAAGTATTATTAGAAACAGTGTGTGTTCGACATAAGTGAACTGAAAATCAAGAACAGAGTTGTAAAAGTGCCAATTTTGAATGATCTAAATTAAGTTGTTAGGTTTTAAAGGTGGAAATACTGATCAATTTAAATGGGGTCGAAAGTGAAATTATAAGAGCGTCTACAAAAAGGCATATCTGTAATGAATGTAATTGTGGCACCGGATACAAAATTGTGAGGTCCACTTTACATGAATGTAAATGTTGACATCAAATATATATTATATATCATAAAAAAAATCCAACAAAAATACTCGTATATATTCTAGTTTAGTTTTAAGTTAACAGTTTATCAAACTAATGGCTTTAATTGACAATAGGCTACTTTCGGACTATGAACTTCCTATAAATTCATCCAACGAATTCAATGCTTCTGAAGATGAAGAATCATCAGTATGATTAAATTAAGGAATTAAAAGGTAGACTTACTTACATCAGCAACAATTATTTCCGCTAGGGTCGACCAGTGACAGAAATATTGACATTGTCCATCATATGGTTAAAGAAGACAATCGAATAACTTTCGCCGAGAAGCGGGCATCTTTGGTGATATGTACGAATACGAGTTAACAGAAGCTGAGAAAAAAATAAGTGTTGATTGGTACACGGTACTTGGACAATTAAGTCCAGGCCGGTGAAATTATATTTTCGACACATCAGGTGACGAAACATGGATTTACTGTTATCAGCCATAAAATAACGACAATCCACATAATACTCGTACATCTTCTAAGACAATCCAGCAAAAGTCAGAGAGACAGAAGCACTGGCAAGAAGTCGGAATTCTATAGGGGAAACGGAGTACCAAGCGAGAAATCAACAATATTTTCCACCACAAAGCCCACTGGGACTCGCCTAGATTCGATCCCGGATTACCAGCTTGAAAGGTTGACACTCAATCCATTTACAGTATCTAATGATACATCTTGTTGCAAATATTATTATGATTACTATTACTTGTTCATATTTCCATTCTCGCCTTTAACTACATTTGCATACTAAATTAAACTCATAAAGAACGCCATTACACTGGCAAATTTACATATGATCGATAAATAATAATACTATACATCAATTATAAACACGTGCGATATTAAGACAGACATTTATTTTGATTTATGAAAACCGTCAAGCCACGAATGTGTTGTACAAATGTGTTGACATTTGCATGTTCCCCTTGTTTACCCTTCCCGGAATGAAAATGAGCGTGCAACAAACGGGAGCTTTGTTTGAACATACGACCTATATATTAGGTACTGTAATCTACCAAATAAATAATTTCTATAAGGATTATTTACTTTATTTCAACAATGTTTCCGACAAGTGCTTTAATTTATAAGACAGCATTTCAATACTTGTGTTATATTTTAGAAAGAAATGTATTTAAATTGTTATGTTCTTTTTCACAATAACAAAAACAAGCAGTTGAAAACATTGCGCGTAGACTACAAAGATGAAACTATAGGCTATTCATTTTTAGTGGACATTGTAACAAAAGATATATGCTTCACTCCTAATCTCAGTCATTTCTGAATGCAGGCCATTCAGATAAGAAATTTAACAGTACATACACAAGATTGTTACCATTAATACATTGTGTTAGCGCTTAATATATTCTGTAAATAAAGGAATTCCAAATTCATGTGAAAATTTAAATAAAATTTCTGCAGTTCACCAACGGCGCTCGATAGTTAAAATTCCATAAAGTATTAACTAGCGAATAGAAATTATAACTAGCGAATAGGAATATATAGGATGGACAATGAGCGAATTTCCTGTTTTGCTTCTCTGTGCGCCGGCGTTTAGTTCCAATTTCAAGCGCTAGAGGTTAGTGTAATCGAGCACACGCTAAGATGATAATTGAATATAAGAGTTGAGATACAGCATCCAAACATCGCCTACCTTATTGCATAATCCAGTAACGCTTTGCTTCAAGTAAATTCAAGTTAACAGCTTTTTTTTTATTTCTCAGTGATAAATTGGTTGTAATAATAATTTTTATGTTTTACACATAATAAATTAAATTATAAAATAATGTAATAAATAAAAAATGATGTATCAAATTCGTTTAATATTTGTATACAATATATAGGTATATGGTTTTACTTCTCATAGGAGTTTTGTTTTTCCATTGTCAGTGGTATCAAATCATTACACATTTTAAATTGGTGACGGAGTCAACGTCTCAACTCTCATTATAAAGGACCTCTAGAGTCTAGACATTACAGATAATGAAGGATTTATTATTTCATTAGTCCAATTTATTTTAAGTACATAATGTACCTAGATGTATTAATTGTATGTTTGTTATATTCCGCGCTGTGTCGACTGCAACTGAAGTGATGTCAGCGCCAAGTCTAGGTAAAAACCAGAATCTCACAATCAAGCTAGTTTGAAGATCATTGAAATCAGTCCTGTTACATCAAAGGTACCGACGCGGAGTATCCATACTTGTAATCCCCTATATGCTGTATTGACCCTTCTTATGAAAATTACATTTTACAAAACCTTTACCATACCAATACGATTATAACAATCTGGTACCGGACTCAAAATATTCCAGTTTAAAAGAGTGGACGCAAAAGAAATGAAACTCATAAATGAATGGTAAGAAATCCTTCCTTGATCAATGAGGAAATGAAGATACGTAAAAGCAACATTATTTTCCTGGACTAAAAATTTATAATAGTTAACATGACCAGAATACACACAGAGAATCCAATTAGTTTCTTCACTACACACCGACAAGGGAGCAGAATCATTCGAGGCAAAAATGATTATAACATACGGACTTAAATTGGTAATATATGCAGTATTTTAAAACGAAAGTGAAGATGTAGGCTACGTGTAACTCGATATAATGATAGTGTGACGGTCAAAATAACATTATTGATGCAGAGGTGATTAATATTGAGAAAAATTTTATAATTTTAATGACTGTTGCGATGGTAATGTAGATGTAACCAGATGATAATGAAAATAACGAACATGATGATTGTAATTATGATAACCATGATGGTCATAACAATGATGGTGAAGATAATGATGGAACGATCAATATAGATTGTAAATACTATTACACTTTTACTACGTCATACTACTTTTGACCAATAAAAGGGCACGGAACGACGTGTTTCAACCAATCATGGCTGTTGATCCTACAATTTTATCACTTTCCTAGCGTTTATTTTTATCATTTCCCTAGCATTTGTTTGTTTTTATCCATAGAGTTTGTAGAATGCTGTATATACTTACTCCATGTTTTTATCCCTTCCATAGCATTTGTTTCTTTGTTTGCTTACATTTCAAACTTAATTTTTTTACGGTCCTATGAAACATGCTTTGCGATCGTCATTTGTTTCCCGCATAGACAGTCGACTGAAAATGGCGGCTCCGTTCAAATGTTTTGATGAAAGTAACATTAATGAAATAGAATTTTAGTAAGTCAATTAATATTTTATAGTACAGAGTGTAACAAAAGTTTCTGTAACAGTATGTTAACATTATTATCTAGTTTAGCTTCCATTTTCTCAGGAACCATGACCAAATTTTATGGTGTAGGAGTTGGAACTACTTGATTGTTGTGTGATGCAATCCTTTATTAATAATTTGGTTGAAAATGTGATATTTACCATCAAATATTTGAAAAAAATAAAATAAAATAAAATTTGCACTGTACCATAAACTTTTGTTACACTCTGTATTACAGTACTTTATTTCTTCTAATATTTATATACAGTACCTTCTTCTGATCGAGTGACAGTGAATTAAATACGACTCGAGTTTTGATTTTCTCTAGATAAATCAAAACCTCTAGTGAGATTACTGTTGATAAAAATATAAATCATGGTGACTAAAATTATGATGAAGACGATAAAGATATAGATGATACTGAAGATTATGATTATGACGACGATGATGATGATGAAGATAAAGACGATGATATAAAGGTTGTAGTGAAAATGTAAATGAAGACCTTCTGTACTTTCAACACGGGTTCTTTTCCCAGTGGGTCAAAGTGGAAATTCTAGTTGATAAAAACGCAAGTTTTCGGTACAAAACTCGACGAATTTCGGTGTTATTCCACACAAAAAGAAAAAAAAAATCAATGTTATTTCTAATTTAAGAAATATCATTTTCAACTCTAGTCGTACCAAATACATGACTGAATATTCCTACAAAGACTGGAGGTCTGTATCATCAAGAGAGTCTTAAGGATTTTTGTATATTTTAACAATATGAATGCAACTTATTCTTTAGATAAATTAGCTTAACAGGCTCGTATACATTGTGTAAATAATATAGACTATTGGGAAACACAAAACATTCAAGCTATTTCCACTTTATGTATAAAAAATAATGTCATTCGAAATCCTGTTTGATTATTAGGTTCAAAATTCTGTATTGAAATGCCCGTAGGGATTGAAAATTAAATTAAAAATTCTTTACATAAATATCAATGCAAAATAGATTATATTTTAACCACTTAATTTTTTTAAGAAAAGGTCACTTCCTAATTAAACCACAATCATAAATCCAGTGACACCCTGTATAAATGAGTATCTTGAGTTCTGTTTTGTAAGACTGGATGAAACCAGAAATTTCTAACTTTTCTACGTCTTCTCCGGAAAACAAGGAACAATAATGCTGGTTCTTTACACTCCATTAGTTCTGGTAATGAAGTTGGAGTCGAAATAGACAACACAATGCGGTTGACATAACTGCAAATGAAATCGGAATGGACTGCAAAATGCAGTCGGAAAGAAGTCTGAATGAACTACAAGCCGACCGAACATTCGACTGCAGGATGACGTCAATGCATTCCCAGCCTAAGGAAGTGAGACAGAAATTGTGCTTTTCTGTCGGATATCGAACCCGGAACAACTGTAATTTCAGCTAGAAATTCTACCGTTTGATTCCATCGGAGAACAACACTCATTTTCCTACCAAAAATTCAGTGACATCGATATAGGCAGATTGTTAGTACCGAAAGAAATACATTAAGTTTACATAGAAAAATATTGACGTGGAATAAAAAACTACAAGCTTGCAGACTGCAGAGGACGAAAGGTCTGAAATGCCTATCGTAGCAACCTCCACTTCACACACACTGAACTCGAAATCGATACGGTATTGGCGTTTATAAATCCACCATGAGTGTACTTAGAAAGCCACATAGTCAAAAGGATGGAAATATTACCCGCAAAGCCCTGGAGGACTGAGCGTCCAGCCCTCTATCATCGGAACGCGCGATCGAGCGGCAATTATTCGAAGAGGCGATCCATCACGCCAATTTTTGTGGGTTGGATGATTTATTAAGCTATTAATGACCCTGCGGTCAATGGCAGACATCGCGGCGGCGCGCTGGGAAATGCAAACACAGGGTACACGGATCAGTTGATTCGCTACTGTGTTAATCCAGTAAGTGTTCCCTTCACAGCGAGGGGAAAGGTTAACAAGTGTTGCCAAAGTTTTATAATCCGTCATGCTTTATAGAGAGGAAACACTGGATTTTTAAAATTGTTACGATTTCTAGATTCTATTACTATTACAGATTCCAGTCATTATTGATGATGCACAATGTACAAGTTATTATTTTGTATTAGCTTCTTTAAAGCAGGTTTCAATAATATCAAGGAAAAATTGTTCCGGAGTCGGGTATCAATCCCAAGACCCTTCGCTTAGCGCACGAATGCTCTACCGACTGAGCTACCCCAGGAACTATACACGACACAGTCACAATTTTTCCTTTATATCAACACAACTCAAGCGGGCTGACAAGACGCCAGAACTCAACTTTGAGTGCACACAAATTCCGTGAGATTTAAATTGTGGCTTCCTGTTAATGTACCTCCAGTAACGAATGTATTATACAAATCTGGCTTTCAGGTAGTAGCTCCCTGTAAAGTAGGTTTGAATAATTTTAAGGAAAAAATATTCCAAGACCGGGTATCGATCCCGGGACCTTTCGCTTAGCGCACGAATGCTCTACAGACTGAACTACCCCAGGAACTATACACGAAACCGTCACAATCTTTTCTTTATATCCACACAACTCAAGTGGGCTGACAAGGCGCCAGAACCCAACTTTGAGTGGACATAAATTCTGTCTGTTTTATTCTTCCAATACAGAATCTGGAATTATAATTTACTTATTTTTCTTCTGCGAATTCATAACAGATTATGAAGCATGAGCAGTAACGGGTGGAATGAGTTCTCTCTTTCCGTTTGGCTGTCATACCTGACCAGAGTCAACAATTTTTACGGGGAAATAGATAGGTAGCCTATTAGAAATTAAAGTATTTATCAATATTCTAACCAAACACTGAAGTAATTTGCAGTCATTCTTCCGAATGCAATTTTCCGTGTGCTGCCATCATGTCAAAAAACTGCATAGGATCCAAAAATTGGTGCTTGTAGACACCACTGCTTAGGATTTCGTCATCAAATGCAGCACATTAAATAATATCAACTTCTATTTTTATTTTCTTGCTCAAGTCATAAATTAGACGAATTGCCAATTTCGAATACACTTTCGTTGGTCCTCTTTGCATTTTCCAATGGTCTACAATAACTTCTTCAATACCCTTCCATTTCAGCTTCGAGATATGCAAGATATTTGCAAGAAATAATGATTAGGACATTACCTTGATACTCTAACGTGACACAAGCAACAGAAATCTTCTTTTGCAGATTCTCCGAAGACTGATATTCGCAACAAAATAAATAAAGCAAAAGATTCTGCTGAATCTGGCACAAGTAAACAAAATGTAAAATTGGATCACGAAAATTGTGAAACAAGAAAACAAAGTAGGCTACAGAAAATTTTCTGAAAGTTAAATTTGTGCCAGAAAATCAAGTAAAAATGAGTGAAAAATCCGTGTTTATTCCTGGAATGTTTAATTATGCAGCCCTCACATCAATCGATATAGAAAATTCTTTTTCAGCATTTAGATAAATATCAAGTGAGGTTACTTCATCGGCTGCTGATCTCACGTTAGCAAAGGAGAATGATCATACAACCAGAACGGAAGTATTGTGCTTCAGATGGTTTCTGTAATCAGATTTGTGCCAGAAAATCAAGTAAAAATGAGTGAAAAATCCGTGTTTATTCCTGGAATGTTTAATTATGCAGCCCATCGTAGCTCCCCGAATTTATCACGATACTGATTGCGAACCAGTACCATACACTTGTCGAAATTACATGAGATGTTAATGAGGCATGGTTTGTATAGGAGTAATATTTCTCCTTACTTGGAAATCAAATTAAGTGCTTAAAGAAATTTTGTCTTGCTTTCCTGCTTATCATATTCTGGCACATTATGATTGACGTTTCTCTATTGATAAATATGAAGAATATTAATTATTTAAGGTTGCAAAAACACCTGGTACATCAGGAACGCTATAAAGAGGAAGAATTAGATATACATAGAACATAATTTCATTTTTCTTAACATTTCATATCTGAATAAAACTTGCACGTTAATCTCGAACAAGGTAACACGTGAATGTTTTGTCGCATATATTTTTCCTCTCTACCATTTTTATTTCAGCCAATAGTTACAAAGTTAATTAACATTACAATACCCTCTATGTCGGAGTATACTGATTTTGAAAGCACAATACGACACTGGGGGAAAGGAACTACCCCATTATCTCCTGCCTTACAAGCAAAATTCTGATGGGGGGGCAGATAAATTAAAATTTTTTAATTCCACCAGTTAATAATGTCAGAAGAAGTGCTTATACAAATTTTGGCCACTCGACCGCAATTACGAGGCCGTCCAGAAAGTGATCTTTCCTTGGGCCGATTACAGAAAAAAAGCACAATTTCATGGAAAGATTTATTTAAACAGATACAGCAATTGTTGCGCTATGTCAACCTATCCCCCACTGGAACTGAGAGATCTGTCATACTATAGGATCAATTTTTGTATCCTTGTGTCCTAGAAGTCAGCCAACAATTGCTGTGTCTGTTTCAATAAAATTTTACAATGAAATTGTGGGCGAACTTATTTTTACGGCCCTTGGAATTGCGGTCGAGTGGCCAAAATTTGTATAGGCTAAGCACTACTTTTGGCATTATTCACATGGTGAAATAAAAAAAAATTAACTTTTTATCTGCCTCCATCAGAATGTTTGCTTCTTAGTTGCCTGATAAGTGATGCCTTGTTTGTATCACTTGTGAGGTTCAGACCTGTCTTCGGACAGTTGACTAAATATAACAGCATGAGACTATTTTCTGATTAATAATTATTTAATTATAATTAAACCACCAATATAAAACAACGATAAACAACAAAATTTAATTGAAATTTTAAAAAAGATAAAGTCGATAGTAACCAATATATAAAACACGGACTAACAACAAAAATAAAATTTAAATTAAAACCAGAAGAAAGAAAAGATAAAAGTCGAACGCAGTACATTTAACTAACTTGTCTACCATTAGTACACAACTCTTCAGTTCATTAACTACACAAAGAAAGTACTGTGTTACTGCAAAAAATCTATATAGAGACATTAAAATACATGATTTCAAAGTGAATTATACTGAAAAGTGGTTTACGTCAAGATACACAGGGTGGAAGTAACATAATTCTGCAGATCTTAACAGATTACTCCTTGGATAGACTACAACAGAAGTTCAGTGAAAGTTCGATATCTGCCCACACTACACACGGGAGAGAAAACACACTTTAATCATTGAAATGTTTTCACATTCCGCGGCTTTACGTCATTTAGCTATCTCCTTAAGTAACCTACTAACCTTGCCACATACTTCGTCCTCATCTTACCCATAACGAAACGCAAATCAGACAATCCCGTGTATTGTGTTGAGAGATATCGAAGATTGGCCAGAAGTTGTAATACCATATGCCAAAAATGAATACTTTTCTCAGGAAAGATTATTTTTGCCTAAATATTAACAATGTTTTACTCGATAAGTTTTATCCGTACGATTCTGATTTTTATTCTTATCATTAGAGGAACTGATAAGAAATTATCTATCCCTTTGCAGTTTTTAAATAAAACACACTGTTTTCTTGAAAATTAAATAAAAATATTAACATGTATTGTTATTTCTTGCCATTAGGAGACATGGCAACGCTATTGCAATAAAAGGGACGGAACGCTTCTATCCAGATCGAGTGGGTATTTGACCTGGGGACAGAGCGAGTAGAACTGTTGAGTTACTCGGTTCTATCTGTTTATGTGTTTGGTAGCGGAGCTCCGAAATTACTCGGTTAACCGTAGCCGTTACCGGTCAGTTCAAACGTTGAAACAGAGTTCACGTGTTTTACTTAATTCTAGCAGACAACAACGTAGGTACTGTTGTATTTAAATATTTTCTGTTGCTGAACAAATTATTTCCTTATCCCAAGGCGGGCTGTAAGGCCTCTAGTATTGAAGAGTTCATCCTATTATATGACCTCTCAAGTGGGCCTAATGAACACTGCCAGTCTGAACATATTACTGTAAATAATAATAATAATAATAATAATAATAATAATAATAATAATAATAATAAGAATAATAATATTATTATTAGTAGTAGTAGTATTATTATTTATATTATTATTATCATCATCATATTAGAGTGTTTGATTAATATTAAAATATGTTAAAATAGGAAGTGCATTATATTTTTCTTCTATTTGCGTTTATTGGATTTGTGTTACCTCATCAGTCATCATATTATTTGTATTTATTTCTACGAATTATGTTACCTATTTACTTTAATTTATCAATAATATTACTCTTCACCAAAGAGAACATGGTTGTATTGAAGGCTAGTAATGTTATAAAATAAATAAACATTATGTTCTTCAGTTTAAGATTCCACGTTTTATTGATTATTTTATCCACTTTCCGTAATAGTAAATAATTCTGTGTGTTTTTTAAGTGTTTTAGGCAGCGCTTCATGGAGTCCATTTCTTTCTATCTTCTTTTTTACTTAGCTGCAGCGTTTAACGCTTACCTCACATGTTAATTCATTAGCTGTTAGTATTATAAATTATTTTATCAATTTTATTTCGTCTGTCATATATAACAACACTGAAAGTTAAATAGGCCTTTCATACAAAATAACTCCGCAAATAGTTGTAATCACGCAAGTGAAATTTGCAACCGCCATTTTTAATGAAGAGAAGCACTTTTTTCTCGTCAATTGGCAAAGCGAAAGCGCTTTACTACAACGCTTTTAAAACACGCTTGGTTTCACTTTCAAAGTACGGTCTAAAATCGACTCAATCTATCTAAATTTTAAACCTGCCGCCACAAATTTTTACTCGGTACTGTACTCGGTTCAACCAAGTAATGACGTCACAATAATTGCTCCGAACCGAACCGCTCCGTCCCCAGCCCTAGTGAGTATGTCTATTCGTATGTGAGCCGGCGATGCGCTGTTGCCGAACGACGCAAATTTTCAATCTAATTTCCTAATTAACCATGCATTTAATTACAAAACGCATAAAACTTTTTTTATTTATTTATATGAATTCTATTGCCCCCTTCTGCAGACTTATCATCGGTTTACAAGCAAAACATATTAAGTTAAAAATAATATTTCTGAGAAAAAGGCCTAGGCTATAATATAATGCACATAATACGAGTATATGTGTATAAACTTAGAATTGGAAAATTAAATACATTTAAACACAAACAACTTACTAAAAATAATATTTTTAGGATTCACTTTTGTCTGAATAAAAACACATTTCTCTCAGAAATAATAATTTTGACTTAACATGCTTTGCTGACGCTTGTAAACACAACATTGTGAAGGAAATAGTCATTAGTGCCGTTAAAGGATCGGTTCAGGTATTGAGAAATCACTTGTATGGAAGTAATAATAGAAATTTCAATTTATCTTAACCGATGGCTATTGATTGGTTTAGGTATCAATGTCAACAAATCCGTTGCTATTATTTTTCTCACGCAATATAGCTTCAACTCATTCCAACATATCTGATGATACTACTATCCTTTGCGTAACTGAAAACGAACATATACGCTACTTAGGTGTAAATTTTTCTGACGTTTTGTATATTCGATTCTCTTATCGTTTCAAATGTAAATCATTTTACCTTTTAGGTGTGTTTCCAAATTATATGTAATACGCTTTGTCAAATCTGGCAATCTTTTCATAAGGAAAGCTTAATTTATTATATTATTATATTTTTATTATTATTATTATTATTATTATTATTATTATTATTATTATTATTATTATTATTATTATTATTTCCACTCTGTATATTAAAATTTTAAAACAATTTTCCAAAATGAAACTAAAGTTAAATTGTAATTCGTAGCCAAAGAAACTGTTAAGACTATTTTCATATAAATAATATAATTTCGATTTAGCAGCGGAAATTTTAATCCATGGTGTAGGTAGACTATTATGCATAGAATTAAAATGCGGGCTTAATAGAAAGAATTTTCTTCAATAACCACTGTAACACAACATCTTCCAAGAGAAGAAAACACACATACTGATGTACGGTTGAAATGCTACTGTAGACAATTTAACAAGGATTCCAGTTTGAGTTACATTAAACTATGAAGCTAATTTAAACCGCCCATCACGATGTCTGTTTATCAAGCTGAAGTGATACAGAAGAGAAATAAAGAGTGCCATAGCATTAGTCAAAATGTTGAGGGCACGCAACAAACAGCTATAGGAAGTTTAATTCTGTTCCTGATAAAAGGCGCTATTTTTACATTTACTTCATTGCTTTGGAAAAGTTTTGTCAATTAGTGGAAGTCTCTCTCTAG
The DNA here is from genome assembly GCF_040183065.1 of Periplaneta americana. Taxonomy (NCBI): domain Eukaryota; kingdom Metazoa; phylum Arthropoda; class Insecta; order Blattodea; family Blattidae; genus Periplaneta; species Periplaneta americana. Next base: position 71,443,593 of record NC_091127.1, on the reverse strand, counting down.
CCGACTCGACTGGGAGTTTAAAGTCCCCATTTTAATTAGAAAGCTGTGGGAACTCGGTCGCGAAGACGGTTGTTGCGAATAAACTTCCCTACAGCAATGAGAAAGAAAGAATGATATTCATTTGTTTAAAAAAAGTTCATTTCGAAGAAGCAGAACGATAAATGCCATAAAAATGTGACGTTGTTAGAAATTAATTACGTAAATTAGGCTTATTACAATTAATAGACAATTAAAGGATTACTTATTTACTTCTTCAAAAACATGAGCCACAAAGTTGACAAATGCTCTCTAATTATATGCTTCACGCATTTCTGAAATGTTCGGTTCCATTAACGTGTTATTAATGATATTTTTCATTTACAGTTTTTATTGAAATACAATTATACTCTTATATACACATAATTGAAATCATTTGCTATGTCTCCAAATAAGAAGATAAAGTTTAGCCCATTTTAACGGACTACACAAAGATGTAGAAAATTTATTAATAACATTGGTCAATAATGATTTTATTAAATGTACAATTTCTGATGTTTCTTATGTAATGTCATCTGCTGATTCCAAAAATGAATCAGAATTTTCCTACCACCCACCATTTTTTTTTGTAATTCTAGAAAAATTGTTTTTTTTTTATTGCTATATACAGTCCTTAACATGCTAATGGAAAGAAAATGTTCCAAATATTTCATTTTGTTGCTTTACAATTGACCTATAACTTTAGATCACTGTTGCCTATGAAGTCAGAATTCATAAAAATTAATTTTATTCCTTACAAGATTGCAAGAGTTAGTATTAATTCTCAGTTGAGTTGGAACTACAATCATGAAACAAGTTTCATAACCCGTGTTTTCTTTGTCCTAATTTTAAATGTGATAAAGGTATCTTATAAAGTGAAACATACCTCGAAATACTGTATAAATCACAAACAATTTTTGTTACGTTTTTGGTTAATTAGCTTTGAAAGCACACAGGTGAATTTTACTACACTATTAAAATAGCTTACGAGTTTTCTTTTGAGTGCTAAATAAATGAGGACAGGAACTGGACCCTTGAAATCATTTGTGCTTCATGTAATTATATTAACTGGTTGGCTAAAAGGATCCCGTCATACGCCTTTTCCAGTTCCAATGACATGCCGGGAACCTAAGGATCATTCAACAGACTGTTACTTTCTAGGAACCATAGACCAGAAGATTACAGAGAACTTGTTGGCGAGCTGATTCAGAACTATAACGTGATGGGGTGTCATGTATCTTTCAAAATAACTTCTTGGATTCTCATCTATTTTTTCTTTCCTCAAAACCTTTGAGTAGTGAGCCACAAACATGGAAAGCGTTTTCATCAGGATTTTTCTGAAATGGAAAGGCGCTACCAGGAAAAATGGAGCCCAATTATTGTCAAACTACTGCTGGATACTCAAAAGAGATGTTTCTCGAGCGAAGGATAGCCTAAAATCTATTTCACGCACATTTTAGGTAAATAAATATGGTTTTAGGTAAAATGTTACAAGATATCAACACTAGAAAAGTTTGAAGTACATTTCATATAATTACTCAAAAACCCTGGGTGATAGAAAAATTTTGAAAACAGATCTGAAACCAACACGAAAAATGCTATAAGAATCACCCATTCTTTATCTTTTAACAAAAAATAAGCTTAATTTTGTTGATTAGTGTAATCAAAGAAAGGTAAAATAATTAACTAAAACGGTTTCTGCTTCTTTAATTGATGCAGTGACTATTGGAGAAAGAAAGTGGTAAATAGGTAATTCGTTTTTCGTCATCAAAACACTGCATCGTCGTTAAGATATTGTTTATCGTTTACCATTTGCCATTTGTTATTTGGAGTGCTGCTTGTAAATACGCCTTAAATTCTGCGAATTTGAAGAAAGTTCGTTGTTTCGTGTGCTAAAGAAGATGGGGTGTTAAGAAGAAAAAAACTCACACTTGAAACATTATTCTGATTGAGTTTTATAGAGAAGGAAAGATGGCGGAGGCGGTTCGTGACATTTATGCTGTGTACGGGGAGAATTTCATCGGAGAAAACAATGAAGGAAAATGGTTCTGTCGATTCAACACTCAACACTCCATACGAAAGATAGTGTCTATCCAAGATGATGCTATGCGTTTGGTGGAATTCATGTACTACGAATTGCTTCCAGAAATATAACCATAACTGCTGACATTTTTAACCAACAACTCAAACGCCTTGCGGCCACAAGTGAAGAAAAACGGAAGTCCTACAACACGATAATTCACACCCGCACTCTTTAACATGACTAGGCTTATGATCCGTTCTAGGAACCTGTGGAGTACAAAGACAAAATAAGACCTCTGCGCAAGTGGTATGTGGGAGGGCTAGGAACAATGACTGCTCTGGGAGGAGGCAGTGCTTGAACGAAGCGACCAATCGCTTGCAGGGAGGGGATAATTTCTATCTGAATTCTACTCTGCTTTCTACCACGAGCATCTTACCCCTTAGTGGACTCGAGCTGATACTGCCCGCAATGCACTACGGAACAGATAGACTCCGCCCCCATATGCGCGAAGTTACTCTACACATTCCCGGGACGGACCATAGTATTCCAGCTACGTAAAGATTGAATGAAGATAAAGATAAATAAAATATATATTACGCCGAACATTAGTAAAGCAACGGATGAAGATAAAAACAAATAGGTCATCGCTTCGTGTTCTTGGAGTACAATCAACTCACAATAAAGTGGGGCACTATTGATCAAGTTCTCACCAACTACTGAAATGAGACGTGACCAATACGTAGCTATATAACAAATATATAACATAATATGAACGTATGCTACAGCCGTGATCTCCATTTCGGTTGTGGTCGTTGACGTGAATAATAAATAATAAGCATTCATAAGTTACGGAACTTGAATTTTCTGCAGATATGACTTACAATGATTTTACATTGCGAGAAACTTCTTTCATTATTACGTAACATTATTCGTACTTGATAATAATACAATATATTCCTATTGTCTGACATTTATTCTGTTTCATCAGGCTATTGCGTATGTAATAATAATAATAATAATTTATTTAATCTGACAGGATTAAGGCCATAAGGCCTTCTCTTCCATCCTACCAGATAGCACATATAAATACAAAAAAGAAATACAAACACTGATGAAAATGATACAAATTAAGTTAAAGCCCTATAGAGGGTCAACAGAGTCAAAAGTACATTATAGTGCTCTCATCGAGCTAATACAACGAAAAGAAAGAAAACAGAGATAGCAATGATGATATTGATAACTGACAATAATAATAATAATAATAATAATAATAATAATAATAATAATAATAATAATAATAATAATAGTAGCAATAGTAATAATAATACTAATACTAATAATAATAATAATAATAATAATAATAATAATAATAATAATAATAAATACATTACATATTAATTTTCAATTTTACAACAGCATAGTTACAATATTTACTATATGTCATGGGTTAAGGTGAAGTTGCGCAACCTGACATGTGTTCAACAAACAATTCCACGAACTAGAATGTGATTTTTTAATTTAAATTTGAATTTTGATATTATCCGACAGTCTCTGACGTGGTCAGGGAGAGAATTCCAGAGGCGTGGAATAGATATGCTGAAAGATGATGAGTAGAAGGATGTTCTGTGCAGAGGAATAGAGAGAAGGTAGATGTTCCGGGTTCGAGGTAGTGAAAGGTAAACAAAACGAGATGCTAGGTAAGAGGGTGTGGAGGTGTGGATGATTTTAAATAGTAATAAGAGAGAGTTGAAGAATCTTCTTTCTTTAAGTGGACTCCAAGACAACAATTCTAGTGACGGTGTTACATGATCGAATTTTCTAATGTTACAAACGAAACGAACGCAGATATTGTGAACACGCTGTAGTCTATGGGCAAGATCAGTATTTAGATTCGTGAATAAAGAATCGCAATAATCGAAGTGGGGCATCACTAAAGTTTGGATCAAGTTCTTTTTAAGGCTGAGAGGTAAAACATTGGTTAAGTGTTTGAGGGAATGAATTATGGAAAAAGTTTTCTTACATATGTAGGTCACATGACTTTGAAAATTTAAATTTGAATCTAAATATACCCCTAAATTTTTTACTGTCTTACTATATGTAATTGTAGTATTATTTATTTTTGTATTTGATACAGTGGCTAGATCTATTTTGTTTAATGCTCGTTGGTGGCCCATTATTATAGCTTGTGATTTGTCTGGGTTTAGTCTGAGTCCAAATTTTTGCGCCCATTGAGCTACAGATGCTAGATCTTCATTAATTCTGGTCACAGAGTCATTGATTGTACAAGTTCGGGAATGAATATAAAGTTGTAAGTCGTCAGCGTATAGGTGGTGTTTTGAATATTTTAAGATCTTTGTTACGTCGTTTATATAAAGCGTAAAAAGTAATGGCCCAAGAACCGAGCCCTGAGGGATTCCGGCCTTGACGGTACGCCAATTGGAAGAATGACCACCGGCTGATACACATTGTTGGCGTTCGCGAAGGTAGGAATCGAACCAAGCAACGGCACTGTTAGAAAGATTGTAGTTTTTTAGTTTGCATAAAAGGAGATCCGTGTCAACTGTGTCGAAAGCTTTGCTGAAGTCTAGTAATGTCAGTAGTGTTAATTCTCCTCTGTCGCTGGCTTCTCGAGTGTCTTCAATCACTTTTAAAAGGGCAGTAGTAGTATTATGTCCTGCACGGAAACCAGATTGGTAGTCGTCAAGTAAGCAATGCTCATTGAGGTAGTCAGTCAGTTGCTTATGTACTACGCGCTCCAGTGCTTTTGACAGAGCTGGTAAGATGCTAATTGGTCTGTAGTCGTTTGGGGATTCAGGAATTTTATTTTTCGGGATAGGTCTAATGAGAGCTTGTTTCCAAAGTCGAGGATATGTAGAGGTTATGAGTGAGGCGTTAAAAATGTGGGTCAAGGTTGGTAGTATTACGTCAATAATTTTCTGGAGCAGTTTTATTCCAATCCGATCTGATCCTTCAGCTTTGGTCGAAATACGCTTTATTGCCTTCTTTACGTCATCATGTGAAAGGTACAGAAAGTGAAACTTTTCCCTCTCTGGTAGGGTAATACTGTTTAGTTCGTCAATTGTATGTTGTTTTGTTGTTTCGTTCACGCCCGTTGTTTGTGTCAAAACAAAGTGGTCATTCAGTTCGTCCACTGTGAATGGTGTCCCGTTTACCTGAGTCTTGCTGCGCCCTAAGCCTATTGTTCGTAAGTTCTTCCACAGGTCGGCTGAATCTGAGTCCGGTGTTATAAGTTCATGGAAAAACCTCAGTTTTGCATTTCTTATTGCCTGAGTCGTTTTGTTTCGTAACTGTCTATAATGTTGAAGATTTACGTCAGTTTTATCATGTCTGTACTTACGATGTGCCACGTCTCTAGAAGTCATTAGGGTCTTGATTTCAGTAGTCATCCAGGGAGCAGGAGCTCTCTTAACACGTCTCGTCTGAATGGGCGCGTGATTGTCGAATAACGATAATATATAATCATTAAGTCGGTCAATTTTTTCGTCTACTGTCCGTAATGTCCAGATAGTATGCCACGGTACTTTCAGCGCGTCTGCAGTTAATGCTGTATCGTCAACACGTTTTAAGTCACGGAATGTTACGGTTTTGTGCGCTGGCTTGGGACATTTGAGAGAATATGTGAGATAGATTATATCGTGACCTGATATGCCTGAAGCTGCACACTGACCATGATTTAATACACAGTCAGGATTATTTGTAGTTATAGCGTCAAGTAGAGTTTCACTATGCTGAGTGTGATGTGTCGGTTTGAGGGGAAGTACAGTCATATTACACGATTGGAAAACTGTCAGTAGTTGTCTAGTAGAATAGTCTTCAGTTGCAATTAGATTTGTATTTAGGTCACCCATCATTACAACGTGTTCATAATTAGGAAGAACGTTGACTAAAGCTGCTTCAATAGAAGCGATGTCATTTATGCTGGGCGGTTGATAGATAACACAAACAAGACATTTAGAGAAAGATAAATTGATTTCTACGAATAACATTTCAGCGTGAGCAGTAGGTTCACTAGGGGAAGCATAAATAGTTTTGGGGTTTAGGTCTGACCTAACGTAAGCTGCAACGCCGCCTCCTCGCCTATGTAAGCGGTCGTTACGAATTAACGTGTACCCATTCAGATGAACAATAGCATTAGTTAATGACGGTTTTAGCCAGGATTCAGATATTAATATGACATGAGTATTCAAAGGTGTAAATATTGCGTGAATTTCATCGATGTGAGAAACTAAGCTTTGAGTATTAACGTGAGCAATTTTATGTCATTCGCCACTGAAAACCCACTCCTTTGTGTACTTTTTTAGAAATTCCCTAAAATGTCGATTATTTCATTTAGTAATTGGGATGTTAGCTCTGACTATCATGGTACACAAATCCGTGCTGAACGTCGAGTTAGTATCTCGATAATTTTCATATTTTGAAGGTACTCTTTCTTTTGGATTACGTTCAACAAATATTCTAAGCCTTTAGTATTGCAATGCCTTTCAGTACACTGTTTTGTCACTTTTTTGTTTATTTTACACAATTTATATTTAATTTTGTCTATAGTAACAATGGGTGTATCAGTTCAATACTGCTCAACTATGTTTTAAAACGTCACAAGTTTGAGCGTGTTACCCAAGACATTTTTCCTTTGCAATGAACCTATAATCGCCCATAAAGATGTACAGTCTGATCCGTTTGAGTATGGATAATATTAATTTATTATTATAAAGCTATTATGTTAAAAGAAAAAAAAATTGCTGGTTTTATTATGATTAAAAGATGGAAATTTCCATATATGACAATCAACACTGCATAATCTGAAAGGACAAATGAAAATTGTGGATGATTAAAATGGCTACTACAAATCAACAGTGGGTACAATGTGTGCTTTTGTACACTAAAATTGAGAGTTTTAAAAGAGTTCAAAGGGAATTTCGACGTGAGTATGATGTGTGTAATGTACCTAAATACGATTCCATAATGTGATATTGAACACTTTGTAGGAACAGGTTCTGTGTTAAAAAAACATGCAGGAGGTCGTAGGCGAAACCCAGTACGAGAAGCAGCTATCTCTTGGCTTGGCCTCCAAACTCCCCAGATCTAATATCTCTTGTCTTCTTCGTGTGGAGGGGGTTTGTTAAATACATTGTCTATTCATATAAACGCAGGAATATTGATGATCTGAGAGCAAAAATTACTCAAGCTTTCCAACAAATCATCCCTCTTATGTTACAACAGACATGGAGTGATTTGCATCACCGTTATGAGTTGTGCATGGTGCACAATGAGGGTCATGTTGAGCTCTGAGGAATATCTCATATTTCAGTGTTGTATGCACAAAGTTTCAACAAATAAGGTTCAGTAGTAAATGTTTTACGGTGTTTTTATTTTATCCATACCCAATCGAATCACCCTGTAGTTACTTAAATAATAAGAATAGTAACAGAACAGCACAGATTGATAATAGTACTCACTATGACTTAAACTTACTACAGCGAGGGGATAGAGGATGCGTAAATATTTTGTGTACGAACGTGCCTATACCTGAGCTGTGACGTCACATATACTTCGAAACAGGCAACTTCATTCCAGCTTATAGGTAGCTCAATTACGATGCCTAAACATGACAAAAGCAGCTCTCCAGGAGCTTGGTTGGGAGGTGATTTCACATTCTTCATGACGTCCCGAACTTGCGCCCTCAGATTCCCACCTATTCTGTTCTCTATCCAACAATCTTCAAGGGAACTTGTTTGATAACAAAGATGCATATAAACTTGGCTTGACGACTTCTTTAACTCCAAATCAGCATATTTCTTCAGACACGGACTCGAAAAACTACCCCATCGTCGGCAGAGAGTCATTGAGAATATATTACTGATTAATTTCCGTCTTCTATTAATCTCACCGTCGTCGTCGTCATCATCATTACCATCATCCTGTCAAGTGTTAGGCCCCTCGGCCTCTTACGGTCTCATCGCCATTTTTTTCTAGGTCTTCCCACATCTCTTCTGCCTAAAGGTTAGTAATTCAAGACCATTTTCTATTCAGCTCAGAAAATTTTGCCACAGCATAAAAAACGCTACGAACTTCGCATTAACCCAATATCTGGACACGCACTAGAAAACAATAAACAGTAGTTTATTCAAAGATAAATGATAGTGGAGAAACTCTCGAAATGAATGAATAAATAAACACTGAAATTTTGTTTAGACTTATGTCAAGATTATTAATTTTCAGAATGTATCCCAACACATTTCTTGCAATCAGTAATGTGGAAAAACGTACATGTGACTTATCTGTTTGTTGACATCAGAAAGAAAATGAATGATGTATGATTGTATGAACAGTTGATTAATTTTGACATCAAACTTCTTTCTGATTTCTTTGACATTTATACCTCCAGTGAGAATCGAAAGCGCAAACCGTAAGATATGAGTGGGAATTGCAGCTTACTTTGGAGGTTAGAAATGTGTCTAACGTGTAGACAGGCCAGTTTTGAAAACGTCTTGAAAGAGAAGTCTCCAGAGACTTGCACCAAGATGTAAGAACGTGATGCTTCAACTTCGCAACAACATGCTATTCTTTCATTCTTTTTTATTTCTTTCACAAAGTATATCTTTACTCGGCTTCTACGACATAAGGAGTTTACATATGTTTACAGCTTCTCTCTCGAGATCCGATCTTCACGTTTTTGTTCCAGAAACTCGTGCTTCATCCTGCTACGTTCAAAAGGACACATCAATCAAAATCTCCTACCTTCCGTTCATAGTCCCGATTCATGTCGCATTAGAAAACTAGTACCTATAATGTGAAATTACGGCTTTTCTATATATTTTGTAATTTTTCATAACTTCATAACAGAATTTGACTAGCATTTTATCTAGAATGTTAAGAGAGAAGACGTAAGAATGTATTTGCGTAAGAAAGAGTAATACAAGTTATATTGTAACATGCCCGTTGTACGCAGTTATCTGCAGAAAAGGAATGAACTTGCAAAAAACTTCTTTATTAGTCACTTTATTCATGGAATTAACAATTTAAACTCTGGAGTATCTTGCTGCTTAATGTGTATTTCCACTACTTTCTTATGATAACTTACGTAAAAATTTATTTTCGGACTTCTAGCAATTCTCCTGCCACAGGCCCTGGAGCCCAAACAGAAAGTAAGCTATTTCGTTTTGTATTGGCCACAGATTCTGTAGTACGCTACGCCATTTTTAACAAGGTCTTTTATGCTGATGTTTGCTGGAATACTTGAATTATGCAAGTTATCAGGAAACATTTCTTGTCTTTTCTTTAAAGATACTATACAGTATTCCAGATTGAGAAAAAAGCGTTGGTCTTATGGGTCTTGGCTAGTACACTGTTGCCGCAAGACGCCTCCGTTAGAAGAAAGAGTGAGGTATAGTATCTCTATCTCACTCTCTTCCTAACACGTACAGCGTTGTAGCAAGTTTATCGCACACGATAGGTAGCCTACTTTGAGTCCATTCAAATAATGAAAAAAATTAATAATGCCATAATGATGTCTGCAAAAACATACATTATATTTTATACACATTATAATTAGACTTTGGACATTTAGGTCTTTGATTAACTTTTGGACACCTCAATTAGGCTCCATATGAAGGAAAGTAGGCATTAAAATACAGTTTTAGGCACCTAAAAAGTTACTCCAATTACAAATAATAGTAGACCTACCTATTATAATAATAATAATAATAATAATAATAATAATAATAATAATAATAATAAAACTGTGTCAGACATCAATACAGTTATTTTATTGGGTTAAGAACTGCTTATAATACAGATTTAAGATTATGTACAGCACACGTTTTGCGTTATTAAATGTTAAGAAGCGCTTATAATACAAATTTAGGATTATGTACAGAATATTTTTTCCGTTATTAACTTCACACTATAGTCAACCAAGAACTAAATTACGTACCTAATGCCTTTGTTGTTTTGCTGACAGTTAAATTTTGTGTACTTTATATAATAAGCGCAGACAAAATGTTAAATGTTATGTTTTTTAACGACGCTCGCAACTGCAGAGGTTATATCAGCGTCGCAGGGTGTGCCGGAATTTTGTCCCCAGTTCTTCGACATGCCAGTAAATCTACTAACATGAGCCTGTCGCATTTAAGCACACTTAAATGCCATCGACCTGGCCCGGGATCGAATCCGCAACCTTGGGCATAGAAGGCCAGCGCTATACTAACTCGCCAACCAGGTCGACAGCGCAGACAATGTTGTACGTGTTTTAAGAGTGTGAAATCTTAGCCTCAACTGTACCACCCCTATTTGTCTGTTAAATTTATCAGCGGGAATGTTTGGCAAGAGAGCGGAAGACTATTCCACCAATTTAGCTGTTACCCCGTTATTCGTAAATTAAATATAGGCCTATGATAATTTTAGAGGTATAATATAATTTTAGCACATGAAATCGATCTAGTTCTCAATGAAATTATTTTCTATGAATTAAAGGAAACTAATTAATTCCCAAGTTCTCAAGAAAAATACTTATAAATAGTTGATGGAACAGCCCCCATATGTTCAATGCTATTTTCTTAACGTGGAATCGTCTATAAACGCGCATAACTTTTAACAATAGCAAGCCTTTCTTGCAGAGAAAAAGTGATTTTGAGATAACACAACCATATACGACATACAGTGTAGTATATTGAGGCACAAATATTGCTCGTCTGTCAGCCACAAATATAATCTATAGTAGCGCAGCAAAGACTACCCGAGACGGTAGTGAAGCACAGACAGCTTACAATCAAACATTCTCATGGGGGCAGATAAAGTTATTTTTTTCTTCCCTTATGTTAATAATGTCAAAACAAGTGCTTATACAAATTTTGGCCACTCGAGCGCAATTACGAAGGCAGCGAATATAGTAGTATCCTTGGGGCCGTTTACGGAAAGAAAACATAATTTCATAGAAAGATTTATTTGAACAGATACAGAATTGTTGAGCTATTTTTCAAAATATTCTCCACCGGAATTGAGACATGGGATCAACTTTTGTATCCCTGTGTCGTAGAAGTCTGCCATCTCGAATCGGAACCAGTGTGTGACAGCCGTCTCATCACACAACATGAAAAATGTCTCAATTCTGGTGGGAAATATGTTGAAAAAAGCTCAGCAATTCCTGTACCTGTTCCAATAAATCTTTCCACAAAATTGTGTTTTCTTTCTGTAAAACGGCTCAGGGAAACATTACTTTATTCACGGTCCTCTTAATTGCACTCGAGTGGCCAAAATTTGTATAAGTACTTATTTTATTATTAATATGGTGGAAGAAATTATTTTTAACTGCCCCCATGATATGTTTGCTTGTAGGCCTAAATGAAGCTGGTCAGTTTTAAGTTTCTCACCCGGTATAAGAATGGAAAATACTAAATAAAGGGGGCAACTGTAATAATTATCTCCATTATTTTTAATCTTCACTTATGAAAACTGTTGTATTTTGACCTTTTAAGTATTTAATCCATCATTTTAAAGGGGGCAACGTTGTGTACTTGGACGCTAATATTAAAGTTTTTGGCACGATTACATATTAGAAACACCATAAACAAAGAAAGATCGAAAATAATACTGAAAATGTACTAGTCATCGAAACATGGATTTAGATATGCTGTGAGACAAAGTATCTCAAGGATGATATGTTCGAAAAAATGCATACAATTTATAAACATACAAACTTTGGGTACAAATTCATATTTTATTAGAGATTCCAGAGAGACAGTGATTGTCAACTAAAATAAAAATTAAGACTAGGTGGCCATAACACTGGGAAAGAACTAAACGTCTTGGCTAAAAACGAGAGAAAATTTTGAAGTAAATGACAGGTAAAGGTTAAGAGACCAACTATAGTATTTATAGAAAAGAGAAAGAAATAAGGTAAGGGGAAACACATATAGGAAAAAATGAGAAAAAAGAGAGTAGAAGAAGATGAAGAGCACAAATAACATGAATAAGAGAGAAGGATGAAGAGGAAAACCAATGAAATGAAAGAGAGAAAAAATTATATTGAGCTTCGCATAAGTACATACGTTCCCATCGATTTACCTAATTTTCAATACCAATGGAAAATAAGCTATTTTATTTAAACTGTTCAAAGATGACAAAAATAATCCATGTTAAGTTATATTAAAATGAATAACTAAAGAGAAACAAAAATACCACTGAATATGTTCAAATATCTTTCGTCCCTGGGCACATAACAATTCCCAACTTACAACTGTTAATTTTAAGATTAAGTGTTTAAGATATATCCCAAACATATTCGCCTTATTGATCCTCGAAGAGGAAGTGACGTCACATCGAAAGTGCCACTGCACGCCACGAGGCTAGCTGTTCATAAACATTAACCTAAAAACATGTGAAGATATTCTCATGCGGGAGGGTGCCGCACGACGTTGTCATGGTGACGAAGCAGAAGAAAGAAAGGAATCCATTAGCGTGTGAAGGGCGAGGCGCCTTATTGTTGTCTATTATTTAAATTGAGGAGGCATGCGCCACAAGAGCAAAACTCCGGCTAACATGCAATTTTAGAAATTTTAATAGCATCTCACGGAAACGATGGATACTTCACACTGCACAGTCCACTCTCGTATATTTGTTGTGTTATACGTACTTTTTCATTTCGAAAAGTGTTTCTTGAGAATTTGTTTGCCTTTTGCATCTCTTTACGAAAAAATCTCGAAAAATTATTATAATGAAAAAGTATAATTACTTCAGGCAAATAAATGCCACCAGAATTTAAGGCTTCAATCACCCTATCCCACTGGCCTAGTTGCCTCATAAGTGGTGCATTGTTGGTAACACTTGTGAGATTCAGACCTGTCTTTGGACAGTTGACTAAACAACAATGTGAAACAGGTCTAAAGTAAATAAATACGAAAGAAGCGAGTTTTAACTGTAAATATTGATCTGCTGCTACCTTGCAAAATACGATAAAAATGTTCCGATAATGATGTGTAATCCATGGAACCTTACTGCAATAAAAATTTTTGAACCATATACTGGTACTTAATGTGAAACGTAAGTCATAAATTCTTTATTGTATCACGATTTCCTGAAAATGATTCCCTATATTTTCAGGTCCACTCGCAAGTCTTTCTTGGGCTTCTGTCAGATTCGAAGCAACAAGACGAATTTATATCTCATAAAATTAATATTTTACTAAGTAACTGTCCTTGCGCAGTGTCCTCATGAGTGAGAACTCTGTAAGTTTCCTTCATTCATAGAAAATTTCTCAGTAGTCAACACATGTTCAAATATAAAATAATTTATTGCAAAAATTATTAATACAATTTATTAAACGGCGGAAGATATTCATGCTACTTACTTCATAGACAGCTTTAAATTTCACCACTGCAGAGTTTGTTTCATTATATTTATTAACATTCCAGAAATAATATATTATTTATCTGATTAATAAAGTAATAATTACTAAAGAAAAAAAAATGTTGGAACTTCTTTTATACATCAGTGTATAAAATACATATTGCTAAAAGTAATTTTATTAAGTTGAATTATATTTTTTCTCTCTGGCCCCATCTTTCAATATAATCGAAGGAAATGTCCACACAACTCCCATAACCTTGTCATAAAACTAAATTAATTAAAAATAAAAGCATCTGTAACTTCAATCAATTGGGTACATTTTTACGTTTCACTTACAGTTTCCGCAATTATGGTAACAGTTATACTTAATGAAAGTTCTTAATTCACTGCGGGCTAAAGCAAGGAGAAGCATTATCACCTTTACCTATTAATTTCGCTCTAGAACAGAGGTCGTGCATAGTGCACTGCGTAGCTGCTAGCGGGTATGCTCTCTATCTCTCCCTGCCTCACGACGGTGTACATGGGACGGTACCGCGTACCCGTTGCACATTTCAGCGAGTGCTGACGACCACTGCTCTAGAATATGCCATTAGGAAAGTTCAGGACAACAGAGAGGGTTTGGAATTGAACGGGTTACATCAGCTTCTTGTCAATGCGGATGACGTGAATATGTTAGGAGAAAATCCACAAACGATTAGGGAAAACACGGAAATATTACTTGAAGCAAGTAAAGGGTTAGGTTTGGGAGTAAATCCCGAAAATACAAAGTATATTATTATGTCTCGTGACCAGAATATTCTATGAAATATAAAGATTGGAGATTCATCTTTCGAAGAGATGAAAAAATTTAAGTATCTTGAAACAACAGTAACAGATATAAATGACACTTGAGAGGAAATTAAACGCAGAATAAATATGGAATATGCGTATTATTATTCGGTTGAGAAGCTTTTGTCATCTAGCCTGCTGTCAAAAAATCTGAAAGTTAGAATTTATAAACCAGTTATATTACCGGTTCTGTATGGTTGTGAATGGAATGGAACTTAAGTGAGGGGGGGCACGAATGGCCCAGCACTGCGACCTGTTGAGATCTATTGCGCTAACCCTCGATATGGAATGACTTGAGTGCCATAGATCCCCTACGTGCACCAGCCCAACCACCTGACTCCCTGACGACCGGTCCCTACAGCCAACAGAAATTCATATACCATTCCTGCTTCGGCAACATTCCAAATCTCCAACAATGGAAGCATTGTACACATTTGGTGCCGAGAAATTGACTATTTACAGTTATGGCGCATGAAATCTGGAACCCGAGGAATTTCATCCCCTCTGTTCGAACAGTCGGTGAGGTGTTTTTCCTAATCGGCCCGAGGTGAAACTCCTTCCCCGGGTAGGTCCGTCTCGGGTGCCATTGCAGAAGCCATCCAACATCGCTGAACTACATTCCACGAAGGCCGGTCGAGAGAGTCAGAAGCTTCGGGGAGCCGCAGGTAGAGTGATCTGAAAAACCAGAAACGGGATGATGAGGAAAGGATGATGGGAAGGAAAGAGGCGAAGATGAGTGGGGTTCCAAACGCCTGATAAAGTTACCTGATATTCATCCATAGGAGTGAGGGAGAAACCCCGAAAAAAACCTCACCCATGCAACTCGTCCTGATCGGGAATCGAACCCGGTACCGCTGGGTTCGGAGTTAGACTCGCTAACCCCTCAACCACAACGGTGGACCCATTTTAATTTTACTTCTATACTTCATTTCTGAAATGTTTATATCCATATTTGTAACAAACTATATAATAATATCAAAGTACTCAGATTATGGTAAATTATTATACAATCATTTGTAGCCAAACAAGCTACTCTAAACAGTATATCTTAATAGAAAAGGCTACAATTGTAAAGACTGATAACAATCATAGCAATGAGTTTTTAATTGGATGAATATTTTATGAATGTATCAAGAGAAAACAAGGCACTTAATTTAAAGCGATTCCTAATCGCTATCTGTCTATAAATATTTGAAATGAAATACGTGCAGATTCGTCCGATAGAGGTCAATCACCGACTGTTCCAACAGAAGGGATGAAATTCCTCGGGTTCCAGATTTCATGCGTCATAACAGTAAATAGTCAATTTCTCGGCACCGAGTGTGTACAATGCTTCCATTGTCGGAGATTTGGAATGTTGCTTCCAGCTGAGAATGTCAGGGGTGAACAAATATGTTATCGTACACAGAAAAAGCATGAGAGTAACAAAAATGACCGTCCCAAGCCATATCTTAACCATGACACCTACATACCCTTCCCTGCCTGCCAAGTGTCGCTTCACCATTCTTAGAAGTTTGTAGTATCAGCAGTTTGTAGCATGACATGACACAAACGTTTCTTCAAACGTTGTTCTTTCCAGTTGTATTTATTTATAAAAATGTTTTAATTTTAAATAATAACATCCGAAAATTCAAAACAAATTAGGCCTACAAGGGTAATTTCATGAATAATGCCCAGGTTGATTTAACCGTCAAGAGGATGACGCATCACCAATGAAAATTACGTCAGTTGCAGTTGAAAGATTGAGGAAGTAGCACGTAAATTTACTCGAGATACGTGTAGGCTCCATTTCTAGCTCTCATTACCCAAACTTGTTCTTAACTTCTACAGTAAACTGTCTAGACTTTATTAATTAGTTAATCTTTAGTAATTTGATTTTTATTGTATTTGTAAATTAAATTTAATATTAATTGTAATTATTTATTGTAGTTGTATCCTTAATACTGTAGTTGTAATCCTCTGGTAGAGGAGAAGGCCTGATGAGCTTATCTCTACCAGGTTAAATAAACGAATGAATAAAATAAATAAAATAAATAAACAAATAAATAAACACAGAGTATGCTATGAACGAAACGAACACACGTGTTTGTTTCTCAATCCATCAACTGTAACTGACGTAATTTTCACAGTTCTGCCAACCTGTGCCTTATTTATGAAATGACCATCGTAATTGAAACAAGTACAAAATTGTAATTATGTGGGCTGTGATATATCTCAGAAGAATGGAAAGCTCGCAAGTAGGCATACAATGAAATCACAAGAATAATAAAATTAACATATATGTTAGAAACTCCCTTTCTTCTCGTTTAACCTCCTCCTGTTGTAAAACTTACACACCAATGCCTATAGGTAAGGGGACGATCCTATGGACAAGCATACAAGACACCGACACATATGTGGGCCTCCCGTAGTCTGGGGACAGCAGAGCATAGGGGCCTCCATAGAGACACTTTCTGAATAGTACATGAACGAAGGACATCAATCCATGCTCGAGGAGGGATTCGAACCCACGAGCCTCCGATGTATTTGGCTAGAAAAGGTTTTTTCCCCCTTATCATTAAATTATTTATTATTTTTTAGGTATTAGAATTTATTTATTTTTATTATTGATTTAGGTGTATTAATTTAAGTAAAGTTAATAGAAAACCTTAACTTCTTTCATCCACCAACAGCTATAATAAATTTATCATTAAATTTAATTAGTACTATATTATTATTATTTATTATTCCAATAAGATCTTGATTAATTCCATCACAACATTATATTTTATGAAATAAATTACTAACAAATTTACATACAGAATTAAAAAAAATACTTGGAACAAAAATTATTAATAAAGGAGGGGATTGAGTCTCGCGTAAGAGGAGCGATACTTAAACTCCGTAGCCATCCGGCCTTGCTTAATTTATTTCTGGTCCAAGATTGTATAGCCCTGAAATCTTTTGTTTCTGCTGCTTTCAGTTTGCGTTTATCTTCACGTTTTACATTCCGAAATTCACTGCCATACAACAAGGCTGTGAAGAAATAATTTATTTAATTGTAGGATATCTATATTTTTTAATCTTAATTTGACTTCAAATTCAGAATTTCTGCGCTGGTGCGATTTTAGTCTCAAAGGATGCAGCAGAACGCAAGCACGTAAATTGCGAATATAAGACATCGAACTGAAGAAGCAGCATATTAACAGGAAGACAGAGGGGCGTTCCTCTTACGCAGACTTCGTCAGAACTGAATGCCATATTCGAATCGATACAGTAGCACCAAGCAGTGAATCATATGCTTGAATAGAGGTCCTGAGGACTTCAAAATTACCCCAATATAAGGAGATTGCACAAGAAGTCTAAGGCTGCAGTGCTTGTCTACGGACCCTCCTCTGAAAAAATATTTATGATACAACTTTGTAAAGGTTTCCTTTTTGACATGAGCGTAAAATTTGTGGAACGAGACGAATCACAAACACATGAATGTGTATCATACTTTTTTTTCTATAACAGCACAAATTTACATTAAATAAATATTTCAAGTTGGAAAAGTTACAGGATCAAGATTTCACGGCCATCTCAGAACCATTAAGAAATAAATATTCATGGAATTACAGCCTGTTTTATTCATGATCACGATTTCATGGCCCTCTGTTCGGCCATATAATCTAAAAATCGGTCAGGAAAAGTTGAATGCTATATCTTGTTGCAATGAATACCACAGATGCAACTTCAGAATTATAAGGACTAAAATGTAAATATGAATATTAAATGGTTACTTATTTGTGTTACGTGTAATATTTACGTAATGAGAGATCGAAGTAACGCAGTCATTCCCTATTGAATGAAGTGTGTACAGCGAGGGACATAGGCCTAATTGTTGAGCGAGTGAAAATGTTTCAAGATCTTTAACGAGGTTTATAAGAGGCTATAGTTTTAATTCCGTTTCATAATAGGTATGTAATATTTAAACAGAATAGCGAAACGGAAATATCGTCAACTTAATATGACCGAAAACTTTCGGCTCGGAATATGCGCAGTGTGGCATTTCTTGACTTGGGGGAGGGGGGGGGGTGAACTCGAGTCGCTCAACCATGTCTTTCATTCCACATTGCATATATACTGCATTTTGTTGGGCAGTGCGTAAAGTGTTTACTTACTTTTTTACGCACTAGTGTTTTAAAGGCTCACTTTAGGCACTGATGACAATCAGTAAAATGCAACTTTACTTAGTAAAAATTATTAAATTAGTATACACCCAGTAAATGCAATGCCTATAGTGTCAATATATGTAGAATTGCAATGTATAGATATATCTGCGATATTATTAACCGCATGTGTGGTTCAAACGCTATGTGACCTGGTCTTCGAACCTGGTCTGTGCCCAAGTAGGATCCCTGGAAAAATCGTAACGGAACTTGTGTGGGTAAAGCAGAAATTACGGAGAGTTTCTCTTGGGGTACTTCTATTTCTTTGTATTCCACTTTCCTCTCATTTCTTCTATCATAGATTAATTGCTGATTAATATTTGTTACTTATAATGGAACTAACATCTGTCCATTCTTATTATTATCATTTATTTCTCTAAATACATTTACAAAACCTCTAATGGCAATAACATTAATATTCTCATTATAGAAATATATTTTAGATTTATATATATATATATATATATATTTTTTTTTTCTCCCTGTAACATAGTCCTAGTAAGCTTATATTAAATTAATTTTCATCATTTTACTAGCTATCTCAAATATTAAATTAATTATAATTGAGTGAATTAAATTAGCTCATAAATTAAGTTACTACTTTACCTTATAGGTTTATCTAAATTTAAATAAATATGTAGTCTACTAGTCGTTAAAACTGAGAATATTGCTGGAGAACATTTTAAGTGTAGTGTAAATATTTGTAATTTAAATATGTATTGTATTGATTAAGGCTGGTTGAGTGGAAGAGAAGGCCTTATGGCCTTAACTCTGCCAGCGAAAATAAAACATTATTATTATTATTATTATTATTATTATTATTATTATTATTATTATAGTTGAAAATATATTGAAGTGAAGTTTTGCAGATAGTATGGGGTCTTTACGCTTATATAGGAAGAACTTGGAACTCCGGGTTATGGAGCTTATCAGGTACTCGTCTTTTTGTCAGGCTTGAAGCAGAATTGTCACTTGTAAGCATAGGATTCCCGAAATGCCATCTGCCTG
This sequence comes from Periplaneta americana, assembly GCF_040183065.1. Lineage (NCBI taxonomy): Eukaryota > Metazoa > Arthropoda > Insecta > Blattodea > Blattidae > Periplaneta > Periplaneta americana. The sequence continues at coordinate 71,424,165 of NC_091127.1, read as the reverse complement.
ATTTGGATAATCATGACACCTCAGGATGCACAATAGACAAATGTAAGCTAAAGTGCGTGGATTCGTCCTGGCTCATATCCTCGAAAATTCAAGATAGTATTAGGAAATGAAAAAAAAAAAATCCTGCTCCTCTAAATCAAGTTGATGTTATGTAAGTACATATTTATCAACCAGTAGATTCAGAAATAAATAATTGTGGGGACACGCTATTTCTACAGTACACACTGCGTGCAATTACAAATTCTAGTCTATACAGTGGTTATGTTGATATGAACTCTGTGCACGTAGTACATTAATGCTGCACGCAAAGTACATACGCACAAACGCACGTACACACATACATACAAACGTACAAATGCGAGGAAAACAAAACTACATAACAATAAAGAAACACACACGCACGCAATTACAAAAATATCTAGATAAAAAAATCATGTAAACAGACAAAATCAACTCGCAATTAAGAACACAGACTATACCCAAGAGACAAGAGTAATGAAATGAGTTTTAAGGCAGCTTTAAGGCAATAATTCGGCTGTATTATAGGCTCTTTTATTAAATCATTTAGTTGGAATATTCTTTGTGCAGCATCACAATACCAATCTACTTTAAATGAGAGCTTTTATTAAAAATTGAAAACTTCCAACATAAAAATATACTTCCCTCCCTACCCTACTCCCACGCTGTGCTGTATCCTCATATAATTGTGTACGTTTATTGCTTTAAAAATTGCATTTTATAAGGCTCCGGCGAATGTCGAAATGCTAATATCATATTTCATTCCTTATGTACAGCCGGCGTCAGATCTCCATAAAAAGTGTTTTATTACAACCACTCATGGATTTTACAGTGTCAGATACTCTGTCTTGCTCTGTGTTTAAATGTGAACCGTGCTATAGGAATCTATAGCAGTTATACTGTACGACTTTGGTTGAGTTATTTAAATTACACACTATTATCATAACAACATTTCCAAGGATTAAGGTTTGGTCTGATTCGACTTCGCACCATGTACTTCTTTTAAAGCAGCGGTGACCAAACTGGGTATCATGATTACATCATGTAATCAAAGACATTCATACTGGTAAGGGGAGTTTCCTGTACATTGCTCTCTCTCTCTCGCTCACGTACTGAAGGTAAGTAGTGTCGGTACCATGTCGCTCTACAAACTCTCTATCTCTACGAGCAGGAACAGAAGGTTTCGTATACAATGGGAAGAGGAATTTATTCGCTGTTCTGTCGGAGAAAATGTAATATGTTGCTTTGCTCAACGGTTCAATTAATAGTAGTACATAGAAGCGTCATTACAGAGCATTATGCTGAATACACAGGCATAACAGGTATTATTATTGTTATTAATGATTATTGTTGTTATTATTATTATTATTATTATTATTTATCAGCAAGTGTTACCATAATTCTTATAGCCTATACGTGTCTCAATATATAGGCCTACATCTTCCCTGGAATGATAAAATAATTACTACGCCATATCTCCAGTTTAATTTCTTTTTTAATCTTTTGATGTCTATTATCAGTTATTTACTAGTTATTGATTTAATAATAATAATAATAATAATAATAATAATAATAATAATAATAATAAATGATAATAATATAGAGAGATTGATTGAATATTACATGCTAGTGTAGTAATGAAACGAGCTATTAAATTCCAAAAACTGAAATCAGTCTTAAATCATCGTCATGAAGAGAAAGATGACATAAATAAATGTAAGGAAGCCAGCAATCTAGTGGCGAACGAAATAGCTCGTTCTCTTAAGCCTTCCAACGAAGGAGAGTTTTATAAAAGCGCAATGATCAAGGTGGCTGAAATAATTTGTCCAATGAACGTTGTTAATTAATTTTGAATACTGCGCATTTCTCGACTAAATATTCAGAATAGAATTCAGGAAAATTCTCATTGTACTCATTGAAGAATATTTTTAAAAAGCAAGAAAACTTGTATATAATTTTAATTGGTTCTTGATGACAGTAATGACATTACTAATACAGCAAAGCTTGCGATTTTTATGCGCGGGCTTGATGAAGAACTCAATGTTAGTGTACGAACCACCACTGGTTGTAAATTTAAATGTCATGTTGAGAGTTCAGATAAGTTAAGATTGTAATATAAAATAGTTTTCTACAATTTTCAGTCAATAACTTATCTCAAGTATGAAAGCAGAATAAATTCGGTTACATTATATTAAAGGTGTGTTTCACTAATTATATTATATTATGTGTCACGAATATGGAGGGTAGCTGTGAATATATTGAATAAGCAGTCACGGACAGCCGATGAGGGGTGGTCCTCCAGCTTGGGGGTTGGGCGAAGGGCAAACAACCCATCACCGTAAAAAAGAGCTTGTTATTAATCCTTCAAATAAGCCTCGGAATGGGACTGATTCTCTGGCCCGAGCACAGCAAAGGAGGGATGAAGTTACAGGAGAAAGGAGAAAGTTACACAACACAGAACTGCACGCATTGTATTCTTCACCTGACATAATTAGGAACATTTGCGATGGGCAGGGCATGTAGCACGTATGGGCGAATCCAGAAATACATATAGAGTGTTAGTTGGGAGGCCGGAGGGGAAAAAGACCTTTGGGGAGGCCGAGACGTAGATGGGAAGGTAATATTAAATGGATTTAAGGAGGTGGGATATGATGATAGAGAATGGATTAATATTGCTCAGGATAGGGACCGATGGCGGGCTTATGTGAGGGCGGCAATGAACCTCCGGGTTCCTTAAACGCCAGTAAGTAAGTAAGTAAGTAAGTAAGTAAGTATGTGTCACGAATATTTTCGACTTTTCAAATAAGTCATCTTCAGGTGACAGAGTAATGCAGACAAAAACAAAATTGAACATAGGTGAAAGCAATACAATGAATAAAAACATATACGTGTTTCAACCATGCACGCTAATTTTAAAGCTGAGTGTGGTTGCGAGTCATGGCATCATACATGGTAAAAGTTGAAACAATCAGATAAAATACTCAATCGAATGAAGGAAGGCTACACTTCGAATAATTACTTGTTGTAATAACATAACAATTTGTATGTCAATGTTTAAAAGTTAACCATTAAGTTTAAATTGAACTATAGGCTTAGAGCGTATTATATCCATTTCTGATAAAGTGTGCAAGAGATGAATTCTTTGAGAAGTGGGTACTATATTTGTACTTTCCCAGTCTCTCGCAGCAATGAGTGGCAATAATATAATAAGTGTGCGGCAAAACGTAGCGTCTGATTCTATGTACACCCGGCCTAAGACATCATGCCTTGGACTAGCGACACGAAATGAGCACGTGTTCGAGTCCACATGGGGATAAACTTCTTTCATGAAATTCCGACCAGTACATGGGACCAGTGCTCACCAAGCATAATGATGAATTAGAGGAGCCACAAGGACTAGTGAAGTCTTATTTCGTAAGCCATCGGTAACAGCTAGAGCTGTGATCGTCAACTCGACCGTAAACGGGCATAGCAGAGCAGTGTATATTGGAGAGTACCGCATTTTTTGATCCGACAAATGCCGCGGCGGCGGCCATATTTACTCCTGCGGAGAGACTGTACAACGCAAAACTTGCGTAGGAACAGAGGTTTCCAGTGTGATATTCCATCGTTATCTTGAAGAATACCGTGTTGTTGTGCAGTTAATCAATGTGTAATCAATTGTCGATGTATAAAATTAGCATTTAGTCACAAACAAGAGGAGTAATATACTTCAATGATTAATTTTTCAACGACATAATATTTTCACTGCTGCCTAAAGCAAGTAGATGCACTATCACCTTTACATTTTAACTTCGCTCTAGAATATGCCATTAGGAAAGTTCAGGATAGCAGAGAGGGTTTGGAATTGAACGGGTTACTGCTTCTTGTATATGCGGATGACATGAATATGTTAGAGAAAATCCACAAACTATTAGGGAAAATACGGGAATTGAAACAAGTAAAGCGATAGGTTTGGAAGTAAATCCCGAAAAGACAAAGTATATGATTATATCTCGTGACCAGAATATTATTCGAAATGGAAATACAATATAAAAATTATAAATTTATCCTTCGAAGAGGTATAAAAATTCAAATAACTTTGGAGCATCAATAACAAATATAAATGACATTCGGGAGGAAATTAAACACAGAATAAGTATGGGAAATGCCTCTTATTATTCGGTTGAGAAGATTTTGTCATCTAGTCAGTTATCAAAAATTTGAAAGTTAGAATTTATAAAAACTGTTATATTACCGGTTGTTCTGTATGGTAGTGAAACTTGGACTCTCACTTTGAGAGAGTAACAGAGGATAAGGTTGTTTGAGAATAAGGTAATTAGGAAAATATTTGGGGCTAAGAGGAATGAAGTTACAGGAGAATGGAGAAAGTTACACAACGGAGAACTTCACGCATTGTATTCTTCACCTGGCATAATTAGAAACATTAAATGCAGACGTTTGAGATGAGCAGGGCATGTAGCACGTATGGGCGCATCTAGAAATGGGAACCCGGAGGGGAAAAGATCTTTGGGAAGGCCGAGACGTAGATGGGAGGATAATATTAAAATGAATTTGAGGGAGATGGGATATGATGATAGAGACTGGATTAATCGTGCACAGGATAAGGACCGATGTGTTTCTTAAAAGCCATAAGTAAATAATGACATAATATTTATAATTGAAAATATCAAGGTGGGAAAAAGCGGACGTTGGAAACCATTCCAAACTGGTATAATACTAGTAACAAAAACAGTTCTTGATTCTCAAGAAAGTTGTCATAATAAAGCGAACTTCAATTATCTTATGCTAGATAGATCCACGCAGGATGCGTTAGAAAATGTATTTTCTACTCTCCGTTCCATAAATCCAATCCCGGATGCAAAAGAATTCAAAACTGCTTTACGATTTCTCAGTTTTTCTCATAAACGGAGCATGGAAATTACGCAGTTTGCGATTCTGAACAATTAGTTGAGTTTCTAGGTATAGATGTAAGTAAACCCGAAACAGAAAGGTCTAGTGAAGATGAATGTGAGCAAAAGGAAATTGTGGCTAAATTGTAGTTTAACTGAAAACAGAAATATTGACTTGAGTGAACAACAAGCTCTTTACTACTTGTTTGGCTCGGTTTTGTTCAAAATAAAACAAAATAAGTTATAGGCATATAGTATTTGTGAAAACTGTTTTTCATCTCTAATAGTAATAACTGATAACAGGGATGAACCTATACATTTTATTAGCACATTTTAGTGACTCTCAAGTCGTACAAGGATATGTCACTTGTATACCCTTGTAAATCTGTGATTGATATAATTCTTAATGTAGAAAAATGTGTAACGCTGATAGAAAATGAGTTGACACTAAAGGATTTGAAGTCTTTAATTATTAACATTTCAACTCATAGGTTCCCAACTTGTCATAATATTTTTGAAAAAGTTATCACTGTATTTTAGAACTAGAATATATTTGTTGTTAAGAAAATTGTCTGTTATAGCAAATGCTCTACAACAATCTGCTAAATAGTGGCAGTGGAAGTTTTGGTACGAGAACTGCATAGAAAATTGCTGATGTTATCCCTATTGAAATGGACATAACATAAATAATAAAGTGTTATCTCTAATCAGCCATTTCACTATGACAATAATGTTTATTAATCCTCGTCTCCTGTATTCAATATACCACAACAACATGTATGATATCGCCTTTAATGACCTTCCTTCTATCATTACTGCTTATGCTTCTGTGCCGAGCAAGGAGTAAATATGGCTGCCGCCGCCGAGAATGCGGTACTCTCTAATATACACTGCTCTGGGGCACATGGGGCTCAGCACTGCTACCGTGCGGGGCAAGCGTGCATTACCTCGTGCTCGGCATTATGCAACCGTATCTCCCGTTCAGTAGCGGCTCTTGGCAGAAGCTAGCTGCAATGTTGAATAGAAGTAGTATGTCTCAACAGTCGTCAGGAATTTCATTCACAATTTCAAGACTTGAACGTATGATGTCAGATTTCAAGATTTTCATAGCGTAGCGTTGGGAAAAGTCGTTCGTTTTCTGTAACTCTTCCAAGAGTCCCGTTTCCAAGAAAGTACTAGTTCCAAAGAACAGTTTCGAAATAACAGCAAGCGTATGACAACGTAATAATCATCAAAATTTTATACTGTTTCGAAACTATTTTGGTTTTCAAAAATCTTAGACCATAATGCAATTCGAACCACGACAGCTGTTACAGTCAGGTGTAACAGTAATTTATACAAACAATAAAACTTCGCAATGATTTGATCATTCCTTCCGTTAAATAAGGGATATTATTACTACTTGATATTAGTGTCTATTGAAGCTTCATAATTTATTTGTAATAAACACTGAGATGAGTTGGGGTACATTTGCACTGTTATGTTACTATTCATTCATCCATTCACAGTGTCCTGCCCAAGGGCAGATATTTCACTGCAAATCCAGCATCCTCCAGTCTTTCCTAGTTTCGGCCTTCCTCTTAGTCTCCGCATATGATCCATATAATATCTTAATTTCGTCTATCATCTGATATCTTCTTCTGCACCGAACTCTTCTCCCGTTCATCGTTCCTTCCAGTGCATCCTTCAGAAGGCAGGTATGTTACAATATATAAATTATATAACACAATACATTGCGATATATAATTTGTAACCTATAATCTTTTTCTTCATTTCGTATAGTAGTACAGTGCTTTTGAAATAATAATAATAATAATAATAATAATAATAATAATAATAATAATACTATAGACACAATCTCACAATTTGATTTTTTTTTCAATATTATTGCTATATTAATAGCAAACAGTGTAAATGATTGGCCAATCAGATTGATTATTTAATATTGAAACGCGCCCTGCAATTTCATTGTAGTAAAAAATTTCGCTGTCCTTCCAACATACTTTTTTTATTGGGTTATTTTACGACGCTGTATCAGCATCTAGGTTATTTAACGTCTGAATGATATGAAGGTGATAATGCCGGTGAAATGAGTCCGGGGTCCAGCACCGAAAGTTACCCAGCATTTGCTCGTATTGGGTTGAGGGAAAACCTCGGAAAAAACCTCAACCAGGTAACTTGCCCCAACCGGAATTCGAACCCGGGCCACCTGGTTTCGCAGCCAGACGAGCTGACCGTTACTCCACAGGTGTGGACTCCAACATACTCAACTCTGAAGGAACTACTGTACATCCAAGGAGAACATTTAGGCTGGAACTGTTATGGTCTCTGAGAGAATACCTGAAGTGCTCTAGACAAGACAGTTGGACGATACGTTACACAGTACTCCAATTCCTATGTGGAACAGTCTGTCAGAAACTCCTACTGTTATTTTGGAACAGAGTGTTCCGACCTACAGTTCCTTTTTTGGAACTGTTATTTTCTCGGAACTGTTCCGAAAGTACTGTTATGTTATTTTTCCCTATCTCTATCATAGACCCATCTACTGTGGATGTAGATAGTGCTCCTGCTTAGCTTCAGCTAGAAATGACAGACTGATAGTGTGATAATGAATTGAAGGTGATATAGCCTACTGTATCAAAGCAGGAAAAAGTCTGTCTGATTTTTATTCACATTTTCCATTAGATTTCTCACACTTCATCAGCAGCTTTCGACAGACTGTGCATGTTCGGATCCACATAGATATACGAACATTGTTTTCTTTAATGAAAATAAGTAAATTTCATCACAGAAGTAGCTAATTCATCTGACTACAATCTGTAAAATTTCTTCAGTTCATGCACTGCCCAGATTATAGTGCATTAATACTAGGCCTAACAATTAGTACGTAATAAAGAGGTAAGAAACCCGGTAAAATTAGCATTACAGAAAATCAGGGAATATTTTTACTAATGGTCCATTAATGCATTAACAAATGAAAAGATATAGTAGTAATCTAAAATGCAGTACAGTATTTAGTTTTATTTAGCTTTCAATTCATCCCTAACTTATCAACTAATTGCTTTCATAAATGTAAACACCAGTATTAAGTATTCACATTACTTTAAGTTTAATTTGATCAGTATGAGAAGCAATTATTATCACGAAAATAGAGCCACCATTGCAAGCCTCCGCTGTGCCCGCGGCAGCGAAACATGAGCAAAGCGGCTTCAGAGCTGTCTGAGATGACCTCACAGGGCATCGAGTTGATGATCACTGAGCTAGAGGATCATCATCGTGGTGGTCATATGTTATCTCCGCACTGGTTGGATAGTCGTTCACCCCTGCTGAGGTCTATATGGACGTGAGGTCAGCAGTCGATTGACAGAAATTGCTTTTTACGTGTTGTTTCATCATTGGAATTAGTTTTTGAATAGTGAATGTGTAAGACTGGAAAGAACTTTGACTGCGCAACATTTCTGACGCCTATAGAACCACTCATTGTTCCGGTGGTGCTTAGAAACTGAAACACAGTGTAAATTAATGAATATGGACATGATTGCATCATTCGGTAAGTGATAAAGTAAATAGATTCGCTGATTTAATCTTCTTCCTAGCACACTTAATTTCGAAAGTAAAACACTGAATGAGCAAGACTTCGCTATACCACCACCTGGTAATAATTTTTGGCTTCGCGGTCGTAAAATCAGACGTTGTTACAATTATGGCAAATTAGTATGCTTGAAGTGAACAAAGAACACTTGCGTTTATATGTTTACTTCTCTTTAATTGAGAAACTGTCGCGTGCTTTAATAGTAGAGGGAAATTTTGTTCACAATTTCTGAATTTACCTTGTTTTTAACAACTTTTCTTATAGAAGTTAGCATTTATGTGAATATTTAACAAGTTCACTCTCAGAAAATATTATATAAAATGAACATCGAAGTACCAATTTAATTTAGTTTAAGTAAACACTTCACTTCGATTCGTGTGTAGTCGAGAAACACCCAGAATTCGCTCGTCCTGTGTTGAGTATGCCCTTATGTTGCTCATATATTTTGCAACGAAGAAGGAATTTTCCAGCGTCGTGTTCCGCCAGCACAAATTTCAGACCCGCATACCACAATCCCGACATGCAATCCAGTTCCATTTTCTTGAGTACGTCAGAAAGTAATAACTCAGTCTGGTTCCTCACCCCGCCGCCACTGGTGCCAACTCAATTCACAGCGCCGGAAACATCATCATTGCAGGCTCCTCTGGAGTAAAAGTCTAACATCTAAGTACCGTGTTCCTAGAATAACAGCAGCTTATAGGAGATATATCAAAATGTCATAATCATAATCATTTTCATCTTCAGCATCACGGATTGTCTTCAGGCTTGTTTCGGCTAGATATGTAATAAAAGAAGTTTTGTGAATTCTATTGAAAATAATTGTATTTATTTATTTATTTATTTATTTATTTATTTATTTATTTATTTATTTAATCTGAGAGAATTAGGGCCATAAGGTCTCCTCTTTCATCCTACCAGATAGCTCATATAAATACAAAAAAGAAATACAAACACTGATGAAAATAATACAAATTATATTAAAGCTTTATAGAGGGTCAACAGGGTCAATAGAACACTGTAGAGCTCTCATCGAGATCTGACTAATACAAGAAAAGAAAATAAAGAAAAACAGAATAGCAATGATGATAGTGATAACTGATAATAATAATAATAATAATAATAATAATAATAATAATAATAATAATAATAATAAATACATTACATAGTAATTGTCAATTTTACAACAGCATAGTTACAATATTTATTATATGTCATGGATTAAGCCGAAGTTGCGCAACCTGACAGGTGTTCAACAAGCAATTCCATGAACTAGAATGTTTCTTTCGTTTCTTTAAAATATTTTATTTTCTTCTTTTCTGAATATTGATGTTACTGTGTATTCATTTAATGTGTATTACAGGGCTACTTCAAGTATGAGGACAACGAGAACATGTCGTTTATCTAACAGTCTGAACCCGTACCGGGCTGATTAACGTTACTTTTCACCTACAAGAGATCTGATATATTCAATATTGACATACATAATTTTAATGCATTATTAATATCCATATTTTTTTCTTGCATACAATATTTTTACTTGCTTCACATTTTGCCTACTCATTAAATATGGCATAGACTACTTATCGTTTGCATGCTATTAATTTGGTATAATATTCATATACATTTGTTTAATGTACTGACATTAAAAAAATGAAACATTATAAAGTAAAATTATGGTCACATGTTCTTAATAATCCAAAATGCGTCCCTCATCCTTATGTTGTTGATATCTTTGGGCTATATTTTGTAGTGTTCTGATATAAAAATCCCCTAAAACAGGAGTTATCAAACTTTTTGAAACTGCGCTATCCTTCACATATCAGATTTTCCGTGCGAAGTTTTTGTACTGAAAATTTAAAAAATGCTCAAATTAGCGTTGGTAGTATTTTTAAGACAATAATTATTTAGCCTTCCTTACCAGCGTATAAAAATGCTAAAGTTTCTCTGTATATTTTATATTTTATGTTACAATTATTAGCAAAATAATAAATAAATAAATAAATAATATAAATATCTACACGTAGTGAAAACTTGCATGTAATGTTTCATTATAGGCTGCATTATAAATTATTTTAGTTTATCCTTATAGCTGCGACGCACAAAACATAGACCGACGACGCACAGTTTCAGAACCCCTCCCCTAAAAGATAAATGTTGTCCCCTCTTCTTGTTTCTACAAATTCACCCTCCATAAATTTTTATACATCCGAAACGCCTATAATTTTTAAGTAAAAACAAGTAACCTTAGAAACTATAACAGGAACTATTAACAATATAATTACAGTAGATTATGTCAAAATATGATATGTGAATGTACAAATGGAACAAAGTAGTTGTATGCCAGAAAAAGTATACCTAAGAGGTTGTGTCAAATTATATTAGGTGAAAAATAAATAAGCCAAATACTTGTATGTAAAACAGGTTATGTGTCAAATTACTTTATGTCAAATAGCAGTAGGTAAAGTACAGTATGTCAATCCACCCGGAACCGTCTGAACCATGTAAAATATTTATTAAATGCAAAAATTTCATTTAAAAGCTCAACTCGAAACATTATGACATAAAATTACAGTTTAAACTACACTGATTGGTGAATAATAACACACAGTAATGAAATCATAAATTACAAAAACTCAACATTCAATCTCAGGAAAATATAGTAGGCCTAACACAAACAAAAACTCAAGACAAATAACGTGTGCGCATTTTAGCTCCGGTAACTAACAATTTCCTATACGAATACCTAAAAAATTAACTGCCACCAGCGCTACAAACAAAGGAGTTGATGTACTAATTGTTTTCATAATTATTCACTTCGTTTGCTGTTTGTTCTTTTATCCTGAAAGTGATCTTAAAAACCAAATTTCTGCATGCTAGATTCTTTCCTTTATTTTTCTATCAGTATTGGGTAAATTGAGACGTCAATTAAGGAAAGTAGTTCCAGTAGTTTGTATAACTTCATTATAGTTTCAAACCTTACTTTAGTCTGCAATATTCGTTTTACTGTTTCACGAAGAAGTTCGAATGTGCTTTATATTCTGTCTGTGCTAGCTTGTTTTGAAATAAAGTATCCAAAGCAAATTAAAAAAAAAATGATAATATTCCGTTTCTCATAAAGGTATAATAAACAATATCTATGTGTCATAAAAACAATATCTTCTTCTACTGTGAACTCTTCTCTCGTTCACCATTCCTTCAGTATGCAGATTCTTCTCAGCCAGTGACCCAATCAATTCCTTTTCCTCTTCCTGATCAGTTTCAGCGTCATTCTTTCTTCACCCACTCTTTCCAACACAGCTTCGTTTCTTACTCTATCCACTTCACACGCTCCACTCTTTTCCATATCCACGTTTCAAATGTTTCTATTCATTATTAATGAAATAAACTTCATTATTTCATTAATGGTAATTATATCACTAATAACATTATACTTAATTTTATCGTGCAATTCGGTATAGTCTGAAATATTATATAAGTTATTTATTTTATTATATTTTTATGTTAAAATTAATTGATTGTTTTTGTATATGTTGTTCATTTCGTCGTAATGTCCATGTTTTTTTCTGCCCCATACAATGTCACACTCCATACAAAGCACTTCACTAGTTTCTTCCTTAGTTCTTTTTCCAGAGATCCGCAGATGATGCTCCTTTTTCTATTTTAAGCTTCTTTGGTCATTGCCATTCTCCTTTTGACTTCCTGGCAGCAGTTCATGTTACTGCTTATAGTACACCCCAAGTATTTGAAGCTGTCCACTTGCTCTACTGCCTCGTTTAGAATTCGCAAGTTTATCTTCTGCATTTTTCTTCCTATGACCATTCTCTTCGTCTTATTTGCATTTGTCATCATCCCATATTGCTCACAGCTGTCATTTAGCTCCAAGAACATATCCTTTAGTATAATTTCCTCTTCTGCTAGCAAAGCCATATCATCAGCAAATCTTATGCACTTTATTTTTCTTCCTCCTACTATCACTCCTTCCATGTTCTGAAAGCAGTTCTTTCCTATATCCTCCAAGTAGATGTAGAACAGGATCGGTGATAAAGGACATTATTATTATTATTATTATTATTATTATTATTATTATTATTATTATTATTATTATTATTATTATTATTATTGTTACATTATTATTATTATTTTATATAAACAGTATTGATGTATTATTTTGGCTAAAACGAAAAGAGAAAAAAAAGTACCATCTTTGCTCCTAATATTTGATAGCTAATACCACACAGATCATATTAAGCACTCTTTTTGTAATCTAATTGCTTAGATTTTTCTCCTCTGTGCTAATTATATTTATAATATTGGTTTTATTAATCCATGATAAATTATTTATAGTTCTGTTTCACATAGTGTTGTATGAGGCCTACAATATATAGGCTGAACACTAAATGCCGTCTTCTAAGACCATAGTGTGATGAAAGATATTGTGGCGATGAAATTAGAGATAGAAACCATAATGGTTGATGATCAGTTATGGAGGTAGGCCTGGTAGGCCTATTAGAAGCAATACCTAGACGTCAAATGGGGCCATAATTACTTTTGATCCATATCGCATAGTAATTGTTAAAATCAAGAATACAACAACGATGTGATGTGTGCGACATCTCCCTGAAATATTCGGATTTCTTGGTTTCAGCGCAAGAACTACAAAGAAAATAAATGTAGCTGGTTCGCTTTCAAGTACTGTACTGTGAGTTCTCTGTGCAATGTCACAGTTTAAACCGATGTTACAATACTTAGGCTATTTTGCATTGGTAAGTATGGGGTAAATACATGGTGTTTACACTGCATACGTCAAGCAGACGCCGGTTTGCAAAGCGTGCTGCACGACCCACCCGTTGTTCGGCATTCAACTAAATCATAACAAACCTTTGTGCGCAATGCTTTCAGTAACAAGAGTGCAATTTGGAAGTGCGGGATGTTCAACTAGGACCTGTGGGAGTTACAGAATGAGCTTAAACCCGTGCATACAGAAACGATTCCCACTGAAATAATTCTTGCCCCATTAGACATTTGGAAAAAAATGCAAGATAAAGTATTTGTTCCTATGTCATTTATGCATGTTTTGATGTATCCCATTACGCTCTGGTCTTCGAAGACGGCATTTAGTATTTATCCTGTATATTCGTGTTTTTCTTGAGTATCTCATTTGACTTCAACTAATTTTCCACTATAAACAATACCTAATGACAACCTTTGCTCAGTCGTCCGGATTAACCTGATGTAACGAGCTCAACAGAGTAAGAAAACTCTCTGGTCTTACTCTGATGATGGAACCTGTACGTAGTTCTGAAACCCAAAAGACTAATTCTGATCACAGTCATCGTGAAAGCCCAAAAACTCATATAAGTTGCAACTACCCTAACCCAAAAGGGACGGTGGATTGCACATGAAAATAAGTATATTCCAGAAGCTCCATAGGCTATTTCTTCATTCCAATACTGTGTTCCATTGTCTTTTCCGCGTTTTTCTCTTACATATAACTCAATATAAGAGTACTTAATCAGTAATTCTTACTTTTAGATCCCATTGGCACTTGAGGCTTCGACTTACTGCATTACCGTAAGATTTACTATCTGATAAAGAATTTTTCAACAGTAGTCTGACTAGAGATTTTTATATATCTAGAGAAAATCAAAACTTGAGTGGAATTTAATTGACTATTACATGGTTAGAAAAAAGTATATACAGATTAGAAGAAATAAAGTATTCAAATACAATAAAATATTAATTGACTTACTGAAATTCTGTTTCACAAATGTTAACTTCACCAAAACCTTTGAACGGAAGCACCATTTTCAGTTGACTATGTGGTAAACAAATGACGATCTCAAAGTATGTTTTATGTTCAAAGCATGTGCAGTTTCAAATGTTGGCAAACAAAACAAATGCCAGGGAGATGATAAAAACAGAAGAAAGTATATAACGATTAGAAGAAATAAAGTAATCTGATACAATAAAACAGGTATTAATTGACTTACCAAAATTCTATTTCACTAATGTTAGCTTCACCAAAACGTTTGAACGGAGTCGCCATTTTCAGTTCACTATCTTTGCGGGAAACAAATGATGACCGCAAGGCATGTTTTATAGTACCGTAAATAAATTTTAGTTTTAAATGTGGGAAAACGAACAAACAAATGCTAGGGCAATGATGAAAACAAACAAATGCTAGGGAAGTGATAAAATTGTAGCGATAAACAGCCATGATTCGTTGAAACACGTCCTTTCGTATCGTTTTATTGGTCAACAGTAGTATGACATAGTAAAGGTGTATTAGTCACTGTAATACATTCGAGATTAGTCCGAAAATTTATCAGAAATTTATTACTAACGAAAAGTTAAAGCAGGTATTAGGCTGTACAGCACACACAACAGTACAGTATTGTCGCTAAAAGGAAATTAAGGTATCAAGTCGGACAGTCTGGTGTTTTCATACGTCATTCATGCAATGGTATTTGATAGTGCTGATAATATTGGATTCTTGACTTTGTTTCGCGAAACTGGTTACTTTATTTTTTAAATTGCCAACTAACCGTTTTATTACATATCTCTCTTTATCCAGTCTTCTGTTCGTAGAAAGGAGGAAGAACGTAATTTCAGAAAAATGCTACTTTTAAGTGGCGGAGGTAGACACAAAGAGAAGAGGAGAACTCGTTTGCTTTCTAAGAAAGCATCGTCATGAGAATATCATTAATTTCTCCATTCTTTTTAGAGAAAGCAGGCTTGCAGAGTTGTAAAGGTCTTTTCTAAAGTTGCAGAGGGCATGAAAACTGTATTGTTTAACGATCTCATGCATATATTTTTTGTTATAAAAACATATGTTAAGATTCTTCTCATTATCAGACATTTACTTCTACGACACTTTTTGCCTTTCATATTATAAGAAAGAATGAGCAATGGCATTAGAGTATCGAAATATATTCAGTTTCCTCTCAGTAAATCGCCTTAATATTTTATAAGTCAATTATATAAAACGAATATATAAATAATTTAGTAACTCATAATTCCGATAGAAAATCTGAAAAAGTACAAGTCTCCAGGTATCGAACAAATTCCAACAGAATTAATACAGGAGGGTGGAAATACATTATCTAGCGAAATTGATATGCTTGTACTTGCTATTTAGGGAAAGGAAATTGTACCAGAACGATGGAAGGAGTCCATATTTGTACTTACTTTTAAAAAGCGGGACAAGACTAACTGTAGTAACTTTCTAGGAATAGCCCTATCACTTTTGTTGACGTCGTATAATTTGGCCAATATACTTTGAGAAGATTAACTCCGTATATAGATGAAATTATTGGAGATCATCAGTGTGGTTTTAGGCGTATTAGATCAACTATGGTCAGATTTTTTCTATTCGACAGATATTGGAGAAAAAAAGGGGGTATAAGGGTACAGTACATCAGTTATTCATAGATTTGAAAAAGGCATATGACTCGGTTAAGTAAGAAATTTAATATAGCATTCTTATTGAATTTGGATTCTCAAAAAGCTGGTTCCATTAATTAAGATGTGTCTCAATGAAACTTAGAGCAGAGTTCGTATAAGCCAGCTTCTGTCTGAGCCTTTTCCAAATCACTGCGGGCTAAAGCAAGGAGATGCACTATCACCTTTACTTTTTAACTTCGCTCTAGAATATGTCATTAGGAAAGTTCAGGAAAATAGACAGGGTTTGGAATTGAACGGGTGACATCAGCTTCTTGTCTATGCGGATGACGTGAATATGTTACGAGGAAATCCACAAAATATTAGGGGAAACACGGAAATTTTACTTGAAGCAAGTGAAGTGATAGGTTTGGAAGTAAACCCCGAAAAGATGTAGTATATGATTATGTCTCGTGACCAGAATATTGTACGAAATCGAAATATAGAAATTGGAAATTTATCCTTCGAAGAAATGGAAAAACTCAGATATCTTGGAGCACCAGTAACAAATAAAAATGACACTCGAGAAGAAATTAAACTTAGAATAAATATGAGAAATGCCTGTTATTATTCGGTTGAGAAGCTCGTCATCTAGTCTGCTGTCAAAAAATCTGAAAGTTAGAATTTATAAAACAGTTGTATTACCGATTGTTTCGTATGGGTGTGATACATGGACTCTCATTTTGAGAGAGGAACAGAGATTAAGGGTGTTTGAGAATAAGGTTCTTAGGAATATATTTGGGCCTAAAAGGGATCAAGTTACAGGAGAATGGAGAAAGTTATAAAACGCAGAAGTGCACGGATTGTATTCTTCACCTGACATAATTAGGAACATTAAGTCCAGACGTTTGAGATGGGCAGGGCATGTAGCACGTATGGGCGAATCCAGAAATGCATATAAAGTATTAGTTACGAGGCCGGAGGGAAAAAGACTTTTGGGGAGGCCGAGAGGTAGATGGGAGGATAATATTAAAACGGATTTGAGGGAGGTGTGTTGTGATGATAGAGACTGGATTAATCTTGCACAGGATAGGGACCAATGGCGGGAGTATGTGAGGGCTTCAATGAACCTCCGGGTTCCTTAAAAGCCAGTACGTAAGTAAGTAAGTAAATAATTCATAATACACAGAAATAGAAAAGTCTGATCTAGTCTCATCAAGTGGTCGAAGTCAAGCAAATTTGACAACCCTTTCTCTAGTGATTTCCAAGTACTTAATGCTACTAACACAATTACCTCAAGGATCTGTAGCTCATCATAAGTTCATATATACCGAAGAGAAGAGTTTTCGTGCAGGAATTAGACTAAGATCCACAGCATTAGAGCAATTACGGAGTAATAATATGTGATACCGGGTGATTCAGTTAAATCGTGCAAAATTAAACCGGAAATAGAGACAGGAAACATTGCGAGACTGGGAACTTGGGGTCTGCGAAGTCAGATTATGGCGATCCATTCTTTTTCGCTGTAAATACTTTGATCGGAATTCAAGACTACAAAACCATCTCATTGGGCCATATCTCCTACCTCCACGTTTGAACGTGCCAAATGTACTCATGTACCGGTACCTGCGGTTCGTACAAAGAATATTGTCTGAGTTCGAGAACGAAATCCTTTGCTGTGCGTCAGAGAATGCGGCTGCATATGACAGAGCACCGCCGCACTTCAATGTAGATGTCCGCTACCATCTGGATGATATATTTTCTGGTCGCTGGATTGGAAGAAGAGGTCCTATTCTATTTTACTTTTCGAGGTCACCCGACATAAATGTATTCGGTTATTTCCTATGGTGATATCAAAGTAATACTTTATAAGAACTTAGTAAAGACCGACGTGGAATTAGTTGCCATGATTGTATTCGCCTGTGATGCGATTAAAAACACGCAGGGATATTTAAAATGATGTGGCGGGATCTCGTACGCCGCTGACATTCTAGCATTGACAGTTATTTTGTATTGTATTGTATTGTATTGTATTGTATTTATTAATATTCCATGGTATTCATACATTGCTTTACAGCTAGAATATGGAACAAGTCAAAAAACTTAGTACTATTATAAAGTCTTAATTTATAGTCACAGTCTAGATGAAATACATACAGACGAGATTTACAATATAGTCTACTAGTACAACACACAGTTTTAGTGTCAATTTCATGAAGTGTTATTGAATGTCATGAATTCACTTACAGAATAGAAGGCGTGAGAAATTAGGTACTTCTTTAATTTGGCCCTAAATAATTTTATGTTTTGAGTTTCATTTTTTATATCGATAGGGAGGCTATTAAAAATTTTTACTGCCATATAACGCACTCCTTTTTGACAGCACGATAGACTTGCCGATGGAGTATGAAAGTAATTTTTTTGACGTGTATTTATGCTACGAACTGTTGAATTAGTTACAAAGTTTTCACAATTACATACGAGGAAGACTACTAATGAAAAGATATACTGACAAGACATGGGCATTATTTGTAGTTTTTTAAAATAGTCCTACAAGATTCCCTTGATTTGGCACCTACTATTATTCTAATTACTCTTTTTTGTAATATAAATATACTGTTACTATCTGTGGAATTTCCCTAGAATATTATTCCAAAACTCATTACCGAGTGGAAGTATGCAAAGTATAATGTTTTTAAGGTATTGATATTTACTATCTTTTGCATAGTTCTAATAGCAAAACAAGCTGAATTTAGTTTGGGGGTAATTTCTTTAATATGATTTTTCCAATTTAACACATTATCGATTTTTAAGCCAAGAAATTTGGTTGTCGTTGTTTCTAATAGGGATCTATTATTAATTATTGCGCTAGAAATTTGCGAGGTTGAATTTGCATAGGATTTAAATTGAATTATGTTAGTTTTGTTACAATTTAATATCAATTTATTGACTGAGAACCAGTTACATATTTTGAAGAGAATTTCCTCTGTTGAAGATTGGAATGTGTTGGAGTTATTGGCTGTAATTACTATACTTGTGTCATCTGCAAATAATATGGGGTAAAAAAATGGTACGTGCTTAAGTCAGGTTTGTAAATCATATGAAAATAATTTTAAAACATAATGATATGTGTAAAAGTAAATAATACATGTAAAATATTAATAATATGAGAAACAATAAGTAATAGCGATACAGTAGAGCGTCTCGTTTAGGCATAGTGAAAACGTAAACAAAGCGTAGGTAATGTGTGGGGCAGGTCGAGCCGTACGATAAACACGAGGGATGCACAAGATTTTAGTTACCATTAATTATATTAATTAACTTTAATTGGCATTATATTTTCCAAAAACACACGAAATAAAAGAACACAAATTTCATTACATTATCATATTTCTAATATATGTTAATGATCTGCTAAATATAAATTTAGAAACATTTAATGGATCTATATATTCATATGCGGATGATACAGTAGTTATTTTCAGTGGTTTTTCTTGGCAGGAAGCATATAGAAATGCTAATATAGGTGCTAACATTGTTAAAAAATGGCTTAATTCCAACTTCCTTTCTTTAAATATATCTAAATCAACTTTAGTTCCTTTTTCGTTAACAGCTGCCAGTGTTCAAAATTTAAAATTTAGCGATAAATATAGACTAATAATACACAGTGAAAATTGTTTAGATCCCAAAAGTTGTAAATGTCCACCTTTGAAAGAAGCCACGTATGTCAAATATCTGGGTATCATTATTGATCAGAATTTAAAATGGCCTCATCACATTACTTATCTTTGTAAGAGGCTTCGTAAAACAATTTATAAATTCGTTAATCTTCGCTGCTACTTACCTATTAGAGTTTTACGAAATGTTTATTTGGCCATTATTCAGTCTATCATTCAATATGGTATAATTGTTTGGGGTGGAAGTACAAAAATTAATCTAGGTCCGTTAAATTTACTACAAAAACGAATAATTAAAATTTGTTTGAAGAAACGTTTCGATTATCCAACTAAATTAATTTATTCTGAATTTAATGTATTTAATATTGAACAAATTTATAAGTATACGCTGTTAAAATTTTATCATAAAAATCGTAATAAGTTTGTATTACAGACACACAATTATGACACAAGACGAAATATTAATTCAACATTAGTAGAACCTAAATGTCTCACATCTGCTGGTCTAAAGCATAGCATAAATTTTGGCCCTCGGTTGTACAATGCTTTAACTAAATTACACCCAGAACTTCTAACATGTAACCCACTAACATATAACAAGAAAATTAGAAACGTGTTAATATCTTCAATTTGATTAAATAAATTTATAGCCTATGTGTATGAATTAATCAACCTATATTATATTTGTATTCTATAATTTTGAAATATATATTAATCCTACTTTTCACGTGCGATATTATTCTTCTCTAGTGTTAATATTATATTATATACTTAATTCCATTGCCGCTGTAATTATATTTTAGTTTCTATTTTATTTTACTTATTTATTTATATTATTATTATTATTTTTTATTTTAATATTATATCTGAACTGCGACCGAGCACGAGCGCTGCTCATTCGGTCTCAAATTTTGTTAATACTACTGTATCTTCTTTTTATATTGCTTGTATTATTTTATTTGTATTTCTCTTTGTTTGTTTTTGTAATTATATTTCTTTATTCTGTATATTTGAATTTAAATTTAAATAAATATACACATTTTAACAAACAAGGAATTGTAATGTTGAAATAATTCAATATAACAAATAAAATTTTGCTACTTAGTCTATATGATGTTGTTTTCAATCAGCATTTAAAAGGGTCATGAATTTCATTCTCTGTATGACTAACATAATAGGCTATCACCGTCTTCTGTACTGTATCTGAACAAATTGAACTTTGAAAAGGGATAATTATAATGTTTAGGAAATAGCGTTGTCACTTCAGACCAACATAGTGTAGTTTTGTTAATTCGGCCACAGAAGACGTTGATATTATGTTAGTCATACAGAGAATGAAATTTATGACCGTAAAAATGCTGCTTGAAAGCAACATCATATAAGTAGCAAAATTTGATTCGTTATATTGAATTATTTCAACATTACAATTGCTTGTTTGTTAAAACGTGTGTATGATAAAGTTATGCAATTTGTGTTCTTTTGTTTTGTGTGTTTTTGGAAAATATAATTTCAATTAATGCTCAGCCATAAATGTTGTAACTAAAACCTCATGTTTATCGTACGACTCGTCCTCTCCCACACGTTACCTGCACTTTCTTTACGTTGTCACTGTGCCTAAACGAGACGCTCTATTGTAGCTATGTTTACACACATATCTACTTAATCTGGTTTCGCAAGTCTCCAGTTCCATATCTCAAAATGTTCATGAGGACATCGATTCCCTGTGTAAATTTTGCACGTTTTTAATTAATCACCCTTCATGGTATGTACGAAATATATATGAGAAGATACTTTGGGAGAGGACAAGCTGTACAAACAAATAATGATAGTAGAGCAATTTATTGTATTAGGAATTCATGACTGAGTATAGAGAATTACGGGATAGTGTACATATCGAGTACGTACTAAATACTTTCAGAGTGAACACGCTGTAGCAACAAATTACGAGCATAGAGCCATCCATTTATCCACTCAGTGCTATTCTGTATACAGTTATCGTCCCGATTAATTAATGACGTATATATTCCACAGATTTATTAACAAATGTACTGCCCCTGAATTTATACGCCGGATTCTAGTTCAGATTTTCAACTGCAGATGTCACTATTATTCTCGAAATAGAAGGCGACGAGGTATTGTCCTTCCAGAGAATTGAAGAGGTCAAAGTGAGGATATAGAGCTTCCTATTGTCTCAACGTGTTGCATTCCGTGAAAAGCAGGATTAGTGGGCACTGCCGAGTGGATCCTTGGGAATTACGAAGTGAGAAATACGGGCTAGATTGACGCAAAAGCTTGCATCCTCATAAAATACGAGCTACTCCACTAAAAATAAAGCCATCTGTTTATATGCAAACACGGCGTTTAAAAGGTGGGTTATAGAATTTAAGTAGTATAATAGTAACAATGGCTCAGAATTTTAGGATGACTTTCATGTATGCGCACATCAGCAGTTACACAATTTTTACTAAACACATCTCTCTAAAATGGAGTGAATATGCAATTATGAAATTAAACCTTGATAATATTGATATTTCACTACTCACACTATACGTAACTTAAGACATACTACAATGATATCTTCATGAAGCTGGATTTAAAAAAACAGATGTAGTAGTAGTAATAATAATAATAATAATAATAATAATAATAATAATAATAATAAACTGAATAAATGAATTATTATTATTATTATTATTATTATTATTATTATTATTATTATTATTTTAAAGGTAATACACTTTTGGTTGGCACTCCCGATGAAGCAAAAGCTTGTGGCCGGGAATGGAGTATTACAATGAATAATTAACAAGCAAAATTACAAGTTTAAGCCTACTCTAATATATATATATATATATATATATATATATATATATATATATATATATATATATATATACTGTCCCGTACCAGCGATCCTAGATGTATCAATTTCCTTCGTCAACGCATTGGAATAGCGGTTCAGCGAGGGAATGCTGCCTCCATCCTGGGATCATTTCCTAACGCTGTTTCGTTAGAAGAGATCTTTCTCATTTAATGTGTAGCGTACCTGCTTCAGCACGGGTAGAAAGTTCACAAGTACAAAACTTCCACGAAGAAAGGAGAGAGGATGACTGAGCTTTAATGAAGCCATGGTCGAGAATATCCACAAGGCGAGGTGCTCCCCATCGGCAACATGAAGATTAACTCTATGTCTGAGTTACGACGGCTGGCCGGCGTCAAGAGCATGGGCGATGCGGAATGCCCCACGCTGCTGGACATCGAGATCTGCAGCGAGCAGGACGACCCCAACTTCGGCGTCAAGTGCAAGATCTTCGAACTGGACGCTTGCCAAGGTATCGGAAAGGTGTGTCTGGTGTACATGGACAAGAGCGAGTGCGAATCCGATCTAAAACGAGAGGACCCCAAGATCTGGCTGCTGGACAGAAGTTTCGAGTGGCACTACCTGGCTGCAGTCTTCACGCAGTACTTCCGCATGATGCTGGTTCACCAGGGTCTCCCCCAGTGGCAGTTCAAATTCACGCCCATGGACCTATTTTTGAATTAACCGCCCTGATATAAAAAAAACCCTTATCTTGTGATATTTAAATTTGAAAAGTATTAAAAAAATGTATTCTTTCTGTCATAATAATAATAATAATAATAATAATAATAATAATAATAATAATAATAATTAATAATCGAATTTATGAGAACCATGCAGAAAATTGTGTTACATTATCGCCATAGCTCCGAAAACACAAACAATGTGATAAAATGAACACTTGTTTTCTTTTCTTCTGCTCAAGTTGTCCACATTGTAAAACTGATATGATAAAGTAAGTAGATGTTGGTGGCACTGAAAATATTTCAAGATGGCGTCGACCGTGAAATGTGTTGTAAATCAGCTGACCTAATGTTGATATAATTATCGTTATTGAAACGTCAAATTTTGTTTGTCTCGTTGTTACAATCATGTGTCGACTATCGTGTTCAAGTGTACTCTCCCAATGGAGATTATGGATAAGACCAGTGGTGATGACAGTTTATGCTTTAATAATTGTTGTCCTTTTACCGATATTAATTGTCAATGCTGTAAATAAGGGCTTTAATATACAATACAATTATAATTAAAAAATCAACAAAGCTGTAAGAAACAGTTGAATGTTAAATCTTGTTACAATGAATAGATTACCTGTAACTTCAATTTATGCTGAAGATTTATATATATATATATATATATATATATATATATATATATATATATATATAATTTGAACTGGTAATGGAAATTACGGGAAAACGGCTGAACGGATTTTAATAAATAACACCTCATTTTGAAGTTTGGAACCCAACGTTTTTCAGAAAAATAGTAACTTTCAGTGAAGCATTACTTTTCCTACATAATTTTCCTATTTTCCAAAATCCATCTTCCGTCAGTTTTGAGAACTAATTGCATTTCAGCAGTCGGCCGTGATTTCAGAATAAAACAAAACACACACTACAATAAACAATAGCTATTACACGAAGGCCATGACCTGCAAGATTGCCGACATATTTAGAGTTCAAATTCAATTGGTTATTAAAAACTCAAGACTTGCTAAAATAATTTACATGTCTAATTTTGCGTGTAATTTTCTGAGTGCAGCTGTGTATTGGATATTAAAATCTACAAAACTTGAGGTGGTTTGATGAAATTATTACCATTAGAAATGAAATATTATTATAGTTAATGCCATGATGTGACTATTTTTCATTAATTAGACATATTAATGCTATATTGATGATATGAAAGTGGAACGTTTTGGGTTATATAAGTAGATGTAGGGATTATCTTAAATTAGATTTTCATTTCTATAATTTACTGAGTGGCGGCTATTTTACAAATGAACTTACCAACTTACGTAAGATAATAATATGTTTATTAAAAATCAAATATTTTCATAGTTATTAATCAAGTGGGGTTGGGTCTTTTTCACATAGGCCTACTTAATGGCGGTGTGGTGTAGATATTTATATGCGTCATTCTCTTCAGTATTGGCTCGAAAGAGCGCAAAAATTATAGTTACTAAGGAAAGACCAAAAGGTATTACTTACTGATAAAATAAGAGGCCTGGAAAATTTTGTAGTCTTCCGATCATTTCCGCAAGATCTCTTAGCAGGATAAAATGATTTTACCCCCTACATTTCAAGCTCTGCATGCAGCAGCTATACCAAGATGCTATGTCTATTGTTCGAAAACATAGCAAACCTCACTTTTTTTAACTTTCACCTACAATCCACAATGACCTGAAATAGCTATTCTTTACTCACACATGAAAAATTCATTGATCGTCCTGAAATTGTTACTTGCGTTTTCGCGTTGAAACTCAAAAACTGAAGGTGGATAAATTCCAGAAAACGTATTTGGCATAAAAAAACATTCAGAGGGAGTATATTTCATTATTGTGGAAGCAAATAACTTTCAAAATATCTGGTATTCTTCATTGAAAATAAATCTGAAAAATTTGTATTTGAACGTCTAATGAACTTAGTTTGCAGCATTTGCTGCACAAGCCACTAGTAATTATTTAATTGTTTAAGTAATCGAATATAAGTAAGCAAAAGTAAAGTGAAAAATATCAGAGTTACAAGAAATACAATGAAATTATATAAAATATACAAAAGAGAAGGTTAACTAGAAAGTACAAGAGGCGATAGCCCCTTTAAACAATGTCAAAATAAAATGAAAAGGTATCTATACTAATAATAAATCTGTAGCCAAAATTTTTCTGGTAATTTTCGATTTTCCAAAAATAATTGGTGTTAACATGTATAATTAACCATCCTGAAACCGAAAATCGCTCTTTTTTTTTAATTATTGTTTGTATGTCTATCTGTCTGTCTCTCTGTCTGTTACCTTTTCACGTGATAATGGCTGAACCGATTTATATGAAAATTGAAATATAAATTAAGTTCGTTGTAACTTAGATTTTAGGCTATATGGCATTCAAAATACTTTACTTAAAAGGGGGATTATAAGGGGGCTTGAATTAAATAAATCGAAATATCTCTCTTATTATTAATTTTCATGAAAACTGTTACATAAGAAACGTTTTTTAAAGGTGATTTCCGATAAGTTTTATTCCATGCAAAATTTTGATAGGACTGATATTTAATGAGATACATGAGTTTTAAAATTAAAATAACGCCATCTAAGGCGCTACAATTAAATAAAAACAAATGACTTCGTCTATAAGGGGCCTTGGACAACAACAATCGAAAGCTATGGAAGATAGCCTACAGAGAATGTTTCTGTGTTTGTATGAAGTAATATCGGAAGCTAAATTAACCGATTTGTATAATTAATTATTATTTCACCATTGGAAAGTGTAGTTTCTCTAGATGGACATAATGCTATAATGTTATTACAGTAACTTCTGAGGGCATCAAGGACAGGCAAGATTAAAATAGCTTCTTATGCACAGAGAACTTGATAGGCTATTCTGTATATTCATTTCCTGTATTTATTAAAATAATTTTTATGAACACATTCATTTTCATCTCAGAGAATTAACGAACAACGAGAGTGTATTGACTTAGTATGCAGTAATAGTACGTTAGCTTAGCATTCCATTATTTTATAATCCAAATTGTAACTATGCTTAATTGAATCGTGTTAAAAACAATAAAATACATATGCAATGAATGCAATGCAAAAAAATTGGGTAATGAGCTAAGCAGATTATGTTGCGCTGTTGTAAAAGCTGTTCCTTCTGAGAGTCAAGAGCTCCCACAACAAATTAAAAACTTACTTATCGGAGTACATCCGTTATGAACACACTTTTTTATATAATGTAATATAATATAATATAATATAATATAATATAATATAATATAATATAATATAATATAATATAATATAATATAATATTCATAATAAATCTGTAACCGAAATTTTTCTGGTCATTTTCGCTTTTCCAAAAATAATTGGTGTTAACATGTATAATTATTCATCCTGAAGACCGAAAATCGCTTTTTTGAAATTTTTGTTTGTATGTCTGTCTGTCTGTCTGTCTGCTGGATGTTTGTTAGCTTTTCACGCGATAATGGCTGAATGGATTTCGATGAAAATTGGAATATAAATTAAGTTCTTTTAAGTTAGATTTTAGGCTATAATGCATTCAAAATACTTTATTTAAGAGGGGGGTTATAAGGTGGTCTGAATTAAATAAACCGAAATATCTCGCTTATTATTGATTTTTCTGAAAAATGTTGCATAACAAAAGTTTCTTTAAAAATGATTTCCTATAAGTTTCATTCCAAGCAAAATTTTGATGGGACCAAATTGCACCAAAAACGGATGTTCTCTGAATCAAATGATCATATTTTAATTATTTGCATGTAATAACAATTAAGAAATATGTTAAAGGCATTATCATTGCACTAAATGAGTGGTCTCTGGACCAAAATGATCGCATTTTAATTATTTAAATACAATTTAAATTAAGTTACATATTAAACGATTTATCCTTCTATCAAACACGAGTGTTCCCTGGACCAAATGTCCTATTTTAATTATGTAATTACTTCATATTTATTTCTAACAAGTGCAGCGGAGCGCACGGGTACAGCTAGTTAAATAATAAAATTGTAAAATAAATGCAAAATATAATGCAATAATATAGTGGAGTAATAGCCTATATAATATATATATATATATAAATGATATTTTATTTTTATTTTATTTATTGAATTTTGAAAGATTCATAACTTCATAACATAAAAATATTTATTTTTTAATTATATATATATATATATATATACATAGATATACATATTTGACCTATATTAATACAAAGAGCACATTATCATATCCGATAAACTCAACAATGTGAATGAGTGCATACACATACAGTTAGGGGAGTCCGCATATAGGCTACAGAGTGTAACGAAAAAAGTGGCCAAAATTTCAGGTATGGTTTCCTCATAAGTCTATGTAGAAAAGAAGAAAAATGGTTATATCAACATGGGTCCAGAAATTCTTCCTAATGCACTCCAGTATATATTTTGTTTGCTGGAATTATTACGATTCATTTTGTTTAGAGTTCCTTAGATAAAATGTACAAAATGTCGATCTCTTGCCTAAATACAGGACGCAGCTCGTCGTCTCATCGAGATCCGAAAATTCTTGGCCTCCACGCTCACCAGATCTCAACCTATTTCTGTCTGTGGGAGCACGAAGTCGTTAGTGTATTCGACTTCTGTGGATAATGAACTCTCTGGCATAGGAATTTGCAAGACTATTAGACAGTAGGAACCATGGCAGGAATTTGGGAGCATGTTCGGATCTCGAGGAGATGAGCTGCAACCTTTATTCAGGCAGGAGGTGGACTTTTTGACGGTTCATCTAACCTATGGCTCTCCCGCTCAATGGGCCACTCCCAATCTCCTCCTGAACCTGCAGAATCCCTTTACCTTTCCCCGCAGGCATTACTGTGGCTCCTCACGTCCGGTCCCACGAGGTACCATGAGCCCTGAGGAGAGACCATGGAAAACATAGCACTACCACCAGCAACTAATGACCGCATACCACGGGGTCAAGTTCGATGGCGGCCCGCATCTAACTCTACATCGGTCGCAAGCCCGAAATGGGGAAAAGAAAATGAGTTTATGATAAGAATCGAAATGCAGATAAATTGAACAGTGTTTATAGAATAGAGGGAAACGGAAGTACCCCGAGAAAACCTCTATTACGTCGGCTTTGTATACTACAAATTCCATCACGATCTGGCCATGTATCGAACCCGGGCAGTCTGGATTGAAAACCAACGCCCTACCAATTGAGCGAAAGACGTTTCAGTAACTAGTGGCAGTGGGTGTCTCCTGAAAAGATAGCTGCAGTTTTAGCTATTTGGGTACGGCAGCGAGTCCCCAGCAAACTTCTCAGGCAATTGTCAGTATAGATCAGGCCTGCACAATGTTTGCGCTCTCCGAGCCGGCTCACAGTTCATGAACGGAATGCAGATATTAGCTGCGGTCTTTATAAGGGTGGACTGGAAGATGGCGTGGATCTCGTACAAAATATACACAAAAGAAAGTACTATTACGAGTGCTTATGAAATGAATTCCCGTTCAGTGTTTGCAAAACTATCTTGGACTATTATTCATTATTAAAGAAATATTTATTTTACAGAAGTAATAGAAATTCTATAGTTACTTAAATGTACAATATCATTTTGTTATATTTTTGTTTATCAGTACATCAAAACGAGGTTTTATGCTGTTGGCAGCTGAAAGGAACAGTAGCCTACTGATCGTAATGAAACATCAGTTACAGGTGTTCGATGTCTGCCTTTATTAAAGTTGATTATAGAAAACAGTTGCTCACAAATATAAATGTTGAGCCAAACATAGCAATCATTTTCACAGCCAGTCTGTGTAGTCGTAGATATTATTGCTAATGTTTAGTCTTGTAAAACTCAACCAGGCTAGTAGTATTATTTAAACGATCTTTAGCTCTTAGGTCACATTGAATATCAATAAGTTCGAGCTGCAAATCGTTAAATGTTAAATGTTATGTTCCGTCTTTTAGATTACTCCATACTGTACTGTAGCAGTAGGTAAGCAACGTGAAACAGTTACTGAGAATAGGCCTACACACTGCACTCCTCTAGATAACTGAGTGGTCGTTTCCCTCTCCTCTACCCTTAGCAAGTCTATGTCATCTAACGTATCTTCCTCTCCGTTTCGGCGAGCGGTAAACACAGCTCTCCCGCTCCGAAGGAGCGCGCGCGCTCGTTGAGCGCTGTTTGTGCAGATCTGGTATAGATGATTTGGAGATAAAACCATGTGGTGGGTATTTGTGGTGGACAAAGTAAGGTTGTGAGTATTTATCGTCACTCCACTACCAACACACCACAATTCCCCTTTCATTGTCTTATTCGTCTCGAAATGTAGAGCATCTCCTGTGTTTACGTGACGCCGAATCCATCGTCTACCATTATGGCAGTTCCTCGCGACTTATCCAAAGACTGGTAGATGACAGCAGCAATGGTGGGTTCATTACTATTCACAGGCAGTATAAAAGGCACCTATGCCCACCAGGATCTCACTCCTAACAGGGTTACGACGACTGGCATAGACCTGTGAGGTATGGCAGTGCATCAGATCATCACTGCAAGTTCAGTATACGGATTTGGAGGCTAGAGAAGAATGCATTTTATGGCGGATGGTGATGTCAGCTTAGCAGAGCAGAAAAATCAGCATGCAATTCACTCCATCACCTGTGGATAAAAAGCCTACAAGATGTGAAGTGCTTAGGGATACTTCATGTCCTATCCGATAAACACCTCTGTACCTCTAGTCAAACCGTGTTAGAACAAATGCGTGAATATCAAATTCATCAGGCTTGACGGGACGCAATTCATTCAGTTTCTTTATTTTATTATTTTATCCACAATGATACAGGAGCATTGTTGATTTCATAACCAAGAAAATCTCATCATTCACAGAGATATTAGATCGTATTTAGTAGATATTTTGTGGTATAATAAAGACAGACGAATTTGCCTAATTCGAACGTTTTTAATTCTAAATCGTGAATAACTCGAACTTTTCTCGTGGTCCTTTGACATTCCCATACAAAACAATGATAAAGAATAGTCTGCAAGTCAATTTTTTTTACAAATATAAGCTAGATCTATTGAAATTCAGTTCCAAAATTACGAAAAATAACTCAACAGATTGTCGCTCTGTCTTCAGATGACGAAGGACCAGAACATCCTGAGTAACCATTGCCTACAACCGCCCAGGTCATGAACCACATCCAAGAATTAAGATGTTATGTTAAAGACAACAAAATACGATGGAAACAATTCGATGGTGTTCGGGTAAAGGGAGTCAAAAGTCATTTTTTGTGCAACTGGAGTTTTATTCTCGAGGTGAATACACAAGTTAAATTCTATAAGTGGGAGCGCAACAAAATAAAAGAATACTAGAATTTGATGCGTTTTATTTGTGTATAAAATTATTTCCAATAAGGCACTGTTGTTTAATTTTCATTTAACTTAAAACTCATTTTCTATGGTTTATCTCCCTTCGTCCAAACATCATCGAATTTTTTACCTCTTAGTAAACTCAAATTTGACACAAATAAAATATTAAATTATAAAGATCAAAGAAAAGTGAGAATCTCTTTTTTAAAAATTCGAATTTCTTGTATTTTGACAATGTTTTATAAACTCTTCAATAAAAATATGTAAAGATTAACTTTTACTCCTACAGAATATATCTGTTATGGTAACAATGACTATTAGAGGAGAAAAATTCGCTCTGGTTTCCGAGGATCGAACCCGGGTCCATAGTTCTACGTACCAAGTGCTCTAACCACTGAGCTACGCCGAAGTTGAATCCACAGCATCGGATCGAATCCCTCTCTTGTGTTTTTCCCTTTGTGGCCTGACTCCAAGTTCGATATATATATATATATATATATATATATATATATATATATATATATATATACACAAGTCAACTTCCATTATACAAGGAGCGCACTCAATTGAGTGACTTGGAGGCCGAGATTCCACAGTAATATGCACTCAGTGTAGCTCAGTGGTTAGAATACTTGATACGTACTGTAGAACCAAAGACCCAGGTTCGATACCGGAGCCGAAGCAAATTTTTCTCTAATATAATCATTGTTACCATAACAGATATATTCTGTAGGACCAAAAATTAATCTTTACGTAGATTCTTCGCCCAACAGTGCATGTTACTGTGCAATCCCGGCCACTAAGTCACTCAATTGAATGCGCTCCTTATATAATGGCAGTTGACTCAACA
Organism: Periplaneta americana; assembly: GCF_040183065.1. Lineage (NCBI taxonomy): Eukaryota > Metazoa > Arthropoda > Insecta > Blattodea > Blattidae > Periplaneta > Periplaneta americana. The sequence continues at coordinate 71,392,804 of NC_091127.1, read as the reverse complement.
TATATATCGAACTTGGAGTTAGACCACAAAGGGAAAAACACTAGAGGTGAGGGATTCGACCCGGTATTGTGGATTGAACTTCGGCGTAGCTCAGTGGTTAGAGGACTTGGTTCGATCCCCTGCGTCGGAGCGAATTTTTCTCCTCTAGTAATCATTCTTCAATAAATAGTTTTGTTCTTACTGTATTGCATTGATTTTTATACAGGAGGTTCAGAGCACGATTCACATGGGGATTCTATCAATTTAGTTGGTTGATTCGAACAGTTTCTCTCGAAAAACGTTGGTATATGTAAGTCAAAATGCCTCTGTCGTACAAATTAAGAAAACAGTTTTATTATTCTCATTCGGATTCTTGAATAATTCTATTTTTTAATAATCTCTTAAACTACAAGTTGTCCACACCTGTGGAGTAACGATTAGCGCGTCTGGTCGCGAAACCAGATGGCCCGGGTTCGATTTCCGGTCGGGGCAAGTTACCAGGTTGAAGTTTTCTCCAGGGTTTTCCCCTCAACCCAATATGAGCAAATGTTGGGTAACTTTCGGTGCTGGACCCCGGACTCATTTCACCGGTATTATCACCATCTCATTCAGACGCTAAATAACCTAAGATGTTGATAAAGCGTCGTAAAATAACTTACACACACTTCAAGTTAACCGTGTTCCATTGCAGCAAGAAAAAAATGAATAGTAATAACCTTTCCAAGTCATATCGTTAATATTTCATTTGTATTCAGACAAATCGCTTTGTACTTCCTTTGTTACTGCAATAATCTGAATGTAAAAGTGGCATGAAAGTTGTGTTGTGTTGGGGTGCGTGTGTTGATCATAATTAACTATATCTCAGCAGATCGACCGTGCAAATAGGCTCAAGTCCGGAATTACCAGTCTGTTCAAAGCATGATCTCCGCAACTATTCATCACCATCACCCCTCTTCAGATGTCACTGCTCCACAGTAATCCATTGGTTGGCCGCGTATAGTCAAAGGACAAAAAAATCTTCACTGGAGCTCTGCGTTCCTCGTAATGTAGGGTATAAATTTCAAGCTAAAAACCATAAACCACGAACTCTACAAAGAAAATTCAAGATTCTTGGAACTCCACTTTCCCCAATAAAGTACAACGCAGTACATTATTCGCGCAATAAATTTCTCTTTTCTTCATCCATTCTATTGTTAGTAACTCTCGAAACCGTCAAAAAGATTCGTGTAGCTCCAGAATTGTACATAATGTATTTTCAATGTTTAAGTATGGAAAATCCTCTGACTGAGATTCTGGCTGATATGTACATCTATTATCAGGCTGTACATCTCACTTGACGATATGTGTCAGAGGAAGAACAATTGAGGCGGGAGCCGGTAAAAAGGCCCATAAGCAAAAGTCATGTTTCGAGGAAATAAAGATTGAAAGATTTATTTCTATGTGTTTGCGATTTGAATGCACTTTTATCAAAACAACAATTTTCATACTGTTACAATGATATTTGCCTACAAGTTTTTGTTAAATAATGCATTCAGACTTTAATAGTGTTATAAATGGTGCATATTATATATATTCATATATATATATATATATATATATATATATATATATACATACGTACATACATATACTAGTGGCTTGTGCAGCAAATGCTGCTGCAAACTAAGTTCGTTAGACATTCAAATAAAAATTTTTCAGATTTATTTTCAATGAAGAATACTTATCTTTTTTATAGTTATTTGCTTCCATAATAATGAAAAATACTCCCTCTGAATGGATTTTTTTAGCCAAATACTTTTTCTTGAACCTATCCAACTTCAGTTTTTGAGTTTCAACGCGAAAACGCAAGTATCAATGTCAGGACGATAGCAGTAGCTATTTCAGGTCATTGTGGATTGTAGGCAAAAGTTAAAAAAATGTCAGGTTTGCTAAGCTTTCGAACAATAGCATTTTCGTATAGCTGCTGCATGTAGAGCCTGAAATGTAGAGCGTAAAATCATTTTATCCTACTAAGAGATCTTGCTGAAATGATCTGGAGACTACAAAATTTTCTAGGCCTCTTATTTTATCAGTAAGTATACCTTTTGATCTTTCCTTAGGCATTGTAATTTTTGCGCTCTCTCGAGCCAATACTGAAGACAATGACATATATCAATATCTACACTACACCGCCATTAAGTATATGAAAAAGACCCAACCCCACAGGGTTAATAAGTATAAAAATATTTGATTTTTAATAACAATATTATTATCTTACTTACGTTTTGTAGTTATATATAGCAGCCACTCGGTAAATTATAGAAATGAAGCTCTAAATTAAGATATTCTCTACATTTACTTACATAACCTCAAAACGTTTCACTTTCATGTCATCAATATAGCATCAATATTATGTACAATTAATGAAAAATAGACGCATCATGATATTAACTATAATAATATTTAATTTCTAATGGTAACAATGTCATCAAACCACCTCAAGTTTCGTAGATTTGAATATCCAATACACAGCTGTACTCAGAAAATTATACACTGAAGAATCAGTTTTTAATAACAAATTGAATTGAGCTCTAAATATGTCGGCAATCCTGCAGGTCATGGCCTTCGTGTAATAGCCTATTGTTTATTGTAGTGTGTGTTTTGTTCTGAAATTCAATCAAGTCGGCCGTGATTCAGTAAAATTAGTTCTCAAAACTGACAACAGATGGATTTTGGAAAATAGGAAAATTATGTAGGAAAATTGACATTTCACTGAAAACTACTACTTTTCCGAAAAACTTTGGGTTCCAAGCTTCAAAATGAGGGGCCATTTATTAAAACCCGTTCAGCCGTTTTCCCGTAATTTCCATTACCAGTTCAAATTATATATATATATATATATATATATATATATATATATATATATATATATATATATATATATATATTTTATTGGAGCATTTTACGGGCCCTTTTTCCAGAAAACAAGTTTATTTTATCAAAATACTTTCAATATGATATTTTAGAAGAAATTAAATATCAGCATGGAACAGCCCACATTACAGAGGTTTACAAGTTAATAACCATTTTAGTAAAATTATACTTCTTACATATATCTCATAGTTACGTCATAAATTGTACCGAATACGTGAAAATAAAGAATATCTGTTGGGTACAGAATACAGATTACAGGTTATTATTTTTCTTGTTAGGAAGGAGGGACCATTCCACGCACTACGACCTTGAGGTCTATTGTACACCCTTCTATATGCGATGAGTTGCGTGCCCACCGATCATCTACGCGCACCGACCTAACCACTTGACCCCCTTAACGACCGGTCTCTACAGCCAACAGAGTCCATGTGCCACTCCTGCTTCGGCATCCCACTCCCCAAGGCTCCCTTAACGGTCCGAGGTGGAAGTCCTCCCCCGAGAAGGTCTGCCCCGGGTTCCGTTGCAAAAGCAATCCATCATCACTTGAATTCAATCCACGGAGGCCGGTCGAGAGAGCCAGCAGCTTCGGAGGGCCGCCTGTGGAGCGATCTGAAAACTAGAAGAAGTAACGGGATGATGAATGAAAGGATGATAGGGGAGGAAAGGAAGTGGCGAAAATGAATGGGGTTCCAATCGCATGATAAAGTCACCTAATATTCATCCATAGGAGTGAGAAAAAAAAACGAAAAAACCTCACTCAGGCAACTCGTCCCGACCGGAAATCGAACCCGGGCCCGCTGGGTTCGGAGTTACACTCGCTAACCCCTCAGCCACAATGGTTGACTACAGGTTATTTAGTATTAATGTAGAATTGATTCATATTCACTTCAAAGTTTATCTTCAGAGTGCAGTTTACACTTTAGTGCAGTGGTCGTCAGCATTCGCTGAAATTTGCAAAGGGTAAGCGGTGCCGTCCCGTGTGCACCGTCGCCCAGCAGGAAGAGATAGAGAGCATACCCGCTAGCAGCTACGAGTGCACATGGTGCAATTAGCTACCCTGCCTTCTGTTTATAATATATTGGAACAAACTACTTAAGCAAGTAGATTTTTAAACGGAGAATCGAATTTAACATTCTCCCGAGAAAGGGTCTATAGATCTACGGGCCCATTTTCCGGCTACCGTCTCAATTGTTTGTATGCATCTGAAATCTGACTAGTGTAATATGTAGCTAGTCGGGATGTATACAATGGAGGGGAAAGGGAACTGGTACCCTAACCCATTATCTCCTGTAATTTACAATTCATTTTAATATATCAAATATGCCTGGTAAATTATTAATAAGTATTTAATGAATTTCAATCTTAAGGCATATAAACTTGCAAATGTTTATTTGCTATTTAATAACAATATATGAACGTTTTCGCCGTTTAGGGCATCTTCAGATATACAAAACATATTATCTGGACCTATGATAACATATTATGCAAATAACAAGGAAATAGAGAACAATATATGTGGTACATGAAATTCATGAGCTTTATGTAGATATAACATGAAACAGGATGAATATTGAGATAATCTTTGAATATTCGTCCAGTCTAAGTTCAAATTAAAAGATTATCTCAATATTCATCCTGTTTCATGTTATATCTACATAAAGCTCATGAATTTCATGTACCACATATATTGTTCTCTATTTCCTTGTTATTTGCATAATATGTTATCATAGGTCCAGATAATATGTTTTGTTATATCTGAAGATGCCCTAAACGGCGAAAACGTTCATATATTGTTATTAAATAGCAAATAAACATTTGCAAGTTTATATGCCTTAAGATTGAAATTCATTAAATACTTATTAATAACATTATCTCCTGGCCTAGTTGTCTCATACGTAATGCTTTCTTGGTATCACTTGAGAGATTCAGACCTGTCTTCGAACAGTTAACTAAACAACAACAAGTATGGATAGATGGGAGAATAGTATTAAAATTAATTTTAGGGAGTTGGGATATGATGGTAAAGATTGGATTAATTTTGCTTAGTATAGGAACCGATGGCGGTCTTATGTAAGGGCAGCAATGAACCTCTGGGATCTCTAAAAGCCATTTGTAAGTAAGTATGGAGGAGATGAATGACTATCTTTACTAACTAACTTATACAGAAATGTATTACAGTGTAATGGTGATCCATCATCAACATCATCATCATCATCACGTGTTAGACCACGTGGTCTGTTACGGTCTCATGCCGGACGTCCAATTCTGTTTACATGATCTTTCCAGTTCTTTTATCTTGCAATGTACTCTAGTACCGGTTCTATCCTGAACTCTTCTAGGATATCTTCGTTCATTTTATGATTCCATTTTGCGTCTTACAAATCGCATTTCTGCTGCTGTAATTCTAGACGCGTTACATTTTCTGATAGTCCATGCTTCGCTAACATAAGCCAAGATAAGTCAGGCTAAAGTTTTGTAAATGTTGAATCCTGTGTGTTTCTGGATTAGAGATGGTTTCATACCTCAGTTTATTGTGCCTAACATTTTTACAAATTTGGTAATTTTGTTTCCAATGTCTGTGTCATTTGTGTAATGAGGGAGTAACTTAAGGGTTTAGGTACAGCTTACAAGAGTAACATTTTATAAGTATTCAACATTTTGTTCCTTCATTACTGTATCTTGTACAATAATGAAAATTAGTAGGTATGTGTAAAATACTGTCCTTCTGCTGTATGAAAAAAAATATATTTTTACGATTAAAAAAATTAATTCAAAGTGGTGGCAGTTCACTGTGTAGTAATGAAGTGTTTCCTTCATAACTCAAAATCTATCCAACATTCTGTGATGAAATTTTTTGTCAAATCTACAATACGATGCAAAATCACTTCTCTATATTTGATAAATTGTCTGATTAAAAAATAAATTCATTTAAAACATGGTCAAATATCAGTATTTTCTTCTAACACAAAATAAAAAAATATATATCATTTATTAAGGAATGTAGTTGAAATAGTATATTGTAAATATGAGTTTCTGAAATAAAATAAATAGAGAGAATATGAAAAAGTTAAAAGTTAAAAGTTAATGAGTTATGAGGGAAACGCTTCATCACTGCACAGTGAACTGCCACCATTTTGAATTTTGAAAAAAATATATATGAATATTTTTTATCGTAAAAATATGTCTTTCGTATAGGCCCTAGCAGAAGGACAGTGTTTTACACATATCAATTTTTCATTATTGTAGAAGATACAGTAATGGAGGAAAAAAATGTTGAACATTCCTAAAAAATTTTACTGCTGGTAAACTGTACCTAACTCCTTAACCAAGATATTTAAAAAATGAATTTACCCTTTCTAATATTTTATTGTCGACGCATATCTTGCTTGAGGCTGAATCTTTTTCTGTAAAGGCTAGAACTTTAGGTATTACACTATTTACTTTTTGCGGATAACCAAGTGGTCTTAAATATGTTGAGTTTTTATCGTAGTTTAATGTCAAAACAAATTTAAAGTTACCGAGAGAGTTGGCTCAGATGACAGCATAGGTTTCCCCAGTCACAAAAGCAAAGGCCAGATTTGAAATTTACATACCATGATTCATCACCGCATGACCAATATCATAAACATTAATAAAAAATCTATACTCAGTTACATGAATACAAGCCATCTACATCACACAATAGAAACAGGAACTCAACAATAGTGAAAACGGCGTTCTGGTTTACCCAGAGATCTTAAACACGCGTTATGACCGCAGATGTTAAAGCGTGTATAAATCAACTTAAAAATGAATGAATGAATCAATGAATGACTGAATGAATGAATGAATGAATAAACAAATTAATTAATGCTTTCAACGCTTTTTGTGATGAATTTTTTTGTGTCTTTCCTACATAGAAGATTAGTAAACATTTATCCGTACTAGGTACTTTATTTAAATCATCCCGAAATAATAATTTTCATACATACCCAGTTTGTTGCATTAAGTCCTTAAAAAGTTTCCATTATAATGAGGTAGATTTCCAATGACTCACCATTTTACAAAAATAAATGACACATACAAGGAAAAATAATCACAAAGTCGCAAATGTTTTAATAGTCGAGCATATTTAAGACACATTTCATATTACAATTTTTCTTTGAAAATTAAATAACGTCAGCACTTAGAATATAGTAAAAAAATAATATTCCATACTTTTTGTAAGCTTTTAATCTTTTTGTTACAGTCATAATATCATACTCACAATTATCTGCTGGCAACAAATAGCTTAAAGAGTACAGGTAAGGTTGCATGACCATCCATGAACGTCCTATATTAAGGGATTAACTCCTCACACGCAGTTTGCTGCTTGACAAGTAAACAGTATATTTTATAATCTACTTTTCAGACAGCTATTCCTAAAAGTAGACTTTCAACGTCAGACAAGCGTGTTAAGATAGATTATTATACCGCAGCGTGTGACAAGTACTTTTAACATTGACTTTCAACTGTTTGCACCGATTGACAATTGTTTCCACCAGATGTCACGCAACAGCAGTAGCAACCGATTAAAGAAGCTGTTGAAACAACTGCTTTAAAAAGTGATTGTTTTTGGTTAAGAAATGTGTACAAATTAAATAAATTTCTTCAATAACTTGTTTACTGATAATTATTACTTACAAATGGGTTTTAAGGAACCCGAAGGTTCATTGTCCTCACATAAGCCATCCATAGGTTCCTATCATGAGCTAGACTAATCGAGTCTCTACCATCATATCTCACCTCCCTTAAATCCATTCTTATTACATCCTCCCATCTACCCCTCGGCCTCCCCAAAGGTTTTTTTTCCCTCCTGCCTCCCAATTAACACCGTATATGCATTTCTGGATTCGTCTATATGTGCTACATGCCCTGCTCATCTCAAACGTCTGGATTTAATGTTCCTAATTATAGTTTTGTGAAGAATTATTGATAAATATGTGAAACTATAAAGAATTAAATTTAATAATTATAGAAAATCTGGCGATGTCAGGATTTGAACCGGGTATCCTTCGATCTGAAGTCAATTGTTAATTATTGAGAGGAGCAATAATAGCGCTTAGTTGTAATTTGTTACATGTTTTTCCGTTAGAGGTGGGATTGTGGAAAAGTTGTGAGATTTGTTTATTGTCTCTATACCAACACGAAAAAACAGCTATTTAAAAAAACCGCTTATTATACAAGGTGTTTCATAAATACTTTGATAAACCTTGGGGGCATATTCCTCACACCAAAACATGAAAAAAAGTTCATATAAACATATATCCGAAAATCCTTAGTATTTTAGTTATTAATGAAAGAACATAATGAAACATCTGTTAGATATTGTCAGCTTGGCAGCAAGTCTTACAACTTCAATCAATTGAGAAACTCATAACAATGAAAATGGAAGCAAGAGGAGAACATTTTTGAACATTTGTTATGAGTTTCTGAATTGATTAAAGTTGCAACACTTGCTGTGAACCTGACAATACCTAACAGATATTTCATTATATTCTTTCATTAACAACTAAAAAAGTAAGGATTTTCGGATATATGTATTTATGAAACACCCTTGTTGAAAATGATTTTATTTTGTTCGCAGACCTCGCTTCACTCGGCCTACACCTTTGTTTCGTAAATATCTCTGCTCACAAATGTCATTTTTAACACTTGTATAATAAATAACTATTTTATTCAAGTAATCCTAAAAGTAAATACTGTATTTCAACCTTAGGCAAACGTGTTAAAATTTACTATTATAGGGTAACGTATGAAAAGTATTTTAACATCGAATTTCAATTGTTTACGATTGACAGTTGTCTCCCACCAGATGTCACAGAGCAACCGTCGCATTCGATCAATATAACGGTTGAAACAATGCCTGGCGTACTTTTAAAAATAACTGTTTTGGCTAAGAAACGTACTGTCAAACCGGGCTACTTGGACCCTTAAGGTGTTACTTGAACCCAGAAGAAAAAAATGTTTACTTACTATTGGAGTAGCTTAGGTGAAAATATTTGTACAGATGAAAGTTTGCAGAGAAAAAAACCACAACTTTCGGCACCAAACTGTTATTTTACATCGACTAAAACATTTTTTTCTTCTGGGTTCAAGTAACACCTTAAGGGTCCAAGTAGCCCGCTTTGACGGTACCTACACAAATTAAATAAATTGAATCAACAACTACTTTATTTATAACTACATATGAAACAATTAAGAATTAAATGCAGTTATAAAAATAGTGGGCCTTTGGGTTTGAACCGGATTCTCTCCAACTCCAGTAGAATGCTCTATTACTAAGCTATACCATCCCCTGCTTTTAATGTAATGAAGTTTCATTGTTGCAATGATACAGCATTGATGAAGTCAGGGAAATTGTCCCTAAACCAGTACAGATGAATGTTTAAAATATGGCGTATGACACATATTGAAACGATTTTATTTTGTTCGTATGTTTACTACAGTCGATATGCGGCCTTATTTAACAAATGCCTCTACTCGCAAAATAAATATTAATTTACAGTGTAAAAGAGTAAAATTATATATTATCCCCTAGCTAGTGGAAAGTTTAGCGCCCGAGACGAAGCTATACAATATTTGATCTTTTACTGGCATCTAAATTTAATCTTAAATTGTAATGTGTTGTTTGTTAAGAAGTTGTAATAGTTATTTATGTGTCAAGAGCATTATCTTGATAATTAAGCACGGAGGGCAACAGATCTGCTAAATCGAGGGCTTGTGCCCGAAGTTTTGTAAGTTACCCGAGATAAAATTATTAATAATTCTCGAGTTATATAAAATGAATTATGTAAAATGTTTGTCAATTTTACATACATCAGAGTCAACAAAGAAGTTACTAATGAAATGGTAACTAGGAAGTTTGTTATTAACAAACTTGTACAAATTGGATGAATGTCATATCCCTAAAAAAATTTGTGAATTGGGTATTGAAGCTGGAAACAAATTATTATTATTATTATTATTATTATTACTCTCTTGCAATTGTCTGTAACCATGTAATTTCTGCAAATCAAGCTTTCAGGTATAACTCCCTGTAAAGTTGATTTCAATAATTTCGAGGGAAAAATTGTTCCGGAGCCTGACATCGAACCCGGGACCTTTGGTTAAACGCACTAACGCTCTACCAACTGAGCTACCCGGGAACTCTACCAGACACTGATCCAATTTTTCCTTCTATATTCACAGACCTCAAAGTGGGCTGACAACAGTCAAGCAACCAACATTGAGTGCACACTAACTCTGTGTGACTTAAATTGTGGTTTTCTGTTAACAAAAGTTAGTGTGCACTCAATGTTAGTTGCTTGACTGTTGTCAGCCCACTTTGAAATCTGTGGATATAGAGGGAAAAATTGGATCGGTGACTGGTAGAGTTTCCGGATAGCTCAGTTGGTAGAGCGTTGGTACTTTAACCAAAGGTCCCGGTTTCGATGCCCGGCCCCGGAACAATATTTTCTCGAAATTATTCATGTAATTTCTATTTCAATTCCGCTAAAGAGTTCATTTCTGAATTTTGTATTGTGTTCAGTTTCAGAAGTTCTGTAAATTGAAAACATAACTTCTTCAATAGCCTGTAACCATGGCAAATTTTATATACCCGTGGGCATGTTATAAATCCCTAATTATACATAGGCTATCTCGTATCCAAGAAGTAAAACTACTATAATGTATAAGTATGACATAAATGAATGTGTATTATAAAGATTAGGAGAAAAAAGAGAAGTATACAAAAAGGAATATGGGAGGAAGAGTACGAGGAAGGAGGGGGGAGGAGAAAGAACACATTAAGACAGAGTTTCTCAAACTTTTTTGAAGTGGGGACCACTTTTCTAAGTCAGTTCCGCGGACCACCTTACTCTTAGTTCCCTTCGAAAGCAAATTTATCATTTTTGTAGTATATTTTAATATCAGTATACTTATATTTTAAGATATAATTAATTAATTAAAATTAATTAAATTAAATTAAATTTTATATTAGTATTAACTAATTAAGCTAATGTTAATAGAAGAAAATTCATTTTTCTTTCTTTAATAATTCAAGGCTATTAGAATTTGGATAATCTTTAACTTATTAACTAAAAAAAAAATGTTGGTACTCACATTAATGAGACGGATGAGCCTGCCGATTCTTGCACAGTTCTGTATTTGGATATATGCTGGTAAGCATAAGTCGGAGATTGTCACATACATCGAGTCCATTTCGGTAGCCTACTTTGTTTTTATTAGAGTTAGTGATGAAAACCCTTTCTCGCATAGGTACGTAGAAGCAAACTGAATTATAATTTCTAAAGCACCGTTGTATAGTTCACTGTATTCTCTTTTCACTTGTGATGCTGTCCAGAAATTAACCATACCTTCCGCTTGGAATTTCATTTTAAGTCAGGTCTCGCTCTAGAGTTCAATTAAGTGTTCTCTTTCACTCAATGAAAGTTTGTTAGTTTCAATATTGCAATAAAAGTGATCACTAACCCATGAAAATTCGTCATGTTTACTCGGAAAATAAGTTTCAAATTGTGAACTCAGAGTTGTATTATTGGTGTACGACGTTCAGTACATGACCATTTCAATGTGCAAACTGGGTGTCGGCAAAACTACTATTAAGAAAGTCATAAATACATGAAAAGGTTAAGTCCTCTGTTATGAGTTTGGGTTGTCCCTGGCTGGGTTATAGGGGTGGCGCCACATGTACAGGGAAAAGATGGCGAGAAATACCACGTTCATAGTGCTTTAAATCCCGCTTTTGTTGTTGAGAGTAGAGTGGGAAGTCTGTAGACGGATAGGGTAATAAATTTCATAAAATGTCAGTACTGACAGAAAAAGTGAAAGGCGATTGCCATGTGTAATTTCCAAACTCTGAGATTTTCAGCTATAGAGTGATACGCAATTGGTTTGAATTTTATTATTTCTTCTGCCTTTTTTGAAGGACCACAAGGGCAGACCTCGAGGACCATAGGTGGTCCGCGGACCATAGTTTGAGAAACGCTGCATTAAGAGAAAAAAGAAGTTCTTCTGAGAAAAACTTTCAACACATGAGTATATATCTTGTCTGAATATGAACACACTATGTAATAAAACCAGGCACATGACGCACAATAACACAGTATGAAACTAACATAGACAATGAAATGCAAGTCTATAGCCCACGCTATAGGATAGTCTCTGGCACAAGGAACAGTTGTGTGAAGCTCTACAGAACACACAGCTTGTACTTGTTCATGTTTGATCAACCCGACAACAAAACCTTTCCCTACCCTCGCCAAAGTGGAAATACCGACACAAATGAATTCATCCTCACAAAAGACTCATTTTAATGCGATTAGCAGGAGCAATATCGACGATATTAACAAGAGCTTGGTCATTTGTTGGGGTTAAATCCGATTGTAAGGAACAAAAGATCTTATTCCATCAGTGTGGTGGACCAGAGGTCAAACTGCTTTCGCCTCTCATAATCTGATAATGATCGCTAATGAACGCATCGCGTCAATAGAAATCTGTTGTTAAAGCAATGAGATTTTTCTAGCCAGTAGTTTCATAAGTCTGAATACAAGATGGTGCTATGTCACTTTCCATAATTTACAGGTACCTGTTCCGCTGATTTACTAGAATGCGTTTGAGTCTAAATAAAACAGCAAAAGTCCACCGCTGTGGAGTCATGGTTAGCATGTCTAACCAGTGAAACGAGCGGGCCCGGGTTCAAATACTGGATGAGACAAGTTGCCTAGTTGAGGTTATCTCGGGCTTTTCCCTCAACTCATTAAGAGCAAATGCTGGGTAACTTTCGGCGCTGGTATCTGGACTCATTTCGCTAGCATTAACATTTTCATCTCATTCAGACGCTAGAAAACCATAGCAGTTAATAAAGCGTCGAAAAATAACCAATTTAAAAAAACAGCAAAACAGTACAACTTGGTCTGTTGTTGTGACAAGAATTGAAGCCCTCTCGCATACCGGTAAGGCATTATGTAACAAACACGTTTACGTCTGAGTATTTCTCACAAAGTAAATGTTATTCTTCGCCTTGAAAACGGCGCAAATATTAAGGATATTCCTGGACGTTTAAAGTAATATCTATTTTTTTATCTATTGTTTGTCCGTCCGTTTGTCCATCTGTCTACTTATTCACTTATTTATTTATTTATTTATTTATTTATTTATTTATTTATTTATTTATTTTCATTTTTTTATTTTTTTATTCATTTATTTCTTTGAAACTCAGGAAGAAATTGAACGCAGAATAAGTATGGGAAATGCCTGTTGTTATTCGGTTGAAAAGCTTATCTCATCCAGCCTGCTCTCAAAAAAGGTGAAAGTTAGAATTTATAAAACAGTTATATAACCGATTGTTCTGTATGGACTCTTATTTTGAGAGAGGAACAGAGGTTAAGGGTGTTTGAGAATAAGATGCTTAGGAAAATATTTGGAGCTAGGAGAGAAGAAATTGCAGGAGAATGGAGAAAACTACACAACGCAGAGCTGCACGCATGTTATTCTTCACCCGACATAATTAGGAACATTAAATCCAGACGTTTGAGATGAACAGAGAATGCAGCAAGTATGGGCGAATCCAGAACTGCATATATAGTGACAGTTGGGAGACCAGAGGGAAAAAGACCTTTTGGGAGGCCGAGACGTATATGGGAGAATAATATTAAAACGGATTCGAGAGAGGTGGGATATGAGTGTAGAGACTGGATTAATCTTGCTCAGGATAGGGACCGATGGCGGGCATATTTGAGGGCGGCAATGAACCTTCGGGTTTCTTAAAAGCCGTATTCATTCATTCATTCATTCATTCATTCATTCATTCATTCATTCATTCATTCATTCATTCATTCACTCACTCACTCACTCACTCGCTCACTGACTCATTTATTTATTATTTAGTTTTATAGACAAATATATTCTAGTAAATTCAATTAATTTGTATTAATATTGTATCAGATTTTTTACTCTCCATAATATTTCTTGACTTTCATGCTCTACCTAAACATGATGCTTACCGATTGTAAGGGATTTGCTTCGCGTGTTATATCTGAGTAGGCTAAGTAAACACTGGCTTTCTCCCAAATCTACGGAGCAATGTAAATGATGCAGCAGTAGGGGAGAGTCGGGTAGTATCGGACATCGGGTAGTATCGGACAGTGCGTTTCTTTCATCTACCACCATATGGTAGTACCTGAATGGCATGGTTACGTTTCTCTATGCGACATCACAGAAACGTAACCATGTCAATCAGGCACTATCATCGTGTGGTAGATGAAAGAAACTCACTGTCCGATATTACCCGATGTCCGATACTACCCGACTCTCCCCTATATTCTTTAACTGTATAAAATACAAAAACTGGATGTCACTAATAGAACCTTGTTACCTAAATTAGAAACTCATTAAAATAACCACTGCATTCAATAAAAGTTTGACTAGTTATTCACTTTCTTACTACGAATCCTTTTTCACTAAACACATTTACTTTCAGCCATTTTTTATTTGTTGTGGAGACCTGGTGATTATAGAGACTGGTGAAATGATGACGTTGATAATTGAGAGAAAACGGGAGAACCGCGAGAAAAATCCCTAGAGCCTGCATGAAATTCCCTGTTTAACTATGTTATTTCATGTATTCATGCAGCACACAACATGTTCTTCAAGTCTTCCATTTAATGTATGCTTACGTCATTTTTAACATTTGGACTCTGTATGATTAATAATCACCACAACCAATATTGAAGCACAGTTTACACGCTTTGAAGTGATTATCAGTTCAATATTTGTGGTTGTACAGTTATTCCATGTAATACTATTTTTAACTCATCATCTTCATATTTACGTTCACTACGCAATTTTTGTAACCTTATTGTTTTGCCACACTATTCTTGTCTTTATGCTCACAGTATCACTATGATATGTTTTTAGACTTGATGATGCCATTAATTGGCGAAAGTGCTTGTCACGTTCTAATTGTATAAATGACTTAATGTAATTTACTTGTATCATTCTTTAGGTTAAATAAGACAGTTATTTGAATGATTTTTATATCTTATTTTAGGGGGAGAAGGATTTGATTAAATCATCAGCTCTCCAGTGAGGGTGACCACAATAATCCAGAATACAGAACAGTTATGTTTTATAAATCGATTAATTAAAAAAAATACCAAATTTTGGATTTGGGATACGCTTGATACCAAAATGTCATATTGACAAAATTACCTTTCTTGAAAATATAAATAGTATTGAATGATATGTAAAGAGTCCCTAAGAATTCGTAATAAGATGTTTTGTATTTGAAAGACTTGGAATTTTAATTTCACTATTGTAGGTAGACTGTGGAAGAGAACCTCTCGCTCCAAATAACATATCTTTGACGATCCACTGATCAACAGGTATGTTATATTTAGAAGAGAGGAAAGGTAGGCATGGTTCATATATTTCTTGTTTTTCCTTGTTGACCTCGTCCGCTTGTGAGAGGTTTCTCTCAAAGCGGATGGTTGGATCTAATACTATGGCCTTATCCTTAACGCTGTCGATGGCGATGATGTCCGCGCGCCTGTTGGAATCTGCGGCCGAAATGCAGTGAACCTCTTCATGAACCTCCCAACCAAGGTGTCTTAGAACTTCTGCAATACTTGTCCTCACTCTGTGATGTCTGTTTGTTCCGTAGCAACTCGCTTTTCCTGCAGAATCCCAATACGTGACCAATAGTTTGTCTCGTTGCAGTCAGCATGCCTACAACGGGTTGTATTAAAGGATCTGCCAGGAACAACAGTAACCACACTTGTTAGTACGTCACAAAGACGAGAAACAAAATCAATTATTACGATACAGAAGAAGCTTTCAAATTGCCAAAATTATTAAGCAAATTAATTTCTCACTACATTTTTTTAAAAATTCAATACGTTTTAATTGAACTTTCTTTCGATAGTTATATTCTGTTCAATAGACGCAATTTTGTCGCTGGAAACGTAATAAAACTTGCTAGTGTCACAAAGACGAGAAATAAAATCAATTATCATACTACGATACAGAAGAAGCTTTCACATTGCCCAAATTACTAAGATAACTGCTGTCTTATTACATTTATTAAAAACTCAATACTTTACAAACGAACTTGCTTCTGCTAGTTATATCCTGGCCAATAGGTCCAATTTTGTCCCTGGAATCGTAACCATAGCAACAACAGATGCTCGTGTCCAACGACCGCCGCGGGCAGCATCGCCATCACGCTCAGATGAAAACCGTAACAAGAAGCTATGACAAAGGATTTGCTGTACTCAAAGCACATGACTTGACACAGCGGCAGCGCTGCTGTCTGTGGAACTACTGTGGATAAAGCTCATTAAACACAAGACTGACCTCCCGTAAACAACCTGCAGCAATTCGTAATCGTGCTTCTTTATATACTAAAGATAAAAGCTGTAAATGCTAAACATGCATGTTCAGTAGAAAAAGGCACAACACATGTTGAACTGTTGTATTTGCTATGACGTAAGATTTTATTTGTGTTCTTCTGGATTGGGTGGTACTAACTCAAGATTACAAGAGATGCATAATTGAATATGGAAGAGACATCACAACTCAAATGTCAATACAAATTATTTATTACTAACACCAACTTACTTACTTATGGCTTTTAAGGGAACCGGAGGTTCATTGCCGCCCTCACATAAGCCCGCCAT
This sequence comes from Periplaneta americana, assembly GCF_040183065.1. Classification (NCBI taxonomy): domain Eukaryota; kingdom Metazoa; phylum Arthropoda; class Insecta; order Blattodea; family Blattidae; genus Periplaneta; species Periplaneta americana. The sequence continues at coordinate 71,376,218 of NC_091127.1, read as the reverse complement.
CGGTTCCTATCCTGAGCAAGATTAATCCAGTCTCTATCATCATATCCCACCTCCCTCAAATCCATTTTAATATTATCCTCCCATCCACGTCTCGGCCTCCCCAAAGGTCTTATTCCATCCGGTCTCCCAACTAACACTCTATATGCATTTTTGGATTCACCCATACGTGCTACATTCGCTGCCCATCTCAAACTTCTGGATTTAATGTTCCTAATTATGTCAGGTGAAGAATACAATGCGTGCAGTTCTGCGTTATGTAACTTTCTCCATTCTCCTGTAACTTCATCCCGCTTAGCCCCAAATATTTTCCTAAGCACCTTATTCTCAAACACCCTTAACCTATGTTCCTCTCTCGGAGTGAGAGTCCAAGTTTCACAACCATACAGAACAACCGGTAATATAACTGTTTTATAAATTCTAACTTTCAGATTTTTTGACAGCAGACTAGATGACAAAATCTTCTCAACCGAATAATAACAGACATTTCCCATATTTATTCTTCGTTTAATATCCTCCCGAGTGTCATTTATATTTGTTACTGTTGCTCCAAGATATTTGAATTTTTTCCATCTCTTCGAAGAATAAATCTCCAATTTTTATACTTTGCTGTGGTCGTGCCGGAGAATCAGTCCCATTCCTAGGCTTATTGTTTGGTTTCTTAACAAGCTGCTTTTATGGTGATGGATTGGGTTGTTAGCCCTACGCCCAACCCCCAAGCTGGAGGACCATCCCTTATCGGCTATCCACGACTGTTTATTCAATATATTCGCAGCTACCCTCCATATCTGGAGGCCGTCTCCTGTATCCGCAACCTGAGGACATCAACATGTTAAAAAAAAAAAAAAGATTCCGAAGGATATCTGTACTATGCTGTGGAAATTTGAGCGTATAACTACTATATGTGCCACTAAAAGTAATGAATTAGATTGTGTTCTCAATTTGATTCCTCTATTACTAGACCTCAGTGTTTGGCCACATTGAACTACAAGTTTAGTGAATACATAATATGTACGCTCTACATTGTTTTGTGCAACGAACGATGAGGCAAGGATCCAACTACTGATACTGGGCATGTATTACAGTCAATTCACTAAAGAAACTAGCGTATTCATCTGCAAAATACGGTTTTAGGAAAAGATTTTTGTTCGTAAGATTAACATAGACGACTTTTTAATTATTTTTAAAAATAAATAGGTCTATATAGTAAATTATAATTGTTATAAACAAAACAATGCAAGACTTAAATACTGATAAAAACTATAACCTCTGTCAAACAAAAATACAATACATTTTACATCAGTAGACTAGTATTCAGCAGTCCTCTTTAACCCTTCAGACCTGAATTTATATTAAACAAATTTGAAAAAAAAACTGGTCAAATAATCATTGTGGGGATCCAAAATTCCCAAATCAAGTCTTCACAGGAAATCATAATTTGGGGCAATTTTGACTCCTGGGGCCCCAAAATTTTAAATTTTATTTTTTAATTCAGGTATAGAAATGTTTCAAAAATAATATTCTCCATTTTTATCACATTGAATTTTTTCAAAATATTTAAAAGTATCGAAGACATTCCAAAAAAGAAACAATGTACAGTATAATGTACATCAGCCCTGAAAGGGTTAAATCCATTAAGCGCACAATGAATGACTATGTAAGCTACATTTTTTAATTTCCAAACGAAAATATTCTTCTCCTTTCGGATAAGCAATGTTTGCACTTCGGGAGACTTCTTTCAATTCCACAAAAAGTTACTGGTGCATACATAAAAAGAGGTAGACGTACATTGATATATGTATTGACATGATCGTCGTCCACCAAAACATCCAAACCTTTACTAACAAGTAATTGAACATGTTGAGGTAGGCTGGGTCGTGTGTTTATGCAGTGGTTATATGTTCCATTTACCTATACGAGTACAGCTAAAATAAAAACAGTTTCAATCAGACTAATAATCGACACCTAACCATGTACGTACTCTTTTCCTATTATCTTCTGCTCTGACTATACAAAACGTGCCATGTACGTGTGCTATCACCTATATCCCATAACAAAGCTAACCTGTTTTCTTCACTCGGTGATCATACGCTGGCCTTTATCTATTACTAACAAAAACAACTACAAAAAAGACCTGAATAAAAACACCTAAATTTGCAGTACCTCTGTTTCCACTACACACTGAAGGGAATTTACATTCTAGCATGGCCTTCAACCAGACCATATACACTCGTTTTTTTCAGCTTCCGAAATATAAAACCTTTTCTGAATTCTCCTGCCTCGGCCAGTCATCTTAGTCCATTTCGCTGGTAGCAATGGCATTTGGCTTCAAATTTTATTGGGAATGTTTCAAATTTTCACTACTATTTTGCAACGGTTATTGTAAACATCATAATTTCAATCGCAGATAAATAGCATTTTTATTTACTGACAGAGTTATCTTTAAGCCACAGAACGAGGTACTCATCGCATCCGTAACTCAATGACACTGACGAAATCGATCCTGATTCATTGCGCGGCGCATCGCAGGTATCACTAACGTCGGCTCTTTTTCATCCCCCTCTCGTCCCCAAACGCATCTGATCCAGCCGATTTCCATATTGTTAAGAAGCGACGTCTGTCCTCTATCCAACTAGAAACAAATCATTAACGCAGACCTTATACTTTTCGTGCAGTATGTTTCAAATTTTTGCACTTTTTGAGACATTCAAATCTCAGTACGTACCCCCTCATTAATACTCGGGGAAGGACGTAATTCTACGTAAAATTGACTGAAAATTATGATACATTGAGGTACGATAGTGTAGTAAAAATACTGCACCCAAATTCGTTCTCATGTATTTATTCTGTACGAAATGTGTAACTATCAACTGTCATATCACAAGTTTTAATAGTTTTCCGATAATTTAATTGGGTTTAACAAATGTTCGTTTCTATGATAATTATTTCGAGACCGCAGATCGAGAAATTATTATCTCATGATAAACATGAGTTTAAAAGCAAAATTAAATTAACAGCGAAAACTATTCTGCTCGTGTGAAATTCGGCTAGATAATTTCTATGTGAACTGGATCGAACTATATTAGTGCATTCAAATATTTATCTTGTGAAAGAAGTGATTATAAAGATATAAACCAACCTTCTGAAAATATGAAATTCATGGATAAATATTTGAGTCATAATATTATAACTTATTATTGTCAAATAATGCTCGACAATAAACGCCTTCGCCTCTCTTATGAGGACCATAATTTCAGAAATCAACACAATACTGAATTCAGAATATGTCAAACTATTGTATATAATAAATAAATACTTCGTTGCTAAGGAAACGTGAACAGCAGATGAATAATAATTTCAGTAATGTTTGTTTTGTCGCATACTGTAGTTCGAAAACAGATCGTTGCAAATTATCTTCACTCTCTGCCATTAATATTTCATCCTGTGCAAAAACGACTGTTTGTAATATTGTGTTTCTATTACAGTAGAACTATGCATCGACTCTTGAAGTAAAAATTTACAATTTCCCCTCAATCTAATTCAAATTTCACTTACTACTTTCCTACAGTTAAATAAAAGGAGTGCAAAACGAAACGGAAAGAAAAAATAAAATTTAATGGGCACAGGACAAAAAATTTGCGAAAAAAAAAATCATATTTTCTTTCGGCGCGCATTACTTCGTTTCCAATTCACCTATATAATTCATTTTTTTTTTTACCAAATTGCTCTAAATAGTGAAGAATGTTGTAATAATCTAGAATGAATGTAATAGCATTTCTCACTTATTTTTCATATAATCTCTTTTAACATGTAAAAAAGTTATTTTATTTTTTTATTATTTATAGGGAGACAACATAGCTTGCAACATAGCTCTATGTCTAAGCTTCAATTTAGTGTTTGAATGAAGTCGATATCTGAATTCGAAGCGTACTTTTTACTTACTCAAAGACTTTAAAGTGTTTAAAAAACTGAAATAGGGTAAAAATGAAGTTAAACTCTAACTTCAAGCTAGATAACAAATAACTTAATTTTAAGATTCTAAAACCTTCTTGCAACATAAGTGAGGCCCTCTTCTTGTGTCTTAAAGTCAATTTTTCTCTTTTTCACTGCCCTTCGGTACCGTCTTTGCTGCGGTTGCTCAGGAGTGCATCGTATGTTGGCCTTCAGGGTGCGGGTCTCGTCTGCAGCATTCACACCAATCATTTTTTATTTTCCTGTGGTGATGCTCATTTTCCAGAATATGTCTAATTTAAGTTCGTTGCCACAATTCAAGTGGCATATAGCAACCACGACCCCAAGTTTCAGGGTTTTACTACCTACATACGTTTCTTTGGGGCAACGTCTGCAAATCAAACCATTGAAAGACTCGTTTGCATTCTGAGTCTTGTCATGAAAACACCTGCTCAGCATACTGGGTCTGTAAGCCTTTCTGAAATAGATTTAACCCACTTCTTAGCGCAAGCAGCTGCGCATGCAGTATGAAAAAATTAAACTTCGTCCATCAATAGTGGGAAAACATAGAACATGTTATATATGTTTAAACACTGGAAGAATCAGGCTATAATATGAGAAAAAAAATCTTTTTTTTTTTAAGAAAAATTGCCATTCTGGAGTCGATGTATACCTTAATGTACGAGGCGCGTCCATAAAGTAACTTTCCCGCTCGTCCCACGGCTATCAAACCATATGTTGCGCGAAGCGACTGCGTGTACGTGATAGAGTAATGTCCTGGCATGGCGCATGCGCTAGCGGAACTTCCCCAGTGCTCTTAGTAGCTTCGTTGCATTGGACGTTCCTATTCCAGCTCCCGCCGAGTGTGAAGTGCGGTCAGTGATAAAGATTTGAATGCACAGGGCATAGCGCCGATTGAAATTGATCGTCAGCTGTGCCAGGTCTATGGGCAAGCAGATGGTGCGTTGCTGCTGTAGACAATTTTCAGCAGGACGCCAAAATGTGCACGACGGGGAGCGCAGTGGGAGGCCAACCATCATCACAGACGACCTTGTGGAACAACGCACTATCTGCTTACTATCTTAGACCCAAAGACCTGGCACAGCTGACGATCAATTTCAATCGGCGCTATGCCCTGTGCATTCAAAAACATTATGACTGACGGCACTTCACACTCGGCGGGAGCTGGAATAGGAACGTCCAATGCAACGAAGCTACTGAGAGCACTCGGGAAGTTTCGCTGGCGCATGCGCCTTGCCAGGACATTACTCTATCAGGTACGTGTGTAGTAGTAGGTTGTTTTACGACGCTTTATCAACATTTCAGGTTATTTAGCGTCTGAATGAGATGAAGGTGATAATGCCGGTGAAATGAACCCGGGGTCCAGCACCGAAAGTTACCCAGCATTTGCTCATATTGGGTTGAGGGAAAACCCCGGAAAAAACCTCAACCAGGTAACTTGCCCCGACCGGGAATCGAACCCGGGCCACCTGGTTTCGCGGCCAGAAGCGCTGACCGTTACTCCACAGGTGTGGACATCACGTACGTGCAGTCGCTTCGCGCAACATATGGTTTGCTAACTGTGGGACGAGTGGGAAAGTTACTTTATGGACGCGCCTGCTATACTCCACGTGGTTTTAATGATTTCCAATTTTTTATAAAGTCTATCCCAGATAACCTGATAGAGACTCCTTCCCTTTGCTACACTAAGGACTATTTAAAAAACAATGTCTTTATGAATTCATTACTTTGTAGTGTGCATCTTATAATGTAAGAACAATCATACTAAAATAGAAAAATAAGGATGTGAGAAGTACGTTATATATTTCATGTACGGAAGTTTAATTAATCTAACCAAAATAAAAATATAGCCTACAGATGAAAAATCAGCATTTAAAAAAATACGTCAGAAAATAATACAGAAGGGATATTTAAATTTAATAACTAGGCCTACGTACCTTTCCAATCAGTTACATTAATAGCTCATTTCTAAAGAAAAAATTATTAACTTTGGAGCGAATCGCCGATTTCGTGAAATCGTCGTATTCGTCCTCAAGTTTAGTCGTTTTGTGAGTCTTTTTCGGACTCTAGTTTAATTTCATTATTTCTCGTATGATTATACGAGTACAAACGGTTGCTTGTCTCACTCCAGTCTGTTTTCCAGTTATTTCTGCCAGTTCTGGCAAGAGTCATAATAGGATATTGTTCCTTCAATGAATTAAACACATTTAAGTTGCATCTCTTCTCCCCACTTCTTAACGCTTTACCGGGCTTATGTTTTACAATCGAGTTTTCTGCCATTACAAATCTTACTCGCTAGGCTTATCCTACTGTACTGTTTAAACTACACTATTAACACTACAATTCGGTAATATATTTATATTACTCGTAGCTCTATACGTACTATATACGGTACACTATTTACACACACATACACGCATTAAACTATATGCACAATTTATTATTATATAACATACGCAAACAGTTGGGAAAAATCGCTTCGCGAACACGCTCGACTGCAGAAACACAATGTTTTAGACACCACAACTCTAGGGGAGCTACCGCCTTCCTAATTTTCTCACACCCTCAAAGTTTAAATAAAGAAAACACATCGTTAATTAAAATTAAGGCTATTATATATTTGTTTCACTTATGTGACGGGGAAAAGGACATCTAAACACTTTTATCTATATTATCTATACTCATACTATGATAATTGCAGTTCAAAATCTATACTTTTAATAGTAAGTGAATTATGGCGAAGCAAGGGGGTACAACGAGGCAACAGGAACAGCAAGCTCGCGCTGGAGACACGAAGAGGCTACAAGGAGAGGGTGGAAATTATTTCGTTTCCATATCAGGTGACCTGAGATTAACTTTAGTTTGTCCAGGTATAAAATAAATAACAATGGAGGGAGACATAAACCTTATCTGAGTCCCTGATTTACTTTTAAAATCTTGTTATTTTTTCGTGATTTAATTTAATTTTTGTTAAAGTTGTTTCAGAAAGACTTTTTTATGGCATTTATTAAATTATTTTAAACTTGATAAACTTCCTAATGTATATTTATGATTTGTTAAAAATTAAAATTAACATGAAGTAAAGTGAAGTTTAAGGACAACTAATGAAGTCAAGTGACCCTCCGTGAATTAATTCTACCAGTTTTAATGAGATTCTAGAATATTCAGCTTAAAATCTTGAAGAGGATTCATGTGTGGAAAATTAATATTCACCGCGAGTAACTGCAGTTCCAGGTCGCTCGGGCAATCAACTTGTTCACAGAAACACGTGACCTTATATCCCTGGGATTTGAGAATGTAACCCCGAGCGTTATACGCGGCGTTAGAAATAACAGACTTCTGCGAAGTTATGTAGCAAGAACACGTACACAAAACTTTTCAATGTTAATCATCGACAATTTTAGTGCATAAATTTCAATTTCTTCTCTTTTTCTTCTCCTGAACACTGTTTACAATTAAAAGCAACAGTAATCAATTCCATCCATCTACCTGGACAAAATCAATTTTTCGTAATTGAAAAGGGCGGAGTTAAACTACACACACTTTCCAGGTATATTTTATTCCATACCTTTGTTATACACTTGTGGTATGTAATCTGCACACACAACTAAACCTAGGTGGTAGGGTTGTATGTAAACTACACACACGGTATGCCTCGGATTATTTTTCAATTAAGTACATGTAAATCTAACGCAATGTCAACCAATGTTACAGGCGACAAGCACAATTGACTTACGTAGTCTGTAATGGAAGGAAAGAGATACTGTATGAATTAGACTGACTTATTGACTTACGTAGTTTGAGAGGTGATATATGAGTTAGACTGACTTGGATGGTAGTTACGCAGCAGTTTAACATAAAGCATTGGCCCTTGACCACAGTTGTTTATAAGTTGAGCACTTCAAACATTTTAGTATTGTTCGTGTGGTATCATGGAAATACAAAGCATAATTGATGACTGTGGAAAGAAATCCAACTACTATAATTGTGCCATCTATGCTGCAATAAATGTTGTATGGAGTGAGACCTATGACATTGGATGTAGATATCAGCTAAGTTAATCCTGGCTACGTCAGATTAAGAAATATAGTTTGATAAAGGAATATAAAAGTGATTCTGAAATCGGCAAATGGTTAAAACTTGTATTCGGTCTACCATTTTTAGACCACATGAGGTTGTCGACTGTATTGTATCTGATTTAGTGGCCATTAAGCCACAAAATGAAAAACTAGATAACATTTGTGATTGTTTAGTAGACACCTATGTAGCCGATGACATTACCTTTCCTCCGCCAATCAGGGCAGCTAAAACAGCAAGCTTGCAGCGTAAAACTAATGCCTGTGAGTCTTTTCATAGTATATTCCACAACACATTTTACTCTACTCATCCTGATGTTTATACTTTTATAAATATAAATAGACACATACGTGAAAATTGAGGGGATATCTACTACAGCAAGAGTTAAAAATAAGGCTCCTGAAGAGGAAAGAAACTATGGAGAGAAATATAAAAGATTTTAAGTAGGGGAAAATATCCTGATTGGAATTCATTAAGAGAACAAAATGCCACCTACCAATATAAATTATTGGTTAATACTTTAATATTGTAGTAGTGAGTATGTTCAAAGCAAACGCATGCCATTATAGCTCTGTTTTCAATTTACGTCCTGTTTTTATTACCTGGGTTCTTTGCGTGTGCAGGTTACATATCCCAAATCGGTGTGTGCAAATTACATGTGTGTAAATTACTTTCTTTTAGGTCATATACCTGAAACGTGTGTGCAGTTTACCGCTCTCGATTGAAAATCACACACATTCTTATCACATATACTTAAGGAAGAGTGGTTTCAACTGAACAATGATGTAGTAAATCGATTTCACGAAGTGATGAGACATCAAGTAAGTTATCCGGGATTGCACACCCAGCAACTCTTAATAGAGCTGAGTAAGTAAGCAAGTTTTCTTTCAAATAGGTCCATGTAGTATAATCCATAGTAACATTTGTGCCCAAGAAGTTCTTAGTTTTTCCTCGGAGTCCTCCCGTTTAGCCAATCACCTACATATCCACTCATCTCATTATACACAAATTTACCTGCTTTACTACTTCACCCACATAACTACTTAATTGTCCAATCACACAATCTATCTGAAGAGCTTGCGAGAAAAACGATGAACGTCACATTTCTATTAAGGATTACATAATGATCTAATGGAGTCTATAACTGCAAGATTTAGTGCTGTTTCTATAGAAAATAAAGGAAGGGATTACTGTATTCGTGGTGATAATTCTCCTTTTTACCATTTTTCATAAGAACAACATTAAATTTCTCAAGTCATCCATTGAATTAGATAATGACATCAACCTTAAGAAAACTGTGACATTCATCGTTTTTCCCGCAAACTCTTTATCTACTAATCTGTATCCCAACCAACTACTCACGTATAGGCCTACGTCTATTCAACTACCGAACCACCCTCTTATTTACTTGTACTTGCCTACACAAACGCGCACTTAACCATTTCATTGTCCACCTTTTTACCAATACAGCTACCTACCAATTTAACAATCCAACTTACTTATCCATGTACCTAGTCACCTGCCTACCTATGTACTCAATCTGTCCTTTCCATACACACCGATACATATGCACGCATGCATACCATACATACATACATACATACATACATACATACATACATACATACATACATACATAAGTACATAAATATCACTGATTGAATCCACTTTGCATCTGGTGTGTGATATATATCAATCTTTCGTTGTAAAATCCGAATATATCTTCAGAATTTCTGTATCACGTAAGGTTTTTCGATTATTTTAGACTTTATATACAGTGGACTCTCCTAAGTTCGACAGAACAGAATTGAAAGTCCAGTCAAATAAGGGTAGTGGATGTGGCAGGTGAAATGAACACAAATCCTTGTTGGTTATCCATCAATGAATACAGTACTGTACTTAAATTTCCTGCCTGCCCCAAGACTTGTGTTCGCGCTTCTAGTACCACATGAGTTTCGACAGTTCCGTCTCACAAACGGCACAATTCTCAAATAGAAAAATAAGAGTTAATTAATTTAAAATCAGTGATCAATATGGATGTCCTAATCAATAAAATATTCCGTTTTCCTTTAACAAAAGTATCACTACAAGACACAGAACCAATTTCCATTTAAATGGCAAACCCATTTCTTAGTGCCCGTATAGGGGAGTGTCTAATTTCCCTACGTAAGCAGTCGAGCTATAGGATGTTGAACTTAATTTCTGTCGAACTTAAGAGCTTCCATTGTATTTTTATGTTTTTTGTGTTCTCATTTCTTCAGGGAAATTGTATAATAATTAAGTGGCTATGCTGATCACACTTTGTATTTGGATGTAATATACAGTCGAACAAGTTTTTTAAAATAATATTTTTTCCATAATGACTGGTCTACTGGATAACTACAAGAATATGCGGTGTAAAATGTCACTGAGAATTCATTTTTTACACTCGCACCCTGACTTAAAAAAACTGTGATGCTTATAGCGATAAACAGGGTGAACGCTTTAACTAAGACATCCTTACCATGGAGCGCCGTTACCAAGATCACTGGAACCCTTCAATCACGGGTTAGTACTGTTGGTTTCTTTATAGGGAGACGGATGAGACAGCGTACAAAAGTAAAGCATTGTCATCCCATTTTGTTGAAGGAAATTGTCATTAAACATTGTAAATAATAACATCTTGAATTTGTGTGAAACATTTTAGTTCTTTTTTTTTTTTTTTTTTGTTTATGTGGATTTTTACGTTACCAAAAAAACTTTCGTGGGTCTTGAGTGTTATGCTATGTTTATATTCAAAATGGCAAATGTTTGCCACTATTGTATCACTATCTTTGTGTTAGTGCTGTATATCTAGAAAATGTGACGTGATAGAATGAAACGAATTTTTCCATTGAATTCAGCACCCCAAATTAGATAAAACCACCCATTTACAAATCAGATACAGGAAAGAAGTTTCAATTTGTTGATTAATGTTATTTATTATATGTGTTAAAAATGATATATTGTTCTGTAAATAGACACATTTTCCGAGTACTTTGATATGCATTGAACATTATCAATAAGCCACCTGCGTATCTCAGACGGTAGCGCGTTTGCCTCCCTATTCAGAGTTGCGCTAGGGCGTGGTTTCAATTCCCGTTTGGACTGATTACACTGAACAACAAATTTTTACTTTATGTCTTGCTCCGAAATATAAATAGGTGAATATTACTAATATGTATGTATTAAATCTGAATTTAAAATCCAAATTACTCCATCACGTACCATTTTCCGGGGAAAATGAATTGAATTTTTTATGACAAAACTTATTTGTTTTTAATTTTTCGCTGCTACTGATAAAATTACAACCGCTAGGGATTCAAAATTCCTCGTAGTATTTGCAAAATGTGTACTGGATACAAAAATGATGTAACATATTTTAAAACACAACAACAATAAAAATATTTCGTTCATATAATGAGAAAAATGTCGGAATTTGAACATACATTTAAAATAATTTTCTATGACTTCTGTTTATAACTAGACTCGGAACTGTATTTTACAAGGAACCAACAATAGTCTGCAAGCATGCTGGATAATGATCTTCCTTTATATCGCCTTTCCATTTCAGATATTTCTTGATGAAATCTTTCCCATCCTAGTCGTTTACCGCTCCAAAGTTAGGAGGAAAGAAATCCAAATCAGACCGTGAAAAGTATATTATGAGAGACATATTACACTCCATTTTGTCATGTGCCCAAAGTTAGGAGGAAAGAAATCCAAATGAGACCGTAAAAAGTATATTATGAGAGACATATTACACTCCATTTTGTCATGTGCCCAAAGTTAGGAGGAAAGAAATCCAAATGAGACCGTAAAAAGTGTATTATGAGAGACATATTACAATCCATTTTGCCATATGCACTTAACATGGTTTCCACAACAAGTTCTATGTAGTTCTCTGCCCTACAATCTCCAAGGAAATTTGAGCAAACATCTTTGAAAGCGCGCCATGCCATTCTTTCTGTAACGGAAAGTTTTGCCTCAAACAAAGGGTCAGCCATAACTTTGTGAATTTTTGGACCGATGAAAATACCCTCTTTTAATTTTCCTTCACTCAAACTGGTAAACTTTTCCTTTACTGAAAACCACACCCTTGTTTGTTCATTGCATAGACCTCACTTTGAACTGTTATGAAATTTACTTAATAGAAAGGACCAATATCTGTTTATGTATTAGAAGTACAAAATAGCATCCCAAAAACCATAATAAACCGTAAATAAGTCATAAACTCATAACATACACTAGCTTTTGTTTAGGTTTATACCCCCAACTAGCGCCAGATGTTTCCTAGGGGAGCGCTTATCGAAAAGTGAAGTCATAGTATATCTTTAGAACCTTATGGTTATATCTTAAGAACCTTGGAGTCATGACGCTAAAGTTTTGGTATCTCAAATCGGCCAAATTTTGATCTCCATTACTGGTGATCGCCGTTGCACTACTTATTTGCATCAACGCTTAAGTATTGCTATTCAACACGGAAATGCAATGAGCGTTTTGGGTTCTCTTCCAGAGTCCAGCCCTTTGGACGAACTTTTCCTCCTGTAAAATTTTTTATCTGTATGTAAATGTTTATATTTAGTTTTTATATATGTGTAATTGTAACGGTGAAAATAATGCTAACCAAATAATTTTTTTTCATAAGTGTATATTATTTTTGGGAGTGTTTTTTGTATATGAAATTTTTTCAATCATATATTATCTTAATACATTAATTACAGACAATAATGAAGAACCTTATGTGATACGAAGAAAAGAGATGCATTTTCGGATTCAGCGCACATCAAACTATAAGGGACACATTGTTTTAAATCGGAGCAAATTCTTGTTGTTCAGTGTTACTGGTTGGGTTTTTTCCGAGGTTCTCCCAACTGTAAGAAGAATGTCAGGTAACCTATGTATGGTAAATCCTCGGCCTCATCTCGCCAAATATCATGTCGCTATCACCAGATCCATGGACGCTAAATTATGCAGTAGTTAATACAGCGCCATTAAATAACCAAAGAAAGAAGAGCATTGTGATGTATTTTTTATCTTCTAAATCACATGAAAACTACAAATCAATGAGAATCACAATAATTCAAGAGTTGACTTTGAAGCAGCAAGACATTCTATCATCCAGTGCTTCCCCAACTAGGCCTAGTGGCTGTTGAGATATCCCTAATAAATCAGCTTGCTTCGTGCTAAGTATGTCAATCTTACGTGGTACAGGACAGTTTACTGAACAGTCCTAAATGTAAGATTTGCTACTTATACCATTTACGCCTAACGCAGGATTCCTGGCTTGGCTTTACAGTGGCTGGACCCGGGACGGATCCGTACACTTTGGCACGCTTTTGCCCATTGTGCGTTCTAGTACATATACGATGACTGTCCAAGTCCGGTAGGTGGCCTGGATGGCATTCCTGAATCTGAAGCTGACAGCTAGGCCACTTCGACTGAGCCCCTTGTAGATATAGGTTCTATTTCGCGGAAGAGTAGCCTGATAATCCTAGGGGCCAGGAACCCCAAATCCTTCCTGTTAATTTGACGCTAACAATTGAGCCATCCTGCCTCAGCCCCTGATAGAGCCAGGTTTAATCTGCGTACGAATAGCTTAATAAGCCCCAGAGGCCCGGAGCTTCAAGTCCTATCTATATCAGCATCCAAAACAAGACTTCACCCCAGCCAATTTTTTGTCCATTATAGATTCTATCACGGCCTGGTTGGGAATCGAACCGGGCTGCCTGGATGGAAAACCAGCACCCCAGCACTTGATCCACAAACACCGCCCAGAAGGAGTCTTAGTATGCTGACAAGGACACTGATAATTGATTTACTGTCGTCTAAGAAGTCTACTGTATGAGCTTTAGATATCACGTAGAGCCCGGAATTTTAGGTGCTAAAAGTTAAGAATGACACTGAGTGTAGATGAATAGAAGTGGTGTCCGTGAGGAGAGTTTTAAGCTTAGTTCCCAAGAGCCCGATATGTAATAATACACAACAGATTCTGAAGAACTGAGCAATGGATCTTGTAAACCGTGCGCGAATTTGTAAGTGGGGTTAAGAGGATTAAAGACCTTTAACGAAACCAAAGGGAAAATACTGAATGACAAGAATGACATTTCAAAGAAGTGGAGATATGGCAATGATCTTGTAAATCGTACGCTAGTTTGTAAGTGGTAGTTAAGAGGATTAGAGACCTTTAGCGGTACCGATAGGAAAATACTGAATGGCATCTCATGGCTTTTATATTTATAAACTATAGCGAGGAACAATATCAACTTTTAGCACCTAAAATTCCGGGCTCTAGATGTCTCATATAATCGATGTGGCAAGGAAAGGGAACTTCCTCCCATGTTTTTCTCCATGTTCTAACTGGATGGAGGCAGATAGCCTATGAATACTCTACATCGAATGGCGACTACTCTTTGGCTTCTAATAATATCTGCTGTAGTGCTCGGGGAAAGTGGCACAAGTAAAAAATGTTAATTTTACAGTGGAAGGAAAAAAACTGTCTTCACACTGGTTTATGTTGATTTAATTTTCTTCTGTATGAATTATTGTAATGGGACAAATACTTATGTCTCTTTTCCCAAGCGAGCAGTTGTTCCGTAAGTTGTCAATAAATTAATAAAAAATGTTTGTGGAAACTGACATGCAACTTTTCTGAAGCACTGCCGATATAAAGGGAAATAAATGTACATTTATGATTTTATATTGGTCGCTTGTATAATTATAATGACTGGAACACACAATATGGCACAATAATGGATGTAATTGCTAGGATTATTTATGTCTTCTTATAGAACATGAAGAAAAATACAATTCCTTGCACTGTATAACAAAAATTCAGACTTTTGTAACTCTACAAATAGAACACATTGGTCAGTAAAAGATTTTACTACAACACGAATAATCTATATAGTTTAAGACAAATACAAAATCTAAAATTAAATCAAAACAGGACAATCTTTCATTTTTTTCAGTGCTCTATATTCTCTTTCTTCATTTTTTCATTTATTCCTTCTGCTGTTGAAATCTACGCAGTAAATTGGCTACCTTATAGGATTAAGCCAGAATTATGGACAGCCCTGAGGAGCAAAAATAGCTGGGCCGTGGGCACGACTCCAAGCCAGAGCAAGATCGAGTCCGCTCCAAACAACAGCAATGCAGCAAGACCTTTGTTACGGCGCCCTCAACTTTGTTGCCCCGGTCTTAAGAAACTTCGCTAAATTCTGTATCTCGAGTTGGTGAAATAACGAGGAGGCGGGGTTGGCGGGGTTGTAATTCATGCTCAAGTGTCTCAAACAAGAGCAAGAGCACATCCCACCGCGCGCAATTATGATATATGTCCCGTGCGATAGATTTACACCTTATAACTTTGACTCCTGTCTCCAAGAGGACTGCCAAAATAAATCCCGTTCATTTTCCAAGTGTCATGACGATTTATACAAGAAAGTTATGATTCATACGATGAACTAAAATGACTCTGGTAGTGACATGTGTAAAGGCAGCATATGCATCTTTTGACTATTTGTGTCATTTGGCTCATGAAATTAAAATAACTACATATGAGGCGTTCCGTAAGAGAAAGGCGAACCCGCCAAATGTACCTGTAGAGATAATTTATGTTCAAAGTATTTTACCTGTAAACGAGATAAGGGCGAATCCGTCTAGAATAATTACTTTGTACATTGAAAAACGTTCACCTTTATTGAAAATTGCAATTAAATGTCCAATTTAATATTCCAACTTAATAGTGATCATATATGACATTATGAATTCATCAATATTATGGGAATAATTTGAAAACAGTATATTATAAAAAGCCAATGAACTCAGTAGTGGCAGAAAATAATAATAATAATAATAATAATAATAATAATAATAATAATAATATATGAAAACACTTAATCCAACGTGATATGACATTTACAAATTGTCTCAAATTATTAATAAACAAAAAAAAAAAGTAGATGCCTGTCATGTTATTACCCTTGCTATCAAAAGTGGTCTGACTTGTTGTGGGAACAGAGGCGCTAATAATCCATTACATCATCTTCATGAAGATATTCCTCTGATTCGGTCACTGCTAGTTTTCGTACTAATGTACGATCCACCTTTGTTCCTTTTAATCTTAGCTTGTACGTTTTTCCATAATTCGACATGCCTCTGAAGTTTCCTATAATAACCAGATATGCCTGGTTGATTATCACTGTCACTATAAGCTATTACAATGTCCATAAATACATGTAATACGGTTTACTCGACAGTGTGGTTACAACACTGAGACAATGTATGGCGCGCGCCTTCAAGCAGAGTGGCGTATTAGCCCTTCTCGTACGGAGAAATGTTAATATTATGAACCTGTCACAGACTACGCAGTTTCTCCAACCTTACAAACAAATATAATTTCAACGTACTAAGGGCGAGCCCGCCAACGTCTGCCAGAGTTATGTTGCAGATATGTGTCTTAAATATTCGGAGTAGTAAAAAACACAAAATTGGACCCTTGACGGGCTCGCCCTTCTCTTACGGAACGCCTCATATTTAACAGACGCAATTATTTAAAAACGCCCTCCAACTGAATTCATTCATACAAAGTTTTCTGCCCAAGAACAGGTCCTTCACTGAAAACCCAGCATTGTCCTATCTTTAGTATTTTACCGTCTTTCTCTTAGTCTTCGCTTACTATCCATATATCTTCATGTTTTCTATCGTCTGATATATTTTTCTGCCCCGAACTTTTCTCTCGTTCACTATTCCTTTCAGTATATCCTTCAGTAGGCATTTTCTTAGGCAGTGATCCAGCCAATTTCTACTTATTTTCCTGATTAATTCCGGCATTTTTTTTACCCATTTCTCCTAACACAGCTTAATTTCTTATTCTGTCTGTCCATTTCACATGCTATATTTTTCTCCATATTCACGTTGCAAATGCTTCTTGTCGTTTCTCTTCACTTCGTCGTAACGTCCATGTTTCTGCCCCATACAATGACACAATCCACACAAAACACCTCACTAATATAGTCATTAATTCTTTTTCGAAAAGTCCGCAGAAGATGCTCTAGTCCACACCTGTGGAGTAACGGCTAGCGCGTCTAGCCGCGAAACCAGGTAGCTCGGGTTCGATTCCCGGTCGGGGCAGTTACCTGGGTGGTGTTTTTTTCCGGGGTTTTCCTTCAACCCAATATGATCAAAAGCTGGGTAACTTTTGGGTGCTGGACCCCGGACTCATTTCACCGGCACTATCACCTTCATCTCATTCAGACGCTAAATAACCTAAGATGTTGGTAAAACGTCGTAAAATAACCTAAAAAACAAAAAAAAAGATACTTTATTGAAATATCCTTCACCATTGCTATTCTTCTTTTGATTTCCAGGCAACAGCTCAAGCTACTAGAGTACTTTTAGTACACCCTAAATATTTGAAGTTGTCCACTTGTTCTACTCCATTTTTAATTCGCACGTTTGCTTTATTTATTTTTCTTCCTATGACCATAGTCTTCGACTTGCTTGTAGTTATCTTCATCTCATACTGCTCACAGCTGTCATTTAACTCCAGTAGCATATCCTTTAGTATCACCCCAGATCACATAATATATAACAGATTGCTCATCCCTATGTTAAAATGGTAGCACTTTGAAGAGAATAACAGCCAGGATCGCTACCCGTCAGTCTTAAACGACCACGAGATGGAAGTCCATTCACTAATGCAATTCAAATGGGAGTTATGACGTGACTCCTTATGTAACAACTAGAAGTCAGCATAGTAAACTTGACAAAAGTTGTTACCGTCAAAGCCTATAAGGCCGAGCAATCTGGGTATATATGATCTAGGGTATCATCTACTCATTTTATAATAATGCCATTTCATCGGCACATCTTACGCAGCAATTTGTTCTTCTTCCTCATATTATCACCCCTCCACTGTTCGAAAGGAGTTCTTCAGTAATCCTCCGAATACTTGTTAAGATCTAAAATATTTATTTTTAATAAGAAATTAAAAAATATACTCCATTTTACTCATGAAGATTGCATATGTTACCTATTTTTAATCTATTATTAGATATGACATTACTATATTGGGTGGAAGTAAGAGAATAAATGAAATTTCTATTGCAGAAAAAGTAATCAGAATTCTAAAAAAGAAAAAAAATTGCAGTGAATTAATCCCTTGTAGAGCATTGTTTATAGATTCAGGTATTTAACAGTGTGTAATTTATATATTTTGGATGCCTCAGTTTTAATGCATAATTCTTTAGATAATCATAGCCTTGCAAAAGAAGAAGAAAAAAGGAGAAATGCTTGTGTCATAATTACACTTACACAATGAACACACACACCCACAAACACACACACACAAACACAAAAACACACATAAATACAAACACACACACACCCTTAGTCAACAGTTAGGCTATTTGTAGGTATTGACACTTTACTCTATATGTAGATATAACAGGAAAATCCATGCAAACAATCAAATATACTGAAATAAATTTAATTAAACACGATAATGGAACATGGAACTCACCATAGATAAAGAATGAAACTGGCATTATGAATATATTGAGGAAGTGGTAGGAGAACTATGCCTTATGTCGATGTAGAGTTTGTTACTCTGACAGTGAAAAATTGGAAAAGGGAAAACGATTGTGGTTAAAAATACTCACATCTAAATGTCATTTCTTTTCTTTTTTTTTTAGTTCAAGGGAGGGATTCAAACTCGGGTACCTCCCCCTTTGCATACGCTTCTGCGACGAAGTGAATAGAAGCGACTAGAAGCTTTTGAAATGTGGATATGGAGAAGAATTGAGGGTGTTGAAATGGACAGACAGAATAAGAAATGAAGCTATGTTGGAAAGAGTAGGAGAAGAAAGAATAATACTGAAACTGATCAGGAAGAGAAAATTGAATTGGCTGGGTCACTGGTTGAGAATAAACTACCTACTAAAGGATGCACTATAAGGAATGATGAACGGAGGAATAAGAGAAAGGCAGGAAATGGGGAAGATTAGAGAATGCTGAGTTTGCAGTGAAAGAGTTTCCCTTGGGCGGAAAACTATAAATGACTGAAGGATGGATCTCCGAAGAAGCTCTGGAAGTTGTGAGATAGAAATCCAACCTTCACCTCTCTAGTCCGTAGTATATCGCTATACCTACAGAGTGAACTCTGCTCCTGGTGTATACAAATATGAATTTCATGCATAGCAAGTTGTCGAGTAATCAAGGCGCTAAAAATATTGTACCTCTCATTTTGATGCTGTCAGCCGGCCGACTTGTGGAAGTGTTGGCACCACTGCGGCTTTGTATAAATAATAACAAGAAGCAGACATATGCTACGTCTCCAAAGTAGCGGCTTTAAATCTTCCAGGAGATGGCGCAGCCCCATTCCTATGAAAATTATGGCTCTAGATACTGGAGCTGCAATTTTAAAAAGCGCAGGCACAACTGGAAGCCTCGTGTTACATTGATTTTCAGTTGTAAGGGATATTAACGTGTTCTACCAGATATATCTAGTTCACTATCACATTATTATACTATGTATCTCAGGATATCAATGTAATTTTCAAGGGTATTTCACAGGACTGCATCTGTATCCTTTGTCGTGTTTGTCGTAGATAGGTTGTTATAAACTGTGGTCTTTGGTCATGAAGACCACACGACACGAAGTTCTGCTATTTGTGAATGTAGCGCATTGGTTTTAAATCGCATAAAATTGCCTGTATTTTATTAGAAGGAAACATTTTATAAACATTAAAATGAACAACTGAATGTAGGATACATAAACAGCATACGGCATAGGAAAAATAAATAATAGAATATAAATATGGCAAATAAATATTTCATATGAAACAAAATATACAACTGATGTCCGGGTGCATAAAACTCGAGATCTATTCCATAGCTATCTGTTCAATAACTTTATGGAATAGATAATTATGTGCCCATTCCTGAAAGCAAATCTATCTATCCAATAGGTATGCATCCGATAACATGCTTTAAATTTAGCCGGAAAATGGTGATTTTACTCCTTAAAGTATGTATTAATTAATAATGCCCCAAACTGCATTCTTTTGGACATCATCAATTCGTATAATAAAGATTTCTGGCTAGGGTATCAGCTGTTCACTCGCCATACTGAATGTTTTTATGCAGTCGATAATTGCTATCCGACATTTGAGAAACGCTTATCGAACAAATAGTGCTATGGAATAGATATGTAATGCTTAAAATCCACGAAAAGTGTTATATTCCATTAGAAGTGAAAACTGTACAAATATTAAAATGAACAACTGAATATAGAATATATAAACATAATACGGCATAGGAAATAAAAATGTAGAATATAAATATGACACATTGATTTCGTGTGAAGAAAAACATTGAATTTAGCATATAGGCACATATTTATGACTGATTCGCATTGGATTAAAATCCTCGAGAAATGTCTATAATCCATAGTTCGATTTCTTTTTCATACTTTAACCTAACCAATCTCGAAACGTTTTAATCTCAACCTCAGACTATACCATCTGCGCATGCGTGCGCAGTACAGAATTCCCAGTTCCTGCTCTTAATCTAAAATAAATTTCACTCGTTCCGAATGAGTTCCAAAGCACGTTGGAATAGGAAGCTGAGTTCATTACCGGTTCTGAATCAGTCATGTTGGAACGTACATTGAGCTACTGCGCATTAACAGGCAATTCAGAGTCAATTCTGAACCATACTGGAACAAACATTATTTATTTCCAACAGTTAGTTCTCATCACTGTCTTTCCTTGTGATATCACATTATTCTTCTAAATGCCTTTGTTGCTCAACACGGACATTACATGCAGTAGCTATTCCTTTTAACGCCACTTCATCACTATCATCATCATCATCATCATCATCATCTTAAGACATGATGATCTCTGAATACTTGAAAACATCTCTTAATCAACATTTGAAGGGTTCAGAACTATAGTGGGCCAAGCGCCATTTATTAAAACCTGAGAAAACAAGAGTTAAAGTTAAGTGAATACTATAGTTCAATGAAGATTAACCCTTGTTTTCTACGGTTTTACTAAATGGCGCTTGGCCCACTATGGTTCTGAACCCTTCATTTATTGTATTGACGTCACACCACTGCTGCATAATGGTATTTTCAATTCACCGTCTCTCAATAACCGACATAGTACAAAAGAAAATTTAAATAAAGAATTTTTATTATGTTTCACTATTTCTCCTTACCAATTCATTTCTCTATAAACTTTTTTTAGTAGAAAATGGACGGTACATGCAACATTTCCTTTACTATTTTATAGTTACGCCATTTTTAACTTAATTCCAGCAACTAATCAGTTGATTAAAGTTCCTGTGTTATTTGATAAAGTCACGTCGAATAACCAACATGTAAAATCACATCTGACAGCATCCCATCCACTTCACAAGAGCAGAGCACGACCTCCCTACTCTTAATTTTCACATTCCAAGTCTAGTTAGTTCATTGCGCGACAGATGGCGCTAAAGAGAAGCATTTAATTTGCACACTCCGACAAAATTAACTCTTCAGAACACATCTCAAGGATTTTGTGCATGCTCGATCAAAACAACTGCACAGGCCACTCCCTTAACCAACGCGACAGCTCTCTCTTTCAGCATATTTCCAATACAAGTCCAACACAAAGGTCCAGTAGGACTCTTGTCTAATCTCGTCTATATTAATGGATTAAAACTGGGATTTCTATTTTTTGCCGTTACACGCTACTATAACAAAAAATTTAAATTCACAGTAGAGCGACAATATCAAGTTCACATTTCCTACTTCCCCATGTACTTTCTTGTGTTCAACAAAATAGATTTAAACCTAGCAACACTACAATAACTTTCTGAAAATTTCTTATTAAAATATTACATCACATCTATTATTTACCTACCTTGACGCAATCGGAGCCTTTTTCTTCCCCCAATGTACGAAATACAGAGCGATCCAAAAGTCGAGCACATTAAAAGTATAGTGGGCCATAAGAATAAAACTGAAGGATTTCCTTCGAAGCAAGAGGTTGAAGTATAAGGATGTGCTCCGAAGCAAGTGGTTGAAGTATAAGCATATGCTTCGAATTGTAAGAATAACCTCTACCTTATCCTTCGACCTTATGCTTCTAAGACAGGAGCATGTGCTCACGAATGTTGTTGTGTCGTTTCATGTTGCAGTACTGTGTATTTGTCGGCGCTCTTTGTCAGCTGAGTGCGGGTGTTCGGTTTCATAAAGAAATGCGATAAGCAGCAATGGTAGGCATCCCAATGACAAAGCAAGTTTCCTTCTGATGCTAATAAACCACACTCATTTCAATCACAGTCCCGCACCGTGGCGTCGTGGTCTAAGGCATCTTGCCTAGGACTCGCGTTACGGAATGCACGCTGGTTCGAGTCCTCGTGAGGGAAGAAATTTTCTCATAAAATTTCGGCCAGTGTATGGGTCCGGTACCCACCCAGCATCGTGATGCACTTGGGGAGCTACGATAGGTAGCGAAAATCCGGTTTCGCAAACCAGTTATGACGGCTGGGGGGATCATCGTGCTAACCACACGATACCTCCATTCTGGTTGGATGATCGTCCACCTCTACTTCGGCATGTGAACGTGAGGCCAGCAGCCGGCTGGTCGGTCTTGGCCCTTCAGGGCTGTTAAGCCATGGATTTACTTTTACTTTACATTTCAATCACAACTAAATAAGGATTCCACGTGGTTAAAACTGCATCTTCCGATTCAGACAGCGGTAGCTTTGTGCCCCCTTGAAAGTACAATGATATTTTTAGCTACACATCCTGGAATATTAGAAAAAAGTGACAAGTTCCAGAAGTGAAAAGGAAAAAAAAGAGGTAGCATTTCAGAAAATGATAAAAATTATTGTAAGAAAATTCGGCAAACTAATAAATTCCTCTTAACATGCGTCTTTGAAGTACCCATAACAGCATTATTAAATATTATAATTAAGCCTACTATAAGAAATACTGATAGTTAATTAAAGTTTCTACGTTAATCTGTGTGCATCAATAAAATACGAGTAGTAAAATTATACCAATGCAGTGACGTGAAAGTATTTGAAGTCCTTCCAGTGGCAGAGTCCTCTTGCTCTTCAGTATTTTCATCTTCATTTAAATCCTATATATAGTCTGTAAAGTCATAATTATGATCATATAGGTACTTCGCTAGCTTACATTGTGCAACACAAAGCAACAAACAATATGACTGTTGGGATGTTTGAGGCAGCATTGTACAGGCGTATTGTAGAATGGGAAACCTGCTTCATAGTTGGCCAAAGGAACGTTCTGTTATAAATAACTGTCTCTTTATTTAAAAATCCGATTTCGATATGATACCATGAGCCATGGTTCGAAGCCGTCACTCAATAGGACAAGTATTTCTAAATCCACTGAACACATCACGAACTGATGAATTTTTCCTTATTCTACAATAAAGAACGGACCCTGGCCAACTGCAACACTAGTAAAGCATTCTTTTGCTTTGCATGTAGCTTGCAACATACTCCTAATTTTATCATCATATCACCATGCTGTGTATGTTTAGCAATACGCACGAGTGCAGTCTAATACACTGATTACACTCGGAAAATTTAATTTCTATAACTATTCAGGTTTATATCTTGTAATGATGGTGACAACTTGAGCCATTTGTTCGCTTTTTCCGTTATATTTAAATACATTAATAATAGTTTTACTCATAGTGGTCCAATGTATACCTATCTCTTCTGCAATACCGGAGCTCCAAGCCCTTCCTATATCAGCATCGGAAACCCGTACTACTCCCAAGAATTCACTCTAACCTATTTTTACTATTGCAGATAATAGATGAAATGGAATGTTGCAGGGAAACGGGAGTATCCCGAGAAAACTCTTTGCAACGTCTGATTTGTCTACCACAAATTCCAACACGAACTGGCCAAGGATCGAATCCGGGCCTCCGGGATTGTAGACAGCGCGCTAGCACTTGGGCCCCTCCTCTTATCTCCTGTGTTTCCTCCAGAAAATGTGATGTAATCCATTGGATATTTTCTTCATTAAGTGTATATAAACTGTTATACTGCTCCCTAACAGTACACCAACGTAATTTGTAGTATTTTTCACGACGTAATGCGACTGGTAATTCAACCAGATCAGTAAACTACAGAGATGAGTCTGCTCCTGACCAGACTTCACTTTTTAGAAGGATATGCTTCGGAATCGAAGGATATGCTTCACTTTATTCATACATTTTTTCTAATTCTGAAGCAAAAGGTTGCGCTCGAAGCAAATGCTTCTTCCTGTGAAGCAAGTGCTCTTTTCCTATTGCGTCATCAAGAGCAGAAGGTTTTGCTCTGCATTTTATTATTAAAATCTGAAGCACATCCTTCAAAATAGTAGAGTAAAAGGAAATGCTCAACTTTATTCTTACGGCCCAGTGTCTATATTGAGTAGTGCAGTTGGAAGGTGCTATCGGCTACCGCTAGATAGCATCATGAGTACTAACAGCAACAACCGAGACGTAATTGTGATGTGTATGTATACACTGACGCTTGCAGTAGACCTTTGTTTATTGCTCGGCAAACATGTCATTTTCCCAAGAAGAACGGGTTTTAATTGTTGAACATTATTTTTCTAGTCATTCTCATGAACGTGTTGTAGACGAATTTCGTAGGAATAATCCGGATGTGACAGTGCCTAACATTTCGACCATAACGAGATTAATCGAACGTTTTAGGGGATGTGGATCATCGCTTCCTGACAGTGATGAATGTGATTGTTGGTCCCAGCAGGACAGTGCCACATGTCACATATCTAATGAAAACCCATACAACTTTTGCGCGAATTTTTTTGGGGAGTGTATCATTTCTCAAAGATTATGGCCCCCACGTTCCTCCGATTTAAAGTTCTTAGATTTCTTCCTGTGTGGTTATCTTAAAGGAAGGGTATACAAAAATAGGCCGCACACTCTGGAGGAACTAAAGAGGAACGTAACAACGGAGATTAACAACATCAGAGTACGCGTGCTCAAAAAAGTGCCGCAAACATGGTAAAAAGAGTTCGTACATGCATTACTGAACGGGGCTGCCATTTTCAGCATATGCTGTGAAAAATCATGTAACTCATGTGAAAACTGATATAAGTAAAGGTAATAAATTCATCTTTATAAATATATGTGAACGTATTATTAAGATGTGCGCGACTTTTGGATCGCTCTGTATAATGAAAGGATATGAATATGCATACATCCCGCTATGATTAGGAGAGAGAATATCAAGGCCTCATATTCGGAAATCATCTGCTGCAAAGCGAATCATATCTACAACACCACACCTTCATATGGCTCTCACAGAGCAAATTTGGCAATCAATTCTAAATGAATATTTATATTTAATTCAATTATTTAAAAAAAAAACAGATATCCTATTTAGGTAGGCTATCATTGAAACATTTACTGAAAATTCAACAGACAGTTTACAACACAAATTACATTTCATAACGAATATAAATGATGATTAATGATGGAAATCAATGACTTCAGTGCAGTGGAGGATATAAACTCCAGGGTGCTGTCAGGAACTTTTTTATTTCCGGAAGACTCCTAAGGACTCTCTTGGAATTGTGTCTCTAGCCCTAATCATAATTTCTATAACGTCCCATATTAAATTAAGACTGGAACAAAAAATGTTAGGCTCCAGTGTTACCCAAGCAAAATGATAATCGTAAATCATTACATACAACTGTAGATATAGTTTTAAGGACTTATTTTACGACGATTTATCAACTATTAAGGTAATCTAGCGTTTGAATGAGATGAAGGTAATAATGCCAGAGAAATGAGTCCAGGCTCCAACGCCGAAATCTATCCAGCATTTGCTCATAATGTGTTGAAGAAAAACCCAGGAAAAATACATAAACCAGGTAAATTTCAATCAGGATTTTCAACCCGAGCCCGCTCGTTGCACGGTCAGATATGCTAACCGTTACTCCACAGCAGTGGACTAGATATTATTAATTGAGGACAAAAATCCATACTTTTATATGAAATAACAACTAAAGGACGTAAACGGATATTAAATTCAAAGAAGTAACACCAGTATGTGATGCACAGAACCTAAATCTGTTATGCAAAAACTATGAAAGTCTGAGGATTGTTGAGTACTCGTTCATTTTTTACTGGGTTATTTTACGAAGCTGTATCAACATGTCAGGTTATCTAGCGTCGGAATGAAATGAAGGTGATCATGCCGGTGAAATGAGTCCGGGGTCCAGCACCTATAGTTACCCAACATTTGCTCATATTGAGTTGAGGGAAAACCCCAGAAAATACTTCAACCAGGTAATTTTCCCGATGGGGATTCGAAACCGAGCCACCTGGTTTCGCGGTCAGACGCGCTAACCGTTATTCCACAGGTGTGGACAACTACTCGACTGTCTGCAGAAGTAACATGGGCAGAATAATAATAATAATAATAATAATAATAATAATAATAATACCCAACCATTCAATTTCTGGATCGCCAGCCCGCTTGTACTGCACAGCGCGCCGTTGTTACATCATCTCTGCAATACATAAATTCGTGTGTTTACACCAGTATCTACCATAGGTTTCGATTTCCGGCGCAAAGAAAAAATTTGTAAAAATTTACTTTTGCGAGATTCTTAGGGATGAAAACGCCTATAAAAATTACAAATTCCACCATATTCTTGTTATTCATTAAAAAAGTGTTAAATTTATGTGTTTGTACGACCACTCTCTTATTCTTGTCCTAGATTATGCCTTTTCTCTCACACAGAGCAACATAAGATCGCAGCGCCGTTGTTTACGTTCCACATGCAATATGGTCTCGCAGTAGCAGTAGTAGCGCCGTAGCCACGTAGTGAAAAGCGCAGTTTCTTAGACTTAAAGACTATCGATACGGAATGAGCGCTGGCTGGAGTTCTAATGAGGAAATAAATTTCCTCACGAAATTTCGTTAAGTAGATGGGACTCATGCCCACCCAGTATCATGATGAATTTGAGGAGCTAGAGTGAGTAAAGTATGACAACAAACAAAAAACAGTCCTTCCGTTCTTACGTCGCGCATGGTGTCATTCTTTCACGCCCAGTAGAGTGATAGAGAAGTAGGCCATTTCACAGGCGCAGATCCGCACTCTTCAAGAGATTGAAGACAAATTAGTTACTTAATTCGATTCCAGTGTGACCGGTAGGAACACTTTGGTTTCTGCACACATTGAAATGTTTATTACCTGGCTATAGCAAATCCGATTTCGAAAGTCACCTACAATGGCTGAGAGGGGGGATTTCATCGTGCTAACCACACATTATCCTTGTATTGCTTAGATATTCGTTCACTTCTGCTGAGGCATGTGGGCTTGAGATCAACAGTCGGCTTGTCGGCCTTAACTCTCTATGGCAGGGATACAGGACTGGCGAGAGAGGGGTGGAAAGCATGGGGAAAGCGTTGGTTCCTCGTCCACAGTCCACCGGTGTTGAATGACGTATCTGTGGCCCGTACGCAATCACATAAGACAGACACTGAATACAAATCCCCTCCCCTATCAAGTTAATGACGCGGGGATGGAAGGAAGGGGGTGAGCGACGTATTTCGATGAGTGACGTAACGCAACAATTGGTGCCCAGTTCTGCAAGCCTGCTCTATGGGCTGCCGCTCTACGGATTTATCACACCGTTGTAGTATTAATGATAGTAGGAAAGAAAGGAATACTAGTAACTCCAGATAAAAGCGCCATTTACTTTCGAGACCGTAAAATGTTTTACGCATAAATGGCAGAAACAACAATGAGCCCATTGAAGTACCAACCACGCTATAAAAGTATAGATAAGATAAAAACATGAGAGAATAAAGTCCAACATTAAATTCAAGAAACAAGGCAAAAGTGTAAATTTTTACTCCTCAGTGCCTGCATCAGTGTTTTCCTTGGCTATAAAACTCGGATACCGTCTTTCTTCGCGGTTTATATTCGAACACAGTATGTTCCTACAAGAGCTTGGACATCTGAGAAAATGTAAAATGAAATTTTGATATTCCTTTCTACTCTCGTGTTCATTCATGTAGGCGGATGAAAAGTAAATACCATGTAGTGAATGTAGATGTTTAAATCTAGTCATTCTGAATAGGACGTCTCAATGTAAGTTAAGAATTAATAAGACAGAGATAGACAAAGTGAGATGACGTCAATCGTTCCCATTCTGTAACAGGAATAACCTCAACTCTCAAATCAGCTGTTCGCTATTTCTGTTCATCAACATCAATATCTGTCTCCAATACGTACTTCGTTTTTTTTTTTTTTTTTTGTACAATTTGTCTTACTTTTCGTGAGAATAATAAACTCACATTCAATATTGAGAAGTTAATGGAACTCTCTCATATTCCAGTCCCCATGACGAAAAATCATTGTTTAACACCGCTAGTAGGAATAAAAAAGACATTTACATTTTGAGGACAAGAATATCCATGTTATTTTATTGCAAAGTAACAATTATTGTTCAAGTCATAAAAATAATCCCGTTATAGTGATAATCTATGCCATTAGTCACAGCCACACAATAGCCCTCTAAGTAACCATCACAACAATAGTAGTCACTGCAATTGTCATAACTGATAACAATAGCAGTCATTGTAATTGTCATAGTAATCGTCGTAATAAGAATACTCGTCATATTAATCATCGTCTTAACTACTACAATCGTATTTGTAATTGCCGTTAAAGACCTAACTACTGCAATTGTAATAGTAATCATCGTCATAGCTATAGTCGTCATAACTACTGCAATCGCAGTAGTAATCATCGTCATAACTACTGCAATCGCAATAGTAATCGTCTTTATAGCTATAGTCGTCATAATTAGTGCAATCGCAATAGTAATTGTCTTTATAGCTATAGTCGTAATTATTACTGCAATCGCAATAGTAATCGTCTTTATAGCTATAGTCGTCATAATTACAGCAATCGCAATACTAATCATCTTTATAGCTATAGTCGTCATAATTACTGCAATCGCAATAGTAATCGTCTTTATAGCTACAGTCGTCATAATTACTCCAATCGCAATAGTAATCGCCTTCATAGCTGTAGTAGTCATAATTACTGCAATCGCAATAGTAATCGTCTTCATAGCTACAGTCGTCATAACTACTGCAATGGCAATAGTAGTCATCGTCGTCATAGCTATAGTCGTCATAATTACTGCAATCGCAATAGTAATCGTCTTTATAGCTATAGTCGTCATAATTACTGCAATCGCAATAGTAATCGTCTTTATAGCTAAAGTCGTCATAATTACTGCAATCGCAATAGTAATCGTCTTTATAGCTATAGTCGTCATAATTACTGCACTCGCAATAGTAATCATCGTCTTCATAGCTAAAGTCGTCATAATTACTGCAATCGCAATAGTAATCGTCTTTGTAGCTATAGTCGTCATAATTACTGCAATCGCAATAGTAATCGTCTTCATAGCTACAGTCGTCATAATTACTGCAATCGCAATAGTAATCGTCTTCATAGATATAGTCGTCATAATTACTGCAATCGCAATAGTAATCGTCTTTATAGCTATAGTCATAATTACTGCAATCGCAATAGTAATCGTCTTCATAGCTACAGTCGTCATAATTACTGCAATCGCAATAGTAATCGTCTTTATAGCTATAGTCGTCATAATTACTGCAATCGCAATAGTAATCGTCTTCATAGCCATAGTCGTCATATCTACTGCAATCGCAATAGTAATCATCGTCTTCATAGCTAAAGTCGTCATTATTACTGCAATCGCAATAGTAATCGTCTTCATAGCTATAGTCTACATAATTAGTGCACTCGCAATAGTAATCGTCTTCATAGCTATAGTCGTCATAACTACTGCAATCGCAATAGTAATCATCGTCGTCATAGCTATAGTCGTCATAATTACTGCAATCGCAATAGTAATCGTCTTTATAGCTATAGTCGTCATAACTACTGCAATCGCAAAAGTAATCGTCTTCATAGCTATAGTCGCCATAATTGCTGCAATCGCAATAGTAATGATCTTTATAGCTACAGTCGTCATAACTACTGCAATCGCAAAAGTAATCGTCTTCATAGCTATAGTCGTCATAATTGCTGCAATCACAATAGTAATCATCTTCATAGCTATAGTCGTCATAATTACTGCAATCGCAATAGTAATCGTCTTTATACCTATAGCCGTCATAATTACTGCAATCGCAATAGTAATCGTCTTCATAGCTATAGTCGTCATAATTACTGCAATCGCAATAGTAATCGTCTTTGTAGCTATAGTCGTCATAATTACTGCAATCACAATAGTAATCGTCTTCATAGCTATAGTCGTCATAATTACTGCAATCGCAATAGTAATCGTCTTTGTAGCTATAGTCGTCGTAATTACTGCAATCGCAATAGTAATCGTCGTCATAGCTATAGTTGTCATAACTACTGCAATCCCAATAGTAATCATCGTCTTCATAGCTAAAGTCGTCATAATTACTGCACTCGCAATAGTAATAGTATTTATAGCTATAGTCGTCATAATTACTGCAATCGCAATAGTAATCGTCTTCATAGCGACAGTCGTCATAACAGTAGGCCTAATCATCGTTGTCATTATTATAGTCGTCATAATTACTGCAATCGCAATAGCAATCGTCTTCATAGCTATAGTCGTCATAATTACTGCAATCGCAATAGTAATCGTCTTCATAGCTATAGTCGTCATAATTACTGCAATCGCAACAGTAATCGTCTTCATAGCTATAATCGTCATAACTACTGCAATCGCAATAGTAATCATGTCGTCATAGCTATAGTCGTCAATTACTGCAATCGCAATAGTAATCGTCTTCATAGCTATAGTCGTCATAATTACTGCAATCGTAATAGTAATCGTCTTCATAGCTATAGTCGTCATAACTACTGCAATCGCAATAGTAATCATCGTCGTCATAGCTATAGTCGTCATAATTACTGTAATCGCAATAGTAATCGTCTTTATAGCTATAGTCGTCATAATTACTGCAATCGCATTAGTAATCGTCTTCATAGCTATAGCCGTCATAACTACTGCAATCGCAATAGTAATCATTGTCTTCATAGCTATAGTCGTCATAATTACTGCAATCGTAATAGTAATCGTCTTCGTAGCTATAGTGGTCATAACTACTGCAATCGCAATAGTAATCATTGTCGTCATAGCTATAGTCGTCATAATTACTGCAATCGATTAATAGTAAACGTCTTTATAGCTATAGTCGTCATAATTACTGCTATCGCAATAGTAATCGTCTTCACAGCTATAGTCGTCATAACTACTGCAATCGCAATAGTAATCGTCTTATAGCTATAGTCGTCATAATTACTGCAATCGCAATAGTAATCGTCTTCATAGCTATAGTCGTCATAATTACTGCAATCGCAATAGTAATCATTGTCGTCATAGCTATAGTCGTCATAATTACTGCAATCGATTAATAGTAAACGTCTTTATAGCTATAGTCGTCATAATTACTGCTATCGCAATAGTAATCGTCTTCATAGCTATAGTCTTCATAATTACTGCAATCGCAATATTAATCGTCTTTATAGCTATAGTCGTCATAATTACTGCAATCGCAATAGTAATCGTCTTCATAGCTATAGTCGTCATAATTACTGCAATCGCAATAGTAATCGTCTTCATAGCTATAGTCGTCATAACTACTGCAATCGCAATAGTAATCATCGTCGTCATAGCTATAGTCGTCATAATTACTGCAATCGCAATAGTAATCGTGTTTATAGCTATAGTCGTCATAATTACTGCAATCGCAATGGTAATCGTCTTTATAGCTATAGTCGTCATAATTACTGCAATCGCAATATTAATCATCGTCGTCATAGCTATAGTCGTCATAATTACTGCTATCGCAATAGTAATTGTCTTCATATCTATAGCCGTCATAACTACTGCAATCGCAATAGTAATCATCGTCTTCATAGCTATAGTCGTCATAATACTGCAATGGCAGTAGTAATCGTCTTCATATCTGTAGTCGTCATAATACTGCAATCGCAATACTAATCTTCTTCATAGCTATAGTCGTCATAATACTGCAATGGCAGTAGTAATCGTCTTCATAGCTATAGTCGTCGTAACTATTGCAATCTCAATAGTAATCGTCTTCATAGCTATAGTCGTCATAATTACTGCAATCGCAATAGTAGTGTCTTCATAGCTATAGTCGTCATAATTACTGCAATCGCAATAGCAATCGTCTTCATAGCTATATTATATTAATCATTATATTGCAATCATTATATCAATCGTCGTTATAACTAGAGTCGTTATAATAATCTTCGTCATATCAATAGTTTTAGTCATAATTGTCATAACTATAGTCGTAAAAGTAATCATCTTCGTAACATTATTTGTAACAGTAATTTATTGTCGTCGGAACTATAGTGGTAATAGTAATCACTGTCGTAACAGTTGTGATAGTAATCATCGTAACAATGATTGTAGTAGTCATCGTCTTGATAACATTAGTCGTAATAGTAACAGGCCATCAGTATGATCCATAATTATTTATAATTGTAGAGAATTAAGACTGGTCGATATTTAACATTTCGTTGTATGATTGTTCTATATCAAATAACTAGGCAGAGCTTTTTCGTTCCCAAACGTATAGCGGATCAAGTAGCTTCTCCTGGAAGCTACATTTATGTCGTGACATGGATTCATAAACTAGGTAGAACTGCAAGCAGGTACTATAGGGGTCATTTAATAATAATGATTTAATATATTATAAATATGCCCTTGTAACGTTATATGGCGTTGAAAGTACATTATCTTAGTTTGAAGAAATTTTATGTGATGTTTGTAAAAGATTTGCATTTCATTACCTCAGAATATATGTTTTCGTTCACTGCAACGAGATAGGTTTTGATAAACGAATTATTTGTATGTACTGTGTAAAATGTAAATATTAGTAATTTGTATATTGATTTTTGTTATTATTATTTTGTCTCTGTAACGTCATGTGACGTAGTAAGAACAATTTTTAGCTTAAATTTTTACTCTCAACTGTAGTAAAAGATATAAATTTCATAATCTCTGAATATATGTTTTTGTTCGCCGTAACGGAGTTGATTTCTTTAAATGAATTAACTATATATATATATATATATATATATATATATAAATATATATAGTAATTACAGTTAATATATAGTAATTACAGTTAATGTGTATCATGTTTACTGTTATGTTCTATAACATATATCGTATATACTAGTTCAGTATTATTATCGATCTAATTATATTTGTCATATGTAGCACTAATATTTTGTACAGAGCTAATTTCGCAGTGTTAGTGCATATACATGGTTAAAACGTAGCTGGACAGACCATGTCAATTTAGTATCAATAACACTTACAGTTGTCATGCTTCATTATCATTGTGTACCGAAGCTAGGTTATACCTTTCGTAGCGTCCTGACGTAAGCATTTAGGGTCAGAGATTGAACTCTAAACCTCCAGGATATACTAACCGATAACTTGCCTAACTTGTTTGTGAACGAAAGTAGTCTACGCTGCCTGCAAATAACTAAAGCATAAAAATGGAAGAGTCATTGAAGTTTATTTCTATGATGGCCGTTTTTCACAGAACGAAACATGCAAAAATTCTGTAGTGAGAGATCTGCGCTATCATGAGTGTATTGCAGAATTTCACATCCTAGTTGGACATAGTGAAGACGAGAGTTATCCAGTACAATAAGAAGAAGAACGTAAAAGAAGATCCTTGTCCTTTCTTTATGTTCCACGACGTCTTTTTAGCAACGTTGACTTCATATTGTTCCTCATAAGGCCGATGTAATACTTTATATGCCGAGTACTTTATCTTCCAAAAAGCAGCAGTAAATTACCTGAAAAGAGTCATCATTATATTGCCAGTAGGTAATTAAGATTTCATGTTTTCAATAAGTTGAGATTGTTGTCTTCACGCCATTCTCTATTTCTTGCATTCTGGGTCGAAATAATATTACAGGGAAAACCGTAAGTAATGTCATTAATTTATTCTTTGAGATATTTCAAACAAAAAAGTTTATACATCTTGATTACACAACTTTTAACACTATATAACTTCGAAATATGTATTATTAGCCGTACCCGTGCGCTCCGCTGCACCAGTTAGAAATAAATATAAAGTAATTACATATTTAAAATAGGACATTTGCTCCAGGAAACATTCGTGTTTGATAGAAGGATAAATCTTTTATTATGTTACTTAATTTAAATTGTATTAAAAATTAAAATGCGATCATTTTGATCCAGAGACCACTCATTTGGTCATAAAAATTATTTTAGGAAATACAGGAAACGAATGTACAGAATAGCCTATCAAGTTTTCTGTGCATAAGAAGCTACTTTAATCTTACCTGTCCTCGATTCACTCAGAAGTTACTGTAATAACATTATAGCATTATGTCCATCTAGAGAAATTACACTTTTCAATGGTGAATTAATGATCAATTATACAAATCGGTTAATTTAGCTTCCGATATTACTTCATACAAACACAGAAACATTCTCTGTAGGCTATGTTTCATAGCTTTCGATTGTTGTTGTGCAAGGCCCCTTAAAGACGAAGTCATTTGTTTTTTATTTCATTACACCGCCTTAGATGGCGTTGTTATTTTAATTTTGAAACTCATTTATCTCATTAAATATCAGTCCTATCAAACTTTTGCATAGAATAAAACTTATCGGAAATTATTTTTAAAGAAACGTTTGTTATGTAATATTTTTCTTGAAAATTAATAATAAGGGAGATATTTCGATTTATTTAATTCAAGCCCCCTTATAACGCCCCTTTTAAATAAACTATTTTGAATGCCATATAGCCTAAATTCTACGTTACAACGAACTTAATTCATGTTCCAATTTTCATATAAATCGGTTCAGCCATTATCGCGTGAAAAGGTAACAAACATCCAGACAGACAGACAGACCGACATACAAATAAAAATTTCAAAAAAGCGATTTTCGGTTTCAGGGCGGTTAATTATATATGTTAGGACCAATTATTTTTGGAAAATCGAAAATTACCAGAAAAATTTCGGCTACAGATTTATTATTAGTATAGATATGTCTTTCTCGTGCTAAAGTTTACCGTACGTAGTTAACATGTTCCAGTCTGTTATGGGCCATCTTCAGAACTGGTTGAAATTCTCAACACACAGACTTTTGGTTTGTTTGTTATTTTTGTTTTGTTAGTTATTTTTTTTATAGTTGGAGTTGCTTTTTTTTAACTTTATTAGAACGTAAAGTTCTTATATTCGGATTTAATGGTTTCTGGTATTTCAAGAAATGAATTTAATTCATATATTATTATTTATTTTTCTATCTTTTTAGTTTTTATTTGGCGTCAATTTCAGACCACATACACTTTTGACTCCATATCACACTACACAAACACACCCCCATAGGAAAAACAAACAAAAGGCGCCAAGATGACCCATAACAGGGTTAAACATGTTAACCAGGTACGG
This sequence comes from Periplaneta americana, assembly GCF_040183065.1. Classification (NCBI taxonomy): domain Eukaryota; kingdom Metazoa; phylum Arthropoda; class Insecta; order Blattodea; family Blattidae; genus Periplaneta; species Periplaneta americana. The sequence continues at coordinate 71,340,601 of NC_091127.1, read as the reverse complement.
CAAAATTTAACACGAGAAATGCATATAATACATATTCCGAAAAACGTTTAATAAATCTTACTTGTTTTTGCTTCCTTTTCGAGATAAATTTTTTTTTATTAAACATTTCATGACGTGTTTTGGGAAAACCATTGATTGAATTCCCAATATTCTCAGTCAATTTAGGGAGGAATGTATTATGATAATAAGTAATTGAAACAAATTTAATTTTGACCTTTAAATGTGTAGAAATTTTACCCGAACAAATGTAACTTTTCGTTCTGCAAAGCACCTTTACAATGTTGGTATCACTTGTAAGGATCAGACCTGTCTTCGGACAGTTGATTAAACAACAACATTAGTTCTGATTAAATTTTTGCACACATAAGGGACAAAACTAAAAGCATTTCAATCATTTATCAACAGTAATCTCACTAGACGTTTTGATTTATCTAGAGAAAATCAAAACTCGAGTGAGATTTAATTGACTATTACACGATTAGAAGAAAGTATACGTATAAAGATTAGAAGTAACGAAGTACTCCAATACAATAAAATACTAATTGACTTACGAAAATACAACTGTCTTCAAATGTATTATTGTACCATCTCAAATTACAAACATTACGCTAGATGCATGCTAGATGGCAATAGTGAGCAATGCCTTTTCGTCGAGAAGTTCTTGATCTATACACGATGGCAATGTTACTAGTCAAGAAGGCTTTGTTGATTCAGTTTCATTTTTATTAAGACAGTTGCATTCCACTTCAATTATCCGAATCCCAGTAATCAACGTCACTTGACAGATGATTTTCAATAAATCTTAATATTAAACAATCTCTGATACGTGACTATCCATAATATCATATAGCAGAAGCTATAACATAACCTAACTAATATACACAAGTGTTAGAAAAGTTTTAATTAACGACGATGACATAAAAAATAAACATGAATAATTTTAAAAGGAATAATTATTGAATGTACAATTTTCAAATTTGAATGTGGTTGGTGGTTCAATTGATGTTATATTGGACGTGTGCGTAATAGAAGTGGAACTCGTTGATTTAGGCCTACATGGTGTATTCAACTTATTCAGGATTTCCGAATGAATAATTTTAAAAAGGAATAATTATTGAATGTACAGTTTTCAAATTTGAATGTGGTTGGTGGTTCAATTGATGTTATATTGGACGTGTGCGTAATAGAAGTGGAACTCGTTAATTTAGGCCTACATGGTGTATTCAACTTATTCAGAATTTCCGAATGGTGCTCTTCATTTATTTGTATATCGGATTTCAGAAGATGCATAGGTATGATCAGTGATTTTTATTAATTCTTGTTCTTGAATGCCAATGCGAGTCATATTTGAAACTGCTGTGCATCGACTGGAGTAGTTTGTAATTATATATATATATATATATATATATATATATATATATATATATATATATATTTGACGTCCAGACCAGCGCAGTTTCAAACGTTGGCAAACAAAGAAACAAATGCTAGGGACGCGATAAAATTGTGCGATAAGCAGCCATGATTGGTTGAAATACGTCCTTTCGTACCGTTTTATTGGTCAAAAGCAGTATGACGTAGTAAGAGTGTAATAGTCATCATAACACACTGCTCTCTTAAATTGACTCAGCATATTGAAAATTAAATCAATTGCTTTTCCAAAACACGCTACAAAATGTTTAATACAAAACAGTTTTTATCTCGAAAAGGAAATAAAAACCAGCAAAATAGTATTAAACCTTTTCGTTTGAGGTATCTCAAAGAATAACCCCTTGAAATTAATGGCATTACTTATGGTTCGCTCTATATCATGGGTGTCCAAACGCCTACAGAACCAGGAGATATTGCACGTCAAGAATGTCTGCTAAGGTCAATAACTTTCCACAAAAATAGGAAAAATGACCTTAAAGAAGATGCTTTGACGGTTGCTTACCCCAAGGGTTACCTCGTACGAGTTACAATAATGAGACAAGGAGATCCAAAACCCACTAATTTTTGACAAAATTGAGTTATGGGGTGGATGATTCTTTTTAGTTTGTCCCGCGTGCGTGGAAGGCAAGAATACACTAATATCGACATTCATCTGCATTCTGGGGGCTGTTTTAAAACTCATGGAAGTCAGAACTCCACTTACTCCATGGAATAAGAGAGTTTTTGCATTCCAAGCTTAATTTTCCGGTAGGTGGTAAAACTATCGCTCAACCAGTTGAGTAAAGTGATACGATACGGTATTCAGAATGTCACAAAAATCTATGAAATCCTTGTAAGTAAGACTATTAAAGGCACAATATTGAGTCGATTAACTTCCAGAAACCCAATACAGATGCATCATTCCCCAGTCAACTGAAGTATAATTCAGCATTTCCATTGAAAGAAGAAAGCAAAAGGACTTGCAAAATTCAATGCAGTTTATTTCTGAGGAAAGTAGGCTGAATTACCAAACTCTCTTTGCTGACAGTAATAATCTAGAATCTAGATACACAAGAAGAACATGAGAGTGAGAGAAAAAACAGAATCTGTAACATTAATGAGACTGTGTTAACACTTTAATATTGTTTGTGGTTTTATTTGTGTATTTTGATGTGCTTTATGGTCATTTGTGACTTTCTGTCTCATATATTTGAAATTTAAAAAATGTAGCAATGTTAATCTTAATAATAAACTTCCATTTTCTCGTATATTCCAATGTTTCATAAGGGAATTATGATATACTTATCTTTTTTTCTCCACATGGCTCATATTTATTCACTTTTCTTAATTCATACACTGTGGAAGTCAGAAAACCACTAACTCCAGCAGTGTTTATTTCAAACTGTAGCATAAGATAATGTAAAAATTTAGGTTTTGAAGTACTTAATTGATAAAGAATGTAATTTTACACAATATTAATAAATAAATACATCATATTTAAAGTTAGTAAGAGAAATAATAATTTTTTTCTGTCTCCTGTAAAATTTGGTTTATTGGAGTTAGGGAGTTTTTGATTTCCCTGTCTCAATTATTGGACATCTATGTTGTATATATTGTTCAGATCATGTGGATGGTACTAAAAGTAATGAATCTGAAAAAACGTGTCAGTTTATCTCTATTCATTCCAGTATTTCACACTCTCAGCATGTATACTTAATATGATTCTGCCTCTTTAGTTTAGTCCACTATTCCACGAACATGAGGCTCAATAATCGAGACTCCTATAGCGCCGCTGACGTCACGGATCCGATAGCACACGGCTATTAAAAGCTTCAACAAACAATCGGAACCTGTGATGTGCACACTGGTCTCTTCAACAAAATAGCAGAATGTTTGTATTCGCCTCCGTTCGCTTACATGAAACACGCGTTCTCTTTCAGTAAGAACAAACTATTTTCTTTCCTCTGGGATAAACCATTAAACCTACCTCACAAAGTGAGGGTCCATTTCGTATATGTAACACAGTAATATGAAGTTATTACATCATCATCATCATCATCATGACTTATCAAGTGGTAGTAGTGGTATTTATTTATTTAACCTGGTAGAGATATTGCCGTCAGGCCTTCTCTGCCCCTCTACCAGGAGATTCCAACTATAACATGAAGAATAAAATTACAATCAGTATTAAATTTACAATTACAATTACAATAAAAATTAAAGTACGAAAAGATAACCTGACTAATGAAAGCTAGATAATTTATTAACAGTAATCTCACTAGAGGTTTTGATTTATCTAGAGAAAATCAAAACTCGAGTGGGATTTAATTGACTATTACACGATTAGAAGAAAGTAGGCTATATAAAGATTAGAAGTAACAAAGTGTACAATAAAATATTAATTGGCTTACGAAAATACAACTGTCTTCAAATGTATTATGTACCATCTCAACATTACGCTAGATGGCAGTAGTGTTTTATGATGATGTTTTCTTGTTACCGGTATCAGTTGTGCCAACTATGGAATCATCATTGCACTCTGTGGACTGTTACTAGTCAAGAAGGCTTTGTTGATTCAGTTTCATTTTTATTAAAACATTTGCATTCCACTTCAATCATCCGGATCCCAGTAATCAACGTCACTTGACAGATGATTTTCAATAAATCTTAGTATTAAACAATCTCTGTTACGTGACTATCCATAATATATAGCAGACGCTATAACAAACGTAACCTAAATAATATAAACAAGTGTTTGAAAAGTTTTAATTAGGGATGACGAAATAAACAAGAAATGTTTTAATTAACGATGATGAAATAAAAAATAAACATGGATAATTTTAACAGAAACAATTATTGAAAGTACAATTTTCAAATTTGAATGTTTTGGTGGTTCAGTTGATGTTATATTGGACGTGTGCGTAAAAGAAGTGAACTCGTTGGTGTACATGGTGTATCCCTCAACTCACTCAGGATTTCCGAATGGTGCTCTTCATATATGACCAGTGATCTATATTAATTCTTGTTCTTGAATGCCAAACTACGAGTCATATTTGAAAGTGATGTGCATCGACTGGAGTGGTTTGTAATTTTCTGTTTTTTGACGGCCAGACCAGTGCAGTTTGAAATGTTGGCAAACAAAGAAACAAATGCTAGGGACGCGATAAAAATAAACAAATGCTAGGGACGCGATAAAATTAAACAAATGCTAGGGACGCGATAAAAATGTGCGATAAGCGGCCATGATTGGTTGAAAGACGTCCTTTCGTACCGTTTTATTAGTCGAAAGTAGTGTGACATAGTAAAAGTGTAATAGTCATAGAAAAACAAAGAATATTTTACATTTAGTGAATTACAAATTAAATCTAGAATAACAAAATTGTATAGTGATGACATTTTTGGATATTGAAATATTTTGTTATAGATTAAGGAAATTATTTACAAGAAATCAATTACAGACCAAGTGCCTAGTAAGTTTGCGTTTGAATTAACCTTATTTCGACAGTCCCTGATGCTAGCAGGTAGCGAATTACAGAGTCTTGCCAAGGCTATTGTGAAAGAGGATGAATATGAGGAGGTGCGATGGGATGGTATTGTTAGTATTGTTTCATGACGAGAGCGTGTGTTCAGATTATGGTGGGAAGAAAGGTAAGTGAAGAGAAACGACAGGTACGAAGGAATAGAAGAGTTCAAGATTTCGAAGAGAAAGAGAAGTGAATGTAAATTTCTTTTCTTATCTAGTTTAAGCCAACCTATTGCTTCCAGGGATGGGGTAATACGATCATATTTACGAACATTGCTTACAAAACGTACACACAAATTATGAGCACGTTGAAGTTTCGTTTTGTTGTCGCTGGAGAGGTCAGTGAGTAAAATGTCAGCATAGTCAAAATAGGGAAATACAAGTGTCTGCACAAGGGACATTTTACTCGTATAATCACTATTGGAATACTTTTCTACGAGTTTTTACTGTTCCATGGAATCAATATTCAAGATGCGGGGAATGAGTGACGCGGAATGTTTGAACAGAGTAATAATTATGAGAAGGTTGGAATTTATTTTTTTTGTCGGTTATTTAACGACGCTCTATCAACTACTAGGTTATTCAGAGTTTATGGAATTGGTGATAGCGAGATGGTTTTTTGGCGAGGTGAGGTCGAGAATTTGCCATAATTTACCTGACATTCGCCTTACGGTTGGGAAAACCTCGGGCAAAACCCAACCAGGCAATCAGCCCAAGCGGGAATCGAACCCACGGCCTAGTGCAACTCCGGACTGGCAGGCAAGCGCCTCAGCCAACTGAGCTACGCCGGCGGCTAAGATCGAAGTTCATTTATCTAGACTGTCGTTAGGCCTACAAACCGTCATTTATTTATTATGGAAGCTAGTCTATAAATAATTAATTATTGAAAATGTTGTCATGGCAACGCCAAGGAGTAAGTCAGAAATGTAGCATAAAATACACAAGAAATGTGGTACAAGTTCTAAATGTCCCTTACATGTTTTGAGCAGTTTTGATGGGAACAGCTTTGCAATAGTTATACATACGAAACCCCCTGTTTACACGTTACATATATATATATATATATATATATATATATATATATATATATATATATATATATATATAGAGAGAAAAAATGGCCGCCTCTCTAACAACTGTTCGTATCGATTGTCATTTTATGATTATGATTGCCTTGTAACCACATAAGAACAAAACGAACACAGAATAGTTAGAATAATCTTGCTCTAGCTGTACTCTTTAATCAAAATATAGCGCGGTAATCCAATAGGCTCAGTTGTGCTATCGATACTTAACGCGGCACACTAGCGCACACTATCGGAGGCAATAGAGAATTTCAGCTAGCTATTCTATTATCTTTCGAAATAAAATAATGACGAAACTATGACGTAGCTGTTTAACATTTGTATTGTTATATTCGACGTATGTATTAATTTAATCAGGAATTTACACACGACTTAGAAATGAGCTATTCACTATGTAAGTATAAGACAGTTAAACGTCTATAAAATAGTTTTTATTAGTGAGGCCGTTATTGTTCAAACGCAAAGCATCACCTCTGTCAGTTAGTGGTATACACGTAATGTATGTGAACGGTAGGTACAATGTACCAATGTACCATACGTATCGCCCCATTTATAAGCTCCAGCAGTGATGTAGCTTGCCTATGGATATACAGTTTTAAGTGTGCACATTCTCCTTACTTCAACCACAAATAGCTTTTCGTGTTTATCGTTGGAGAAAACTTCTCTAGTGATGTTTCCATTAGATTATGAAAACAGAACTTTATTTCATTTTCTAATAAATTACCTGATATGTATAATTTCTAGTAAAGTATGTCTGTATCCTAATTAAGTTATATTATGTTAAGCAACATAATTTCAAATTCATGATTTATTTGAAAATCCAAAATATCATACTACTTCACATGAATCTCGTTTTCTGCCTGAGTGCCATACTGTAATGTCGGCGAAGAACAAATTAAAAAAGGACCTATTAGAGGATAATTAACACTGTGTCCTACACAAATAACAGAACTTTCCGATTTAAAATGTCTAATAAATGTTCTTCTCATCATAGTGAACGTTAATAAGTCGCTGAAGTTCTTAATAGTTCCTTCCTATATTGTGAAAATTCTTTGTAGAATGAGTAAGTCAAAGAAGTTGAAATATTTCCAGAAGTGTTCTTTCAGCTATATTGTCATCTAAAACCCTCTAATAAATTAACTTAGGTTTCTCCATTAAGAAATCTTGCCCTATTAATATCCTATATCTGACTCCAAGAAAGAAATAAAGAAATGACGACAACGATGATGATGATGATGATAATGACGACGATGACGATGACGATGACGACGACGATGACGATGACGATGACGGTGGTGGTGGTGGTGGTGATGACTATAGAGAAAATTCCGACAAACAGAAGACTGAAGATTATTTTGAAGATGACGACAAAGATCATGATGAAAGCAACAGCAAATATAATTAGACGACTGCAGAATTTAGGTCTAACGGGATGATAGAAATGCCGGAAAGTTCGTGATAAAATACTACTACGAAAACCAATACGAAATCGCGTAAAAATATCATGACGAAGGGAATTATAAAAATAATGACAAAAATTTTGAAAACATTTGTGGGGATGACGAGGCAAAGATTACAACTGAGTCGATAACAAAAATTATAATGAAGTCGATGACAAAAGTCATGATGAAGATAACAAAAAATACTACAATGAAGACAATAACAAAAATCATTCCATAGGTGTGTATAAAAAATTATGACGACGATGGAGATTATTATATCTGAGACGAAATTAATAGGTCAGTTTCTGTCAGATGCGTTTCCAATTCACTGCGGGCTAAAGCAAGGCGATGCACTATCACCTTTACTTTTTAACTTTGCTCTAGAGAATGTCATTAGGAAAGTTCAGGATAACAGAGAGGGTTTGGAATTGAACGGGTTACATCAGCTTCTTGTCTATGCGGATGACGTGAATATATTAGGTAAAAATCTACAAACGATTAGGGAAAACACGGAAATTTTACTTGAAGGCAGTAAAGCGATAAGTTTGGAAGTAAATCCCGAAAAGACAAACTATATGATTATGTCTCGTGATAAGAATATTGTACGAAATGGAAATATAAAAATAGGAAATTTATCCTTTGAAGAGGTGGAAAAATTCAAATACCTGGGAAAAACAATAACAAATGAATTGCTTCATAAAGAAAGGGCATCAGTCACATTTTTTTCGAAATTAGGGTTAACCTTGAATTTCCCATCTTGAATGTTCAACAAGTCGTTTTATCAAGAAAGGAAGCTAGTTCCTTCATTGTTATATTGTGATCGGAATGTGGGGGTTTTGTAAAGGAAGGGCATCGGTCCGGACAGTTTTTCTTCATTTCCCACAACTTAGCTAAAATGGACTGACGCCCTTTCTTTATGAAGCAATTCAAATATAAATTACACTCGGGAGGAAATTAAACACAGAATAAATATGGGAAATGCATGTTATTCGGTTGAGAAGCTTTTATCATCCAGTCTGCTGTCAAAAAATCTGAAAGTTAGAATTTATAAAACAGTTGTATTACCGGTTGTTCTTTATGGTTGTGAAACTGGGACTCTCACTTTGAGGGAGGAACAGAGGTTAAGGTTTTTTGAGAATAAGATATTTAGGAAAATATTTGGCTAAGAGGGATGACGTTACAGGAGAATGAAGAAAGTGACACAACACAGAACTGCACGCATTGTATTCTTTACCCGACATACGATAATTAGGAACATTAAATCCAGACGTTTGAGATGGGCAGGGCATGTAGCACGTATGGGCGAATCCAGAAATGCATATAGAATGTTAGCTGGGAGGTCAGAGGAAAAAAGACGTTTGGGGAGGCCGAGACGTAGATGGGAAGATAATATTAAAATGGATTTGAGGGAGATGGGGTATGATGATAGAGACTGAATTAATCTTGCTCAGGACTCAGGATAGGGACGAATGGCAGGCTTATGTAAGGGCGGCAATGAACCTCCGGGTTCCTTAAAAGCCACACGTACGTACGAGACAAAATTAACATAAACTGCCAATCTAATTACCGCAGTTATTCTTACAAGAGTCATAATACAGGCTTATAGGGTGGAAGTGATACAACTGCGCATATTTTAACAGCTTATTCCTTTATTAGAATTCAACATAAAATTCTAATAAAACCATAATAGTGCAACATGAATATTCTTATATCAGAGAAAAATAATTTTCCATTAAATTTTAACACTGTTTTACTCGATAAGTACTATCCGTACGATTCTGATTATTATTCCTTTCATTAGACAAAGTAATAATGAATGATTTATCCGTTTGCAGTTTTTCAATAAAATAATGATTTTCTTACAAATTAAATAAGAAGAATGACACGTATCGTCATTCCCTCCCATTAGCAAGTTCGGCAACTCTACTGTAGTGACAAAGGGATGGAATGTTACTCTTCAGTCCTGCGTTCGTGTGTGTTTTACGCCTTGGTTTTTCTGAACCGACGAATGCGAGTTGCGAGGTTCAAGGCCCGCCTCGCACAAATCCGGACTACACGAGAGATAGTGAGTGGTTTCTATAACTGCGAGGTGCGAGGTCTGCGTATCTCGCAGTTATAGAAACCACTCACTATCTCTCGTATAGTCCGGATTTGTGCGAGGCGGGCCTCGCACCTCGCAACTCGCATACGTCGGTTCAGAAAAACCAAGGATTCAGTAGGAGAGCTGGAGATGCGCTGTTGTCAAACTACGCATACTTAGAGCATAATATTCTAATTAACTTAATTAAAAAAATAAAAGGTTTTTTTTATTTCTTTTAATGTATTCTATTGTCCCCTTCAATCCGCACAGCTATATCACTTCCCGCTATACGTATATTGCTACTTGCATCCTGAGTCCCTGGTAACCGCGTCTATTTTCTAAAGAAGTCTCCTTCCCTTTCTGCACATCACGCTCCATTACAACGGCGCCTTCCGCCGCGTCGTCGTGCATCATGAGGGGCGCTACAACGAGCGTCGCAATTACGAGCACGCATAAACAGACAATAACAACAAGGGCTGCCCGAGCTAATGAACTCGCTGCAATCCCAACCCCGGCGTTAGTCTCAATTGAATTCACGCTTTAGTGACGCAATTAAGCCCTGGTTATAAAAATTACTATTGTGTTACTGTTTATTAAGCTTATTTCTATAAAATGCTCCTCAGGTTGTATGTAGAAATGAAGCTTACTCTCGTATGCAGGACTCCAGCAACACACTGACATTTACTATTATGGGAAGATGAAAATTGTCCCAACTATTTGGCACGTGCATAAAATTGCAATTTATTGAAAAAATGCGAGCACGAGGTAGGTCTGCTTCTATTCGCAGAGCATGAATATGTGAGATGGCTGCCGTTTAAATAACAAAGATGGGGCTCGTAATTATTTTATTGGCCACTAAATCGATAAACAGAATGTTTTAAACTACGTTTTAAACAATTTCACACGTTTCACAGTGGTAACAATGTAAACTGTAAGATGTTGTTAAAGATTTTATGCTTTATCACATATTTGCCCCATTTCGTGGAATGTGAATAGAACATTGGGGTCCCCTTAATGGCCCGCAAGAACTCCGTACCTAACACCTCCAGCCATTTTTGAGGGAGGGGGGACACTTAAAGAATCAAATGTACGTGCATACAATTCAAAACGAGGCTTGTACTATCACCGCATATCCGTTAGTAATTATGTTAGTAAGTGAAATTAATGAATTGATTGATGGAAAAAAATATGTAGGCCTATATATTAGAAGACACTTTTTGATCTTTATATACCTAGAAAGGGCCTATAACTATGTTTAAAATGTTATATGCAACAACTTTATACAGAAGTCTCGTAATATTTCGACGGTTGTGTTTTACTTCAGAAAAGATAAAATTAAGTGTCAGCTGGTCGACAGTACAATAATGTTGTTGCTTGCGACGCACTATTCTTTCCAACTGTGTTACAGTTATTCTACGTTTCAATGGCACTTTATGGACAACGGAAGGTAGTGTTGCCAATTGGAACTATTTTATATGATTATATTGTATAATACGATACCTGTGTTTAACACAATTTCATTGATTATATTCTCTTTTTGGCTAATTATGTTGAGCGATATAAAATTCTTCCGAAGCATATAAAGTATATCCACTATTGATCAATTTTACAATACATATTATTTTTGTTTTTATTTCTAAATACATTATTGTTTTCGATTAGATGCAACCGTACAATCATATTGGTTAACATAATTTTTATACAATGATATAACCTGAAGGGATATATATAACACCATAATAATTCATTTCAATCTCCTTAATAGCTTTTAAATGTACTTTGTAGTTTTTCTTCATTATACCGCAGTACTTATTTGGCCTAGAATTTACAACTAAAGAGCTCTAAAGGACTGCAACACCTACAATAAATGGGATATTCGAGAGAACTTCAATAAAAATAGTTTCTTTTAGCACGACATTAAGTACTTAGAAATTGTTTCGGATATACAGTTGAAGTTTGTAGATAATTTCAAGTATCTTCGCTGCTTAATTAACAGAAATGGATCAGAAAAGAAAGAGGTCTCTGAGAGAGTGCATCATATAAAAATAATAAGGGCTTTGAACAGCTTATGGTCGTATGAAGCCATCTCCAACAATTTAAAATTGCTTATTACGAAATTACTAGTAAAATCAATAATTTGTTGTAGATGCAGCGTATGGATACTAAGAAAAAGGAAGAGAGGACACTATTAGCAATGGAGGCGTATTATAATCGCCAAACTTAGACGAACCCAGCTCAGAGGATAGAAGTCAAAGAAGTCACATCAACATGCTCTCGATGTTTATGTTATGCAGTTGGCCGCGTTCGATAACTGAATTGCTTTATAACAGCGTTGCCAAACATAGACGGCCTCATCCCAAGTCGAGAGGTCAGCTCATCTTGCCGCAAGAGACTACAACTTCTCTGTTAAAAAAAATCATCGTACTTGCCTCAGCCCAGCGGCTCGGCTAATTCAGAATCATAATTTAATAATGCTGCATAATTAACAGGCATGCACCGTATGATTTATTATGTTTTGGGTAAGACACGAGTCAGCAGAGTGGTGTGAATGAGGTCGTCTAAGCTGGGCGAGAACAGTACTACTGAGGCGCAGTTTACATAGGTGACTGAAGATAGGAAAGGATTAGAAATGAGGAAACGAAGATGAGTTAAAAGTGGAAGAAGGAATTTTGGACAGAATAGAGAGGAGACAATTATTGCAATGGTTAGAGTATTTCTGTGTATGAGTGTATAGAGATGCCAATGGACACAAGCAGAATATTTGAAGCGAGAAAGGCCCAGGATATCTTGAAATGAAGCTATCTTTGAAGCACTCAACCTTGACTATGATGCTCAGAACGTTGACTGTTGGGAACAGCAAGACTGCATTAAACAGATAGAAAGGTTACTTAGTCAACCAACCAATAAATAAAATGAATACTTATGTTTATTATCAATTAACCCCTCCAAAAATGTAGGCTACACTACCTTTAGGAATACACTCATTTTGTAGACCAGATCCTCTGTTGACAATTTCAGATGAACGAGTGGAATACCAGGAAAGATACTCACCTGAAACAAAAGAAGATATATTTAAGTCACATAACATATTAGGAAATATACTTCTTTATATTTGTTTTATACAGGGTGTTTCCGGGCTAGTGTTTCGTCTAATATAATATGACTAAGATTTAAAAAATATTAAACATTCTAACAAACACAAAATACACTGGGTAACAAAGTTTAGCTTTTTTTTTTTTTTTTTGCGCTGGGCATGTGATACATGTTTTCTATATAATCTGAGCCTCCTCAATACGAATATGACAATAAGAAACAGTTGTTGGTTATGGTTTTTGAGAAATTTTCGAATTTACAGTATATCTATTAAAATAATCCTTTATATAACCTAGTGAAAATAAGGTTAAATATTCACTGTTCAGAAGATTACAGCTTTCTTTTTCTACATTTTCTTTCATGCTGGGTATCAGTACGTCACGAGAAAAACTCCAACAATAGTCTGCTATCATATTGGTACTCCACTGTCCTTAGTATCTTTTTTTTTTCCAGAGTTGTAATTTCTTGATGAAAATGCCCACCATGCTCATCACTGAAACTGCCACAATTCTCGGGGAAAAATTCGAGATGGAAGTGAAGGAAGTGAATTTTTAGGCACATGTTACAACCCATAGTTTCATACGCCAACAGTCAATTTTGCACTAGTTCTTCATAGTTCTCACTTCTACGGTTACCCAGAAAATTTAATACAACCTCCTTGAATGCAATCCAGGCGACTTTCTCTTTTCCTTCCAACAACGATTCGAAGTGATTGTCCTTCATTATTTCTCTAATTTGTGGTCTATTGAAAACTCTTTTATTTTCGAGTCACTAAGAGCAGGAAATTTTTCCTGGATATCTTTAAATGCTTCAATCTTATAATTCATTCCTTTAACAAAATTCTTTATTAACCCTAACGTAATGTGTGAAGAGAGTAAAATACTTCACTTTGAGTAAAAGGGGTTGATGTATAATATTCTTCATCTCTGGCTCTAGTGATTGTAATTTTATTTTATAATGCTTATCTTGAGCGCGGCACAGAAAGCAACAAAATTTTGTGTAGCCTACTTGCAGTCCAAGAACCAATGCTACAACCTTCAAATCCGCAAATATAATCCATTCGTAATTTGAATATTATCATTAAAGAACACTTTAAAGAAATACACGTCTTACACAGAATACTAACACCACGGAAATCTCCTAGTAAACTATTTCATATAACGAATCTGTTTTTCCCCTCTCCAAATGGAACCGAAAACAGGGCAATAAAACAATTTCCGCTTCTAGAAGTCGTTTTGACAAGGTGGTCTATTGAAAAATATAAACTACAGTAATGTCATTAAAGCTCACAGTGAAAGAAATGCACATCTCAAATAGAAATCAGATAAACTCAAGCGAATTCATACCGCGAACCTGTTTCCCTCCCTCCAAATAAAATCATAAAAGGGCAATGAAGTAATTTCCGTTTCTACAAGTGATTCTAACATGGTGTCCTACTTATACTAATATTGTTTTCACATAATGGGTCGTCACATTTGTAAAACAAAGTAGTTATACACGAAATACGGTGATTTTTTAAAAATAGAATGCATATAAAATGAATTATATTGTGCATCTCGAAAACCCAACTGATGGAAAATTTTGCTTGTTATTTTTGAATTCAGGAGGTCGAAATTAGTAAGAATTTGTTAGTTTTATGCCTGGCGCTAAATGGCTGTTGACCAGTGATATAACCAAACACGCTCGATTTGTAAAGCTAAATCCCTGCAATTGAAAAACAACAAAACCTTTAGGTTCACCAGCATTTGTATCTTATCGTGGAACACTAAAATATGGAATCAATTTCCATTTTTGGATTCGAATGTTTGAAAGCATAATAGGCCTATATTTGAATATCGAATTAAAGTAAAAACATTGAAAATTAGAATAACGTGAATAAAAATACTGCAAGATCGTAGGGGAATATTAAGAAAAATAGTTTCGTAATTTATGTATTTGCATGTTGAGAAGCCCAAGCCAATTGGGAGTAGCGCAACTAATGATAGGAAGAGAAAACATGACATCCATTTTCTGAAACAACATTATTTTAGGAAGTTACTGATATTTACACAGAATTTATTGCAAGTTTTACAATATTAAAATAACTCTAACATGTCAGTACAGACTTCTCCTTGATTTATTTAAAAATACTGCATTGAAACTGTTGAGGTGTATATGAAATTCTTTGAACGGTTTCCAATGCCAGTACTTGTACATAAGCTTCTTTTACTTTGAAAGTATATCCTTATAAACAGTTCTTTCGTTTGGCTATTTGACAGAGAATAAGATAGGACTATAAAAGAGAGACAGAGAAATTTCATGCGAGGAAGAATTTCTGAGACTAACAATTTTACAAATATTTTAACAGAATAGTAGAATATTAAACAAAATGTGGGAAATTATAGTCTTAAAGTAATAAATAATTTCAATTTCAACATGTCGAATACAGAAAATGGTTAAAAATATGTGTTTTTAATTTTGGCTATAAGCCTAGATCATATATGTAATAGATTGCTCATCCTTATGTTAAAATCTGCAAGAAGAGAACAACCGCCAGGATCGCCACCCATCCGCCGTAAACGAACACGAGATGGCAGTATAGTCGCTAATGCAATTCAAATGGGAATTGTGACGTGACCCCTTATGTAACAACTAGATGACAGCATAGTAAATCTGACAAAAGTTGTTACCGTCAAAGTCTGTAAGGCCGATCAATCTGGGTATATATGATCTAGGCCAGCGGTCCTCAGCGCAGAGCACCCTGGGGCTAGCGTCTCTTACCCGCGGAAAACGCAGTGCACCATGGTGTACTCGTAGCTGCTAGCGGGTATGCTCTCTACCTCTTCCTGCAGCACGACGGTGCACACGGGGCGGCACCGCTTACGCGTTGTACATTTCAGCGAGTGCTGACGACCACTGCTCTAGGCTATAAGTTACGTCATTCTATCCTACTGAGACTTGGTATGATGTTCCCTTTTAACTTATGACATTGTTAATAATGTTTCTTAGATGATGATGATGATTATTATGCTTATCATTATTATTATTATTATTATTATTATTATTATTATTATTATTGCTGATATTCGTAATATTTTAGAACTCAGAGACTGAAACAAGGAAATCCTTTCAGATCGACTAGTATCAATGTTTACTTGTACCGGTACATCACGTATCGCTAGCAGAATTGAGAGTGAATTTCAAGTTGAATGGACCCTTAGCGAGAGAAATCTCTCCAGTAATTAGTGCGGTTCACCCTGTTTTATTTAATAGGATTCACAAATCCTCTTTACAGGAACCTGTTCTGTGCTCAAACAAAGTAGAATTAAAAAAACCCTCCCCTTCCATTTCAAGAAGATATAAACCCACATAACGATAAGCTACTTAACGGAACCCGAGGGGGAGTTAAAAAGTTGGAAACGCTTCTTAAATACATGGCTGGCGTCCCTACACAACATATAATTATTTCAACTCCACCCTCCTCTTCAAGAAGAGAGCACCCTCGTTTCTACCTCTCTTCCCCACAATGGGTTGATATCTTCCCGATGAAAGACAAAGCAATTGCGTTCGAATTTTAAACTAAGCGGTGAAAATACTATTCGTGATGAAGTTTGTTGGAATAACTGCTATTGGAGTGCGTTGTAGGTGGGTTAGTAAAAGATATAAGCTCTTTAAACAACCTAGAGCTGCCAATAAGTTTATTAATCAATCTTGAAATACAAGGCGTAGTACAAGTGATGAAAATAATAATGATGATGATGATGATGATGATGACTCGTTGCCACGTGGGTCACTCGTCGCCCTCCTCCGCTCTTCTGCTGACAACAGAGCTACATTATACTAATAATGAGTGATCCCCCAGAGATCGCCGCGCCGTTTTATGGACTTGCGCCAGTGACGTTACGGTGACCTTCGAAGTCCGCGTGATTCGCGTCTATTCGATGGCGTACCCAAGCCGTGGCCAGTGCGTTGACCTGCCTTTGGCCTTTGACAGATAATCCTTTAGTCATTAAACCCAGTACATACATGACTCAAACTATAAATATTAGGTCAAGTCTGCACGAGTTATGACGATGGAATACAGTTTAGATTTACAGTATTAGTAATGTCACTGTAAACATTAATTACAATCATACCAATTATAATGATCTCAATTATAATCATGCCAATTATATCCCTACAGTAAGTGGGCGCTTATCATATATTTGAAAACATTTCTTCGGCAAAGGAGGGAAAGGATACGAATGATGGAAACATCACATCCAAGTGCGTCGAATTAATTTGTCTTCGCAAGAAACCGTAAAATAACATTAAAACACCATAAATGTTGTAAATAATTTCAGATAAATGACGTAAGTAAAATAATGGGTCATACAGATGGGAGAGTGATGTATTTCAGTGTCCGCGAGACACTAAATTCAACTCAAGTTTTCTCGTAAAGTTGTTCATTATATGCATTTCCTCAAGAAAAATTACACAAAATATTTTGAAACGGTTTATGAAATATATCTTCGAAAATTCCTCCTGTTCGGTAATAAGAGACTAGTTCACATCATCATCATCGAGACAATAATTCCTACATTTCTAGACTGTACTGGACTGAACTAACGAAGTAATCACTACACCAAATATTATCATCTTTTATTCTTACCTTTCTTTTTTGCTTTCAATTTCATTTCATTTCTTTCGATTTCGTCTCTTCGTCCTCTAATGTATCCATATATTTATATCCATTTATCTATCTTTCGTCACTTTAAAATTATTTCCTTTCACTTCATTTATTTTAATTGGTGCAAGTCTTTCATGTTCATTAATTTGTTATTTTATTCCCCATTGAACCGTTGAAAGACGAAAAGTTTGGCTTCAGGAAGGGAAAGGTACGAGAGATACAATTGGACTGCTACGAACAATCGGCGAAAGATACCTAGAGAAGAATAAAGAAGTCTATATATATTTGTGGACCTAGAAAAGGCGTTTGACAGAGTGGATTGGAATA
Source organism: Periplaneta americana (assembly GCF_040183065.1). Classification (NCBI taxonomy): domain Eukaryota; kingdom Metazoa; phylum Arthropoda; class Insecta; order Blattodea; family Blattidae; genus Periplaneta; species Periplaneta americana. The sequence continues at coordinate 71,322,993 of NC_091127.1, read as the reverse complement.
AACTGGTGGTGATCCCAAAGAAAATTGTTATGAATTGGAAAGAGAGGAGGCTGTTCAATAACCTTTAGGCTATATGAAAGTCAGGATAGGAGAAGAAATGTCAGAAGGAACTCAAATAGGGACAGGAGTAAGACAAGGATGCCCTTTATCATCTACCGTGTTCAACATCTACTTGGAGGATTTAGTGAAGATCAGTTTTCATACCATGGGAGGAGTAATAGTAGGAGGAAGGAGGAAGAAGAATGAAGTGTACTGGAGCTAAATTACAGTTGTGAGCAGTATGGAATGAAGATAATTGCCAACAAGACGAAGACCATAGTCATAGGAACAAAAGTAAAAATGGTAAATTTGTGAATTCTAAATGAGACAGTAGAGCAAGTGGACAGCCTAAAATACTTCGGGTATACTATAAGTAGTAACTTGAGCTGCTGCCAGGAAGTCAAAAGGATGATAGCAACGGCCAATGAAATTTTTCATAGAAAAAGGAGTATCTTCTGCGGATCTCTGGAAAAAGAACCAAGGTAGAGAGTAGTGAAGTACTTTGTATGGAGTCTGGAATTGTATGAAGCAGAAACATGGACATTACGACCAAGTATATAAAAGCGAATAAAAGCATTTCAAATGTAGTTAAGGATAAGAATGGAATGTGTGAAGTTGACAGACAGAATAAGAAATAAAACTGTCTTGGAAAGAATGAGTGAAGAAAGAATGATGCTGAAACTGATCAGGAAGAGGAAAAGGAATTGGATGGGTCATTGGCTGAGAAGAAACTGCCTAATAAAGGGTGCACTGGAAGGAATGGTGAACGGGAAGAGAGTTCGGGGCAGAAGAAGATATTACATGACAGACGACATTAAGATGTATGGAGACAAAGAGGAATGCAGAAAATAGGAAAGACTGTAGAATGCTGGGTATGCAGTGAAAGCACTGCCCTCGGAAAGAACACTATAAATCAGGCATGTCAGAAATCAGACTCTAAATGTGCAGTAATGTGCTCGGATCGCCGGTCTGTGCAGGTTGCATCAATCAAGCGTTGCTCTTACCCGTTCTTAGCTGGAGGAGTGTACAATAATCTATTCTGCGCTTCTAGGGTTGGATTAAATAGACATTTGGACATTATAAACATAGTTAGCATAACGAAAAAAACACAGTTATTATCAGTGTCTATATTTGACAATTGTAATACAAGAAACTTTAGGCTTACTCAGTTATATTTCACAAAGTAGTGGTTTGTAAAGCATAATTTATTAATATGATTTTATACAGTATTTGAAGAAAAAAATTGCAGTAATTTCGAAACAACAAGAAACGAATAAATATTTCATTTTACGTAGTAGGTACTAATTATTTTAAAGTAATAGACCCTACTCTTTCATTGTTCGTCAAGCATTATTATTTACTGTGACCATTGGTACACAAATGTTGAAGAAAATGTTACACTCCCAATTAATTACATGCAGTAGGACATTGTGAAGTTTTTACACTGAAATCATTTCTTTGCTGTATGTCAATATAAATTAATATTAATATTAATAAATATAAATTAAGCTTAGAATTTAAATTCACATATAGTTTATTTGAAAACGTTGACAGCAAGTATCGAAACGTTGCGAGCGTTACTTAAAGAAATTTAAAGTGTAGTTCACAAGCTGTGAAGTGACGATATTCTCTTTATGTCAGATTTAAAGATTTATTAATATAAGTGTATTGAATTAATATTGTGACGTGAGATGGAAAATTTGCCATTATATATTTTTCCAGAAAATTTTTCCGCCTTGTAAATAGTTGTTTTCTTCTCTCCTTACAATCTCAAGAGCCTCACATGTATTCCTCACTATATTCTCATCACTTACCAGTTTATGAAATGAAAGTCTTAAGTCGTCTAACCTTTGATGGCTGTGTTAGTACAGACTCCAAAACAATGCCATTATCAAGTACGTTTTGCCGTGAGAGTACTGATTAAGAAATAAGCGCTGGCAATATCATATTTTGAGAACTTTACTAATCTGATCTAAATTGTCACCTCACAACACTATTACCTCGACATAGGCTGATGAAAGCCTCTCATTTTAAAATAATTATTATCGTTGGCTGAGGAAAGCATTATAACAATTATGTTATATGATTCGTAATTTCTCTTCTCCGTTATCTGTGAACTCGTCACTTTATTTATCATAACTCATTCACAGACACAGCCAAATCGGCACTCGTACTGAAATTGTGTTACTGAAACAAAAGCTGCTGTAGGTATTGTATAGCCCTGTCGCGTTCCCCTCCAAGGCGATTCACTCCCTCCAGGTAGGGGAATAGAGAGTGCACATCGCACAGAGACAGTTGCACAGTTTTGACATGCCTGCTCTAAATGAAGGAATGAATCACCATTCTGTTCTTTATTTTTCCATCTTTGTTGCTTTATTTCTCTGCATTTACATTTTTACGTGCATTTGCTTTCAATCCTTTATTTAGTTTCTTTATTTCTATCCTTATTCAGAAGAAAATTAGGTATCAGTAAAATCCTATTCCAAGGAAGAGAAAAAAAAAGTTACCAAATTTACACCAACTTAAAAGTTTATAACACGAAAATTATAACTATTTTAACACACACTTCTACACAAACATTAAAATATACTGTTTCAGAACTCTGAGTCATTCCGTAAAAGTTATTATGGACGTAAATAGAAGCAGATTATAAAAAATAAAATTGTAACTTCTGAATATGCAGTGTTGAAGCAAAATGGATTCAAATATATCACATTTCGTTGTTTTTATGCTAATTCGAGAGTTAATGTGAAAAGTTCTGCTCTTATTATACTGCGGAAATCACACCGCCTTTCAGCGCATGGATTGGCTTCAAGGAACAAAGAAAATCAGTACCGCATATTTTGTGCGTGTGTTCTTGTGGCGTAACCGCTGTACGACGCTCAATTGTTTGCTCTGAAAAGAGCTTCCGCGGTAATAGCAGGCGTTGTCATGGAAACACACAACTTTTCTTTTCTTCACGGTCCTCTTCATGAACCGTTTCGAAAAAAATAGTAATCTACACATTATTCCATGCCAGTACCTCGCAGCACCCAGCCTTTGCTTGTGAAAAGTCCTCTCAGTTTAAAGGAGCCCCGAGAGAAAATCAAAGGTCCTTCCGATTTCCTTCCTTTACCCTACTGTTGTCCCTTCTTATTCTTTATCATTCTTAACCTCTTCTTTCTTCTATTTCGTCTTAATTTGTTCCTATTTATTACATTTTTCTTGGTCTTTCAATTCATCACCTTTATCGATTCTTAGTTATTAGTTTATTACCAGGGAAAGGATTTATATGTAAATACATATTTACTTATAAAGCTAATATAATTTATATTTTGCATTATCTTTATGTTTCACAATGTGTAGGGTTGAAAAATCCTACTTTTATTTTCCATATTTTTCCATATTTTAGAGTTTAGTACATATTTTCGTTAATTTCCATATATTTTCCATATTTCATATAAAACAGTCCATATTATATTAGGTTTAACAATAAAACAAAACAAAATTCCATTAACTTTTAAAAATACATTTCAACAATAGAGATTTAAACACATGTTCAGTAATCCCTTTAACATCAGAGTTATTTGAAAATTAGCAGTCCTCTCAACAATGGGAAAGTAAGTTACAAAACTGTATTAATTTAATTTAAAATTTTTAACAGACTTCAGTTGTGCAGCTCAACAGTTAAATGCCAGTCAGAGTACACATAGGTTCAGTTTTGTAAATCATACTATAAAGACGGTAAATATGCCAAAAGTACGTCATTCAGTCAATTTAAAATCAAAACTAACAAGTTACATTTCAGAATTTAAAGAAGATGGTTTATCAACTGACAATAAAATATTATTTTGTAATTTGTGTCAGTGTGCAGTATCATCTACACAAAAGTTCCTGGTGCAACAACACATTACAACTAGTAAACATCAGGCCAACAAACAACTAAATTCCAAGCAGAGACAATTGTTTTTAACACAACCAACAACATCGAATGTAAGATCTGAGTTTAACATCGACCTGTGCCGTTCTCTCATCTCTGCTGATATTCCTCTCTACAAACTAAAGAATAAGGTCTTCAGGGAATTCCTTGAAAAATATACTCAACATACAATCCCGGATGAGTCAACACTTAGGAAGACGTATGCTCCATCCATCTACGATGAGACAATACAGAAGATAAGAGATGAAATTAAAGATAGTTCAATTTGGGTTTCCATTGATGAGACTCCCGACAAAGAAGGTAGACTTGTTGGTAATGTAGTTATCGGTTTGTTAAGTGAACAATATTCTGAACGAATTCTTTTACATTGTGATGTTCTAGAAAAGTGCAATAACAAAACTATAGTTAAACTGTTCAACGAAGCTATGGGTATCCTGTGGCCAAAGGGTATTATGTACGATAATGTGTTATTCTTTATTAGCGATGCTGCCCCTTATATGGTCAAAGCTGGACAAGCATTATCTGTTGTATATCCTAAATTGACTCATTTTACTTGTGTGGCGCATGCATTTCATCGTGTGGCAGAAGTGGTCAGAGACAATTTCCCTAAAGTAGATTTGTTGATTTCATCAGTGAAAAAAGTATTTCTCAAAGCTCCCAGTAGAGTTAACGTGTTGAAAGAAATGTACCCTGAAATTCCATTGCCACCAAAGCCAATTTTAACTAGATGGGGTACATGGCTAGAAGCAGTTGAATATTATGCCGAACATATAGACTCTATTAACAATGTTCTCCTTGCATTGGACTCTGAAGATGCAGTCTCAATTGATACTGCGAAAACAGTTACCTGTGACATAAGTGTGAAGAATGACTTAGCTCACATTCAGCATACATTTTCATGCATCATAAAAACGCTCAAAAGTCTCCAAAATAGGCACCTTTCACTATCTGAAAGTTTTGAAATTATAAATAGTACTGTGGAACAACTGAATCGTGGTAGAGGTAAAGTTGCAGATGCAGTAAGAGCTAAGGTGGACACTGTACTTTCAAAAAACCCTGGATATGAAGAACTACAAAAGGTTGTTGCTGTGATGAGTGGTGAATCAACAGTGAAGATTAACTTGGACTTATCCCCAGCAGACATTGTGAAATTAAATTATGTACCAGTTACTTCTTGTGACGTCGAACGCTCTTTTAGTCAGTATAAATCTATCCTCAGAGACAATAGAAGAAGATTCACTTTTCAGCACTTGAAAGAAATGTTTGTAACCTATTGTTATGGTAACAGACAATAAAAATTGTGTTTTGTTGAAACTACATTGGAAGATAAGGTACGTCCATTATATTTTTTGTTTAGTTTGATTAAAATGTACCAATATTTAACGTACATAGTCATTTTTTTTATAATTTTAAGTCCATATTTAATTCCATATTTTGGTAAAAATAACTACATATATATTTACATATTTCATATATTTTTAGTCCATATAAATCCGTTCCCTGTTTATTACATTATCTTCCTTTATGTTATATTTAATTCTTCATCCATTTTCTCATAATTGTTTAATTCTCCTTATCTCTTTCTTCAATCGCACTGTATGATTTCGTCAACACCATAAACATAATCCGCCCGTCCCACAATAACATAAGCAGAAATTGCGATACACAAGCTTAACCCGTAAGTAATGTCATTATTGTTCGAGATATTTCAAGCAAAAAAGTTTAATACAATTTTTCTCGTTTTTTGTTTTCTTTTCGAGATAAAAAGTGTTCTATATACAAAATATTTTATAGGGAGTTCTGAGAAAACCATTTAATTCTCAATATGCTCAGTCAATTTAATAAAACGGTGCATTATGATAATAAATTATATGAAGAATTTTAATTTTTCCCCTTTAAATGTGCAGAAATTTGATCCGAACGAATGTAACTTTTCGTTCTACAAAGAAATTTTGAAATGTTACATTAGTTCGGATCAAAATATCTGAACATTTAAATGACAAACTGAAATTCTTTCAATCATTTATTATCACAGTACACTGTTCTCTTAAACTGACTTCAATCAATCAAACTCCTGTATCTTCTCATGAGGAGCATAGGGCATTCACAAAGTGCCTCCATGGGACCCCATTTGTAGCCAACTTCTTCACTTTGCTCCATGTTTTCCCCTCCCTTGCAATTTCCACCAAAACTGTTCTTTTCCATGTATTTTTTGGCCTTGCTCTTGTTCTGCTACCCTGTGGGTTCCAATTCCAAAGCCATTCTTTCTACTGCTCCATCTTCTTTCCTGATTGTGTACCCTAGCCAATTCCACTTTCGTCTTTTGATTTCTATTGTGATTTCTTTCTGATTTGTTATCTTCCATAGTTCTGAGTTTGTGATCATATCTGGCCATCTAATTTTTAAAATTCTTCTTAAACATCTATTAACAAAAGTTTGCAGTTTATTTTGTATAATTTTACTTGTTTTCCATGTTTCACAACCATATAATAAGACTGATTTCACATTACTGTTAAAGATTTTAATTTTTGTAGATCTAGATATAATATAAGATTTCCATATTGGGTACAACTGGACAAATGCACTATTTGCATTTTTTATTCGGTTCTTTACATCCTCAAAGGCTCCACCATCCTTGTCAATTATACTACCCAAATATTTAAATTCTTGAACAGTATTAATGTTATTATTATTATTATTATTATTATTATTATTTATTATAACTTTATCTATCTTTTTAGTATTTAATCTCATTTCTTTAGTTTTCTTTGCGTTTATTTTCATATGAGCCCCTTTTATTACTTCTAATAAAGCTTAAACTGACTTAGTAGATCTATACTGGACATTAAATTAATGGCTATCCGAAGTCACGCAATGAAATGTTTCACATAAAACAATTTTTTTCAATAAGAGGAAGGAAACACAGGAAAAACTGAAGGGTTCAAAGCCATAGTGGGCCAAGCGCCATTTATTAAAAACGGAGAAAACAAGAGTTAAAATGAAGTGATTACCATAGTTTAACGAAAGATATAGCACGTAACATACAGTATGCACATTAAAATTAAGTGATATGTCAATTATCATTAAATTATGGTATTTACTTAACTTCAAACTTTTCTTTCTCCGTTTTTAATAAATGGCTCTTGGCCCGCTATGATTCTGAAGCCTTCAATTGTATTAAACTTTGTTTGAAATATCTAAAAGAATAAACCCTTGAATTTAATTACATTACTTACGTTTTCACCCTGTCTATGTTTTCTTCTAAACTAGATCCTGGTACCACTGCCGAATTTATTAAACAAAATTATTTTGGCTTGAAGTCCTGTAACTTTAGATCAGCACAACTCCATACTTCCACAAGAGACAACAAAGAAAATCACACTGACAACCTACAAACACAATGGACGTGAGTTCACGATCTAATTTCCACACGAAATAAAAACCCCTCCTCAACTGTGCGTACTCCATAGCTCGATGAACATTCTGTGCAATAACTAACTAGAACGACCGTTGTAATGAAATATACTTGTTTTTAAATGAGATGTACGAGCCTTATGAACGTAATTGCTAGGTTAATATTGATTGGAATCGCATAGGCAAATTTAACTGCAAGCACTGACAGTTATTTGTTTTTGGATGACAAATGCAAAGGGAAGAGCTACAGTGGACCGTGCAAACTCGAAATAACATCAACTGTACATGCGAAAGTTCCACTGATTTCAACTTTGATGACAATTTTTTAATGAAGCTAGTCAGTCAAAATTTTCAACTCTTTCTCTATATATTTTTTACTCCTTCTGATGAGTTTTCATAAGAATTTTGTGCAAAGATTCCTGGCGAGAGAAGTGGAATATTATTCCCTTCAATAGGAGCATGGAGTTTTTTCCAAGTTATGTGTTTTCTATTTATTCTAAAGAGTTGATGAACTGGCAAAAAGTGTTGCAGTTTCGAACTTCAATTTGAGATATAGTCTGTGCCCTTATTCATAAGTGAAAAGAAAAATAAAGGAGCACATAATGAATAGATGGAACAATCAGTGGCTATGCAGTATAAAGGGTTCAGTTACGAGAGAAATCGTGTTCCCTACTGTCGGCACCCGCTTAAATAGCAACAAAATTATACCGGATTTTATACTAACGCAGTTTTTATCGGGTCATGGGAAATTTAGGTCTTATTTAGAACGATTTAAATTACATAAGGACAATGACTATTTATGTATCTGTGAGGAACAGCAAACTGTGGATCACCTTTTGTTTCATTGTCCAATATTCGAAAACAGAAGATTTATTTTGGTCGGACATTTACATTTTTGTAAGTAATATATGACAAACCATTATTCAATGTGTTCAGAGAAACATGCTGTTATATCCAGTTTTGTAATTTTATATGTAGGTCTAATGTATTTAAGAACCTGTAATTAATTCAAAGGAATGTAGTAGGTATGTGTTAATTTCAAGTTAGCGAGACTGGGTTATCCACGTCAAATGAATTCTCCTTGTAATAATATAAACTATCAGTCTATAACTATAACCCTAATGTACTTTCGGGTAAAATAGAGTTCAAGAAATTGTATATTCAAATAAATAAATTACAAATAAATAAATAAATAAATAAATAAATTTATTCTGGCAGCGTTACGGCCCACTCAACCAGAGGATAGAAGAAATACATGAAAATATAATACATCTTGATTACACAACTTTTAACACTGTATCACTTCGGAATATGTATGATAAGACTTTCCTGCGTTAAACTTCAACGTACCTTGTTTACATATTCCGAAAATATACTGTTGATACAAAATAAAATGATAGGTATATCCAAGACAAAATCGGAAAAGAAAAATATGCATGTCAGAAGATTATCGGACTTAAATACTCACTTAAACTATATGACAAATTAAATTACTTGATTAATTAATTAACTAGTTACAATTGTGAATATCCTGTGACACTATGCGTTGTAAAATGAGATGTTTCACGTTGGACTTGAAAGCGTTTGAAGTCGAGCAGTCCCTAACATATGCAAGTAATGAATTCCAAGAACGCATAGTATCTATTGTAAAAGACGAAGAATACACGACAGTTCTGTGGAGAGGAACTGACAATAGAGTGTCGTGTTGTGACCGGGTATATAGATTATAATGTATGGATAAATTATGAAATCGTGATGCAAGGTATTCGGCGGTTGATGTATGCAAAATATGACAGAGAAGAGAAAGGCAATGCAAACTGAGTCTGTCAGTCAGCCGGAGCCAAGACAATTCGTTGAAAAACGGTGAGATATGATCATAGAGACGGATATATAAACCGAACACAGGCATTATGGACACGCTGTAATTTTTGGGTCAGAACACAGCTGATATCGCTTAATCGAACTGTGGCATAATAAGCGTCTGAACTTAGATTTGATTTAATTGAAAAGGAAGACTTTTTTATTCGTCGAAGTGAGTGCATTTTTTACATACCTATTTAGTCTGTGTGACCCAGTTTACGTGTTCATCGATATGAACACCCAGACTTTTTACACTTGCATTAAAGTGGATTTCAGTGTTATTTACAACTACGGCGGGAACTTCAATTGGAGTGAGAATAAGTCGTCAGCATGGTAAAATTTTCTAACAATGTAAGATTTGAATGAAGACAACTTTATTTATGTCAAAATCCCATTGGCTTATTATTAATGCTATTGATTCAGTTTTTAAACCCCAAATAGCACAAATAATGCAACATGAAAGGTATATAAAATAAATCCCTCTTTTCAGTATAGTTTTGAGGCTTCAATTATCAAAAAGTAGTATAATCAGAAAAGTGATATCAATTTTGTAAAAAACAGGTCTCTGAAAAAGGAAATAATATTAAAAAAGAAATTCAAGCATAAGAAAGTCTCAAAATTCTTTCCAGTTATTGATAGTTTCGACGATAAGCCCAAACACAGTGAAAAATGATTATTGATTACTTTACAAACTAGAGATCAATTTTCTCAAAGACTTTCTCCTATTCGTCTCCTTGCGAATTTCGGCAATACTAATCACACAATTCTAAGATTAAAAATTCCCTGCACACCTTTACATTGCCTTCCAATTAATTAAATAGTTGTCTTTGTATAAATGCTACTATAAACTGAAATAAACCATAGTCGGATGGCGCCATATACATACTTTTAAGAGAATGAGAGATATTGTCGATTATAATATTTAGGGGTATGCTTTCAGCTATGTAGCTGCCTTAAGTAATTCTGCAGAGTACAGTTCGCAATTAACGAAACTAAATTTCGCAGATATCCAAAGTGTAAATTTCTTTCCAATTTAATAAATGCAATATATTTTGACTAAAGGACACTATCTCCTATTTCTTCACTACAGTGCATCCTCTGCCTTTTCGTGTCGGGACTACGCGGAAAGTTTTTCACCAGCTATAATAATTCTGCTTAGATAAATCAATAACTTAGAAGAGATTGAAGTTTCCACACTATCCCAAGTTAATGGATATGATGACTGTGTTTTTCAAACAAATGAATGTCTGCTGACAATTCACGGTACTTGCGTATGATTGATTTTTCAAGCCTATCTCTATAAAAATGATAGTTCTGCATGAGCTTTGAGTTCAAGACTTAAGTCTATATTATTGAATCAGTTTGGTGCAGCCATGGTACTGACCACCTTTCACTTACTACTCACATATTTCTTCAGCTGCTCATTTTACATATTTTTTCCGAAAGAGACATAGAGTGAGGGACTTACATACTTCACGGGCGAAAATTTTTCAAGATATCTAACGCGGTCTATAAGAGACTATAATTTTAATTCCTTCTGAACACAGATATATAATATTTAAACACAAAAACCGAAGCGAATATCTCATTAACATATAACCGAAAACTTTCAGCTCGGAGCATGCGCAGTGTGGCATTCTTTGACATAAAAAACTCGAATCGCTCAATTAATATGTCCATCATTGCATAAGTTCCCGAGTTGCAATTTTTCGTCGTACATTCACGTTGATAAACTGTATAATAATAGACTCAATTTACGCGGTATCCATGATATCGTGTTCTCGTGATATAGTAGACAATTCCTGAGCTCATAATGTTCGTACTGAAAGTATATTTCTGATGTTAATGTTGGTTACTATGATATAAGCCATTCGTTATCTCGTGAAACCTACTTGCGCGTTAGGGGAAGAAGAAATTGGACTGAGAAGCTTCCCTCCCTCGCTATGCCTACACTTGCAGCTAGCTAGCTCACTTTTACCTACCATAATTTTTTTACTGTAAAATACGGCGCACGCACACATTCCGTTTCACGAGATAACGAATGACCAATACTAACTATATATATATATATATATATATATATATACATATATACATACACACATATATACATATAATTTATATATGTATATATATATTTATAATAATAATAACAATAATAACAACAATAACAACAATAATAACAATAATAACAACAATAATAACACTAATAACAATAATAACAACAATAATAACAACAATAACAACAATAATAACAATAACAATAATAACAACAACAATAACAACAATAATAATAACAACAACAATAACAATAACAATAACAATAACAATAATAATAATAATAATAATAATAATAATTATATTATTATTATTATTATTATTATTAATATTATTATTACTACTACTACTTTCTCATTATCTGCAACGAAATCTGTTTCCATTTTTCCTCCTCTCACAAGCAAATATTCTGATAGTGGCACATAAAAAAGTTATTTTTATTCTTCCACCATGTTAATAATGTCAAAAGAAGTGCTTATACAAATTTTGGCCACTCGATCGCAATTACGAGGCCACACAGAAAGTGATTTTCCCTGGTGTCGTTTACAGAAAAAAACACAGTTGAATGGAAAGATTTATTGAAACATATACAGCAATTGTTGCGTTATTTGTCAACATATCCCCCACTGGAATTGAGACATTTGTCATACCATTGGATCAATTCTTGTATCCTTTTGTCGTAGAAGTCAGTTGCCTGGGATCGGAACCAGCGTTTGACAGCCGTCTGTACCTCTCTGTCGATCCCATGATATGACAAATGTCTCAATTCCGGTGGGAACATGTTGAAAAATAGCTCAACAATGCTGTATCTGTTCCAATAATTTTTTCCAATGAAATTCTGATTTCTTTCTTTTAACAGCCCCTGGCGAACTTACTTTTTTATGGCCCTCATAATTGCGGTCGAGTGACCAAAATTTGTAGAAGCACTTCTTTCGACATTATTAACATGGTGAAATAAAAAAAAAAACTTTATCTGCCCCCATGAGAATGTTTGTTTACAGTGATTCAAATTGTGCATTGGAATAAAAGATTACGACGAATGACTGTATGATTTTGTTTTTACAGTCAAGTATGTAACTTTTGTACAAAGAAAAAACCGCCATAGATAGCCTACAGAAAAATTCTCCAATCGAAACTAAACGTCAGGAGATGGTTACACGATTTTAGAGAAAGTGGTAGTGTGGAAGATTATGTTCCCAGTGGACGTCCTAGGATCTTTATAGAATTAACTGATACTGTTCAGAAATTTATTTATACGCTGTCACAGGCTTTCCTGCGAACATTATAAACATACAATATAATACATAATTAATATAATAGAATGGCAATTCTTTTTATCTTCATAACAACAATAAAATAATTATGTAATAATAATAATAATAATAATAATAATAATAATAAAAATAGTCATACCTAAATTAAATTATTAAACTCCATCACAATCATAACTTCAATTTGACTGCGTCCGTAAGAAATCGTTTACCTTTTCTTGAAAGTGGTTATTGTCTGGCAGCCCCTAATCTTCTGAGGTAGAGAATTCCATTCACGGGGCACTGAGACAGTAAAAGAGGATGAATACTGATATCGCTCCCATTAAATAAAATAAAGCCTGAAGGAGACAAGAAATATCTCGCTTTATTACTTTATACAAATAGAAACAAGTTCGTAATTAATTTACAGCGTCTATTATAAAACATTAAAAAATTAAAATATAAATTGAACGGATCTCGAACTCGGCACCTGTAAACGGAAATTAAAAGATTGTATAAGTTATATGATCAGACATGAGCTAAACATGCGCAGAGGAAAAGGCATTCCCTCCCTTCTGCCGGCCGCTTCAGGGATGAGTCATCATGGTCTATTGCGCAGACCAGTGTTTGCGCTCAGGTCTTTCAAACACGCGCAGAGGAGAAGGAATTCCTCCCTTCAGCCAGTCATTCCAGAAGATTTCATGTTATCACGGTCTACTGCGCATGCCAATGTTAGACTCAGGTTTTACCTTCCCAGCTGTAAGTAGTCTTAATCTGCATCAGCTAAGAAGGTTGCAGACTGCAACTCTCTCTCCCAGTAACTCAGCAACCTTCTATCATTGTATAATTTGGTTTTATCATTGAAGTCGGTGATATCGAAATGTTATCCTCTCTTTGTCAGTGACTAAATTTTGTTGAAATACGAGTTTATACAAGGTGGATACGATTCATCATGCAGAAATATAGATTATGACCCGGAATATAATTTCTGCCTCCAAGCAAAACTTTTATTGATGTATGTTCAATTACATGAAAATTGTGGAATAACTACATTTAAACTCTGTCCTCCAGCATTAAAAATCGACGTACTAGCAAAGTACCCCGTTGCAAGGAGGGTAATAGTTTGCACTCCGGGGTGCTTCCTGTGTATGCAGATAAGTCCAATGACCCGAACCGGGTGAGTGGAATTCGATTCAGACCTGCATCGGGTATATTTAAATGAAACCGGGTCCAGTGGAAATGAGATGCTATATGAAGATAATTAAAGTGGAAGGGGGTGTGTCCAGTAATTGGGATAGTCCACTCGATCAGCAGGATCTGTGTAATTTTGTTTTTTCAAATCAACAGCAATAAAACACATGAATATTCATAGTAACATCCGGGGTGGATGCGGCACTTTTCACACAGTGGTCGCGTCCAGAGGGACGCAACACAGGTGCCAACGCATTAGTTCATACTCTGAAATACGACTCGGTAATCTTCAGGTAAGTACAGAAATGCCTATAAATCGCTGATCCTGAAAACTCGTTAATATATAATTCTTTAGCAATGTAAATTCTAAACATAGTGACTTCACTAGCAATAGGAAAACTACGTACTAGTCGATACAGCGAAAAAGCATAAGGGCGAACTCCGGAACTGCAATAGGTGACGTCATATTTCATACACAAAGTATCCTCAGTTTCAGTTAATACTAGAGCAGGTCATTATGTCGAATTCAGAAGAGGTAAAGCGTAGTGAAAAAGGCACAAATTTATTATAAAGCTACCATATTTTGAGACTCAAGAGAAGGAATCTGGTATGCTACTGCTAGATGGGTATAAATGAAGATACGAAAAAAAAAGTAAGCTGACTGAAAAAATAGGTCTAATATTACAACTCCGAAGAAATGTTGACCAACTCCTGCAAATAAAATTGACGTAGACTACAAGTATAAACACATTAACAGACGTCAGTTTCACAAATATTATTGTTATTATAAATAAGTTATTGGTCTCGCAACCACGGATTACCGACGGAAGGAATGCGAATCAAACACTGCGATAAGGAAGAGCGGGCGACAGGAAAGGTCACGAGATAACTTGAATGGTATTCAAGAGTACAGTCGGAAGAGAAATGACATCTATAGAATCAGTCTTGCTTGCATTGTGATAGTTACAACACGACTTTAGTTTGTTCTAGAGATGGATAAACTGTTCTTTTTAAGAAACAGTTTCGACTGTAACTGTTTCATGAACGAAGCTGTTCCAAAATAATAGTTTCATAAGAATATGTTTACAACATCAGTGCCAAGTGTTCCAACTGTTTCAACTTCTCATCTGCTTCAGGAACATGTTTCAAAGCCCTTGAATCTTCTTTAAATCAGCTGTTCAGTGTATTATGACGACGAAAGTCATTTTTCGTAGGTTACTGTTAAGGGTACATTAAATAACTACAATTCAAAATGAATCGGTTTTAGTAAAAAATAATAAAACAATTTAATAACGATGACATTAGCCGATGATATTTTTCGCGGTATATTAATAATTAACACCATGTTAGGGCACCATGAATATATTCTCCATCAATGGACGGCTAATAATTAATATCAGATTTATTACGGAATTTGATTCGTACAATTAAATTGCGCGATCCTACATAGGCTACTGTTGCACGAAGGCCGTGTGGAACATGGATAATATTATACATACTTTCGATTGGAGGTCAGAGATAGCGCCACACGTGGCCCTTGCAGACAGCAAAGAAGAGGAAAACTGTTTAGAAATTGAACTGTTTATCTCTTGGAACATGTGGATCGTTGGAGCGGTGTAACACTCTTTGGAACAGTTGGAACAGGTTATTTCACGAAACTGTTTCGTATCGAAACAGTTTCAAATAAACTGTTCCAGCTTTTTTTTTACCCATCTCTAGTTTGTTCCATTGCATGTGAATGCGTGTTTTGTATCGCACGATATTATTATTTCATTCGTATACATATGTTGCGCGTTCAATTATTAGCTTCGAATTTTTCTCTTGCTACGTTCTTTATTTCCACAACGATGTCCTCATTTGTTCATCTTCTTAGAAGAGACAGTACTTCCATCGCATCTCTTCTCCTTGGCGTGCCTACATACACACGTCAAAACAGACAGCAACGCCACCATTGGTTTTCGGTAATTGTTTCTTGCGCGAGCTTATACAACTTTTCGAAAGTTGCATAAATAGTGTCAGAACGAGATAAGGTTCAAATGTAGAGAGGAAACACTGAGAAGAGTTTTATAAAGATTGCTTACTTAATTACAAATTACTTTTAAGGAACCCAAGGTTTATTGACGCCCTCACATAGTCTAAGCCCACCATCGCTCCCTATCCTGAGCAAAATTAATCCAGTGTCCACCATCATATCCCACCTCCCTGAAATTCATTTTTATAATATCCTCTCATCTACGTCTCGGCCTCTCCAAAGGTACTTTACCCTCCGACCTCCCAACTAACACTCTATATGCATTTCTGGATTCGCCCATACGTGCTACATGCTCTGCCAATTTCAAACATCTGGATTTAATTATTATGATGTACCGAAGTACGTATGATATTTCCGTGCAGGAATTCTGCATTACCATATGATGAAGGATGGATAGAACGGAGAAAAATTCTCTCCGGCACCGGGTTTTCAGCTCTACATGCTGACGCTTTATCTACCAAGCCACACCGAATTCCAGTCCCGTTGCCGAATTGAATCCTGTCAGTTTCCCTTTATTGGCCAACCCTCATGCACTGTGTCACCGATGTGTAACAGTGGTACAATGTCAAACACACTATGTGCACAGGTGCACTCATTACGAGTGACCAAAACGCCGGGATCCGATGGAATGAGCACCGTCTTAAATCACAAAGTGATTATTTACGCATATCTTATTATTGTGATGTACACACTCGGGTTCGAGTTCCGGTGCCGGAGAGAATTTTTCTCCACTCCACCCATTCTTCATCACCTGGATTTAATATTCCTAAATAATGTCAGGTGAAGAACACAATGTGTGCAGTTCAACGTTGTGCAACTTCCTGCATTCCTCTGTAACTTCATCCCTCTTAGTCCCAAATATTTTCCTAAGCACCTTATTCTCAAACATCCTTAGCCTCTGTTCCTCTCTCAAAGTGGGAGTCCAAGTTTCACAACCATAAAGCTATGGGACTGAATGGTGCGCACAGATATTGCAGCTAAACCTGCTGCATATCTTCGTTTCACGAGAAAGAATGATACAGGTGAAAAAAAAGCCTATCGCTTACATCGACGAATCGTGATTTCATACGCATTATAGGCTAGCTTTCACAAATGTTGGGAATATATGAATGAATGTGATTTGTATCAGCCTACAAATGACAGTGAGGGACAGAGAATGATTGTCATCCATACTGGTGGTGATAGAGGGACAGATTGTCGTGTTCATGCAGGCCGTGTTCATTCCGGGGGCATTTTTGACGTACCTAGCCGAATCAAAATGTGGTGATTATCATAACGAAATGAGTAATGAAAATTACGTAAAATGGTTGACCACGCAGTTAATCCTCAGATTTCCACAGGGGAACATTGTAGTTATGGATACTGCCCCTTATCATAATAAACGAAGCAACAGACTTCCAGCATGTAACTCATTAAACAGTGATATGCAACAGTGGCTTACTGACAACGGTATAGCTTTTGACGTCGCGAAGAGTCCACAGAATATTTTATGAGAGGTGTTGAGGCACTTTAAGAACAAGTAGTGATCTGAATGAAAGGGAAGAGAGAGGAACGGTGAATAGTTCAATGGTTGAGTTGTTTGGATTTATTCCATTGCTAATTTCCAAAGCATTGTAGCACAACGTTTCGAAGAGTGGATCTCTCTTCGTCGTCAGGTGAAAAGCTACTGTGGGGATCGTTATAAACAGCTAGCCTGTCTGACTGATCGACGACCGTCAGGTCGGTGCGAAATACCGGGACATCATTTTATTTGTATTAACATTTCTAATATTAACCTGGCTATACTTTTGGATTAACGGTTGAGAACCGGAAACACTATTTGTTAGCCCCTTCCACGACCGGAGTTTGATGACACTAGAATAAAATAGAAACAAATTACTTTACAAGGTATAGGAGGGAAGAAAAGTAGTTTATCAATTTACGTAAACTAGTATTCATTATGCAATGTATAGTATACTGTCTACAGCACATTACCGTACAATATATAGAGTACATTTAAATTTAAAAATAATCATAATCTACTGTAGATATTTAAACAAATTGTTGAAAATGATGGCCGTTCATTTCGCTACAGGCTTCAGTTATTTTTTCCATATCATCGCACTATATTGTAGCCTAACTAATTCCAATTTCCAGTTTCGTCCTTCGTACGTAAAAACAGTAGGCGTAAATCATTTTGAAATAATCCTGTGCCTGCTCTATAACGGAGTATCTTACGTACTGTAAATTCAATCTTTACTTTTGCCCGTACTGCAAGATAAATTTACTCAGACATGCTATCTACTGTCTATCCAAGTGATTATGTCGCAGGGTCGTAGAAAGCGGGAAAATCGCGTGACAGTTAATTACTTAACGAGGCCCTTTTATTAAGTTATTTTAAGCAGATGTATAATATTACGTAGACGTCCAATTCCTAACAACAAATGTTTTCAGAAAAGAGCTAAGTTAGCCCAGTTACTAGCCTTTACAGCAAAGACGTTATATAGTATACTAGACTCACACAGAGCGCTGGTGTGCTGTCCAAAATTGAAACCAGTCTGCGCATGTTTACGCCGCCATGCTACTGGTAGAAATAGAGCGGTAAACACGATTGTTCGTTTTGTCTCTGGTGTTTTTAGTGAACAGTTTGAAAGTAATGGCAATAGAATTTTGAAAGATGATAAATATTATCGCCGCGGACTCATGCTTAACATGTCGGCATCATACAATAACGTGCGGTGTGCTTTTAAAACATAATTTTCCCGACCGATTGTTGCTCTGTAGGTTTCCTCTAAGCGACACTAGTTTGTTATATTGTTAAATGGCTATTATTAGTATAATTATTATTATATCATATAAGAGTACGCTGGCTTTCTTAACTCTTAATAATAACTCTTTAATAATAATTTTTAGTCACATACCTTAATGTTCGTCCTCAGCACAAGACATTGCAACCTCGGTTTTAGTCCACGTGGATTAGACAAGTAAGTGTCATTTAATAATGGGAGCAGCTTATTGGTTGCAATATTGAAATTGAGGCGAGTGATTGGAGCGGCGACACAAGAAATTGAAAACAATAATGCAATTAAATTTCAAAGACCTGCCGAATGTTATGCACGAGGCCACTCAAAGACCTGCCGAATGTTAACCACGAGAGCGCGGCGATAATACCATCCCTGTTTAATTTTCCAAGCCATTTGCAAAAGGTACGATATAATATTATCTCTGTTGTTACAATATCAATATCATTAAAAATCAATCAGTAGTTTACGACAATAAAGCATACTTATCAGACTGTAAAGAAATCCCACTGAGTGAATTATTTAGACTAACACATCAGATGTTAAAACATTAGTGGAAAGATAAATTTTTATTTTTATTATGTAAATGAATTTATCTGCAAGATTATAAACTTTCATTCAAGATCCATAAATGGATAAATAAATATACAGATGATAAATAAATAAATAGCTATAATAGCTAAGCCGTCTTTGTGAACTTATGATTCAGAGTTCACCTATAAATAACTCTTTTACATTTTGCCGGACATATATTTTATTAACAAAAGCAAGGAATGGCATTTTATTGATATTACATATGTGCATAAAAATTATGTACCATCACTCCGCAAGCAATGATAATATATCTATTTTATTTATTTAAAATAAAAATACAATACCGGTATGTAAAAAATCCACACATGAAAAGTATGTGGTTTTTTTATCTTGCATAAAGTGATTGTTTAGTTTTTAGGTCTTGACATTACCTATTGTTTGCAATTTATTAGGTACCGGTACAGATACTTTTTATAATTGATAGCATTCCCTTTATTAATTGAAGAATGAATTCAATGTAATTTGGCTAACTTCGCACATTATATTTTGCCAGATTACCTAATGTCCTGTGGTCTAGAAGTATCGGTAATATAATTTTCGATTCTCTAAAACTTAACAACAGGTCTATACTGATTATCACATATTTATTTCACTTAAGAATTTGATTATAATAAGAACTTGTCTAATCAAGGTGCATATATTTATGTCTTGTGATCTAAGAGTAATGTATGTTAATGTAATATTAGAGTCTCTGAAACCTAACAATTTGCTGATTATCGTAAAATTATGCAATCTATAATGTGTATTGTGTAGGCCTATTTATGGATGTATGAGTATGTTTTCTATAAATTGCTGCGTACGTATTTTCTTTTCTTTAATGTTCTAATGCATATCAATGAAACTTTGAATATGTTTATTTCGTCCCAATTTTACGTTAAATGTCGAAAATGGCCATAATCGTCAATTTTAGATCATCACAGCGTTAAATTGCGTGATTTACGTACTGCTATTATCCGTCTGCTCTCCAACAATATGGCGGCAAGCGCAGCGTTCAATTTGCCCCGGTTTCCTCGTTTCGCGCAGCCAAGACTGTAGGGGCTTGCTTTACAGAGGGGCCAACAGAAGCGGGTGGGGGAAACAGAGATGCGACGTAACTAAAAGGACGCACAGTACCTGTGCGAAAATATGATTCGATACTGAATGCTCTTTCTTCACTGAAAAACGCGACCACATTTCTGGAACGTACTATGCTCACTTAGTACTGTTTACTATGACCGTAAAATTACTTTGCATATGCGGCCTTGGTTCTGTGTGGAGGACGGATAGGAGTTCATTTGTAGAAGGGGTGGGAATGAAGTACATTCAAAAACTCAGGTACAATAAAAATTAAGTAGAAATAAAATGATGTCCCTGTATAAAGACGGAACACACGATGTCATAAGCTGTTGTAACATGAAATATAGAGAATGAAAAGAAGAATTCCGTGATTGTAACTAAACTAATATATAATATAGAATAATAACATCAAAGACAAGGAATAATAGACACTAATAAAGAGTGGAATAATAGTGAAATGATGAAACAAGAGGAAATAAATTAATGAGCTGCTCCTGTAGTTACATGTTTGAGATGGTTGGTTGTGAAAGAATCACTCTTTTCTATTTCGCAGAATTTAATAATGAAAACATTATACACGTTTTTCTTCCATGCGGACAACTTTCCGTGAAAATGTTCTTTTATGACTTCTATTGTGCACGATCATCGATGAGTAAATTTTATTGTACTATCGGCACTATGTCCTATATAGAAGACCAAACAGATTAATAAGTGTGAAATAACAGGTTCTACCGTAACTTAATTGTGCATGACAAATTGAGCAGAACTGAGCAGCTTATTTTAAGACAACCGAATACCCTATTATACTTCAATTAATTCAACTCCTCGACATTAGACTCAATGCCGAAGTTAACGGAACTAGCATAATACCTAACAAACATAGTTTTGTTTGCGTTGACTCTATCTGCTTATCATCAAAGTTTGCAAACATCACAATCATAGTTCGCTTTCATGCCATGCACACACAAATAATGGTGGACTTATAGGCCTACTCATCCTGCCCTCTCTCTTCAAGTTCCGAAGTTACTCCTTCACATTACATGTCCAACTTGAACTGGACATTTAATCATTTTTAAATATGTTATTTAACGACGCCCTATTAATTACTAGGTTATTTATTTTCAATGGAAATAATGATATCGAGGGCATATTTGATGAAATGAGGCCGAAGATTCGACATGAAATTGCTTGACATTCACTTTACAATATTAAGAAAATTTCGAAAAAAATGAACCAGGTAATCTGGCAAAGGACTCGAGTCTATGCCACTTAAAAAAATAACACCGCTCTGGAATAAGAATTATCATGGCTGAACTTAAACGACCGGGCACGCATTAAAATCTGGTTGGTTACTTGTTACATGATTGAGGATTTTCCGGAATTCTCCCCCAACCCTTCAAGAGCAAATGTTGAGTAAGTTACGGCGCTGGACCCTGAATTCATTTCGCTAGCATTACCATGTTCATTACATTCAGACGCTAGATAATAATAATAATAATAATAATAATAATAATAATAATAATAATAATAATAATAATAATAATTATAATAATAATAATAGTAATAATAATAATAATAATGGTTGCTTATTTTAACTGGCAGAGTTAAGGCCATTCGGCCTTCTCTTCCACTCAACCAGTATGACAGAAAATTACTACAATGCTATGAATATAACATAATTAATACAATACAATTCAAAGCAATACAATACACTTCAAAGCAATACAATACTGCAAGACAATATAATACATAATTAATATAATACAATGTCAATTCTTTTCATCTTCACAACACCAATAAAATAATTATATAATAATAATAATAATAATAATAATAATAATAATAATAATAATAATAATAATAATAGTAATGATAGTCATACCTAAATTAAATTAAATTATTAAACTCGATCACAATTATAACTTCAATTTGAATGCGCCCGTAAGAAATCGTTTAGCTTTTTCTTGAAAGTGGTTATTGTCTGGCAGCCAGGGGCGGCTTTCGAATAATTAATATACGTTAATAAGAAAGTCCTGATAACGATCCCCAGTTAATCTCTGTGGTAGCACGTATGGCCCTATTAATCTATCGCCAAGAATGCCTGCCCATACGTTGATTGAGAATCGGTGCTGATGCATTATTCCTTCAATTGCATGAGGATTTTCATCAGCCTATACATGTTGATTACCAAAATTCACAACACCATCTCTGCTGAACCCCGCTCATATCCGCAAACAGACTTTTGTTTTCAGTATTCCTTGCGACGTATCAATATTCCATGCCAGGGGTGTCAACTACGGTATGATTATCTGGTAGTCTGCTGTATTGTAGAGCAGAAAAATGCATTGCCATCAATGGACGTCACATTTAGCACCTCCTACGAACAAGTGTTCAGATCTCAGAAAGTATGTGTCGCAGGACCATGGGCGGCTTTCGAAGGGGGGCTGCGGAGCTGCAGCACCCCTAGACATTTGTGGTTCTTCTCTCGTTTTATGTTGTGAAATACATCTATTATACAGTTTCTATTTAGCGGCTCGATTTTTTTTTTTTAATTTCGCTCTCAATGATATGCAAGCAATCGTTACAGAAGTCACTTCCTCCCCTGGTGCTGCCAGAGCGAAACCAGAGACAAGGACTATAGGTGAAGCCACTTCCTCCCCTGGAGCTGCCAGTCTCATCTCGGATACTTTGCGCGTTAGTTTTACCCCTCCTCCCTGCTGCCTCTGGCCGTGAATCCAGAGTTTCCAGGCGCTGCAAAATTTGCAGCAGTTTGTCAGTAGCGCGCAGTTTTAAATATATTTTCTTTAATGTTATGAGTATAAGAAGTGTAACAATGTTTAATTCTGTACAATATTTACAGTCTATTCAGTTCAGTACCTTAACAATTCAGGAGAAATGTGAAATTAATTGCCCATCAGTTGAATCTCATAACGGAAAGAGCCGCTAAATAAAATACAAAGGCTCGCATATTTTTTTTTTTTATTATTTATCCAGTATCCCTGCTTTCTTCTCTCGACCTCCACACAGTCTGTATTAGATTAATGTGTTTCAAAGACAATTCCATCAGCTGGGGCAACAAGATGGATTTAAAATAAGAACAGTAAATGTTGTTCATGAGAAGAAGGAGCCATTGCTAGAATGTTTTCAAGCCATAATGGAATCTGAAACATCTAACATCACAATAAATGAGGCAAGCGCCCTGGTGCGTACTCTTGAATATCCTGAATTAAATTTCTGGATCAGTTATTTTTTTTTTCATTTATTGATGTATCATGTATATATATTATACAAACAACTACAACATCGCCAGTTAGATATCTAAGGTTCAAATCTGCATAAAAAAATTAAATTATGGTTTATTTCACGACACTCGCAAGTGCAGGGGTTATATCAGCGTCGCCGGTGTGCCGGAATTTTGTCCGCAGGATTATTTTAAATGCCAATAAATCTACTGACATGGCCTGTCTCATTTAAACACAACTTACAAGATAAGACGCATGGAACTAATCTTTAAATAAAATAAGTTGCTTGGTTTATTTTTGTATGCAGCCCCCCTTCATTCAATACTCACGAGCCGCCACTGCTGGCAGCCCCTAATCTTCTGAGGTAGAGAATTCCATTCACGGGGGACTGAGACAGTAAAAGAGGATGAATAGTGTGATGTTCTATGGGCAGGAATTGCTAGGATTTGGCTCTCCTGTGACCTGGTGTTTAGATTGTGATTGGGGGATAAATAGTTAAACCGGCAACGAAGATAATTTGGAGTAGAAGTGCGGAGAACTCGAAACAGAAGAGACAGAGAATGAAGTGTTCTACGGTTACTAAGTTGCAGCCAGGATAAAGATTTGAACAAGAGTGTAATGTGGTCAAATTTGTGAGCATTGCTGATGAATCTGACACACATATTGTGCACACGCTGCAGCTTGTTCGAAAGGTCAGTTGTCAAGTCTGCAAGTATTACGTCGCAATAGTCAAACAGTGGTAGTACGAGGGTTTGCACTAAAGTCTGTTTTAATTCTGGCGAGAGGATAACAACCCCAGTTAATAAAGCGTCGTAAAATAAAACTACACGTAAGTTAAATTTGCACATAATTACAGAAGCCTTTATTATATAGACAATAACTATAAAAAAATTACACAGTATATTAATGTCCTATAACATCAAAATCATTAGACGTAAGAAGTAATAATATTAATACTGGCTATCTTATGAATAATTAATAAATTATATCTTCTTATAATAATGTTTCTTTATGAAGAAAGTTTTTGTATTAAAAGTCAAAATCAAAATAGCTGATTAAATGCTTTCTGTTATGACACAGTTCAGAATACAACCAGGAGAATAATTAATGCCTTAGGCAAAGAAGCAATTACCTTGGATTCCAATTGCTAACACAACAATTTCAGAATGTTATTGAAAAGTCTACAGTTAATGAAGAACAATTTTTGAAACTTTACAAAAGAATAACAGGGCTGGAAGAACCTTGTATAGAGATTTCTGAAAGCAAAGACATAGTTGAAGAAGGGTACACTAAATCTGTGGTGTTTGGTCAGAATATGATCATTCCAAAATGGCCATTTCCTGCTATCTGCACTCACCGGTAGGCTATTTAGAAGCCATAGAAAAGCATGAGCATATTCATATAATTATACAGTACTCCAATATATGTTATTTTCATTCACATTTGTATGTACACTAGAATTATGATTTTTAAAGTAAAAGTGAAAATAAAAATGTTTTTATCTCAAAACAGCTTCTCTTTTTGGAGTTATCATGTTCTGATCAAACACCACACAATTAAGCAGACAATTTGGGATTCTTTTATTATAGGATATCTCTTAATTTTCGTCAAGTTTGACAGATGATTCTGACGTCACAACATGGCCGACGTAAACCAACATGACGAGTAAATAAAACTCACTGAGATATCACCTCAACTAACCCACTAACCTTCTCACATACGTCGACCACATGACATCACTCCATTCTCCAATCTAGCCAATATATATTCTCATAAACACACTACCGATATCCTACAGTCATATAGACCCGACAATTTCTGGATAAAAAAACTCCCTAGAGTTTTTCACAAAAATAGTGTTGTGTGAAATAGGCTGATAAAGTAAGACAAAATATCAGACAATTACCTACATAACTCACATTCACCACTATTGTTCTGTGACATTGAAGGAACTTTCTGGCAATATAGTAACGTTTTAAATAACCACAGAAGATTCCTTTTCGCGAACTTACGTAGGCTATGTTTTACTTTGTTTATTACAGTGCCTGCAATCAAAATAGAGATGACGAATGAACATTGTAAAGTATGTTTGACTGTGATTCATTTTTCATCGTCACCAGTCTGCACTTAACGCAGCATATTGACTACTTTGTTAATGTCCAAAGCCTGCATACGTGTTGCGTATAAAGCAGGGTAGAGTAAATGCATACTTACTCTTAACTTCACAGTTTACATAACCAAATTCCTAAGCCTATGTAGTAATAAAGTGCACATAGTAACTGATGTAAAATATCCTGGTCGACAAAACAGCTGGCTGTAAAAGATCCGAATATTAATTATATAATATTTAAAATATTCACGTGATTTACAAGGACTAGAGGATAATTAAAAGGCGCCATGTTATACATTTCGGAACAAATGTTTCGGGTTTGTGCTTGCTAAAGTTAAAAGCAGATTTTACACGATTGTTAAAACCGAGGGGTTTAAATCCTATAATGCAAGGTGTATCCTTGCAAAACGTTCCTCAGTTTGTAGTGGAGTTATTAGCTGTGAACCGAAGAAAAAAATGGAAAAAAAAACTGTTTGTAAGTACTGCCATTACAACAATTTTAATAAGATATTATGAATATCCATTATTTACAGACTGTGCCAGTTTTATAACATTGATACTATTATTATTATTATTATTATTATTATTATTATTATTATTATTATTATTATTATTATTGTTCTTGTTGGACTATAAAATCGTATTTCTCAATAGCGATTTATAATTTTAATCTGATGCAAAGTAGAAATATTAGCTACTTTTGATCAGCGTGATTAGATGTTGGCAATCCTGGTAAGTTCGAATATAATACACACACAAGCCGTTGTTATGAACATATCGGATAGCAGAGAGAATGCGTTGTCAGGCGCTTCCGAATTACATGCGAGATCAGTGCAAGTCAAAAAAGTAAACACTGAATTGCATGCGGGTATATCTGAACGCACACTTGAATTGCATGTTGCCGTGCCCTTGGACGTCTCTTGGATTGGGTAGAGCTTACGCATCAGCTAGAACCCCAGAGGTGGCTGCCTGTCTGACTTTATAAAATCAGGCCTTATACATGGAATGATTGTCCAAGTCCGACACGTGGCCGTGTTGGCATTCGTGAATCTGACGCTGACAGGTAGGCCATCCTGCCTCAGCCTCTGATAGCGTCAGGTCCCATTTCGCGGACGAGTAGTCTGATAAGCCCCTGGGGCCCCAAGTCCCAAGCCCTTTCTGAACAGCCGACGCCGTAAGGTGGACCATCCTGCCTCAACCCCTGATAGAGCCAGGTCCCTTCCACATACGAGTAGCCTGATGAGCCCCAAGGGTCTGGAGTAGAGATGAACAACGATCGAGAAAACGAGACTAACAGCGCCCGCAAAGCCGAAAACCCGCACGACAATGTTTTATTATGTCGCGTTCTTGATGTAAAGACTGGTTGTGAGTCTTCCGAGACTCGATACTGATCATCTCCCGAAGTCCCGAAGTCAGCAGTTGTTTATACCTGACTGAACTCTTATCTACTTCGGTAACTGTTATATATGTAAGTTATAAACCATCAAGTAGTCTATTTGACTCATCTCTACCTTTCAGTGTATAATTATCCGTTCCCCAGTCTTTATTTAATTACGAGGCCCTTAATAAAAGGCTAGGAATTTTCTTTTCTTATGCTTGAGATCAAGTGTACAATCTCAAGTAAAAAGATATTAATGTCATGTGTTATGTTTCTTAGAAATGAAAATTTATTTAAGATTTTTTTTATTTAGACAGACAGACAGACAGACAGACAGACAGACAGACAGACAGACAGACAGACAGACAGACAGATAGATAGCTAGATAGATAGATAGATAGCTAGATAGATAGATAGATAGCTAGATAGATAGATAGCTAGATAGATAGATAGCTAGATAGATAGATAGCTAGATAGATAGATAGATAGATAGCTAGATAGATAGATAGATAGATAGATAGATAGATAGATAGATAGATAGATAGATAGATAGATAGATAGATAGATAGATAGATAGATAGATAGATAGATAGATAGATAGATAGATTTATTGAGTAATATTATACATACAGATTTTATATTATAATTTTCTCTAAAATCCAATGCACGAGTCTTCTGACTGTACGTGCTTTGTACCCAAAACAAGTCCACCTTTGTAGGTCCCTCCCACCTATGATTATATTCAACTACTCTCTAAAAGAACACACACATTAAAATGAAAATGACACAACAAAACACATTATATAATATATCCTAACCTAAAAGACATAAGTGTACAGTTGGGTAGATACTATTATCCCTTCCTCAGTTCGCGTCACAAACTTCAACAGCTGTGTTTTTTATTTACAGAACCATAGGCAATATCATATAATAGAACCAGAACATTTTGATAACTAAGATACTGTTCTGTTTTATCGTTTTGTCTCATTTAAACATTTATGTTATTTATTTCAATGATTTATGTTATTCAAAGTTACAAAATCTTTCCACGCCGACCAAATGCTATTTCGAGAATGACGATCGAGACTTGAAGCACACGAGAAGGACGAGCCAAGACTCGAAAGACAAGTGCAGCGAACACAGCGAGCGAGAGCGGCAGTTAGTTTTGTTCATCTCTAGTCCGGAGCCCCAAGCCCTTCATACACCTAAATCGGAAACCCGTACTGCCCACAAACGTCACCCCATCCTATTTTTACTCTTGGTGATGATGAAATGAAGGGGAGGTGGAGAGTGTTGGTGGAATGATAGTGAAACGGGAGTAGCTACCCCGAGAAAAACCCTCCGCAACGTCTGCTTTGTGCATCACAAATTCCATCACGACCTGGCGTGGATCCTGAATGGAAGACCAGCGCTCTAGCACTTGAGCTACAGACTCGGATCAATTAGAGGTATTGCCCTATTTAATCCTGTTTATACCTGTGCATATGATAGCACGCAACTCGGATACCCCTTAGAACAGACCTGCAGAACTGTAGCTCCTCAGAGCGACTGCCTTCCTACTCCTTCTACCCCACCCACCTTTTCTACCAGTCAGTTGCGCTCGGCTGCATCAACTTTCATTCTCGCGGAGGCAGGTACACAATATGATATCAAGAATTAAAAATGAACAGATAATAAAATCCTTACGAACATAGCTTTAGAAAGTAAGAGAGAAATGAATGAGGGAAATAAATAAGTTAAAAGACATGTAAAATAAATTTAAAAATGTATGTGCGCACATAATGTAGGAAGGTCTACTTATGTATATATCGTCTTATTACTACTATAGCCGATTAAGTTCACTTTTTGTGTAAAATAAGTTAAGTACAGTCCCCGGCGTGTCCTTCCATGTATTCTACTAAAATGGAATAAGTCCGAAATGTTTCATGCAGGCAACAAACTAATTACTTTACTTGAAGAATTTATTATGATTTTTCGTGCATTAATAAAGTTTTAATTCTTGTTTTTACAAAACTTACATTACTGGTCTTAATTGGTTTTACTAGTAATAGGACGATAAATAAATTGTACGTTGATATGAGTGATAGGTATATGACCGGATGTCAATGCTGTCATTCAACATTGTAACGCACTCCAGCCAAATAAATAAATATGTAAATAAATAAAAGATAAATAAATAAATAATACACGTACTGCAGTTTAAAGAGAACTGGAATATGGCAAAATCTAAACCCGTGAAAAATACCACTTCGAATGGAAATGGGAATATGATTATTTTGTTGTTGAAGAGGAAAGAATTGCTTATTTACTGTGTCCCATCCAATTTATTTCTACTCGTCATTTAAATTTTAAACCACATTTCAACAAAGTCCATATTTTAAGAATTTTATGGAATACACAAACTTACAGGTAAGTTCATTATTACTAACTGTACATTCATTATTTATTTATATATTGTTAAATTAAGGACGTCACTCGTTGTGTTCATTTTGAATTGAAATTAATAGTGACTTTCAAGGTTCATTACTTAAATGTTATAGGAGAAAAGTTTTTGAAAATCTAAAGCAGGCTAGGTGTAAATAAATCTCAAAGAAACTACCGAAAGGAAATCTAGCATAAATGTAAACCTTGAAACGATATAATGCGTTATAAATACAGTGAATTTATTACAACCCTTTTTGAAAATTATAGTGCCGCCACTAATGGACTTTGCAGGGGCAAAGACTGTAAACAACTCTACGCGGAAGTCGATCATCCCCAATAGAAATGGAGTGAGACTGACGTCACACTTCCCTACTTACGGGTTCTGCAGGCCTGCCTTAGAAAATCTTGACACGAAACTCGGATACTTTTTCCTTTCCGCATGCAATTCGTTATAGGTCTCGCAACCACGGATTACCGACGGAAAGAATGCGAATCAAACACTGCGATAAGGAAGAGCGGGCGAGAGAAAAAAATCACGAGATAATTTGAATGATATTCAAGAGTACAGTCGGAAGAGAAATGACATCGATAGAATCAGTCTTGCGTTGTGATAGTTACATTACGACTTTAGTTCGTTCCATTGCATGTGAATACGTGTCTTGTATCGCACGGTATTATTATTTCATTCGTAAACACATGTTACGCGTTTAATTAGCTTCGAATTTTTCTCTTGCTACGTTCTTTATTTCCACAACGATGTCCTCATTTGTTCATCTTCTTGGAAGAGACAGTACTTCTATCGGCTCGCACCTCTCCCCTCTCGGCGTACATACATACACACGTCAAAACAGACAGCAACGCCACCATTGGTTTTCGGTAATCGTTTCTTGCGCGAGCTATAACACAGGTGTTGTCAATGGTCTTCAGATTAATATTTATATGAACAAGTTAAATAAAGAAATATAATGTATGTAAAACTTTTAATTTTAAGTAATACATTTTACGCGCTCGTTTGGGGAATAATATTAAAAGTACTGAAATAACAATATTAATAATACTGGTGATAAAATGGATAGGTCTACTTCTAATACCGATTCTGTGTAACATGTGACGCAGTACCGAATTTTGCCACTAGTGGCTTCAACATTCCCTTATAAGTTTCAATAGTCTCTCCAACGTATTAATTGAGTTGGAGTTCTAATGTATTCCTCTATGATTGAATCCATTGTCATGAGCTTCACGTAGCGTTGGTCGTATTGCATGTCGATACCGACTGCCATCCAATT
Source organism: Periplaneta americana (assembly GCF_040183065.1). NCBI lineage: Eukaryota > Metazoa > Arthropoda > Insecta > Blattodea > Blattidae > Periplaneta > Periplaneta americana. The sequence goes on along the minus strand of NC_091127.1, from coordinate 71,292,360 downwards.
TACAGCAATTTAATAAAATATTTGCCACTATCGCTGAAAAAGGGCACGCACACAGACACCAAGGTGCAGTGTCGTCACTTATTTTACAATATCGAGAGAGACGAAAAGGAATTAAATAAAGAAGCGTGTATAAATAATGATGTGAAACTGCTAGGGATGCGGCAGTCTTGGAAGGTGCAGCAGAGCAAGATTCTATAATTGCCTGCCACCGGATTACACGCATCTGTTCTCTCTGTACGGAGCGGGAGTGGATTTATTGACAAACGGATTTCGTGTAAGGTGCGGAAAACAACCCTCATGCTGATATTCCATATCAGATCATTAAACCCGGTATTCAAATATGATACCGCAGCGTACTGAAGAATTATGACTATCTCTGTGCCCCCTCTTTCTGGGCAAACTTCAAAACAATTCACCAGTTTTCATGAGATAGGCATCCTACATATTTTGCATCTAATCCAGCAATAATTTTTACAGGGCAGCTTCTCTATGGAGCCCTACCTCTCGCTAATACCACTCATCAACATGTAATTCGTCATACAAGTTGTTCTTAGTGATTATTAGGCTTAGACGTTCTTTTTCGATTACGAAATCCGGGGCTGAAAAATAGTTCTTCTACTAGAGGGATGCACGGCCGCTATTGGAAGAGGGGAAGGTGGGTTTACCTCTATTCCACATCACATAAAGTTTGATCATCTCTATGTTAAAATCGGTAGCACTTTGAAGAGAACATCCGCCAGGATCGCCACCCGTCCGCCGTAAACGAACACGAGATGGCAAGTCGCTAATACAATTCAAATGGGAGTTATGACGCGACTCCTTATGTAACAACTAGATGGTAGCATAGTAAACCTGACAAAAGTTGTTACCGTCAAAGCCTATAACGCCGAGCAATCTGGGTATGTATGATCTAGGCCTCTATCCACCAGTTGCGACGTTCTGTTGTGATCGTGTACTCTGTGTTTACAAACATGGGCTACGTCTGCTGAGTTTCACTGGTGGCTTGAATGCACTGTGAGATTCTTTAACGAAATTTAATGCAATTATCTCAATATGAACGCTGAACATTGTAGATTTCGGGCTGTTTGTGCTTCACATTTCTCTTAGTGACTTTTCTGGCAACTCTTATTTTTAACAAGTGTATCTATATTTGACACAAATGATGAGGTACACAGTCTTAGAAGATATAACAAGCGATCGGCGCGTATCCTATTTCGATACTGGCTTTTAATGTATTTAATTTTAGAAAAGGTTTGCTCGAAAATCTAAGTCGTTTAATATTGTATTCAAACATAAATTTCAAATATTTAAAACAAATGAGACACTTTATTTCGTCGTTCTCTTTGATACAAAAATATTGCATTTCCCATGATTCGTGGAATAAATATCTGGACGTCTTTGGATTAGCCATTGAAAATAACAACTCACAAGGCCGCCACCACTGCGAATGAATTAATGTGAATGTCATAGTACAGCCGCAGTCTAGTATTATAGTCACGAAGCTCAATACGTAGTAAATCTGTATCCATAGATACAGTAGATGCTAACCGCTAGGATCGCTAATATCGCCTCATTACAGACAATGCGAAATAGTATCGGCACAGTCTATTTTTCCTAGCATCGTCACAACTCAAGCTTCGTGACTGTATATACTAGACTGTGGTACAACTGCATTTACACGAGGCCAGTCAATGAGACAATAGTTGGAAGATAGTTGACTGGCATAGATTTTCATGGCTTTGTATGAGCACTTCGGCACAACTGCCTAGCGAGTTGGCCACGTAATTGCCGAGCCAGTCTATTGTCCCCGATGGTAGATTGAAGACAGTCAAATGCACGCCATTGGCCGGCAACTGCCGTCCTGTGAACGCGACATGATAGTTTCTACGCTGTTTTTGGGGCTAATCTCCTTTAGTCAACCGAGAAGTGAGTTTTCTCAGGTATTTTTCAGTTCTTTTTCGTTGTAACAATCGCTCCAAAGTAGAGTGACACTATTAGTATCAAATTCGTTGAGCTGTATAAAGAGAAGCGATGTTTGTGGTATCAACACCACGACCTTTACAGGAACAAAAATGCTCGTGAAAATGCATTGTCTGACATTGTTGGTGAGATTAACATTGAAGGATTCGGTACTGTTGAGGTCAAAGCGAAAATTAAGTCTCTCGGTGGCACTTTCAACACAGAGTTCGCTAAAGAGCAACCCGGGACACCACAGACGCTGCACACTGAGTCAATTTTTTGTCACTACTCCCACGGAAATATATTTCTCGTGTGAATAGGTCAACGTTCAACTTGATTGGGTGGCGACTTTTTCGTAACATTTTGGGCACAATTATCCACAATTATTGTCTCGACAATAGGCCTCGTGTAAATGCGGGTTAAGGAACTCTCAGCTGGCAAGTCCTTTCCTCTTAAGTCAAGGAGGTGAAGGTGTTCATAGCACAAATGCCTCTAATACGTACGAGTTACGGTTGAACTTGGCTGTATCTAGCATCACATTATTCTTTTCTGATGGAAATTTTAAATTGATTAAATGTATAAATCATCATTGTGAACATCTTTACCACCTTCACACGATGAACTTGCTGTTCAGTTTCCCTTGGAATACGTCTGTATCTCATAAATAGAGCCCCAAACTTTAACCAGAAACATATCTTACACCAGAGGTCGGCATAAGAGCACATTTGGTGTGTGGGTACTGCTGCTTGCTCCGTGTTTTGACTGAGTAGGCCATCAGACCGGCTCTCAGAAATACTGGATCAGTGGCGAGTTCAAGGTAGAGCAAGTACAGAGCGTTCGCCTACAGGTGGGGCCAGGGAAGCGGTGTCGCTTGCGGGAATCGTCTATCAGTAAGCTTCCGCTTTCTATACTAATAGCATGCAAACGAGAATTTTTCTACGTAGTACTAAGCTTGTTATAAGCGATGTTGGAAGTGATGTCATCTGAATCCACACATTTCTGGCATCTTTTAATAAAATTATCATTCACATGAATAAGTTCGTCTTCGGTAATTTTCCTAATCTCTCTTGTTATATTCGCCTTCAATTCATCTGATTTCATCAAAGTTTTTCTTCGTCAATACTCTTCGTTTTCGCTTAGAAATTGTAGCATTTAGCGAGCCTGTGTCCTTAATTTGTTAACAAGACGTCTAACAGTTTCTCTACCCGGAATTGGAACACCCGGATATTTCACTTCAAATTGCCTACGCACCTCTCTACATGACTCTGTTTTCACATATGCATCATACATAAAAACTCTCTGTTCAAGCACTGAATATTTAAGCAATTGTGTTAAGAAACTGCACTGTACGTAAAAACACTGCAACACCTGGCTCACAACTGATAACTTGTCGACCTTGATTGTCGACGTGTCTCAACAACTGCGCGCACAAAGCGGCGTATCAGCACATGACGCTTTCTTGGCCCCAACCGTAGGTGAACGCTCTGTAGAATCTAGCAGAAGAAGGGATAGAGAGACCCTAACTGGTAGTCCGTGGCATGATAGATAGTTTATATCTACAGTGTGTACCAAAATTAATAGCGAAAACTGAGGCGGTTTAAAGTATGCGATAATAGAATCAAAAAAGTTCCAGTAAAAATGGGTCCGCAAACGAGCCGTTTGCGAGATAATTGCTGATATTTGGTTCCAAGCTGCCACTAATTTCATTCGTTGTAAACATCATATGCTTACTAGTTCCGCACAAGTGATGTGCTCTTGTTTACAAAACTGAACATTGTCGAGAAGTGGAACACCTTTAACAGATAAGTGTACAGTAAATTGCTTATAACAAGTAACATGCTGAAGTATTGTATACCTTATTAAGGTAAGCCATGAGTGAAATTTGAATCAAATTAGATAGGGAATTAAACGAAAATTCTACATTTCAAATAAATTTGTACGTTTATCCTCGGCTGATATCCGTTCTTAAATTCCTTTATACCCTTATATAAATCTCGAATGTTTTTATTCTTACTATTTGTTTCTACCTCATTCAGTTTTTCCTTCAAGTAACCTCTCTTTTTATTCCTAAGTGTACGACTTGCTTCCCGTCTTTCATTGAACTACTACTACATTGAAAAACTATTTTGCGCAACTACTAAATGTACAAAGGCCAAATAGAAAAGATCGGGAGGAAATTGAAATACAAACTGCTGAGCCATTTATACCCAAACCCACGCTTTCAGAAGTCGAAATTGCGATAGAAAATCTGAAAAAGTACAAGTCTTCAGGTATCGATCAAATTCCAGCAGAATTAATACAAGAGGGTGGAAATGCATTATATAGCGAAATTTATAAACTTGTACTTGCTATTTGGGAAAAGGAAATTGTACCAGAACAATGGAAGGAGTCCATAATTGTACCTATTTTTAAGAAGAGGGACAAAACCAACTGTGGTAACTTTCGAGGAATATCAATTTTGTTGACGTCGTACAAAATTTTGTCCAATATTCTTTTGAGAAGATTAACTCCGTAAGTAGATGAAATTATTGAGGATCATCAGTGCGGTTTTAGGCGCAACAGATCGACTATTGATCAGATTTTTTGTATTCGACAGGTAATGGAGAAAAAATGGGAGTATAAGGGTACAGTACATCAGTTATTCATAGGTTTCAAAAAGGCATATGACTCGGTTAAGAGGGAAGTATTATATGATATTCTTATTGAATTTGGTATTCCCAAGAAACTAGTTCGATTAATTAAAATGTGTCTCAGTGAAACATATAGCAGAGTCCGTATAGGTCAGTTTCTATCTGATGCTTTTCCAATTCACTGCGGGCTAAAGCAGGCAGATGCACTATCACCTTTACTTTTTAACTTCGCTTTAGAATATGCCATTAGGAAAGTTCAGGATAACAGGCAGAGTTTGGAATTGAACGGGTTACATTAGCTTCTTGTCTATGCGGATGACGTGAATATGTTAGGAGAAAATCCACAAACGATTAGGGAAAACACGGAAATTTTACTTGAAGCAAGTAAAGCGATCGGTTTGGGAGTAAATCCCGAAAAGACTAAGTATATGATTATGTCTCGTGTCCAGATTATTGTACGAAATGGAAATATAAACATTGGATATTTATCCTTCGAAGAGGTTGAAAAGTTCTAATATCTTGGAGCAACAGTAACAAATATAAATGACACCCGGGAGGAAATTAAACGCAGAATAAATATGGGAAATGCGTTTATCATCCAGTCTGCTGTCAAAAAATCTGAAAGTTAGAATTTATAAAACAGTTATATTACCGGTTGTTCTGTACGGTTGTGAAACTTGGACTCTCACTATGAGAGAGGAACATAGGTTAAGGGTGTTTGAGAATAAGGTGCTTAGAAAAATATTTGGGGCTAAGCGGGATGAAGTTAGAGGAGAACGGAGAAAGTTACATAACGCAGAACTGCACGCATTGTATTCTTCACCTGACATAATTAGGAACATTAAGTCCAGACGTTTGAGATGGGCAGGGCATGTAGCACGTATGGGCGAATCCAGAAATGCATATAGAGTGTTAGTTGGGAGACCGGAGGGAAAAAGACCTTTGGGGAGGCCGAGACGTATATGGGAGGATAATATTAAAATGGATTTGAGGGAGGTGGGATATGATGATAGAGACTGGATTAATCTTGCACAGGATAGGGACCGATGGCGGGCTTATGTGAGGGCGGCAATGAATCTTCGGGTTCCTTAAAAGCCATTTTTAAGTAAGTAAGTACTAACTAGGACGATATTTCATAATGAAATCAGAAACATTTATGTTATCTCTCCTAATATTGACAGGTAGGACCGCATCTAACTTAGAGGGTGGCAAACTGGGCACTTACCTAGGTCGGCAGGTTTTAGAAACGGCAAACTTCTAGAAACCCGTACAAAAAAATCAGTGAAATGGAACGTATTTCTGATATATGGGTACAGTGAAAGTTTCATTTTCGTTTGCTAATGACAGAGCAAGAAAGAAGCCTCTTATGTTCTGAATAAGTGTTCTGGGTCCTCAAGAAACCCATTTTTGTAGGCTCTTGTACAAATGAGGAGGCGAGACTTGTAAGATGTAGGAGAAGGGAAATAATGAGCTATCAGAAATAAAGTTTGTTTAATGATGGTTAATATTATACGAATCTATCGACACGAAACTTAATTTCAGACTAAAACCTATCTTTCCCCTCCATACCCATTAGTGATATAGCCACAGCACGTGATAAGGTCATGGGACAGGTCTTGCCTCCTCTACATTTAAGGAGGTTAGAATGACAGTGAAATAAGTAATGTTTTCAAAAGAAATGCTGATTCAACAAGGATAACTACACCATAATAAAATCGGAGTTGTAATCATTGTGGGGACAAGAAGAATTAAGCAGTAACAAAAATCTATGTTAACAAGGCAACGGCCTAAACATGAAAATACATTCAACTCATTTTTATGAAAAGTGACAACTTACTCCACTGCCATCCTGACCTCCCCATTTATGTTTATAATGTGAGTTATGCAACAATTGCATTAAGTTATTTTAGGCAAGTGCAAGAGGTCAAAATTAAAATAATTCTGTGCATCCTTAAGGGAACCAGGTAGTGATTAGGGGTCAAAAATCCGTTTTTTTTTATTTTGTGTTTTCAAAAATGTACAGTAGTGGCAAAAAAAAACCGGACCGACTCTTATAGATGATTTCAGAGCATTGTTCACTCCAGAGCACGATAGACTGGTAGCTAAGACTTTCGTGGTTCGAATCCTGCCTGGGTAGGAAATTTTTTTTTGTTCCTTATTCAAATTTATTCCCAATACTTTTCGATTGCAGCGATATTTTACTACTTAATTAACTTATTATTCCCAGAACATGAATTTTACCAGCAATCGAAACGTATTTGGAATAAATTTGAATAAGGAACAAAATAAAGTTTCCTCCCCAGGCAGGATTCGAACCACGAAAGTCTTAGTTACCAGTCTATTGTGCTCTGGAGTGAACAAGACTCTTAAATCAGCCACAAGGGTAGGTCCGGTTTTTTTTGCCACTACTGTACAAAACTTGCTCTTTAAAACAATATAAATATTGTGAGGCGTATTTCTGCAGATAATCCCTTTAAATGACCTCTTAAAATTTGGTGGTGCATGTAATTTATACATTCTTTTTTAATGCAGTTTTCCAAAAGTTGACATTATTCAAACTTAAATGAATTTTTCTCTGAAACTAATAAATCAATTTACATGAAATTTTTACAGTGTTTTCTACATAGTGGATCTACGGGTTTCAGAATATCACACACATAACATAAGAAAAAAAAATATATATCCATTGAAACATTTTTTTAAATGTTAAACAAAGTTCAATATTTTTTCAGTTTCACTAAGTGTGAAATATTTAACTAATTTTGCTTTATAATTTACAACATACATTACTAGATAAATTTAAAAAATACGAGGCATATGAGTGAAGTTTGTAGCAAATAATGTGCACCTGAAGAATGAGGTACAGTTAACAATGTGAGAAAACAGGTTATCAGTTAGGGCCTTTATTTGCACTTGGATACGAAAATAATTAGTTGTTTTTATACGATTGAATTTAGAATGATTGACTGTATAAGCAGGGAAATTTTTGTTCCACTCTGATCACTAAAAGTGAACTAAACTTTTGTTCTGAAATATTTTAATCGCACAAGCATCACTACACACTCCTTTAATTTGGACGGAGATGATAATACTTTTTTTTGTCCAAGGGCGTAAGGACCTCTAAATACAGCTCTACTTACAGCTAAAGATGTTAGTGGCTGTAGGAAGTACTTATGTAGAGACGATGAAATGGGTCTATTTTTGAATGGAAATGATAAGAGAGCCCAGAACTTTCCCCAGAGATTTCGACACAAATCCCATTAAAAAAATATCGCGGTCAAAACTTTCTCTATTTGGTGAAAAGCCATCAGTCAATCTAAAAACTGTCGAAGGGCAGATGTCAAAATTGACGTCTGATGTATGCTGCCATGTTTGTTATCCAACTATTGCTCGAATAACAGAGGACGGGGGTCAATGAAACGAACGGGGTTATGAAGCGAGAGGTTCCCGCATTGACAGGCGTGCAAAAATATTGGAGGGTAGATATTAATATTTCGCGACATTCAAATTGATACCAAAACGTCGCATTACGATGTGACAGAGTTTATACTGCGGTCACATCATGCGCCCAATACCAATCAAAACACGATCGATACACAAAGATACGAAATTCCATGATGCATTCTGCTTTTTCCTTATGGGAGCTCAAATGCACAAAAGAGAGAAAAAAATTCATGAAAGAACTAGAAACGCAGCAATGGTCGGGGTTTATCAACCACATGAAACACCAAATTCATACTTCTGTTTCATATTTAATTTCTATGTTACATTCGTCACTGAAAAAATCATCCTCTCATATAACATTATCATTACTATATATATATCGATTTTCATATTCATTTTAATAATTCATCTAAGTGTTAATAAACTTATCATCTTATTGCTCATATATAGGGTATTTCAAAAGTCAGTTCAAACATTAAACCGCTATAAATGTTATAATATTTGAGATAGAGAAAAAACAAAAACATCACAATGTTGGGCAAACAACGGGATTTACAAAGCATTGGGAAGATGTCCGCCGTTCTCTTGTTCAACGTACAGCATTCTGTCTGCGACACCATGCACAGCATTTTGTAGATAAAATCTTGGAATATAGGAAATTTCTTGCGAGATGGCATCTTTCAGTTGTAGTAGGGTTGTTGGATGTGTCAGGAAAACTCGTTCTTTAGGGTAACCACTTAACCAAAAGTCGGCCGGATTGAAATCTGAAGATCGCGGAGGCCACGTTGCTGGAAAGTGTCTACTGATGACTTTGGACGGAAAACGAACCTCAATTACGCGTATTAACTCCATCATTAATTTTTAGTAGGATATTTTACGATACATCATCAACATCTTATGTTATTTAGCGTCTGAATGAGATGAAGGTGATAATGCCGGTGAAATGAGTCCGTCCGGGGTCCAGCACCGAAAGTTACCCAACATTGCTCATAGTGGGTTGAGGGATAACCCCGAAAAAACCTCAACCAGGTAACTTTCCCCGACCGAGAATCGAACCCGGACCACCTGGTTTCCTGGCCAGACGCGCTAACTGTTAACCCTACAGGTGTGGACAATAATGGAATAAGACAGACTGTTACAGTAAACGGGGAGCGCTACTACAGCATGTTACAAAACTTCGTCATCCCTAGACTGAGGAATCACGACATGGAAAACATAATCGTCATGGAAGATGGCGCTCCACCCCACAGCTTTATCCCTGCAACACAATTAATTACGCAGATGTTTGGCGATCGTGTTATCAGTGGGCACTTCCAACAATGTGGCCTCCGCGATCTCCAGATTTCAATCCGGCCGACTTTTGGTTGTGGAGTTACCTTAAAGAATGAGCTTTCCTCACACATCCAACAGCCCTACTGCAACTGAAATACGCCACCTCGCAAGACATTGCCAATATTCCAAGATATTATCTGCAAAATGCTGTGCATGGTGTCGCAGACAGAATGCTGTACGTTGAACAAGAGAACAGCGGACATCTTCCCAATGTTTTGTAAACCCCATTGTTTTCCTAACACTGATGTTTTTTTCTTTTCCCTATCTCAGATGTTATAATATTTATAGCGATTTAATGTTTGAACTGACTTTTGAAATACACTATATATTGTCCATCAGCTATATTTGTACAAGGTGGGGCAGAAATATTTCCCCATTATCAACTGCATATAAAATGGAAAATATTGAAGTCAAATATCAAAGTGTTTTCTCACAAGCCACGCAATATTCAGGAACTGAAGGATGTCATCCGAAGGGAAATTGCAGCTGTGCCTCTAAACATGGTGCAACGTGGTTGTGTAAACTTGCAGAGACGCTTGGAAGAGTGTGTAGAAAATCAAGGACATGATTTCCGTGGTGTGATATTAAATACGTAAGTACAGTGACAAAATGGCATTACACAATAAGTATTACTACAGCACCTTCACATATATTTCAGTAAATCTCTTGAAGTTACGAAACTTCCAAATGGGAAGACATTTCTGCCCCACTATGTAGAATCTATTCATCCAACCATCAATTTATTATCCAAATATTGTCCATCAGTCTTTATAATCTATCAATCCATCTATCATTTATTCATCTTATTATCAATATATCGTCTATGAGTCTATACAATCAATGTAATATTGATCCAAGCGCACAACCATCCATCTATACATCCATCCATCCATCCACTAATACCTTCACATGTTCCATACATCCAACCAATTGTCCGTTTCATTCATTCGTCCTTTTTATTTCAATCATTCAACAATCCATACAAATGTCAATTTCATTTATCCATTCGTCTATCCATTTCATTTTGTCACCTGTCCAGTATTCATTTCATTCATTCATTAATCCATCCAACTATCCATTTTATTCCTTAATCTTTCATTTATATGTCTAACTACCCCGTTCCGTCCGAACATGTATCTTATTCATACAATTTCGTCTGTTCCATTCAAATGTCTATTCGATCATTCAAGCATAAATCCAAATGTCAATTTAATTTATTCATTCGTCTGTACATTTCATTTAGTAACCTGTCCAGCAATAATTTTATTCATTTATCCGTCCACTCGTTCATTAGCCTACATTCATCCATCCAGCTATCCATTTTATTCGTTATTCCTCCATTTATATGTCTAACTGTCCATTCATTCATTGGCCCATCCAAATATACATCTTATTCATTCATACAATCATCCATTGGAGGAGGAAAGGAACTGGCCACCCTACCCCGTTATCTTCTGGTTTATTAGCCTCATGAGTAATGTCTTGTTGATTAAAATTATGAGATTCCAACCAATCTTCGGAATGTTGAGTAAGCATAAGTCCATTTTATTCACTCTCTCATTCTTCTATTTATCCAAACATTCTATCCAGCTCTTTAAGTTATCTATTCATTAACTTAATTCAATGAACTCATACAGTTTCTATTCATATAACAGTGGCGCTACAGCTCATGAAAGGCCAAGACCGACCAGCCGGCTGCTGACCTCACGTCCACGTGCCGAAGCAGAGGTGAACGATCATCCAACCACAATGGAGGTATGGTGTGCTTAGCACGATGATCCCCTCAGCCGTTATAGCTGGTTTGCGAAACCGGATTTTCGTTACCTATCGTAGCTCCCCAAGTGCATCACGATGCTGAGTGGGCACCAGTCCCATACACTGGCCGAAATTTCACTAGAAAATGTCTTCCCCCGTGAGGACTCGAATCAGTGCGCATTTCGTAACCCGAGTCCTAGGCAGGATGCCTTAGACCATGACGCCACGGCGCGGGACTTCCATTCATATATTACATCAATTTAATTTCTATACTCATGTATCCAGCTCTTAACCTATTGAAGAGTAATGTTATTCAAGATTATACAAGTATCAATCATACAGAAACCTCCCATATAAAGCTGCTCGTGAAGGAAACTAGGCGTTGCAGCACTTTTGCCTTTACGTAAGAATATGATTTTTTTATTATTTATTGGTTATTTAACGACCCTGTATCAACTACAGGCTATTTAGCGTAGATGGGATTGGTGACAGCGAAATGGCATTTGGGAAGATGAAATCGAGGATTCGCCATACATTACCTGACATTTGCCTTACGATTGGGGAAACCCTCGGAAAAAAAGCAACCAGGTTATCAGTGCAAGAGGGAATCGAACCCACGCCCGAGCGCAACTCCGAATTAGCAGGCAAGCGCCTCAGCTGAGCTACGCCGGTGTTTAAGAATCTTATTGTGAGAACTTCATTTACACGGTAAGCATATTATTGATAAATGCAACAAATTTACTTCAAATTATTGCTACTACTCCAAGTTGAAATGAAAGCTATTTCGAGCATCAATTTATATAAACTTTTGTTATCAATTTCCGGTCCTGAATCCGATTCCGCGGTGGATCCCAAACGTTGTGAAACATACTGCATTTGCATCTCTGTGAATACGAATAGAACGTACAGGGGTGCATTCATTTTAATTAAAATAAGATAGAATTTTATATAAATTGATAATCTGTAGAGTGCATTCATTTTAATTAAAATAAGATTGAATTTCATATAAATTGACAGTCTGTAGAGTGGATTCATTTTAATTAAAATAAGACAGAATTTTATATAAATTGACAGTCTGTAGATTTGTATGAGTGTGTATATCTGTGCGCGCATACACACGGACGTAGGTTATGTGTTCCTTATAGGATATGAATGTCAGAAGTACTTATTTCGGAACATGAATTAGTTCAGTGAGTGTGACAGGTGAAGAGTGTGGGGGTGGGATCTGTGTGCGGGTGACATATGAGAATGCAAGTCTAGATCGCTTGTCAGAATCACCCTGTTTCAACCCGGCCAGAATGTCCTTACCCTGCCTGGGAGGAAGTAGCGTTCACCAAGATAAACATATGACGCATTATGACCCTGGCGGTAATCGATTTCTGCCCAACAGCCGGTTTGGGGGTCATAGTACGAAATTAGCGTACAAACGCGTCCTGACACCCCCTGCGTCGTATGTGTGGCAATTGTCCACAACTTCCGGTTTACCAGAGACTGGGTGTCGACAGCCATAGCCGTACTAACCAAACATCGCCAATTGTTATATATCTGAATATTAATCAGATGTCAATCAGTTGTCTTTTGTTGACTTTGTTACGAGACCAATGTCGAAAGTAGCGAAAGTAAGAACATGTTCTTGTAGTGTGAGAAGAAACAAAATTATTCATACGCTTTAATGAAAGGACTCTTCTTAATGTTAGACTCCAAGCATAGTAGAGTAGCACTGGCAACAACAAAATCAAGAGCAAAAGTATAAAAAATAATATCAAGAGCAGAATTATCAATAATATCAGGAGGAACATAAAAAGCAATAACAGAAGTAGAAGCAATAGTAATTTAACGGAATAAGAAGAATCAATTAATTATCAGGCAGAAAAGTAATAATAAAAGTAGCAGTACCCGCAGCATCCATAAATAATAGTAGCAAAAATAATAGTTTAAATTTAAATGCCATGATGAAAATTCAGGTAAGTTCAAATTGTAATATAAAATAGTTTTGTACAATTTTCAGTCTGTCACTTATCTAAATGTGAAAGCAGAAATAAATTCTGTTACAGCAATTAAAATATTATATTAAGTATCACGAATATTTTCGACTTTTCATATAAGTCATCTTCAGGTGATATAGTTAGCTCACAAATACAATTGAACATAGGTGAAAGTAGTACAGTGATGAAACATGTAAGTAATTTAAACCATGAATGCTCATTTTAAAGCAAAGAGTGGTTATGAGTCATAGCACCATACATAGTGTTGGATTAAAACAATCAGATAAAATAAACAATCAAATGAGTAAAGGCTAATTCACAATAAACCGGGAACGGAAACGACAACGAGAACGGAAATAATGTTAAAATATGTATATTTAAATGTGAGTATTCACAATGAACTATTGTGAATGCTCACATTTAAATACATTTATTTTAACATTATTTCCGTTCTCGTTCTTGTTGTTTCCGTTCCCGGTTTATTGTGAACCAGCCTTAAGGCTACAATAGAAATAATTATTTGTTGTATTAAGTATATCAATTTGTATGCCAGTGTTTAAAAATTAAAATTGTTTAAAATAGACTGGAGGCTCAGATGGCATATTATGTCCATTTGTGATATAATGTTCAACATGGTGAATTCTATGAGGAGTGGATATTATATTGTATTTTCCCAGTCTCTCGCAGCAATGAGTGGCATTAATATTTTAAGTATGCGGTAGGAGACTGGGAAAATACAATATAATATCCACTCCTCATAGAATTCACCATGTTGAACATTATATCACAAATGGACATAATATGCCATCTGAGCCTCCAGTCTATTATAAACCATTTTAATTTTTAAACACTGGCATACAAATTGCTATATTTGATACAACAAATAATTATTTCTATTGTAGCCTTACTCATTTCATTGTTTATTTTATTTGATTGTTTTAATCCAATACTATGCATGGTGCTATGACTCATAACCAATCTTTGCTTTAAAATGAGCATGCATGGTTTAAATTACTTACATGTTTCATCACTATACTACTTTCACCTATGTTCAATTGTATTTGTCAGCTAACTATATCATCTGAAGATGACTTGTATGAAAAGTCGAAAATGTTCGTGATACTTAATATAATATTTTAATTGATGTAACAGAATTTATTTCTGCTTTCACACTTAGATAAGTGACAGACTGAAAATTGTACAAAACCATTTTATAGAAATAATAGTGCCAATAATATTGTAATAGTAAGAACAAGTAATGAAATTATAGTATCACAGCTGAAGCAGAAATAGCAATAAAACTATCAGGAACAGCAGTACGTATTAATAACGATGGCAGGAGCAACGTACCAATAGCTCTGGTCAACAGCCATTTTGTGTCAGACATAAAACTAACAAATTCATACTAATTTCGTCATACTGGATTGAAAAATAACAAGCAAAATGTTCCATCAGTTCGGGTTTTCGAGATGCACAATATAATTAATTTTATATGCATTCTATTTTTAAAAAATCACCGTATTTCGTGTGTGACTACTTTGTTTTACAAATGTGGCTACCCATTATGTGAAAACAATATTAGTATAAGTAGGCCACCATGTTAGACGCAGATGTAGAAACGGAAATTATTTATTATCCTTTTACGAATCTATTTGAGGAAAGGAAACAGGTTCGCGGTATGAATTCGCTTGATTACCTCATTCTACTTGAGATGTGTATTTCTTTCACTGTGAGTTTTAATTACATTACTTAGTTTGTATTTTACAATAGACCACCTTGTCAAAACGACCTCTACAAGCGAAAATTGTTTTATTGCCCTTTTCGGTTACATTTGGAGGGGAAGAAATAGATTCTCTTTATGAAATCGCTTCAGTTTACCAGGAGACTTCCGTGGTATTAATATTCTGTTTAAGACATGTATTTTTTTAAAAATGTGCTTTAATGATAATATTCAAATTACGAATGGTTTATATGTCCAAATTTGAAGGTTGTAGCACTGCTTCTTGGAATGCAATTAGGCTACACAAAATTTTGCTGCTTTCTGTGCGAATGGGACGGTCGCACTCGAGATAAGCATTATAAAATAAAACGACAATAGAAGAAAAATATTATACATCAATTAATGTAATTTTAAGAACAAATTTGTCAACAGTAATCTCATTAGAGGTTTTGATTTATCTAGAGAAAATCAGTGGGATTTAATTGAATATTACACGATTAGAAGAAAGTATATAAAGATTAGAAGTAACGAAGTACTCCAATACAATAAAATATTAATTGACTTACGAAAATACAACTGTCTTCAAATGTGTTATTGTACCATCTCAACATTACAAATATTACGCTAGATGCATGCTAGATGGCAGTAGTGTGTTATTATTAGCTGTTATCTTGCTATCAGTTGTGCCAAATATGGAATCTTCACTGAACTCTGTAGACGATTACTAGCAACGCCTTCTCGATCTGGATCACGATGACTGTGTTACTAGTCAAGAAGGCTTTGCTGATTCAGTTTCATTTTTATTAAAACAGTTGCATTCCACTTCAATTATTCGGATCCCAGTAATCAACGTCATTGACAGATGATTTTCAATAAATGGTAATATTAAACAATCCCTGATACGTGACTATCCATAATATCATATAGCAGAAGCTATAACATAACCTAAATAATATATGCAAGTGATAGAAAAATTTTAATTAACGACGATGACATAAAATAAACATGAATAATTTTAAAAGGAATAATTATTGAATGTACAATTTTCAAATTTGAATGTTTTAGTGATTGATGGTTCAGTTGATGTTATATTGGACGTGTGCGTAAAAGAAGTGGAACTCGATGTAGGCCTACATGGTGTATTCCTCAACTTATTCAGGATTTCCGAATGGTGCTCTTCATTTATTTGTAAATAGGGTTTCAGGGAAGGTGCATAGGTTTGACCAGTGATCTTTATTAATTCTTGTTCTTGAATGCCAATGCGAGTCATATTTGAAACTGCTGTGCATCGACTGGAGTGGTTTGTATTTTTTTTTTTACGTTCAGACCAGAGCAGTTTGAAATGTTGGCAAACAAAGAAACAAATACCAGGGACGCGATAAAATTAAACAAATGCTAGGGACGCGATAAAACTGTGCGATAAGCAGCCATGATTGGTTGAAATACGTCCTTTCGTACCGTTTTATTGGTCAAAAGTAGTATGACGTAGTAAACGTGTAATAGTCATAATAGAATATAATTACAGGAACTTACTCAGTTTGAAAATCATTCTACCTGTCCAAATTTGAACTATTTGTTCTATTTTCTGTTTCTACGTCATACTGAATATTGTTATATTAATTTTACCAGAACTGAAACTGAGAGTTCTGCCTGACGCTGTTAGACCTTGCTACAGAAGCCACAGCTCTGTGATCACAGAGGTATGGAAATATTAATTGAATGGCGAAACGTCAAACCGGAAACGATTCACAAATTAAATCGCAATAAGCATATTTAATATCCTTTCAAGTTGAGTGAGGGTAGTAGCATGGAACAAACTCAAACCTCAGCCTTCCATTCATCTGTTGTCTGTAATATTATCTACAAACGGACTGAATAATTAAAGACAGGCAAGGTTGACGACCACATCTCTTCCACTTTCTCTTTGCTATTATTTCTCCCATTGTTCCCTTTCTTGCTTCTTCTACTTCTTCTTTCATCTTCTGTTCCTAGATGCTTCATAGTTTCCTTTTATGTTTCTTATTTCATCGAATTCTTCTGTTTTTTTTCCTCTTAAACCTATTTCTTTTGTCCACATTTTCACCACCTTCCTATTACCCAGTTCTTTTCCAACCTTTGCTTTGTTTCACTTCCGCTTTCGTTCTTCTATTAATTCCTTTCCTCTTTCACCCCATTTACTAACCATTTCCTGATGTTCTTTTCCATCATCTACATACATTTCTATCGATTTTTGCTCTTCCACTTCCTATTTTACCCTTCCTTTGATATTTCTCTAGCACTTTTCTTCCTACATCTTTTTTTTATTATCCAATTTAATAAACCCTATTTCACCCTGAGGTATATTAGGGTTATAGTTGGCATCAAAATACAAATTTTATTAGCAATAAACAATAGTAAAATTATAATATAAAAGTGTGGTCACAGTTACAATTCACATGAATTATGTAGAAGAATGCACCTTAATGAAAGAATGGATCCTGTTAAAGATTAATGAGATGTTTGAGGAATAATAAATGCAAAAGCAAAAGATATACAAGAATCTCTAACCGTTTCAGAGTAAATACACGACCTTAAAAAAATAATCAATAGGGGCTGTATTCATAGACATTTTTAGTGCGGGCTTCCGGTGGATGACCAGCGAACTAACTTTTTTTCGTATTCATAAACCAGTGTTAGCGATATGATATGATATGAATCCTGTGCAAGTAATCACTCGAAGCCGGAGCTAGTTTAGCACGCTCGTAGCATGGGCTAGCGAAATGTCTGTGAATAGTACCCTAGTAGATTAATATAACAAAGTTTGACTTTCACTTTCAAATTAATATTTAATTCATGAACTATGGAGCAGTTAAGAGTAATAAAAGGATTTTACAAGCAATGATTTACGGTTACAAGTTACATAAGTGATTCAGGAACAAGTACAATAATTAAAATAATAACACAAATAATGACTTATAACGAATAACGAAATTCTTGAAGGGCAATATATAATAGTAGGGGCAATACAAAAGATTTAAAAACAAATGTAAACAGTAAAGGAAAAGTAGAAAAATTAACTTAAAATTAAAAGTTAAAAATATTCTTTTTAAAGCAATAGGTAACAACAAAGAGATACTAATACAAATACACTGTCTGTAGTTACAGATTAAAACTTTTCTTTTTTCTACCTGTCTCCTGGTTATCATTGCTCTCTCAGTTGTACTCATCTTTCACTATCCTTGTCTCCTTGTATTTTATTATACAAATTCCGGCATTTGGTTTTGATGAGTTTCAACATGCTGTTGTAGAGGGACTATATTGTTTAAAAATTTAAAAATTAGCACAGGATGTAGCTTGTATAATGCAATTTATTGAAATATCTTCATTTTTTGAAAATTACACATTTCAAGTGATCCACTTGGTATATTATAAACTTTTGTAATCTTACAAGAAAACTGTTCATGGCACTTTGCAATAAACCTGGGGTTTCGTTGATTTCTTGCACTTCAACCTGTATCCTGTTCTTCAGATCCTGGACAGAGTGTCCCCACAAAAAGAAGTGAAGAGCTGTTAGATCTGGAGATCGAGTCGGCCAATTGATAACTCCAAACAGAGAAATTATGCGTCCTGGGAATAAATTTCTCAACAATCGCAATCTGGCAGTATGGGCCGTAGCCCCATCTTGTTGAAACCGCACGTCATCCCTGTTTAGTGCGCCTCTAAATGTGTGTAACATCTGTTAATACCGTTCACCATTCACCGTAACAGCTCTCTCATTTCCATCTTCGAAAAAATAGGGACCAATTATGACTGCAGCAGAAACAGCACACCATACGGTCACCCTCAAAGCAAGTGTGTTTCAAATCAGACCACACTCTATCCAGGACCTGAAGAACAGGATACAGGCTGAAGTTCAAGAAATCAACGAAACCCCAGGTTTATTGCAAAGTGTCATGAACTTTTTCCTTGTAAGATTACAACAGGTCATAAGATACCAAGGGGATCAATTGAAATGTGTAATTTTCAAAAAATAAAGACATTCCAATAAATTGCATTATTCAAGCTACATACTGTGTTATTTTTTAATTTTTAAAAATTACAGTCCCTTTACAACAGCATGTTGAAGCTCGTCAGAACCAAATGCCGGACCCTCTATTTAGAGGGGATTTAATCAATGACCCTATTACTTCAATTCTTCCTTGCATTAATCTCCCAAAAATCCTTATCAAGAAGGACATAAAAGATTTGTGAAGGATTATTTAATTTGGAAAGTGATTTCCAAAATACTGACCTCCCAGGTTTGCTAAACCTTCACATTCACAGAAAATGCGGTACGCTGTTTCATCAGGCTTCTGACATCTGCTTCGTGAAGGACCTATGTATAATCCCACTTCGAGACTTCCTACTAATAAATAAAAACCTGTTAGTAATTCTATTACAATTGCTTCTGCCTAGGTTGAGCAGTTCTCGTGATCTGCTCTTTTTAGGTCCCGCCAGAAGAGTTTTTGAATGCCTACATCCATCAATACACTGCCAGTGCTCCTTATATTTCTTTGTCATCCAGTCCCAAACAGCCCGCCTTAAGGAATCATAAGAAAGATCTACAGCAGGCTCGGATCCTATTAGTGGATTTTCAGAACTTCTTTGGCCAATTGATCGGCTGTTTCATTTCCTGAACACCTATGTGTTCCGGCACCCACAGCAATTCAAATAGTAAACATTTCAGTTGTATGGATGCCCAGACTGAAAGAAAGTTGCGTATTCCATCCATATACACCGCATCAGCGCCCTGACTGGTTTTGGAACCATCTGTGTACCATATTGGTATCTTCTTCCTATTTATAATAGATTGATTGTACCACTCATTTCTTTGTGAATAATATATAATAGTGAATGAATTCTCAAATGAGTACATCGGTATCTATATTAGCTTTCATGCTAAGTCCTGAATCTAATTGAATGTCCCTAGTAAACATTAAATGTCATTTTTGTCTTTGTTGTTCACTTTAACACTTATTTAAAACTATAAAACTTTCTTAAACCAAAAAATGTTATAAATTGTTAATAAAGGTAATATACAGTACTTTGATGACAGACGGGCCCAGTTTAGACACTGGTGTGGTGTCAACATCAGTGTCCTTCGAACAACTGCGGTCGCAGCTCGTCTTGAAGATTTATGGCGATTACTGTCGTCAGTGGTGGGGTGTGCTGCTCTTACGGTGATGGGAAGTGTTTTGATATCGTGTATTGTGAGAAAATAATGTATATGTATTGAATTGTAACAGTGTATTAAATATATCCTGTGGGTATATTACTATGTGCTTTAATATTTCATATTGTTTCAATATGTTTAATTGTGGATTTTTTGCTGTCATGCGTATTTCCATATCTGTTCCTATGTTATTTTAATTGTGATTGTTGTTAGTAATATGTTCTGCGTAATTTGATGCTGTATATGGTTTAGTTATTGATTTAATGTGCTAATTTTATATTATTTGGAATGATCTTTCAGTTTGCTCTATGGAGAAATCTGGACAGCTATTACATTTTAATATGTAAACCCCAGTTGAATTGTATTTATTTGTTTGAGTGATGTAGTTAAATACAATTACAATAACATAGAAACAGATGTAGAAATACTACACATCTCCGCAGTGTATATGAAAAGAAGGCATGTCATTGTTGAAGTGATTTGTCCGTCGGACGGGGACGTTAAACCGGACGGCCCCCTTGGTGCTATTCGACAGAAGTAGGCTACGTGACGGCACCGAGTTTCCCCTTCTCCCTCACTTTCATCATCTTCCTCACCAATTCTCTACACTAAACTTACACGAAAACTTAACATACACTCACTCTAGTACACGACATAACTCTTCATAGATACACATCATGCATAACGTAGCCCGCCGAAATGGTGTGCAATTTGAAAATGGGTGAACGTCCTGCCATCTATCCGCAGTATGCGGAACCGAATCACGCAAAGTGAAGTGGATGGGCATTAGACACACATACACCAAAAAGTTCACAATTAAAAATATTAGAACAATAGGAAATATGCAAGCACACAATAACATATCCATAGCATATATTTATTTAATTGTAATTGTGTATTAAATATAACATTATTTTATCTCATAATACACGAGACACAAACAACCCCCCAACAATGAGAACAATTGCCGAAAATGAAGAAGAGCTCGAGATGCAATAGTTCGAAAGACAATGATTATGAATCCACACCAGTGTTGAAACGAAGCCCGTCTATCATCAAGATATATTACTTCCTTTTTAACGTTTTATAAAACTTTTAACGTTTTAATTTAAGAAACTTTTATACGACTAAATGTCAACTTTGTCGTAAAGATGATACTCCAAGCTGTCGGCAGATTGTCTCCTTCATATCTCCTTCTTCATAAAACTTTTGTTTATTGTATTCTTTCAGTTTTCTGGAAGTTTGGAAACAAATCTCAGTCCAGACACTTATCATGCCATAGTTCGACTAGTGCTACGTTTTATTAAGTGACTCCAGCTATGACCTGACCCAAAAATTACAGCTGTCCATAATACTTGCTTTAGGTTTATATGCAACATTCTTCTCTATGATCATATCTCACCGTCTTTCATTGAAATGTCTTCGCTCCGGCTGGTTGACAGACACATATTACATTCTCTTTCTCTTCTGTATCAGATTTTGTATATATCAACCGCTGAATACCTCGCATCACGATTCCACAACCTATCACGACGTGACACTGTATTTTCAGTCCCTCTCCACAGAACAGTCTAATCTTTTACAACAGGCACTATCCGTTCTTGGAATTCATTACTTATAGATCAGTGGTCGGCATTTCGTGACTCGCCAGTCAACCCCTCAATACACAAGCAGGACGGAAGGGTAAGGTATGATCTCCCTCTCCTTAGCCATCACTTGTTCATTCAACATTAAGGGGGCAGTTCACTAAAAATGACAATTTTTTCCGAATCATTTTTTTCAACTAAATTTCGCAGCATGTTTTTCTATGTGAAGGACTAACGAAATCCAACATTTTTGATTCCCAAATGTTTTTTATTTTTTTATTTTGTTTTTTTTATTCATTTTAGAAATATTTTCATATCAAGTTTTTAGTAGACGATCTAACTTTTTAAGCTTCGTTTTTTTGTTACATTCACAAGACATAGCGAAACATTTCTGTGCGTTCATTTTATAAAATATCTCATTTATTCATTTAGAAATTTTTTAATTTTAAAAATGTTATTTTTCCTACAATTTATGAAAAAAATATTAATAAAACAAACTGGCAGCAGTTCTCATAAAATAAATCCATATAAACATGCAGCTACCTCATAAATACTTTCTGTAAAAATTTCATCCAGATTGATTAATATTTGGCATAAAAAAGTTGGTGTTGAATAAAAAAAAACAAATTTACGGAGAAATAGATTTGAAAGTAAAATAAATATTTATGTAAATTAAAATTCTCCTTCGTTACATTCATCTAGTAACTTCAGAGAGACAACTTTAGGAAAAAAAGTTATTACATTTTTAATCAGAAATTTGTAAAAAACAATTCTTTTATGAAAACAAACTAATAATTTTAACAGTTCTACAAATGACACGTCCCCTTACAGTCTTAATTTAAAAAAAAATTATATATATTTGTAATCATAATTGATCTAAATCCATTTGATGTATGAAAATATACATTCTAATGAAGTGAAATAACCAATAGAATTTTTTTTTTTTAATTCTCATAATTTTCAGTCGAGTCTCTCCTTAAGCAGTCTTCGTATCCTCCCTCTCCCTTCCTTCTCCTTTGCTGTGTATTGCAGACTGCATTTCGTATGACTAAATCTTTGCCGACCACAGCTATAGATGCTAGGGACTGACCAGACTTAAAAGCTTTCAACTCCAAAGTGAACAATATTATTTTACATCGCACAATGTTCCAGGATATGTCTATGTACTGTATAATTCATGACTAACAGGTTTTATGAAGTAATTATTGTATTCTATAATTTAAGTTGGTATTTAAATTCATTATATTATATTCTTTAATTTATGTATAAGCCTATTCTGTTTCGTTCTTACCTTGAGTATATAATATTTTCGTTGCAATAAAATTGTATTATTTTGTAGGTACAAATATTATCTTTCTCCCTCTTTTGAGTGGAAGACAATGTCTTACGGCTTTAATTCTGCAGGAATAAACAAACATTTTATTGCTTGAAACCTTTCTAACTTGAACATGTATGGGTCAATAAAGAATTGTTCACCCTAACGGTGTGTCCAAGGTAGAGGGGAGTATAATTTTTTTACGTGCAATACAAAGGAAATTACTGTACATAATGTTAAGGAACTACAGTACTGAAACTTTTCATCATTTAGTTCGTCATCAACAGTTTTGCGAACTCTTTTTTTCCCCCCACTGCAATTTTGTCCCCGTGAATTTAATATTGAGAACCTTTTATTACTAATATTTGATACTGCTGCTTTAAAAATTCCAAACTCTTCTGCAACTATCCTATAACTAATATTATAACGAAAACGATCAATAACTTCTTTCTTCTTTTCAGTGGTTAATTCCACCAACTTACGCATACTCATATCGAGGCACTGTACTAACTCCACAAAGTGACTCTCACTGGCAAAAACCTCAACAGAGACTGATTTGTACACTGGAGTCCTACTTAAATAATTTCGCATCATAAAGTTTATTGTTATTAAAAATAATACCCCTGCATTCCATACACAAATTTAGTCACAGTACAATTACAAAAAGGACAAAGTGGATAATTCCAATAAAGTAGAAAGAGGTTCACAGTTACTACACTATGCAAGCAAAACCCCCTCTCATTTCACTGTGCTAATGGTTCTTGTAAAACACAAGGATTCAATGAAACTCAACTCTGAACAGGTAGCAGAAATACACAATAGAACAAGAGAATCGTCCAAGATAGAACTATAGTGTCCAGTTGCAGGATTCTGAGGTGTCTAACATGTAGGATATACTGGACATGTAAAAGCATAAAAATTTGTCCGGTTCCAAGAAAATGTGTCCAATATAATGAGGTGTCTAACATACAGAGGTATCCAAATACTGAGGTTTCACTGTATTATGATGAGGATGATGATGATGATGATGGATTATTATTATATTATTATTATTATTGGCCGGAAGGAAAAAAACCATTGGGGAGGCCGAGACGTAGATGGGAGGATAATATTAAAATGGATTTGAGGGAGGTGGGACATGATGATAGAGACTGGATTAATCTTGCAAAGGATGGGGACCAATGGCGGGCTTATATGAGAGCAGCGATGAACCTCCGAGTTCCTTAAAAGCCATTTGTAAGTATTATTATTATTATCATCATCATCAACCTTCCTAAGCACTATCAATCTTCGTATTCATGCTAAGGGTTTAAGATTTCACAAAATATTTTGCAATAGAAATTCTAAATCTCTCCCTTTCCGGTCTGCAGATGTATAAAATATGCTTATTTGCATAGATTGAACTTGGATCCATTTAATGTGTAGTATACACTTTTTGAAGTTTTTATGTCAATTATTATGTCTTTTGTTTAGATATGCATTATAATATTATTCTCGCTATCGTTTATATCATTTGAAGACATTATTACTAAAACAACCCTTGTCAAAATTGCTATTTTTCAGGAGAACAGTAAAAATAAATAGAATAACACATGTCAGCTGTTTCCGTACAACTGGCGTTTATCCTTGTGGCTACTGCGCCTGACATGTGTCATTTTTGGAGTCTATAAACATTTTGAAATAGTAGCAAATGTGTTCTTAACTCAATTTCATTAAAAATGACTTCGGCTGTTTTTGTAATAATGTCTTCATTTGTATTACATTCATTTATGTGATTCTATTATTTCATTTTAATTACAATTATGTTTAATTGTCATTATTTCAATAATTATTTCCGTGTACTTTTATTGTAATTTCTATCGTTATTAATGTTCTTATTACGAAATTGTCACATGCTGAACTCTTATTGGTCCCTGGCTGATGTACAGCACATTAAATATTAATACATGAAATAAATATATTATTATTACTAAGAGATTTCATAATGCTTTGTATCACATCTCTCCAAGTTATCTTCAACGTCAATACGGAATTGTATTAAAGTCACCAATTGAAACAAGAGAGCTACTTAACGTTCACTCTATGCTGAAGAGTGCTTGTTGTCTTAAAGTTCGAACTCATAGCCTCATGGATGAAGAGTATTTTAACACAATAATGAGGGCTGGAGATTAGGCAGAATATTATGAATGGTACGGAAGTGGTCGGCAGAGAAGCTCGCGCAGTAATAACAATTTATACCTCAGCACTTTGTTAAGTCCAATTTATAGCGCTGTGTTCCGCCGATCAAACAGAGGCGCTACCGGTCATTCTGCTCAACAGACCGCAGGCCAGAGAGAGCTAGGAACTTGTGATATATTCATTGCGGTCATTGTACATTTCGAGATACTAAGGGACAGAATGGTAGAAAGAGACTAATCAATTTGCCTAATATGTAAAGAAAACACAATGAAAGATAAAAAAGAAGAGGAGAAAATCGATAGAAGAGCAAAAGTAAAGATAGTTTAAAGGGAAAGTAAAGTACGAAAGTAGCAAGATAAAGTGGAAAAAGAACAAAATGAAATGAAGCTTCAACGAAAAGTAAGGCTAAATAAAAAGAAATACTGAAGAGAAAGTAAGACTGAAAAAGAGAGTGAATAATGAAATGAAAAATATCGGAACGTTCGACCTCTCAATAGTCACTATTTCCCTCTGCTTATACAGAGAGTTCGGGAAAGATCCCAAGAAAAAAAAATAACTATATCTCTGAAACTATTGCACTTATTGCCGTGATGTTTTCACAGTTACAAAGAGAAACACAATAAATATTAATGTACCTCTATATGAGCACCATTTGTGGCCCGGGCTATGTCCAGGTGATACTCAATCTCCTGCCATACACGCGAAAGTATCTCCAATGTGTCTAGTCCTATTGCTTCGTAGACCACGTAACTCTGCAATCGGTCACAGAAGTGCGATACACTTTGTCTTTCACAAAACCCCATAGAAAGAAATCCAGTGGGGTCATGTCCGGCGACCGTGGCGGCCATGGTATAGATCCGCCTCTCCAAATCCAACGTCAGGGAACGTGTCATCGACGAAAGAGCGCACATGGTTAGCATAGTGTTTTCTACTCGCGTAATAGTATGAGCACGCGCGTAACATGCTGCTAGGTAATAAAACGTATTGAGTTTCTCTTTCTAGCTGTGAAAACATTGCGGTAATAACTGTAATAGTTTCAGATATATAATTACTTCTTTTTCGTCAAGTCTTTCCCGGACACTCTGTATATCAGCCTGCTTTTTACAGAGTATACTTTCGACTTAACTTTATCACAGAAACGAAATTGGATATACCATCATCTTCATGTTGTAATGGTGATTATTTACCAGTAGTCAGTGACATTTTGATGACACAGGATAAAGAAAAAGTAGTTGAAGTAGAATCATTGACATTAGGGTACTGAATTAAAGCATGGGAGGCACTCTTCCAACATTTTAACATATATGTAGCAGATTGCTTCAAGTTGACAATACATATCTTCATAGTGTTAAGAGACCTTCCTACCGAAAAGAAAATTGTAATGAAGAAATTTGATTTACCCGATGATAATGATCGTACTTAAGGGACGGGTGGAAACATAAGAAAAACATTACGAGGACGACTTGTCACTACATGGAAAGCGCATACATTAAGATATAGAAGCTTTGAGGTTTTTGCAGATGATCCTAACGCAAACTTTTGGGACAACAACAGGAAAGGTTTATCAATTTCAGAATAGACTAACGCTCTGAAAATGCCCTCTAACATCGTGGCGGTTCGAGTAATCCCTGGTAGATGTCCCAGCACAATACGCTGCCATCATACTGACTGTAGCGAGAATGAAATCCTTGGTCATGTGTTGGGCTTCTGCCGTAAAGGAGAAGTACTAAGGAACTCTCGCCATCATAAAGTAAGATCAATGCTAGCAACTCCTTTGCGAGATAAAAAAAAAATGGCACGTCTGCGAAGAAGTATAATGCGTCTATTCAACAGAATCCATCTGAAGAGCTGATATCATAGCCATTCTTCCGAAGAAAAACAAAGCTGCGGTTCTCGATCCTAAAGTTCGTTTCGAAACAACAATTGACCAGGTAAAGGAAGTTGACTTTGGAAAAGAAAAGTATTTATGAATCATGTATTTCTGACTTTAGCATTCGCTACCTCTAAAAAAACTGATCAGTTATGGGACTACTTTTCGGTAATAGGGGTAGTATATCCAAATTTACGTGGGTCATATTAAAAAGTTTGGTATTCAACTTCAAACTATGGAAAAAATTATTGTAGACATCATCAAAAATTCCTTGAACATTTTGAATTATCACCTTTATTTTAAATCGTATACTTTAATTTGATATACATTTTATTTGTTATATATATTTATGTATCATTGTTATAATAATATGTAGTATATCTGATTAATTTTTATGGGCATGATTCAAAATGTTCAGTCTTAATTAGAAGGTTCTATCATTCTTTTTCAAAATTTATACACCAATTACTATTTTTCAAACACAGAAATTTCTGTTTTCTGCAATTCAGGATCCTTGTAGTCTGCCAATGTTATTAGTCTGATGTTAAAATAAATAGGGGATTTCTGTTATTTTAGACATTCGTGAAAAAGTGTATTAACCAATTAACAGCGATAACTGTAACATGGTATGAAGCAACAAAGAAAGAAGAAATGATAAATATTTAAACCAAACGGTTGTCAAACTCAGAACCTATTCATCAATAGTCTTACGTTTAACCACTGGATTATCATAGCTAGTTGAAAGTAAGGAGAATATAAGTGCACTGAGAAGATTCAAAAGACGGCAGTCTGAGACTTTCGTTGACAGTAACACAGAAACCAGAATACTGTTTTGCTATTCTTCACTTCACAGCATTAATCTACATCGAGATGCTTTATTCTGCTCCTTTGCAGAAACATCTTAAAGCAGCACTAAAAAAAATTGTATGTTGTAGGCAACAGGGAGCTGATGACAGCACTGAAAACCGCAACTCGAAATATCAAATGGTTCTCAATATACGAGCGAAGAAATTTTGTCCAGCACTGCTGCTGACATCACATTGCCGCACCCGTGGCTTGCGTTGTATGAACTCGCAGCAGCTTAACCGTTTGTTATGAAAAGAAGAACGGTGTTTTTCGCGATTTTGACATGAGTTATAATGAATGAAACGTGTTTAGCTAAAGCAGGAACGGACATATACGGTGTGACGCGGCAGTATGACGTCACAAGTATCGCTAGTATGCACTTTAGAGGTATTTTACTCGGAAACATCAGTTGTCGAAAGATCTACTTTCGCCATTGTGTGTATAATTAAATGCATGTTTAGAATAAGTTATCCAAGAATGTGATTTTTTAGTTTAGTATTCCTTTAAATGACATTTTGACCAACATTCAGAAGCGAATTTTCTTCCTATCATGACCCTGTGATGTATTTTGAAACACATTCTACATCAAGTGATTCTACATCCTTTAATAAACGCATTTCTAAGGAATGAAGACAGTAAATTGGAATCAGATGAAAAGAGTAAAACAGAAGAAAAAATACGCAGCCTTTTATTATTCTGCGTTATCTTCTTTTTTACCGTAAAAATGGAGAAGTATTCAGTCCTAATTAAGTTGTCACGCACAAGACGTGACAAGCTTCTTTCGTGTTCAAACTTGTGACATCCGAGAAATTGTATGTAGGTTATATGCGTAAAATATAATTATGTTACGGAAGCGAACGAGAGATATGCCGGTCGTCTACAACTCAACGACTGGCACGTACAGCTGCAATGCTGTATAGGTTACGGTCACGAGTTAGAATTCTCACTGTCTGTCCGTTGTCATTCTCATAACCTGAATTGCCTTAGTTTCTGAACTGATATCGTGTTGACCCCATTATTCAAGGAATTTAATTTGGTGTCCATCAATAGTCATGTCTAGTGGTGGAATTGTTTTTTCATATTAAGGAGAGAGGATTGTATTTTTTTGAGAAAAAAAAAGGAGTAAATTTTCAAAAAAAAAAAAAAAAAACTTCTTTCAAATACCCTGTGATACGATGGAATACATTGCATAATATTTTGTATGTATTTGTGCCCTTATCGGGTGTTGAGACGTCATTTTTAAGTTCCTGCGCTCTGGGTTGTCAAATCACACGCCCCCTTTCATTGTTGTTTCCGGTAACTTCATTTTTTTGCTACATTGCCAGACAAAAATGGATATAATTTCTGAACTATTGAAAATACATGCATGAAATTTAGGACACACATTCTCTAGACTATTAGAAAACTTTTCTAACAGAAATTTGCTAACTGATTTCACTTTAAAAATATATCTGTCTGTTTGCAGGAAAGGAAATCAGAAAATTGCCAACACGAGAAAGATATATAATACATATTCCGAAGTGATATTGTGTTAAAAGTTGTGTAATCAAGATGTAAAATTTTAATTGTTTATTTTACAAATGTAGAGACTAATATCAAAATTCTGTTCCAGACAGTTTGTTGAGCATGCTTTTGCAAGTAAAATGTAAAAAAATGTTTGAATTTATCCTTAAAATTGGCTGAGTCACATCGGGTTTAGTAAAATCCTGCATATCAAATACCTAACTATAATAATACCGGACAACTGTATACTAGCAGCATTGACGTGAGTGCGAAATGTCACGGAGCTGACATCTAGCGAAGAGGTGTGGTATTACGACCACAAATACAAATGCGAGTATTAACATAGCGGGAATCGGACTATTGTTTAAAACGTGAGGTACTAATGTGGAATAATATATGAGACACTTAAGAAATGTTGAATAGTATTTAAAGTAACATTATTATTTTATGTAAAAGCTGCATATTATGAGAAACATTGCATACTTCGTATTGCTTTCCGTAATTGTTATATATTTTTCTATGCTTTAGTGAGAGAACTAATTCTGACATTAAAACTGAATTTACAATAACGCTTTATATATGCATTGCTGACAACTGCAAAGATAAATTTGATAGTAATCTGATGTTTTTATAAAATTAGTAAAGGCATGTAGAGAACAATTAAACTTAATTTGATAAAATCTTAAAATTTGCAATATATTTTCATTTCTATTCACTTATTAAGCCTAAATAAGAAAAAGCTAATTTTTATTTTTCTATCAACACAGAGACGAAGGCATTAGGCCTACTAAAGAATGTTGTTGACTCATGTTTTATGATCCCTCGGAAATCGAAAATTTGATTTGGAGCAGTTTGTAATGCTGTAAATTGTAGCAGTTATAAACAGCACATATACCCCCTGATATTTTAACACAGCCCTAATTAATAAAACTATTCACTAGCAAAGCAATAATATACATCATAATAGATTACAGCATACTTCGCGGGTTTCAGCACATCCTACCGCCTAGATAGCAGCACCTGCGCCGTTCGCGCGGAACTGCTAGCTGTCCGGTATTATTACAGTAAGGTTTTGTGCATAGGGTACTTTTTTTTTTTTTTTCAAATTTGAGCCCCAAAATTTTTTTTCAAAATACAGTATTTATACAGAGTGTAACAAAAGTTTCTGGTACAGTTTGTTAAAATTATTCTCTTTTTTAGTTCCCATTTTCCCAGGAATGATGACCAAATTTTATGATGCAGGAGTTGGTGTGGTGTGATTGTGGTGTGGTCCAATTCTTTATTAATAATTTGGCTGGAAATGTCACATTGTTGAAGACAGGTGTTCAATATATTAACAGTGTGAGTTAATCTGTAGTAAAATTAGGCAGTGTAAATTACGAGGTCATAAATTTTTCCTGTGATTTGTGATTTTAATTCTGGTGAGTATTATTTTATATTCTTTAATCAATAAATTATCGTGTAGTATGATTGAAATTAAGTGTCATCTTCTTTCAATATTAATTATTCGTAACACAAAAATGTAACAAAAGTTTCTGGTACGTACCAGGAATTATTGTTACATCTTTATTTTTCTATATTTTCCGGATAATAAACCAGTTAAATGTAATTTTTAACGCGTAATTTTAATAAACGATACTGACACATTTTTAATCACTCAGGTCACCATGACACCAACAAAACGTGAGCATGCTCGGTCTCAGGTTCAAGCCTTGGTCAAGACTGGAAAATCAATACGTGATATTGCCAGGTAGTTGAAAATGTCACCAACAACAGATTTGAAATGGAAGAATCAAACGGATGGTTCTGTTTCTGATGCTAAACGATCAGGCCGACCAAGAAAGTGTCACCTCAAACAAAAAGAAAAATAAGGGAGTGGGTGAAGGACAAGGTTGGTGTAGGAACTCGGGCTGTGGCTAAAAGGCTGAATTTTTCGGAGTGTTACCGCTCTATATACAAAAACATTTCACACATGACAATCAGTAGGCATTGTCGTAGTCAGGACTGGGGTCGGAGGTCTTATGTACCAAGAATCAAGCCAATGCTGAGTGAAAAGAACATATCCGATCGAATTAAATTTTGTGAAAGGTTGCTGAAAGAAGGATACACAGAGGATGCACCTGCTGCCAGAATTCTAAGGGCTCATATTCTGTTCAAGGATGAGTCACTTGTGGAACTTCACTCTATTCCGAATCGTCAAAATGCCAGAATTCGAACAGCGGATCCATCCTCTATAAAGCCTACGCAGGTACCCAAGTTTAGCGTTAAGATTATGGTGGCCGGAGGAATCTCACATTATGGAAAGACACAACTTGTTATAGTGAATGAGAAGAAAACTGTGAATGGCGAATATTACTGTACACACATTCTCCCAGCATATTCTAAAGTTCTAAGGGATACCACTAAATTTCCAAAACAACATATTGCGTTCATCATGCAAGATGGAGCCAGAGCCCACACAGCTAAGAGTACCCTGGACACAATAAAGAATTCTGGCATCAAAGTCTGGACAGACTGACCTGGAAATTCTCCAGATTTAAATCCCATAGAGCACCTGTGGAGCAGATTACAAGAAAGTGTGTTTCGAACACCCAGACCAAGAAATCGCAATGAGTTGATTGCCCGAGTGTTGGAAGAGTGGGAGTCCATTACTTAGGAACACATTTTCAGACTCACAGATAGTTTTGGTAGACGTGTGTTGCAGTGTCTTGAAAAAAAAAAGGATGTAATACCGACTACTGAAGAACAGTAATGAAAGGACTATTCACTAAGCTATAAAGTGGCGTTATTTTGTGATATTTACCACAAAAAAAAAGAAATAAAGTAAAATTTTCACTGTACCAGAAACTTTTGTTACACTCTGTATTTGGTTGAGATGCTATAGCCATGAGCTCTCTACATAAAACAATAGCCTATATTTTTAAAAGAAATAGGACAAAAACTTTTTAAAAAGACCGTCCTCTCCCATTAATGTCTTATCGTGTCGGACTGCAAAGAAAACAACTACTTCAACGACCATAAGCCGACTTTGCACCCTCCCGCACCGACTTCCCCTGGGCACGCTGCTCACCCTTTCAGTCAGCCGGTGTCTTGGCTACTGTCTTTCGAATCCCAGACACTTTTGTTTGCTCCCAAAGTACAGCTTGTCGTGGTTCTTGGGCATCTTTGAAGTTCTTAAGTCGTTGACACGAATTCGGATCCCATATGCGCACTGTTCAAAACATACAGAGGCGAGCCTGCCTGGAGAGAAATAAAAAATAGGTTGCAGCCGCCAAATTACTCTTCAAGGAACGACCACTCATATAAATTGAGGGAAAGACGACAGAGAACGGACACTGGAAAGTTTTCTTTTCTCAATCGTACTATCAGGGACTGGAATGCTTTACCTGCAGACTTACTAAAGGCTTTACCAACAACCAAAAATGTATTTAAAAGTAGGCTTATGGACTTTACTAATGGACGATAATTATACACAGTATTTAAAGGGTGTAATTGATATTTTGTTATTAAAGTGTTCTATCAGTGAAGAATTATGTTGTGTCAGTGAAGTGTGTTGAGTAAGTGAAACGTGTTCCTGTCAGTGAAGCTTTATAGTTTATAGTGGCAGTGCAAAGTATTTGATCATTGAAATGTTTTTGAAGTGTTCGTGAAATCAGGACAGAATCAGTGAAATGTGTCGTAGTTCCAGTGCAGTGAGTGAGTGACAGCGAAATGAGTGTAGTGTTCAAAGGTACTTGCGCAGGTATGAACATATCATACTCTTGGGTTTTAGTTCGAACATAGGTTTAAGGTACAAATTAGATTTACCTTAAAAGTTATTTAAACTGATCGTGCTTCATTTAATTTAGGATGTTCTCTGTTGTTATTATTATTATTATTATTATTATTATTATTATTATTATTATTATTATTATTATTATTATATCTTTGAGTTTTTAACCTCACTGATCTAATTTTATAATTATTTGTCCATTTTATTTCTTGCATTTTTTCAATTGATTAATGTAGACTATTCCATTATTTCAATTATCTCATTGTACTAAATTTATAATTTTATAATTATTATTTGATCAATGATTGATGTAGACTATTATATTGTTTGTATTTCGTCTCATTGCCATTTTCTCTCATTCATTCACATCATCATTTGTTGTTTTGTTCTGTTTTGTATCGTGCTAAACTGTAATTGGCCTTGTGCTGTTGTTTTTGCACGTTAATATTCTAAATAAATAAATAAATAAATAAAATAAATAAAATTATTAATTAGTGTTATTATCATTAATTATTGTTAGTATTAATTATTAGTATTATTATTAATTGTATTTTTTATTAATTGTGTTTATTATTGTGTTTCTTGAGTGTAATTAGTTACCACTGACACCGGGTATATACCCATTGCAGTGTGAATAAATACATACATATATTCAATAATTCGATCTAATTTTTTTTTTCTTGCGGGCGCGATACGCGTCTGATAGCGCGGATTTCTAGGTACGAGTTGAGGTGCTAACGCTTACGCTATTAAAATGTGATTCAAACAAGTGACACCTAACACAAAGTATGAAAATTCGATAACGAATCAAATGAGGGATACTTTTGTGACGTTCCCAGATCGTTCACACTCAACTGGCAGCGGCAGTTCATCTCGTTTGATAATGTGTTTCTTTATCCTACGGTATGCACTATCTCTCTGTGGCTTTTCTTTCGCAAACAGTAGCGGAGAGAGATGCTTACATTTTTGTGCGATTGTCAATTCCCAAGTTACCGTCCATACTTAGTGAGAAGAAAGATGTAGTACTATGTCAAAAGTATATGGAAGGATAGAACGTACGTTATTCTGGTGTTCACTAAATTAAATTTATTCAGAGTAGGGCATCAATGATTAAATAAACGCCGTTGTTGAATCTACTAGGAGTGCTGTTTCTGATGGTGGTATTGACTGTGATGACGGTGGTTATTGGTAGGATGAGAACTGTGACTGGGAGGAAGAAAGCAGTGACTCATGGACGACCAGGTGACTGGTAAAATAGTATTGATCGGTATGATTACAATGATTAGTTGGATCAGTGATTTATAACCAGAACTAGGAAGTTGGTACCAAAACTGTTAAGTTGTGTGAGCTTGGACTATATCTCTACGGAATGAAAAGTAATAGCGCATCTCTCAACGTAGACCACTATTTTAACTGCTCTAAAGCATGATTACTAAATTTCAGCAGCAATCGTGGATAAAAATCGAGGTAGCCAGTGGTAGAAATGCACGCCAATGTCCTCAAGTACTAGAACAACCTCCGTATTCCTCTGACATGAGTTTTTGTGAATACGACTTGTTTCCACGATTGAAAGAACTACTCAGAGCCAAGAGATTTCCAGATATTGCATCAGTGCTTCATGCAGTCTATCAGAGAGATCAACAGAAACAACTCGCTAACGGCATTCAATGGTTACCACGGATTTGGTAAAAGATATAGGAACACGCTGGTGATTATATTGAAGGCATGCAAATACACAGTCTTTCATAAGTAACGAGTCTATTGAAAAATAAACTATTTTGGATAATTTTTTGAAATGATATTCATCCTCACGAGAAAGAACCCTAACCGGTGCCGTAAAGTCGATTTGAAAACAAACACCCCCTCCTCCCGCTGCCAGAGGAAGCATTTGATGTCAACTTAAAATGACATGGAGCACGGGCCTCTATACGCCAAGTATAATGGCACACGGCCATGACTACACATACTGTTGTGATAGAGTGGAATGATAAAATGCCACGCAGCCGCATAACATTATAGCAAAATATAAAAATTGCTACCTGGTTTGAACTTGGAAATCGTGTCACTCAAATTAAACGATTATTCCGTACATGAAATGTTTCCAGGCAGGTGGATCGGTCGCACAGACCCAATCCGTTGGCTTCCGCGATCACTTGATTTGACTCCCCTGGACCTTTTCTGGAAATTCATTAAAAATCGTGTCTATTCGACTAAGCCACACACCATTCCGATTAGTTTGAACGAATTGAAAACACGATACAAATGGTTATACCCGACATGCTCACCACAGTCCATGAAGAGTTGATACGTCGCTCACGTTTGTGCATTCAGCTGAACAGAAGACATTTTGAAAATTTAAATCATAATTTGTCAACAATTTAAACTTTTTCACATTTACGTGCTATAATAAAGGTTTAAAACTCTAACCATTCCTTCGTTTAATAAGCTCTGGCAACGAGAGGAGGGCGTGTCTGTTTCCAAATCGACTGTACGGCACCGGAAAGGATTCTTTCTCGTGAGGATGAACACCATTTCAAAAAAATTATCCAAAATAGTTAATTTTTCGATAGACTCGTTACTTATGAAGAAACCTGTACTTTTTCCATGTAAGTTCAATAATATGTTCGTACTGCCTACGTTGCCATTAATTTATTTACAACCCTCATAGATTGAACTATGATGATTAATTTAATTATAGTGATCATCGGAATGACAGTGGAGTAACTATTAGGAAAATAATGGCAACTGGTGAGATAACAGGGATGAAAAGTAGGTCTAGTATGTGTTGATTGGTCGGGTGGTCGTAATGATTCATATGATGAGTAGTAATTCTTGAGAAGATAGTAGAGTAAAGTTGCCTAATTCCGTGATAACCCTAATCCCGTGATACTTTTTTTTAAATTGAATGTCAATCAAAGCTTTGCCGTTCGACCACAGCGCCAGACATCTTTCTCGAAAGAGTGCATCTTTCGCCTACTTTTGAGACATCGGTGAACTTCCTAGCGAGATACCCAATCCCGTGACATTCAGTGAAAAAAAACGTACCATGAAATTAGGCAACTTTACCCTAATGATTCCTAGGAAGTTAGTGACGATTTTCATTATGAGTGTGGTACCTGGTATGATGGTAGTAGGTGGTAACATATGGTATCTGTTATGTGGGATTATTGTAAGTGCATTTGTTCAGCACCTGTTCGATAGAGGCTGCAGTATTGATTGGGGCTGAGTAGCTATAATCTCGGGTTAATTGAATTGCACTCCACACAGTAAAGCATGTTGCGGTACTCCATATTTCACCAAGCTGGGCATATGTCTATTTTATCACTTACCACAACGGGTATTTCCGGGCATTTCCGCGCTCCGGAACAATTCACACAGCTACTTACCCGTTACGAAGGCTACTAAAGCGAGAACTTTCATTGACGTATTAAGTCTCCTTCCATCATGAGCACACAAAATTTCCATACGATCAATTCCAGCTGCAATGCACACGTCAGTACCAGATAATGACATTGTATTCTGAGAAAATCTTGTGCAACTCATTTCTTCTACCACAAGTCACGTGGTACATATATATCGAATTCCGATATACTGGCTCAGAATATTCAACTAACTAGCTTTAACATAGCTGCGCTCGCAGACAATACTTCGCACTTCGTGTGTATATTTCATTCAGGAACAGATTGCACACAAAAACTATTGCCTCCGTATTATGAGCTATTTGTTTCGACAAACAAGTGTTGAAATATGATTGTAATAAGAGGCAAAACTAAACAAAAGCAACAAAAAGAAACAATAAATGTGCAGAGTGGGAGAAGCAACAGAGATAGATACACATGAAGACACGTGTAAGGTCAAACGGAAACAGACAAATATAAGCATAAAGATATGAAGAAAATTACTATAAGCAAATATATAGATACATTTAAACTAAAATAAACACACAGCAAAGAGAAAGAAGAAATTAAAAGTAAAATAATAGACAGCCTTAGATAAATGTAAAGATGATGTTGCTCTGTAGGATAATAATTATTTCGGAATATGTATTACATGACATTCTTGTGTTAAATTCTATCGAAACTGGTTTACATGTTTCGACTTATTATTGGCCTTCTTCAGAACTGGTCGTGCTCGTCTTGGCACTTCTTGTTTTGTTTCCTTTGAGGGTGTGTTTGTGTAATGTAATGTGGAGTCAAAGAGTGTGTGTGTTCTAAAATTAAGTTGTGTGTTGAGAATTTCTTTGGGGTGTGTTTTTTGTGTCTGTATATTTCATATTGTTCTAGTGTGTTTTATTTCTGGCTTTTTGGTTGGATGTGTAGTATTTCCATGCCTGTGTTGATGTCTCTGTAGGTGTGGTTAGCATTTGTGATGTGTTCTGCATATGTGGAGGTGTTTTGTAATTGTTTTATAGCTGTGGTGTGTTCTTTGTAACGTGTTTGAAGTCATCTGCCTGTCTGTCCTATGTAGAAGTTGCTGCAGGTGTTACATTTTAGTTTGTATACGCCTGTGTGGTTGTATTTGTTTGTTTGTGTTGTTTGTGTGTTGAGATATTTTTGTAGAGAGCTGTTTGTTCTGTATGCGATGTTGAAACTTAATTTCTTGAATGAGGTTGCAATCTTGTGTGTGTTTTTGTTTTCGTATGTTAGTGTGATGTATTTTTTGTGAATAGCTGTGCCTAAAATCAAAACTTACTTTTTTACGCACCAGTGTTTTAAAGGCCAAGTTATTCATAGATTTCAAAAAGGCATATGACTTGGTTAAGAGAGAAATTTTATATAATATTCTTGTTGAATTTGGTATTTCCAAGAAATTAGTTCGATTAATTAAAATTTGTCTCAATGAAATTTATAGCAGAGTCCGTATAGGCCAGTTTCTATCTTATTCTTTTCCAATTCACTGCGGCTAAAGCAAGGAGATGCACTATCACCTTTACATTTTAACTTCGCTCTAGAATATGCCATTAGGAAAGTTCAGGATAACGTAGGGGGTTTGGAATTGCACGGGTTACATCAGCTTCTTGTCTATGCGGATGACGTGAATATGTTTAGAGAAAATCCACAAACGATTAGGGAAAACAAGGAAATTTTACTTGAAGCAAGTAAAGAGATAGATTTGGAAGTAAATCCCGAAAAGACGAAGTATATGATTATGTTTCGTGACCAGAATATTATACGAAATGGAAACATAAAAATAGGAGATTTATCCTTCGAAGAGGTGGAAAAATTCAAATATCTAGAAGCAGCAGTAACAAATATAAATGACACTTGGGAGGAAATTAAACCCAGAATAAATATGGGAAATGCCTGTTATTTGTTGAGAAGGTTTTGTCATCTAGTCTGCTGTTAAAAGATCTGAAAGTTAGAATTTATAAAACAGTTATATTACCGGTTGTTGTGTATGGTTTTGAAACTTGGACTCTTAGTTTGAGAGAGGAACAGACATTAAGGGTGTTTGAGAATAAGGTTCTTAGGGAAATATTTGTGTCTAAGAGGGATGAAATTACAACACAGAACTACATGCAATGTCACTTTACGCATTGATAACTGTGGGTAAAATGCTACTTTTTGCAATACCCTAATAAAACACAATATAGAAATTGTGAAATAATTATATTTTGCATTTTTGTATCTGGTATGACTTAGTAAATGTAAGGTGGTCATGAGGTTTACATCCAGTGACTTCGTTCCTCGAGATGCTGCCACCCAATGAAATTAAAACCGTAGCCTCTTGCATTGTCTCCTCGCGCGTATATATCAAGACATTTATCTCCATTCATTGACACCCGAGGTAATGAGAGCGATGCTGTGGAACCCCGAGTTCCGCCACTAACTCGCCATCTCACCTCGCATGGATTTCTTGTGTCTTTTTTTCATCCCCTTCGCATCCAATCCAGTAAAACCAACCTTCGCATACCCTTGGTCTTAAATCAAATTAGACACTATTTGAGGGCCCTTAAATCGATTACCCAAGCTCAGTGCAATAGTGACACTTGTCTTCCGACGCTCTATTCCTCTCACAGGATAAAACGATTTCACTGCTCTCTTTCAGTCCGCCGTTGGACCAATTAGATTGCGAACTGTTGTCCATCACAGACAGTACAATGCGATTATACTACGTATATTAGCGAATGTTTGGTAACAAAATTCAAATAACGCAGTAACAGCAAATACAGGAAAAAAAGAAAACAAAAATCGAAAAAAAAAAAAACTATTTGCTTTGCATTAGGGATAAATTACTTCCAAATATTATTAAATATCGTACTCCATATTTACGTTTGCCGAAACAACAATAACAACAACAATAGTAATAACAACAATAACAACAATAACAACAATAACAATTAGTCCACACCTATGGAGTAACGGTTAGCGCGTCTGTCCGCGAAAGCAGGTGGCCCAGGTTCGGGTCCCCGGTCGGGGCAAGTTACCTGGTTGAGGTTTTTTCAGGGGTTTTCCCTCAACCCAATATGAGCAAATGCTGGGTAACTTTCGGTGCTGGACCCCGGTTTCATTTTCACCGGCATTATCACCTTCATCTCATTCAGAAACTAAATAACCTGCGATGTTGATAAAGCGTCGTAAAATAACCTAATAATAATAATAATAATAATAATAATAATAATAATAATCTTTTGCATAAAATAGTGTACTTTAGGTCCATTAAATGTAGGCCTATCTACCATCCTTAAATTGATGGATTCAGAGCCATAGTGGGTCAAGCGCCATTTATTAAAAACAGAGAAAGCAAGAGTTAAAGTTAAATGAATACCATAGTTTAATTAAGATTGACAAATCATTTAATTTTAATATGTATACTTTATATTACTTACTATATACTTCCCTTGAATTATGGTAATAATTTCATTTTAACCCTTGTTTTCTACCGTTTTAGTAAATGGCACTTGACCCATTATGGTTCTGAACCCTTCAATTTCTCTTCACATTTATCTGAGAATTTGGAATGCTGAAGTCGAAGCACATTAGGCTACTATCTACTTTGATTGACCACGTTTGTTACAAATTATTTCTTAAGTCAAGTTTTATATAGATAGTGGATTACAGATATTTTTATCTGGGAATCAGAAGTTCCGATAATACTCTCTTGTTTTGGCAAGATATTAGATCTCAGACTGTAGCAATGTTTTGCCCGTTAGTACACAATACTATCCCACTCGCAAAGGATATAGACATACTTAGAGAAAGCGGATTATTGACAAAGGAGAAGCATTAAATTTATAGCAACCATCCGAATATAATATTACATATTATTTTCGATGCACTGAAGGACATCCAGTCAAACACCTACGATTCATTGATATGCAAAGGTAAAAGGGAAAACAATCTAAAAGAAGAAAGTATTTTATGGGAAATTGACACAACGAATCAAGATATCGCAAGATTTAAATTCGTGAAATCAGTTTCAAGTTTATTTTTTTATATCTTAAAACAATGTAAGAGCATGGTAGTTTCCTAGACGGCCTTAAAGTAAAGTGAAAAAATATTTTACCATACATTGTTCTCATCAATAAAATGTGACAACTTTTTAACTACACCAACCAACTACTAGTTGTACTAGTTGGTTGCCAGTTCCAAGTATGGAAAAGTGAGAATCAAGATTTTATCGTGACGGAATTTTTTAGTCGGGACTGAGTTTACCTATACATCCTTTTTGTGAGGTACTCAGTTTACCTACACATATTTTCTGGCAGTTACTCAGGTTAACGCATTTTTCATGGTAGGGACTGAATTTACCAACCCCAGTCTAAAACGCGACGATAATTAGTTCCCTGCTTAAAAGCACAACCTGTTATATATTTTCGAAGTATTAATGGAAAATTTATGCTTTTGTAAACACGAGAAGGAAATATGATACATGATTTAATTGGAAAATTAATTAAGGTTGGCAAGAAAGAATGCAATTTCTGGGCGAGGCCGAGCACTGACCGTTGGCAATGAGGTGCGAGAGTGGAGTTCGCTGGATAAGATATTCAATTATGATAGCTAAAACAGTCCTCTTAAGAACTACATACCGTAGTACTTTGTATTATTTACAATAAATTATATATATATATATATATATATATATATATATTTATATGACCTAACATATTCGATCAAAGATCGTTCCTCGTATTACGTAATTTTTAATAAATATTATTTTATTTAATATTTCAGTACCAATTTGGCAGCGTCTACAATGAAAGAAGAGGTGAAAATAAATTGAACGCGTCACCGCGCTTCTGGTTCGTGATTGGATGACGTTTAACTTACGTTTCTATGCATTTCTGGAAACTAGACCTTGGCAGTGTCGAATCACCGTCGTCATGCGTTCGTTCATTTTAACGTTAACCGTAATAAAATACACGGAGCTTGTAGGCCTATATGTCAAGCTTCAAATTACTTCACCGTAACGAAACGAAACACAAACGAACGTCGAGTGTAATCCCAGCGTAAGGCAGTACAACAAGTGATTAATAAGTAATAACTAAAGATGAGGGATTTGTGCGGTTTGTCGTCAGGTTGCGTGTGAATAGACGTTATACAGCTGTATTCCCAGTGCCTGTGTTGACTTCCTACGTAAACAAACCACGCGAAGAGTACAGTCTAAAAATGACAAGTGCAACGCTCCGTTAAGGTCTAGCAAATGACAGTATACAAATATGAGGAATATGTAGAAACATTAGTATAGTTAGATGAAGAAACTTGCCTTTATGATTCATCCATAGCTTCAGAGCCATCACAAGCCGAATTGTACTGCACTACTAACATTCTTAAATTATCGAATGTCAAACGTCGTCGTCGATCACTCAAACAGTTTTCGAATTGCAAAAAGCTTCTTTCAACGTCACAGGACGTTAACGGTGCATATGGCAAGTATACTATCCTATCGTCTGATGATTTTGCATTATTTAGCATGTTACAAATTGTTAAATAGCCCTTATTTTTCTGTTATTTATTCTTTATTCTCTGTGTGCAAGGTCCTGGAGGTCCTTTCTTGATTTTTTCTGACTCCTCTTTTATTATTGCTATGCAATCAGATACATAGTCTTTACGGAGAGTTGTTTGATTCGGAACACGCTGCTTGGTATATTTTTCCAAAAATCCTCGAACGGAATATTTGCTTTAATCATCGTCGCACATAAATCCTTAGCAAATTCTGATTTTGCATTTGATACTAATTTTGATGTTGAGGGAATCAGCACCTTTAAAGCGCGTGCAATATTGTCTTTATGTTTTCCGCTGTTACAATGTCTTTCTACGTAATACTTCCTACATAATATTTTAATTTCATTCTCACATACTTTACATACAATTCTGTTTGCTTGGATGCACAACATATCACTGCTGTATCTCCGCAACGAAGTATTTAATTTCACATCCTTTGTTTGCTTGGTTTCCGTCATTGTAGGTAACTATTGCTCACTACGTCCGTTCACCACTGCAGTACATTGGACTATGAAGGTCTGTGTTCGTTTCATGTTGTTATGATAAGACGGCAAGTAGGCAAATGGATAGCGTGTAGTTGCATTTCTTTTGGTTGTACTGGTCGTAGTCGTTCACCTGTGTGTCCACCTATGTTCCCTGTCGAGTCAACGTGTTTTTCCTGCCGCGCACAAACCCCTCATCTTTAGTAATAACATGAGCTTCTGCCAGAAAGTAAAAAGAAGAACGGCAATGGCAATAGAAAAAGGAAATTTTTCCGGGAAAATTTTGAAAAAGAAATAATAAGGTATGTGTAGAGTGTGGCATGTAGCCTATGGGCAGAAACATGGACTTAAAACGAAATGAAGAAAA
The DNA here is from genome assembly GCF_040183065.1 of Periplaneta americana. Taxonomy (NCBI): domain Eukaryota; kingdom Metazoa; phylum Arthropoda; class Insecta; order Blattodea; family Blattidae; genus Periplaneta; species Periplaneta americana. The sequence continues at coordinate 71,249,480 of NC_091127.1, read as the reverse complement.
AAGGCTGGACGCATTTGAAATGTGCATATGAAGAAGAATGGAACATGTGAATTGGAGAGTAGAATAAGAAATGAAGTTGAGCTAGGAACAGTAGTGAAGAAAGCATAATGCTGTATCTGAACAGGAACAGAAAAACAAATTGGCTGGATCACTGACTAAGAACAAAGTGCTTACCGATAGATGCACTGGAAGGTATGATGAACGGGAGAAGAGTTCGGGACAGAAAAAGATATCAGATGATAGACGACTTTAAGATATATGGATCATAGCCTATGTGGAGGCAAAGCGGAAGGCGGAAAAAAGGGAAGACTGGAGAGTGCTAGGTTTACAGTGAAAGATCTGCTCTTCGGCAGAAAACAATGAATGAATGAAATTATCACTAACATCATTGCGTCAAATTCTGTAAATATCATTGTAAAAAAAGGACTAATCTATCTTACGATATAAAAAAAATCGTATAACTAATGGCTTGAATGCTGGAACTGATCAGGAAGAGACAAAGGAATTGATTGGGTCACTGGCTGAGAAGAAATTGCTTACTGAAGGATGCACTGGAAGAAATGATGAATGGGAGATGAGTTTGGGGCAGAAGAAAATATCAGAAGATAGACAACATTAAGATATATGGATCATATGAGGAAACAAAAAGAAAGGTAGTAAATAGGAAAGATTGGAGAAAGCTGGGTTTGCAGTGAAAGACAAGCCCTTGGGTAGAAAACTATGTATGTATATATGAGGTTATTTTACGACGCTTTATCAACATCTTAGGTTATTTAGCGTCTGAATGGGATGAAGGTCATAATGACTGTGAAATGTGTCCAGGGTCCAGCACCGAAAGTTACTCAGCTCATATTGGGTTGAGGGAAAACCCAGGAAAAAACCTCAACCAGGTAACTTTCCCCGACCGGGAATCGAACCAGGACCACCGGGTTTCGCGGCCAGACACGCTAACCGTTACTCCACAGGTGTGGACTGTATGTATGTATGTAAGTTATGTATGCATGCATGCATGTATGTATGTATGTATGTATTTTTTATTAAAAACAGCATATTCCATTACACTCAGTAATACTACATGCACCAAACTATCTTATATTACAATTATTTACAATCATCTATAATTCAGAGTTTACGATCTAATTTCAAGATGTGGAGGTTTTGTTTTTACAATTCACTTATCTCAAAATATATACGACATTTGTAGCAAATATCTACAATTTTGAATTTACAATCTGATTTTAAGTTGCAATTATTTTGTTTCGATAATTCTATCTTTTTTCTCTCTCAAAATGTTCTAAGGTTACAACTAACTACAGTTATCTACCATTTATTGTTCACAATCTAATTTATGTGCATTCTAAAATTAATTATTTTTAAAGATTTTCTAGTTTTACAATTATATACATTTTCTACAATTTTATATTTTACATTCTTATTTCCAATTCAATTTCTTTTTTCCTACAGCTTGCTAATTTTCTCAGAAAGTACAAATGGTGTAAGTTTCTTGGTATGTTTCTTAAGCATGTATGTATCTATATATCTATCTTCGTACATATGTGCCTGCCTGCCTACCTACCTACCTACCTACCTACCTACCTACCTACCTACCTATGTATGTCAAATTCAAATAATTATGGTTTATTTAACGACACTCGCAACTGCCGAGGTTATATTAGCGTCGCCGGTGTGCACACTTAAATCACATCGACCTGGGCCGGAATCGAACCGCAACCTCAAGCACAGAAAGCATGTATGTATGTATGTATGTATGTATGTATGTATGTATGTATGTATGTATGTATGTATGTATGTATGTAATGGCTTGATTTGGTTCTTCGAGGGCAGGACCCGAAACGAAACCATGACTTAGGTATATATATTGGCCAATTTTGAGCCTCATATGTGGTAAATGTCCAAGTCCAACAGGTGGTGTAGGTGGGCCATCCTGTTTCAGACCCCGAAATAGCCACATTCCGGAGTCCCAAATCTTTCTTATCTCAGCATCGGAAAATTCACTCCAACCTACTTTTCACTATTGAAAATTATAGATGAAATGAAGAGAACTTGGATTGTTTTGGTACAATGACAGAATAGCACGTAGTTTCCTCGGATATAACCTCTGCAAAGTCTGCTTTTTCCACCACAAATTCCATCATGAACCCCCCAGGGATCGAACCCAAGTCGCCTGGATCGTAGACCAGCGCCTTAGCGCATTTTGGTATAGTGTAGCAATTCACTATCATGCTTTATGCAAGGTGAGTACAGAATCAATCTTTTCATGAAGAATTAAATCCGAAATTCACCTCTATTGAAAGCAATTTTACTACCTTTCTGTGGGGGTATTTATCCTTAAATTACTTTCATCCCTATAATAAAATTTGTAGTGGATCTTCTAATCGCTTCTATGCCAATTATAAACGCCACGCCGGCCTGCGTGGAGGAATCCGAGAGCCTCATATATCTCTCCCTGTTGGCTTACTCGAATCTTCACCTGCACAACCAATTTCTTTAAGATCCATTTTAATCTTGTTCCTCCCTCTACATCCAAGCCCTCATCCGAGCCTCTGCTGGCAGGGTTACCACCCAAAGACAGCAAGTCTGCTGGTTTTATTATTACATACTACTCCGAGAACATCCAAGCCCAATAGCAATAATTACCCCTTGTGTGGTAAAAATATTGTGCATATCTTATACGCAGACGCTCTGTTAATATTACCATTACCCTAAAGAAGCAACTATTCAACTTACAATTTTTTAACAAGTAGTCTTGATTTCACTCCTCAAAATTAATGTAAAATTAATTGAGACAGCTGTGATCAACAATTTACTTTTTTATTGTACGTACAATAAAGGTTTTTAGCCTTGCAGTAAAACATAAATTTCTATATTGTCAAAGAAGTATGTCTCTTTATAGCAATAATAATAATAATAATAATAATAATAATAATAATAATAATAATAGTAATAATAATAACAATAATAATAATAATATTTACAAATGGCTTTTAAAGAACCCGGAGTTTCATTGCCGTCCTCACATAAGCCCGCCATCGGTCTCTATCATGTGCTAGATTAATCCACTCTATATCATCATATCCCACCTCCTTCAAATCCATTTTAATATTTTTCTCCCATCTACGTCTCGGCCTCCCCAAAGGTCTTTTTCCCTCCGGTCTTCCAACTAACACTCTATAAGTTATGCATTTCTGGATTCGCCCAGACGTACTATATGCCCTGCCCATCTCAAACGTCTGGATTTAATGTTCCTAATGTCAGGTAAAGAATACAATGCGTGCAGTTCTGCGTTGTGTAACTTTTTCCACTCTCCTGTAACTTCATCCCTCTTAGCCACAAATATTTACCTAAGCACCTTATCCTCAAACACCCTTAATCTCTGTTCCTCTTTCAAAGTGAGAGTCCAAGTTTCACAACTATACAGAACAACTAGTAATATAACTGTTTTATAAAGTCTAACTTAAAAAATTTTTTACAGCAGACTAAATACAAAAGCTTCTCAAGGCATTTCCCATCTTTATTCTGCGTTTAATTTCCTCCCGAGTATCATTTATATTAGTTACTGTTGCTCCAAGATATTTGAATTTTTTCACCTCTTCGAAGGATATAACTTCGATTTTTATATTTCCATTTCGTAAAATATTCTGGTCTCGAGACATAATCATATACTTTGTCGTTTCGAAATTTACTTCCAAATCTCTCGCTTTACTTGCTTCAAGTAAAATTTCCGTATTTTCCCTAATCGTTTGTGGATTTTCTCCTAACATATTCACGTCATCTGCATAGACAAGAAGCTGATGTAACCCGTTCAATTCCAAACTCTGTTATAATAATAATAATAATAATAATAATAATAATAATAGTAATAATAATAGTAGTAATAATAATAGTAGTAATAATAATAGTAGTAATAATAATAGTAGTAGTAGTAGTAATAATAATAATAATAATAATAATAATAATAATAATAATAATAATAATAATAATAATAATAATAATAATAATATGACGTTCAATTTAACTTCTTTCGTGGGGTAATTTTTCTCATGATAGCTGTGAATGAATGTCCCCTCTAAAGAGTTATTTTAAGGTAACTTAAGTTTCTTTTGATAGCAGTGCTTCTTTGAGTTCATTTGCTATTGCTATTGCATCATATTTTTAGCTGTGATACATGGAGTAATCTTTCTTAAGATTGAATTTCTGTGACTGAATTACAGTCTTCGTACATATTAAACATTTTGCACTTCTCCAAATTCAATAAAGAATATTGCTTACAAATTTCACTTAAAGTAGGAGGGGTAGCTCTTCCCTTATCGCTTGGACTTGGTTGAGACATATTCTTCCATTCTTTCTCGGTACACTTGTAGGTTATTGAAGTAGTGGTTAACCTGTAACTCCACTGATCTCTTGGCATCTGACGTGACACGAGGCAGCTCGACAACTTACCACACTGGCGTTGTAGCGGCTTCTTGCCCGTAGATCACTATCGTCCACACAGGTCTACTCTATGCGGTAGTACAGCTATTGGAATGCTTTTAGTTCTTATTAAGTGCCTCTGAGATTTTCTTTATAATATTAGACTACATTAAATATAATTCTTATTAATAATTAATTAATTTTTAATAGGATTTGTACGTGAAAGCATGGAGGGAATCTTGACCAGTTTGCTAATATTTAAACTGAAAATGCATAAAAACTCGCTATCATAATTTGATGTAATTTTTACAGCGTTATAACAGATCCTATAGAAATATTATAAAGTGAGACCTAACTTTCGGGTGTATAGATTTTCATTTACTCATAATTACGTAATATGCAAAATATTATTCTTTAATTTACATCTCAACAAGAAAGTCTATTACAAATGTGAATTTTTTTTGTAGAAATTCTGAAATAAAGAACGTTTAAAGAGACTACAGGGTTGTTTCCGATCTCTGATAACGAATTTGAATGACATCATGTGCGTCAGGAGTCACACGACAGTTGAACTGTGGCGCGAGGTGACAGACCAGTAGCGAGTGATCTCATAGAGTGCACGGCGACTCACAGCAGAAATTCCCAAGAAAATCGAGCCTTCTGGAAGGGGTACATAACAACCCTTTCCGATCCCAAATACAGTTAAGTGAAAATAAAAGAAGCCTGCAATAAACGAGGTTTCGTTATTTCCAAGAAAGGCATCTTCTGTATACTTAATAAGATTAGTAAAGCTCGAATGGAATTAATTTGTATCATTTCGTGGGGTGTGGCGACTTGTGACGGGGAGGTGGATTTGTTTGCTTTTTCCACTCTGGAATTAACCCTATCCGAGCTTTGCCAGTCTTATTAGATATACACAAGATGCCTTTCTCGGAAATAACAAAACCACGTTTTTTTGAAAGCTCCTATGATTTTCACTTAACTGTACTTGGCATCGGAAAGGTTGTTATGTACCCCTCCCAAAAAGGCTCGATTTTCTTGTGCATTGCTACTGTGATACACCGTGCACTCTGATTATGAAATCACTCACTACTTGTCTGTCACCTCTCGCTGCAATTCAGCTGTCGGTGTGATTCCTGACGCACATGACGTCATTCTAATTCGTTATCGGAGATCGGAAACAACCCGTATTATAATATTGGTGTAAAGATTTCAAATAATTTTACAAAAACTGTCAATTCTAATTTGGGTGATTTCATAATCAAATAAAAACAACTCATCATAAAAACATTAATATAGTGGTCTTATTAAATACAACTATATGATTTGTTTTATGACATTTCTCCAATCACAGTCATGCATCACACAAATTTTAAAATAATTCTTAGCATAGTATGTAATAGGAGGTAAAAGAATTATGCGCCTAAGAATTATGATTTAATCCTTAAGGTATTCCAAAATTATCTATAAAAATGTTTAAAATTAACATCAAATTATGCCTCCAACTTTTTGTACACGTGCAGTCCAAATATTTGCTCAATTTTAATCGATCATTCATGCGCACAGGTGTAAGTGCCATTACTACAAAAACAACACAAGTAGTTTATTTACTAACTCGCTCTAAAAAAACATATTGCGGAATTTTATATAACATCACGTAACAAATGAACCTGTAGAGAGTAATGAATCCAAAAATGTTGTATCAGATACATAATTCAAGTAATTATACTCACAACAAAAATCTTCGTGACAAAACTTTTATATAAACCAGAATATTGATATCTATAAAATATTAATTTTAAAATAAATGGAACACTAGTAGTTAAGATAATAATACTTTGCTACAGAATTTTTAGTTTTCTGCAGCCTAAAAATATCAGAACACGATAGGACATTACATCCCATAAACTTTATTTGTATAGTAATTATATTATTGAATAATTTCACTACCTTATGTACATTTTACAACATACTGGAAGCTTAGGGGCTTTTAAAATGTACAGCAAGAATGAAGTCCCATATCAAGTGAGCGCACATTTTACCTAACATAACGAGCGTTAAAATGAGAGATACTCTTAAGACCTTCTTACACCAAGTGCGTCATATTTTCATCCACGGTTGGATAAGAAAGGAGATGTGGCAGTTTCTCTTTCGAAGTATGCAAGGAGTTTTAAAACTTTCTTATTTAAAAAATGGGAGAAATATTTTTTCCTCTACTACATCTGATTCATAACATAAACTATAACTTTCGTAACTTCTCTGGAAAATTGGAATATTCAGACTTGAGTTTCGGTGAGATAGTACAGTCAAACATGCGAACACTAGCAGCACATCATATACTTCTCAGCTACGTAAAGGTGCGCCTGTCGAAGTGCATCTAGACTAACCGATACACTCTTGCGTCAGAGAAGTTGCCTCCTCTGAACGGCGTCACATTTTAGGGTTTATCTGTCTTCATGTACTTTTGTTTCATACTTAGGCTTTTAAGGAACCCGGAGGTTCATTGCCGTCCTCACATAAGCCCGCCATCGGTCCCTATCCTGAGCAAGATTAATCTAGTCTCTATATTTTTGTTTCATACTATATCGAATTAATTCTTTCCGTACTCCAAACTAATACGGAAAATGGAACTTTACGTTATAGTTACTTCCCGGACTACGGCCCTACCAACGTATGAATACATCATGATAAACCTGGAATGAGAAGACTCAATTATTAGCCTTTTCCTTATTTTGTGGTATTATTTTCTGTTCCTACATTCATTTTACATTATGTATATATTATATAAATTTTAATTTACGCCTTCATAAGTCAAACGACGTTCCTCAAAATAATCAATAAATTCTAACTTTGGCATACTTTTTGGACGAGTCTATATATTATAGCATGTTATTCCTATAACCACAACTATGACTTCAACATATAACATTTGAAAATAATAAAGTAACATAGCACAAAACATATTATATTACCGGTTGTTCTATATGGTTGTGAAGCTTGGACTCACTTTGAGAGAGGAACAGAGATTAATAATGTTTGAGAATAAGGTTCTTAGGAAAATATTTGGGGCTAAGAGGGATGAAGTTACAGGAGATTGGAGAAAGTTACACAACGCAGAGCTGGACGCATTGTATTCTTCACCTGACATAATTACGAACATTAAATCCAGACGCTTGAGATGGGCAGGGCATGTAGCACGTATGGGCGAATCCAGAAATGCATATAGAGTGTTAGTTGGGAGGCCGGCGGGAAAAAGACCTTTGGGGAGGCCGAGACGTAGATGGGAAGATAATATTAAAATGGATTTGAGGGAGGTGGGATATGATGGTAGAGACTGGATTAATCTTGCTCAGGATAGGGATCAATGGCGGGCTTATGTGAGGGCGGCAATGAACCTCCGGGTTCCTTAAAAGCCAATAAGTAAGTAAGTAAGTACAAAACATATACGGTTGGTGGTGCTAGTGATGGTGGTGACGATGTTGGTGTTCAACTGATAAATGAAAAATGTGTATATAAAACTGCAATGTTCAAGAAAAACGGACATTTTTTGTACAAGTATTGTCTGTTACTACATTCATAATGAGGTTTACAAAAATATATCTACGGATATGAAAATAGTGATGTCTATTTTAAAAAGCAAGAACCTAATAAAATGAAATTCCTACGTCTCAAAGTTTGGAGGATGAAGTTTAATTTGCAGCCCTGAAACCGACGGCAATCATACCCAGGCGATGAAAGCAGCATTCGAGCGTCATGATATTTCATCATTTGAGAGTTCTCGTTTCTAAATCAACAAATGTCTTCAAAGTAGCGTAAACTTCCGGTCCGTGCGGACAGACCTTACGGGAACGACTGTTGATCCGGTTCTCTGGCAGTGCTTTAGCCAACCATCTGTTATATTTATACGTCTGTGCAAGACAGAACTACCGCCAAGATAAACGACTCTAGATCCTGCTCATTCACGTCTCCTTCCTGTTTGTATGTAAACACATTTCTATATCCGTGATTCTTGAAAATAAAACTGATATTCCAGACTTCATAAAGAGTTAGAAGTCATTTCAAAACAGTTTATATTTTTCATTTAGCTGTTACTCTATCGGTAGTGTTCCTTGCTGACATGAGTTCGATTCATGGCGTTGAAATACTCGTATAAACATTGGTATTTCCGTGGCAGTGGTTATTTCGTGATATTTTTCCTGGCTCTTTCGTGAACTAACCAGTGGTCTTACGAGATTAAAATTTCCACAAGAGATTGCATATGTCGTCCAGTTTCCAGAAATATTTAGCTACGATACGCTTTGTGAAGCAGCTGTAATTGTTCATGAAAAAAAAAAATCAGGAAAAAATATCACGAAATAACTACTGCCACGAAATTACAAAAGTTTACCCCATATCACATATGAAGGCATTACAAAAACAACCCTTGTCAAAATTGCTATTTTTCAGGAAAACAATATAAAATAAAAGAATAACACATGACAGCTATTTCCGTTCAACTAGTGTTTCATCCTTGTGTGTACTGCACTTGACATGGGCCGTTTTTGGAGTCTATAAACATTTCAAATAGTATCAAATGTGTCCTTAACTCAATTTCCTTCAAATGACTAGGGCTGTTTTTATAATAATGTCTTCATATATGTAACAGATAGCTCATCTCTATGTTAAAATCGGTAGCACTTTGAAGATAACCGCCAGGATCGCCAACTGTCCGCCGTAAACGAACAGGAGATGACAGTACAGTCGCTAATGCAATTCAAATGGAAGTTATGACGTGACTCCTTATGTAACAACTAGATAGGAGCATAGTAAACCTAACAAAAGTTGTTACCGTCAAAGCCTATAAGGCCGAGCAATCTGGGTAGGCTTATATATGATCTAGGGTTTACCCTATAGGTTTAACTCTCTACTATAAAGGTGTGGTGTTTACATGTCGGTAAATTTTGTAGTCATACAATTGAATTTCTTGTTTTGTGTTGGGAATAGGATTTGTCGATTAGATTCTATTCTTTGTAGTCATAACGATGTCCTTGTGTATGCTTACGTTATAATAAATAAATCCAATACACCTACTTAGCCTGAAATTGGTTTATAGTCCTGAGACTAAGTACACAGAATGGACAAAAAATTATCTCAGAGAAGCCAATAATGATGATTAGGTTTAGTATTCCAGCTACCTAAAGACTGAAGTTAAAGACACATTGGATAGGCCTATATCTATAATAGTACGTCGAACAAAGGTAATGCAAAGGATAAAGATGCAAACAGGTTGTCCCTCGTGTTCGTGGTGTATAGAATAATTCCAATATGGTGAAACATTGCTGAACACGTTTTCTCATCTACTAATGAAATGAGGTATGAGCAATATAACACTAACAAGTAGGTTATAATACATATGGATAGTCTCTTTAGTATTCGGCAGTCTTTAATTTTCTTATTTTCGAATATTCAACTTATTAATAATGGAAGAAAAAAAAAAAAATCCGTATACTTTGAAAGTTCGATATTTTCATATTTTTATGAAGTTCATAAATTTCAACTTAAAACATTCCATATAATGTTTACTTTTGTGCATAAACATCAATATATGCGCTCAATTTAATATTCAGTCAGCATGCGTCGACCTCGTTTCTACTGAGTGTTCATTTCAAAGTGTGTCATGACGTCACTGTTGTGAGTCAGCGATTTGAAGAGAGTTTCAGCTTTTATGTCAGAGAAATTGCCTATTAATCAAGGCGTTCAATCTGAACTTGAGAATGTGTATGGTATAACTTGAACGTCGTAGCAACAGATGGGTGTCTGTAAAGTCTGTGTGCTACCATAACCTCTTTCGAACTGTGTTTTGCGCGGTCAAGTCGTACGCAGGGTATTTGTTATCATCGATTGCGTACGGCAACATTCCACAGTACTAATCAAAGGCTCCGTATCCACGTTGACCGTCGAAGTTAATGTCAACAAATACGTAAGTAATCGTCTTAACTCTCTCCCCATATCCCGACAGTAAGAAAAAACTCACCGCAGTAAGTGTTTCCAAACAGTTCACATTCCTGCCACTATAGGCCTTACCGTACGTATCGGTAAGTACTCTTCAGATTGAACGCCGTACTTGCAAGGCACCTTCTCTGGCACATAGGTAATACGCCTCTGCGGAAGTGTAGGAAGATTGAATTCTCTAGCTAGGCTCATCGACTAGCCACATGACGGCATACAGCGAGCCATGACACACTTTGAACTGATCACGCAGTACTGCGTTTACGTTCATAGGGCTGGGGGTAGTGGAAGTCACTTAACCCGACTGCTATCGGAACATTCAAACGCGTCTCCAGTGCTGCAGGTTTTCTTTCAACGGGGCGTAAAGGTAAGAATTCGAGTTTTGAACTGCGACAGCTTGTTGTTTTTCATGAGAAAGGTCCTACACACAGGATATCGCGAGAATGTTAAACATGAAAAGGAGTACGTTCGGTGACATAATAAGGCGATATGAAGGAGAGGACCAGAATGAATTCATACCGCAGAAAGAGCGGCCAAAGAAACTAACAAATAGAGTTGAACGTTCTATAACCAAAAAAGTGAATAAAATATCCACGGATAAGCGCACCACAACTAGCAGCAGATCTCGCAAGTGAATCTAGAAATAACGTGTATCCAGAAACAATTCGAAAAGTTCTACGACGGGAGGGGTACCGTGGAAGAATGGCGAGGAAAAAGCCAAAAGTTATTGAAGTCAACAACAAGGAGACACTTAAATTTGCTAAAGACAACATTGACAAAGATGAAGATAGTGGAACAATATAATTTTTGCAGACGAAAGTCCGTTCGATGTGTTCGATTCAGGTCGTAGGTTGTTGGTGTGTTGTAAGCCAAATGAAGATATAAAAAAGAAAACTTGGAACAAACTGTAAAACATGGTGGAAAAAATGTTATGGTGTAGGGGTGCATGTCAGCAGCTGGTGTTGGAGAACTGGTGTTCATAGATAAAACGATGAATAAGGAAGTATGGCTGAGAATCCTTAAAGATACTTTACACAAGAGTGCGGAAAAATTGGGGATAAGAGGGACATTCAAATTCTATCAAGACAACGACCTCAAGCACAAAGCTTACATACTGCGTAATTGGTTGCTCTGCAATTGTCCCAAGGTGTTAGAAACGCCCCCTCAATCACCCGACTTGAACCCTTTACATAATCTGTGGCAAGAACTCAACAGAAGAGTTTGAGAAATGCCAGTTTCTTCTAGAATAATTGAAGACACGACTTCAAGAGGACTGGGGTAAAATTAGTCAGTAATATACAAAAAAAAATCGTAGCTACTATGCTCAGGCGCTTGGAACTGGTTATACAAGAAAATGATTACCAACCAGATATTAAATTCTGTTTTTGTAATTGTTGGAGGATACATTGTTGTGTGTTTTGGTTTGTGACCGAATTTTAAATTGACTGTGATATATATCCATTTTTTGAAGAATCGATTATTTTGTTAATATAGAAATTAATTTGAAGTTTAAGTTTGTTCATGGTATAAGAAGTTTAAATGTATTTATTTTATACATCAGAATGAATTTATTTTATTTAACATGATTGATAGAAGCTGTAAAATATAAAAATTACGATCTGATCGAATATTAAAGTGACTACCTGTATAAACGCATGCTAGAGCCATGATCTACATTTCCGTTGTGATTGTTGCAGTGAATAATTATGTATAGTATTCATACGATTAAGTTACGAAACTTGAATTTTCTGCAGATATCACTTAACATGATTTTATGTCGCGAGAATTCTTCTTTCATTATCACATGACATTATTGGTGCATGGAAATAATATAAGATATTCCTATTTTCTGACATTTCTTCGTATTTCATCAGGCTATTCCATATGTTACTCGCCACTAACAACCTACTACTTTTTCTGTGTTGTACTACTGCTCTAGAAATGTCGATTATTTAATTTAATTATAATAGGGATGGTACATCAACATCATGGTACACAAATACTTGTTAAACTTCGAGTTAATAACTTGATAATTTTCACATTTTGATGGTACTGGTTCTTTTGGATAACGTTCCATAATTCCTGTGCCTGTTCGTATTGCAATGCCTTTCAATGCACTATTTTTTCAATGCCGATTTTACATAATTTATATGTAATGTTGTCTATATGAAGTGAATGTGTCAGTTCAATATTCTCAACTATGGCCTGCAACATTACATTCTTGAGCGTCTTGCCTAAGGTATTTTACCTTTGCAATGAACCTTCAATCGCCCATAAAAATGTAGTTATTTAAATAATAAGACTGGTTACAGAACAGCTCTGATTGGTAACAGTACTTAATATAACTACGTCCCGGTTTCAACTTACTACGCTAGAGGACAGAGGATGTGTAACTATTTTGTATACGAATGTACCTATACCAGCGCTGTGACGTCTCATACGGGGTGATTCACGAGGATTTACCGTCCTTTACGGAGCTTATTTCCGAAGATTCTGAGCAAAAAATGTCATATAAACATGGGTCCTATTCTTAGTATTTAGAGAGTTACGTTTCGTTATTGGAACGCATTGCTGTGAACGCGTCATCTTGATGAGCGTGCAGTCAGCAGCCAGAGCAAACGCTACGGAAATCAAAGATAGCCGTATGCAGTTACGTAAAGCAACGAGTGCCGTTCATAAGTGTACTCAAGCGGACGGCGACATTTTTTAAAATGTGTTGTAAACTCTTCAAGACTGTAAATTAGGATGCAAAATTAAACTGCAAATAATTAAGTCGGTGGAAGTGGTGTGATTTGTATAATTGTTGTGATAAGTGCGTAAGAATGATGTAATTTTCTAGTTAAAAATAGAAAAAGATGTCTGTACGAAGCAACTAAGGAGTTCACAGCACATTTTAGCTTCATAATACTTGCCAATTAAAGAAATAATACTTCTGAATGGTTCATTCTCTATTTGTATTATTATTTTACCTTCAAACTAAAGAAAAAACGTATTTTACAAACAACTTTAAATTAGTGTAACTCTGAAAATATTGAGAATAGGAACTATGTTTATATGACATTTTTTGCTCAAAATGTCTTCAGAAATAAGCTCCTTTAAGGACGGCAAATCCTCGTGAATCACCCTGTATACTTCGAATCAGGCAACTTCATCCCAGCAATATTAAAGGCGACGATTATGATGACAATAGTGGTGTGATCTGAATCACTGTTATTTTGTGTTACTTAAAGTTATTCACGAAGTTTAACCTCACTTGATGGAAGCTTTTTATTGCATCTTCCTACACCCAATGCTACCTATTACTTTCCTCTCCCAATTCACTTCTATAATATTTTTAGTAAAAAATAATGTAAATATGAGTCTGATTGCGATACGCAGTTATTTTTTCATATTGTAGAGCGCATTGCTTGAATAAACTCTACTAGAACAATAAAATTTTATTTAATGACGGAGGAAATACGAGTTTGTGATATCCGTCGTACTCATATTATAATACATTCGAAAACAATCAAACAATGACGCATAAGCAAATGTCAATATCCTATCAGTAACGTCAGCTTCATTCGTAATGTGGACTTTCAATTGTTCCAATCTGACCAGAAATGGACACGCTTCATGATCAGCTATTTGGGCCGCACTATTCACACTTTATGGACAGCCAAAGCTCTAGCCATCTAGCAGTTCGGCTAACGGTGCTACAACTTCACCTAATCATAGTAAAACTCATTTTTATAAACGTCGTCATTGTTCATTGTCATCATTATTATCATCATCAATCTCAAATTAGGTCTTCGATTCTGCCGCGTTTAATAGTTTTCTCAAAGACTTACTGTTTTGCACATTGTTGGTTCCTTCTCAAGTTTAATACACTTGCTTTAGAATTTTAGATTTTATCAATAACATACCCAATTATTCTTGAAATATTATCTATATTCATATCGCTTATTTCACTCATTCACGCAGTAGTTTCGCTTATTTCACTCATTCACTCATTACTTTGGCTTAGTTCACTCATTCACTCATTTATTTAACTTATTTCACGCATTCACTCATTTATTTACATTATTTCACTCATTCCGTCATTTAACTTATTTAACTGATTCACTTATTTATTTAACTTATTCACTCATTCACATATTCTTTTTAACTTATTCCACTCATTTATTTAGCTTATTTCACTCATTCCCTCATTTAACCTATTTAACTGATTCACTTATTTATCTAATTTATTTCACTCATTCACTCATTTATTTAGCTTACCCTAAATGCTTACGTCACGATGCTACGAAAGGTATAGCCTAGTTCGGTAAATAATAATTTAATAATGATGAACTGTAAGTGGGATTGCTACTAAATTGAAATAGTGCGTCGATCTAACACTAACACTGACATAATAGCTCTGTACAAAATATTAGTGCTACATATGACATAAAATATAATTAGACTGATAATAATACTGAACTAGTATATACAATATACAGTATACTATAGAAAATAATAGCAAACATGGTACACATTAACAAAAATCAATATACACATTAGCAATATTTACATTTTACATAATATAAACAAATAATTGATTTATCAAAACCTACTCCGTTGCAGTGAACGAAAATATATATTCTGAAGTTACGAAATGAAAATCTTTTACGAACATCACATAACATCTTTTAAATGAAGAAAATGTTCTTTCTACGTCATATGACGTTACAGGGACATATTTATAACACATTACATGGATGTATATCCATGTGACATAATATATGTACCAGAAGAAACTACTCGATCCGATGTACGTTTGGGAACAGAAATGAGCTGTCTGATTATCATAGTACTGCACACTGCTTTCTTAAATTGACTAATCATATTGGGGCTTAAAACAATGACTTTCTCAAAACAGGCTATGAAATGTTTCATATAAAGCAATTTTTACCTCGAAAACGAAGCAAAAACGAGTAAAATTGTATTAACATTTTCGTTTGAAATATCTCCAAGAATAACCCCCTAAAATTAATGACATTACTTATGGTTCACTCTGTATTGTACTTTTATATATATATATATATATATATATATATATATATATATATATATATATATATACATATATATATACATATATATATATAATTTTTGCCAAAACACTTTTTAAATTCGCATTTACACAGCGTAGAACAGAACAAATATGTAAAATTCTTCGCAGCTGAAATTCACTTACATAATCTACATAAGATCTCTGCTTATTTATGTGAATGGACTTCATTTTAAATTCTCTTCTCTGGCCCAGTAAAGGTGATAAATGCGCTGTGGTCTTCATAGCCCATTAAAACAACGTAAACCTACACTCCACTTCCTTTTAGAACCGTTGTCTGTTTCTCTTCTTCACATTTTCGCATTTCTGTCTGCATAATATAGCCATAAACATTTTAATAGCAGCCTATTACCACACCAATATAAATTTATTATTTAGAAGTACAGTTTGCTCTAGTACCATTAATTCTTTACAGTTTTATTGTATCTGTATTTAATGTCGGGTTATATTCCTTCCTATGGGATCCATAATCTTGAGTGTTCTTATAATGTTTGTTTAAAAATACAGTACATTGGCCATATAAACTTGGGTACTGTATAACAATACATTATTACATTATGACGTTCAAGGAAAATATTATGATGATGCAGAACACTTCACAAATCACGAACTAAAAAGTTTTCAGCAATTATGATGCATGAAAATTGTGTCGGTTGTAACGCATAATTCAATACAGCATTTTCTCTTACAATAATGCACTTATTTTTCTATTATCGTCATAATCACTATCATCATTATCCCCCCCCCCAATTCACGAATAAGGTAACTTCCCTATACTGACGAGAGTAACTCGATTCGTGAGATATTGTACGTTCGCTTGGAGAAAAATCAGGGGCTGGGAGCTGAATGCAGAAGGCCACACAAGTTACTGCTGTTTCCTTCTTTCCGAGCAGAGGTAAACACCACATAGTTGCCAGTTCTGTAACGACTTTGAATGTACGTAGTTTGCATAAACCTGTTTAGTTTCCTTAGTGTACTTTAAATTAGTGAAATATGTGGCGACCATGGGAGTCTGTTGAAGATAGTGAACAACATAGTGATGACGACAGTAACTGTAATGTTCGTACTTCTCCTGTCGGAAGAGGTCATTCATTAGAGAGACAAGCTGCACATATTATAAAAATATGTATACCCATTTTTCAGTAAATGAAGAAGGCAAATGTGATTCACTAATTGCTAAAACTGTTTCAAGATCATTAATGAAAAAAATAATTTCTATCAATATAACCGAGTATAACACTCCTAAAAAGAAAATTCAGATTGCATTAAAATCAGTTACGAATTTAAAGAAATTTGATGATTTCGGACGTGACACAATACGAAGCACCATTTATGAATGTTACAACAACCCTGACATTGCACATCATATTAAGTGCAGTGCAAGAAAAACCACAAAGCACAGATTGCGAATTGCTGTATTGGCAAAAAAAAAATTATATGACTTAATTGTTATAGGTTATACTATTCTGAAATAATTTGTGAAATTCACAAATTTTTTATGTTAACGGTATAAAATAATAAAAACATTAGCTATTATATGACTCAAATAAATATACTTTTTTACGTATTTAAAAAATGGGTCTGAGAGACCCAACCCGTGCAGTTACATAACTTTTCATGACCCGTTCACTGGTGGGCTACTACTGCTGCTGCTACTGCTACTGGTACTATTACTACTACTACTACTACTACTACTACTACTACTACTACTAATAATAATAATAATAATAATAATAATAATAATAGGCTAACAAAAATGACAAATGTTACTAGTGAAAATAAACTTAGATCGTAAGTCGGACGTTTAAGTGACGTACTCTAGTAGATGTTGCAACGCTGCTTCCAAAGTCGCGTGTCGAGTTGCGTAGCTGCTTCGGTAGCTTACTCACTTATTGAACCCCTTCCTCTTGTTTTTCTCCGAGCGAATGTACTATATAAGCATTTCTACAGGAACTCAAAAATTTAAATAAAATAGTGATGTTAAATAAAAGTTCCTTTTTAAATTACTATTTTGTAGGATATGAAGTGCCCAGTAAACAGTTATAAACCACAATCTTTCCAAAATCATGTGTCAGAGGATAAATATTATCAAGAGAATTATAGCTACAGTAAAAAACAAACGATTTATGACTCAAATTAGGTCCATATATTTCTTTTGAATCTTCAGCATAACCATAGCAATTCTGAAGCACGAAACGACATTAATGCTGGTAGAATCTTTTGTTTTTTAATTTGTTGTTAATGACGCTGTATTAACTACTAGATTATATTTCACGTCGATGGAGTTAGTAGGCTAGTATCGAGTTATTATCTAACATAGTGTGACCGACGATTCGTAATGCCTTGGCAAAGGAAGCTTTTAATAGAAAGAGGATCATCATCTGCAGACCTCTGTAAAAAGAACTAAGGAAGAGGCTAGTGAAGTGCTTTGTGTAGAGTGTCGCATTGAATGTGAAAGAAACATAAATATTACGACGAAGAGAAGAGAATGAAATGTGAATATGAAGAAGAATGGAGCGTGTGAAATGGACACACAGAATAAGAAATTAGGATGTGTTGGAAAGAGTGGGTGAAGAATGAATGATGCCGAAACTGATCAGAAAGAGAAAAAGGAATTGGTTGGGTCACTGGCCGAGAAGAAACTGCCTGTTGAAGGTCGCACTGGAAGTAATGGTGAACGGGAGAAGAGTTCGGGACAGAAGAAGATATCAAATGCGGAGACAAAGAGGAAGGCAGAAAATAGGAAAGATTGGAGAAAGCTGGATTTGCACTGAATGATATGATATATTTATTCATCCATCACATAGCTCTAAACAGACTTGTTACAATTCTATATTACCCCAGATCTGCCTTACTTTACAATTTTAAGCACCTATGCCAAGTCTCACAACTAAAAAAAATAAACAAAAACAAAACAAAAAAGACACACACATACATACTACAAGATCAATTTAATACAACATTACTTTAAACTTTCTCTTCCCATTTCATCTTCACTGTCATTAAAAATTTGTCCAGTTTATTTAACTCTCTTATATCAGTTAAATTACATATCTTCTTATATGCTACATATCTATTCATGTTCAAAATTTATCATTTATCCACTTTTTCCTTGTATTGTCTGTTTCTTGACATTCTAATAATATATGGAACGTGTCTTCTCCCGTGCCGCAAAGGGGGAAGATATTCTTCTCTATGATATCCCTCCTGTTTTTCAATTGCCATATTCCTAGTCTCCACCAAGCTAAGCCCATCCTCACTTTCCTATTATTTATTCTGGCATATTCTTCTTGTTCCCATGACGTTTTAATGGCCTTATAGTTACTTAATGTTCTCAATTCGTTGAGATTTTGATATAATTCCTGTGTCGTAGTTTCGTTAAACCTCTCTTTTACAATTTTACAAATTACATTTAAATTCATTACTCCAATTTCATCCCATAACCGTCTTAGGCCTAATATACTTACCTAGGTTAGTATGCATAAAGTTACAGTAAATGCTATTGCTAAGGTTTTCGTAATGTATACTATGATCTTTATTTATAAAAACCCATAGTAAATTCTTTCCTGCATAGCAGAAAGTTGATCTGGAAGGCCGTGTTTAGCTTATGATAGAATTTGTAGTTTAAACCACTATTTATATGCATAACAAGAATCATATACTTCTACTTCTAAGTGTAAACTAAGAAAAATCGTAGTCTGCCCTGTTTGAGACTGTTAGCTCAGCACAAGCATTTGTACAGTTTAATATGGAAGAATTCATGCAAATTCGCGCTAGAAAAAGCTACAAGAAAAGATGAAAACAATCAGAACGTGATTATAAGAAGCTGTATAGGTTTTAAAAATAAAAAAATATTATATGATCAGTTTTTTGTATTGGACTACCGAAATGTTGATTTTGAGATAACTGGAATTCTGTCAGTTGATTTTTGTTATTATTACTTAAAATATATTTTTAACAAAATGATTCTATGATGTATTTATAATACATTTAATTTACGTAAAAAGCTCCGTGTACGTACAATATTTTAGGTTACGTGTAAATTTTATGACTAACATTTTGGGCCTGACTGATTTATGTCTGATTTTTAGTTTACTTTACTTTTCATGTTATTTATTTTCTTCATAATTTGCTTTTCGTCAATTTTTTGTCGCTATAAACTTCCGACTTAACTTTCATAACCTGGATGACTTTTCCTTCATCACTTCTTGCGGCAGGAGTTTGAGACATGTTTAATAATGCTGGGTATTCTTTTAATAGATTAACAAACATCACTTTTTCTCATTCTCTCTCTTCCACACTTCCGATTTCGTCGTAATTGGCCCTTTTCTTGTTAAACTAACCAGATTTTGAGAACAACAATCAATTTTCCCACCAAGAAATTAACATAAATACATGGAAGGCGAAAACTAACGAATCTTAGCGGATAAGCCCGAAGTACTGTCAATAATCGATATAATCGAATACTCTTGATAGTTTATAATACTGCCGTGTAGTACATACTTCGTAGTAATATAAGGTTTATGCATACAAAACGAAGTATACTTCTACTTCATGTATCTTCTACAGTCAAAGCAATAGGTAATGCTACAACTTTAGGCATTCCACTCCTTGTTCTTTAAATCTTCTAGCGAATTGGAGATTTGCACTGAAAGACCTGCTCTGAGGCAGAATACTTATGTATGTAATGTTATTTTAAGCAGTGATGCAATAAAGTAATAATTAAGTGAAATTAGTAGCAGCACGCAACGAATTACCCTAAGTAAATTTTCTTACAGTATTTTCATTTTTAAGTATGTTTTAACCGATAAGCAGAAGTACAATGAGTATAGGATAAATGGGGCCGTCAATTTACTTATCATATAATATATAGTGTTATTAAATATATTACATTTTTATTGATTAACGTTTTCGGCATACTATGCCATCATCAGATTATGAGAAGTTATCACTTATACATGCTTCATATTGGTGCAACATAGGTTAAATGCAATATATTCAAATAACAAACAACAATAATAATCATAATTTTATTACACTAGTTATATACTCGTGATTGGATATGTCCAAATTCAGCTGCTTAATTGGACACTATGTAAATGTCATTATGTCATATGTTAAAATACAAGAACAATAATTGGATAAAATTATAACAAAACTATAAAACTATAAAACATAGATTTGTTATAATTTTATCCAATTACTGTTCTTGTATTTTAACATATTATGACATAATGACATTTACGTAGTGTCCAATTAAGCAGCTGAATTTGGACATATCCAATTAAGAGTATTGCCTATATAACTAGTGTAATTATGATTATTATTGTTGTTTGTTATTTGAATATATTTCATTTAACCTATGTTGCACCAATATGAAGCATGTATAAGAGATAACTTCTCATGATCTGATGATGGCATAGTATGCCGAAAACGTTAATCAATAAAAATGTAATATATTTAACAACACTATATATTATATGATAAGTAAATTGACGGCCCCATTTATCCTATACTCATTTCTTACAGTAGCATTGTCCTCAAAGTAAATAAGCATGAGAAATCCTATCTCTTTCGCTGAAAGTAGTACACTACCTGATCTATTACCAATCAGAGATATAAGATGTAAAGCCAATTCAAATAAACCGAAGTAATGTTTTTAGTCGGATTAATAACTTCGCATGCTCTGATTGTCATGAAGACCGATTACAATTCCCGACTGAAAAACAATTGAGATTCGCAGCCACGGTTCCAGGAATCTCTCGTTTCTGACCAAGCTCGTATATCACTCCAACTGTTGTAAATATTTCATGTACGGTCCTTAATTGTATTCAGCGTGGTGACGCAAACTTCGAGTTCGAGCCGGTCATAACATTCAGTGCAGTCCAACTTTCTAACTCAATCTACTGCCCGCGGTATCATCAACACACTGTGTGTTTGTGTCAAACTAATAACTTTTCAACCAATTGCCCTATCTCCCTCAACCTCAATACCGAGGTTATGTCAACAGCAACCACACCCCAACCACAAAAATTTATCTCCTGCCACAACAATATCTACCATAAACGAAAGAGAATCTTTGAGGTAGAGCCAACATAATCAATTTTGGTATAGGCTAATCGTAACATTATACAAAACACATTAAAGAATGTGATACTACCACTACCACTACCACTACTACTACTGCTACTACTACTACTACTATTATTATTATTATTATTATTATTATTATTATTATTATTATTATTATTTCTTAAGGGGTTAAGTACAGCTTACAGCAGTAAAATTTTGGAAATATACAAAAATGTTTTCCTCCATTACTGTATCTTGTACAATAATGAAAATTAGTATGTGTAAAACACTGTCCTTCTGCTATACGAAAAAAATATTTTTACGATTTAAAAAAATATTTACCTATTTGTTTTCAAAATTCAGTTCACTGTGCAGTGATGAAGCGTTTTCTACATAACTCAAAAATTATCCAACAATCTGTGATGAATATTTTTGTGTATTTATGCATGTCATATCTACAATATGATAGATTGATAAAAAAATAATTTATTTAAAAAATGGTCAAATACCAGTACTTTCCTCTAACACAAAATAAAAAGAAATATTATTTGTTGAGGAATACAGTTGAATGAGCATGATACTCTAAACAGGAGTTTCAGCAATAGAATAAAATAGAGAGAATAAGAAGAAGTTAACAAGTTAGTGAGTTATGAGGGAAACGCTTCATCACTGCACAGTAAATTGAATTTTGAAAGCAAAAATGTAAATATTTTTTTTAAATTGCCACAATTATGAATTTTTATTAAATTCTAAAAATATTTTTTTTTCATATAGCAGAAGGATAGTGTTTTACACATATTAATTTTCATTATTGTACAAGATACAGTAATGGAGGAAAAAATGTTGAATATTTCCAAAAATTTTACTGCTGTAAGCTCCACCTTAAGCGGTGAATCAAGAGGAACAGTCCGTAGTTACAGATGCAGTGGATCTGTATTTCACTTTAAGTATAGGCACCTAAGTATCATCATCTTTCTGAGCTTCTAGATATAGGCCTATGTCACTTGCCTTGTGGCTGTCCTGTATAGTTTCAAATAACGGTCGCTATATAAGAAAACCTTTCAAGGTCGAAAGTTTCTTTTAAGTGATTAAGTAACACACGAGTATGTATTATGTTCTTGTTTAGTCAACTGTCCGAAGACAGGTCTGAACCTCACAAGTGATACCAACAAGGCACCACTTATGAGGCAACTAGGCCAAGAGATACTGGGGTAGGATGGCCAGTTCCTTTCTCCTACCATTGCATACATCGCCGACTAGCTACATATTACAGTATTATAACATTAGTCAGACTTTAGATGCATACAAATAACCGTTTTTCCTCTGACACATATCGTCAAGTGAGATGTACTGTCTGATGATAAATGTAGCCCTACGTATCATCCAGAACCTCGGAGGCCGTATGTATTATACGATACTTACATAACAAAAATTCTCTCCCTATATATACCGTAAGGTATGTTAAACAATTCCAAAATTGACATTTGAATAAATTTTGTCAGTACGAGCTCCATACTACTATCTATCAGATAAAGACCAGTTCCCATGGTGCGTATTTCTGTGTTAAGCAGTGGGTTCCAAGATCCACGAATCCGTGAAATTCTGTTGACGCTGGCAGTATATAGCTCGACTGGTTTTTATAACAGAGTGTCATTGCCTGGTTTTGAGTCGAGATGGATCTAGCAGTTATTTATTTAAGGCAGATAAAGAGAAAATTCTAATAATAATAATAATAATAATAATAATAATAATAATAATAATAATAATAATAATGTATCTGCGCGTATGTACCCTAAATGCATTTCCCGTTTTCAATAGTGTTGTTATCTTTATTACTTTTTGTTTTATCCACGTTAGCCATTAAAGCAGGTATAGTTATTTTTTAATCTAGTTATTTACTGTTAATTTTAATCATGTCAAAATTAATTTATATAAATTAAAAGAGTTGAGTTATCACTAAATAATCTCGCATAAAATGTATCGGGATGTCTGATTCAGCAAAACAAAAAAAAAAAAGAAGGAATAATGTGGCATAAATAATAATTGAGGTTAATACTCGTACTATATATATTTTAAATTAATCATCACTATTTATGAATACACCAGGAAATGTATATTTTTGTTTTTGTACTTAATTAAACAGCCAGGACAACCAATCAAAATATGTAATTATTATTATTTATTTATTACAGTAACCACTACAGGTTGCCATAAACAAAGAGTACCACGATACAATAAATGTACAGTAAACGCCTTGAGGCTTAATTAGACCTATTTATGTTGTTACATTGAAAAATAATAAATTGAAATAAATTGGAACACCTTACAATACTAAAAAAAAAGTCAAGAAGATTTGAATTGAAGTCCTGGTCCATATGACATATATGATGCCATAAACAGCTATTCAGCTGCAATTGCAATTGTTAGATCTCTTAAAATATCTTTATGCAGGCCAAAAGATTTACAGAAGTCGACTAGGAGTCGGGTATAGTCCTATCATTAGTCCCGTAATGACGATGGATTTATTGGGTTATCTTTACGACGCTGTATCAACATCTAGATTATTTAGCGTCTGAATGGAATGAAGGTGATAATGCCGGTGAAATGAGTCCGGGGTCCAGCACCGAAAGTTACCCAGAATTTGCTCATATTGGGTTGAGGGAAAACCCCAGAAAAAACCTCAACCAGGTAACTTGCCCCGACCGGGATTTGAACCCGGGCCACCTGGTTTCGCGGCTAGACGCGCTGACCGTTACTCGACAGATGTGGACGTGACGATGGATTCCAGATGTTATTTGTTCTTATAAAAATTGATTGAAGGTTCATATACAGAGTGAGTCATAAG
This sequence comes from Periplaneta americana, assembly GCF_040183065.1. NCBI lineage: Eukaryota > Metazoa > Arthropoda > Insecta > Blattodea > Blattidae > Periplaneta > Periplaneta americana. The sequence continues at coordinate 71,225,052 of NC_091127.1, read as the reverse complement.
TATGTTTGGAAAACGCGTGAGCGTGGTCCTGGATCAAAAATAAGAACAATTCCTTTTATGAAAATCTTACGGAAAATGCCAATTTTAGTTAGACATTTGGAATTCATTCACACGTCTTATACCAGGTATGCTCATTCTCTGACTCGCTATTACGTTCTGTAATCACAACCTTCCAATGTAGAGCGTGCTGTTCCTCGTTCGAAGCTCGACGGATGACTGCAGAAGGCAGTTCAAGTGCTTAGTAAATGTACGAATAGTGCGGGACAATGACACAGTCAAAACCTTCTGTAAACAAACGATCATTCCGTACAGTGTGGGAGAAATACTATTTTTGTTGTGAAAACGTAAACTGTTTACAATGTTGTAAGGCACTGTCAGGAATATTATTGAGCAATATAAAACATTATACGTCTGCCATCCAGAACATGCCGAAGTGACAGGGAAGCTGTTTTCTGTAATTTGTATTCATATATCAACATAAGGCCTATTATTACTATTATTATTATTATTATTATTATTATTATTATTATTATTATTACTATTACTACTACAATTGTTGTTATTGTAGTGATTTTATTCCAACGGAAATACATGTTATGATAAAATAATTTTTCAGGGGTGCAACGTGCACTACAGTTTCAAGAATTGAAAGCACTTCATGATAAGCCAAACATTGAAGAGAGTCGAACAATTCAGAGTCTAAATTTAGGAGCAAGTTATGTAGTATGTTGGGAATTAGCTAAGGCACTAAAAACCCTTCACGGATGGTGAACTTGTAAAGAAATCTATTGTGCCTGAACGAAATATACTGTAGTTAATTACGTCTCTGTACTGGAACAGCTCAAATGTGAATTCACAGAACATAGATTTAATGATTTTAGACGTATGGAAAGTGATAATTAATCTTTTTGTTAATCCTTTCATAGTAAATTTAGTACAATCCGTGAGAGTGCAGTTCCAGGACGAGTTAATTGAGTTACAAAGTCACGTAGAATTCTGAACTAAATGCAGAGAATATGACTTTCCAAGCATAGAAGTAATAAAAAATGAACAAAACGCAATATCCCAAGATGAGCTTATTCGCTGTCACTCGAAATATGTGTGCAAACAATTATTTTCGAGAATGAAGGTTGCTAAATCCAAAGATCCAAACATAGATTCCGATGAACAGATGAGAATCTTTTGTACATTACATTAAATTCGTTGGAAATAGATTTCCGATTACTTGCAGAAAAGAACAGGCCTACACATGTTGAATGTGGAATATGAAAATAACATTATTTATGATATAATAGTATCATAACTGTATAAAGTATAATAAATAATGTAGTAACTGAATATTTCCTTTTTCAAATTCAGTTTATTATCCGTATTTGTAAGAGCGTAAGAACGATGCCACGGGCGGTGCTGCAATGTAGCTGCGGAGCCCAGTTCCTACACTGTGTGTGTTATGCAGTGCAGCATCATCCGTGTAATCGGCGCTTTTACAATTTTGAGCATACCTGTCTTATACCTTACCGGAATTATTCTGGTCAGACTGGCAATACTAAACCATTCACAATAGTATACCTTGAATTCTTCTTGTGGGAATTTTCAGTCTCACAACAAGGCTATTGAAATGTGTGGCTCAGCAAGGGTGAGGATTATTTTAAGAATTAAAATTATACAATATTTTTGGATAATCGAAATTCTGTACATTCCTGTAAAACGCGGAAAAGATATGAACATATCACATGACCCAAAAAAACATTCATATAGTGCAAATAAGAGAAAAAGAAATTGGTTGAGTCACTGGCTAAGAAGAGACTGTCTACTGAAGACCACAATAGAAGGAGTAATGAAAGGGAGAAATGTTCGGGACAAAAGATATCAAATCAAAGACAAATTGAAGAATTGAAGATACATGGATCGTGTGCGGAAACTAAGAGGAAGACGGGAAATAGGAAAGATTGAAGAATGCTGAGTTTGCAGTGAAAGGCCTGCTCTTGGACAGAATACTATGATTGAATGAAATTAATAGTGCAAGTCTAATTCATCGCTGAAACAGAAAGAAAGAAACAAGAAAAAGAAACCCCCTAAAACTAAAAAGTATCGAAAAGTTATCGAGTCCCTTATCCAAAAGTATCGATCGATTATGATACTCTCAGGTATTGACGTCATCAAGGTATTAAAATTATCTACGATCGGAATATATAAATAATATTTTATTTCTCAATGAAATGAAAATTATAAAGTTGCAGGATATGAATATTACCGTTGAGAAAATATAAATATATCTGGAAGGAAATAACTTATTCCAAGTTGAATTGTAACTCGGGAGGATTCAAGAGTTCGAATGCAGATTTTCTAACTGTAATGAACCTCCGGAATACTCTAACCGACAGGGGATTTCACGAACAAATGAATAAAGCAGAAAGATCCATTTTAATACATTGCATTTTCTAACTCAAGGGGAAGAAACTTTTGATAGAGTTACAGAACTTCACATTGCTCTACTATGATCGTTAAATTGCGTGCGAAAATAATCCCCGTGGAGAGAAGATAATGAAACGGACGAAAAGAATGAGAGGAAGAGAGAAAAACGGGAAATTCGCTGCAAAGGAAGAGACTACAACCGAGTGCTATTGATGTTTTGCTAATTAAATTCGCTAATTAAAGAGGAATAACAGACGAAGGTAAATGTGGTGCATGCGGCCAATTACATCGGTTGGTGGGAACTTCGTCACAACACCGAACTGTCTCTTAGCAACCACTTACACTGCGCACGCACTCTAGTACGCAATTCACGAAGCTACGCATATGTACACTTAGCGGCAAAAAGAATGGGCCGAATCTTGGTAGATAGAAATGCTAAGTTCTGTCGCGCGGTCACTCGTATAAACGTAACCCAGTGCAAGGCATTGCTGTGCTGTCTCTTCATTGAAAGTCGTCCGTCTATAATGTAGTAAACCTTACGAGCAGTGTGTGGCCCAGTGGTAAGAAGTCTCGACATCCTTACCTGAGGTTGTGAGTTCGCTTCCCGGTACGGAAAAATTATTTTTTTTTTTATTTTAACTTTTACTCAATTTATTAGTTTAAATGTGAAATGGCATTTGTTAACAGACTTCGTTATGCCTGTCTTGTAAAAATATTATTGCCCATCACTTGTGGGCTGTTAATAGGTGAGACCTGGCCTGTATAAACAAAAATACTTGTTTCACATCCTAAAAAACCGGACGCATATCAAACACAAATAAATGATTAAATTAACTGAAACAAACAATTGTTTAATATATTAACAAAACAAGGCGTGTGGAGGGGTCTAGTATCTCGTCCACAAACCACCTGCGTCAACAACTGCCCTCATTCTGCGCTGCATGGAGTCCACACGATTATGGAACAGGTCTAAATTCTTGGCCATCTAGAACTCTGTCCCACAATTCCTCAGGTGTCCGAACGGGTGGTTGTTCTGTCCAATTAGAGTGTAGGATCCTTTTGACTACAGCCCACAAATTTTGATTCGGATTCATATCTGGTGAATTTGGAGGCCAGTCGAGTGGGTCGACATCACGCCTCCTCGTAAACCATCTTTGAATCCGGTTGGCGGTGTGTATCGGATGATTATCCTGCTGGAAGAAAAGTGTTCCTTCTGGATATCGTTTTCGGGCAGAAGGGATCATTACATTTGCCAAAATGTGTTCGTAGACTTCTGCCGTAAACCGCCCGTGGATGCGTTCCAGAAGTCCTGCCCCATCGTATGACATCCACCCCCAACACGCAACCTGACTTGTTAATTGGTCTCACGAAGCGTTCATCGTATCCGTGGCCATTCATACAATAAACTAGGGCAGTACTATCGTTGCTATTGGAGACAATTACCTCGTCGGAGAAAATGACATTTCTCCAATCGAAGTCTTGTCGGAGAGTAGCATACGCAGAATAACCTATGCGAACTAGGGCAATGAGTTATTGTGTCTGTGCCATCTTCAAGCGTAATGACGAGACAGAACGTTGTATTAACAAATAGCAGTATTGCTTGAAAGAGAGAGGGAGGTTTATTATTTATTAGAGTTTGGGCATATTCTAAGAGATATCGCCACATAATTATAGCCTTGCGAGACACATATGATGGCAAATTTGTAATAAAAAAAAAAGAAGGTTGGTGGAGATTCGAACCTTGAGCTACTACTATCAACTTGTTCAATAGACCAATGCCGTAACAACTTACGCTACTGTGACTGTTAATATCAGTTCGACATAATACGTGGTTTTCCTGTTCATATTCGCTCCGGTTTATTTTGTATTTATCAATTTTATTATTATTTCACTGTTCAAGGGCCCTGATGTATCTAGAATCAACTCGTTATTCGATTTTATTATATATTTTAGACTCTTAACAAAATACAGCAAATTTAAATGGTTTAATTATGTGTTACCTAGTGAACTATGGCTTTGACGAGTTGAGCATGCGCTATGTCTCTGGAACTTAGAAATTGTCGGCCGGCCCATTCCTTTTGCCGCTAAGTGTACAACCTTAGCAATATAGGAATGCCTATCACTTTTCTTTGTACTTGCAGGAGTCCTTATAAATTAGACAAGTGAGAAGTTATTTTATAAAAAATTATAAGTTGAGAAATTTATTTTCCTTAAATACTGTAGTTTCGAAAAACATGTTAAAATATCGCTATCCGTTGATAAGTTCGACGGTTAGACAAAATGACTAATTTTAAAAATACAACATTATAAATCACTGCAGGCTAAAGCAAGGCGATGCACTATCACCTTTACTTTTTAACTTCGCTCTAGAATATGTCATTAGGAAAGTTCAGGATAACAGAGAGGGTTTGGAATTGAAAGGGTTACTTCAGTTTCTTGTCTATGCGGACAATGTGAATATGTTGGGAGAAAATTCACAAACGATTAAGGAAAACACGGAAATTTTATTTGAAGCAAGTAAAACGATAGGTTTAGAAGTAAATCCCGAAAAGACAACGTATATGACTATGTTTCGAGACCAAAATATTGTACGAAATGGAAATATAAAAATTGGAGATTTATCCTTTGAAGAGGTGGAAAAATTCAAATATCTTGGATCAATAGTAACAAATATAAATGACACACGGGAGGAAATTAAACGTAGAATAAATATGGGAAATGCCTGTTATTATTCGGTTGAGAAGCGTTTGTCATTTAGTCTGCTGTCAAAAAATCTGAAAGTTAGAATTTATAAAATAATTATATTACCGATTGTTCTGTATGGTTGTGAAACTTGAACTCTCACTTTGAGAGAGGAACAGAGAATAAGGGTGTTTAAGTATAAGGTTCTTAGGAAAATATTTGGGGCTAAGAGGGATGAAGTTACAGGAGAATGGAGAAAGTTACACAACGCAGAACTACACGCATTTTATTCTGCACCTGACATAATTAGGAACATTAAATCCAGACGTTTAAGATGGGCAGGGCATATAGCACGTATGGGGGAATCAAGAAACGCATATATAGTGTTATTTGGGAGGCAGGAAGGAAAAAGACCTTTGGGAAGGCCGAGACGTAGATGGGAGGATAATATTAAAATGGATTTGAGGGATGTGGGTTATGATGACAGAGAATCGATTAATCTTGCACAGCATAGGGACCGATGGCGAGCTTATGTGAGGGCGGCGGTGAATCTCCGGGACCCTTAAAAGCCGCAAGTAGGTAAGACATATTTTCCTTCTTTATCTGACAACTGTCACTCCAACTTCAAGAAAGCACCATATTAGACACTATGGGTGCTATTGACAGACATTTCGCTTGCCCGCTTTCGCTTTCGCTAACACTGGTTTATGAATACGAAAAACGTTAGTTCGTTTATCATCCACCGGAAACCCGCGCTAAGAATGTCTATGAATACTGCCCTATAAATCTCTGTGCATAATCTTTCGAAGGTTTCGTGAATAAGTATGACACTTTTGCACACATATATTCACATAGTTATTACAAGAATATAAATTATTTTATTACAGTAAGTTGTATATTCGGATTAAAGCAACTACACTCAATTCAGCTGATTCTTCGCAAAAGTTGTTTCCTAAGAGTCGCAAACGTTGCTATGTGTGTTCTGTTTACTAGTGGAGACTTTGTCAAGTCAAAGAGGAGTAAACACGTCTCTGAGCTTTTACTTGGCTGTGATGCGGGTATACAGGATGATTCAAAAGTCCGACGACATAGACAAACTCCGTTATTAGTGCAGACAGCGAAAAATGGAAAGAGAGAGAAGTTGTTGGAAATAAGTAGTTTTCAATATACAGTAATGTACTTGAATTTTCAACGCAGAATACACTGTTGAGTCAGTATATTATTGTAACACACCCGATAGTCCCAATGCTGCTAAATTAGCTTCCTGTCCGCTAATTCTACCGGATTTTTAGATATATGTATTAATTAACGGGGAAACATTGTTGAGATGTAGAGTTTAGTCTGATATTTAACTTCTTATAGTACAAATAAATATTTCTTTCCATTGACAGCACAAGAATTCAGGAGAATTTCAATCTTTCCTGGCGGTTTTTCCTTAACTTGTATTGGCAGCATTGCTAATTATCGTCATAATTCCGTAACTTACCCGATATACTTACAAATGGTTTCAAAGAACCCGGAGGTTCATTGCCATCCCCACATAAGCCCGCCATCGGTCCCTATCCTCAGCAACATTAATCAAATCCCTACCATCATATCCCACCTCCCGTCTACGTCTCGGTCATCCTAAAGGCTTTTCCCTCCTCAGATCTCCCAACTAACACTCTATATACATTTCTGAATTCGCCCATACATGCTACATGCCTTGCCCATCTCAGACCTTTGGATTTAATATTCCTAATAATGTTCGGCGAGGAATACAATGCGTACAGTTCTGCGTTATGTAACTTTCTCCATTCTCCCGTAACTTTGTCCCTCTTATCCCCAAATAGTTTCCTAAGCACTTTATTCTCGAAAACCCTTAACCTCTGTTATTCTCCCAAAGTGAGAGACCAAGTTTCACAACCATACAGAACAATCGGTAGTATAACTGTTTTATAAATTCTAACTTTCAGGTTTTTTTGAAAGCAGACTAGGGTAAATAACAAAAGCTTCTCAACCGAATAATAGCAAGCTTTTTCCATGTTTGTACATTACATATCTGAAATCCGGTAGAATTAGCGGAAAAGCCACTGGACTAGTGGGTGTGTCGTAATAGTGTACAGCCTCAACGGTGTGCGTTGAAAATTCAAGCACATATTTCCAACAACTTTCCTCTCTTTCCATTTTTTCGCTATCTGCACTAATAAGGAATTCGTCTGTGTCGCGGAATTTTAAATCACCATTTATAATGCTCTCACAATGCAACGCAATGCTTTATTGCAGAGATGAAAGACACTGCCATTATGATAGTAACGCATCGTCCTAGCACATACAGTCACGAAGCTCAATACGTAGTAAATATGCATTCATAGATAGTTGCTAACCACTAGGACCGCTAATATCGCCTCATTACAGACAATGCGAAATAGTACTGGCACAGTCGATTGTTCCTAGCACCCTCACAACTCAAGCTTCGTGACTGTATATACTAGACTGTGGTCCTAGTGTCACATATCTAATCCCACACTGCACAATATTTTATTATTACCAATACAGTGTCCCAAATTGATGTATACATATTTTGAAACACTATTTCTCAGCAACGAGATGAGACAGAAAAACGATTTTTGCGGTTTTGTTTTCCTTAAATCCGTACATGTTCATAACGTCCCCTTTCCGCCACAGTACACTCCCAACGACGTACAACAGAGCGACATGCCAACTAGATTGTTGCAAATGGAATATCATTACAGGCATGTTCAATCTGAACTCTCAGTTCTCCCAGTGTTTGTGGTTTGGCGGCGTAAACTGTGTCCTTTACAGCTCTCCATACAATAGGTAGAAGTCTGGAGGGGTTAAATCCGGAGATAGAGGCGGAAACGCCGAAGCACTTCCTCTTCGTCCTATCCATCTCTGAGTGTGCGATCGAGAAAATTCCTCACATTGACATGAAAGTGAGCTGGAGCCCCGTCTTGTTGAAAGTAAAACCCATTTTCATTCTCGAAGATGTCATTAAGACGTGTAATGGTGGTTTCCAACATTTGCAGGTATTTCTCATCCGTGACGTCCTTTCGAAGAAGTAAAGCCCAATTATTCCTCTGGAAGACAGACCACACCATACTGTTACTCCTGAAAAAATGACGGCCTTTTCTTGAAAGATGTGTGAATCTTTGTTATCCCAGTACACACAAATGTGTCGGTTAATTGTGCCATTAATTTTTTCATCTGATCAAACAATTAAGTCTCGAAAATCTTCCCTTTCATTACAAACTCCCCACTCACAAAATTCCAGTCTCCTATCTGGGTCGTCCTCATTTAGTGCGTGGACAAGTCTCCAAATGTAAGGCTTCCATTTTTGAGCCCGCAAAATTCAATAAACACTGGATTTGCTGATACCAATCTCATGATATCATTGCCTCATTGGCTTCTTTGGAGATTGTGCAAAAGCCTGCATGATTGTATCAACACACTCGTTATTGGTGGAACTTCTCTTTCTTCCGCACCGTCCTTTCAACACATCTTGCACCGTTCCGTCGACTTAAACTTGTCTCGGATTCTTGTGATAGTTAACCTTGTTGGTGGTTATGTTCCAAATTCAACCCTCCAATGTCGTTGAACCTCAACAACATTCTCCACTTTCCAATAACATTTCCGTATCCACTTACGTTCATCGAATGATAATTGCACCATCATATTTGTTTATAAACAGATGAACATGTTACCACGCTTTCCACTGCTTTCTAAATCATAAACCGCAAAAATTGTATTTTTATCCTTTTTTTGCTGTGAAATAGTATTTCAAAGAATGTACACATCAATTTGAGACACTCCTGTATATACAATGCACATGCCAGTAACACATGTTATATATTTTATTAGCGACTAATGCCTTTCGTCTATTACTTCCCCATTTATTTGTCTAACCTTCAATCTACATTCCCAACCCTACATTAAATGTTAAAATCGTTTACTTAGGATTGGATTACTCACCCACTGCGCCATTAATTCACCCACTCAATCTACTGACTTGCTATTACTGCCATCGTTCTCTCTCTCTCTGTCTGTCCTATCTGAGTAATTCAATATTCTCCCCATTCATTCACTTTTACTCTCATTCATACCTTCTTTCCCCATTCACTTGCTTATTTTCCATTTATCACCCTTTCCTTCAAATATGCTATACTTCTTCATTAATCTCCCCCACCTCTCTCTCTCTCTCATTCATTCACTCTTTTCCCAATCCATTCACTCTCTTTTAAATTCATTCGCTGTCTAAACAATTCGTTCGGCTAACTATCCCGATTCATTCGTTATTTATCTTGTTCACTGATTATTTTTTCCGATTCACTGACTATTTCACTAAATAACTAAACTATTTAATATTTCCTCCCTTCCTGCCATTTTCCGCTCATTTAATTACTTCTAGCTTCATTCCCTCTTTACCACTCCATATCATATCTCTCAAATTTATTAACTATTTATTCCATAAACTACTTACAATATTTGTTCACTTTTTCAATTATTTTTCTATTCCTAGACTCTTTCCCTCAATCGTTTATTCTTCAATTAATACTCTCTTACACTTATTTTGCTCTTTCCTTTAGTTATTAATCCTTCTTCATTCTTTCCCCTATTCATTCCCTTTTATCTCTCATTCATATTTTCCCATTCATTCGTCTTTTCCCGTTCTTTCGTCATTTTCTTCCCCTTCATCCTTTCCCCATTCATTGATCTTTCTCCATTCTTTCACTCTTCTCCGTTCTTCATATTTTCCAATCCTTGCGCTAATTAACCCCATTCATGCTTGCTCAATCAATTCACCTTTTCGCGTTCTTTCGCTTTTTCTCCACAATTATTCACTCCTTCCCCCATTTATTCACAATTTCCTCCATCCATTTGCTCTTTCAAACAATTCATTCAATTTTCTCAGGATTTCGCGCTTTCCCTGCAATCATTCATATTGTCCATTCCTTATTTCTTTTTCCGTTCATTTATTTTTCTCCATTATTTCTCTCTCTTTTTCTATTTAGTCATCTTTGCTCTTTCTTTCGCTCTTTCCTCCATTCACTCACCTTTCTCGATTTTTTCCTTATTCATCTTTATTCTATTCACTTGTTATTTTCTCCGTTAATTCCTTTTCTATTTACACTATTTATCCACGTTTTTTTAAATTCGCTATTTATCCCATTCATTCTGTCATTCCTTCATCATTCAGTCGCTCATTCATTTTTCTACCATAATCCATTTCCACCGGCGTGGCTCAGTCGGTTAAAGCGCTTGTCTGCCGGTCTGAAGTTGCGCTCGGGTGCGGGTTCGATCCCCGCTTAGGCTGATTACCTAGTTGGTTTTTTCCTAGGTTTTCCCCAACCGTAAAATGAATACCAGGTAATCTATGGCGAATCCTCGGCGCATCTCGCCAAATGCCTTCTCGCTATCACCAATCTCATAAACGCTAAATAACCTCATAGTTGATACGGCGTGGTTAAATAACCAACCAAAAAAATCCATTTTCACTCATTCACACATTCTGTCCTAACTCTCATTAGGAGTACGAATTAATATTGAGCTAGTAAAAATACTTCCTAGTAATGTGTGCAACAACGTGCAACTTACCGATTGTTTATCCATTGACTCATTCATTATCCTATCGATATATTAATTATATTATCTTATCAAGTCATTCATTATCCGATCGACGCATTCTTTCCCCCCTATCGAGCCATTCATTTTCTCACCAATTTACCAATTATTTTTAAAAATTCTTCATTTTTCTCATTCATATATCCTCAATGCAATTTATTCCGTCTTAATTTAATTTTTAATTCACTCATTAATGAGATCAGTCGCTCAATTTATTCATTTTCATTCATTCATTCATTCATTCATTCATTCATACACACATACTTCAAACATTTCCCTTCCGATAATTGAAGGGTTCAGAGCCATAGTGGGCCAAGCGCCATTTATTAAAAACGGAGAAAGCAAGGGTTAAAGTTAAGTGAATACCACAGTTTAATGACGACTGACATATCATTTAGTTTTAATGTCTATACTTTATATTACTTGCTATATGTTTCCGTTGAATTATGGCAATAACTTCATTTTAACCCTTGTTTTCTACGGTTTCAGTAAATGGCGCTTGGCTCACAAAGGTTCTGAACCCTTCAATTTGAAATGATGGCATCATTCTTCTATAATATTTAAGATAATGAATAAAAGCTTTTAAAAAATGGTAAAATGTTCCTTAAAATTCTACTAAATTCTATTACACGAAGTTATTCAGCAAATGTACGTTCACCTTTAGAATAGTTTTTGCTATCGAATTCTGTGCTCCTGTACTGATCCGGCATGTTTGACTCAGAACTATCGTGACACGAATGAGCGTAGCGGTTCATCCGTGACTTGGAAGTCGTAAAGGACACTAAGAAATGGATGCCTAAAGCATAAAGGATAAGTATGAATTGATGTTCAACTGTAAGGTTGTCGAGACCTCAGACATTTGTAAATGGACAACAACAGCTGTGCAGATCGTTGAAAGAAAGTAGCACCAAAGGAAACGAGAAGAGAAGGATTACAGCCAGAATTAACTGAATCAATTAATAAAGCAATTGATTATCAATAAAGTTAAATTCTGAGAAGTGATTCAAGTAATCCAACTAGGGGGTCGCTTTGATATCTCTGTTATATTCATTAATCGCCATAATAATCCAGAGCCTGCACTGCACCAAAGAGGCTCGGTTGAATACTGTATGTAACATCATTTATTATAGGAGTAGACGGTTTCTGTGAACTAAATAATGGTTAAGTAACCACATTCAAACGGGAAACGTTCGTTGTTATGCTCTCAAGCCGAAGAACAGCTGTGTGAAATCTACAGATTTAAGTATATTATGAACAAAGGCCTCTTGATTATGGTAGAAGACTGCAATATATCAACATCAGGTGAATAGTTACGAACGCCGTTGGTGCGTATTAAAATCAAAGACAATTTAGGCTTACCCAAGGGCAGACTGCTTCTGGTTTTCCAATGTAAAGCATACTTACCCAGTAGGTTTCCACCTCAAAAATTATCGGTGCACAATAGAACGTAGCTCACTGTCTCTAATTGCATATGATTCATGGATGATACTTGTACCGTTAGAATTTGCTCAATGGGACAGGACAATAAAAATTAAGGTCACAAGAAAAAGTGACAGATAACAGGAACTAAAACAAAAAAGAAAGAAAGATAGAAATAGAAATGGAAAAAATGGAAACGAAAAAGTGGTATAAAATAAAGTAAGGAAAAAAGAAGAAATAAAACAAAGTCAAAAAATTAACAGAGAATTTTGAAATCCCACTGATTTTATGTAATTACGAAGTTTAGGCGACGGGACGGAATTGATAATTATTGTCATAATTAAAAAAATAAAAGGTTTATTATATCCAACCCTATATATAATTCCTTCATAGTCAAAGTGCAGGTCCTTCTCTGCAAACCCAGCATTCTTCAATCTTCTCTATTTTCCTTCTTTCTCTTAGCCCCCGCATACAATCCATATATACAGGGTGATTCACGAGGATTTACCGTCACTTACGGATTTTATTTCCGAAGACATTCTGAGCAAAAAAGTCATATAAACATTTGTCCTAATCTCAATATTTTCAAATTTACACTAATTTGAAGTTGTTAGTAAAATAACTGTTTCTTTAGTTTTATAGGTCAAAAATATTATAACTAGAGAATGAACTATTCAGAAGTGTCATTTCTTTAATTGGCTAGTTTTCGGAAGCTAAAAATGTGTCGTGAATTGCTTTGTACAGATTTTATTTTTCAACTTTTAACTAAAAATGACATCATTTTTACGCACTTACCACACAAATTGTTACAAATCATACGAATTTAGGAACTTGATTCTTTGCAGTTTAATTATGCAAACTAACGTTCAATCTTAAAGAATTTACAAGAGTGGCGTGATTTGTAACAATTGTTGTGGTAAGGAAATGTAATTTTGTAGTTAAAAAACGAAAAAAATCTGTACGAAGCAACTATGGAAGTGACAACACATTTTTACCTTCAGAATACTAGCTAATTAAATAAATGTTACTTCTGAATATCCTAGAACCTCTACTATTTTCTATTTATATTAATGATATTTCTTCTAATCTAACATCCTGCCGACACCATATTTATGCTGACGACATACAAATTTATCTGCATACTCGACCTAACTACATAAATGACGCCATAACTAAAGTTAATGATGACTTGAATTCTATATCCATATGGTCGAAAACGCACGGACTTAATTTAAATGCAAGTAAATCGCAGGCAATCTTAATAGAACATCAAAGATCGAAGTGTGACAAACAAAATTTGCCACCGATAATTGTAAATAATACTACTATTCCATACAGTACGACTGTGAAGAACCTTGGTATTTATATGGATTGTCACCTGGAATGGAATGAACAAGTGAATCACACTTCCAAAAAAATATTTTCCATTATTCACTCATTAAAGCGACTGAAGCACTTTCTTCCTGATAAATTAAAATTAAGCCTTGTACAAACACTCGTGATGCCACACTTTGACTACAGCGATATTATATTAAGTAACCTAAATGCAAATTTGAGCAACAGGCTACAACGTGTGCATAATGCGTGCGTCCGTTATATTTGTAATATTCGTAAGTATGATCATGTTTCCCCGTCTTTCCAAACTCTGTCTTGGCTAAGGCTAAGTGATCGACGAGCCCTGCATTCTCTTGTTCTCTTATTTCAAATTCTGCGCACCGCTACCCCAATATATTTGGCTTCTCGTTTTCAAAATTTATCCGCATATCATCAGCTAAGTACAAGATCTCATCATAACAATTTTCTCATTATACCCTACCACAAGACATCTTTATATTCTTCATCCTATACAGTTTCAGTTGCTAGAAATTGGAACTCGCTTCCGAGTGATATAAGGGGTTGTCATTTATGTCAAAATTACATAAATTCTTACTTAACAGATGAATTGCTGATTAATATGTGTTACTTATAATGAAACTAACATCTGTCCATTCTTATTATTATTATCATTAATTTCTCTAAATAGATTTACAAAACCTCTAATGGCAATTACATTAATATTCTCATTATAGAAATAGAAATATATGTATTCTCCCTGTAACATAGTCCTAGTAAGGTTATATTAAATTAAATTTTCATCATTTTACTAGCTATTTCAAATATTAAATTAATTATAATTCATTGAATTAAATTAGCTCATAAATTAAGTTACTACTTTACCTTATAGATTTATCTAAATTTAAATAAATGTGTAGTGAAGAATATTGCTGGAGAACCTTTTAAGTGTAGAGTAAATATTTGTAATTTAAATTTATGTATTGTATTGATTAAGGCTGGTTGAGTGGAAGAGAAGGCCTTATGGCCTTAACTCTGCCAGCGAAAATAAAACATTATTATTATTATTATTATTATTATTATTATTATTATTATTATTATTGTTGTTTATCTGTAATATTCTTTTGCCCTTAAAACTCAAGAGTAATGGTATTTTACAAACAACTTCAAATTAGTGTAACTCTGAAAATATTGAGATTAGGACAAATGTTTATATGACATTTTTAAATCATAATACCTTCGGAAATAAGCTCCGTAAGGGGCGGTAAATCCTCGTCAATCACCGTGTATATAGTCCTACTGTATAAGCTACTGTTTATCTTAATGTCTATCTTCTTCTACCCCGAACTTTTCCCCTTTTTCCTTTCCTTTCAGCGCGTCTTTCGTTTCTTCTTAACTAGTGACCCTGTCATTTTTTTTTCCTCTTCCTAGCCAGTTTCATTATTATTCTTCCTTCATCCACTCTTTTTAACATAACTTCATTTATTATTTACTCTGTCCATTTCACACTTTTCATTCTTCTCCATAACTACATTTCAAACGGTTACTGTCGTTTATCTTCACCTTGTCGTAATGACCATATTTCTGCATTGAAAAATACCACATTCCACACAAACCACTTCATCAGTCTATTTGTTAGTTCTTTTTAAAGGTCCGCAGAAAATGTTCATTTTTCTATTAAAAGCTATCATACTTTTGACTTTCTGGCAGCAGCTCTTGTTACTACTTAAAATACAATCTGTATGTAAAGTGATAAGAAAATTAACGACTTTAAGATGGTATATTACATTTATATTTACAGTAGGTCTATTTAAAAAAAAAACATGAGCATCATTCATTACATACTAAAGCAAAATGTGTGCGGAAGACCGATTAGAGCTCACAGCTCTTATAAAATTAAATATGGATCTACACAAGAAGTTCATAAAATATGCAACAATTTCAAGCTTTGTACATATGTTTTCAGATTTAAAGACCACTGGTTTGGAAATTATAAGACTTTAATTGCAACAATAAAGTTGCATAATAGTTGTGTAGCCAGTATAATGTTAACAAGTGCTTATTATAAATCTATACTAAGTTAAAATAAATTGATGAGAATCCTAAAGAAAATTGGCGTGGATTGGAAAGAGAGAAGAATGTTCAGTAATCTTTATATGAAACAACGAGTGAAAGTCAGGATAGGAGAAGAAATTTTAGAAGAAAGTAAAATTGGGAGAGGAGTACGTCAAAGTTGTCCTTTATCACCTACCATGTTCAACATCTACTTGGAGGATTTAGCAAAGAATTTTTTTCAGAACATGGGAGGAGTGATAGTAGGAGGAAGAATATTAAGTGCATAAGATTTGCTGATGATATGGCGTTGTTAGCAAAAGAGGAAATGATACTAAAGGACATGCTAATGGAGCTAAATGACAGCTGTGAGCAGTATGGGCTGAAGATAAATGCAAATAAAACGAAGAGCATGGTTATAGAAAGAAAAATACAGACGATAAACTTGCGAATTCTAAACGAGGCAGTAGAGCAAGTGGAGAGCTTCAAGCACTTGGAGTGTACTATAAGCAGTAACAAGAGCTGCTGCCAGGAAATGAAAAGGAGGATAACAATGGCAAAGGAAGCTTTTTCTAGAAAAAGGAGAATCTTGTGTGGGCCTCTGGAAAAAGAACTAAAAAAGAGACTAGTGAAGTGCTTTGTCTGGGGTGTGGCATTGTTTGGGGCAGAAACATGGACATTACGACGAAGTGAACAGAAGCGAATAGAAGCATTTGAAATGTGAATATGGAGAAGAATGGAACGTGTGAAGTGGACAGACAGAATAATAAATAAAGCTGTGTTAGAAAGAGAGGGTGAAGAAAGAATGCTACTGAAACTGAAAAGGAAGAGGAAAATGAATTGGTTGGGTCACTGGCTGTGAAGAAACTGCCTACTGAAGGATACACTGAAAGGAATGATGAACGGGAGAAGAGTTCGGAATAGAAGAAGATATCAGATGAAATAAGAAATAAGATATATGGATTATATGAAGAAAAAAGAGAAAGGCAGAAAATAGGAAAGACTGGAGAAAGCTGGGTTTACAGTGAAAGACCTGCCCTTGGGTAGAACAATGAATGAATGAAATGTAACTAATTCAAATTAAAGTGGCATTTTCCATTTCAAAAGATATGTTGTCATTGAAAATAAATGTAAACGAAAGACAACATAAAGGGTAATTTATAAACTATATATTATAAAAATGGATTTGAGGAAGGTAGGATAAGATTATTAGGATAGGGACCGATGGCGGACATATGTGAGGGCGGAAATGAACCACCTGGGTCCTTCATTATTGAAAGTTATTTTAATGGAATACGTATTTACGTTTAACCTTTAGGAATGAAGGTTCCGCTGTCTATATTTTGGGATATCATTTTTTAAATTTTATATTGTATTTAACATTAACAAAGGATTATGTGAATTATATTATAGTAATAAAATTTCCTGTTGTAAATTAATTATTGATAAGTACTATGTTATAACTAGAGGGTGGATGTTGATGACCTAAAAATCTACTTCAAACGATCATTAAAATGCCCTTAAACTAATGGAAGAATGACATAAAAATGACATTTAAATATTATTCAAAGTACTGGCACCACAACTTCTTAAAAAAATTAGTCATCTTGTTTCAATGACTGCCCTGAAAATCTCGGAGAGAGGAGATAACTTCCTGGAATTTGGCTAAAATAAAGGAAAAGGGCATGCAAGAACTTAAGGCTTTAAGGGAAGACTATAGGTTGTAATGAGGTTTACAATGTGTTTCAATCGGTGGTGGTTCATGTCAGTGCCTTCGTTCTCCGTCTCCTCCTTCCGTTCTCCACTTTTGTTACCAGGCCTTCCAGATGGGGGAGTGTGAGTGAGAAAACGAATTGTGGATGCAACTTGCATTCTTGCAATCTTTGTGTTAAAAATACTGTCCCTTCCCTTCCATGGGACACAACGTTCAGGACACGGAGAAAGATTCTCATCTTCCAAACATAAATTCTAAAGACATCCTCGTACCGACAAAACAGTAGAGGTCAAAGCCCTCACTTAAACTAAGCTGTTGTCAAGCATTTTATATTACTTCCGTTGTGTGAGGTGAAGCCTTCAGTGGAATGAGGGATGGTCTTTACAGTTTGTTTCAATCTATAAAACTCAAACTTCACTGTTATTCACTTATTCAGTAGGTAATTACTACTGACCTATTTGCTTAGAAAAAAATTCAACACAGCTATCGGTAAAGAAGAAAGTAAAATGCATTTCAAATGATCTAAAAGTTCTTCAAAGTATTAAAAATGACTAAAAAATGCCGAAATATATATATGACCTATTAGTTTAAAAAAGTGAAAAAATGCAAATACTGCAATATAAGATATTAATTTTTTACGTCGATATTAAAATAGAAAGGATTTATATATTAATAGGCATCGTCCTAATGTGAAAAATAAGAAGATGATTTTTCATCAACATCCGCCCACTAGTTATAACTTTACACATAGGCTATATTAGTATATTAATTATTATTGATGGAGACATTTTCTGAAACAAGAACTTCACTACAGAATCTTAAATTTGGCCACCGGCGTAGCTCAATCGGTTGGGGAGCTTGCCTGTCGGTCTGAAGTTGCGCTCGGGCGTGAGTTCAATCCCCACTTGGGCTGATTACCAGGTTTGGTTTTTCCGAGGTTTTCCCCAACCGTAAGGTGAATACTAGGTAATCTATGGCGAATCCTCGGCCTCATCTCGCTATCACCAATCGCATCGACGCTAAATAACCTAGTAGTTGATACAGCGTCGTTAAAAAACAACTAAAAAATCTTGAATTTGAGATATACAGCATCAAACATTTTAGATCTGGTAAAACAGCATTGAGCAGAAAGACTTTCAAATGCTTCTAGAGAACGCTGTGCTTGTTGGAAGGAAATTATATTTTGTCAAGAGAGAGATATGTTACAATACTTATAATGAATTCAATATATGCACAAAATGTAAGAACGACATAGCGTGAGTTAAGTTGTTATTCCAGGGGACGCATCCATTATTTACACTTTCGTTATTGTGCAACTTCAGCCTTCAACACAATTTGGTTTATTGTTAACCATGAATACGAGTATGTCTATGATAGCTGAAATATGTAACAAATGCCATATGGAAATGGCTATATACATAGTTAGCAAACGACATTTCATTCCATGAGTGTAATATAGTTCCACCGATGTTTACAGTAGAAATGAAATCCAGTTTTACAAATTTCCCTCGTATGAGATTTTCTTTTGACGATATCCTCCTAGAGGTCAGATACCAACTATCGCCAGGCGCTATCTCATGTGGAATTGTAAAGGAACTCACAACGAAATGTTAAATGCATCGTCTATCTAGTGCTCCATGAGATAATAGTAAGAAGCAGTATACATTTCCTCTACATGAAGTTCAGAGTAATGATTTTGAATTGATATTACGTAGCGCTGGTATGAGTATACAATATGAAGGTAGACTGCATATAGCCAATATATCCTGTCTTTGACGTTCCATTCCCACAAAGTGAATAGCTATTACGAGCAACGTTTTGCATATATCATATACTCTTCTGCTGGTACGCCCACCTGCCTAGCACCATAAAGGTAAAATGTTGAGCTCATCATTTTAAACAACGCCATAATCATTCCGATATTTGCACATGGATCACCAACAACACCTGATCAAATAATCAGCACAAACAATGGTACGTCTATGTGGCTTCCCTTTCACAGCAAGCAAGGACGTCAGGCGACTTAAGAACTTCACTCATTCTTTTCCGATTGCTGATTTTTCTGCGGGATGTATGTGTGAATCTTACTCGGTACTCGGATGCAGCGATGTCAGACTGCCATCACTCTTAGTCTACTTTCTTATCGTAACGCTCACGATAAGATGCTGTAACCATCACGCGTCACTCTTAAGCTTCGGTGAAAAGTGGAGAATGATTATCAGTAGAAAACTTGTAGATGCAACTCAACACGTTTCCTAAAACATATCGACATCTTCGCCAGAATTCTTACCCTAGCATATTTATACGATATTTATGAGAGACAAAGTAGTTTCGGGCATAATTTATTCCAATGGTACGACCATCTCATAACTGTCTCTTTACCATCAAGATTTTCAATCACGAATGAGAACCTCATTCCGTAGTATTCTCGAAGCTATTCTTGATATCTTATAAGAGTTTGTTTCAATATACAGTTTGATCCGTTTCGGTATGGATAATTTTAGTTTGTTATTATAAAGCTATTATGATTATAGGAAAAATTTCTTGCTGGTTATATTATGATTAAAAGATGTTTGAGAAGAGGGAGGAATTTAATCTCGAAACTCATGTCGCATTTATAGACTTTGAAAAGGCTTTCGATCGAGTAAACAGAAAAAACTATGGCTTATAATGAAAGAACAAGGATACCCTCAGCACTTAATAGATGTAGTGAAAAAAAAAAAAATATATATATATATATATATATATATATATATATTCTAAAATAATCATTAACACAGGGGATGACAGAACAGAAGAAATAATAGTAAATAAAGGAGTTAGACAAGGGTGTAGCATGTCGCCAACCCTTTTTAATATTTATATGAATGATATTATTAAAAAATGGAAACTCATTATTAACCCAGACATAAAAATAAACAGAGAAAGAAAAATAAATATTTTGTTATATACAGATGACGTGGTTTTGATACAGAAAACCGAAAATGACTTACAATACTCTCTCCATATATTAAATCAAATAGCGAAGAACTATAACTTTAAAATCTCGAAAAGTAAGACTAAAATAATGGCCTTCTTGGGAAAAATGCAAATAAGATAAAAAATTATAATTGATGAACAACCCTTGGAGCAGGTGTCCAATTATAAATATTTAGGTTGCGAAATGAATGTCTACTCAGGAAATTTAAAAGACATAGACACTAAACTGTCCAGATTTAAGATGATATGTAGCACCATCCATAAGACATTAAGAAATAAAACAAGAAAAAAACTAGAATGAAATTTTATAAAACAATGGCAGTCCCAACGTTATTATATGGAAGTGAAGTCTGGGTAAGTTCGAACAGTACAAAAAGAAAAATTCAAAGTGCAGAAATATATTTTCTAAGGAGAACCAAAGGTTGCACACTAATGGACAAAGTTAAAAATGAAGAAATTAGAACAGAATTGCAGGCAGTTTCTATAAATGAACAAATTGAAAGCTACCGTAATAATTGGTTATATCACGTAGACAGGATGAACAATTCGAGATTACCAAAATTACTGTGTCAATATCGACCGATTGGAAGGAGGGACGTGGGACGACCAAAGAAGACATGGAGAGATATGCTGTGAGGACGGAACAGGCAGTTTGCCTATACCATGAAGTGCAGAAGAAGAAGAAGAAGAAGAAGAAGAAGAAGGGAGTTTCCATAATACATGACTAGGCAGCGGAAAAAAAAGTCAAAGTAAAGTCATGTTTACGGTTTGCAAGTACTGTACGCATAGACTATGGCATAAGGTGTGCACGCTTCCCAAGTAGGTAGCTACAACACGGTACCGTCCGCAGAGAGCACCACGCGAACACCGAGAACAACTGCCACTCTGCGTTCTCAGTCAGTCCTCGTCCGTACGTGAACAGAGAACATTGAGATACGTCAACATATTATTCATATGTGTTCGGTGAAGTGATCATAATGCCGAAGACAGATTTTCAAAAACATAGGGTGTATTCTTTAATACAAGAATGTGGTGCCCACATTTTTAGTAGTGATACTGGTGAAACAATTAAATGTGGGTTATGTATGTTTGCATTAAAAAAGATAACAAAACAATCGTTAGAACACCAATGTAATACACAGAAAAACATGAAAAATGTTTCTATATATTAGAAGAAAACAATGGTTCAAGTTCAAATTCCGCCTCAAATATGAAATGTGACTTTTTCCAGGATTTGTGTCGAATTACTTTAATTGAATTCTTTAACTTCATGCCAGCAGATTTCTTCAGACGCGGAATCGAAAAACTACCTCAACGTTGGAAGAGAGTCATGGATAATGTAGGATTGTAGGGGAATATATTACTGATTAATTATGTCTTCCATTTATCTCAAATAACTATTCACAGCCAAAAAATGCTAAGAATATTTTACATCAACCCAATATTAACGTTTTAGATATGTTTTGTTCATTCTCAAAACTT
Source organism: Periplaneta americana (assembly GCF_040183065.1). NCBI lineage: Eukaryota > Metazoa > Arthropoda > Insecta > Blattodea > Blattidae > Periplaneta > Periplaneta americana. Next base: position 71,203,355 of record NC_091127.1, on the reverse strand, counting down.
GTTGTATACAATTAGTATACACTTTTATTTTGTTAAAGACCGGTTCTACTTTCAATGCCTTTTTAGTATCCCGACTTCTTGTATATTGGCATATCTTCATTGTAGATGATTTTTGCACTTAGAGTTAATTTGTATGTATATTAACTATTCAGGTGAATATTGTAATTTTTATAAACATCTTTTTCATTATATGAAGGAAGTAGGTAGAATTTTAATCCACCACAGGTAGCAACGTATTTCATACCAATCCTTCGTTTTATCTTTTCCTATAGTTTACAGACATTTGCAAGTACAGTACAGCGTCTCGTTTAGGCACAGTGAAAACGTAAACAAAGTGCAGGAACCGTGTGGGGGTAGGACGAGCCGTACGATGAACACAAGGGATGCACAACATTTATGGCACAGCATTAATTGAAATTATATTTTCCAAAAACACACAACATGAAAGAACACAAATTGCATAACGTTATCATACACACGTTTTAACAAACAAGCAATTGTAACGTTGAAATAATTCAATATAACAAATCAAGTTTTGCTACTTACATGATGTTGCTTTCAAGCAGCATTTTTTACGGTCATGAATTTCATTCTCTGTATGACTAACATAATATCATCTTCTTCTGTGGTCGAATTAACAAAACTATAGTACAGTGATCTGAAGTGACAACACTATTTCCTAAACATCCCATCTCAAGGTATACCTGAATAAATTGAACTTTGAGAAGGGATAATTATATTTAGTGTTATCACTTCAGACAAATGTACTATAATTGTGTTAATTCGGCCATAGAAGACTGTGATTTTACGTTAGTCATACTGAGAATGAAATTCATGTCCGTAAAAAATGCTGATTGAAAGCAACTAACATAAGTAGCAAAATTTACTTCTTATATTGAATTATTTCAACGTTATAATTTCTTGTTTGTTGAAATGTGTATAGACCATATGATAACGTTATGCAATTTGTGTTCTTTTGTTTTGTGTGTTTTTTGGAAAATATAATTTCAATTAATGCTCCGCCATAAATGTTGTAACTAAAATCTTGTGCTTCCCTTGTGTTTATCGTACGGCTCGTCCTCTCTCCACACGTTACCTGCACTTCGTTTACGTTTTCACTGTGCCTAAACGAGAAGCTCTACTGTATATGTAGTTATTGTAGTTGTATTATTCAGTGTTCATCATAAGTGGAAGAATGAAGCATTATAGTTTCTCATGGACTGTCGTGCCTAGAATTATCATTCAGTGTAGAATTTAGCAGGGAATATGATAAACTGCTGGGTTGAAGTCATACTGCACTTTATCTGCTTAAACTTCAGTATGTAGTACAATCACCGTTTTAAATCTCATTGCACTTTCTTCATTGGAGGAAGTGCATTTTGACTCCTTTGTTAAAATCGACCAATCAGAACCTCTCATTCTCGGCCATGTGTTTGGTTGCTTCTAAAGAGTATCAGTTGTGTATATTGTAATTTTAAATGTAGAATTTTATGTCATTCGTTATCTCATGAAACCTACCTCAGCGTCAGGGGAAGAAGAAATTGGACTGAGAAGGTTCCCACCCGCACTGTGCTTCCACTTGCAGCTGGTTAATCCACTTACCCTCACTGTAATATTCAGGCTGTAAGCTACGGTTCACGCACACATTTGGTTTCACGAGATAATGAATGGCCTATACTGCAGTGATAATATTATAGTGTTTTTTTTTCAGTTGGGTATTTTACGACGCTTTATGAACTGCTATGGTTACCTAGCAGTCTGAATGAGATGAAGGTGATAATGCTACCGAAACGAGCCCAGGTCCAGCGCCGAAAGTTGCCCAGCATTTGCTCCTAATAGGAGTGAGAGAAAACACTTCAAACAGATAACTTGTCCCAACCAGATTTTGAACCCGGGCCCGTTTGTTTCACGGTCAGACACGCTAACCGTTATTACACATTGGAGGACTTATAGTGTTGTTCAACTGTTACAACGTACGGTACTTAAGTGTTCCTTCAAATGCTCAAAAATGATGCAAAGAAAGGATGTGTGACTTACATATTTATAAAGAGAAATTAGTAATGTCAAAAATTTGAAAATTTACTGAAAATGGGATGGGTCCTTATTTTATTTATGCATTCAATTCCAAGATGCTATACTGGATGTGTTCCTTAGTATTTCAAATGTCATTTTCCTGGAGTAATTAATATTTATTTTTAAAATGTATTAATGTGTTGAAGTGCAATGCATTTTGATTATATTTTATATTTTATACATATATATATACATATATATCTTATGGAAGAAAACATGGGGCTCGGGCTGCCGACCAGCCGAGTAATGTTGGGGACTTTTGAACTGCCCGATCTCTATTTAAAAGCTTTCCTGTTAGATGCAGTAAATGACCCCTATCAAATGTATATTTGGGATTTAAATTTTATTCTTTTGGCTATGAGTAGACTGGAAAGGGCTAATATACTCTATGTTTTAACTGTTAAATAATTTTGAACCGAATTACATTTTAAAAGTGTGTCCAATGGCAAAATTAATAACATCATAACATAACAATTAATGGAATTAATAAAATGTCTAAATAATAATTTCAAGGTTTCCAGACAAATATGCAGTGAGGATAAGGTACCAATCAATATAAAATAGAGAAAATGTTACTAGACACAACTCAGAAGTATAAATAAAAACTTATAGGCCTACTAGTAACATGCTGTTACAGTAATACAGGGTGTAAGGGGTGTAAGTGTCATTTATTTAACTGATGATTACTCATGTCATAAGAAATAATGCCCTTACAACTTTTTTAATTGCAATATTTAACTGATTATTAAAGTTTACAATATTATACGTTATGCAACGTTGCTGAATGGAAGGAGGGGTTTCGAAGTATACAGTACAGCTCAAGCGGGTACAGACATACCGGTACAAAACAGATGTTCTGTTTTAATGCAGGAGCGGACCATGACAATAGTTTTGTTTACATAAAACGAGCAGCAAATACAAACTTTCAAACCCATTAATAGAACATTATGGTAAATTTACAATTTGTGTAATAATTAATACTGCTCCATTTTTATTGTACGTCTAAAAAATAAGCAACATTGGTTTTCTGCACAAAATCACACGAACTTTTTTCTAATGCAACATTTTAATCTCTCCCGCTTCCGTAAAGGAGTATCATTTTTAAACAAATTTCTAGTTGTGTGATTTTCGAAACGGGGTAAGAGACTTCTAGTTTCTTATAAATCGCTGATAAACTGCTATAAAACTTCGCCGACTAGGTAACCTTCATTGCGGAAAACATTGATGATACATCCTTCTTACCTCACTTGAATTACGACGACTTTCTCCATAAATTAATAACATACCGGTATGATATTTCTAAACTGTGTATGACATTGTAAGTTGTTTAACGAATACCCTGTACTGAACTGTCATCCGCTCGGCAGTAGACCTATGGACAGGGAGCTTGAACTCAGCTGACTCGTACTTACGTCTGTGCAGAGTACTGCCTGCTGAACGTTGCCACGCCTCTCACGCCAGAATATTAAAAAATTTAAGGATGCATTTTTATGTAATTTCACGAAAACGTAATAGAACACACAAATATTTATTGAAACTAATATTAACTGTTTGCCAGATATATGTATTGATGTAATTGGTTTCGTAATTTTACTAACGATATAAGCTGTATAACGCAAATAAAGTAAGAAAATAAATATTTTTTTCTGGGAAAACTATCAAGTTTTGACCCTATGTTGTATGGACATTTTTTGATCCCGTAGACCGTCCCCGACGACTGTGAAAAGAACGGCACTTATACCGCTTACACTTTGTATATTTCGTATCTTTATAACATAAACTGAATTTTAAGAATAGTCTGTACTTATATTTTAAACAACAAAATTAAAAAAAACTGTGTTTAAATGACATTGCAAGTTTCCTACGAAACGCATATAACTGCTGTCATTTATATTTTATCTGTTGTTATGTATGCTATCCACGGAGTCTATTCGAACAATACAAAATGAGAGCAACAACAAAGAAGGCACAATCGTCATTGTTATAAGTTATATATACTATAACAACACTTCTAATATTCCTCTTTGCTGGAGGGTTATTGTTCCCTAGGTGGATTTCTACAGATAACGCGTAAGTAGATCCAGACGCATGAAACCCAACGATGTCACAGCAACGACTTCTCTTTTAGAGACATGGCAACAGTATCACTTCATTTCACTGCTACAGTTCTCTATATTTTATGCAAAATGCACGAGAAGAAATTGAAGCTCTCACAATATTCTTACGTATTCGTTGAAGCCGTTGAACATAAACGAAATTGTGAATGATGAATATCTAATTAATAATGAAACATTAGAACCATTTATAACAGTTATTTAGGATATGAGTATCGTAACGTTTCATATTATAATACGAGATTGGAAAGCTGTTAAACAAGGCAGCAGGCCGAGTTAATCAGTCGAGTATTGTACGTTTATATGAAGTTGCGATAAGCATATCGTACAACGTTTTATCCACTTTGATAAAAAATTCATTATTTAATCAAAGTAATTGCATTTATTTTCATCATGTCTTTTGTGGAGAGGCGATTGTGTTACAACATAAAGGAATATAGATATACAGGGACATCATTTTATTTTTACTTCAATTTTTATTGTACCTGAGTTTTTTAATATACTTCACTCCCGCCCCTTCTACTAATGAAGTTCAACCGTCCTCCACACAGAACCAAGGCTGCATATACAGTTATAGTAGCCTTACGGTCATACTAAACAGTACGTTCAAAAAATATGTTCACCTTTTCCAGTGGCGAAAGAGCTTCCAATAGTGAATCATTTTCTCACAGGTACTGTCGTCCATTTGCCTACGTCGCATTCCGGTTTCCACCAACCAGCTTCTATTCGCCTCTCTATAATGACTAGTGGCTGGGCTGTCTTAGCTTTTTTCTGAGAACATTAATTTCTGTTAGGAATTGGACGTCTACGTAATATTATACAACTGTTTAAAATAATTTAAATAAAAGGGCCTCGTTAAGTAATTAACTATCACGTGATTTCCCCCCCCCCTTTCTACAACTCTGCGACATAACAACTTGGACGGAAGTAGATAGCATGTCTGAGTGATTTTATCTTTTCGGATCGGGCAGAAGTGAAGACTGAATTTACAGTACGTAAGGTACTCTTTTATAGAGTAGGTACAGAATGATTTCAACATGAGTTACTAGTACGAAGGACGAAACTGGTAATTGGAATTAGGTACAATCGTCTATAGTGCGATAATATGCACATTACAACTGAAATCTGTATCGAAATCAATGGCCACCATTTTCAAAAATGTGTTTAAATATTCATATTATGATTATTTTTCAATTTAACCTCATTCTCTATAGTGTACGCTAATGTGCTGTAAACAGTATAATATACACTGCATAATGACTACGTCCGCATGGACAGCTCAGTTCGTCAGTAAAAACACTCATTGTTAATAAAGTACTGTATTTTGATTAAACAAAAACCTAATGAAAGTTATCAAACTCAAAATCGCAATATTTCCTTGTTTACGTAAATGGATGAACTAGTATCCTTCCCTCCTATACCTAGTAAAGTGATTTGTTTGTGTTTTACGCCAGTATCATTGAACTCCAGTCGTGGAAGGGGTAGCAAACGGTGTTTCCAGTTCTCAACTGTTGATTGAAAGGTATAACCAGGTTAATATTAGAAATGTTAGTAAAAATAAAATGAAGTCCTTGTATAAAGGGATATCATTTTATTTTCACTTAAATTTTTATTGTACCTAAGTTTTTTTAATATACTTCACTCCCACCCCTTCTACTAGTAAACTTCCACCCGTCCTCACACAGAACCAAGGCCGTAAATGCAGTCAGAGTCGTACGGTCATAGTAAACAGTACTAAGTGATTAAGTACAGTACGTTCCCGAAATATGGCCGCATTTTCCAGTGAAGAAAGAGCATTCATTTATTGAATCATAGATATTTTCGCACAGGTACTGTTACGTCATTTGGTTACGTCGCATCCAGGTTTCACCCACCAATTTTTGCTGGCCTCTCTGTAAAGGCTAGTGGCTACGTAATATTATACAAACATTTTTTTAAATAATTTAAATAAAAGGGCCTCGTTAAGTAACTCTCACGTGATTTTCCCCCTTTCTACGACCTTGCGACTTAACTACTTGGACGGACAATAGATAACATGTCTGAGTAAATTTATCTGTGAGAATCGGGCAGAAGTGAAGATTTAATTTACAGTACGTAAGGTACTCTGTTATAGAGTAGGTAGAGAACTATTTCAATATTAACAGGATTATAGCTCCCCATGTCGCCTGATGAGATGCTTTGTTTTATTTCTTTTCGGGTTAATGTAAACCAGTTGTGTTTGCTAAACATCCTACAACAACAGAATTAAAGAATTACATTAAAAAAATAATGCATTCACTTTCAAAAGATATGATTAAAAACTTCTTCGATAATATCTACAAAATAATTGAAGCGTGTATCGAAATGAACGGTCACCATTTTCAATAATTTGTTTAAATATCCAGATTTTGATTATTTTTCAATTTACATGCACTCTCCATATTGTATGCTAATCTGCTGTATACAGTATACTATACATTTCATAATGAATACGTTCGTCTGGATAGTGCAGTTAGTGAATAAAAATACACTTATTGTTAATACTGTACTATATTTTGAGTAAATAAAAACCGAACGAAAATTATAAAAATCAAATTCGTAATATTTACTAGTTTACGTAAATAGATGCACTACTTGTCTTCCCTCCTATACCTAGTAAAGTGATTTGTTTTTATTTTACGCTAGTATCACCAAACTCCGGTCGTGGAAGGGGTAACCAACAGTGTTCCCGATCATTAACCGTTAATTCAAGGGTATAGCTAGGTTAATATTAGAAATATTAGTAAAAATAAATTGATGTCCTGTATATATGCAATTATTTTTCATTACTGAAATAATATATATAGTAATATTTCATTAGTGAAAATAATTTTAATAAAATATATATTTACGTTTAACCTTCAAGAATGAAGGTTCCACTGTCTATATTTCAAGTTATTATTTTTTAAATTTTATATTGTATTTCATTTTAATGGGAGGATTATGTGTATTACATAATACGAATATAGCTAATTGCCTGTTGTAAATTATTTATTGATACGTACTATGTTATAACTATAGGTAGGATTTAAATTAGTTGTGCTTCTTAGACTATCGTCACACCATGAATCACATGAAGCCTGAAGTATGATCAGGTTATAACTGAAGTGTGTTTTGTATCGCAGCAATTGAATGGGGATACGTTTCTTGTGGGTACAACGAACAATCTATGCATACCTAACCTTGTAGTCTCTGTGGGTAAATTCCTGTCTTAAATTATTAATATTTTTTTCCTGTGAGAGGCGATTCGTTTATGTTTGTTTTATAAGTTTTGAGCATGATAGGTTTTTGTTTATAACAAAAGAACAGCAGTACTATGAGAAATAAACAAACATTGCTAAAATGAGTTCAAACGAGGATTCAGATATTGAAATTGCTGCTAATTTTGCAATTGAATGATCAATACCATCGAAATCTCACTTAAGATATTAAGTGGAATATAAAATATTTGAAGATGGGTATTTGAAAAAAAAAAATGTAGAAAGTATGTCGGAGAAGTTAATGCTGGCATACTTTAATGAGAAAGCTGCATGCGAAAAGCTAAGTTCGTTGTTGACGCACTATTCGATGATACGGAGTACATTATTTTTAAGAAGGTCGACATAAGTAAGTACACTTGCAGTTGTACGGGTTTTTGAAACGAAAAGGCGAAGGCTACCAAGCTGATTTAATTTCATGTTGTGTTAACATTGTATTAACACTACCAAGCTCTACACTCTTTTCAAAAGAGCATATTCACAGATTCTTACTGGAAGCATATGATAAACGTTATTTGATGGTCATTAAATTCATTACCTAGCTGTTGCGTAATGAATGTGTTTTACAACATTTTAATTAGTGATGCAAAGTCCATATTACATAATCAAAGTGGATAAAGAGAATTAATATAACTCAAACTGAACCTGTAATTGTACTGTATTCTTAGCCGCTAGAGTACTACGCTCTGTGCTGAAATAGTATGAAATAATTAAATAATAATTCACCATCTCAATCCCTTCATTTTTAATTTGAATTGACGGAGCTAAACCTGGCTCTGGCAACCCACAGTACAATATCGAGAGCGGCTAGGGCAGCAACAAGCATCCATTGCACGTACAAGGACTCCGAACTTGACCCACTCTGACTCTTCTTAAACCAGATCTACCACCCTCTCCATAAACCTAATCAATTTGGGCTGACGGAGCTGAACTGGGTTAACGGTGACCTGGAATACAGCATTGGGAAGGACTTGAAAAACAAGGACTAATTCCTCGTTCAGGTCTCTTAATCGGGTCCCATCTCGAGTCCATCCTAGGTCAAAAACACCCATCAATTTGAGTTAACGGGGCTGAAGTCTGCTCTGGCATCTCGGAATATAGCACCGGCAAAGGTGGGAGCAGAAACATGCACCCGTTGTATGCACGAGTTCCCGACCTTGACCTACCCCAATCTTCTTAAATCACATCTCCCTTCATCCAAATTGATCTGGCGGAGCTGTCTCTAGAGACCCGGTATGCATTGGAATGACAAGGGAAGCGGAAAACACTTATTGCTTGTTGAAGTGCCTTGGTCAATCTCTTCCGCAGCTCATCTTAAGCCAGTATCGTCCTACTTCACTACCACATGGTGAACTCTATTCCGGGCTATTAATAACACACCAGGAATCCTATCCTGCATCCCTTCACATTTCATAAGTCCGAGATTGCTTGATGCGATTGCTTGGTCCGGAATTCTGTGCGACGAATGTTGCTAAATACAGGGTGAATCTAAAGATTCGCACAACTTTGGTCAATGTTTTTCAGTCATTGTATGTATGGATCACAGATACATTGGTCTCTGATATTTGGGCCACGTTTTTTCACTCAAAGTTGTATTTCGGTCACTGGATATTGGTCAGAATTTTCAGGTCACTCAGCACATTAGGGTCATGATTTTTTCGGTCACGATTTTTTCAGTTAATCATTTGCGTCATTGAAATCGGTAACTCATTTATTCGGTCAGAATGAAATAAGGCATTTTTACTACATTTTATTGTTGTGATATGAATACACAGAATATTTGTGACATAAGCACAAATTATTTATGATAGTTTTCTCTATGTTTCTTCACTGTTCGCGCTTTTATTTATATATTTACTTATTAGTTATTTACTTACTTATTAGTTATTTACTTACTTATTAGTTATTTACTTACTTATTAGTTATTTACTTATTTATTTATTTATTTAAGGCCATCAGGCCATCTCTTCCCCTCTACCAGGGGATTACAACTACAATATTAATAATACATTTAGAATTTATAATTACAATTAATATTAAATTTACATAACGTGTTTATTCAAAATTACCTCAAGAATAAAGCTCCGTAAGTGACAGTAATTATTCATAAATCAGTCTCTCTCTCTAAAAGAGTATATATTTTCAGTGAAAATATCAAAATATATTTCTCCGTTGTTTTTAAATTGATACCGAGTGGACCAAAGAAACGGGAGATTTTTTAAATAGCGAAATGAAATTTTAGATATTGTATTAAATTAACTTTTATTATTATATGAAAATGCAGAATATAACATGCCATTTGCATGTAACCACAACTTCTTGTAAATCACATCCTTAAAACGCCTTCCACCAAGTGCATTCATTCTGTAATCGCATTTCGAAGTTTCTCATTACGCTTTGCAACATTTCACCCGGGATGTTTGAAATTTCTTCACGAATTGTTGTCTTCCGTCGTTCGATGATTCGCGGTTTGTTTGAGTATACCTTACTTTTTAGATATCCTGATTAAAAGAAAGCACTTGCACATAAATCGGGGATCGTACAGGCCAGGGAATGTCTCCATTTCTCGATAGGACATGATTCCCAAACAAATTTCGCATTTCCGTCATACAGATGGCTGCAGTATGTGTTGTTTCACCGTCTTGCTGAAACAAAGTTGATCTGTTAATACAAAAATGTATTCTTCTCAATTGATCACATAAAAATGTTGAATCATCATTATAACCAGATGTATTAACAATTCGCGCACGACTATTCGCAGTTCTTTTTCTTTTCCTGGAGGTTTCGTCTTTGGAGTTGAGCCTGTTTCTTCTAAATTGCTTTTAAACGCATGTGAGGAGAGTACAGAATCATGATGGAGTTGAAAGTGGCGGCGATACTCCCTACGAGCGGCTTTTATACATTGACCATTTAGATAATAAGTTTTGACATCAAATCCTCATTGCTCGCCAGTTCAATGTCCCATACCTTTGTCCACCGTGCGGGGAAAAGGACTCCTGGAGACACATTTTATTCCAGTGTGTCGAAACGGAACATATCCGGAGAAAATATCTACTATCATCAATGCTAAATCAGAATAGGGGTTCGCTTGCATGTCTTGACCTCATGGAGAATAGAGAATGCGAACAAAAGACTGGATTGTTACTCTTGAAGGCGAGACAGATTAGAACTTCAGCTGTTGAAGTTTATGATGCGAACTGACGAACGGATAATGGTCTGTGTGTTCTTTTGGAGAGTGGTTGGATCTAATCAAAGGTGAGGGGGATTAAACTTACAAAGTCGGGCTTGTTTTACCCAGCACGTACGGTAAAAGACCCGTGCATTGTATTTAAGAAAAAACTTTGATAATATAGTACATCTGTATGTATAATATTGCTCAATAAATCCATGTATCTATCTATGTTTAATAAATTGCTACAATCCGGTTAAATAATAACAATGAATATAAGCCTACTAAAATAATCCATACCAGCAACAAAATTAAAATCTCCCGTTTCTTTGGTCCTCTTTGCATCAACCTAAGCCCCTAAAATTCATTAACTTGCTGACGAAACACAATGAAATATACGCATATGATGACGTGCATGAAATGGAGGAATAATAGATCACATCAGACCTCAAATTTTGCACACTTCTATTTTCGACATCTCGTTAAATTCTATTCTAGTTCTCATCAAAGGAAGGATGAGATAGTTTAATATCCTTTAGCATGGCTTGCCCCATACCAAATGCCATTAAAATCCGTTGAACAGTTTGTGTAATGGAGCATGTGAACCCAACAATTCTAAATGCAATTCGTGTTAAACACCCGACTCCCTCGACTTCCTTGCTTTGGAGCTGCCGTGAAGTTTCAAGTTAATTTACTCCATTCTGCTCTTAATCTCCTTTATGTCCTAATAACCCCTTCAACGCTTTGTGTAACTGCAGGCTATATGCTCCAGTGAGAGAACATGACTCCACTTTTATTATTATTATTATTATTATTATTATTATTATCATTATTATTATTATTTTGCTTATTCATCTATTGTTTCAGAATATATTTTTCACTGAAGTCTGCTGGTTACCAGTTCTTTAGTTCAAATACTTACATAAAACGCACATAATTAGGTAAATAATACAGATTTCGAAAGATAAACTGTAATTATGTTCAAGAAAAGCAATTTTAAACTTTAGAAGTCGGAAGACTTATACCACTACAGCACGCAAATGTCTAACTCTTAACCAGGGGTTCGTATACCTGCATAATCGGGTAAATTCGTGTTGGGTTCTTTAGCAGAGCGGTTTAAGGCGCACAAGATATGTCCGGCCAACATAACGTGCCTATGATCGCAGATTCGCGTCCCGCCACTGCGGTCAATTGAGTCTGTGGAAAAGGATGGGGAGGGCCCAAGTAAAAAAACAATCGGTATAATGGTACGCTTTGAAGTTGACAGGGTTTCAGTTGACTACAATTGAAATTATTTTGCTCCTTTTTTAAGAAGAAAAAACATTACAAAAAATGTATTGCTTTAATCCAGTGCATTGTCCTTAATGTTGTATAAAATTAAAGAATATCAAAGTATTTTATACAGGGTGTTTCCGAGGTGTTGTTACAAACTTTCAGGGATGATGGCGAAGGGCACATGTATCAATTTGAGATAAGGAACCCTGGTCCGGAAATGACCGAGTCGAAAGTTACAAGGAAAAATAGTTGTGTGGAAATGAAATAATTTTATTCCTCTGTACACCTTATTTATGTGTATTTATCTGTACATCTTACACATACTGTATTCATCTGAAGTTGTTTACGTTGTCTACTTACAGTATTCCATTCAGTGCGCTGTCTGAGGGATAGGGACAGGAAACTACACTACAGCAATGCAGGTAGCGTAATATGTAATGGACAAGGTCGTTCCTGATATGCACGTCTGTAGACAGCAGTGTATGTGTACAAGTTGCAGTGTCCAGTCGATCGGTCCTAGTTAAATGGAGGAGTACGCGAGAGCGGAATAAATATACCTGATTTTCGAATACGGATGAACCAATGGGAACAGTAGACAAGCTCACAGATTATCGGGCCCATAGGAGACATCCGGGCCATATCATCTTTCCACGACTGTTCCAAAGGTTAAGGGAAAGAGGGCACGTGGTGACAAATTACAATTCCATTTCCACACAACTATTTTTGCTTATAACTTTCGACTCAGTCATTTCCGGACCATGGTCCCTTATCTCAAATTGATACATGTGCCCTTCGCCATCATCCCTGAAAGTTTTTAACACCACCTCGGAAACACCCTGTATATAATATACAATTTATAACATATTATATCACGTCATGACCATAATACTAGCTGGCCACTATAATGGACGCACGGCTCATAAGGGCTAAAGTATATTAAAAAATTCCACTTTTCGTCGGTAGAGAACATCTCTCTAATATGGCAACCCACAAAAAATGTAGCATTGTATGGGGCTGAAAAATGGACACTACGACGAAGTGAAGGGAAATGACCAGAAGCAATTATAATGTGGATGTGTAGAAGAATAGAGCTTGTGAAATGGACATACAGAATAAGAAATGAAGCTGTGTTGGAAAAAGTGGGTGAAGAAAGAATGATAGAAACTGTTTACTGAAGGATGCACTGGAAGGAATGAAGGAATGGTGAACAGAAAAAAAGTTCGGGGCAGAAGAAGATATGAAACGATAAACGACATTAAGATTTATAGATCATATGCGGAGAATAAGAGGAAGGGAGAAAATATGAAAGATTGGAGAATGCTGGATTTGTAGTGACAGACATGCCCTTGGGCAGAAAACAATGAATGAATGAATTAATTAATTAATGCATTGTAAGCTAGTGACATATTGTAAATTTGGAGATGTGATGTTTCTCAACGTGCTGTAGCTGTAGAATTGTTTCATAAGAACAATGGCAGTCCTACCTCTGCAAGAAAAGCATTTCGACGTTACTACAATATTGGGCGAAACGATGCAGTGCCGTCAACACCACATGGATGACTGAAGAAGAAACAGCTTCAGCGCAAAAGAAAATTCCACCAGGTAAACAGAGTACTATTATAATATCAGCAATTTTTGAGACTATAAGAATCGCGATGAAATTCAAAGGTACTGAACGTATCTCGTGCCAGTGTACACAATACTGAGTAAGGACTTGCACTATCATCCATATAAGCTTCAGATTACCCAACTAAAACCTATGACAACTTTAATCGGCTTGAAATCTGCGGTCAATCCAAAAATGGATGGAAATATCCAATTTTAAACGAAGTTCAAATGTCTGACGGAGCACATTTTCACCCGAGTGGTTTTGTTAATAAACGACATAATCGCTACTGGTTCCCAGAAAATCTCCAAAAAAATACCAGCAATCTCTACAAATAATATGAGTGTGATGTGCAGCCTCTAAAGAAAGGAAGGATTATTTGTCCCTATTTTTCTGAAGATGAGGAAGGACGAAACAAAACATTACATGTTCAGATCCTTCAGACGTTTATCACTCCGGAATTTACAAGATTTGCATGGTTTCAGCAGGATGGAGTCACACCACACACGCCAGAATTTCTATGGAAGCTGTGCTTCAGATTTTCGGGAGTCACGTCATCTCTAACAATATTGCTTGGACTCCCAAATCCCCAGATTTATCTGTGTGCGACTACTTTCTGAGGAGATATGAAAAGCAGAATATATTGAAGTCATCCACGAAACCTTGAACTGAAAGACAGGATTGGTTAAGAAATTAATTTTATTGCAGATAAAATGCTATAACATTCATTTCACGATCTGTATTGCAGGCTGAAGGAATGTCATCAGTCTAGGGCTGAAGAAAAGTATTGGTATCAGGATAGTAAAAAATTTCTATATACATTATTTACAAAATGCGTCGCGTTGCCGGGTATCTCTACTGTCTGTAAGGAGCAAAGAGAGAGAACATTAGACACTCCTAAATAGTAGACCTGCTTAAGTGACGTGAGGTTGTATCAGAATGCCGAAACAAAATTCCACCAAAGAACAGGTAATAGGAGGAATGAGTTCAGAACATGGGGAAAATGTGTTTGTCTTCATTGAGAAGAATGCTTTTTTTTTTTTTTTTTTTTGTAAATGTAATGTTTGTTCCGAGTTAATTAACCCCTTCAGACCTGAATTTATATTAAACAAAACTGAAAAAAAAAATTGGTTACATAATCATTCTGGGAATCCAAAATTCCCAAATCAAGTCTTCACAGACAATAAAAATTTGGGGACAATTTTGACCCTTGGGGCCCCAAAATTTTAAATTTTATTTTTAATTCAGATATAGAAATATTTCAAATATAATATTCTCCATATCTATCACAATGAATTGTTAAAAATATTTAAAAGCATCGAAGACGTTCCAAAAAAGAAAAAAAAGAGACCATGTACTGGGTGTTCATTTCAAAGTGTGTTATGACGTCACTGTTGATGAGTCAGCGATTTGAAGCGAGTTTCAGCTTTTGTATCTGAGAAGTTGCCTATTAATCAAGGCTTTCAATCTGAACTTGAGAACGTGTACGGTATAACTTGAACGTCGTAGCAACAGATGGCGGTCTGTAAAGTCTGTGTGCTACCATAACCTCTTTCGAACTGTGTTTTGCGCGGGCAAGTCGTACGCAGGTATCGATTGCGTACGGCAACATTCCACAATACAAATCAAATGCTCCGTGTTCATGTTGACCGTCGAAGTTAATGTCAACAAATACGTAAGCAATCGTCTTAACCCTCTCCCCATATCCCGACAGTAAGAAAAAACTCACCTCAGTACATGTTTCCAAACAGTTCACATTCCTGCCACTACCGGCATTACCGTACGTATCGGTAAGTACTCTTCAGAATGAACGCCGTGCTTGCTAGGCAACTTCTCTGGCAGATATGTAATACACCTCTGCGGAAGTGTAGGAAGATTGAATTCTCTAGGTTCATCGACTAGCCACGTGACGGCATACAGCGAGCCATGACACACTTGAACAGAACACCCAGTAGACTATAATGTACACCAGGCCTGAAGGAGTTAATTTGAAATACAAGTAATACTGTAAATGTAAATTCTACTATGAATTCAATCATACGGAGCGGACTGTACGAACAGTCGCTACTGTTACTAGTTTATTTATAATGCTCTTTATAACATAAAATGCCATTTTTAACATTCATTTCCTATAATTATCCCATATAATATGGTAAGTACGGACTGTTTAAACAAATTCGTTTCTTCGAGTCACCCAGTACTTAATTTTCGATCTCTTTTTTTAGTATGAATTACGGACAACTATGCCTAAAGTCTTCCCATTTGTTCGAGTGCAAACATATTTTAATATTCCATCATCATTCACGGTTATTTCAAATTACGTGAAAGTAAATACACGTCGTTCCTCAAATTTTCATCAAATGCAAAGATACGGAAAGAAGTTTATATACTACTCTAATATTTGCCTCCAAAAACAATTAAGGAGAATATGAGTTTAATATAACTCGAGGAATCGAAGCCTGCCCTTTCTGAGAAAGAGTAAATTACGTCACAACATTCACAACTGTCATTTATAAATTTAAGAAAATAGCAGCTGCATCTGCAGCACGCTCCTTCACAAACGATGCAAATATAAAGGACAAAAATCCTATAAATGTCTACATTATATGAGACTTATACTTCCTGTACAAACAAACGAATTGAGATCTCAAAATTGACGAGAAAATAAATTACGGAGAGAAACGCAGAAAGAAAATAAAATGAAACAACAAAGCACTACCGTTGCACTGCAGCAAACACAATCAGTTGAACCATAGGACAAATTATATTATCTTGAATATTCGTATTACAATTATCGAAGGCCACATAACTCAAAAGTTGTCGTCACTAAATAGTTAGCAATATCTTGATCCTAGAGGTCTACAATCCACATGACTAAAATACAGTCAACTCAATTCGACTTTATCATGTGCAAACTCTTCTGATTAGTCACTCACTCATTCGTGAATACCTCTTAGTTTGTCTACAGCAGCGTTTCCCAAACTTTTTGAAGGCATGACCCATTTTTGAGGGATACTTATGTTTGCGGCCCCCGTTAGTCTACTTAAACCAATCGATGATGTTTATGTGGTATTGATTACGTGACGATAATATAATGATTAAGAATTTATGAGTCAATGTTGAGGAGAAGGTGACGAGACTACCCATTGAAAAAAATATGAAAATACAACCATTGGTGAGAGTGTGACGAGACAAACTTTGACGAGAATATGACGAGACGACATTGATGAGAATGTGACGAGATAATACTGATGAGATTGTGACGGACGATATTGATGAGAATGTTACGAGACGACGTTGACGAGAATGAGCCCAGGCAATAATGATGAGAATGTCACTAGGCGATATTGATGAGAATGTGACGAGACGAATTTAAATTATGGTTTATTTAACGACGCTCGCAACTGCAGAAGTTATATCGGCGTCGCCGGTGTGTCGGAATTTTGTCCCGCAGGAGATCTTTTACATGCCAGTAAATCTACTGAAATGAGCCTGTCGCATTTAAACACACTTAAATGCCATCGACCTCGGCTGGGATCGAACCCTCATCCTCGAACACAGAAGGCTACCGACTGCGCTACCGAGGGTGACGTGACGAGACGATATTGCGAGAAGATATTGATGAGAGTGAGGCATTGATGAGAATTTGACGACACGGCATTGATGAGAATGTGGCGAGACAATACTGATGAGATTGTAACGAAACGATATTGAGGAAAATATTACGAGATGACTTTGATGAGAATGAGCCCAGGCGATAATGATGAGAATGTCACTAGGCGATATTGGTGAGAATGTGACGAGACGATATTGATGAAAATGTCACGAGGATATATTGATAAAAATATAACGAGACGATATTGATGAGAAAGTGACATTGATGAGAATTTGACGAGACGGCATAGATGAGAATGTGACGAGACGGCATAGATGAGAATGTGACGAGACGATATTGATGAAAATGTAACGAGACGATATTGATAGAATGTGACAAGACAATATTGATTAGAATATTACGAGAACATATTGATTATAATTTTACAAAACGATATTGATTAGAATTTGACGAAACGATATTGATGAGATATGACGAGGCGATATTAATGAGACTGTGACGAGGCGATAGGCTCTATTGATGAAGATGGTGACGAGACTATAAAGAGGTACATACGATAATGTACTCTTATTGTTGAGGTAATCATAGAATATGATATTGATGAGACGAAGTATGTTGATAAGATGAGCATATATTATATTGATGAGATGAACGTATATGATGTTGATAAGATGAACGTATGTCGATGAGATGAACATGTATAATGTGATATGAAATGAACGTATATGATATGTCAATGAAATTGATATTTATATGTGATGAGATGAACGTATTTCATATGTCAGTGATATGATCATATGATATTATGTCTATATGATTATATATTATGTCTATAATATTGATGAGATGATATATGATATTATATAGATGAGATGATTGCAAGATATGATACTGATAAGAGATGATAGTGAATATATGATATTGTTCAGTTGATAATGAAGAAATGATATTGTTGATATGATAGTTAAGATAGATATTGATGAGATGTTAGTGAAGATATGATATTGTTCAGTTGATAATGAAGAAATGATATTGTTGATATGATAGTTAAGATAGATATTGATGAGATGATAGTGAAGATATGATATTGTTCAGTTGATAATGAAGAAATGATATTGTTGATATGATAGTTAAGATAGATATTGATGAGATGATAGTGAAGATATGATTTTGTTCAGTTGATAATGAAGAAATGATATTGTTGATATGATAGTTAAGATAGATATTGATGAGATGATACTGAAGATATGATATTGTTCAGTTGATAATGAAGAAATGATATTGTTGATATGATAGTTAAGATAGATATTGTTGATATGATAGTAAAGATAGATATTGATGAGATGATAGTTAAGATAGATATTGATGAGATGATAGTGAAGATATGATTTTGTTCAGTTGATAATGAAGAAATGATATTGTTGATATGATAGTTAAGATAGATATTGATGAGATGATAGTGAAGATATGATTTTGTTGACATGATGGTGACGATATTACATTGATGAGATGACGGCGACGATACTATATTGATGGCTTGATAGTAGTATGATTGGATATGGTTTGACATTGATGGGAAGGTGTTGGTGTGATATTGATGAAATGGTGATGGTATGATACTGATGAGATGGTGAAGTTATATTGGTGAGAGAGTAATGATAAAGCATAAGAGATGGAAAAGAATAAGAAAATGGACGTGATGAATGCGATGAAAAAATTCTTGTATCGATTCACAACTTAGTGAATGTCAGTTAAATGTTCGGGATGACATATTTCATCCCTGACGTAAATAAAGTAGAGTAGGAAGTTGAAGTGTGAAACAACTAAGAAAACGTGAAGACTGTGACTTGGTACCTTGTTATTCGATACGATTTTAATTAACAACTCGTGGGGCGCGGTGTTGACGAGCTGCATACTCGACGGTCCCGGAAGGCAAACTCTTAAAATAATTTCCGGAAAGAAACTCAGACCGAGTATTGAATAACCATGTAACTCAATTAAGTCTTACGCGGTCTGGGTTAGTTGAGGTGAAACCGAGCGGCCGCGTACGTCAAAATCATCTTAAATGTCATTAAAAGAATATCACTTGCACCTATGACTTCCTAATTGCAATACTTCGTATGTGATCCATCCCTGAGTGTCATTTTCTAAAGAAGTAACATCTTCGCAGACATCAAATGCTTTCCAAGTAAGTAAAGTGAAATGTATGTATATAAGGCATCAAACTGTTTACTACGAACATGTAATTAGTGAAACCTATTTAAATTAAAAGCATGTCGGTTCCGTGGATTTGTGGCTTCGAATTTTAGTTCAACTCCGAGAACATAAACTTTAGAGATGTTAAGTAAATCGCATCAGGGATACTTTCTGTAAATATATGGGTAAGAAGCTACAAATGAGCATAAACCAACGCTATCCAAAACACTACTTCGTACAGTATCTGACAATCTAGTTTCATATTCTAACGTTGTGGTTCTCGAACTTCTTTGCATCATGGAACCCCGATCAACAAAAAACAGTAGATGGTGGAATCCAATAAAAATCTTGCATTCTTGAGTCCAGCTAGTAATTGGTTTATTGTGGTCTATTCATTCTATGCAGAATAATGAACTGTTATGTAATTACTTTACAAATTTATGTAAATAATATATGTTCGAAAATTTAAACACGAGAATAACTATAATCAGTTTTGTGGCATCGTCATAAACAGTTGAATTATGATTATGTACCACTAACACAGGCAGCAGCAGCAGCAGCAGCAGCAGCAGCAGCAGCAGCAGCAGCAGCAGCAGCAGCAGCAGCAGTAGTAGTAGTATAAGAACCATAGTTTCAGCTTTGTATGATGACCAGGCAGCGCATTTTCGTTTCCAAACAAGTTAGGAACGTTATCGGTTAGTAAATCCTGAAGTTTTCATTCATTCATTCATTTATT
This sequence comes from Periplaneta americana, assembly GCF_040183065.1. Taxonomy (NCBI): domain Eukaryota; kingdom Metazoa; phylum Arthropoda; class Insecta; order Blattodea; family Blattidae; genus Periplaneta; species Periplaneta americana. The sequence goes on along the minus strand of NC_091127.1, from coordinate 71,183,295 downwards.
TTATTCCATAGATCTTACATGAGCAATGAAGCTTTAAGATGTGGAACATGTCAACATTTTACAATATTACAATTACAATTTTTACAAATTTTTATAGTTTTACAATTTAGTAATTTTCTACAATTTTTACAATTTTGTACAATTTTTTTACATTTTTTTACATTTTTTTACATTTTGGCGAGATGTAGTGAGATGAGATGAGGTCCGAGGATTCGCCAAAATATTACCCGGCATTTGCCTTTTCGGTGGGGGAAACCTCGGAAAAACCCAACCAGGTAATCAAATCAAAGGGGGTAATCAAATCAAAGGGGTTGATGTCAAGGACTCGCCATAGACCATCCGGCTTCAGTCCCACGGCTGGGGAAAACCTCCGAAGAAACCAAAGTCCAAAGGGGGGTCCAACCCAAGCCCGAACGCAGCTCCGGATCAGCAGCCCAGCGAGTCTGTCGACTGACCAACATCGATGGCTCTACTAAAAGTATACAATACATAGCCAATCAGATTATTAAATTTACAAACGCAAACGATCATTCATAAGTTGAGCTATATTATAATACAAAACAATTTAATTAAATTTAAGGCATAAACAATTCAACCAGTTGTGATATACAGAAATTGATAATACATATCATGCAAACTTCTTCAAATTACAAACAAACAATTTATCAGTAGAGCTATATAGATTACTATTCAATTTAAAGCATATACAATTCATCGGCCAAATCTATACAAATATATACAATACAAAGTAGCATACTTTCATTAAGCTATACAAATTTGTGCAATTAATATCAAGTAGATTAATTCAATTTATAATCATAAACAATTCATCAGTTGAGCTATACATATTACCATTCAATTTACAGTAGGTCTGTATACAATTCATCAGTAGAGCTACAATGACTAGTAATCATTTAAGAACATATACAATTCATCAGCCAAACTATACAAACATATACAATCAAATTAGTTCAATTTACAAACTTATTTTCGTTAAGCTATACAATTCATATGAAGTAGATTAATTCAATTTATAAGCTTAAACAATTCATCAGTTGACCTATACAGTATACTATTCAATTTACAGTACATACAATTCATCAGTTATGCTAAACAAAAAATACAATACATAGTAAACAGATTAAGTCAATATAAAAACATATTTTAGTTGAGCTATATAAAATTGTACATGTCATTTAAGTAGAATAATTCAATTCACAAGCATAAACAATTCATCAATTGTGTAGAAGGTATGAGTATGTAGAAATTTGGTTAATTCTTTTCTGAACCTTTTCTCGTTGTTCTTCAAATCTTTAAGATAATTAGGCAGTGCATTGAAGACTGTTATACATGAATAGCGAACTCCTTTTTTAAAACAGCTTAGACTAACAGAGGGTAGATGAAGATCTGATTTATGTCTTGTATTAAAATGATGAATGTCTTGATTAGTACTGAATTTATCTTGGTTCTTAATATACAGCATCATTACGGAAAGAATGTATTCACAAGGTAAAGTCAAGATTTCTAAGTTTCGGAAAATATTTTTACATGAGGTCCTTTTATGCACACCGGCCATTATTCTTATAGCTTTCTTTTGTAAAACAAAAACGTGTTTAGCTTCAGACGAGTTACCCCAGAATATTAAGCCATATTTCATTACAGAGTGAAAATATGCAAAGTATGACATTTTGAGTAAGTTTATATCACCAATAGTAGATAAGGATCTTAATGCATAACAGGCAGAGCTCAATTTACGAGTAATACATTCTATATGCGTTTTCCAGTTCAAGTGATTATCCAATTCTAAACCAAGAAACTTTGTGCTTATAGATTCTTTGAGATGAGTTCCATTTAATCGAATACTGTAGGAAACCTGAGCACTATTGTGTGTACTAAATTTGACTGCTCTGGTTTTATCAACATTAAGTGCTAGTTTATTTGCATGGAACCATTCATTCATTAGATTCAGCACTGTATTAGAAGTGTTTATAAAATGATCGTATTGTTTGCTTGAAATAATTACACTTGTATCATCTGCAAATAAAATTACATGGGATGAATTGTTTATGGTCAAGGCTAAATCATTAATATAAACTAGAAACAACAATGGACCTAAAATTGACCCCTGCGGAACACCATGTTTAATATTTCTAAATTCTGAATAAGTAACTTTATGACTATTTGGTACATTTATTTCTACTTTTTGTTTTCTATTTGATAAGTACGATGTAAACCAACCCAACATCTCATCTTTAATGCCATAAAACTTCAATTTTTTTACTAATATACTATGGTCTACACAATCAAATGCTTTAGCCAAGTCACAAAAAATCCCACCTACATGTAGTTTCGAATTTAATGAATTTAGTATTTCATCCACCAAACTAAAAGCAGCATTCTCTGTCGATTTTTGTTTTCTAAATCCAAACTGTTCTAAAACTAATATATTGTTGGACTCCAGATAATGATATAATCTATTATACATAACTTTCTCAAACACTTTTGAAAATGTTGTTAATAATGATATGGGTCTGTAATTAGCAATAGTACATTTATCTCCCTTTTTGTATATTGGTTTTACTATTGAATATTTGAGTCTTTCTGGAAAAATACCACATTGCATTGACAAATTGCATAGATAGCTTAACGGAGGGGATAATATTTCAGAACAAGCTTTCAGAACCTTACTTGGAATTTCATCATATCCAGAGGAATATTTTGTTTTTAGTTGTTTTATCACATGCATGATTTCTGCTGCGGTAGTGGGAATAAATTTGAGACCTAACCTTAAATGCTTACGTCAGGACGCTATGAAAGGTAAAACCTAGTTCGGTAAATAACAATAACAATAACAATAACAATAATAATAATAATAATAATAATAATAATAATAGAGCATGACAACTATACAACCCGTTTCAGCTCACGTTACCCGTGGCGTCTTCGTGAACCATCCGTTACGTCATACACTGTACAGTCGCGAGAGAATATTAGTCTATCAGTCTAGACTAGAGCACCGTGAGGGACGTGTCTACAATCCGTTGAAGCAATTTAATACTGCATTAGTGAATTATTTAGTATTATCATTGAATATACTGTGCATTGAATCGAACGGTACGTATTTATACTCCACTGAAGCATTTTAATACTGCATTAGCGATTCATTTAGTTGTAATATCTTTTAATATGCTGTGTATTGAAAATGGAATGTGATGAAACACAAAATAGCAGAAAAATGTAAAACCGTGTTCCCTAACGAAACTTAAACAATTAACTAGCGAGTGCAATCACAATATCGATGTTGAGGACTGGCAAAAGGCGAGCGATAAAGTCAAAACGATTGAGGAGGATTATTGGCGACGTGATGCTTTAATGGAACAAGAAATTGAGCAAATTATAATTAATGTAGGTCTGAGCACAAGCGATGATGAAGGAAACTATAATAACTATGAGGCCTCATGCAATGAATCTGAAGGTGGCAGTACCACTGATACAGCAGGGAGTTCAACAGACACGGCAAGCGAAGCAGAATAAACGATGGAAGCGTTTTTACAGCATTATAATAATAAAGTAAGTTTCTTTTTAAATGTTACCATATACCACAGACACAAAAACAATATTGTAATTTATAATACAGTACCTTATATAGGCCGAACCTAAATAATTTATGAACTATTATAATTATTAACTGTATAATATTAACCTAATATAATACTGTTCATTGTCAGGTACTACAGACGTCAAGGAATCCTGTTACACTATGATCGCTTCCATTCTACTATTGCATGGTATGCGAGAACCTACATACTGTCTATAACATTGCAACACGTACTGTATCATATTTCCTACCCCCGCAACACCGCTTGCTGCCCAAGTCACCTTAGTTCTTATGTAAACAGAGACGGTAGCGACATCACTCCGAGAGGTAACGTGAAGTGGAACAGGTAGTAAGTGGGATTTCTGCTAAATTGAAATGGTCTGTTCAGCTACTTTTTAACCGCGTAAACGCACTGACACTGCGAAACTAGCGCTCTACAAAATATTACTTACTTACTTACTTACTGGCTTTTAAGGAACCCGGAGGTTCATTGCCGCCCTCACATAAGCCCGCCATTGGTCCCTATCCTGAGCAAGATTAATCCAGTCTCTACCATCATATCCCACCTCCCTCAAATCCATTTTAATATTATCTTCCCACCTACGTCTCAGTCTCCCCAAAGGTCTTTTTCCCTCCGGCTACATATTATAGAAAATATAATTATTAGATCAATGATAATACTGAACTAGTATATGTAATATATATTATAGAACATAATAGTAAACATGATACACATTAACTGTATATACTCTCTAAATACAATATATACAATTAATTCATTTAACAAAATCAGCTCCGTTACTGTAAATAAAAATATATATTCTGAGAATATGAAATTCATGTCTTTTACCATAACGGTCAGTAAAAATTTGTTTAAGCTAAGAAAATGTTCTTCCTACGTCACAAGACGTTGCAGTGACACTATTATAATACTTGCTTACTGGCTTTTAAGGAACCCGGAGGTTCATTGCCGCCCTCACATAAGCCCACCATCGGCTCCTATCCTGAGCAAGATCAATCCAGTCTCTATCATCATATCCCACCTCCCTTAAATCCATTTTAATATTATCTTCCCATCTACGTCTCGGCCTCCCCAAAGGTCTTTTTCTCTCCGGCCTCCCAACTAACACTCTATATGCATTTCTGGATTCGCCCATACGTGCTACATGTCCTGCCCATCTCAAACGTCTGGATTTAATGTTCCTAATTATGTCAGGTGAAGAATACAATGCGTTCAGTTCCGTGTTGTGTAACTTTCTCCATTCTCCTGTAACCTCATCCCTCTCAGCCCCAAATATTTTCCTAAGCACCTTATTCTCAAACACCCTTAACCTATGTTCCCTTTCTCAAAGTGAGAGTCCAAGTTTCACAACCACAAAGAACAACCGGTAATATAACTGTTTTATAAATTCTAACTTTCACAAAATCAATAAACAAATTAACAATATTTACATTTTACACAACATATACAAAATACAGATCGAAATGAAATACAATATGACATAGATTGAGAAATTAAAATACTATTAACACAATAGTCTGAATGAAAATGTAACTTACTCATTATTAGAATCAGATCACAATGTAGTCGTAACTTTCTGTTACAACATTGACGATGGAGCGCCTGTCTTGTACTATGATTCATAGTTCATGCGTACCTGTTTACAATACTACCCTGCTTATGCGTCCATGGCTAACGAGCCACGTTATGCATCGACGTGACGTAATAGATGTACCAGAAGAAACTACTCGATCCGCTGTACGTTTGGGAACAAGAAAGCGTTGCCTGGTGATGACGAATAAAAGGTTTATCAATGTATATTGTATTAAATCTATTTTGTTTCATACACGATGTTCCAGATTTATAATTTTCTACATATGCCTACTATTTTCATTTCATCTATTCAAGACTAGTGCAATGGATGTGCTTCTTTAACAGAACTGAGTTTGTTGAAGTCTGGGTCAATGCGAGAAATTTGTAGCCCCAAATCACCTCTGCGTTAAGTCTGCTTCGAATTATGAGCGCCTTTAAGAGGAGAATATCGCAACCGAGCCACCCCAGACCGTGCAATATGATACCTCACTCTGTAAAACGCCTCACAAGACTCTTCATTGTCACTAAGAGACGTGTGAAAATGATTTTAACTTTTACTTAATATTTGATACTTACGAGTACTTTAACAAGTCGAGTGGTTTCACCGTGAAAGGATTCTAAGTATTTTGTACAAATTGCTTGCGTTATTGAGCTATTACTTGAAACAAAGGGAAGCACGAGAAGGACGAAGGTATGCACGAAAAGAACAAAGAGAAGCACAAGAAGAACAAAGGTAAGCACGAGAAGGGCAAAGGTAAATACGAAAAGGACAGAGGTAAATACAAAAAGGACAGAGGGAAGCACGAAAAGGACAGAGGACAGTGTGAAGGACGAAAAGGACAGATAGAGTGAAGGACGAAAAGGACAGAGTGAAGGACGAAAAGGACAGAGGACAGAGTGAAGGACGAAAAGGACAGAGGACAGAGTGAAGGACGAAAAGGACAGAGGACAGAGTGAAGGACGAAAAGGACAGAGGACAGAGTGAAGGACGAAAATGACAGAGGACAGAGGGAAGGACGAAAAAGACAGAGGACAGAGGGAAGGACGAAAAGGACAGAGGACAAAGGGAAGGACGAAAAGGACAGAGGACAGAGGGAAGGACGAAAATGACAGAAGACAGAGGGAAGGACGAAAAGGACAGAGGGAAGCACACGAAAATGACAGAGGGAAGCACGAAAAGGACTGAGGGAAGGACGAAAGGACAGACGGAAGGACGAAAAGGAGAGAGGACAGAGGGAAGCACAAAAAGGGCAAAGGTAAACTCGAAAAGGACGGAGGGAATTACGAAAAGGACAGAGGGAAGTACGAAAAGGACAGAGGGAAGTACGAAAAGGACAGAAGGAGGCACGAAAAGGGCAGAGGGAAGCACGAAAAAGGCAGAGGACAGAGTGAAGGACGAAAAGGACAAAGGACAGAGTGAAGGACGAAAAGGACAGAGGACAGAGGGAAGGACGAAAAAGACAGAGGACAGAAGGACGGATGAAAAGAACAGAGAACAGAGGGAAGGACGAAAAGGACAGAAGACAGAGGGAAGGACGAAAAGGACAGAAGACAGAGGGAAGGACGAAAAGGACAGAGGGAAGCACGAAAAGGACAGAGGGAAGCACGAAAAGGACAGAGGGAACACGAAAAGGACAGAGGGAAGCACGAAAAGGACAGAGGGAAGCACGAAAAGGACAGAGGGAAGCACGAAAAGGACAGAGGGAAGCACAAAAACGACAGAGGGAAGCACGAAAAGGGCAGAGGAAAGCACGAAAAGGGCAGAGAGAAGTACGAAAAGAACAGAGGGAAGCACGAAAAGTACAGAGGACAGAGGGAAGCACGAGAAGGACGAAAGAAGCACGTGAAGGACAAAAGGCAGCACCAGGAGGACAAAAGAAAGCACGAGTACAAAAGAAATCACGACAAAGGAAAGCACGAGATAAGCACAAAGAGAAGAGGAAAAAGGCGAAAGAGAAGAACAAAGAGGAAAGAGAAAGACATAGGCGAACGAGAATGACAGAGACAAAAGAGAAGGACAAAGACAAAGTAGAACAAAGGCAAAGATAAGGACAAAGGGAAGAGAAAGACATAGGCGAAAGAGAATGATAGAGACAAAAGAGGACAAAGACAAAGTAGACCAAAGGCAAAGAGAAGGACAAAGAGGAAAGAGAAAGACAAAGTGGAAAGGAGAGGACGAAGAAGAAAGATGAGGAGAAAGGGGAAAGACGAGCACGAAGGGAAAAGAAGAGGACAAAGGGGAAAGAGGAGAACAAAGGAGAAATAGGAGGACAAAGGAGAAATAGGAGGACAAAGGAGAAATAGGAGGACAAAGGAGAAATAGGAGGACAAATGGGAAATAGCAGGACAAATGGAAAGAGGAGGACAAAGGGGAAAGGAAGAACAAAGAGGAAAAGAGGAGGACAAAGGGGAAAGAGTAGAACAAAGGGGAAAGGAGGAGGACAAAGGGGAAAGAGGACAAATGTGAAAGAGGAGGACAAATGGGAAAGAGGAGGATAAAGGGGAAAGAGAAGGACAAATGGGAAAGAGGAGGACAAAGGGGAAAGAGGAGGACAAAGGGGAAAGAGGAGGACAAAGGGGAAAGAGGAGAACAAAGGGGAAAGAGGAGAACAAAGGGGAAAGAGGAAAGAGGAGGACAAATGGGAAAAGAGGAGGACAAATGGGATAAGACTGAAACGGATTATGGGTTTAATATGATATGCCGTATACAAAATGCACTGTTAGATTCACAAAGCTGTTGTTCACTTGGTGATACAGTAAGGAATACTGTATCATATTTCATATTTTCTCCAGTTACATCTTGTGAGGTAGAACGAACATTTTCATGGTGCAAATATTATTTTTCTGAACATAGAAATGTTGTATTTTGTTTGTTATTCTTATATGTATGGGTAAGTTATTTTACATATATTGAAAATTACGAAGAATGTACTTGCGAATTGTTTTTTCACACAACGTCAATTGTTCATTTTGTTTCTGATTCTAAGGCCAATGATCACTGGCACAAAGACAAGTTTTGTTATCATACGACTGTACATGTTTTTTTTTTTTTTTTTTTTTTTTTTTTTTTTTTTTTTTGCTGGCCTGTTGACGTTGTGAGCAGCGTCACTACTGTTTATTCGGTAGGTATATAGTCCAAGCTCACACAATTTAACAGTTTCGGTACTAACTTCTTACCTTTGTATATAAAAGTAAACTTAATGTTGAGCCATACTTTGCAAATACCAACCATCCCATTGATGAAACCTTCTGGTTAGTGTAGCATATGATGTAACGTAAAATAACTCAGTTATTTATGTATTTTCAGATAATATGCAAAAGCTGTAACTGAGATTTAATATGGCTGTCAATTGATTACATTACACAATATTTAATGAATAGATTTAATTACCACGCTAAATTATACAAAACATTTTGGAGGTGCGCCAAAATGAATTATGAGCTTCAAAGGTCCGTGACACTCAAAGGGAACCACTACCGTGCAGTATTCACAACTGTATTTTGAATTTGAGTTTCTCTTCACTGTACTTACAGTGTAAAACTTTCCAACCGTGGTTTCCACCTGATGGTTTTGGAAGGTTCTTTTTCTAAGAAAGTTTCTTATTGACATACGGATGACAGTAAGTAAATTCTATCGTAAGTCTGTCAGCAAGTAAATGCATGCAGTGTTCCTTTCCCATTTTATTTGCGTCTCCATTTCGAAAATCTGTGAAGTCGTTTTACGCTGCGAGGAGCCGCGATGTCGGATCCTCTTCGGGTCACCGTTATCACTACCGCACGCGCATCGATCCGACAAGAACTCCAAGAGCAAGAAGGGCGTAACGCCTCGCGTGGCGATCAGGAAATCTGAGCCGGCTGGTTGCACAAGCACGCATGAGATGCGTACACACAAGAAAGCACAATATGAACCAAGGAGACATCATAAGCGAGAAGGAAACAAACAGAAACATGTCAGGATAGTACAAAAATAAATCTTATAGAATTAAGGCCCATTCACAATGAAAATTAAACATAACCGTAACATAAACACAAAAGTTTGCGCCCAGGCTACCAAATGGGATCATTCACAATGATTCACATAAGCATTGACATAAACATTACCGTAAGACGTTAACATGAAAGTTTGCAAACTCCAAACTTTCATGCTTATGCTTACGTGATTTGCAAACAGTACACAATCGTGGAGCGCTGAAGTATACGACAGAATATGAGGAAATGGCGTCGTTGTTATGTTTCCATGGTTACCAAGTATGTTTGCTGTTATGTTTATGTTCCCATCATGAATGATGGTATGACTTCTTGATTTTACTGTAACGTCAAGTTAACGCTTACGTTATGTTTAATTTTCATTGTGAATGAGCCTTTAGAGTGAAAATATAAACAAGTAAAGTGAATAAAATTGCGGCAGTAAATGACACTTAATTTCAAGAAGGGTAATAGGCTTATTCAAGCCAGAAAAACTTTTGATAAGAGGTTGTGTGTTAAAAAATAAGGGCTATACTAAAAAAACGGGCATTTCGATCACGAAAAGTCGATCTATTTATATAAAAAGCGATTAACATGAACTGAATATAACCCTAGATCATATATGTAACAGATAGGTCATCGCTATGTTAAAATCGTTTGCACTTTGAAAAGAACAACCACCAGGATCGCCACCCGTCCGCCGTAAACGAACACGAGATGGCAGTACAGTCGCTAATGCAATTCAAATGGGAATTATGACGCGACTAGTTATGTAATAACTAGATGGCAGCGTAGTAAACTTGACAAAAGTTGTTAACGTCAAAGCCTATAAGACCGACCCATCTGGGGTATATATGATCTAGGATATAACAGAGTTTGGAATTGAACGGGTTACATTAGCTTCTTGTCTATGCGGATGACGTGAATATATTAGAAGATAATCCAAAACGATTAGGGAAATTACGGAAATTTTACTTGACGCAAGTAAAGCGATAGGTTTGGAAATAAATCCCGAAAAACACAAAGTATGTTATTATGTCTCTAGACCAGAATATTGTACGAAATGGAAATATAAAAATTGGAGATTTAACCTTCGAAGAGGTGGAAAAATTCAAACATCTTGGAGCAACAGTAACAAATACAATTGACATTCGAAAAAAAAATAAACGCAAAATAAATATGGGAAATGCCTGTTATTATTCGGGTGATAAGCTTTTGTCATCTAGTCTGCTGTCAAAAAATCTGAATGAATTTATAAAACAGTTATACAGGGTGTTCCCGGGCTGGTGTTACAAACTTTCAGGAATTATGGGGAAGGGCACATGTATCAATTTGAGATAAGGAATCATGGTCCGGAAATGACTGAGTGGAAAGTTATAAGCAAAAATAGTTGTGTGGAAATGGAATTGTAATTTCGCACCACGTGTCCTCCTTCCCTAAACTTTGGAACAGTCGTGGAAAGATGGTATGGGCCGGATGTCTCCTACGTGGGTACTTGTCCCGATACAATCTGTGAGCTTGTCTACTGTTCCTATTGGCTCATCCGTATTCGAAAATCAGGTCTGCATATTCCGTTCTCGTGTACTCCATTTCACTAGAACTGATCGACTGGACACTGCAACTTGTATACATATACTCCTGTCTACAGATGTGCATATCAAGACCGATCATGTCCGTTACACATTACTCTATCTGCACTGCTTTGGTGTAGTTTCCTGTCCCCACCCCTCAGACAGCGGACTGAATGGAATACTGTAAGTAGACAACGTCAGATGATATACAGATAAATATACATAAATAAGGTGTACAGAGGAATGAAATTATTTCATTTCTACACAACTATTTTTGCTTGTAACTTTCGACTCAGTCATTTCCGGACCAGGGTTCCTATCTCAAATTGATACATGTGCCCTTCCCCATCATCCCTGAAAGTTTGTAATACTAGCCCAGAAACATCCTGTATTACCGGTTGTTCTGTATGGTTGTGAAACTTGGACTCTCACTTTGAGAGAGGAACAAAGATTAAGAGTATTTGAGAATAACGTTCTTAGGAAAATATTCGGGGCTAATAAGGATGAAGTTACAGGAGAATGGAGGAAGTTACACAACGCAGAACTGCACACATTGTATTCTTCACCTAACATAATTAGGAACATTAAATCCAGACGTTTGAGATGGGCAGGGCATGTAGCAAGTATGGGTGAATCCAGAAATGCATATAGAGTATTAGTTGGGAGACTGGAGGGAAAAAGACCTTTGGAGAGGTCAAGACGTAGATGGGAGGATAATATTAAAATTGGTTTGAGGGAGGTGGGATATGATGATAGAGATTGGATTAATCTTGCACAGGATAGGGACCAATGGCGGGCTTATGCGAGGGCGGCGATGAACCTCCGGGTTCCTTAAAAGCCATTTGTAAGTTGTAAGAATATGTGACAGTTATTAAATAAATCCCTCTGTTACTTCACTTCATTTCTAGCCTCTCGAAAGGAGCACAAATTATATAACCCCACCTCAAACATTTTTCTGTTCTAAATATTCTCAATTCGATTACAAATAGCCTACCTGCTGAATTCATATCAGACCGATTATTCGATTTGCATTTGCAGAGTAAAATACATATGAGTAATAGGCCTAATCCGAAAAAAATGGCTTCAATAATTTCATTTTTTAAACTCAGACATAAAAGTTGTCAAAGTAACGGATGCGAAACACTCATAAATAAGCATAACTATGGTAAAATTGGTTTAGTATTATCTATATGAATAAAATGATGTTTTTATTTACTTACTTTTTCACTTATTTACTTATTGATTTATTTGTTTCCTTATTTACTTGTTATTTATTCAATTACCTACTTGTTTATTTTTTACTTATTTAAAGTATGTGGGGTTATCATAAAGTAACTAACACAGTTGACATTAATATAAGAGTCAAATAAATTTAGCTCTCAAAATGAACTCATTACAGAGTTGTCATTGGTTTTGTCTACCGACAAATTGAATGTAGACCCAACCGGCGCTACTTTACCATCTGCCGCCCACTCTGGTCCCAGATTTCCCTGACGTCGGATACGCTCAATTGTTTTGATTGCAGTTTCGTGCGAGATACAGCATAGAATGGTTCGCTATTTCACTCTAGAAGAAAGAGTTATTGTGTACAAGACGAATCTGCTCGCCGAGTATGTAAAGAGTTTATTGAGAAATTTCCGAATACTCGATATATATAACGTTCTATATTCTGCCACTGATGCAACGAAGCAAGCGAAAGCAAAACAGGTTACCTTACTCTCTTCGATAGCGCATGAAATAGGTTCATTATGGGGTGAGGGATAAACAAACCACCCCTCCATGATCAGTTGCCCACGCATGATGATGATGATGATTACAACAAGGATTACAATGATGATGATGATTACGATAATGATATGACCATTTTATAACAGGGAAGTTCAATTTATGAAGCATGAAGCTCCGAATTCTAATACTAAAAACGATGACAACCGACATTAATGAACTAGATATTTTATTACAACGGCTTACAAATAAAAATGTCAAGCAAGTGTATGAACAAACTCCACAGAGGAGATTTCAGAACAGACGATATTCTGACAGTTTCAAAACTGATTATAAAAGTGTTGAGATTAATAACTGGTAAGTAGTTTGCCTAAGGAGATTCAAATTGACTTCGAGACCAAAAGTTTTAGAAATTGTATAAGACTTTATTATGATGAAAACTTCATCACTGTCACTTCAGGAGTCGCGAATCTCCTGTTCCTGCTTCATTTTCGTATCTCTGACGTGGAAGTTCAACGTTCCTCTTCATTTCTGACTTATAAAAGAAAACTTTTTCCAATATAATTTCATGGTTCAATGTATTTGCAATGCAGTATGCTCGACTATTCGGTCATTTTCTCTTTCTCATTATACGCAGCATAATGATAAAAGTAATTTATATTAGAAACATAGATTTCAAAATTTATATTTATTTCATTAAATTACATTACAGATGAATTAGTCCGTCAATAATGAACAAAAACAAGCCCGTCAGAGGTATATTGCAGTTCTCCAATTACACAATGCCGCCTACTGAATTATACTAGCAATTCTTGTGCTTTAATAGTAACAAATATACATTCCAAATTTATTAACGAATGCCTCCGAGACATGTAGAAGTTATACAGGGACATAATTTTATTTTTACTAACATTTCTAATATTAACCTGGCTATACCTTTGGAGTAATGGTTGAGAACCGGAAACACCGTTTGCTACCCCCTTCCACGACTGGAGTTCGATGATACTGGCGTAACATAAAACAAATCACTTCACTGGGTATAGGAGGGAAGAAAATTAGTTCATCCATTTACGTAAACTAGGAAATATCGCGATTTTGAGTTTGATAATTTTCATTAAGTTTTTGTTTAATCAAAATACAGTACTGTCTTAACAATAAGTATTTTACTCACGAACTGAACTATGCATTCGGACGTATTCATTATGCAGTGTATATTATACTGTCTACAACACATTAGCATACAATATAGAGAGTGACGTTAAATTGAAAAATAATCATAATATGGATATTTACACATATTTTTTAAAATGGTGTCCGTTCATTTCGATAGAGGCTTCAGTTCTTCTGTGCATATTATCGCACTATAGATTATTGTATCGATTTCCAATTACCAGTTTCGTCCTTCATACTAGTAACTCACGTTGAAATAATTCTGTACCTACTCTATAAAAGAGTACTTTACGTACTGTAAATTCAATGTTCACTACTGCCCGATCCGAAAAGATAAAATTACTCAGACATACTATCTACTGTCCGTCCAAGTGGTTTTGTCGTAGGGTCGTAGAAAGGGGGAAATCACGTGACAGTTAATTACTTAACGAGGCCCATTTATTTAAGTTATTTTAAACAATTGTATAATATTACGTAGATGTCCAATTCCAAACAGAAATTAATGTTTTCAGAAAAGAGGTAAGACAGCCTAGTCACTAGCCTTTACAGAGGGGCGAGAAGAAGAGTGTAGGGGAAACCGGAATGAGAAGTAGGCAAATGAACAACAGTGCCTGTGCGAAAATATGATCCAATATTGAAAGCTCTTTCGCCACTGGAAAACGTGAACATATTTCTGGAACGTACTATAGTACTCACTAACTCAGTACTGTTTATTAAGACCGTAAGGCGACTTTGACTGTATATGCGGCCTTGGTTCTGTGTGGAGGACGGTTGGAGTTTACTAGCAGAGGGGGTGGGAGTTAAGTACATTAAAAAACTCATGTACAGTTACCCTTAAAAGGAATGAGACGTCTCTTGGTCGTCGGAAGTTGAAGTTCTATAGCGCGGTTCACTCGATATCGACGTAACGATGCATAACATGAGAAATACAGCAAGAATTGTTACAAGGACCACAACAAGGACAAGGACCAGAATAAGGATCACGAAGAAGACAGCCATTTAAGGCCACGATTTCACAACATAGCTCGGGTCACAAAATATCATTGCTTCTCTGTACCGAATGGCAAATGCCTGCTAAGGGATCTACATTCTGGACTGCTGCTGTCACTGTCTTGTCTCGGTAGCTCATATAGTAGCGTGTCGGTTCCACTGCTTAACCGAAATGTCTCGTGTTCGATCCCAGGTAAAACTTTTTTTTTATTAAGGTGTAATTAATTTCTTCAGAGTTCCTCGACTATCTAATTTGTCGAAAAATATGAATAATTTATGCCCAATTTCTGGGTCTTACAAGTGGGCTGAACCTCGTCAAAAAAATAATAAATCTTACTTGGAAGTTAAAAGTATTCTTCCCCAAACAAAAATCATTCGAAACAAAAAGAGACCTATTAATTTAAAATCTTGTCCACATGCCATGAGCTTCTATTACAGCTCTAAGTCAGTCCGGCATGGATGTCACGAGATTGTGGAATAAGTTCTAATCCCCGGCGAGATCTTCCCAGGTGTCAACAACTTGATCCCACAATTCGTCTCGATTTCGATGGCGTCGGTGGGCATAGGTGGCTATCCTTCTCTTTTTCAATTATGAAAGAGGGAAATAGAATACATTTGCATAGAAAAGTATAAAATTCAGATAATGCAATTAAAGCTATTCAGAATATTATTAAAGTTGAACTTGTAGATATCCTAAGAAAGAAAATATTTTTTCATTAAAACCAGTGATTTTAAAGTAGAGGATCCCAAATCTATTGAAAATTCTTTTAACGTCTTATAGTAGGCTATATAGTACAGAAATATTATTGACAACTTAAACATTCAAGATTTTGCAAAAGATACTGCAATTGGTTACTTAACAGATGCATTTAATAATTAGTATTAATATATGTAATCAGTCAATAACTGCAACAGTCCTTTTTCATTCAATCATAATATGAAAAAGTTGAAAGCACATTAAATTAAACACTATTGCAAACACGTAGATAAAATAGTTAAAATCAACTGAAGGGGTGAGAATAAAATAATCCAAAGCCACACTTAACAAAAATTGTTTCGTGCGAGTGCATTTATTACACATTTGTGAAAGCTACTAATAAAATATTGTAATAATTACTCAACAAATGACATAGCCTAAGGACTCTAAACCTTTGTAAAAGTTTGTCTGTGTGGCTTAGGAATATTTTTTAGTTTCATTTTAATTGTTAGTTTTTAATATATATGCATTTACATTGTATATGTGTGTGTATATAAATGCATTCATTGGATTAACGTTTATAATATTATAACTTGTAATTTTGTATTGTCTGTGATCATTAACACTTAATCTGAGGACTTTGTAAAACTCTATTTCAACGTTACTTAGCTATTTCAACGTTATTTAGACAAAAATAATCGTTGATGTAGACTAAGAATCGAACTCGCTCTCTTCTACACAACACGCGGAAGTCTTAGCGTCTGAGCTATTGAAACGACACGACAGTTTTCCTCTCTGTGCGGAGTATCGATCTAGTCATGAAGGTCCATTGTCGATTTAACTACACGATTTATGTATATATTTATCTTTTATTTACGTAATATTATCATATTTTTGCAGTTTTTGAAGTGAATTCTGGAACGATGCTAGTAACAAACCAAATAGCCTGAATTTAAGTAACTCAATATTCGTTATCTTGTGTATCAGTGCTCTGGTCTCTGATCATGCGCAGTGTTTTACATCTGAGACTTAGGAATATTCAATCGTCTCATTATTTTCCAGGGAAACTGTACAATAAAAATTGAAGTAAAAATAAAATGATGTCCCTGAATTTCTAACAAATATGTACACACTGATGAACGTTATTAAATAGGCCTAAGTAATAACTACTTCACTGTGTTAATATTATACATTTAGTATGTTACCTGATTGAGTAGTTTCGACGTGGTTTGAGTCATCCTCTGAATTCTAATCGCAAACCACATCGAAACTAGCCAATCAGATAACACCACTAAAATTTATAATATTAGCACAGTGAAGTAGTTTTACTTGTTCAATAACGTTCATCAGTGATTATATAAGTTTAAAAGAGTGTATCCAAGAATTTATATAGTACCAATAGTAATGTTCGAACATCAAGTCTAAGTAGGGTTCCCCATAAAGTACAGAACGTCCTTTTTCGCTGTGTCTCGTTCTCCCGAAAGAGGTCTTCGGGATATGTCTTTGCCCCATATTTAAAAATTAGTTTATGAAAAAAACAAAACTGGAAATATCAACTGCTATTTTATTACAAATATCACTCCACATCACTGTTGCTGACATTAAAATTCACTACAACAGCAACATTTAATGTATTAAATGGTTTCTACTATGAAACAAGCAGCTACCATATCAAACATTGTTCAATCTTACTCGTTTTATGAGATCGTGATTGTGAAAAACGTTCTGAAGTCCGAAGGCTATAATGAATTGAAGGAAATTCTTAAATCTAAATATTTAGGTGAAATATGAATGTATCTGTTCAAAACGTTTAATTAAAAACTCTCAAATTTAAAAAAGTGATAGTTTATTAAGTATATCTTTGATACAAATGCAAATGTTGAAAGTTTGTTCTCCCGCCTGATCTCACTGTGGAGTGATGATTAGGGCCGTGACATCGGTATATTTGTATTAGTCTGAGATGAACATACGACGCCCCGGACAGAATGTAGTCGACGTGTTTCAAGTACAGGCAGCGGAAGTGAATTTGACACACGCCTAAGCAAGTATGTTCCGTGTTTTGTATACGATTACTGCGTATTACAAAATCAAGACAATACAATCGTTGTATAATAAGGGTTAATATCGGAAAGGTCTAAAATGCTGGTGAGGTTGAGAATAATTGTTGGAAATCATACTTAAATTGTCACAAATATGGTAAAACATGAGTCTGAAAAAATGTTTTTTAATAGGTCTATTTAGAGTTTTGCATTACAGTTTTAGAATGCCGAAATCGTATATGGCGTACAATTTTGCTTTCCCTATATATAACTGTTCCATTAATTTATTTATCACATCTATTTTGTATCTTACTTTTCTCACATGTTGTTCGCCTGCTTTCGGTTGCTGCTGCAATAAACAACAACATTCATTTTCAAAGTTTCAAATGAAAATGACCGCCGAGTGTCGGATAGTATAACCTTGTGTACACAGTAAGACAAAAAAAAAGTGGTTTCAATTCATTATGCAAAATCGCAAAAGTTTTATCAGATGACAAGTGTCATTGTTATAAACTTTATGCAGAAATGAAATTGATGATGTGAAATATTTTACATATGCGCCCTTGGTTTCAGCCGATGTTGAACGCAATTTTTTCCGCATACAAGGTTATACTATCCGACACTCGGCGGTCATTTTCATTTGAAACTTTGAAAATTAATGTTGTTTATTGCAGCAGGAACCGAAACCAGGCGAACAACATGCAAGAAAAGTAAGGTATGGAATAGATGTGATAAATAAATTAATGTAACAATTAAATATAGGGAAAACAAAATTGTACGCCATAAACGTTTTCAGCATTCTAAAACTGTAATGCAAAACTTTAAATATTAAAAAAAAAAACATATTTCCAGACTTACGTTTTACCACTTTGTGACAATTGGATGCACTTATGCAATATGGAACCAACCACCATTTTAAGAATATCTGGATTTCTATTGCAAAATGTGTCTTAATGTCTATAGTTTCTTATACAAAATAGAACCAACTCCTATCTGTAACGTGCTGCCCTATAGAGAAATCTGAACCAACCACCAAAACAGAATCCATAGTGCAGTGTTTTGCAATTTAGAACCAACTCCAAGCTGTCAGTTCCCATGTTTGTTTTGTGTAAATATGGGAGTTTGAATACAATTTTTTGCTAATAGGAGTGATATATTATATTATATTATATTATATTATATTATATTATATTATATTATATTATAGCAACAAGAGTAATGTTAATGTATAAAAGAAAGTTGTAGAACCGAAGATGTTTAGGTATCAAATATGTAACTGCAGAAGAAAATCCAATGAATTTTTATTTTAGTAGGTTATTTTACGACCCTATATTAACAGCTTAGGTTATTTAGTGTCTGAATGAGATGAAGGTGATAATGCCGGTGAAATGAGTCCAGGATGCAACACCGAAAGTTACCCAGCATTTGCTCATATTGGGTTGAGGGAAAACCCCGGAAAAACCTCAACCAGGTAACTTGCCCCGATCGGGAATCGAACCTGGGTCACCTGGTTTCGCGGCCAGACGCGCTAGCCGTTACTCCACAGGTGTGGACAGGACGATGTTGATGGAATCAATGGTCCCCTTGACTTCACCTTGGAATGATAAGTCAATGTATGAACAAATGCTAATGAATATATGTTTTTTAAATTTTATTTGTAATCCCACAATTAGTGTCTCGGATGTTTAGTTTTACAATAATAAAGTGTTAAACATGGATTTGAACTAGACTGTTGCCTCATCTCTCTCTCATTCCAATCACACAAGTAGGAACCAAGTGCCAATATCCATTTTTGCAATAAGCAATATGGAACCAACTCCAATGTTGGCCTTCTACTCTGTGTGAGTCAAATACTGATGCGAGCTGCACCATTGATCTGAAAGAGCATTTCAGAATATTAATAATGCAATCATTACTTTCGTAATAGTATTGATGTAGAATTTTATTTATAACGATTTGCTAAAACAGCTGTAACTCAAAAGCTGTATTTTGGACTTGGTTCCATATTGCATAAGTGCATCCAATTTAAGTATGGAGTCCAACAATTATTCGCAACCTCACCAGCATTTTAGTTCTTCCCGATATTAACCTTTATATACAATGATTGTATTGCCTTGATTTTATAATACGCAATAATCGTATACAAAACACGGAACGTGCTTGCTTAGGCGTATGTCAAATTCGCTTCCGCTGCCTGTGCTTGAAACGCCGACTACATTGTCTCCGGCGTAGTTTGTTCACCTCAGACTAATACAAATATACAGATGTCATGGCCCTAGTGATGAGAAAACAAATTGCATATAGAGAAAAATAAAATGATTGCTTACTGTGAAATGTATTTATTCTTTAAGTACATTATTTTCAATAATGGTATTTAATTTGATTTAATTTTATTGCTTTAATCTGTTTAAAGATAACATGGATAAGCAAGATGGAAAAAAATACACCAGAGTTCAATTTTTTAAATCAGTTTTGGGTGTCACGAATTGTTTTCTTTTTTTTTCTGCTAACTCTAGGTCTAAGACCAGCAAGAAATTATACCCGAACCTTGATACATGTAATATGAATTATAAGACTAGATCAGGAACAAAAAAACTCGTGTTGTATGCAGAGGAGTCAGCATGAATATTACTCGACCAAGGCGAGTGGAGCCGCGGGCGTAATGTGAACTATCGCGATGACGCTATATGAACGCAGGAGCAGTACAAGTGGCGCTCCGAGTTGCAGGACTCCACTGGCCTCGGTCGAGCAATACCTACATACAACAGCAACTAAGGTAGCGGGAGAGACTGCTCCTCTTCGCTGGACTAGGTTAAAGATCACAATATGATCACCAACAATCTAGAAGTGTGTAGTAAAAGTCAAAGTGCTGCCTCCAGGAAAGTGTCCGCAGTTTTTTCAAAAGTACAACAAATGTTGTATTTCTCATTTAATATTATAGGTCGCGCCAGGGATTTTGGCAGATGGATTTTCTTAATGTGAAATGGAGAGCGAGTCCTCACCGCTGCAAGATCAGCTGTTATCTCTGTCGCAGTGGAATGGGAAGGACATAAGAGTAAACATGCACGCCCGAGTATTCTATTGAACTGTGCACAGTCACCTCCAAAAACTAAACAAATATTACAGTAGTCTATATGTGTCTTTGGTTTTCCCAAGAAACTTGTTCGATTAATTAAAATGTGTCTCAGTGAAACTTACAACAGAGTCCGTATAGGCCAGTTTCTATCTGATGCTTTTCCAGTTCACTGCGGGCTAAAGCAAGGAGATGCACTATCACCTTTACTTTTAAACTTCGCTCTAGAATATGCCATTAGGGAAGTTCAGGATAACAGAGAGGGTTTGGAATTGAAGGGGTTACGTCAGCTTTTTGTCTATGCGGATGACGTAAATATGTTAGGAAAAACTCCACAAACGATTAGGGAAAACACGGAAATTTTACTTGAAGCAAATAAAGCGATAGGTTTGGTAGTAAATCCCGAAAAGACAAAGTATATGATTATGTTTCGTGACCAGAATATTGTACGAAATGGAAATATAATCTGTTATATATATATATATATATATATATATATATATATATATATGTATGTATGTATGTATGTATGTATATGGAAATATGTTAATCCTTAGTCAATAGATAAGACTGAGTTTTACGAAATACGAACATTAAGGGATGGAAAATGGGAGGCAGTAATGATCAAAATAATTATACCGATTTATTTTTTTTAACCAGCACACGTGCAGCCTTTAAATTTGAAACAAAGATTCACTCATAAAATTGGGTTAGACTATTCATCTCATCTCTCAGAATTGTTTCTAAAATGTATAAGAAAAGTAAAAAATTCAATTTCATGTAGGCTACTCCCTTGAAATAACTTGTTTTTTTTTTTTTTTTTTTTTTTTTTTTTTACTTCCGAGTAGAGAGGAGAGAGAAAGAAGTCGACAACTTTAAAAATTCACTAAACTATATTTAACTAGAGACGTAACATTTAAAATGAAGGTTACTCTCTAGAATATTGGTTAAACATTCTTAGATTTTTTAAATACCATATCCTAAGGTACTGATGAAAAGGCAGAAGGGAGTGAGAAATCTCATGTCATCCGATCTCGATGAAAGTCGATATCTGGGGATCCTTGCGATCACAGAATACGAATAACGTATTATTTAGTCCGACTTTGTCCCTAAAGTGGTGGAGTGGGACAAAAATGGGTGAAAAATTAAATGAGATATCTTAGTGGTTTTCGAGACGAAAATTATGAATAATACAATTTGTGCGAATTCAATATGCCAGTTTCAGTACTATGAATTATATTTAAAAAATTAAACATCGGATATCGCACAGGTAACACATGTACAGTATTTAAGGGGGTATGTAACTCCTTTTGATAGTAGGCCTATACATTTAGTAAAATCCAAAGTGTAATTTCTACATATTCTGAATGAATTTTGTGCTGGAATTTAATATAGTCATCAGCCAATACCTCTAGATGAATAAACAACTTTTTAGAATCCATAAAATACAGTATTTATTGTGAATGGTAATTATATTTTTCAATTAGTGCAATTTGTACAGGGAAAATTGGTTTATCCGATATTTTGTAGGATTTCGAATATTTTAAAATGCTCTCTTCTCTGTTCTATTCACAATGTGAGTGTGAAGAAATTATTGCCCTTGTAATATCCATTACAGTCCTATTTATTATACTCTTATATAAATCTAACTTCCGCAGCATGCAATTTTACCCAATTAACCAAATTATATTTTGATTCTTAAAAAGAATCGTAATTTTATTAACTTGAATTGTCGCACCACCAGTAGATGATCCCTAGATTATTACTGGACAGATCTTGTATATTCATCTGGTAAGGTAAGGGTAGGATTATATATATATATATATATATATATATATATATATATATATATATATATATATGCGCAATGCAATGCTTTTTCCTTGTAATTAAGAATTAATTTAATTTAGAAAATGTAGGAGACGTATTGTAAAATCATTGCCAACGGAAGTCATTTATATTTATTAAAGGTATTCTTTGAGTAGGACTGTACCGTGGTGTGTTTCATAATAAGGATAATTGATATGAGCTGCTGTTGCGAAATTATGAACGACTCAGAATGTTATCGCATCTCATTCTCGCAGCTTACACAAACAATATTGGCTCGCCTACTGGAAATGTCTTCGAGGTCATCTGCCAAAATCGGTGCCTCCGACGAGTCTGTGAACAGGACGACTTCTTGGGTCAGCGGATAAAGGAACATAAACGAAGTCGGCATTACAAAGACAGTACACATTACCGTAATGATGTAAGGAGTTCGGCAAAAAATATGAAGACAAAAAATATCGATGGAAATCAAGGAAAACCCATAAAGAAATGAACGTGATGAAAATCCTCGGCAGCTTTGATGACAAGTAAACTCTGGGATCCGTAACGGCACGCGAGTAGCAAATCCAGGGACGTCAAAACGCCTGAATTACGTCCTCATACTACAAGCAATACAAATCCAACAAGGTTCACTTATCAGCGAGGTAAAGTACAATCAACGCTCATACGGAAATGTTGTGCGGGTTCTTGAGAGCACGCAGTGCAGGCGCTTTGACATTCCTGAGCTAAGAAAACTTGGAAACGTTATGTGGTGTCGGCGCATCGTTTCAAAGGATAAAATATGACTTAATATGAAGAGCTCCAATAATGCACGCTGGTAGGCTGGGAATTCGAGTTAACAATTTAACACTTTATTTGCAAGTTAAGTGCCAATGAAAAATGGAGAGGAAGATGCTGAACATCACATTGAGACACAGACTATGCAATGAAGACATAAGGAACCAAACAGATCTCAAAGACGCAGCAGAAACGGCCGACAAGCTGAAGAAGAAATGGGCAGAACATGTGATGCGACTCAACGAGAACCGGAGGACACACATCCTTACGACATGGGACCCAAGGATTGGCAAATGCAACGCTGGAAGACAGAAGACAAGGTGGGCAGACGAACTTAGATCAAGATTCGGCCATCTATGGCCAAGAACTGCGAAAGACCAACAACAATGGAAACTAATTACAAAGTGACTTGCACCCCAAACAGTGACTAGTGAACAGTGTTAACCCAGACAGCATCCCAAACTATGACATTACAAAAGTGACCATCATTCCCGGAGTGCCTAACCGGGAACTGCTTGACAAGCCACTCTGCATAGTCAGGAGGCCCTTGCCCTTCACGGATTTCGCGGCTAATTCTTATGACATAAATTACGAATTTTACACGTGTTTTACGCGAAGTGTAGAAATTAATTTTTTACACGTAACTTCCCACCATGGTTCAGACCAATCGCACGGAAGGCCATAGTCCCAGACTTCCGGCGTGTGAGCCGACGATGATGTAGATGATGGTGTTGAAGTCAAAATGGTAGGATGATTTAAAATTATCTGAGAAATGAAAAATTGGGAATACCCGTGCGCTAATTTACAGGACTTCAGCTCGGCCGTTGTTACATTAAAATTTAGCTTATTTAAGCCCAGTTTCTTTCTGAAAGCGGAAATAGTGGCAGCAATAAGCTCACAAATAATTTCACAAAGATGAAATAATACTTTTTCACTGCACTTAATACCTAGGTTTAAAACAAACACATTTGTTATTTCTCGCGAACTACAAAATAAAAATAATTCGGAGCAGTCAACTTTGAAAGGCATCATAAACTAAATGAGACTGGAGCAGAAGTGTAATCCGGCAGAGCAAAGACAGATTGGCTAAAACACGAGAATAAAAAAAATGTGATTAGTTCTTTATACGAGTGCAACAGACAAGAAAGGAAAGAGACATATATCATGCAGGAAAAGGGGAGAAGAGACGGCCCATAAAAGGGGGGATTACGGAATGAAAGAGAAAAATAAAGCGTCTATGGACCCAAAAAAGGAAATGCAAAAAAAAAAACAAAAACAAAAAACAATACATGGGAATATCCATACACAGCCTAGCATTTCATAATGATAATGTTGTTACAGAGTCTCAATTATAATGTAGATCTATTGACCTATAGTGTCAATATCCATTATAACAATAGTCGTATCCTGTGAGCTCATGTTGCAGTGTTTGCAATTACGAATCTGTATGTATGTATGTATGTATGTATGTATGTATGTACACATGTACGTATGCATGCATGCACACTGCAAATGGGCATATACCCGCTGGCAGTGGTAACTAATTACACTCAATAATGACAATTAATAATAAACACAATTAATAAAAAATGCAATCTATACTAATAATAAATCTGTAGCCAAAGTTTTTCTGGTCATTTTCGATTTTCTAAAAATAATTGGTGTTAACATGTATAATTAACCATCCTGAAACCGAAAATCGCTTTTTTTTATTTTTGTTTGTATGTCTGTATGTCTGTCTGTCTGTCTGTCTGTCTGTCTGTATGTATGTTTGTTACCTTTTCATGCGATAATGGCTGAACGGATTTCGATGAAAATTAAAATATAAATTAAGTTCGTTGTAACTTAGATTTTAGGCTATATGGCATTCAAAATACGTTATTTAAAAGGGAGGTTATAAGGGGGCCTGAATTAAATCGAAATATCTCGCTTATTATTGATTTTTGTGAAATATGTTACATAACAAAGGTTCTTTAAAAGTGATTTCTGATAAGTTATATTCTTTGAATAATTTTGATAGGACTGATATTTAATGAGATAAATGAGTTTTAAAATTAAAATAACTACCATCTAAGGCGGTGTATTGAAATAAACAACAAATGACTTCGTCTATAAGGGGCCTTGGACACAACAATCGAAAGCTATGAAACATAGCCTACAGACAATGTTTCTGTGTTTGTATGAAGTAATATAGGAAGCTAAATTAACCGATTTGTATAATTAATTATTATTTCATCATTGGAAAGTGTAGTTTCTCTGGATGGACATAATGCTATAATGTTATTACAGTAACTTGTGATTGAATTGAGGACAGGTAAGATTAAAATAGCTTCTTATGCACAGAAAACTTGATAGGTTATTCTGTATATTCATTTCCTGTATTTCTTAAAATAATGTTTATGAACATATTCATTTTTATCTCAGAGAATTAACGAACAACGAGAGTGCATTGATTTAGTATGCAGTAATAGTACGTTAGCTTAGCAATCCATTATTTTATAATTAAAATTTTAACTATGCTCAATTGAATCGTGTTAAAATACATAAAATATACATGCAATAAATGCAATGCAAAAAAGTGGGTAATGAGCCAAGCAGATTATGTTGCGCTGTTGTAAAACCTGTTCCTCCTGAGATTCAAGAGCTCCCACAACAAATTAAAAACTTTCTAATTAGAGTACATCCGTTATCAACACACTTTATACATAATATAATATAATATAATATAATATAATATAATATAATATAATATAATATAATATAATATAATAATAAATCTGTAGCCAAAATTTTTCTGTTAATTTTCGCTTTTCCAAAAATAATTGGTAATAACAATTAATAACATGTTAAAGGAATTGTCATTGCACCAAATGAGTGGTCTCTGGATCAAAATGATCGCATTTTAATATTTTAAATACAATTTAAATTAAGTAACATATTAAACGATTTATCCTTCTATCAAACACGAATGTTCCCTGGATAAAACGTCCTATTGTAATTATGTAATTACTTTATATTTATTTCTAACGGGTGCAGCGGAGCGCACGGGTACGGCTAGTGATATAATATATTGTAAATTTCTTTCAACTCAACAACAATGTAATTTATTGTCAAAACAATAACTATTCACTCTCTACAATTTAACTTCACTCCCGTCAACAATGGGATTTGCTCTCCGCACAGCAACATAGCGTTCGTTATTGCACTCCACAAACTACAATGACAATTTACTTGGACTATTACGAACAACAATGAACTGTTAATCTTAACTAATATTTACAAAGCACTATTTACAAATCAGAACTGTCAGTTCTCAGTTCACAGTTCTTCTAGCTCAGTCACTCGAGTTCACAGTATCTCGAACCACAGACCTTCAGAGACAGTCCACTGTACTCGAACTCAGGTCCCTCCAACTGCGATCCACTGCACTCGAACTCAGGTCCCTCCAACTGCGGTCCACTGTACTCGAACTCAGGCCTTCGGATGCTGACACAGTTGCGGACGCACACTCGAGTCGAACTCCGGTACTGGCTTGCTTGCTCTGGCTTACTCACTGAATGGCTGAATAAACTGAAAACTGCTCAAGTTCGCTCGCGTTTCTTCTTTTATAGCAAAATCATAGTTACGAGAAATTTCTACGGGTGTCCTCTCGAATTATCTGGATATCTCCACTTCGGACGGACTTCTCTGGACGATTCGGGAGGGTCCGTCCCCCCTTCACTCCGCAAGTAGCAGCTGCGCGCGCACTCTCCCCTCGCCGCGTTGACGTAATACACCGCCCCTCTACCCTCTCAGCATCCAGACGCTCCCCGTACCAGCGTTTCGTCTGCCGCGCGCCCTGTCGGACGCGTGTTCGAACCCCGGTGCAGCTGTCACAATATTAATGTAAGAGAAATCTATACTAATAATAAATCTGTAGCCGAAATGTTTCTGGTAATTTTCGATTTTCCAAAAATAATTGGTCCTAATATATATAATTAACCACCCTAAAACCAAAATCGCTTTTTTTTTTATTTTTGTCTGTCTGTCTGTCTGTCTGTCTCGATGTTTGTTACCTTTTCACGCGATAATGGCTGTACGGATTTTGATGAGAATTGGAATATAAATTAAGTTCGTTGCAACTTAGATGTTAGGCTATATAGCATTCAAAATACTTTATTTAAAAGGGGGTTTATAAGAGGGCCTGAATTAAGTAAACCGAAATATCTCGCTTATTATTGATTTTTGTGAAAAATGTTACATAACAAAAATTTCTTTGCAAATGATTTCCGATACGTTTTATTTCAGGCAAAATTTTGATAGGACTGATATTTACGAATATACAAGAGTTTTAAAATAACAATACAATACATTTCCATCGCCGCCTCAGATTAGAGTGTCGTTGTTCCGTAACTTCTATGTGCAAAATATTAAATTTTTTAGTAGGAAGAAAAACAAATTTATTCATTCTATGGCAGTAGTGCATAGGAGATCGTGAATTCTTACATTTTCGAAAGAAAGAAATATAATTAAGTTATATATAGTAGATTGTATTATTTGCTGCATCACTATTTAAGTTATTTAATAGAGCAAAAATCTGAAAATCGATATGTACAATAGGAGTTATTGCAGGAACGACGACGATGGCTACAATGATATCTAAACAAATGATTCCGTCTATTTAAGGTGGCCTTGACTTTTATCAATATTAATATACAGAGAATATTTTGTGTGTTTGTATGAAGTAATCTCAGGAGCTAATTACCTTCACTATTTGAAATTTGTTTAGTTTCTCTAGATGGATGTAATGCTACAAATCAGGACTGAGGTAAGATGAAAAGAAATCTGTACGCACAGAATACTTGATATTCTGCGAAATATTGTATAACTTGATTATTGCAACTTTATTTGGTCCACATAAAATACTCTAATTTTATACACTCATTTTACCATAGAAATCACTGGAGCTGAGGTATTTTAAAAGGTGTCAGGAAATGGTGTTCCTGCGCTCATAATTTGCCCATATTCGTTTCCTGTGTTTCTTAAAATAATATTTATGTAGGGTACCTCATTTTTTTTATTTGCATAAACAATGATATAGAACCGAGCGAGTTGGCTCAGGCGGTAGCATTTGAGACACGCATTCGGGGGTCCCGGGTTCAAACCCCGTGGCCGACCAATCTGACTAGGGGTTTTTCATGATTTCCCTTAGTCATAAAGGCAAATGCCGGATTAGAAAGATACATGCCATTATTCATCACCGCCTCAATTACCAATACCAAAAACATTAATCAAAGTCTATAATCCGTTACATGAACACAAGCCATCTACAACACACAATAGAAACAGGAACTCAACAAGAGTAAAAACGGCCTACTGATATACCCACACGTTCTAAACACGCAACATGGCCACAGATGTTAAGGCGTGAATAAAATAAACTTAACAAAAAAAAAAGATGCACAGTAAGATTAACGTTAAAATGATCTTCGTACGCAATCAACTCTATTAATTTGGAGTGATTTATTAAAGGATGCATTTAAGACTAATTTAGAAAAATGTTAAACGAATTATATTTGCACCAAATGAGTGGTCTCTGGACCAAAATGATAGCATTTTAATTATTTAAATACAATTTAAATGAAGTAGCATATTAAACGATTTATTCTTCTATCAAACACGAATGATCCCTGGACCCTATGTTCTATTTTAATTATGTAATTACTTTATATTTATTTCTAATAAGTGCAGCGGAGCGCACGGGTACAGCTAGTTAATAATAAATTAATAACACTAATAATAGTAATAGTATTAATAATAACAATAATAATAATAACAATAATAGGGAGCATTCTAAATTAAATGAAGCACGATCAATTCAAATCACATTTGAAGTAAATCTAATTTGTATCTTAACCCTAAGTTCGAACTAAAACCCATGAGTAAGATATGTTCATACCTGCACAAATACATTTCAGCGCTACACTCATTTCGCAGACAACTCACTCACTGCACTGGAACTAGGACACATTTCACTGATTATATCCTGATTTCACTAACATCTCAAAAACATTTCACTGATCAAATACTTTGCACTGTCACTATTAACTATGACACTTCACTTAAACAACACACTACTTCACTAATACAACACTTCAATAACAAAATATCAATTACACCCTTTAAATAGTGTATATAATATACTACCGTCTATTAGTGAAGACTTTAAGCCTATTTTAAATACATTTTTGGTTATTGGTAAAGCCTTTAGTAAGTTTGGAGGTACAGCATTCCAGTCCCTGATAGTACGATTGAGAAAAGAAAACTTTCCAATGTCCGTCCTCTCTCTTCTTTCCCTCAGTTTATATGAGTGGTCGTT
The DNA here is from genome assembly GCF_040183065.1 of Periplaneta americana. Taxonomy (NCBI): domain Eukaryota; kingdom Metazoa; phylum Arthropoda; class Insecta; order Blattodea; family Blattidae; genus Periplaneta; species Periplaneta americana. The sequence continues at coordinate 71,153,910 of NC_091127.1, read as the reverse complement.
CCTTGAAGAGTAATTTGGCGGCTACAACCTATTTTTTATTTCTGTCCAAGCAGGCTCACCTCTGTATGTTTTGAACATTGCGCATAATCGAATTCGCTTTCTCCTGTCCGTGAGTGTGTCCCATTTTAATGGTGAATTATTACGACAACGCTTGACAGCCCGTTTTTTTTTTTTAATCTTTTCCAGTGTCTTAATATGTTCTAATCTGTAAGAATCCCAACATGCAGCACCATATTCCATTACTGGACGAACTAGTGATTTTTATGCAATCTCTTTGGATTTATCAGACCCTTTTCTTAGTACCCTCATCACAAAGTGTAACGCTCTCCTTGCTTTTCCCGCTGTGTCAGTAACGTGTTCCCCCCAGCGGAGATCGCTGCTAAATGTTATTCCTAGGTATTTACATTTGTTAACTTCCGAAATGGTTTCACCCTTAGTTCTAGTCTTGCACAGGTAAGTGGAGATTTATCTTTCATCACCCATGGTCGCTGTCGCTTTGATAACTCAGTAGGTAGAGCGCTACTTACAATGACCTCAGACCCGAGTTCAAATCTTAGCAAAGTATTTTTGTAGTGGATAGTCTTAGTTAGGCCTAGTGAGGTTTTTCCTCGGGATTATCTAGTTTTCCCTACATTTCAGGCGACCTAGTGAACTGCCAGTAAGAAGTCTTAAAATTTTATTTTATTAAGAAATAGGAAATTAGAAATTATACTGCATATTAATTAACTCGTTCATGTCATAAGACTGTTAGAATCGGCTAACAGACATTTAAATAGGATTTTATGACTTAAAAAAAAAATTTGCGTATTTTACCAAATATTACCATATTACAATGATGTACCGAAGCACACAAGATATTTCCGTGCAGGAATTCTGCATTACCATATGGTGAAAAATGGGTAGAACGGAGAAAATTTCCCTCCGGCACAGGGATTCGAACCGGGTTTTCAGCTCTACGTACTGGAGCCACCAAAGGGGAACAGAAAGGTAGAACTTAAACTGAATTTGAATCCGGTGTGACTTAGTGGATAAATCCTCAACAAGTAAAACTAAAAACCCGGGTTCGAATCCTGGTGCCGGCGAGAAATTTTTTCTCCGTATCTACCCACTCTTTACCAGCAATACCAGTTTTTTCTGTCATTCACAGTCGCCTTTTTCTCCACTACAATCATCACTTAATATACATTTTAAGCGTACACTACTAATTTTACTTCAAGTCATTTTGTAATGTAATAGCTAAAATGTATGGAGAATTCAAAATGACAAAGCAGACACGGAATAAAAAAAAAAAAAAAACTTTTTTTCCGTAATACATGAAACTTTAACTCAATGCTGGCAGAATTTTAGACGTTTCATACTCTTTCTGATGAACCGAATTGCGCCAACGGGTAGGAGTCAAGCATTGTAGAAGCTAGAAATAGTTTGGTTCGGATATCTGATTTTTGCAGGCAGCCGGAATGAGGCTTGCGGCGCTATGTTGTCGCCTTTGGTTGGAAAAATAAGTCCGTGGATCTATAGAGAGGAGAAAAAAAAGGCATTCACGGCTTCTAAAGAAGTTATTCGACACTTTATTACGAGATTTTCAGGATTGGATTGTAAATTTAGAACGTGCTCCAACTTTCCTCCGAGTTGCTAAGTAGCAGCGATCTTCAATTGTCAAGATCTTGAAATTGGAAAGTAGTAGTGATGTATGTGCGTGAAAAATAATCAAAAATTTCCGTCTTCCAGACGATAAAGTGAGTATTTTACGACTATTTACCAACTACTGGTGTGCATAACGTGAATCTTAATTTAATGAATTATCTAGAGCAGCGGTGACCAAACTGGGTATCGTGATTACATCGTGTATTCAAAGACAGTCATACTGGTAAAGGAGAGTTTCCTGTACTTTGCAGTCTCGCTCACGTACTGAAACAGTGTCGGTACCATATCGCTCTACAAACCCTCTGTCTCTACGAGAAGGAACATAAGGTTTTGTACAGAATGGGAAGAGGAATTTATTCGCTATTCTGTAGGGATAAAATGTAATATGTTGCTTTGCTCAACGGTTCAATTAGTAGTAGTATATAGAAGCGACATTATAGACCATTACGCTGAATAGCCTATACAGGCATAACAGGTAATTATTATTATTATTATTATTATTATTATTATTATTATTATTATTTATCAGCAAGTGTTACCATAATTCTTATATAGGGCCTGAATATATAGGCCTATAACTTTTCCTGAAGCATAAAATGATTACTAGACTACGCTATATCTCCATTTTAATTTTTTTTCAATCTTTTGATTCCTATTACCAGTTATTTACTAGTTATTGATTTAATAATAATAATAATAATAATAATAATAATAATAATAATAATAATAATAATAATAATAATCTATACTAATAATAAATCTGTAGCCGAAATTTTTCTGGTAATTTCCGATTTTCCAAAAATAATAGGTCCTAACATATATAATTAACCACCCTGAAACCGAAAATCGCTTTTTTGAAATTTTTGTTTGTATGCCTGCCTGCCTGCCTGTCTGTCTGTCTGTCTGTTACCTTTTCACGCGATAATGGCTGAACAGATTTCGATGAAAATTGGAATATAAATTAAGTTCGTTGTAACTTAGATTTTAGGCTATAGGCCTATAGCATTCCAAATACTTTATTTAAAAGGGGGCGTTATAAGGGGGCCTGAATTAAATTAACCGAAATATCTCGCTTATTATTGATTTTTGTGAAAAATGTTACGTAACAAACGTTTCTTTAAAAATGATTTCCGATAAGTTTTATTCCAGGCAAAATTTTGATAGGACTGATATTTACGAATATACAAGAGTTTTAAAATAACAATACAATACATTTCCACCGCCGCCTCAAATTATAGTGTCGTTGTTCCGTAACTTCTATGTGCAAAATATTAAATGTTTAGTAGGAAGAAAAACAAATTTATTCATTCTATAGCAGTAGTGCATAGGAGATCGTGAATTCTTACATTTTCGAAAGAAAGAAATATAATTAAGTTATATATAGTAGATTGTATTATTTGCTGCATCACTATTTAAGTTATTTAATAGAGCAAAAATCTGAAAATCGATATGTACAATAGGAGTTATTGCAGGAACGACGACGATGGCCACAATGAAATCAAAACAAATGACTCCGTCTATTTAAGGCGGCCTTGACGTTAATCAATATTAATATACAGAGAATATTTTGTGTGTGTGTGTGTGTGTGTGTGTGTGTATGTATGAAGTAATCTCAGAAGCTAATTAACCTTCACTATTTGAAATTTGTAGTTTCTCTAGATGGATGTAATGCTACAAATCAGGACTGAGGTAAGATGAAAAGAAATCTGTACGCACAGAATACTTGATATTCTGCGAAATATTGTATAATTTGATTATTGCAACTTTATTTGGTCCACATAAAATACTCTAATTTTATACGCTCATTTTACCATAGAGTTCACTGGAGCTGAGGTATTTTAAAAGGTGTCAGGAAATGGCGTTGCTCGCTCATAATTTACCCATATTCGTTTCCAGTGTTTCTTAAAATAATATTTATGTAGGGTACCTCATTTTTTTTATTTGCATAAACAATGATATAGAACCGAGCGAGTTGGTTCAGGCGGTAGCATTTGAGACACGCATTCGGGGGTCCCGGGTTCAAACCCCGTGGCCGACCAATCTGACTAGGGGTTTTTCATGATTTCCCTTAGTCATAAAGGCAAATGCCGGATTAGAAAGATACATGCCATTATTCATCACCGCCTCAATTACCAATACCAAAAACATTAATCAAAGTCTATAATCCGTTACATGAACACAAGCCATCTACAACACACAATAGAAACAGGAACTCAACAAGAGTAAAAACGGCCTACTGATATACCCAAACATTCTAAACACGCAACATGACCACAGATGTTAAGGCGTGAATAAAATAAACTTAACAAAAAAAAAAAAAAAAAAAAAAAAAGATGCACAGTAAGATTAACATTAAAATGATCTTCGTACGCAATCAACTCTATTAATTTGGAATGATTTATTAAAGGATGCATTTAAGACTAATTTAGAAAAATGTTAAACGAATTATATTTGCACCAAATGAGTGGTCTCTGGACCAAAATGATAGCATTTTAATTATTTAAATACAATTTAAATGAAGTAGCATATTAAACGATTTATTCTTCTATCAAACACTAATGTTCCCTGGACCCAATGTTCTATTTTAATTATGTAATTACTTTATATTATTTGTAATAAGTGTAGCGGAGCGCACGGGTACAGCTAGTAATAATAATAATATTAATAATAATAATAACAATAATATTAATAATAACAATAATATTAATAATAATAATATTAATAATAATAATATTAATAATAATAATATTAATAATAATAATAATATTAATAATAATAATATTAATAATAATATTAATAAAATATTAATAATAATATTAATAAAATATTAATAATAATATTAATAATAATAATATTAATAATAATAATATTAATAATAATAATAATAATAATAATAATAATATTAATATTAATATTAATATTAATAATATTAATATTAATAATAATAATATTAATATTAATAATAATATTAATATTAATAATAATATTAATATTAATAATAATATTAATATTAATAATAATATTAATATTAATAATAATATTAATAATAATAATAATATTAATAATAATAATAATAATAATAATAATAATAATATTAATAATAATAATAATATTAATAATAATAATAATAATTATTATTATTATTATTATTATTATTATTATTATACTGATAGCAGCAGCAGTAATAATAATAATAATAATAATAATAATAATAATAATAATAATAATAATAATAATAATAATGAGAAACTGAATATTACGTGCTAGTGTAGTAATGAAACGAGCTATTAAACTCGAAGAACTGAAATAAGCCTAAAATTATCGTCATGAAGAGAAAGATGACATAAATAAATGTAAGGAAGCCAGCTATCTAGAGGCGAACGAAATAGCTCGATCTCTTAAGCCTTCCAACGAAGGAGAGTTTTTTAAAAGCGTAATGATCAAGGTGGTTGAAATAATTTCTCCAATGAAAGTTGTTAATTAATTTTGAAAAAAACTGTGCCTTTCTCGACAAAATATCGTGAAGAGAATTCAAGAGATTTCTGATTGTGTTCATGGGAATATTTTTAAAAAGGCAAGAAAATTTGTATATATTTTTATTGGCTCTTGATGACAGTACTGACATTACTTATACAGGAAAGCTTGCGATTTTTATTCGCGGATTGATGAATTCAATGTTATTGCACGAACCACCACTGGTTGTAGTTTTCATGCCTTGTACCTCTCCCCCGTCTCCTTATTTCTTAGACTGTCTCGCGTGTAATCACTGCCGTTCGAGTTTTGGTCACCGCTGATGTAGAGAATCGATGAAACCAGATCGGCCGATCAACAGATTGCTTTACTGTACGATCGATCCCTCAACTGACCTAAAGCAACTAGCTGACTGTTCAGAGTAGATTAACAGAAGAGGATGCATATGCAACAAAATTCAGTTATTATGACTGCTCTCACGAGTAGAGGCGCCGCTCTCAAAACTACTGTTGCAGAAGTCATTAAAATTCACAAGTTACTTGTGAGAGGGCGTGGCATTTTCAACAGAATTTAAAGGCAAGCTGCTCAGCTTGCAAGTTCACGCTCCGGAGTAGAATGTATGATTCTGACTTAACTAACACCACCAACGCATTACCTCCATGCCCCACATGTCACTAGGGTGTGGGAGGTTATGCATGATTACATATCTCTCGCCCGCTATTAAAAACCCAGCGCGCTTTTACTCAACGCAATTAATTCGAGAAAAGGGGAACAAAGTATATACGAATATGATAAACATATATTCTACATTACTTAGGTGACGTCAGAGGTACGCGTGAAGGCAAATATAAATTATCCCAGTTATAATACAGTGAGAAAAAATTGCAACCGCGTTAGTAAGAATATTATTATTATTATTATTATTATTATTATTATTATTATCATTATCATTATCATTATCATTAGCATTATCATTATCATTATCATTATTATTAGAGTTTATTTAACATTACCGTATCAACTAGAGCAGCGATGGGGGAAAAGGGGTGGAACGAACATAATCAGCAACTTACTCACTTCACATCTAAAACAGCAAGGTCAGGCGTATTTCGTCGTTTCCGGGTTTTATTGCTTACAAGGCGAGTCCAAAGCTGTGCAGTGGCGTAACCCAGTAGAAACGCGATGTAATAGTTGTGTTGTTATACTCCTGACCTAAACTAATAGGGTGTTGATAAATGTTAATAGAACGAAATAAGCGTTTACATTTTAATAATTAAAATGTTTTTACATAAATAGAACGATAATAATAATTGTATTACTTCATTCGGTAAACAGATTGAATGAGTAATGAACAAAGTAAATAGAATGCAAATACTTTTCTTGCAACAGATGAACTGAGAGCACGAATAATTAACAAATATGTAAATAATGTTACAAAAGAAACAACAATATAATAATAATAATAATAATAATAATAATAATAATAATAATAATAATAATAATAATAATAATGTATTGCCAGAACAAAGATACATATTGATTTTTTAATATAAAAACACTCTAGCACCCCCAGAAAGAGTAAGTTACATACACTACGTCCGCTCAAATGAGCCACTCGGAACGTGCGATTGGACACACTTACCGCAGGGAGCAAGTAGACACGACTCCGAGCAGGTTCCATGTAAACAACGCTGCATTGCCATCTCTCCCTTCTGAAGACTGAAGTGAAGCTTCGTGTGCATCTTGTAAATAGAGAACTAAAACACGAACACCTTCTATTCAGAGTCCGTCGAGTCACTATTTAAATCAATTACACAAGATTCCAAGCTCGCTTCTAAGCAGCGATAATCACTTTCTTTTATCTTAACATGTACGATATACTTTACCCAATGCTTTTTATTATTAATGTCATCCATCACATTTACTATTAAATCACGTACTTCTTGAACAGATTTGTTTCCCAATCCATTTTCTGACCGGACATTTCTCTTCAGTTCCGATCAAACTAATTCTATGGCAGTGAGACAACAATGGTATGGTGGGCAGTCGTAGTACAACATGGCCGTATTTCGATGATAGTCAATTACATATATCTTTTTTCTGTAATGGCTACGTTTTATCTCTTGTAACAGACGTAACTTTGTTGTTGGGACTGGCGTGGGCAAAGGGATGTTATTTTCACGTTTTAATGACAACTATTGTTGATCTAGTGGTAGATATAGGATTCACAATACGGAAATAGTATGGGGCATTATCCATAATGATGACAGACGGTTCTTCCAGTTTTAGCAAACATTCCTCAAACTATTCTTCAAAGATTTTAGAATTCATAATCCCACGGTAATCAGCCGGGGCATCACACATACTTTGGTGGGTAACGAATAATGCTCCTGGAATGAAACCATTTCTTCCCCTCGCATGTAAAATTACTATTCGTTGTCCTTTACCTGAAGAAAAATTGTCATCACAATAACTTGATCCATCTCACCAACGACACTTTACTCCGTCATGGGTATCATACCATGTTTCGTCTAAGTATACTTCTTCATAACCCAGTTGTCGATAATACTCTCTATTCCGTAAATACGAGGAACGCCACATCCGTATTCGTAATGATTCCTTTGCTGCTGGTTGAAATCCATGAATTTTATATTTAAACGCCATTGAATATAAGAGTTTCATTAAAGTAGTTCTTGATACAGAAACTCATATTGGGTGGGTTGTGTTTTATTACGAATTGCATTGAGAAGTTTATTTGATATTGGAGCTATTTTATTTTTGATTTATATTATATGGAACACAAAAGCCACAATATACATTTACGATCTTCTGCCTTGTTTTGAGCTAACTGCATTATACTTGCGGACTCGTCTGAAACCGAATACTAAATGAACTTGTTATCGAAGCACCGACTTAGATCTGTCAACAGCGCTGACGTACCAACAACCAGCCGCGTGCTTCAAGACTGAAACACCTGACGCCTCCCGCTCAAGGTAGGTGCAAGTGGCTCTCATTTGAGCGGACGTACTATACTCGTGGTCAGGGAGCATTCCACATAATGTTAAGATATTTTATTGAGTGAAAATTCAAAATCTATTTAACCATACCTCTTACAGCATTTTGAGTCCAAAAGAGCCAGTAATTAATTAATATTAAAGATAACAAACTTTCTATGACCTTACTATCAAAATGGACATAAAACAAGAAAAGACAATACCTGAGGATGTTATTAACCTACTGAGTTCTGAAAAAAAAGAGGGATCGACATAGAAGAACTCTCATCCCAGCCTCCTGTTACAGTGAGTGACACATGAGCATCAAACCACATTAAGAAGTAAACAAGTATCACAGATTTATATTTATGTTATTTTATTTCATATGATACCAAAAGTAGATAAGTAAATGTGTTAAATTTACATTCACTATTTTCGACCAGGTTGTGAACCTCTAAGAAACATTGTGCTTTGGCAAGAAATTACCAATGAATTTTACCTTGAGCTCTGTATCAGGGACGGAGGTATGTGTCGTAAATCTACGACATCGCTTCCCACGTTTACTTCTGTCTCGGAAGATGACATATTAATAATTTTAACGTCCTTTAAAATTCATGGCCCTTAGCCAGATTGGAACTCGCAAACCTTTGATTCAACGCCTAGCAAGGTAACCAATATAGCCCAGAGCACGACTGAAATATGGTGGTAATATATTTTCTTTTGCAGATGATACTGTACTAACATTTAATGGGGAAAATTGGAGTAACATTTATTTAAATGCTAGCAATGGAATTAACGTAGTGAAAAATTGGCTTGACTCTAATCTCCTCTTCTTAAATACTAATAAAACTAACTATATTCCATTTTCTTTAACAACGAGAGGTTTACCTCCACCTATGAATAATTATCACTTAGTAATACATAATATTTCATGTAATGAATTGACAAGTAATTAGAGTAATTGCCCCCATCTAATACCTTCCACACAAGTCAAATATTTAGGAATTATTATAGATCAGCATTTACGTTAGGATAAACAAATTGATTTTATGTGTACAAGTATAACAAAGACAATTTATACATTCATAATAGCCTACTTCGAAGTTTTATCACTAAGGAGACATTGGGAATAATATTTTTAGCTTTAGTACAATCATTAATACAATATGGTATAAAAAACGGGGGTGGAGTAGCATCATCTGTACTTAATCCATTAATTTTATTACACAGAAGTTTAATAAAAATTTGTCTAAGCAAAAATATGGATTACCCAACAAATTTAATTTATACCGATTTTGAAGTATTAACTATTGAAGAAATTTATAAATATAGTTTACTAACTTACTACCACAGAAATCAAATAAAACAAATCTAATCGACATGAATATCGTACTAGAAGACAAACGTCTATTTTCCCATTAATTAAGCCTAAATATCATACAAGTACAGCTCTTAAACATGGTGCTAGTTTCGCCCTAAGATTTTATAATAAAATTACAAACCATTTTCCAAATTTGAAATATTTTAAAATTGAATTTTTTAAAAAAGAAATTTATAAAATTATTCATGATAAGACGAAGATGGGCCGACCTCTTCAGTGAACGAGTAGGAAGCCATTGGTCAAGCAGAGCAAGACATAGGGAAGACTGGAAAAACCTAAGAAGACAAGCGAAAGCGACTAAAACAAGTGCGACAGTGCGACAGAAACAAGCGAACAATACCAAACTGTGCAGAATGTGAACCAAGTGAACAATTGCACTCTTACGCGGAGTAGCTCACCGCGTGAGACAAATAGAGCTCTCCCTCTATAGGAGGAGGCCTTTGCCCTTAACGGGACATTTTTTTAGGCTAATCATTTCATATAATAATAACAAATGTGTGTATTTTTTACCTTTTTATTTCTGTCGAATATATTCAAGTCTTTATTGAATATCACTGGCTTCTGTCTGATTGTCAATATACAGGGTGATTCGGACCACCCGTAACAGTCATTTATTTCGGAAACTAGTGCATTAAAATTTTCGAGACAAAAATATTTATTACTAAACCACATTTGAACTTTCACTTGAGCTTAATTTCATCAATCAGCTCTAACAGGAAGTAGGGTCAGTGTCGTATCACTTTAAAATTTCAAATGGGAGTATGGGTCAAATAGGGTATCATTTGATAGAGCTCTTCAAAACAAACAATTTCATAGGAAACGTTTTTATTAATTCCTATTCTTTCAATGAGAAAACCTACGAAAAGGCAATAGGTGATTCGGACCACACGTAAGTCATTTATTTCGGAATCTAGTGCATTAAAATTTTCGAGACAAAAATATTTATACTAAACTACATGTGAACTTTCACTTGAGCTTAATTTCATTAATCAGCTCTAAGAGGAAGTAGGGTGAGTGGCGTATCACTTTAAAATTTCCAATGGGAGTCCGGGTCAAATAAGGTACCATTTGATAGAGCTCTTCAAAACAAACAACTTCCATAGGAGACGTTTTTACCAATTCCTACTCTTTCAATGAGAAAACGTACAAAAAGATAATGTCATCAATATTGAGAAATGTTAAAAGACGAAAATGTAAACAAGACAATTAATGTTGACATTTTACTGAAAGACTGGACAATTCCATTAATTTTTATAAATGTTCAAACTGTCTGCCGTTCTGAGCAGCACACACCCATACTCTTCTTCTAACACTGTCAGTGACTCGTAACACTTCGGCATGGTCAAGTGATTGGCAGGTCTCCCGGATTCGCTGTTTTATGTCATCTCTTACTGTGGGACAGTCTTGATAAACGATGTTTTCTAACCGTCCACAAAAATATAGTTAATTGTCAGGTAAAATCTGTCGGTTTCATCGCTGTATTCTTTGCACAGATGAAGCGACATTCAAGAGAAATGGCGATGTCAATATCCATAATGGTCACTACTGGTCTCAAATCAGTCCTCTCTGGCTGAGAGAAGTGGACAACCAGCATAGGTGGAGCGTTAATGTCTAGTGTGGCATTTTCGGACACCGAATGATTGGACCTTATTTCTTTGAAGGTGCTCTGAATAGTGTCATGTATGCTGACTTCCTGAAGAACATCCTCAACCAACTTTTAGAGGACGTGCCACTGGCAACACGAGTAGTAATGTGGCTTCAGCAGGATGGTTGCCCAACTCATTTCTCTTTGGTGGCACGTGATACAGCCAATCAGATCTTCGCTGGGCGATGCGGTTCTGTGGCATGGCCAGCACTATCTCCTGACTTGAATCCTTTGGATTTCTTTTCTTGGGAACGGTTAAAACCATCGTTTATCAAGACTGTCCCACAATAAGAGATGACATAAAACAGCGAATCCGGGAGACCTGCTAATCACTTGACCATGCCGAAGTGTTACGAGTCACTGACAGTGTTAGAAAAAGAGTACGGGTGTGTGCTGCTCAGAACGGCAGACAGTTTGAACATTTATAAAAATTAATGGAATTGTCCAGTCTTTCAGTAAAATGTCAACATTAATTGTCTTGTTTACATTTTCGTCTTTTAACATTTCTCAATATTGATGGCATTATTTTTTGTACGTTTTCTCATTGAAAGAATAGGAATTAATAAAAACGTTTGCTATGAAAGTTGTTTGTTTTGAAGAGCTCTATCAAATGCTACCCTATTTGACCCATACTCCCATTTGAAATTTTAAAGTGATGCGCTACTGACCCTACTTCCTGTTAGAGCTGATTAATGATATTAAGCTCAAGTGAAAGTTCACATGTGGTTTAGTAATGAATATTTTTTCTCGAAAATTTTAATGCACTAGTTTCCGAAATAAATTACTGTTACGGGTGGTCTGAATCACTATGTATATTAAATGTGTTTTTTCTCTCCTTTTCTCTTTTTTCTTTCTTTTTGCTCTTATGTGTTATCAGTAGAGAGCGGAATTTTAGGCCCTAAAAAGTGGCATTTTAGGCGCCTAAAATAGCCTCTTAAACTCCTTTATTTAGACTGTATAAAATAAAAATAGGTTTTTTGTTAAAGAATGTCACTAATATAAGATTCGACATTTATGCAATGCAAAATTCTAGCATTAAAAGAAACTTGCACACATTTCACAAGGATACACATGCATACACGAATGAAGACATTCTGTCTTTAAGTTAGTGTTCTTCATTCACCAATCACATTTCCATAGTTTGCTTCACAGTAGATGAGCAGCACCTATTGTGGCTATTGTGTCGCTCGCTGCTATACTTACAAATGGTGAGAAAAAAGAAAGGGGTTGTTATCTGTCTTAGAATGTAAGAGAATACTTATTCCAGTACAACCCAGCGAGTATGTGTTAAATTGCTGACAGATAGAGGAAGATATAATAATAATAATAATAATAATAATAATAATAATAATAATATAATAATAATAAAAATAATAATAATAATAAAAATAATAATAAAAATAATAATAATAATAATAATAATAATTTGCCCCGTAGGAGTTCTTTTACATGCCAGTAAATCTACTGACATTAGCCTGTCGCATTTAAGCACACTTAAATGCCATTGACCTGGGCGAGATCGAACCCGGACCCTCGAGTACAGAAGAACAGCACTATATCGACTACGCTACCCAGGCCGACTGAAAGTTGGAATTTTAGGATTGAAAGATTGTAAGAATGAGAAGGGGTGGTCCGGAGGTACTTCTCTATTGTGTTGTTCACTGCTAGGAAGGAGTTGTTATCCGTCTTGGAATTTAATCGATACAGGATGTTAAGAAATACAGTAAAAAGTCACGAAAAATGATGCAAAACTTAAAAAAAGGCACTAATATCGAAATAGACATTTTAGGCACTATAAAACCCCTTTATTTATACCTATATTTCCATGAAAAATGTAAATATTAAATCTCAAGTCTGTATATATTAAGGAAAAAAATAGGTTTTTGCCTAAATTCCGCTCTCTATTTATCAGTTTGAACAGAACGGCCCCGTGGTTCACTCAGCCTCCTATAAAATTGAGTACCGGGTCTTTCCCGGGGGTAAAAGGCGGTCAGAGCGTGGTGCCGACCACACTACCTCATTCAAGTGCCGAGGTCATGGAAAGCATGGGGCTCTACCTCCATGCCCCCCAAGTGCATTCATGCCATGTTACGGGGATACCTTTACCTTTTACCTTTTTTTTTTTACTGTATGTTATATTATTTGCTAAGACCACACCATACACGAGCCTGGCTCTTACGGTATTGGCTAGAAACATTTTTGTTTTATAAATTTAATTTGTACTCACTTTACTAGCTAAATAAATAAATAAATAATTTACGTTTCCCATGGAATGCTGCAACTTTTCGTACGTATATTCTCTGCTCTATATACTATACTACACTTGCAACGATTTTGTTTACATAGTCATTGGTTTAATACTAATAACAATATCAAAGCAAATATACTTTTCGTTTTGAATTGAACCCTCCATTTCTACGAATAAAATGTAAATTCAGTAGTCTTTCTTATTGTGGTTAATTTTTACAGGAGTCGCATTTTGAAAGTTATCTCGGCATTTTATAGCATGAAAACTGTTGGTCCAGACGAGGTTGAGGCTACTGGAATACCTACTGCGGATGTGTCCACATACGAAACACACCGTGCCCGCTCTTTCTTATCGTTCTATGCAGCTTCACGTGGCCAGGCTGGTTGTGTTGCTGTAATTGGGGGGTCGCCACTTTCCGTTGTGGTCAAATTGAGCTCCCTAGTGGCGGACTGTCCAAACTATAATCTCTGCCCAGGTAATTAGATACCGTGCTAGCCTCATTCACGAACAGGGGTTTCCAAAATGCTCCACTGTTCTGGAAATGGCAGTCTCTTCTTCCAGTAACAAAAACTGTGAAGAACATAGTTTCATATATTGCTGTTCATTTTTAGTAGGTTATTTTACGACGCTGTATCAACATCTCAGGTTATTTAGCGTCTGAATGAAGTGAAGGTGATAATGCCGGTGAAAGAAGTCCGGGGTCCATCACTGATAGATACCCTGCATTTGCTCATAATGGAGTGAGGGAAAACCCCGGAAAAAACCTCAACCAGGTAAACTGCCCAGACTGGGATTCGAACCCGGGCCACCTGGTTTCGCGGCCAGACGCGCTAACCGTTACTCTACAGGTGTGGACTTGCTGTTTCTTCTGTAAACACAATGGAGAAAATTTCTGTTCGTCAATAACTGTGCGCTTAATATTGGAATTATTTTCATGCTACACTACGATTATATCATCAACATCATCATCATCATCATCACCATCATCATCATCATCGTCGTCCTGGAAAGGAAAGGGGAACCCTAACGCTACATTCATTTTAAGAAAGCTATTACGCTGATCTTCTCATGCACACGAGTTGATTACGCTAAGTTTGCTGAGTACATACATAGGTTTCGAAGCATGAATATCTTCTCGTCCCTAGATCAGCCTGCTCTGGGTCTCGCCAGCTAGCGACCGGAGAATGCTAAGGAATGATAATGAAATGAAGATCAAATGGAATGATTTTGATCCCTAACGTGAAGAAACGGGAGAAACCCGAGAAAAACCAAATTATGCGATCTCATGCCACAAATGTCACTACGGATTTTTGAATGAAAATACAATCTCAACAACAAAAACTAAAGTCATGGCCTTTCAAAGACAATAACCCAATAGAAGAAAACTCTGTATTAATATAATAATAATAATAATAATAATAATAATAATAATAATAATAATAACAATAATAATTTATTTTAGCTGGCAGAGTTAAGGCCGTAGGTCCTTCTCTTCCACGCAACCAGCAAAAAGCATGCATACATATGAATGAACTTGCAAGCTACAAAGAATACAACAATTTGATTTCGATAAAATTTACGTGTACACAAGAGTTACTTATGAATTAAACCGTAATATACTATGAACTATTAATTAAACAATGAAAAAACAAATTGTGTAGCAGAATTAAACTAAAATACATAGAATGTTAATATATTTAAAATAATGTTGGATAAAAGGAAGAGATTACTGAGAGAAACTTTTGAAAATACAGCGCTATCAGGATGCATGTCTAAAAAAAGAAGTTACCATAATTATAGTCAGTGACCGTTAAGTCAGTATAATTAGAGTGAATTGCTAAGCAGGTTATCCTTTAAGCTATTTTTAAAAATGTTTATTGTCTTGCAGCCCCAAATACTTTGTGGCAAGGAATTCCATTGTCGCGAGGTGGATACTATAAAAGATGATAAATAACAAAATGTTCTATGAAGAGGTATACTTAGCGTGCCACAGATAAGTGATCTGGTATTTACGTCGTAGTTAGAGTACAGATAAGAGAAACGAGACGAAAAGTAATTTGGTGTTGATGTGTGCAGATTTCGAAAGAGTAAAGACAAAGAGTGTAAAGTTCTACGTTCTTTGAGTCGGAGCCACGAAAGACTTGCGAAGGACGGTGAGATGTGATCATATCGTCGGATGTTGCACATGTATCTGACGCACATATTCTGAACTCGTTGTAACTTGACTGACAGTTCAGAACTTACAGTAGGTCACTTAACAGAACGTCACAATAATCAAAGTGCGGCATTAATAATTTCACACTGAAACAAATTAATTCATTTAAGTAATCTAGCTACACTTCAGAGAAGTCTCAAAGATTGTGACTTATTATTAAAAATTAAAATTACAACGGAGAGCTCAGGATCATCAATCACGATTTCAAAACAAAAATACAAATACTGAAGTCTTATAATCTTCTGGCAAGAGTACCCGTCTATTATGTAGTGAAGCACGATCCATCTGCATTCAACATGAAAGACTTATAATATCAATTGAAATTAAATTTAAGAGAAGACCTGCCGGATATAATCTATTATACCAGAAACGAAATGAAAACATGACTAAAGAACTTAAAATAACACCTATAGTCGAATATCTCCGAAACTTTAAGTAAAATTGGCTACATCACATCAACAGAATGGAACATTCCAGGATAACAAAACTGATTATGCGCTATATTCCCAAAGGAAGAAGATCCACATAGGGTCACCAATGCACGCGATAGGGGGAGACTGTAACAGTATTATAGTTCTATTACTTGACATGCTGTGATGATATTATGATGATGATGGTGGTGGTGGTGGTGGTGATAATGAATGTGAATGATAATGATGATTAAGAAGACAAAGCCTACTTCGTAGGTTCGATTTCCAGCCTGAACGTCATTGAATTTCTGACGAAGAAAGCAGACAACATTTCACAGGTTTTTTTTTTTTCCGTTCCACCAATACACTCCATTTCCCTCTCATTTCATCTATCATCTTTAATTGTTAAACAGACTGGGATGAAGTCTTAATGATAGTATGGATGTCGAATGCTGAAGGGCTTAGGGCTTCTGGCTTTGGGTTTTATCAGATACTCTATCAGTGTTGAATGAAGTTCGTCTACTATCGGCATCGGACTCACCAAAGTTACTTGGGGCATCTGTTGGACTCGACAATCATAGTATACAGGGCGCACATTGGGTCAAATATGCCTAAGTATATGGATTCATACCAGATCCGACTCCCTAAAAGCCATCTAGCTAAGATATCATAAAAATATCATGGTACAGGTGTCATTTTCGAAAGTCAGTATGCACAACTGGCGTACTTAATCTAAAAAGAAATAAATACGTGCATATTACTTACATTAACTTTCAGTAGCTTTGAAAATCGGAACAAATAGAGAAATATTACTCAGAAGTGTTTAACGCATAGTTTTCCAAACTGGCTGTCGCGACGCCCTGAAGGTTTATGGGGTGGCGCGAACTGTCTGGTATATTTAATTATTTTGAGCAATTAACTCATGATAACTGAAATGAAGTAAGAAAATCGCT
Source organism: Periplaneta americana (assembly GCF_040183065.1). Taxonomy (NCBI): domain Eukaryota; kingdom Metazoa; phylum Arthropoda; class Insecta; order Blattodea; family Blattidae; genus Periplaneta; species Periplaneta americana. The sequence goes on along the minus strand of NC_091127.1, from coordinate 71,136,950 downwards.
GGTCACCTCATGCTCACCTAGCTGCCTTGTAAATACGTGTCCTTGACAGATGTATAGATTTGCGTAAAGATTTTCGTATAGTTGTAGTATACAAGTATAAGTCTAGTCTGCAAGGTAAGGATGAGAATATCTTAACTGCAACAGACAAAATATCTGCCTAACGAAACAAATTAGCAATTTGGTCTGGGAAAGTGAAAGAGGGCAACTACGAAATGTGTCCAAATTCATCTCACTGTGATTCGAAGAACGAAATAAAAGATTCAATTTACAACTATCTGATATTACTCACAGATAAACTCGAAAGTTACTTCCCAGATCTGAACACAAAAGCTTATGACTGGATAAGAAATCCATTTTTGTCATCTGAAGTTAGTGGACTTTCCTTAGCAGAAGAAGAATCGGCAGAGATTAAAAATGATAGGAACTTGAAGTTAAAACACCAAAGAGGTGATTTGAACAGATTCTGGATCTCACTTGAAGATTTTCCGCATCTTGCTAAACGGGCTCTTGTGGTTTTGTAGCAGTTTTCAACCACATATTATTGCGAAGCAGGATTTTCTGTAATGGCCAATATTAAAATAGTGAAACGTGACAGTTTAAAAATGCTGGATGAAGAAATGCGAGTGAATTTATCCCATATTCTTCCAAACATAAAATATATTTGTGAGATTCGCCAAGCACATGTGAGCCACTGAAAAACTAAAACCAAGGGTGAAAATAAGTGGGATTGCTTTCCTCATCTTAGAACTCTACGTAAATGTTTCTTTTGTCTCTTATAATACATATGTTAACAATAATGGAAATATGTGTGTTCATTTTATCCATTTTATGAAGGGTGTATAAGTAGTCTACTAATGTGTCGAATACTTTTATTTGAGGCATAAGGTGATGCACTAAATTTTTAGAGTTTGCTAGGGTGTCGCCATATAAAAAAGTTTGGAAAGCACTGGCTTAACGTGTCAGATGCGCTGTTTACAATTAAACATAAATCATGGTACTAAATCAAAACAAAGACAATTTTCAGGAGAGAGTTTTATACATGTCATAGGATATATTTAATAAGAAGTAGTGCACAAGGAAGTAATTAAAATTCAAATATCGTAGAAAAGATGGAGCTAGCCACTGCTTGTTGACAACACTGATAGTCCTTTTCCAGATTACATTATTGCAGATATTTTCTGCAAGTAAGAAAATCTTACAAACTTTAAAATACTGTATGAGGTGACCTAGTAGTAGGCATAGCATATATAAGAATGGACTTTTATTAGGTTATGCTGTAAATGAAAAAGCTTTGTAATTGTTCGTATCGATGATAAGAAAATAAGGAAATATAAGAAATATGAGCATAGTACGCTTACGCCTTTAGAGGAGAATTGCATAAAGTTGCTGTTTTCGTCCCCACCTTTTCCGCACAAAGAAACCCTCAAGTAACCTATAAACCAGACCCGTGCACGCTTTGCCCGTACGACAGCCGTGGCGAAAATGTGATCGTGCGCCGAGCCACTGTGTAACCTGCAACGTGCATAGCACCTATGGAGAGAGGCCAGTAGTGTCAGAGTTGTAAGCTCCAATACCGGTTGTGGAGCTAGATCGGAGCTTGAACTTGCTTATGTCTGTGGAAACACCGGAGCACGCAACCAGTCTAGTGGAGCGCTCCGCTCCATTTAGTCCCTGTCTGACATCGCTGAGGTAGGCGGACACCCGAAGGGGAAGTGAAGCAACTGTCTGACTTATTAAGGGATTTTCATTTTCCTTGAGTCAAATACTTAAATATAATTTTATACAGTATAAGGTTACAAACTATGTTTAGTGCGTGTAACGAAGAAAGAAATGAATAAGAAACCATAGGACATATTACACAACCTAAAATTAACTGTCTTCAGAATGTCTCTGCGACAGAGTTTCAAAATCAGGAATTATGTCACTTATTGCCAGTCGTAGGTGATCAGGAAGGTATTTGTCTGTTAGTCGTGATATAACTTTGGTTTTTACTATTTTCATTGTTGAAAGTAATTTTTCACAAACGTAAGTTGTAGAGAACATGGCTTCAACAGAGCAAGCGAAACAACGAACCTGATATTTATTTTTTGGTAAAGATTTTAAAAAATCAACATTTGTCAAGTCTTTACATCTAGCTTTCATTTAACATCACATTGTAAACCTGCGAGTTTAAATTGAAGATGTAACCGCATTATTCGTACATCTGCTGAAATAGGATCGACGAACAGAGATGATGATGATGATGATGATGATGATGATGATGACGATGAAAAACATCCTTTTAATGTTTCATGAGTAACATGTAGTATAATGCCGTTTTATGTTATACAACCGTTTTTCTCGTAATACTTGTGAACAAATAATACGTTTAATATTCTCATCATATTGGTAGCAAAAAAAGCGTCCTATCATCCTACTTGAAACTTTAGATTTTGTAGAGGACATGGTTTCGAGAGCGACATTGCGACAATACGCCACTCGCAGGTCAGAGACAAATACAAATGGAACGGAGTTTGACTCCAGTGAGTGAGAAGGTGGGGGTTGGGGAGGTAGAAAGCAAGAGAAATGTACAGCTATCATTGCGAGCCACAATGTGCTCGTGAGTCACATTTTCGCCACGGCTGCCGTACGAGCATGTTCTTGTTCCGCTGGCAAGGCGAGTCTGCAATTCGACTGTTACATACAAACTCGCCACATCAGTGGCGTGTATTGTATAGTTTAACGACTGTTTTAATGTTCAAGGAGTAATATTATAATATATATACTACAATATTGTCACTAACATATAAATGTGATCAAACCAGTGATGAGTTTTAATGCTAAATTCTTAACAAAAATAATATTACAATACATTTAAAACATATACTTATCTGCTCATTAATAAACTTTTAAATTTCTTCAGCAAAACATATTTCCGAGTCTCACAGTTTTGTGTGACATGGCAATGGACTCTACATTTTCATTAGGTTATCGCAAAATTCTTCTGCAGACATTATTAAACGTTTATTAATGGTACTCTATCATCAACATTTTTTGAGAGGCCTTCTAAATGTAAACAAATTCGGTAACTGAGCCGCTACGCTGGTTCGCTGCATATCTGTTCCTCGACGTCTCTCTAAAATCAAAATATATTAAAAATATAATATATACCCTATTCAAAATTTAACATACAGAGTGTAAGGAGTATAAGTGCCATTATTTTAACTTATGATTATTCATGTCATAAGGAAGAAAAAATATCCTTACAATTTTTTACGAGTATTGCAATATTTAACTAATTATTATTAAAGTTTATAATATTAGACGTTTTGCAACGTTGCTGAATAGGGAGGAGTGAGTTTATCTTAATACACAGCTCAAGCGAGTACAGACATACCGGTACAGAAGCTCTGTTCTAATGCAGGAGTGGACCATAATAATACTGTTGTTTACATAAAACGAGTAGGAAATACAAACTTTCAATCTCATTAATAGAACATTATGGTACATTTACATTTTATATAACAATATTGCTCCATTTTTAATTGTACGTCTAAAAATAAACAATAATGGTTTTATGCACAAAATCATACGACCTTTTTTCTAATGCAAAATTTTAATCTCTCCCGCTTCCGAAAAGCAGCATCATTTTAAACATATTTCTGGTTTGTGATTTTTGAAACGGGGTAAGAAACTCCTAGTTTCTAAAAATCGTTGAGAAACTGCTACAAAAGTTCGCCGATTAGGTAACCTTCTTTGAGGAAAACGTTGACGGTACATCCTTCTTGTCTCACTTGAATTACCACGACTTTATCTATAAATTAATAGCATACGTTATTCCTAAACTGTAAATGACATTGTAAGTTGTTTATCGAATAGCCTGTATTGAACTGTCATCCGCTCGGCAGTTTACCTATGGACAGGGAGCTTGAACTTAGCTGAGTCGTACTTAACGTCTGTGCAGAGTATTGCGTGCTGAACACGTTGCCACGTCTTTCACGCCAGAATATTAACAAATTTAAGCATGCATTCTTATTTAATTTCACGAAAACGTAATAGAACACACAAATATTAATTTAAACTAATATTAACTCTTTGCTAGATATACCTACTGATGTAATTGCTTTCGTAATTGTACTAACGATATAAGCAGTATAACGCAAATGAAGTAACAAAGTAAATATTTTTTCTGGGAAAACTATCAAGCGTTGACCCTATGTTGTATGGACATTTTTTGATCCTGTAGGCCGTCCCCGATGACTGTGAAAAGGACGGCACTTATACCCCTTACACTCTGTACATCCTGAGAGATGATGACGGAAATAATAATAATAATAATAATAATAATAATAATAATAATAATAATAATAATAATAATAATTTTTCTCATCACTCTGTAGTCGAATGTCATCAAAAGGGTTTTTTTTTAATTTAATTTAAACCTCTTTTAATAGCAGTGTATTTATTGAGTTCATTTATTAAATTAATTTCATTTGCTATTCACCTACATAGTCACAAAATTGTTGGCTGAGATATACAGAATACAATGTCTCGTAAGATTTCATTTCTTTAACTGACTTAAAATCTTCGTACATATCAAAAATTTTGTACTTCCTTCAAATCCAATCAAAAATTTTGTACTTCCTTCAAATTCAATAAAAAAATATTTCTTCCCAATCACACTTAAAAGTAGGCTTACCGCCTGGACTGAGTTGAGATATGTCATTCCTCTGTATATTTGTAGGTTACTGATGTAGTGTTTAACACTGTAACGCCACTGGTCATGGCAGCTGACGTCACACTAGCCAGCCTGCTCTTTTCCCGCAGAACACTAATCGTGCACGGGTCTGCTTTAAACCTCGAAGGAAAATGCTCCGGTGAACTAATAACACAAACAATTATGAAACTCCTACTTCTATTAGCTATATCCAAGGCTTCAACTTGATTCCAGGCTTCACTCAACTGCTGTTTTTAACAGACTGTATAATGCTAGATCGCCAATATTATACAAAGCTTAAGAGTGACTGATAAGTTTATACATTCCGAAATTAAACAAATATCATCGCTATTATCCAGATCACGTCTTGGAATTGTTGGATCTGTTCTGGTTAGTAACATTTTCTATTTCCTGTGTATAAAATATAGTTTGAAAATTAAGAAATATCTGATATTAAAACGCTTTCATAACCTTGCGTCGTGATGACTGTGCTACAAACAACTACCCTATTCAACTCTGTAACCTCACGTATTTACATTAAATATTGTCACTGTTCTAGCTTTCCATTTCAACATATGCTTCTGTCCATTTAAATTCTAACTTAATGACTTTGTAATACTTTTCATGAGTTATATTCAACAAAATGAATTTTAATTTGTAAATAATTGCATATCTTAACAATTTGATTTTATTGTAACTACAGTATGTTTGAGCTATTTTTTGCATACTATCATTTTATCAACATCCACAGCTATCTTTACACAATGTGTAAAGTGTCATTATTTTAAATAATTGTTCATGTCATAAGGAAGAAAAAATGTCATCACATTTCTTTTCTAATTGCAATATTTAACTAATTATATTAAAGTTTACAATATTAGGCGTTTGGCAACGTTGCTGGGTGGGGAGGAGGGAGTTTACAAGTACACAGTACAGCTCAAGCGGATACAGACATACCGGTACAAAACAGATGACTGATAGGGGCGGGCCGTTGTTTACACAAAACGAACAGCAAATACAAACTTCCCATCTCATTAATAGAACTTTATGGTAAGTTTCCATTTTACAGTATTTAACAATATTGGCAATATTCGTCCATTTTTATTGTACGTCTAAAAATAAGCAATTATGGTTTACAGCACAAAATCACACGAAGTTTTTTTTAAATACATTTTAATCTCTCCCGCTTCCATAAAGCAATACCATTTTTTTTAAGAAATTTCTGTTTGTGTAATTTTTGAAACCAGGTTAGAGACTCCTAGTTTCTAATAATCGTTGAGAAACCGCTGCAAAATTTCGCCGATTAGGCAACATTCATTGCGGAAAACATTGACGGTACATCTTCTTGCTTCGCCTGAATTACGACAACTTTCTCCATAAATTAATAACATATGATATTCCTAAACTGCGAATGACACTGTAAGTTGTTTATCGAATACCTGGTACCGAACTGTCATCCGCTCGGCAGTAGACCTATGGACAGGAAGCTTGAACTCAGCTGACATGCACGTACGTCTGTGCAGAATACTGCCTGCTCAACACATTGCCACGTATCTCACGCCAGAATATTAACAAACTTAAGCATGCATTTTTATTTTATTTCACGAAAACCTAACAGAATACACAAATATTTATTTAAACTAATATTAACTCTTTGCTAGATATACCTACTGATGTAATTGTTTTCATAATTTTATTATAAAAGTAACTATGTAAGCAGTATAACGCGAATAAAATAGAAGAAATATTTTTTCTGGGAAAACTATAAAGTTTTGACCCTATGTTGCATGGACATTTTTTGATCCTGTACACCGTCCTCGACGACTGTGAAAAGGACGGCACTTATATCCCTTACACCCTGTACTCTTTGTAAGGTTATATCACAGTCTAGTATATACAGTCACGAAGCTCAGTACGTAGGAAATATGCATCCAATGACAGTTGAACTGTAATTGCTAGCCACTAGGATCGCTACTATCGCACACTCTATTGTTCCTACTATACTCTCAATTGCTAACCGCTTGAGCATTGTATCGCAAGAATTACAAAAAATCACCTCAAGCTTCGTTACTGTATGCAATAAACTGTGGTTATCTTATGTTTTACGTTCATACAAGTCGATATAAATAATCCCTTAGACCTGATTACGGAGAAGCGCTAGTCTTATTTAACTTATAATCATGACCTAATGTTTTATTTGTATGATCATTAGGCCTAATAAATTGTGACAGTTATTGAAGGATTTGCACTTAATTATTCTAAAGTTATGGTAAATAAAATTTGTCCACAGACCCCCTCCCCACATACATTCTAAAAACCGCTGGAGTGATGGGAAAAACAAGCGACATTCAAGCGCTCTTGCACGCATCTGTCAGGGAAAAGGGAGGAGCCTTCGAAATCGTCACAGGGAAATTCCGTAGCACGTGAGCTGCTCACGGCGAATTTCGAAATTAAATAGCGTAAATATTTTGCATACTTTTCACACACATCGTTGATGGATTAGACTTTTCGCAAAAATTTCCACTCAAACACGCAGTTGACGTTGCCGAAGATTTATGGGCAATTGTGTACCATATTAAAACTCTACGCACATTATGGGCTTTGGATTTTCATGTGCATCAATCACCTCGCCAATTCCCAGAGAGACTAAAACATGTCCACGACATGGCTATTAACGAATGTAACGTTAATTTCAATCAATAAACCTGAACATAATAGAAAATCGTCTGTTATTAATAAACAAAATGAAGAAAGTTTTATTAAAATTATTTATAAATCTTAAACTTAGATAATTAATGAAACACTGATAAGTCAACTGTAGTAATTAATAATCGAAATAAAACGTAGAACCAATAACAATTCCAGTAACGAATAAAGAAGTAAAATACAAATTTTCTCAAAGTACAAGCAAGAATAAAATAACGAAATTAAAATGATATCACAAAATCGGTAGAAGTAAAAGCAAGGAAATTCATCACAATTAGGGAGAACTACAAGCAACGAAATTAATAATAATAATAATAATAATAATAATAATAATAATAATAATAATAATAGGCCTAATGATGATAATGATAATTATACAGTGTGTCAGAAATCAACCGACAAATGTTCTTATATGTTCTTTAATTTAAAGAAAAACAAAAAACAATAGGCTTCAGTCTTCCAACTCAATTGAGGACTTCTACGTAAAAAGGGCACAGAAGCAAACTGCTGTTCTCAGGATATCGCATTTTAAGTTTAGATATGATTATTGTAATTAGGAAAATATGTCTAATAATAATAAATGTGCATTACTGGAAGAGACATTTTATCAACTAAATGAATAAACAAGACATTGGTGTGCAGCGCTTTTTGAACATATGAATTTAATGGGTTTATTCTCTTATGTGTCCTTTTTACGCAGAACTACATACTGCAAGGTTAAATGTTGATATTATTATGAAACTAGACTTCTCAGAAGATTAGTAGGGGCCTATTTAATATTTATATTAAGTAATCATATAATTATACAAAAATATAATTGAAAGGTTGACAGCAAAAACCGGACAAGTCCAAAAATTGCAATTTTGAGCATAGTACAGTTCTCTCTACTTCATTTCATGAGGAATCTATTGACATAAGAAGTTCTTACAGAAACCGAATTTGTGCCATTGAAATGAGTGTTTGAAAATGTAGCGTTTCTGCAAAAAGTGGATTGCAGAAAGGCTACATTTTCAAACACTCATTTCAATGGCACACATCCGGCTTTTTGTAGAAACTCCTTATGTCAATAGATATCGCTTGAAATGAAGTGGAGAGAACTGTACTATGCTCAAAATTGGAATTTTTGGACTTGTTCGGTTTTAGCTCTCAACCTTTCAATTATATTTTTGTATAATTATACCACAGTCTAGTATATACAGTCACGAAGCTTGAGTTTATGAGGGTACTAGGAACAATAGACTGTGCAGGTACTATTTCGCATTGTTTGTGATGAGGCGATAGTAGTGATCCTAGTGGTTAGCAACTATCTATGGATGCATATTTACTACGTATGAGCTTCGTGAGTGTATACACTCGACTGTGATTATACGATGAATTAATATAAATATCAAATACTAATCTTCTCAGAAGTCTAGTTTCATAATAGTAAAAGGTAAAGGTAAAGGTATCCCCGTAACATGCCATGAAGGCACTTGGGGGGCATGGAGGTAGAGCCCCATGCTTTCCATGACCTCGGCACTAGAATGAGGTGGTGTGGTCGGCACCACGCTCTGACCGCCTTTTACCCCCGGGAAAGACCCGGTACTCAATTTTATAGAAGGCTGAGTGAACCTTGGGGCCGTTCTGAAAGTTTGGCAACGAGAAAAAATCCTGTCACCACCTGGGATCGAACCACGGACCTTCCAGTCCGTAGCCAGCTGCTCTACCAACTGAGCTACCCGGCCGCCCAGTTTCATAATAATATCAACATTTACCCTTGCAATATGTAGTTCTGTGTAAAAAGGGAACATAGCATAATAAACCCATTAAAATCATATGTTCAATCTCCATTTCATTATAATTTCATAGCATTTCCGGGTCGTTAGCCGGTGATGCATGGAGAGAGCTGGTCTGAGAAGGAGCGAGACTGTGTATTCGAAACGTAGATAATCAGTGAAACTTAGCACAGTCAGCTGGTGGGGGTTCGGAATACGCCTACCTTAGAGTTAGCACTAAGACAGTGGTCGTCAGCACTCGCTGAAATGGATAGAGTGCATGGAGGGTAAGGAACTCTGCTCCGTCGTGCACAAGGAATAGAGAGACAGCATACCCTCCAGCAGCGACGACTACACGCTAGGGCTGTGTCTTGTCCGCGGGTAAGAGGCGCTAGTCCGAGCGTGCAGTGTTTTATGATCGCTGTACTAAGATATACAAGGTTGCAGTGCTGGATAGTAATGACCTAGCCCCAATAATATTAATAATAATGTCAGTAATACTATCCTGAAGACTGATATGATTGATGTGGCGAATTAAGAAAAGTTGAGATATATTGATAGTATAAGTATAAATCTTTATTCTGTAAAAGTATTGTATTTTATTTTATTGTATTGTATTGTATTGTATGAGGTATTTTTAATATAACAATTACATTTTGCTGCATTATCCCTATAACATGTAGGCCTATACAACGCCAAACACTTTTTTCAAGATTGCCCGAAATTTATAGAAAGTAGACATACAGGGTGCTATGCATAGAGATTTCGCTAGCCCGCGCTACGAGCGTGCTAAACTAGCCCCGGCTATCGACTGATTACTTGTACAGGATTCATATATCATATCGCTAACACTGGTTTATGAATACGAAAAACGTTAGTTCGCTGATCATCCACCGGAAGTCCGCGCTAAGAATGTCTATGAATATGGCCCACAATGTTTTGTGTTTTAAGCCATCGATGAACCATTGGACATAGTGACCCGTTACGCTCTCTATGGACTTTCGCCCTCATTTCTAAGACCGTCTCAAAGGCAGTTTTGCATGGACCATATTCATCACCGACTTAATCACCAATACATAAAAATTAATCAAGACCCAAATCAGTTACATGAACGTAAGCTATCTATAACCCTATCTCCAGATAGGTGGCCTTATAGGCTTTGACGTTAAGAACTTCTGTCAGGTTTACTACGCTGCCATCTAGTTGTTACATAAGGAGTCACGTCATAATTCCCATTTGAATTGCATTAGCGACTGTACTACCATCTCGTGTTCGTTTACAGCGGACGGGTGGCGATCTTGACGGTTGTTCTCTTCAAAGTGCTGCCGATTTTAACATAGCGATGAGTTATCTGTTACATTTATGATCTAGGCTATAACACACGACAATAAAGACAGAAACTTAACAACAATAAGCGGTATATTGATATATCCAAAAATTCTATATACGCAATATAAGCATATGTTAAAGCGTGTACAAATAAACATAACAAACAACATTTTGTGATTTGATAACATTGTGAAACGGATCCCTAACGAGCTGTCATTCTGCCGATGTAGTTTTTCTTTCTTAAGCTGTAATCGTTTTTCATACGTGTCCATATAAACATTTGTTGTTAAATGTTTTCACATTTTAGCAAAAATATATATCCATTGTATTCGTTATATCTAATTTAATCCACACGTTTGTTCCAGATTTGCTTTTACATTTCGTCCGTTATATATGAACATGGATTATATGACATGATTTTATTTAAACTGGTAACAAAATTTTAATGCTGACATTCTACAGTTTGACGACCAGTCAATCAACCGATCAATCAGTCAAGCACTGGTGCGCCATTCAGATTTACAATGACGAGAAGGGTCGGTCAATTTATAGCCCATCTCCTGAGTGCTCCGCAGCCATTCGTCTGGGAAAACGTCAACCTCGGTGACGACCCAAGGGACTCGGAACCCAGTCGACAGGGGATGCCATGATTTCAGTACCGATCGATTCGTAACTTCATTCTAGTCACATTGAGTTCTGTCCGAGATGTGTACTATTATATACCGCATAAAGCCCACAAAACTCAAGTTGACAATAGCATTCTCTAGATATATTATTTCAATGTACCGAAGTACATATGATATTTCCATGCAGATATTCTGCGTCATCATACGATGAAAGAGTAATGGAACGGAGAAAAATTCTCTCCGGCGCCGGGACTTGAACCCGGGTTTTCAGCTGATGCTTTATCCACTAAGCCACACCGGATACAACCTCGGCGCCGAACAGAATTGTCTCTGATTGAGTTCCAACTCTTGGGTTCCCTCTAGTGGCCGCCCTCTGCACTACGTCATAGATGTCTATGAACATAGGACCGAAGTCCACACATGTGCTGAGGTGCACTCATTATGAGTGACTAGTTGGCCGGGATCCGACGGAATAAGCGCCGTCTTAAATCACTTCGTGATTTACGCATATCATATATTATTTCAATGTACCGAAGTACATATGATATTTCCATGCAGATATTCTGAGTCATCATACGATGAAAGAGTATTCTCTAGATAGTTATGCGACTATTTTAGCCAGTTTTCAACCAGTAGACCTATGTAGATGTTTGTTTATTTAAGGACACTTCATAGTTATGGAAGCTATTATTTCAGGTCCATGAAAATACGTATAAATATAGAGTCTTTCATAAGTAACGAGTCAAACAAAAAACTATTTTGGATAATTTTTTTTTTAAATGATGTTCATCCTTACGAGAAAGAACTCTTACCGATGCCGTATAGTTCATTTAGAAACAAACACCTCTTCCCCTCGCCGCCAGAGCTATTAAACGAAAAATGGTTAGTGTTTTAAACCTCTATTAAAACACATAAATGTAAAACCAGTTTCAATTGTTGACAAATTATGGTGTACAATTTTCAAAATTTCTTCCGTCTTGCTGAATGCACAAATGTAAGTGACGTATCAACTCTTCATGGACTCTGGTGAGCATGTCAGGAGTAACCATTTGTATCGTGTGTTAAATTCGTTCCACTAATTCAGGGATGGTGCGTGGCTTAGTCGTATCGACACGATCCTTGATGAATGCCCAGGAAAAGAAGTTCATGGGAGTCAAATCAGGTGATCGCGGAGGCGAATGGATTGGGCCTGTGTGACAGATCCACCTGCCTGGAAACATTTCGTCTACGGAATAAACGCTTAATTTAAGCGACACTGTTTCCAAGTTCAAACCAGGTAGCAATTTTTCTCTTCTGCAATAACGTTAAGCGGCTGCGTGGCATTTTATCATTCCAGTCTATCACAACAATGTGCATAGACATGGCCGTGTGCCATAATCCTTGGCGTACAGAAGGCCATGCTCCAGGTCATTTTAAGTCCTTGGCGTATAGAAGGTCGTGCTCCAGGTCATATTAAGTTGGCATCAAATGCACATTACACATGGATAAGTAGCTTCCTCTGGCGGCGGGGGGAGGGGTTGTTTGTTTCCAAATCGACTGTATGGTACCGGGAAGAGTTCTTTCTCATAAGGATGAACATAATTTCAAAAAATTATCCAAAACAGTTGATTTTCCGATAGACTCGTTACTTATGAAAGACTCTGTATATGAATACTTGTATATAGGCCAATTAGAGAAGGCCTCCTGGCCTTAGCTATGCCAGGTTAAATAAGTTATTATTATTATAATTATCATCAATTATCATCATCATAATCATCATCATCATCATTGTTGTTATCATTATTAGATGGCCTTGAAATGAGTTGGAGAAAAAGAACAGTTTGATGTAATTTATATGTACTTATTATTGTCATTTAAGATGTTTTAATTGTAACATATACGCAGTAATTATCCTTTTTCACCGATAGTAATATTCGCATCATGATTTATTGACTGGTTATTGAAAAATTGTAATTTTTTGTCTTGTTCCTGCTTTCCAGTTTCGTCAGTTTTGCACATTTTGATACGAAACTTTCATAGTTCTGAGCTGTGTCTGATATCAGTGTTAGAAAATAGGCGTGATTATTGCGATATATGAATAAAGTATTTTATTCGAGAACTGGTTTTTTCCACCATATTGTTTTCTGTATACATTATTGATACTGAAATGAATTCTACGACGTCTCCTTCACTCAAGGTTACTCTTGAATGATTCCACATCATCTACTGTAAGTTATGCGAGAAAGCTTCGCCCCTATTGCGGTAAATTGTATAAAAGCATTCGAATTCATATAAACAAAGCACATCCTGAAAAATATCGCAAGTTGAAAACAACTTCAACTTTACAGTCTGTTTCATCTAATCCAGTTGAGGACTGTTCAAATTATAATGCTTCACAAACTGCAAGTACAAAAAATAAAAAAATCATACTCAAAATATTAAAAGAAGTTAAATAGATGGGAAGAAAAATTTAATACAGAAACGGATAATATACAATTCACTGAAAATATTTCTGAATTTGTAGAATTCCTAGCTAATGCATCAGAATTACTGCCAGGTCCCAAATATCCAACAAAAAGGTACATTGAAGCAAGGAAAAAGTAACCTTTGTAATAAAAATAGACAGTATAAAACCTCAACAAATCCCCAAAGGGCTTCCAAAAATGAACGACTACGATAGAAGACTAAATTTACTAAGAAAAATTTCAATTTGATTATTTTTATCAAAGGAGAAAGGCTGTTGGAAAACTTGTAAATAAAAAATGTACATTTAAGGGTAGAATGTTAAATTAACCAGAATTTTAAAGTGTTCATTATGTGTTATCCACTATTGCGAGACCTGATGATGCCATTTCATGGCGAAAACGTACATCTCTTGTAAGTTTTGCAATATATTCCATTTTTATATCATAATTTAATGACTTGATGTTCTATAATAAAATACCAGTAATTTGACGGAAATAAACAAATAGCCTATAGATACTGTATAATAATAATAATAATAATAATAATAATAATAATAATAATAATAATAATAATAATGGCTTTATTTATTCATTTTTCATTATTTATAATGATAAAGAATTATAACAGAATATACGAGGCGTGTCCATAAAGTAACTTTCCCACTTGTCCCAGAGCTATCAAACCATACGTTGCGCGAAGCGACTGCGTGTACGTGATAGAGTAATGTCCTGGCATGGCGCATGCGCTAGCGGAACTTCTCGAGTGCTTTCAGTAGCTTCGTTGCATTGGTTGAAGATGGACGTTCCCACTCCAGCTCCCGCCGCGTGAAGTTCGATCAGTGATAAAGTTTTTGCATGCACAGGGCATAGCGCCGATTGAAATGTATCGTCAGCTGTGCCAGGTCTATGGGCCTAACATCATGAGCAAGCAGTTGGTGCGTTGCTCCACAAGGTCGTCTGTGATGATGGATGGCCTCCCACTGCGCTCCTCGTCATGCACATTTTGACGTCCTGCTGAAAATTGTCTACAGCAGCAACGCACCATCTGCTTGCCCATAGACCTGACACAGCTGACGATTAATTTCAATCGGCGCTATGCCCTGTGTATTCAAAAACTTCATCACTGACCGCACTTCACACTCGGCGGGACCTGGAATAGGAACGTCCATCTTCAGCCAATGCAACGAAGCTACTGAGAGCACTCGAGAAGTCCCGCCTGCGCATGAGCCATGTTAAGACATTACTCTATCACGTAAACGCAGTCGCTTCGCGCAACATATGGTTTGCTAGTTGAGGGACGAGTGGGAAAGTTACTTTATGGACACGCCTCGTAAATTATAGCTGTAATATTATTTATATCGCTAAAGAACGATAATATAATACAAATGATAATTTTAATATTATTTATATCGCTAAAGAACGATAATAGAATACAAATGATAATTTTAATATTATTTATATCGCTAAAGAACGATAACAGAATACAAATGATAACTTGAATATTATTTATAACGCTACAGAACTATAACAGAATACAAATGATAACTTGAATATTGTTTACAACGCTAAAGAACTATAACAGAATATAAATGATAACTTTAATATTATTTATAACGCTAAAGAAGTATAATAGAATATAAATGATAACTTGAATATTATTTATATCGCTAAACGATAACGATATAAATGATAATTTGAACAAGGCTCCAACTCACAATCTTTGAATCATTAAGCGAGCACTCTTCCGCTACTCTACGAGACTCAGATATCGAATGGCTCCATAGTTCCGAAACTGCTTCTGCAAGCGCGAGCATTGTGTAACATCACCGTGATCCTAAGTGGACTTAGAAAATATTCGCTGTTCAAGAGCACGGCTACTACTTTTTTTACAGCTGTAAAATGAGACACTCATCTTTTATTACTTGAAATTTCGTGGAAATGTTATGATATTATATCTTTATATGTTCAATTTATCAACATTTTTTAACAGTTGGAAATGATAAAATTGACATGGAGTTTTGCAAGATTTCACTTCCCTTCTTAGCAAGACGGTCAGCAGCTTCATTACCAGATAATCCACAATGTGCTGGTGCCCAGTGCAAAACGACCCTTTTATTAAGCTTCATCAAATCATCCAAAAATCAATATTTTTTTTGTTTTAGCTGACAAATTGGTTGTTATAACAAAAACAGCTGCTTTAGAATCACTGTATATAAAAAACAGAAAAACAGATTTTGAAGTGTCTAATAGATGGCTTCAAGTTCTCCGTCAAAATTTGTATTTTATAAAACGAGAAAAGCGAACATGTAGCACCAGGAGGTGCTCCATTTTAGTTGGACAGTAGGGTTCCATCAATGAAAATATGACGTCATTCTTATGAATAGTTTCCAATGTTAGCAATTTTAGAAGATATTTTGGAGTATCACTTTTCTTGATATCTTCAACCATTTTGAGATAATCCTTTATTGTATAGGCTAAGTTTTATGAATTATATATTTTTTATTTGTTGGGAGATTTATATGTTTCTTAATTTCATGTACGTTAGAAAGAAAGCTTTCCTGAGATTTAAGTTAAGCATGAAATTTCTTATCTCTCAATTGCTGAATGTACAGGGACATCATTTTATTTTTACTAACATTTTTAATATTCACCTGCATATACCTTTGGATTAACGATTGAGAATCGGAAACACCGTTTGCTACCTCCTTCCACGACTGGAGTTCGATGATAATGGCGTAAAATACAAACAAATCACTTTACAAGGTATAGGAGGGAAGAAAAGTAGTTTATCCATTTACGTAAACTAGGAAATACCGCAATTTTGAGTTTGATAATTTTCATTAGGTTTTTGTTTAATCAAAATACAGTACAATATTAACAATAAATGTTTTTACTCACGAACTGAGTTATCCATGCGAACGCCTATTCATTATGCAGTATATATTATACTGCCTACAACACATTAGCGTACAATATAGAGAATGAAGTTAAATTGAAAAATAATCATCATATGAATATGGTGTCCGTTCATTTCGATACAGAGTTCAGTTCTTTTGTGCATATTATCCCACTATAGACAATTAATTGCATCTAATTTCAATTACCATTTTCGTCCTTCGTACTAGTAACTCATGTTGAAATAATTTTATACCTATTCTATAAAAGAGTACCTTACGTACTGTAAATACAATCTTCACTTCTGCCCGATCCGAAAAGATAAAATTACTCAGACATGCTATCTACTGTCCGTCCAAGTGGTTATGTCGCAGGAATGTAGAAAGAGGGGAAATCATGTGACAGTTAATTACTTAACGGGGCCCTTTTATTTAAGTTATTTTAAACAGTTGTATAATATTACGTAGACGTCCAATTCCTAACAATAATTAATGTTTTCAGAAAAGAGCTAAGACAGTCCAGCCACTAGCCTTTAAAGAGGGGCGAGCAGAAGCAGGTGGGGGAAATCGGGATGCGACGTAGGGAAACGGATGACAATATCTGTGCGAAAATATGATGAAATATTGAAAGCTCTTTCGTCACTGGAAAACGCGAACATATTCCTGGAACGTACTATACTCACTAACTCAGTACTGTTAACCGTATGCGGCCTTGTTCTGTGTGGAGGATAGTTGGAACTTCATTAGTAGGAGGAGTTAAA
Organism: Periplaneta americana; assembly: GCF_040183065.1. Taxonomy (NCBI): domain Eukaryota; kingdom Metazoa; phylum Arthropoda; class Insecta; order Blattodea; family Blattidae; genus Periplaneta; species Periplaneta americana. Next base: position 71,119,740 of record NC_091127.1, on the reverse strand, counting down.
AAACTCAGGGACAATGAATTTATGATATATTTCTCAATATACTCAGTCCTGCTGGCCCTTCACATTTCTGTATTCGGGCCAGCATTTCCTTACTTACATTATTTACAATTTTAACACAGCCGTGATGTGACCCCTGAAGTCTGTTCATGTCCCTTTCACTTTCACTTAATATTCATTTCTTGTCCTATTCCTACATTCAACTTCATTCCCCTTTTCTCATAACTAACTAAATACTGCCGTCTTGTAAATAACATAATACATTTAACCTTATTTAATATAGAACACATAACCCTCGTTGACTATTTCCCTAAAAAAATTTTCCCTATTTTTAAATACACTGACTAAATACTTCTTATACCACACATTCGCGCCCGCAGCTTAGCACATTTGTTACACTTTATTTATAACAATATTTGAACAAAACTATTATTCAATAACCCTGGAAAAGTGTCGCAGTTCAATTTCAATTATCCATTACATAACTTACACCTGCTATTATTTGAACCCACTAATACACCACTTTCTGAGATTATAAACAGTTTTTTTCTTTTCTATTGTCCCCTCGTTTCGCACTCCTAGTACGATTTGCACTCTCAATACTTCCCCTTCTATTCCCCGCACTTATTTCATTTCCTCGTTCACTACTCTCTTCTTTCGATGGTTCTCAGGTACAATAAAATTTAAGTAAAAATAAAATTATGTCCCTGTACTTATGATCAATTTTTTGTATTGAGTAATAGCATCCTTCTCTAGTTCATATTCAGCAGGAGACTGATGAACTATTATTTGCACTGCAGGTATTGACTGGTCCTTTAATTAATCGGAAACTTTGACTTTCTAACCGTTTTATCTTTTCAAGATTTTCTGTTATTAAACTTCACCGCAGTATGGAATTAGAGGTTTTATATAGACATTGTAAGTATGGTAATAGAATTTTTTTGAACGTCCCCTTTTCATACCTGACAAACTTTCTTCAGCTTTTCGTGTTACTTACTCTATATAATTTTTCCAAGGAAGCTTACTATCAAAAATATTTCCTAATTATTTTACTGAATTCGTAGTTTTCCATCAAACGCAGCTCCACTTACAATGGCTTTTTTCTAAATAAAAATTGGTAGTTAGATTTGGTAATGCTGTCATTAATTTTCCTAGAGACCAGTTACGTAATTGTTTAAGAAAAAATACTTCTTTGCGAAATACAAAAGTTTAAAAGTTTAAATTGAAAATACATTTTCAACATGAATTTCAGCTAATATAAAATGAGTTTAGTGTTTCATATGACCGCGATTACTTGTTAATGAAGCACCATGATTTCCAATACCCCCAGCCGTCAGTAGGGTAGCTCTATCTAATACAGTTTGTCCTCCAGCAATGAAAAAATTGACCAATTATTGGAATAAATTCCCCTTTTGTTACCATGTCCTCTGCGGTTAATATAATGCCCATCGGCGATACGAACCAATCCTGCAATTGAATAGTCGGAGCGCCGCGGGTTTTTCAATTTGGCCTGAGATGCAAGACACCATGTCTCTCCCTGCAATATCAGTAACAAATTCATAACCTCTGCACAGTTTAATCAAGTTGTCAGTTGAAGACTAAAATCGTATCACAAACGAGTTCAGTTTTACTTGTAATCGGAAAATATTGTCACTATATTTAAACAATAAATAGATCAAATAAAACACACATTTTATTTTATTTATTTCTTCCTATAACCACTGCAGGTTGTCATAGATAAAGGGTACCATGATATGATAAATATAGAGAAAATGCCTTGAGGCTTAATTAAACATATTTTGTTTTGTTACATACAGTGAAAAATAAATTGAAATAGATTGCAACACATATTAATATACAAAGAAACTCGAGAAGATGTGAATTAAAGTCATGGTTCATATGTATGACGCTTGAAAATAGCTATTGATCCTTTAAGTGTTGCAATTGTTCGAACTCTTAAAATATTTTCATGCAGGACAAAAGTTGACTAGAAACCAGGGTACGGTCCCACGGGACCCTATCATTAGTCCCATAATGACTATGGATTCCAAATGGTATTTGTAGTTATAAAAATTGACTGTAGGTTCACATATATATTTCTTTTTTCATCGTGTAATTCTTTTGGCTGATGTTCATACGATTCGAATCTCACAGTAGGGTAGAAATTGAAAGGAAATGAATCGAAGTATGTTAACAATATTTTAGCCAACTAATGATACTTTATAAGTAATAAAAATTCTACAAAATAATATACATGCAATCAAACTAAGTAAATGTATTCAAATTAATTGCAATTTAATCACGTAACAAAAAATGCAATCATTGTAACAGAAATCTAACGAGTATAACAACAATTTCATGAACAGTAATCTCACTAGAGCTTTTGATTTATCGAGAGAAACTTAAAACTTGAGAGAGAGAGAGAGAGAGAGAGAGAGAGAGAGAGAGAGAAAGTATATAAAGATTATAAGAAATAAAGTACTCTAATAAAATAAAATATTAATTTACTTACCAAATTCTACTTCACTAATGTTAGCTTCACCAAAACGTTTGAATGGAGCTACGATTTTCAGTTAACTGTCTATACGGTAAACAAATGACGATCGCAAAGCATGTTCTACAGTGCCCAAAATAAGTTGCTGTTTGAAATGTTGGCAAACAAAGAAACAAATGGTAGAGCGATGATAAAAAGATAAGAAAGTATATAAAGATTAGAAGAAATAAAATACTCTAATAGACTACAATAAAATAGATATTATTTGATTTACTAAAATTCTATTTCACTAATGATAGCTTCACCAAAACGTCTGAAGTGAGCCACAATGTTTAATTGACTGTCTATGCGGTAAACAAATGACGATCGCAAAGCATGTTTTATAGTTTTATTTATTTTAGTTGGTTATTTTACGACGCTTTATCAACAGCTTAGGTTATTTAGCGTCTGAATGAGATGAAGGTGATAATGCCGGTGAAATGAGTCCGGGGTCCAACACCGAAAGTTACCCAGCATTTGCCCATATTGGGTTGAGGGAAAACCCCGGAAAAAACCTCAACCAGGTAACTTGCCCCGAGCGGGAATCGAACCCGGGCCATCTAGTTTCGCGGCTAGACGCGCTAACCGTTACTCCACAGGTGTGGACCGTTTTATAGTACCTTAAGGAATTTGTAGTTGGAAAAAAAAAGAAACAAATGCTAGGGAAGTGATAAAAACAACACGCTAGGGAAGTGACAAAATTGTAGCGATAAACAACCATGATTGATTGAAACACGTCCTTTCGTACCGTTTTGTTTGTCAAAAGTAGTATGATGTAATAGAAGTGTAGGCCTAATAGTTTTTTTTTTCAATCCAATGCCACCAGGTTGTCTTTTCGACATTTCTGGTCTTCTCTCCTGGCTGTGGCTTAATTGTAACCCACTTCTGAGGTTGGGGCGCCTGGAAGTGTGGACTTACATTACCCCGATGACGTGATAGGATGATTATGATAATGTAGTGCCAGGAGAGGTCTTAAATCTAAACTTAACCTAAATTCCAGACCATGGACGAACACAGGAATAATCCCCTTCAAGGAAAAATTCCTGTGCTCTAACCGGGAATCGAACCCGGGACCTCATGAATTATAGCCAGAAGCTCTGACCACTAGGTCATGAGGCTGGTCGTAGGCCTAATAGTCAAAGTAATAAAAATTTAATAAAATCAATAGCTAACTAAGTACGTAACAGAGAACGTAACCAGCGTAACGGATATAAAAATCTGTGTATGTGAATTAAACAAAGTGGGCCTAACAAACATTTAATGAAAATAAAGACAAGGCAACGAACATAACAGGAACAGAAACAAAAAAAAAACAGAAGAGAAAGAAAAAGAACAGGAGATGAAAGAAAAGAAATCTCTCTGTAACAGTCTCTACCAACATACTCACAATCAGTAGCACTGTTACGAAGTTAAAAAGTGACACACATACACATACACACGCACGCACTATTCGCGGGGGAAATCAAAAGCAACGCGATCTTTGTAATGTCCACACAACTCCAATAATATAACATCATCAAACGAAAAAGTCCCAGGGAGCAGCGATAAGTTGTCAAAATCTTTAATCTCTCTAAACAAGGAAACTGTAACTAATATTAAATATAATATCCGTATAGATGAAATCATTAGCGAAATACTGTTAGCAGTATAATGGGATTATATATACCAACAAGACGTTTCTTACATAAATTGCATCTTCTGATCTCAGACTCTCCCACATATTTACTGAAATAAACAAATATGAAACAATCGCAAGGCTGTAGTATATTTTGTATTGCACATTTAATATGTATCCATAATCTGTGTTTCATATTAAGTTTAAAAATCTTGCACGTTATATCATTATTGTATAACTTTATTTTATTATATGTAATATTTCACTATTATTAACTATCCAATTATCATTACTCTACAGTCTCTTCTGGATCTTCACCATCCTCCACAGAACCTCTATTGCTTATAATCTGAAGCTCTTCTCCAACATTGTATTCATATCCGCCATCTTCTACAAAATTATACGGACTTGTAGGGTTTTTTTTTTTTACAGAATTATTTATTTTTGCATAGCTACTTCTGATCTTCATAACATTATTCGATCTGAGTTGTCACAGTCTATCTTCTAGTAATAAACCAAGAATTTTTTTCAATAATTTCCTTCTAAATATTGTCAACAATTATTTGTTTCATAATCTGTCATTTATGATGATGATGATGATGATGATGATGATAATAATAATAATAATAATAATAATAAGAAGAAGAAGAAGAAGAAGAAGAACGTAGATACAAATTCCTCATATTCATGGTTTGAAACCCTATGTATAAAAATTCTGATACTTCCTACGGCAAGAGTCTAATGCAGTAGTACTCACTAGAAATTAGACGAGAGACAAAAGTGAGAAATAATAATTTTCCGAGAGCCACAATGCATTTCACAGATTTAAGCTTAACAAAGTTTGCGGATTTTTAATTATTAAATTATTTGAGCTATTATTATTATTATTATTATTATTATTATTATTATTATTATTATTATTATTATTATTATTATTATTTCAATATAAAGTTACAGAATTAACACATATTACAGGTAGTTTGAAGTTGAAGTGAGGATTCTGCTACCCTTCTCCAAAATCATATCAATAAGAGCAGATTGATTTGTTGTTTTATTTCACATGTATTCCGTTTTGAATTTCGAAATTTAGAAAAGAAATTGTCACATACATATAGGCACTCCTTAACAATCCCCGCATCAACAAATAGCATAATTTCTGGTACGTGGTACGATACTGTTGTTGTCAAATCGTTTTTTTTTTTTTTTTTTTTTTTTTGTACAGTGGATTGAATCACTTTCTCTTCAGATATTACGAAAAATTTAATATCTTCAGTTTTCCTATCCTTGTTTGAGAATGTTTTGGACACTTATCAAATTTAAATGCACGTTATTGTAATGTCTATTAAGATAAAAACGTTGATAATCCATTATTATTATTATTATTATTATTATTATTATTATTATTATTATTCAAGACAATAAGCACACGAGGATGGTGTTGAACAGCAATGGCGCATGTCAAAAAATTCCATTTTTCAGAGAGCGAAAAAAACATTTTAATATCTTGACAACAAACAAACAATATCTTCCATAAGAGAATATTTTAAATCTCTGTTTGTGAAGTTTGTATCCATGCCTTGATTTAAAATGTGTTTGCAGAAGATTCGAGAAGACGTATTTGATAGAAATAAATTATGATCTCATTTTATTAATTTTTTTACATACGAGGTTGCTGTTCAACACCATCTACGAGACATGACACCATCGTTAAAAAAAAAAAAAAACATGTACGGGTCGTTGAAAATTTTCATTGGCAGTAATGATGTAGGGTAACCAAAGTTTACTCCAGTTGAATATTATTACAGAAATTGAAAAATAATTATCAGAAAGAGTATCAGTTCAAGAGCCGCAATAGCGCGTCTGGCCCACGAAACAGGTGGCCGGGGTTCGATTCCCGATCAGGGCAAGTTATCTGGTTGAGGTTTTTCCGAAGTTTTCCTTCAACCCAATATGAGCAAATGCTGGGTAAATTTCGGTGCTGGACCCCGGACTCATTTCACCGGAATTATCACCTTCATCTCATTCAGACCCTAAATAACCTAAGATGATGATAAAGCGTCGTAAAATTACGTACTAACCTAACCCTATTTTCAAGTTGTACAACACTTCGGGGAGTCACGTTATGCATGATGAATATCTGTGAGGAGTTATGTTGTGTACTAGAGAGAGTGTAAGTGTAGTGTAGGAAATGAGTGAGAATGATGATGAAGGTGAGAAAGGAAGAAGAGGAAACCCGGTGCCGGCACGTAGCCTACTCCTGTCGAATAGCATCAAGGGGACCGCCAGGCTTAACGTCCCCATCCGAGGGACGAATCACTATCAACAGTGACACATGTCTTCTCTTCATTTGCACTGCGGAGAGATTTGGGATTTAACCCAGACATATTGATGCACAATTTAGTGATTAGAAGTTGTGCACCGCCATCTCTCCTAATCCCGAGGTATAAATTTTGCATGAAAATTTCTGACGCTGCTGGAAATCGAACCCGAGCCGTCTAGTCTGGAGGTACACGTGCTGCCACAGAGCTAACTTGGCGGGCAGGATCTAATGTAAGTTTACTCATTCCATGTGAATGAAATAAATACACGTATATGGAAGTTGACCTTGTGTGTTGTCTCTGCTACATACATCGTTCCCCCTCACACTTACTTGTCTGCTTTCCTTGCCTCTGCAGAGTATGGAAAGTACACGGCAATATGTTACCCTAACTTAAACAAGTAGTTACCAGCAGTTACTTTAGAACGTAAATATTAACACGGTGTCACTTTATTTGCCTCACCCTGTATTAAACTGCGGAACAATATATTATAGCTGCTCCCTTACGCAGGCGTGATAGCTTAGCAGTTAGCACAAATACACGAACCGTGCTACAGTCAGGGCTGCCCAAACGGAGTGCTTAAGCGTTAGCTGTACGGGTGACAGAGGTATGGTGAATGAGATTCTGAATGCTTTTAAATTTTTAAGTTCCTTTAAGTTTTATCCTCACCGGGATATCTCGCAAAATTAATTTCAGTTTTAAGTCAAATATCCAATGACTACATAAGCCAATGTCCGCCTGGTTAAGATCATTTTATTATATTAAACTTCGATATCTTTCATTAAATCAGATACATTTACATTTACTTAGTAGAGACAGAGAGTAAATAATACCACAGTCTAGTATAGACAGTCACGAAGCTTGAGTTTATGAGGGTACTAGGAACAATAGACTGTGTAGGTACTATTTCGCATTGTCTGTAATGAGGCGATAGTAGCGATCCTAGTGGTTAGCAACTATCTATGGATGCATATTTTCTACGTATTGAGCTTCGTGACTGTATGTATTAGACTGTGATAATACCGTAGAAATTATCCCTCTAACTTTTACTCATGCTGTGGCTGAGAGATCAGAACTTCAACTTATTATGCAAGCGGTCCGGGTTTGAGCCCCGGTCAGAAAATTCCTATTGACAAGGTCGCCGTTGGTGTTTTTTCGGGGTTCTCCTGTTTCGTCATATTAGGCACCTACCTAATTCCATCAACATTAATTTTATCCATTTCGTCATCATTCCATTGTATTCCCGAAAGCCGGTTGGCAATGCACGGAGGGGGCTGGCCTAGGGACTAGGGGGGTCCTGCTCGAATCGAAACCTGGGTACGCAGCGAACCTTAGTGAAGTCAGCCAGTTTGGGTTTAAGAATGCACCTAGCTTGAGAGCGTAATGGATCTCGAAAGGTTGCAGTGCTGGGTCGTAGTGTTCTTCTCCCAAAATTCTATTCTTTTCCTCTAACTTATCGCGATTGCAGTTCACTTGTAGGGCACTTATGTTTGTTCTTTCTCAAAATGATGTCCTGTGGTGTCTGAATGCCGAGAGAAAACTCCATTATATGAATTTCAGTCCAAGCTCATTTAGTATCAGAGAGTAGAAGACTGCAGTTATTGCAGGCGTTAAAGTGGTAGTGGTAATGGTAATGGTGGTAGTGGTAGTAGTAGTAGTAGTAGTAGTAGTAGTAGTAGTAGTAGTAATAGCAGCAACAGCAGCAGCAGCAGCAGCAGCAGTAGTAGTAGTAGTAGTAGTAGTAGTAGTAGTAGTAGTAGTAGTAGTAGTAGTAGTAGTAGTAGTAGTAGTAGTAGTAGTAGAAACCTTAACAATAGATATGGTGATGTAATGACATACAGTAGTGGTAATACTACGAGTAATTGTAATATTAGTGAGAGGTTTCCACACACACAGACGTAGATGTGAAGCCATGCAAAAAAAAAAAGACACCAAAAAAACTCGCACCACGCTAATCATCATGAAAGTCACAAATTGTGTTCAATTTCATTGTCACATTATTTGTATTGTCAATGTTAGTGCGGTGTCAATACCAGCAATAGCTAGTTGTAATAGAGGCAATACGTAGTTGGAGTAGCGGTACAGGTATTAAGTACTGTAGTTGTAGCGGCAATGAGTTAGTTTTATCAGTAATAAGTAGTAGTTGTACCAGCAATGAGTAGTAGTAGTAATAGTAGTAGTAGTAGTAGTAGTAGTAGTACCAGCTACAAGTAGTAGTAGTAGTAGTAGTAGTAGTAGTAGTAGTAGTAGTAGTAGTAGTATCACTTATAGGTCTAAGTAGTAGCAGAATCAACTATAGGCCTAAGTAGTAGTAGTATTATCAGCTAGGTATAAGTAGTGGTAGTATTATCAGCTAGGTATAAGTAGTGGTAGTATTATCAGCTAGGTATAAGTAGTAGTAGTATCAGCTATAGGTCTAAGTAGTAGTAGTATCAGCTATAGGTCTAAGTAGTAGTACTATCAGCTATAGGTCTAAGTAGTAGTATCAGCTATAGGTATAAGTAGTAGTAGAATCAGATATAGGCCTTAGTAGTAGTAGTAGTAGTAGTATCAGCTATAGATCTAAGTAGTAGTAGTAGTAGTATCAACTATAGGTCTAAGTAGTAGTAGTAGTATCAGCTATAGGTCTAAGTAGTAGTAGTAGTAGTAGTAGTAGTAGTATCAGCTATAGGTCTAAGTAGTAGTAGAATCAGATATAGGCCTAAGTAGTAGTAGAATCAGATATAGGCTAAGTAGTAGTAGTATCAGCTATAGATCTAAGTAGTAGTAGTAGTATCAGCTGTAGGTCTAAGTAGTAGTAGAATCAGATATAGGCCAAAGTAGTAGTAGAATAAGATATAGGCCAAAGTAGTAGTAGTATCAGCTATAGATCTAAGTAGTAGTATCAGCTATAGATCTAAGTGGTAGTATCAGTAGTATCAACTATAGGTCTAAGTAGTAGTAGTATCAGCTATAGGTCTAAATAGAAGTAGTAGTAGTAGTGGTAGTAGTAGTAGCATCAGTTATAGGTCGTAGTAGTAGTAGTAGTAGTAGTAGTAGTAGTAGTAGTAGTAGTAGCTATAGGTCTAAGTAGTAGTAACAGCTACAGGTCTAAGTAGTAGTAGAATCAGCTATAGGCCTAAGTAGTAGTAGTAACAGCTATAGGTCTAAATAGCAGTAGTATAAGCTATAGGTCTAAGTAGTAGTAGAATCAGCTATAGGCCTAAGTACATGTACTAATGGTAGTCGTGCCAGAAATAAGTAGTAGTAGTAGTAGTAGTAGTAGTAGTCGTTCTATCAGAAAGAAGTAGTAGTAGTTGTACCAGAAGTAGTAGTAGTAGTAGTCGTTGTCGTACCAGAAATATAAGTGAAGAGACTGAAATCAATTATTATATGAAAGTGCATTTGGACAACCCTAACACCAATAAGGGGCTTGCTGTAACAAGGACGGTTTACTCCAAACAGCTTCCCATCAATGCACAGCCTTTACCAAGCTTCGTTAATTCGAAGAACGGGTCAGAATACAAGATTCTATCACAAGCTCCGTACTGTGGGGCGCATGAAGCCCTCTCTGTGTTTTATATCCGAGCTAAGAGAGGGTTTGCTATGCTATGAAGTCGTTGGCCCATAACGATAACACTTCCTCCAACAAATTTAGTAACACTGAATATCCGAGGCTTCTCATAATGATTCTCCATTCTTCATATTCTTATCTTGACTTCGAGTTGCTATGGATGCACCGTATACCATACTTGGCAACTACTCAACTTGATTGCCAATACACTCTGCTCCTCCGTCACAAACGAGGACTAATATACAGTATTGTAGTTTATTTTCCTTTAATTTTAACCCAATATAATAATGTCTCGTCCTCAACGTGTGATAGTGTAAAATGGGGTAAACTCGACAGTTGGGACAAACTTCAGTAGAGAACAAAAAAGAAAAATAAAGCATTATTCCAGATATAAGAATAGCGGCCACTGTGATCTCATGGCTAGAGCATTGAACTTATAGGGCCGTATTCATAGACATTTTTAGCACGGGTTTCGGTGGATTATCAGCGTTTTTCGTATTCATAAACCAGTGTTAGCGATAGGATATGATTTGAATTCTGTACTAGTAACCAGTGGATAGCCGGGGCTAGCTTAGTACGCTCGTAGTGCGTGTTGCGAAATGTCTATGAATACGGTCCATAATCTTGTGGACCCAAGTTCGATCCCCGGTTTACTCCCGATTTATAACTTGTGGTGGGAAAGCCCGTGGTCCAGGTACCTCAGGGGTTTTCTCCGGGAGCTCCGGTTCCCCTACGGCTTCCCAACAAATCTCCATCAATCATCTCATCGCGGATGTAGCGTAGACCAGCCTCCTGTGGCGCATCCTGGGCAACGACTCTGTCGGTAAACTCATCTACATATGGATGAATGACAAAAAGTTAAGTACCCGCCATTAGCAAAAAATTAATAAATATTCAGAACTCTATTTTCATTTGGTTTTTAAGGATTAATAGTTCATTTCCAAACTGAGTCCGTTCAATATAATATAACAGTACCTATTTTTTTTTTGGAGATGCAAATTAGTTACATTTTGTGATCGTACACATTCCTATCATGTGCTCGTATAAGATGTCCATTAACATTTACCTGAATTGTGATGTTTATATTGTTTATTGTATGCTTATTTTAGTAATCTGACAAAATATTAATTTAATTAACATTACAAATATCCTTCCTTACTTACTTACAAATGGCTTTTAAGGAACCCGCAGGTTTATTGCCACCCTCACATAAGCCCGCCATCGGTCCCTATCCTGTGCAAGATTAATCCAGTCTCTACCATCATATCCCATCTCCCTCAAATCCATTTTCATATTATCCTCCCATCTAAGTCTCGACCTCCCAAAAGGTCATTTCCCCCCCTGTCTCCCAACTAAAGGCCCATTCACAATGAAAATTAAACATAACCGTAACATAAACACAAAAGTTTGCGCCCAGGCTACCAAATGGGATCATTCACAATGATTCACATAAGCATTGACATAAACATTACCGTAAGACGTTAACATGAAAGTTTGCAAACTCCAAACTTTCATGCTTATGCTTACGTAATTTGCAAACAGAACACAATCGTGGAGGGCTGAAATATACGACAGAATATGAGGAAATGGCGTCATTGTTATTTTTCCATGGTTACCAAGTATGTTTGCTGTTATGTTTATGTTCCCATCGTGAATGATCTTGATTTTACCGTAACGTTTATATTCTTAAGTTAACGTTTACGTTATGTTTAATTTTCATTTCGAATGAGCCTTAAACCTCTATGTGCATTTCTGGATTCGCCCATACGTGCTACATGCCCTGCCCACCTCAAACGTCTGGATTTAATGTTCCTAATTATGTCATGTGAAGAAAACAATACGTGCAGTTCTGCGTTGTGTAACTTTCTCCATTCTTCTGTAACTTCATCCCGCTTAGCCCCAACTATTTTCATAAGAACCTTATTCTCAAACACCCTTAATCTCTATTCCTCTCTCAAAGTGAGAGTCCAAATTTCACAAACATACAGAACAACCGGTAATATAACTGTTTTATAAATTTTAACTTTCATATTTTTTGACAGCAGGGTAGATGACAAAACCTCAACCGAATAATAACAGGCATTTCCCATATTTATTCTGCGTTTAATTTCCTTGCGAGTGTCATTTACATTTGAAGAGTCCATTGCATGAATGATGGCGGTCACTTTCTTGTCGAAAATGAACCAAGACTGTCAATGCATAGCTTAAGACATATAGAATGTACATAGAGAGTTATATGGCATTAACACTGATAGTCATTGTCCAGTAATGATAGGAAAATCACAGTTAAGCTTTGAGCACTAAGCATTTCAAACTTTCAATTGCTTCTCCTGAAAAATGTATTCCAAATGACATCCATCATTCTTGCAGTGGACTCTTCATTTGTTACTGTTACTCCAAGATATTCGAATTTTTCAACTCTTCGAAGGATAAATCTCCAATTTTTATGTTTCCATTTCGTACAATATTCTGGTCACGAGATACAATCATATACTTTGTCTTTTCGGGATTTACTTCCAAACCTATCGCTTTACTTGCTTCAAGTAAAATTCCTATCCTATAAATATCCTATTTTACAAAAATTCATAAGAACTCGGAAATTATACAAGTTAGGTAAAACCTAATCAACTTAATTTTTAACAACATTATACAGTATTTTGATCCCTTTTATTGAATTTAAATGTACTTTAATGAAAATCACCTTCAGAGTTGGAAATGGAACTTTTTTAATAATCCTCTTGCATTCTGACGATAGTAACATTACACTGGCAACACAAATCTCATTTTACTGGGTATACGAGGCAAAGCTAGTTTTCGTTTTTCAATAATGCAGTCAAAAAACAATATAAATTGCTTCTTCTCTTGCCGTAGAACAAAATAAAGGAATCTTTCAAACACTTATCATCTCGTAATCACTTTACGTATCATACTCTACTCTCCCTTTCCCGTTTATTTTCAAGCTCTACGCTATAAACTCATCAGTTACGAGATTCTCTATCGGATACTGTAGCATATCATAAAGTAATAAAGACATCCTGAACTGTAAGGCAGCGGTTTTAAAAACGAGTACATAATAGAATATAGAACCCAAAAGAGCTATAACTTTACTTTCGCCTGCTATAATATTTTATACAATATTTTAAAGACTACAGAGCCATTATTTTAATATAACAATGTGACCAATATAACACTTTTATTACTTCGCCGACGGAGTTAAAACAATACTCCGTTTTTATAGCACTTTCCCTATGAAAGCAAGAGATACTGTCTCTCATGCTCCAAATTACTTTAAAGAATTAGAGTGATTTTATTAAATTAAAAATAGACCACAGTGTGTCTGAAAGGCAACAATATTTAGATAGGAAAAAATGTAAACATGTGATGCTTCCACATTCAATTAAATGAAAGTACTAAAATTAATAAATACATACCAATTCTAAAGGCCACTTTCGCGTAAAATAAAAAGTAAATTTAATTATAATGCTTATATTTCATGCAATCAAGTTAATTAATACGGAATTTGGTAGTGATGCATTTGATATTCGCCAATTCGGAGACTATGTGGGCGAAATCTTTAATATCACCATGTAAATAATTAATGTCAATATGGTGGGTAATCAGTCTTCCAAAATGAAATGAATGTTGACTTCAGAGATAATTGGTAATATCATTAGAACAGAACAGAGAGAACTCAAGGGTTTTTATAAAATAATGAAGTGCACATAGATTAACACAGAAGAAAAACGACATAACAGAAAGATTAGAACAAGGCGAAGAGAAGAAGTAAAAGAAAGACGTGAAGAAGAAAAGAAACAGAAGAGTAGGAGGTTACCAGAAGAGAAGGAGGAAGACGAGAAGAACAGACACAAGAAGAGAAGAATAAAAGTGGGAAGAAGAATAAGACGAGAAGAAGAGACGGAGGATGCAGAGAAGAGAAAGAAAAGTACAACTAGAAGGTACAAAGCAAATTTTGAGAAGATCAAAAGAACAACGAGAAGATGAAAATATAAAGAAGAGAAGGACGAAGATGAAATGGTAAAGAACAAAGATAAAGAGAAGAGACAGGAAGACGATAATAAAGAGAATAGGAGAGGGATAAAGACAATAAAAAGAGAAAGAGAAGAAGGAAAAAGACAAGAAGAGAGGAGGAGGAGGACCAAGAAGAAGACTAAAGGGGACTGGAGTAAATGACAAGAAGAGGGGGAAGGAAGTAGACAAGAGGAGGACCAGGAGGAAGAAGAGAACAAGAGGGGACGGAGTAAACGGCAAGAAGAAGGGAAGAAAGTCGACAAGAGGATGAGGTGAAAGATAAGAAGAGGGAGCTGGGAGGAAGAAGACTACAAGAAGGGAAGGAATTTAACCACAAGAAGAGGGAAAGGAAGTATGCAAGAAAGGACGGAAGTAGTCAAGAGGGGAAGACAAGAAGAGGGAGATGAAAAGGACAACAAGAGAAAGAGGATGACAGAAATAGAAAGAGGAGGAAGAGGACAAGAAGAGAAGGAATAAGACGAGAAGGTGAGGAACACAACAAAAAGAGGAAGTGGAGGAACACGATAAGAAGAGGAGTCGGAGAAATATGACAAGAAAAGGAAGAGGAGGAACACGACTACAAAAAAGGAGGGGGACCACGATAATAAGAAGAGGAGGAAGAGGAACAGGAGAAGAAGAGATGGTGGGGAGGAGGACGACAAGAAAGGGGAAGGAGGGAGAAGATGACAGAAGAAGAGGAGGAATAAGACACCAAGAAGGGGAAGAGGAAGACGCTAAGAGGAGGAAGAGTAGGAATACGACGAAGAGAAGAAGGAATACGACGAAAAGAAGTGAAGGAAGACGAAAGGAAGAGGCGAACGAGAAAGATAAAATGAAGAGAAGAAAGACGAAATGTAGAGCAGGAGGAACACGACGAAAAGAAGAGGAAGAGGAATAGGAAAAGGAAAAGAGGAAGACGAAATGAAGAGGTATAGGAAGACGAATTGAAGAGGATGAAGACGAAAGGAAGAGAAGTAGGAATACGAGAGGGAGAGAAGGAAGACGACTGTTAGTAGAGGAGAAGAAATACGACAATAAGTAGAGGAGGAGAAAGACGACAATAAGTAGAGGAGGAAGACGAAAATAGGAGGTGGAGGAAACAAGAAGAGGCGGAGGAAGATGAGAAAAGGATGATGTGGAGGAAGACGAGAAGAGGAGGTGGATGAAGACGAGAAGAGAAGGTAGATGAGAATGAGAAGGGAAAACAGAGGAACGCGAGAAGGGGAATAGATGAAGACGAGAAGAAAAGGAAGTGGTGGACAACGAGAAAAGGCGGAGGTGAAGGAAAACGAGAAGAAGACGGTACGGCAAGACGAAAAAGAAGGTCGAGGAAGACGAGAAGAGAAGGCGGAAGAAGAAGAGAAGGCAGAGGAAGACGAAAAGAAAAGGGGCGAAAAAAAGACAAGAGAGAAGGTGGGGAAGACGAGAAGAGGTGGCAGGGGAATACGAGAAGAGAAGGTAGGGGAAGACAAGAGAGAAGGCGGGGAAGACGAGAAGAGAAGGCAGGGGAAGACGAGAAGAGAAGGCAGGGGAAGACAAGAGACAAGGCGGGGAAGACGAGAAGAGGAGGCAGGGGAAGACGAGAAGAGAAGGCAGAGGAAGATGAGAGGAGAATGCAGGAGAAGACGAGAAGAGAAGTCAGAGGAAGACGAGAAGAGAAGGCAGAGGAAGACAAGAACAGTGGAGGAGATGGAGCAAGACGAGAAGAGAAGGCAGGGGAAGATGAGAAGAGAAGGCAGAGGAAGACGAGAAGAGTGGAGAAGATGGAGCAAGACGAGAAGAGAAGGGAGGAAAAGACGAGAAGAGAAGGCAGGGGAAGACGAGAACAGAAGGCAGAGGAAGACGAGAAGCGAATAGGCAGAGGAAGACGAGAAGAGAAGGCAAAGGAAGACGAGAAGAGAAGGCAGAGGAAGACGAGAAGAGGAGTCAGAGGAAGACGAGAAGAGAAGGCAGAGGAGGACGAGAAGAGAAGGCAGAGGAAAACGAGAATAGGAGTCAGAGGAAGACGAGAAGAGAAGGCAGAGGAAGACAAGAAGAGTGGAGGAGATGGAGCAAGACGAGAAGAGAAGGCAGGGGAAGACGAGAAGAGAAGGCAAAGGAAGACGAGAAGAGAAGGCAGAGGAAGACGAGAAGAGGAGTCAGAGGAAGACGAGAAGAGAAGGCAGAGGAAGACGAGAAGAGGAGTCAGAGGAAGACGAGAAAAGAAGGCAGAGGAAGACGAGAATAGAAGGCAGAGGAAGACGAGAAGAGAAGGCAGGGGAAGACAAGAGAGAAGGCGGGGAAGACGAGAAGGGAAGGCAGGGGAAGACGAGAAGAGAAGGCAGAGGAAGACGAGAAGAGAAGGCAGAGGAAGACGAGAAGAGTGGAGGAGATGGAGCAAGACGAAAAGAGAAGGCAGGGGAAGACGAGAAGAGAAGGCAGAGGAAGACGAGAAGAGAAGGCAGGGGAAGACAAGAAGAGAAGGCAGGGGAAGACGAGAAGAGAAGGCAGGGGAAGAGGAGAAGAGAAGGCAGGGGAAGAGGAGAAGAATAGGCAGGGGAAGACGAGAAGAGAAGGCAGAGGAAGACGAGAAGAGAAGGCAGAGGAAGACGAGAAGAGGAGGCAGAGGAAGACGAGAAGAGGAGGCAGAGGAAGAAGAGAAGGCAGGGGAATACGAGAAGAAAAGGCAGTGGAAGATGAGAAGAGAAGCCAGAGGAAGACGAGAAGAGGAGGCAGAGGAAGAAGAGAAGGCAGGGCAATATGGGAAGAAAAAGCAGAGGAAAATGAGAAGAGAAAGCAGAGGAAGACGAGAAGAGGAGGCAGAGGAAGACGAGAAGATAAGGCAGTGGAAAACGAGAAGAGGGGGCAGAGGAAGACGAGAAGAGGAGGCAGAGGAAGACGAGAAGGCAGGGGAATACGAGAAGAAAAGGCAGAGGAAGACGAGAAGATGAGGCAGGGGAAGAAGAGAAGGCAGTGGAAGATGAGAAGAGAAGGCAGAGGAAGACGAGAAGAGAAGGCAGAGGAAGACGAGAAGAGAAGGCAGAGGAAGACGAGAAGAGGAGGCAGAGGAAGACGAGAAGAGGAGGCAGAGGAAGACGAGAAGGCAGGGGAATACGAGAAGAAAAGGCAGAGGAAGACGAGAAGATGAGGCAGGGGAAGAAGAGAAGGCAGTGGAAGATGAGAAGAGAAGGCAGAGGAAGACGAGAAGAGAAGGCAGAGGAAGACGAGAAGAGGAGGCAGAGGAAGACGAGAAGAGGAGGCAGAGGAAGACGAGAAGAGGAGGCAGAGGAAGACGAGAAGAAGAGGCAGAGGAAGAAGAGAAGGCAGGGGAATACGAGAAAAAAGGCAGTGGAAGATGAGAAGAGAAGCCAGAGGAAGACGAGAAGAGGAGGCAGAGGAAGAAGAGAAGGCAGGGGAATACGAGAAGAAAAAGCAGAGGAAAATGAGAAGAGGAGGCAGAGGAAGAGAAGAGGAGGCAGAGGAAGAAGAGAAGGCAGGGGAATACGAGAAGAGAAGGCAGAGGAAGACGAGAAGAGAAGGCAGGGGAAGACGAGAAGAGAAGGCAGGGGAAGAGGAGAAGAGAAGGCAGGGGAAGACGAGAAGAGAAGGCAGAGGAAGACGAGAAGATAAGGCAGAGGAAGACGAGAAGAGAAGGCAGGAGAAGAGGAGAAGAGAAGGCAGGGGAAGACGAGAAGAGAAGGCAGGGGAAAACGAGAAGTCAGAGGAAGACGAGAAGAGTAGAGGAGGTGGAGCAAGACGAGAAGAGAAGGCAGGGGAAGACGAGTAGAGAAGGCAGGGGAAGACGAGAAGAGAGGCAGGGGAAGACGAGAAGAGGAGGCAGATGAAGACGAGAAAAGGAGGCAGAGGAAGAAGAGATGGCAGGGGAACACGAGAAGAAAAAACAGAGGAAAATGAGAAGAGAAGGCAGAGGAAGACGAGAAGATTAGGCAGAGGAAGACGAGAAGAGGCAGAGGAAGAAGAGAAGGCAGGGGAATACGAGAAGAAAAGGCAGTGGAAGATGAGAGGAGAAGCCAGAGGAAGACGAGAAGAGGAGGCAGGGGAAGAAGAGAAGGCAGGGGAATACGAGAAGAAAATGCAGAGGAAGACGAGAAGAGGAGGCTGAGGAAGAAGATAAGGCAGTGGAAGATGAGAAGAGAAGGCAGAGGAAAACGAGAAGAGGAGGCAGAGGAAGACGAGAAGAGGAGGCAGAGGTAGGCGAGAAGAGGAGGCAGAGAAAGAAGAGAAGGCAGGGGAAGACGAGAATAAAAGGCAGAGGAAGACGAGAAGAGTAGGCAGTGGAAGATGAGACGAGAAGGCAGTGGAAGATGAGAAGAGAAGGCAGTGGAAGACGAGAAGGGGAGGCAGAGGAAGATGAGAAGGCAGGGGAAGACGAGAATAAAAGGCAGAGGAAGATGAGAAGAGATGGCAGAGGAAGACGAGAAGAGGAGGCAGAGGAAGAAGATAACGCAGAGGAATACGATAAGATTAGGCAGAGGAAGAAGAGAAGGCAGGGGAATACGAGAAGAAAAGGCAGAGGAAGATGAGAAGAGAAGGCAGAGGAAGACGAGAAGAGGAGGCAGAGGAAGAAGGTAACACAGAGGAAGACGATAAGATTAGGCAGAGGAAGAAGAGAAGGCAGGGGAATACGAGAAGAAAAGGCAGAGGAAGATGAGAAGAGAAGGCAGAGGAAGACGAGAAGAGGAGGCAGAGGAAGAAGATAACGCAGAGGAAGACGATAAGATTAGGCAGAGGAAGAAGAGAAGGCAGGGGAATACGAGAAGAAAAGGCAAAGGAAGATGAGAAGAGAAGGCAGAGGAAGACGAGAAGAGAAGGCAGAGGAAGAAGAGAAGGCAGATGAAGACGAGAAGAGAAAGCAGATGAAGACGAGAAGAGGCAGAGAAAGAAGAGAAGGCAGTGGAAGACGAGAAGAGAAGGCAGAGGAAGACGAGAAGAGGCAGAGGAAGAAGAGAAGGCAGGGGAAGACGAGAAAAAAAGGCAGAGGAAGACGAGAAGATAAGGCATTGGAAAACGAGAAGAGAAGGCAGAGAAAGACGAGAAGAGTGGAGGAGGTGGAGCAAGACGAGAAGAAAAGTAGGTGAAGGAAGACGAGAAGAGGAGGTGGAGGAAGTTGAGAAGAGGAGTTAAAGGAAAACTAGAAGTGGAGTTAAAAGAAGACGAGAAAAGGAAGAGGTGAAAGAAGACAAGAGGAGGTAGAAGAAGATTAGAAGAGGAGGAGAATGATGAAACGAAAGAATGTAGAAAACAAAACTAACAGCAGAGAAGGAAGATAAAGAAACTGAAAATGGAGGTCAACAAGGGAAATGTGAAGGAAAATACGAAGACGGAATGGAGCGAGACAATACGTAAAGGAGTATGAGAAATAAGAGAAGAAAGAAAGCGTGAATTTCGATGACGGAGACGTAACAAAGTGAAGAAGAGGCAGATTGCAAGGATGATAATTCTTGGCATTACAGAGCAAGCACTTAAATTAGCTACAGTATATACTTTTATTTGGATGAAAACTATACGATTTATTTTATGTCTTTCGTATGATGTTTCAAGAAAATAACGAAATACCGAAATATTGTTACAACAAGATAAATAATGTATTTTTATGCGAGACACAGAACCTTCCAACGTTTCGGAGTTATGTATTGGCTCCATCTCAGAGAAGACAAGTTAAATGGAATGGCTCTTGGTCTTGGTGATAGATCCTACAGAAAGGAACTTCCATCATTGTCTTCCCGTATGATGAAGCCGTTACAGAGCTCCGAAATTTTTAGTGTCTCTGGAACTACTATATAATATGGTTCAGAAATCCGAACCTCGCATCATGTTGAACGTCGTGAAATATTAACTGCCGCGGAACGTGCTAATCGTGTCAGAAAATATGTGACACCACGTTTTTCTATGACAATATTGAGACACGAATTTTCTCTTATACTGGTATGTATAGGGAGACCACAAAGTCCCGTTACTCCCTATAATAACCAACATAAACCCCTAAACTTAAAGAAATAAAAGGAACAACAGTTCTTTAGAAGAGTTTTCTTGATATATGAATCATTCTTTGTCCAAAGGATCAGTCTATATACCGTCATTCTCATGGCAAAGGATAATACACCGCCAGGTTCTGCGCGACATTTTTCGAAGCATTGCTGATGTAACTTGAGTGAAAGCTTGTCTCACAGCATCTTTCAGTTCGTCAGTGGTATTCTAACGGTTTTGTAAAACGATAGCCTTTATGAACCCTCATAGGGAATTATCACATGTGGTGAGGTCTGGGCTTCGTGGTGGCCAGGCAAGTGGTGCCGGCAGAGCAGGAGAACCACGACCAACCCAACGCCCAGGAAGAGCTTCATTAAGAATTAAGACGTTGACCCCATCAAAAATTAAGATATTAGCGTACTGCGATGGCATAATGGGCAGGTGGCGTATTATCCTTTGCCATGAGAATGAATGTACACAGACTGATCCTTTGGACAAGTAATGATTAATATCTCAAGAAAACTCCTCTAAAGAACTGTTGTTCATTTTATTTCTTTAAAGGGGTTAGGTATAGCTCACAGCAGTAAAATTTTTGGAAATATTCAACATTTTTTTCCTCCATTACTGTATCTTATACAGTAATGAAAATTGGTATTTGTAAAACACTATCCTTCTGCTATACGAAAAAAATATTTTTACGATTTAAAAAAATATTTACTTTTTTTTATCAAAATTCAAAGTTCACTATGCAGTGATGAAGCGTTTCCCTCATAACTCATAAATTTGTTAACTTTTTCATGTTCTCTCTCTTTTATTTTATTGCTGAAACTCATGTTTACAATATCATGCTCTTTCAACTACATTCCTTAATAAACAATATTTTTTTTTTGTTAGATACTTGACCATTTTTTAAAATGAATTTATTTTTTATCAGACAATCTATCAAATGTGGAGAAGTGATTTTGCATCATATTCTAGATATGACATGCATAAATACACACAAACAATTTCATCACAGAATCTTGGATACTTTTTGAGTTATGAGGGAAATGCTTCATCACTGCACAGTGAACTTTGAATTTCGAAAAATATATAAATAATTTTTTTTAAATCGTAAAAATATGTTTATTATATAGCAGAAGGACAGTGCTTTACGCATACTAATTTTCATTATTGTACGAGATATAGTAATAGAGGAAAAAAATGTTTAATATTTCCAAAATTTTACTCCTTTTAGCTGCACCTAACCCATTAAGTTTAGGAGTTTGTGTTGATTATTATAGGGAGTAACGGGACTTTGTGGCCTCCCTGAATTTTTACGTTATTTTTCTTGTCGGTTATTTAATTACAATGTATCAGCTAATAGGTTATTTAGCGTCGATGGAATTAGTGATGGTGAGATGAGACCGAAAATTCGCTATATTATACCTGACATTCTCCTTACAGTTGGAGGAAACTTCGAAAATTACCACTCGGAAATATAAAACTAAGTCCGAATACACCTCCATACCAGCAGGCAAATGCACTACCGTCTGAGCTACGCAGGTGGCTACTTTTGTTTTACAGCCTATATTTGTAATTTGGACCCATGTAGTATGTAAATACTAGCTGATATTCTGTTTAAAATACATGATAAAAACTACAATGGCCTTTAAGATAAACTGTGACATGTAGCTTCGAAGGAGATTGGATTCAAAATAACTTTGGATAATGCACCATGTTGTACAAATGCAAGAGGATGAGGCAAAGTATTCTTAACCCAGAAGATTGAGGTGGATACTGAATACAATGCTTTCTCTCCAGGGAAACACACGTTTCATGCAGACTGCAAGTCAGTTTCTCAAGTCGTGAGTTATCGCTCAGCAGCTTGCGTGGACATTTCCAGAATCGAACTGTGTAACATTCCGCGTCTCGCAGCTTAGCTAGCGAGCAAAGAAGTCTCACGCTACTCGTCTTTTATTTATATTTTATAACATTTGAATCACGCATTGTATTTGGGTCTTGATGCAGTTTTTCTAAGTTTCAACCTTCTGGCGAAACGAAACGTTTCTGAAATTTTATACACTGAGTGTGAAAATATCCATAGACTTAAAAGTTCAATACAGTATGTTCCAGAATAAAGTATACCGAAACTTAAGAACATGAAATTGAATTGAGAAACATTCAGTATCAACCGTAATCTTTATACGAAACGAGTCAAAGTCAGGATAGGAAAAGAAATGTCAGAAAGTAGTGAAATAGGGAGAGGAGTACGACAAGGATGCCCTTTATCATCTACCTTGTTCAACTTCTACGTGGAGGATTTAGTGAAAAACTGTTTTCAGAACCTGGGAGGAGTGATAGTAGAAGAATAATAAAGTGCATAAGATTTGCTGATGAAATGGTGTTGTTAGCAGAAGAGATGATACTAAGGGATATGTTACTGGAGCTAAGTGACAGCTGTGAACAGTATGAAATGAAAATAAATGCAAATAATACGAAAACCATGGTCATAAGAATAAAAATAAAGAAGGCAAATAAAGTACACAATTCGGTCAATATTCGTGTTCAATGGTTTTTAAAATTCATAAAAGGAATAAAATACAATAAACAATCACATCAGTTGTATGAACACATGACTTTATTGTAAAAGATCTTATGTAATTTTCTACATTTACGATAATTCACAATATATTTAAAGATGTAAAATTTCAAATTAATTTGTAATTAGTTGTCATTATTTGTAAACTAAAAACAATTGTAATGTTTACTTATTTACTTACTTACTTACTTACTTACTTACTTACTGGCTTTTAAGGAACCCGGAGGTTCATTGCCGCTCTCACATAAGACCGCCATTGGTCCCTATCCTGAGCAAGATTAATCCATTCTCTATCATCATATCCTACCTCCCTCAAATTCATTTTAATATTATCTTACCATCTACGTCTCGGCCTCCCTAAAGGTCTTTTTCCCTTCGGCCTCCCAACTAACACACTATATGCATTTCTGGATTCGCTCATACGTACTACATGCCCTGCCCATCTCAAACGTCTGGATTTAATGTTCCTAATTATGTCAGGTGAAAAATACAATGCGTGCAGTTCTGTATTGTGTAACTTTCTTCATTCTCCTGTAACTTCATCCCTCTTAGCCCCAAATATATTGTAATGTTTAACATATTTTAAATTTAAAGAAAATATATAAAGTAATTATTATAATCAGTAATTTTAAATTTTGTTACTACAGCCTTTGCCATCACTGATGATGGGGATGCAATTCCCGAAACATGTCTGATTTTGACAATTAAAGAAGTTTGAAAAAAAAAATTTGTTCATAGAACTGTTGTGTTGCCAAATACCATCTCTCCATCACCAATTCCATCAACGCTAATATTCTCAGTCAGTTTAAGAGAGCAGGGTATAATGATAATAAATGGATTGAAAGAATTTTAGTTACGTCCTTTAAATGTGCAGAAATTTGATCTGAACAAAAATGCAGCATTGTAAAATCCCTTTGCAGGACCCCTTGAAATTAATATTACTTATGGCTCACTCTGTATACTTGAACAACATACTCCACGAATAGAATGAACATAATTTTACTCTCACAAGCAAATGTTCTGATGGGGGCAGATATAAATGTTAATTTTTTTTCTTCCACCATGTTAATAATGTCAAAAGAAGTGCTTATACAAATTTTGGCCACTCGACCGCAATTACGAGGCCGTCCAGAAAGTGATTTTCCCTGATGCCGTTTATAGAAAAAAGCACAATTGCATTGAAAGATTTATTGAAATAGATACAGCAATTGTTGCGCTATTCGTCAACATATCCCCACTGGAACAGAGACATTTGTCATACCAAGGGATCAATTTTTGTATCGTAGAATTCAGCCGCCTCAAATCGGAACCAGCGTTTGACTGCGTGTGCACCTCTCTCTGTCGATCCTATGATATGAGAAATGTCTCAGTTCCGATGGAAAATATGTTGAAAAATAGCTCAGCAATTCCTTTGCCTGTTCCAATAATTTTTTCCAATGAAATTGTGTTCTTTCCTGTTAACGGTCCCAGGCGAACTTATTTTTACGGCCCTCGTAATTGAGGTCGAGTGGCCAAAATTTGTATAAGGACTTCTTTTGACATTATTAACATGGTGGAAGAAACAAATTTAACTTTTTCATCTGCCCCCATCAGAACGTTTGCTTGTCAGTTGATCAAACAGCACAGAATTACAAACTGAACAGCAATATAATGTGTATAAATTGAGCCAGGTATCACAGCACTTCAATTTTAGAATTTTAACAACTAGAAAAGAAATAATGGTTTTCAAAGGAAAACACCTCAAGTCTTAAATTATATTTTCATTCTTTAAGGTGCAATATCTTTTAACTATGATAACGGCTTATAATTAAATCTGTTCAGCTGTCAGAAAATGTGTGGTACAACTAGAGAAACATCTGACGAGAAACTAGAAATACAATTGGAAAAAAATATAAAACAAATCCACTAATTTTTTTTTTCATTGATGGTACCAATATTTGCTATGGAAATGATTGTTGAATAATAAGATAAAAAGTTTAAAGAAGTATATAGCACTCCAAAATGAAATTCTTACTTACTCTCAGTAAAGACATGCTCAAGACTAGATTATATCAGAAATGAGGAAATAAGAGAAGATTTTAAAAAAACTATCAACAAATGTACTACTAAGATTTATTACAAATCATCCGTCCTCAAGTGAGGTTGACCACTGGGATCCGGAATTAACAAACAGAAACGATAAAGGGAAATGAAACGAGCAAAATAATGATTCGATTTGTACATTAAAACAAAAATTTACGTATTAACATATAGATGATAGTGGAGAATTTGAAGAGAGGCCTTCAGAATTTCCATTAAAACCTTCTGAACCTCATAAAAGGGAATTTTAAAGGATTTAAGTATATTAGATGTAAATTTTGGTAAACAGCCCCTCGCTCCAAATAGTAAGTCTGTAACATCCCAGTTGTAAAGCGAAATGCCATATTTTTCACTGAGGTATGGAAGACAAGGTACACATTTAGCTCGCTTGTCATCATTTATCTGCAGTGATTGATTTGTGTCTCGTTCAAAGCAAATCGTAAGGTCTAAGACCATCGCTTTCTGGGTTCTTCTATTGATAGCAATTATATCGACTCTTCTATGAGAATCATCTTCAGACACACAATGAATCTCCTCATGTACTTCCCATCCTCTGTTTCTTAGCAGGTTGGCAATTGCTGTACGGGCACGATGGTGTCTGTTGTTACGCAGTAGCTCTCCCTTCTTACAGAACCCCAGTACGTGGCCAAGTGTTTCAGTCTCGCTGCAGCCGGGATGGCGACAACGGGTAGTACTGAAGGTTCTGCCAGGAACAGATCTCACTGCGGTGACGTTGCAAGACATCTTGATGGCATTGATGTATTCCGAGGAGTTGGCTTTGAGGCATTCTTCAATAAAATAAATGGAGTGGATATTTAAAAAGAATATCTAATATTAGATTACCAAAAATCTTAAGGGAACATCCACTATTACGAAGAAATAATACGGGACGACCTAGAAAACGATGGACTATAATAATAACCTAACGCAGTGGTTCAGGGGATCCGCGATTGATAAAATATTTTGAAATAAATGACATAAAACATTACCTTTTTCTCGACGCGATTGTACAGTACTGTATGCGACTGTATTTGTGAAAGTTGGTATATCGGCAAGGGTAGATGACCAGATCTCACCCTTGCGTGAGCTGGCCTTCGAGCTGTTATAAAAAACACGACTTTCTTTTTTCAGTTAACGTGTCAATTCTATTGACAATTTTTGCCTGCTTGGCGAGGGTGGCGAGTTATTAGTTAATTCTTATCTGCTTGGTGTGTGTGAATGTTTGCAGTTTTTTTTTTCTCTCGGGACCAATAATGTAAGAATAAGTTTTGTAAATATGCTCGGAGGATTAATGTCTTAATTTCAAAATGAATTTGATTCACAATGTTATTTATTCAACAATAAATTTTGACACGTATTTTTAAAAATAAACTAATTTCGTCCATTGTTGTGCACGCGTTCTGCTTCTGCTACTGTTACTGTGAAGTCCGTTGTTATTCATTCAGTACAGTTGTCAAAAAAGAAAAGGTGGCCGCTCTCTTGAAGCAAAGTTCCCTTCGGGTATCTTCGCTAGAATTCGGAGACAGGCGATGTTACATGTTGTTGGACCACGTTGCCTGATATCTACAATTATAAATAAAGTTTTTTTCCTTGTTACTTGATAGCGTAATGGTAGTGTTGCGGATTCTTATTCGTTAGGTCCTGCGTTCGAATACAATCTCGTTCTTTTTATGTTCTTTCTTGTTTTATTTTTAAGACAGAGACACTAAATATACAAAATTGCTCCTTTATCTTTTACAATTATTTTAGTAATTAACATCACGTTCATTAATGTAGACTATTATGCCATGTCTTTTCATTATGACATTGTGACTGCAAATGGAAAGAAAAAAGATTTTATTCTCAACAAAAATATCTTTCATGGCATAAATAAAACAAACGTACTGGCGTCTGCCTTAGAACATTCAAAAAATGAGGCGTTCAAAAAGAAAACAAAAAACCACGATTCAGTATTTAATCTATCTTCCCGTTATCTCGATCACATCTTGCAATCGAGTGGGCATGGAATCGACTAGTCTTTGCAAATAGCGACTGTTCTTAGACACGACATTGCAGGCATTATGGACATACATACATAAGTGCTCTCCCTATGGGCAGGTCTTTCATTGCAAAACCAGCATTCTCCAATTTTTCCTATTTTCTGCCTTCCTCTTAGTCTCCGCATATGATCCACATATCCTAATGTTGTCTATTTCTTCTCAACTAGAGATCCAACCAATTCCTTTTTCTCTTTCTAATCAGCTTCATCCACTTTATCCAACACAACTTAATTTCTTATTCTGTATGTCCACTTCCCACGCTCCGTTCTTCACATCCACATTTCAAATGCTTCTATTCGTGTCTCTTCATTTCGTCGTACTGTCCATGTTTCTTCCCCATACAATGCCATACTCCACACAAAGCACTTCACTAGTCTCTTCCTTAGTTCTTTTCCAGAGGTCCGCAGAAGATGCTCCTTTTTCTCTTAAAAGCTTCTTTTGCTCATGTTTGTAGTTTTTCTTGGGAAGGATAAATGCGGTAACTTCCCGTTGCTTTCCGCACACCACTGTCTCTTTCGCATCTTATTAGATCCCTGCGGGCTCAAGCGTGGAGATTAGGAGAGTGGATTCGACTAATTGGGCCCTACGGACTTCATCAAAATTCACAGCAAGGGTTAAATATTAGTTCTATCAGGATTTTTGACCCGATCAGAGACCGGGAAATCCCAATTAGCCTTTGCCCCCTCGCATCCTGGACTAGCTTCTACAAATTATCAGAAAATCTTGGAGGGATATTGGGCAAATTTTTCCGCAAGTGTTTCCACACTTGTGTCCTCGTAGTTCAGCGGAAGAACGTCGGAATTTAGATGTCGGCGTCTTAGGTTAAATTCCTCTTTACTCCTTTTCATTTTATTGTGGTTTAAGATAGTATAATGTAATAAAGAAAGAAAAACTAACACCAGTATTGTGCAACTGTATTGTCCCAAACCTAATATTAAATTTATGTTATTTATATCGCTAAAGAACGATAACTGAATATAAATTATAACTTTAATATTATTTATGCCGCTGAAGAACGATAACAATATAAATAACTTTAATATTATTTATACAGTATCACTAAAGAACGATAATAGAATATAAATGCTAAATATCGGTTTATTTAATTAATATAAGATGTTATATAATATATACTTAATTATTTAAAGAAAGTAACCTATTTCACAAAGAAAAATGGTTATTTGCATTATAATAATTACTTTCATAAAATACAGATTATTTATATCGTGACAGAAAAATAACAGAATATAAATAACTTGAATAGTATTTATAACGCTAAAAAACGAAAACAGAATATAAGTGATAAGTTGCATATTATTTATATCGCTAAAGAACGATAACAGAATATAAAAAAAAACGTGAATGTTATTCATATCGTTAACGAACGATAACAGAACACAAATGATGACTTGAATATTATTTACATCTCTAAAGAACGATAACAGAATACAAAAAGATAACTGGAATATTATTTATATCGCTAAAAGAACGATAACAAAATATAAATAACTTGATATCGATAAAGAACGGTAACAGAATATAAATGATCATTTGAATATTATTTATATCGCTAAAGAACGATTAAAAAATAAAATGAAAACTTCAAGAAGGCCCGAACCCACAACCTTCGAATCATTAAGCAAGTACTCTACCGCTACTCTACGAGACGCAGATGTGGAATAATTCCATAGTTTCGGAACTGCTTCTACAAGCACATGCATCGTGTAACATCGCCGTGATCGGAAGTGGGCTTAGAAAATATTCACTGTTCACGAGTGCGGCCACTTTTTTTTTTGACAACTGTACAAGCAGGCTTATCTGAGGTGTTCGTGTTAAACTGTGTGTAAATAATCACGTGTCTTCGAATCCGAACACAATAATATTAATTTAATATTACGAATAATTTTAATTTTCATATTATACTGTGCCCTCTCAATGGATCGGTAGCTAATAAAAGACAATAAAAATGACAGTTCTACAAATTCATAAACCAGTCGATCATTTTGTCATGTATCACACTTTAGTGTTGCTAATTTAAAAACTGGTGAATCAACCAAAAAACGAAAATATGATGAATCATATTTGGCCCTTGGATTTACGTATACGGACTATAAAATTGCTCCAGACGCCCTTTGTGTGCTAAGTGTTAAGTAACAGTTCTTTATTGTTCACAAAACTACTGTACGTAGATATTTGGAAACAAACCACTCCGAATATAAGAACATGAACATAAATTTTTTTCAACGTAAACTTGAAATAAATAGTGTCAGAATACGTTGGTGAAAAGGAGAAAACCGACAATGAAAATGCTACAGAAGCGTCATACCGGATGAGTTGTGAGACGAGGAAACAACACCATTCTTCACATTAACAAATTTAAGGTATTTTTTTATAATTATGCATGTAATTACTGAAAAATAAACGCAGTTTATAAATAATAACTGCATGTTTATGAACTCATGGCTATGCATGGTATTACTCGATCAAGGCGAGTGGAGCCGCGGTCGTAATGTGAACTATCGCGATGCGGTATTACGAACGCAGGAGCAGTAGCGCCACGGCTCCGGGTTACAGGACTCCACTGGCCTTGGTCGAGTAATAAATTAATGTAATTGTAGACAATTTGTCAATTTTAAATACGTACATAATATAAATATGGAGGCATATTAAATTTAATTTGAGGACCTGTGAATCTTTTTTTCGATTCGAAAGGGATCCGCGATATAAAAAGTTTGGGAACCATTGGCCTAATGCATGAAGCCGACGATGGAAATGACTATTAGATATCATATCTATCACATTGCACGTATTTACTCATTTATGGCATAATTGCTTTTGATGTATGACCCATAAAAGAGGATGATTGTAAATATGGCAAATATATATAATTAATAATGCTCCACATATTTATTTACTTTACATTTAAAGACCCGTGGACCAACAAGGAGCCCAGTTCCTGGGGGCTTTAAAATACTGGGACACCCTCTCTCCAGGGGACATAAATATGGAGGGCCCATGCCCGGGGTAACAAGGGTGAAGACCTCAACGGTGGACAGTCAGCGGAGGAGGCAACCCTTCATGTGGGGATAGTACACATGATGGTTGGACTTAAGCCATAAGGCAGCAGCCCTGCCAGGTCAACCTCTGCGAAGTGCTGGTAACTCTTCCAGAGAATACAACTTACTCAACAGCTTCACAGGATACAGCCGGACAGATGTAATAGACGACAACACAGGCATGAAAAGGATAAACGACTCGGAATTTCGGATAGATTGAACATCGCAACCTGGAATGTTAAAGGGCTTGGAACAAAAGAATCGGAACTAGAAGAAATTCTTAAAGCAAGAAATGTACATATAGCTATTATAACTGAAACGTGGAAAAAATTGAAAGGAACAAAAGATTTAAATCATTATGTAATGATATATAGTGGTATACCCCAGAATAAAAGAGCTCAGAGCGGAGTTGCAATACTGGTAGATTCCAAGTGGAAATCCAAAATTGAATTTTATACTATAAGATTAAGAATTGGTAGAGGCCATTTAACTATAATAGGTGTTTATGCACCAGCAAATGCTAAAAAGGAAGAGATAGAAATTTTCTATGATACACTGCAAAAAGTATTCCAAAAAGTTAATAAGAATGAGTCTCTAATAATAAGTGGTGATTTTAATGCAAGAATAGGCAACTCACCTATTCCAGATATTGTTGGCATTTTTGGAGAAAATGTTATCAATAGTAAGGGTCAAGAATTTAGACAATTTGCTACTAATAACCATTTGAAAACCAAAAATACTTTCTTCAGAAAGCGTGACATAAATAAATATACATGGAGTGAAAGGGGATTAAGATCTATTATTGATTACGTTTTAATTAATGATAAATTGAGACCACAATTACAGGATGTACATGTATATAGAGGTTGTGATATTAACTCTGACCATCACTTAGTAATGGCAAGATTTGCTTTGTGGGCAAAATGGAAGAATAGCAAAGTTAAAGAAAGACCATTGCAAGAAGACGTATATAAAATATACCTGTTAAACCAGGGAAGTATACGAAATTTATATCAACAAAGGTTGAATCAATATTCTCAATACACCAACTTATAGCATATTAGAAGCCGAATGGCAGAATATAAAAAAAATTGTATGGAAAAAGCAGCAAATGAAGTTTTGGGAAAAAAGAAAAAGTTAAGGAGTAGAAAAGGATTGAGGATATGGAATAGAAATATAGATGAAGCAATAAAAGAAAAACAGGAGGCTTATTTGCAATGGCTTCAACAAAAAACAGGCTTAGCAAAAGAGAAATGTAAGGAGAAAAGAAATAAAGCGAAAACAGTTGTTAGAGAAGCACATCAACACTCATGGAATAAATTTATAAGTGAAATTGAAAATGATATACATGGTAATCAAACATTTTCATACAACGTTTTAAAACATTTAAACAAATTAGAAAAAGATGTGGCAAGAATAAATGTGATACAGCGAGATGTGTGGATGCAACATTATAAAGAATTGTGGTTTCAAGAAAATGAAGATAATGTAGTAATAGAAAATGAAAATGTGGAAGTTCTAGATGTCGATCCCATTACAAAAGAAGAACTAGATGAAGTATTTAAAGAAACCAAAAATAGAAAATCTACAGGCCCTGACGGAATTAATATGGAATTATTGAAATACGGTGGAATTCTCTTGCATTTGCGACTGCTACATTTAATAAATCAGTGCTGGAGAAATTGTAAAATACCTGAAGCATGGACAACAGCAGAAATAATTTCCCTTTTTAAGAAAGGTGACCGAAATATCTGTGAGAAGTACAGAGGGATTAGCCTGTTGAACTCAATATATAAGGTTTATGCTAAAATTATAAATAAAAGACTTAAAGTTATATCAGAAAATGTTCTAAATGAAGAGCAATGTGGCTTTAGAATTGGACGTTCCACAAGTGACAATGTATTTATATTACCACAGTTGTTTGAAAAACGAAGAGAGTTCAACCTTCAAACCCATGTGTCCTTTGTCGATTTTGTTAAAGCATTCGACCGAGTAAATAGGAGACTTTTATGGACTATTATGAAAGATGGCGGTTATCCACAACATCTTATAAATACAATAAAGAGTCTATACTGCAACTCAAAAATCATAATAAACACCGGTAGAAATAAAACTCAAGAATTTTTTATAAATAGAGGTGTCAGACAAGGGTGTGCATTGTCACCTATTTTGTTTAATATTTATATTAATGATCTAATACAGAAGTGGAAAATTTTAGTAAATCCAAGAATAAAAGTAAATTTTAATACAAATGTGAATATTTTATTATATGCTGACGATGTGGTCATTATTCAAAATAATGAAGATGATCTACAGAGATCTTTGTATTATTTAAGTATTATCTCTCAAGAATATGATTTTATAATTTCTACAGAGAAAACTAAAATTTTAGCATTTTGGGGAAAATCACAAATACGTTCCAAGATTATTTCAGAAGGAAGATCGTTAGAACAAGTTGAAAATTTTAGCTATCTGGGTTGTGACATAAATACAAGAAATAGATCTGAAGATGATGTTAACAAAAAAGTATCAAAATTTCAAATGATGTGCGGCACTGTCCATCGGATATTAAAGAATAAAACAAGGAAAGATACCAGAATTAAATTTTATAAAACAATGGCTACTCCTCTTCTTCTTTATGGATCAGAAACTTGGGTAAACACAAAAAGAATTCAAAATAAAATACAAAGTGCTGAAATGACATTTTTGAGGAGAACAAAAGGATGTACAAAATCTGATCGCTTTCGAAATGAAGATATCAGAGAGGAACTACACATCTTTAGCATGAATGGAAGAATAAAGGAACATAGAGATAGATGGTTCCAACATATAAATAGAATGGAGGACACCAGACTACCAAAAATCTTATTAAATTACAAAGCGACTGGAAGAAGAGACGTAGGACGACCTAAGGGACGATGGAGGGATAAACTGTGAAGCCGGAACAGGCAATATTGCCTACTCCGTGTAGTGAAGATGATGATGATGATGATGATGATGATGATGATGATGATGATACATTTAAAGAATTAAATTTTTATGTAGACAGACAGTGTCGGAATTTTCAAGATTGGATTAAAAACTAGCGAATATATGAGCAATAACAAGTAGGTCCTAAAGCTTATCCTTGGAAGATTTATCTCTAATAATTAGACTACTGGTACTTATTTAGTATGACTAGCGAATCTGGAGAATATCTGGAAAGAGTGTAGGAATTACAAGAATGTTCATTGATCAGAGCTGCCTAGACGATTTCCGTTCGCATAAAAAAAGTTCCGCTCAAGATTGAAGCCCTGATCCCGTCTTGCATGCAGACGGCAGCTGTTCCCCGCATACCGAGCGCAGCCAATTGCAGCGGGGATGGTTACCCGCAGGAGCAGAGTATCTTCTGTTAATTACGCGCCACATTCCGGAGTCCTGGGTTCTGTCACAAATACACCGAGTAG
This sequence comes from Periplaneta americana, assembly GCF_040183065.1. Classification (NCBI taxonomy): domain Eukaryota; kingdom Metazoa; phylum Arthropoda; class Insecta; order Blattodea; family Blattidae; genus Periplaneta; species Periplaneta americana. The sequence goes on along the minus strand of NC_091127.1, from coordinate 71,086,527 downwards.
ACAGGTAAAAGTGCTCCAATGTTAAGTGCAGGGTTCATTTAGGGCTAGCAATTGCGATGCAGGTCTGCAACTTGTATACCGCGACCCGTTCCACTAGTGAAATAGTTTTATCTCCTTTATTCAGAAAATTGACACAGTTCTTTATTCTTCAGAGATATATAAAAAAAATTATGACACCGAGGAACTACGAGCGATCTTAAATGGACTTTCATTATTACCAAATACCTTACTAGGCTATAATAATACCGGACAGCTAGCAGTTTTACGTGCGAACGACGATGGTGCTGCTGCCTACCTGCCGGGATGGAGATACTCGTGAAACAAGCTGTAATCAACTGCAATGTATATTGTTGCTGGGCTAGTTAATTTGTTAATAGTTTTATGAATTAGTACTAGTGTTAAAATGTCAGGGTGTATATGTGCTGTTTATAATTGTGACAATTGCAGCATTACAAATTGCTCCAAATCGTACTTTCGATTACCGACAGTTCATAAAACGTAAGTCAACAACATTCTTTAGTAGGCCTAATTCCTTCGTCTTCGTGTTGATAGAAAAATACAAATTAGTTTTTTTTATTTAGACCTAATAAATAAATAGAAGTTAAAATGTATTGGATTTTAAGGTTTTATCAAATTAAGTTTTATTGTTGTCCACATGCCTTTACTAATTGAAGAGTCCACTGCAAGAATGATGGGTGTCATTTGGAAAACATTTTGCAGGAGACGCAATTGAAAGTTTGAAATGCTTAGCGCTCAAAGCTTAACTGAGATTTTCCGATCATTACTGCACAATGACTCTCAGTGTTAATGCCATATAACTCTCTATGTACATTCTATATGTCTTAAGCTATGCATTGACAGTCTTGGTTCATTTTCGACAAGAAAGTGACATCCATCATTCTTGCAGTGGACTCTTCAATTATTACAAGCATCAGATTACTATCAATTTTATCTTTGCAGTTGTCAGCAATGCGTATATAAAACATTACTGTAAATCCATTCATAATATCAGATTGATTTTGTCTCGGAAAACCAAAAGAAAAAATATGTAACAATTAATTACGGAACGTAGTATGAAGTATGCAATATTTCTCATAATATGCAGCTTTGATATAAGATAATTTTACATTAAATATTATTCAACATTTCTTAAGTGTTTCATATATAATTCTACATTAGTAAGTCACGTTTTAAACATAGTCCGAATCTCGCTATGTTAATATTTGTGTATGTGGACGTAATTCCATCCCTCTGCGCTAGATGTCAGGTCCGAGATTTTTTTGCACTCACGCCAATGCTGCTAGTATACAGCTGTCCAGTATTATTATAGTAAGGTATTTGTTATTACTACTAGTATTATTAATAAATTATTATTATTAAGAAATAATTATTATTATTATTATTATTATTAAGAAATTATTATTATTATTATTATTATTATTATTATTAAGAAATTATTATTATTATTATTATTATTATTATTAAGAAATTATTATTATTATTATTATTATTATTATTAAGAAATTATTATTATTATTATTATTATTATTATTATTATTATTATTATTATTATTATTATTATTATTATTATTATTATTATTATGCGAGACATGGACAATCAGAAAAGCTGATGAGCAAAGGCTGACGACAGCTGAAATGAGGTTCATGCGATGAACAGCGGGATGCTCTTTGCTGGAACACCGTAAAAATGTGGACATATTGCAGGAACTAAAAATGGATCCTATAGTTAATTTTGTTCAACAATGTCACCTTCAGTGGAAAAAAAACATGTCGAAAGGATGGATCGCACTAGATGGCCTAAACAGATTCTTACTTATGTACCACGAGGAAAGAGGAAATTGGGAAGACCACGCAAGCGCTGGCATGAGACCGTAACAGATTCTGTAGGGTCTAATACGTGACGGATATGATGATGATGATGATTATGCACAATAAATTTACATTAACCCTTAAATTGGAAAAACTTCATTTCTCACACTAGTTTATTAAACAGTGTCGGACTGTAAAGAAAACAACTATCGCAAGTCCATATTTTCTTTATTTATCTTAATGATAACAGCTCCCTGTATTAATAGGCTGCCACAAAGACAGAGCATATTGTGCAATAGGCAGTTGAAAGCATACAGTAAATAACATAGATACGTTTAAGTTCATTGGAGTCACACAACAATGACAAAAAATGATTGAATAAATAATTAGGTACTAATTAATTATTTGAAGCTCACTGTTGACCGTAGAGATGGTTTCGGAGTAGAAATATTGATCCTCTCAGAGCTGCAAGAACGATGTCATCAATTTTCTTCCTCTGTAGGCCGAAACGTTGCCAGGTTTGGAAGAAGAAACCGGGAATAGTTCCGCGCGCTCCAACCATATTATACTGTAGTATTGTAAAATTTTAATTTTCCTACCAATTTTTTTTTCCTATTGTTATTGAAATTATAGTATAACAGCCTATTAACCTGTTGTATCCTATAGAATACTTCGCGAATTTAAGGGTTAAGCAGTAAAATAAGGTTTTTTCAAACTAAGCTGGCCGCCGGCGTAGTTCAGGCGGTAGCTCCTTTGCCTGCTGATCCGGACATGCGCTCGGGTGTAAAATAATTATCTCTATTCTCAACTGGATCCTATAATAATTTCAATTTTGCCTGTTTCCTTCTTTCAATTACCATGCAACAATCTTCATCGAGCCACGGTTTCTTTTTCTTAGTTTCATAATAACCTATGCTCTGCTCAGCTGCACTTTTGATAGTATCTCTGATATTTTCCCACACGCTATTAACATCTCTTTCTCAACTCCGTCGGAACTTCCTAAAGTGGCAAACCTATTTGAAATTTCGACCTGATAATGTTGCTGAGTTTCCTAGTCCTTTAATTTCAGAATATTGAATCTACTAATATTAACTTGTTGCTCTACTCGCTTGGTTACTGATAGTTTTTCTCTTAGTCTTCAATTACCAAATAATGGTCAGAATTACAGTCTGTCCTCTGAAGGTTCGACTGTCTATTATACTAGTATGTCTCCTTTTATCTATCAAGATGTTATCTGTTTGGTTGTGTGTCAATCCATCTGGAGAAGTCCAAGTATATTTATGTATATCCTTATGGGAGAATGTTGTACTTTTGACAATTAAATTTTGTGATGTGACAAAGTTGACTAACCTAACTCCATTGTCATTATTAGTTATGTGTAGGCTTTCTTTTCCAATAATTGGTTTAAAAATATCCTCCCGTCCACCTTTAGCGTTGAAATACTCCAATAAAATTTTCATGTGGTATCTAGATAACTGATCAAAAGTGTGTTCTAATCTCTCATAGGAGCTATCCTCTATATGGTCGTCTTTCTCTTCAGTAGGGGCATGACATGGTGTGTCCTACAACAAAAAATAGTATAAACTTAGATATGAACAGGAAATGAACAATTATACAATAAAACTTCTCCAACCGGGATTGAACCCGAATCTCCTCCATACGAGACTAGAGTTCTATCCACTTGACTAGACCACAGACGACGATATGAAGACCGTCCGGGTGACGAACATTCAATTAACCCTTGACGATCGATTATCGATTAGGGGGCTACATACCCGCCCTCCTTTGAAAAGACAACGAGTGAACCCCTAGTTAAAACTTTGATTTTCGACCCGAACAAGAGTGCGGCTATTTTTTCTTGAGACGACTTTACTATAGGGGATAATAGTTGTGAGACTCGAGTATTTATAAGTCAAAGAATGCCACACTGCGTATGCTACGTGCGAAAAGTTTCGGTCCATATTACGAGGCGCATCCAGAAAGTAAGTTTCCCTATTTAAAAAAAAAGAACACACACTTTCAGGAAAACTTTTATTGGCAACAGATACAGCAATGTTTCGGCTATTTTTCAACACAGCCACCATCAGAATTGAGACACTTGTCGTATCTTAGGATCAACTTTTGTATCCCTCTGTCGTAGAACTCTGCCGCCTGTGAATGGAACCAGCGTGTGACAGACGTCTTCAGCTCTTCGTCGTTACCAAAACGCTCACCGGAGGACAGGAATTTCTTGAGGTGCAAGAAAACGTGAAAATCGCTGGGAGCAAGATCAGGACTGTAGGGTGGATCATCAAACAACTCCCAGCTAAATTCCGTCAAAACAGCTGCTGTGCGCCGAGCCGTGTGTGGACGAGCTTTGTCATGGAGGAGCACAACACCTGCAGTAAGCATTCCACGCCTCTTGTTTTGAATGGCACGTCGCAATTTTCGCAGTGTTTCACAGTAACGGTCAGCGTTCACTGTTTCACCTCTTGGAAGGAAGTCAATGAGCAGAATGCCCTTACTGTCCCAGAACACCGTGCACATCACTTTCCGTACCGACAGCGTCTGTTTGAATTTCGTCCTGACCAGAGATCCACTATGTCGCCAATGCATTTGACTGCTGCTTGGTTTCCGGGGTGAAGTGCGAAATCCAAGTCTCATAGCCCGTGACAATCCTGTTGAGGAACTCGTCGCCGTCATCGTGATACCGTTGCAGAAATGTCAGTGCTGCTCCTAAACGTTGCATTTTGTGTTCGGGTGTAGGTTTTTCGGCACCCACACTTTTTTGAACAGCAGGTGCCTAGTAACAATCTCATGCAACAAGGATCGAGATATCTGCGGAAAGTGGCTGCTCAGCTCCGTAATCGTGAAGCGAAGGTTCTCCATGATGCACTGCCGCACCAGCTCAACACGATCTTCATTGATGAGGGACGGTCGCCCACTGCGCTCATCATCATGGACACTTTGACGACCTTCGGAAAACTGCCTACACCAGCGACGCACCATCTGCTTAATCATGATGTTCGGCCCATAGACCTGACAGAGCTGCCGATGAATTTCAATTGGCGCAGTGCTTTGTGCACTAAAGAACTTTATCACCGACCGAACCTCGCAGGCAGCGGGAGAAGAAATAAGAGCTTCCATTTCGGACCACTGCTGTCACGCTACTGGCACCAGGCGGGACCTGTCCGGCTGGAATATGATTGATACGGCATAGATCTGTTACGCATGCGCAATTGACACGGCTAATTACGTTTACTTTCAAGGGTACAAAATCGGGAAACTTACTTTCTGGATGCGCCTCGTATGATGACCAATTATTCGCTTCACTTATATGTTTAAGTATGACACACATATCTATGCTAAGGATGAATTAAAATATGCAAAGTTACTTTATAAAATAAATAATACAAATAGCCTATGCAAACGTAAAAGTACAGTACTTTTTAAAAAGAGAAATAAATCTGAAATAAACAGAATAGTCTGGCGAATTCTAACGTTACAATAAAAAAAATACATTTCCGTTGCATGAAATGTAGTTGTCCAGTGGTTTTAAGGCGTATGAATCTCGATCTAAACTACTAGATACACATTTCAAGTGGCTTTATGTTAATTTGAGTTCCTAAATCAGAGATGTCGAACAGCGCTCTCAAACTGTGAAACGATTAATACTGTTTCCTACCATAGCTGAGCTGAAACGACAGACAGTCAGCTCGCTGTAGCAGTGTTCTGTGCGCAGTGTGTTTATCAACTCTGGCGGCTGGTATGGACATGGAACGACGATTCAATAGTGAGTGGACAGATAAATATTAATTTATCTTAAAGGACGGAAAGGCACATTACTTAATATGTAGAAAAGAACTTTGATACGTTAGCCATCATAATATTAAAAGGCATTTTAATTCTACACTTCATGCTGAAGCTTATGGACCAGAAAAGTTATCCGGTTTCACTCGTTAAAAGACTGTAGAAGAATTAAAATCAAGATTGAATTCAGAAAATCTTCCATCATAAACGGGTGTTAGTAGAATAAGCTTGGTTCGTGCTAGCTACAAAATTTGTGAAATTATTGCAACGGCTTCAAAGCTACTTACTGACGGAGAATTTGTGAAGGTTGTCTTAAAGCTGTTGCAAAAGGGATATGTCCGGAATACGTTAATGATTTTAAATCTATATGTTTGTCTCGTAATATTGTTACAGAGCGCGTATCATAAATGGGCGAAAACTTGGAGGAACAACTGATAGCAAGAATTAAAACTTTCACTTATTACTCACTATAGCTCTTGATGAATGTACCGACAGGAAAGATACGGCGCAGCTAGCTACAGTGTATTCATAAGGAGTGTTGATTCAGGTTTCAATGTTCATGGGGATCTTGTAGATGTCATTTCACTAAAGGATCGAACTCGAGGAGGAGATATTTTTTAATGTGTTACAAAAACTATGAACAAATTTCAAGTCACGCTAAAAGTAATTAATTTTATACATGAAAACAGTTTACATTTCTGAACTTGAAATTGCACAGCTACAACACATACACACAAAGTTGATATTTGAAACATGATATTAACAACATTATTATTATGATTTATTTCCGTCACTAACGAACAACATTCATGGAATGACCCAGTAGATAAAACATTATTATTATTATTTTATTATTATTATTATTATTATCATTACTATTATTATTATTATTATCATCATCATCATAATTCATCCTAATGTAGGCTATATTCTTTGTTTATCAGAGTTCGTCAAGTGCAAATCTAAACTGAGTTCCTAATCAATTGGTAAGATGTATTAAAGTTATCAAAGTACCAGCCGCCGCAGTTTCGCTTTTGTTTACTATCATTCGGCCGGACTACCTGTGTTCAACCGTTGCACGGTAAGCGAGTTCACAGCTCGAAAGCGCTGTTCGACATGCCTATCCTAAATGAAGAGTCCACTGCAAAAATGACTGATGTCATTTGGAATACATTTTGCAGGAGGAGCAATTGAAAGTTTGAAATGCTTAGCGCTCAAAGCTTAACTGTGATTTTCCGATCATTACTGGACAATGGCTATCAGTGTTAATGCCATATAACTCTCTATGCACATTCTGTATGTCTTAAGCTATGCATTGACAGTCTTGGTTCATTTTCGACAAGAAAGTGACATCCATCATTCTTGCAGTGGGCTCTTCAAATGTTATCGTTCATTAAGATTATTTACTGCATTTATCATACCACTATAATTCAGCTGAGTTGCGCTCGGGCGTGGGATCGATTCTCGCTTAGACTCACTGCCAGTTTGATTTTTTTCCGAGGTTTCCTCCAACCATAAGGCAAATGCCAGGTAATCTATGGCGAATCCTCGGCCTCATCTCGTTATCACCCAATCCATCGACGCTAAATAACCTCTTAGTTGAATAATACCTATACCTTAAAGTCAGATTTGTATAATACAAATCACTGTTCGTAAACCGGAAACCACACAGAGCTTGGTGTGCACTCAATGCTGGGTCTCTGACATCTTGTCAACCCACTTGAGGTAAGTGGATATAAAGGGGATAATTGAGCCTGGGTGTGGTAGAGTTCTGGGCAGCTCAATCGGTAGGGCATTGGCACACTCAGCCAAAAGTCCCAGGTTCGATACCCGGCCCCCAAAATAATTCGTGGCCTTGGTTTGACAAAGTTCTAACTACCTAACAAAATTGGCAAAAATTTGTTTTTCATTTGTTATCGCTCTTTATAATATTGTCTAGCTTATAAATACATTTTAGCATCATTTGTTGAAAAATGCACGAACTTGCAATATGACAGTTCTATCTGATGACTACTTTTGAAAATATTTATTTTGACAAATTTCTAACTGCAAGCTGCTACTATTGTCTCGCAAAGATCCAGGAATTTAATTTGTGTTATGCACAGCTAAGCATGATATATTTTATTTGTAATTTTCATGGCGTATTGATAAATATATATGAGTAATATGTTCAAATTATTAATAATTAATTGAAAACAAATATCAGTATACGGGTACTATTTTCTATAAAAAAAAACAGCTATCAGCATATGTTCCGTTAGGACTACCTTGATTATTACATTCCTTCTACTTCATCTGATAATGAAGATTATGAAGAAACAGCCCCAAAAATGTAATTATTATATGTAATGTACCTAACCTTAGTAGTAACATGTGACCTACAATATAATTTGCGACGTTTGATAAACTATTACAATTTAAGACTCTGGATTGAAGAATTTATAATTTTACAGTGAATTTTATTTAAAAGAATATGGTTTCCTTACCATGAAATTGTCTGCTTACCGTTATATCATGTTTGTAATAAGACAAATAATATGTCAATTGTTATCCAATTATAAATTATAAGAGAACAACTTTTTTCGAAGTTTAAATGTTTTATGCAATGAATAATAATGTTGTCAGTAATGAATAAAAATAGTTTGACTAAGTTCTATCCACACTTAGAACCTTATCTCACCCTGAAAATTCATTATGGAAGGACATAATTCTAACTGCAAAATTAAATATTCTAAATGAAAAGTGACGCACCATTATAATTTTTCTTTCTCTTATTAGCTTTCATTTCTTCTTTACTTGTAACTTTTTTTTATTCCGTAAACTGCCATTGTTTGTTTGTTTGTTTGTTTGTGTACTTGTTTCCTTTTTTTCTTACTCTGTTACCTTTCATCATCTATTTGTTCTTGTATTTTTTCTATGCTTTGTCTAATGGCAGCCTCTAATTTGAGGAAGCTCTAGTAAATAAATAAATACATAAATAAATAAGTTCCATGCTTCAAGATGCCATACGTAACATTTCATCCATGCTTTAAGATGCCATACGTAACATTTCATCCATGCTTTAAGATGGCATACGTAATATTTCATAAGTAGGCTACAAGAAACTAAATGTTCATATTACAATAAATTCAAACTTTAAAGCTCTGTATCTCAAAAGTATGGAAAAATCAGTTAGAAACTTGTCAAACCAAAGCCACGAATTTTGTGTTGTTTGGGTAAAGGGAGATAAGTCTTAAAAGTGAGATTGGAGATAAATGAAAATTAAACTTCAGGCCATTATTGCAGATAATTTTCCACACAAAACACTTAAACTGCTAGTATTCTTTTGATTTTTGCACACTCATTAGTATAATTTAACTTTTCTGTTTATCTGGAGAACAAAATTCCATCTGTTTAAAAATGATTTATCCCTCTTTACTCGAACAACACAGAATTTTTCCCTTGAAATTATTCAAGTCAACTTCACAGGTAGCTATACCTTAAAGTCAGATTTGTAATCTCGTAGTTGATAGAGTGTCGTTAAATAGCCAAGTAAAAATGATAATTTGGTTTAATTCTATTTCTAAAGGAGTTAGTGTTTCGAAGGCAGGTCTGACAGAGTGCATAATTCTTTCACGAACGTACACTTAGCGGCAAAAAGAATGGGCAGACTCTTGGTCGATAGAAATGCAAAGTTCTATCGCGCGGTTCACTCGTGTAAACGTAACCCACTGCAAGGCATTGCTGTGGTGTCTCTTCATTGAAAGTCGTCCGTCTATAAGGTGGCAAACTTTACGAGCAGTGTGTGGCCCAGTGGTAAGAAGTCTGACATCCATACCAGAGGTTGTGAGTTCGACTCCTGGTACGGTAAAATTATTATTTTTTATTTTAACTTTTACTTAATTTATTAGTTTAAATGTGAAATGGCATTTGTTAACAAACTTCGTTATGCCTGCCTTGTAATAGTAATATGCGTTACAAGAGCGGTATGTTGATGTTTTCATGTTCGAGGAAAAGATTGAAAAACCGAAAAGTAGTTGAGCTTTTTTAATTTCCGAGAACATGAAAACAAACATACCGCTCGTGTATCGTACATTATTTTGTGCGAAGATCGTTTATTACATACCTGAAAGACGAATTTCTAATTAGTTGCAATGAAATCTCCATCTTGGTTTCTGTTCAATGACGGCAACTTTTAAAAACTAAAATATCTCTCTTCAACATTGTTGCTATAAAATATTTTCTGTGTTTACTATACTCCAGCAGGCCGTGATATACGTCTGTCTTTTTTTTCCCCCAGTCTATAAATGCGAACTTAAAACAAACGGTAAGGTTATGTAATGATTTATTATTCATTTTAATATTTTAACAATATTATTTATATAACATATTGCAGTAATAACATCGGCATCTGGAATCTTGTTGATTTTTTCACGGCTTCCTTAATGTTACTTACATCACGAATGCAATAACTTTAGTGGAGTAGTAGAGTTTACTTAATTTTTGCAAATATTTAAAAACAATAATTAACAGTGCAATCTAGGTGAAATTGGAGTGGTAAGTTTCCAATTTATAATTATTACTATGTTAAACGTCTCTAAAAATAATATGTTAAAAGCCTAAAGCAGTAAAATGAATATGTCTCTTAAGCGGTAAGAAGAGGGAAATTGTTATGTGTGTTACGTTGGGAATACTGAATGTCTTATTTCACACTTACCGCGTATTGGTTTTGTGCGGAAACAAGCAAATACGCACGATCTCGCACAAAATTATTATTGCCCATCACCTGTGGACTATTAATAGGCGAGACCTGGCCTGTATAAACAAAAACACTTGTTTCACATCCTAAAAAACCGGACGCATATCAAACGCAAATAAATAATTAAATTAACATAAACAAACAATTGTTTAATATATTAACAAAACAAGGCCTGTGGTGGGGACTAGTATCTCGTCCACAAACCACCTGCGTCAACAACTGCCCTCATTCTGCGCGGCATAAAGTCCACAAGATTATGGAACAGGTATAAATTCTTGGCCATCTCCTCCCACGCATCTAGAACTCTGTCCCACAATTCCTCAGATGTCCGAACGGGTGGTTGTTCTGCCCAATTAGAGCGTAGGATTCTTTTGACTGCAGCCCACAGATTTTGAATCGGATTCATATATGGTGAATTTGGAGGCCAGTCGAGTGGGTCGACATCACGCCTCCTCGTAAACCATCTTTGAATCCGGTTGGCAGTGTGTATCGGATGATTATCCTGCTGGACGAAAAACGTTCCTTCTGGATATCGTTTTCCGTTGTATTAACAGATAGCAGTATTGCTTGAAAGAGAGAGGAAGGTTTATTATTTATTATAGTTTGGGCATATTCTAAGAGATATCGCCACATAATTATAGCTTTGCGTGACACATATGATGGCAAATTTGTAATAAAAAAAAAAGATTGGGGGAGATTCGAACCTTGAGCTTCTACTCTCAAATTATTCAATAGACGAATGCCGTAACGACTTACGCTACTGTGACTTTTAATATTAGGTCCGCATAATACGTGGTTTTTCTGTTCATATTCGCTCCGGTTGATTTTGTATTTATCAATTTTATTATTATTTCACTCTTCAAGAGCCCTGGTGTATCTAGAATCAACCCGCCATTCGATTTTATTACATATTTTAGACTCAAGCAAAATACAGCAAATTTAAATGGTTTAATTATGTGTTACCTTGTGAACTATGGCTTTGATGAGACGAGCATGCGCAATGTTATGTCTCTGGAACTTAGAAATTGTCGGCCTGCCCATTCGTTTTGCCGCTAAGTGTACATCTCTGCCATTCTGAAGCGAATAAGGATAAACTCCAGAACATGGATTGCACCCTATCCCTCTTACTTCAAAATTCCAACCTTGTGGACACAAAATAAATTATTGGCACTGAAAAGTGCCTTTTCGTAAATATAATGATGCGCATTCGACAAACGCAGACAAATCTGCTCTTTTTAGTATTTTAAGACATAATTAGGTAGGTGCAATCCATGTTCTAAAATTTTCCCCGAATAAATGCTAAACGCATATTATCAGCTGGTTACAGTATTTGTACTCGAATACTATAAGGGTATGGAAGTAATGATATGAAGAAAGAGTTGACGTGCTGCCCTCTACACAAGCGAAAGACGGAACGTGAGAAAGGGGGAGAGTTTAAGAGTACGGGGTGTCTACAAATGCACTGCATTATTGTGACTTCGTTTTATAGTCTGTGGACAAAAGCCAAAGTCAATAAATCATATCCATACCATTAATCCATCCATTCCTTCCATCTAATAATTCACTCTAGCTCCACCCTTATCTGTTTGTTTGTATCACATTATCCTGTCTATGGTAGTAGGCCTATTTATTTAATCCTTGAATTTATCCGACCTAGCCAAAATTACACACTAAGAATGAATACTTTTCAAGCAATCAAAGGACTTTATAAATCCCCTGTCACTCTGGTTTCCCTCAACTGTAAGGATTATTTTAGGTAATCCCATGACGAATGCTCGAACTCATCTCACTGTTAACACCAGATAACCGCACAGCTGACACAGCGTTCTTATGTAACCGATTTAAGAAATTGTGGCAGTTGTAGTAATACTTTCAGCAGTAATAGTTGTATTTACAATATTAATATCAACAGGAGTAGTAATTTAAATACATAACTTGAAGTTACTGGCGTAATTTGGATATCCCTTAAAAAGATTACATTGCACTGACTAGCGCGTTCTTGCATTCAATTGTTTACACTTGCTTTTCTCGAAAGGTTAACAAACACAAAGGAAAACACACAGGCACATGAATCATTTATCAAACTGTGTTATATGAGAACAGGCTAGCTATCCGTATTCAGTAACGCCTGTGCGACTGCAAAACGAGAAATTCAAGCCGAATCGCTATGTCTAATAGTGCTGTAATTAGAATCACTGGCAGTTCTGAAAACTTGTTCTCTTGAAGAGTAGAGTCCTGCGTTTAGTTACTTTGAATGCAAGTTAGGTGTACATCGATCATGTAGATTCGAATGGAGAGGTAGTTTCAAATCAACAGGTCATGCTTCAGTGAACCAGGGAATGAAGTCTTAAAAATTTTTGAACTCAATAAACAATTGAGACGACACACACAATTTTTAGTCGCCATGGTTACCTGGCGCCAGGAATTTATCTACCCCTGATTTTTACAGTAAGTAAAACATCTATTTACTCTATATCTAATTAAAGTATGGAATTAACAAATGAAAAAATGTAAATTTCAGCACAGACTTAAAATAAAACACATTATGAGTGAGTGTTTTATGAGTCTCTACACATTACAATCAATGACTATAAACATTTTTAAGTGTTTAAAGTGAAAAATTTATTTTTCTTTCTAATAACAGTTATTTATGTAACAAGTGGATAATATTGATGATTACGGTACTGTATGAGTGAATGTTTGTCGCACTCACTATCGTTCGTGCGACAGTTTTCACGAGTGTCATAATAAGCTATCCACGAGTTGGATACAATACTTTATGGCATCTTAGCATTATAAATTGTAAGAAATAAATTATAAATCATCCATAGCTGACGAAGTCTTCATATGTTCGTATGGATTGGTTGCGCCTGGCATTGACATTGGATAAAGAGAAATGGATGACCTTGCAGGTATTACAAACTGTAGTTATAGGCTAGGTATCAAATTTTAATATGTTACAAATGTTCCTTTATTTTGTTAATATAGTTTCTCTGAACCACAGAACTGTTTCATGTAATATTACAAAAGTGATACAAAATTGTTAAAAATTGGAAATAAATTATACGTTACCCTCTGTCCTGCATTTCATTTCTTGTTACATGGCACGTAAAACAAATCGTATTCTGATAAAATGTGAGGTTATGATAGTGCAAGACTGATAGTTGAAGGAACAGTGTTTTTAAAATGACTATAGAATGATATAAGTCTACGGCTATGATAAATTATTACTAGTAACCCTCACTATTCAATACATAGGTATCCTTGTGGTGGGGGAATGGGGGTAAAAACAATAGCTGGCCTGGCTTGGGTTTTCGAGCGCTAGACAAGGAACGTGACCTTGCACTTTGATAGGAAAAAAACCTTACGGTCTGATGCTGGCAGCAATACATGGGTTCAAAAGAAATAACTCATAATGTATAGTTGGATTATTAAGTTTTTTTTTTTTTTTTTTTTTTTTTTTTTTTTTTTTTTTTTTTTTTTTCACGACCGGGCGTACATGTCGGTTCGTAAGTTGCCAAAATTTGGAGAGAAATATAACATTTCTTCCGTAGGGAGATAAATATAGCGTAACAGTTAAATCAATCGTCGTTACTATGACATTTCCTTTGCATCTATGCATATGTGCTCAATGAAATAGCTCCAGCGAACTTCAATAACAAGAATTTCATAAATAAAATAGATAATTTACTCCCAGTCGTGAACAAAATAGTATTTACACCACGGGATCGAAACTAAATTTCTCCCTCGGTACATTTATAGACGGAGGGATAAATCATAAAATACACCTCGGGAAAAATCATGCGTATCTTTCGCTTAATGTATAATCCTACTATTATTAAGATGATTGAAATTATATTTCTAAACTAGTGATGAACTAATAATTATTGCCCATTTATGTTATTTATTTATATAATGATGAGTTACAATAAACAAACATAACCTTTCTCAAATGTGAGAAAGAAAAACACTTTGTTATCTGATAACAATGCTTTATAAAATATGCTCCACAGAGAAAATACGCTCCACATCTGCTCGTACGACAGGAGGATATTTAAAAACATCATCACAATCAATTAAAAACAGGACTAACTTCAAGCAATACTTCTTGGGATCCTAGTTATGAAATTTATGATTGATTATACAAATTAATAAACTTAAAAATATACGCATGAGCCTTACGTACTTGTGAATATTCACTCTATTACCCAATTTCCTTCTATCTGAAGCAGATGTTGGACATGCTATTTCACAGTTATCACTGAATAGCTCTTTTGCGTACCTTCGAGTACATTTTGTTGTATTGGTGTCCATTTTTGGCTGTCTTCATAAGGACTAACAGTTAATACCTTCCTCAAATGGCAAACATCGCCGGTAAAATTAAATCTCTAACGAGAGCCATCATTGTTTTTAAATAATGTAAGTTCACATTATCTGCTTTTATATTGTGTTTATCTATATTTTGAATAGCCGCTTAGCTTATTACTAGACAGTGGATGCGGGATGACTTATCGTTGAATGTAGGTGCACATTTACTATAGGTTACATTTTTTTCCATTCAGACCATTGGCTCAACAGGTCTTAAACGTAAACAGACGACGTCAACATGCTACTGTATTTCCATACAGTCAGTACAGTTATCTGCTTTTGAATAGCCGCTTAGCTTATTACTAGACAGTGGATGCGGGATGACTTATCGTTGAATGTAGATGCACATTTACTATAGGTTACATTTTTTTTTTCATTCAGACCATTGTTTCAACAGGTTTTAAACGTAAACAGACGACGTCAACATACTATTGTATCTCCGTACAGTCAGAAGGAAAAGAAAATTGCGTAGGTACTGTAATAGTGTAGCACATACCTTGCAAGTTCAGTCCTCGTCATCATTGATGCAATTACCAGCGTTGCTGTAAACTACGATATATTCTCGTAAGTTGTCGAAGCTGAATCGTCTTCACCTATCGCTTAAACACTTTTTGTATAGAGAGAATTTCTGAAGAAAAACTCTAAAATGGGGATCACTCAATTTCTTTAGAGGAATATTTGCACTGAGCATCATGTTGCACGTGTCGTTTAGACCCGCACAACTACATGATGATGATGATGATGATGGTTTCTCAGATTTCATTTCAACGCATTTCCTGTGCGATGTACTGTTGCCATGTTTCTCTATAGCCTGAGTTGTCTATGTCACTAAGGTTTCATCCCCAAGAAATAAATGTTAAGATAAATTGTTGATACCTTTGTAACGTTTCATGAGAGCTGCAATGTGAGAACTAGCTATAATTTCATCAGTTCAAGTGAGTTTATCAAGCACTGTGTATCAGTGATGGATTTCAGGTGGCCGGTGATAGCCGAAAGTTCGTAAAAGTTATGATGCTTGCCATATAAAATCCGCCACTGAGCAATGCTTACCTTCCTGTCTACTCGTCTCACCCGGGAAAGGTGGCGTGGGAGTTAAGGGGAAATCTGCAATAACTTCATTCAGTTATTAGTGCCAAGGGCTGGTTTACTTCTTATTTATATATTACGTCTATGAACATTTAAATTATTTGTTTATTTCCGCAAGATATGGACAATATATCAAACCAAATTTAAAAAGAGCATCGTGCCTAACATTCATTGGAACTTACCGTGGCTGGAAGGGAAAGTTTGACATTGGCAAAGTCTGTGTACAGCACGGCAAACTTTAATACAATACCATGTATTATACTTTTCGGTCATATTAAGTTACGTTATGTTACATTAAGTGCATCGTAATCCCAGCTATTTTCATGTGTAGCTACAGCACGTAAGGTTCCTGGGCATATAGCTCCTGCACATGAGCTTGTAAGCAGGTCGCCCACCAGTTACGACTCGCTTCTCCTGCAAAACCTGGAGAGACAACTCTCGATAGAAGAGCACGCATGAGTGGACTTTTCTTAATGCATTAACTACCGACTCGCCCACTTCATAGCAGTAGCTGGAAATGTTTTCATTTTCCACTTATGGATCGCACATAAATAATCGCTATTCTAACGTATTTTATTGTACTCAAGGCATGATCACCAAAGCTCGGAACTTGGGGACTTGTGTCTTTGAACGTGGCTAAGCGACCGGACTTCAATGTCAACAAACTCCCGCTTCCAGCACAGAGATACTGTAAGGTCTGCTATAAAAGTGGTTCCTGGCTGGAACAACATAATGATAATATTATGATAGGTTGAAACACGTAATTTTATAGCATATATATAAATAAACATGCAAAATATATCAAATTTACAGTTCTGCTCTGTATATTTTATTACAGTGTATGACTACATACCGTACATTCGAATATTTTTCGAACCCATACCTTCTTCGTCTGTTAGTTAAACATGATTTGAAACGAAAGAAACTTATTTCCACGTCACATGTAGTGACGGGAGTAAAATTAATTTTTTTTTATTTATTTTAACTAGCTACCTACTGAATACAAATTACATTTATAAAACAAAAATGTTTCTAGCCACTACCGTAAGAGCCATGCTCGTGTACGGTGTGGTCTTAGTCAATAATATAATACAAAATTTACAAGGACACTTTAATAAATACAGTAAGTAACTTAATTCAAACCAATAAATACAACACAAGAGCAAGAATAAAGAAGAAAGAGAAAAAGAGAGAAAAATACACATTTAATATAAATTGACAATTCGACAGAAGCCAGTGATATTCAATAAAAACAAGAATATAATAGACAGAAATAAAATGTAAAAAAATACATTTGTTAATATTATATTATTTCGTGGATAATTTTACAAATTTATTTTTTAAAAGCTTCTATTTTAAAAACAATTTAAAATTTGGAAAATGGTTTGTAATTGTATTATAAAGTCTTAGGCCGAAATAAAGTATTGAATGTTTTCACTGTCACTGTTTCCTGTTCGATTTTCAGTAGTTGCTAGCTGATCTCGTATCTGAGAAAGATAAGTATCCTAAATTTGTCTCGAAAATAGTTTTCAATTTCTATGTCACTACTAGGGAAGGTTCCACTACGACTTGATCCATGGCTATGGACAAATTTTCCACAGATTTAATAGACTGCAATGTATTTCAATGAATGCCCGTTTCCAATCTCTAGTTTGTGTTTGACACAAGTTACAAAATATGAAGTCTCCATTCGAAGAAAGTAATATATCTCCTCAGAATTCCTCCACGAAATTCTGTACCTAAATTTTAAGAAATATTTTTTTCAAACGTATACAATACCCATTCGAATAATATGTATTTTCTTATTTTCAAACAGACCGTTTACCTCTAATTAATTATCTGAATGTCATTGGCTTCGACACGACACAGTTTCCTCGTCCGTCTTCCTGTCATTCGGTGTGACCACTTTCTTAGTACACACGACTGTCCCTGAGCACTTGCAGCGTGAGCTTTGTGTACGTTGTACCTGTAACCTTACTCATGCACACGACACACAAGTCCCCAAGCTCCGAGCTTTGATGATCACACTACTAATTGTCAGCAACTCATCTAATTTTTCTATCATCGAAATGACAGAATATCACCAATCTGAATATAGAGCAACTGTAACATAGCAACACTGCATTTTAATGCAATTAAATTTTATATTAATTTTGTAGTATTTACGTAGAACTGTTTTTACAGTTCCTTGTAGAGATGAACGACAATCGAAAAAGCAAGATTAACAGAGCCCGCAAAGCCGAAAATCCGCATGACAATATTGCATACGTCGCGTCGTTGACGTAAAGACTGCTTGTGAGTGTTTCGAGACTTCGAGATTGATCACTTCCTAAGTCTCGAACGTCAAGCAGCCTTGAATCGCCACAGTTAATATACCAAACTGAACTTTTATGTTTTGGCAACAGTAGCCTATTTGAAACATCATCTCTACCTTTCAGTGTATAATAATTCGTTCCCCAGTCTTTATTTCATTACTAGGCCCCTATTAAAAGGCTAGGAATTTTCTTTTCATATATTTGAGATCAAGTGTACAACCTCAAGTAAAAAGATTTTAACGTTATGTTTTACGTTTCTTAGAAATGCAAATTTATTTAAGAATTGTTTTTCTTTCTATTTATATAACCATAGATAATATCATGTAATAGAACCAGAACATATAGATAACTAAGATAAAGTTCTGTTTTGTCTTTTTGTGTCATTTAAATATTTATAATGTTATTTATTTCAATTATATATGTTATTCAAAGTTACGAAACCTTTCAACGCTGACCAAATGCTATTTCGAGTATGATGCGCGAGATTCAAAGCACACGAGAATGACGAGACGGGAATCGAGAGACAAATGCAACGAACACAGCGAGCTAGAGCGATAGTTAGTTTTGTTCATCTCTAGTTCCTTGATACTGTGTTTGCCCGGAAAAACATTTCTAGTAATTCTGTAAGGTTTCTCAGAAACTCCCGGTCCCAAAGTGGAAGACGCACGTGCTTGCGCAGATGTCGTGCGCACACGTATTATTACTAACTCTTCACTTGCGCATATATACCTAATTGGCAACTGTTCCTTGCCTCTCAGTATTCCTACGCAAGTACGTAATTGCAACAGTGGAAACGCTGCTTCAGGTATTCGCAAAACTCAAGTAGCATCCGCAAGAACTGTGCGCAACAGCCTGTCTGCATGCGTAGTGGCAAGCTTCAACCTGCGTAGATGTACAAGTAAAAACTCCGCTTAATGAAAATTAATTCTTTGTTATTCACTTTATTTTTCACTATCTTTTGCTAATTCTTCTCTCTCTCATTTCTTTTCTTCCTGTCTCAAAATATAACGTCACAACTTTGCTTTCCTCTTTATTCTTATATAGATGTGAATGAATGAATTGCTTCCTTCACATTATTCCTTCTATGTTTCTCCCTTCCTTTTTATCCTTCTTTCCTCTTCATTTTCTACAGCTTCAGATCAATATGGTACTGGCGATGAGGTATTCTACCGCCTCATTTCCTTACAATATATTCGACTTCTTGACTGAATACACAGAGCGTAAATGGCACGGACATAATAATCCGGCGTGCGGAGTAACTGGAATTCAATATTTCGCTGTTCCATCTCGTGAACCTCGGCCTTACAAGAAAAGGAGAAAGAGTGGCGATGTGTCTGTGTAAAAGATGTGCGCCGCTCCCAATAGGATGGAAGGAAAGAAGGCGCGGGGCGGGTATATTGATTGCGGCCACCAGACGGACAGATTACGGAATCGCGCCCCTGATCTGTATTCCAGCCCGCAGAGCACAATTTGGTCTCCTGTCCCTCTTCGGACAATTTGCGAGTCTGCCAGTGCCCGCCGAATTTCCAGGGTTCCACTAATTGAAAACTAGCGTACGATGCCTTCGAGGGTTCGCTTTCGAATACGGTTAGTAATATATACTTACTTACTGGCTTTTAAGGAACCCGGAGGTTCATTGCCGCCCTCACATAAGCCCGCCATTGGTCCCTATCCTGAGCAAAATTAATCCATTCTCTATCATCATATCCCACCTCCCTCAAATCCATTTTAATATTATCTTCCCATCTACGTCTCGGCCTCCCTGAAGGTATTTTTGCCTCCGGCCTCCCAACTAACACTCTATATGCAATTCTGATTCGCCCATACGTGCTATATGCCCTGCCCATCTCAAACGTCTGGATTTAATGTTCCTAATTATGTCAGGTGAAGAATACAATGTGTGCAGTTCTGTTTTGTGTAACTTTCTCCATTCTCCTGTAACTTCATCCCTCTTAGCCCCAAATATTTTCTTAAGAATCTTATTCTCAAACACCCGTAGTCTCTGTTCCTGTCTCAAAGTGAGAGTCCAAGTTTCACAACCATACAGAACAACCGGTAATATAACTGTTTTATAAATTCTAACTTTCAGATTTTTCGACAGCAGACTGGATGATAAAAGTTTCTCAACCGAATAATAACAGGCATTTCCCATATTTATTCTGTGTTTAATTTCCTCCCGAGTATCATTTATATTTGTTACTGTTGCTCCCAGATATTTGAACTTCTCCACCTCTTCAAAAGATATATTTCAAATGTTTATATTTCCATTTCGTACAATATTCTGGTCACGAGACATAATCATATACTTTGTCTTTTCGGGATTTACTTCCAAACCTAGCTCTTTACTTGTAGTAATATTGACTAAGAGGCGAAAACGAAGATTAAAAACTATATCAACCGATCGAGTTGTCAATTTACTGATTGGGTGACTAACTTTTATAGAATAATATGATACTTGACTAATTTGAAAACTTAGTTGCTTTATTTATTAATAACACTATTCAGTTTCATTGGTGCATCTAATTGTTTATATACTGTTTGTTGATTGACATTTTTCTCAGTTATTTATAATGCTGGCATATTGTTTGATTTGTCAATTACAAGTTCACTGGTTCGTTGACTGATTTGTTAATTTACCTACATGTTGGCGGGTTGGTTGGTTTTTTTTTTTATAAATTTACAAATACGTGTTGGTTGATTGATTCGTGAATTTACATATTGGTTGAGAAATTTCTTAACTTACATGTTGGCTGGTTGGATGAATTTTTTGAATTTAAAATGTTTACGTGCTGCTTGATTGATTTGTGAACTGACAAATCGGTTAGTTGGTTGACTTCTTTGTCAATTTATAATGTTATCGTGTTGGTTGATTGGTTTGTCAATTGAGGAGTTATATGTACAACCATGTTCGGAGGCAATGACATTTGAAATTTTCATTTTGGTTTAGTGCTTATACTAAGTACTTAAAAAAACTATTTTACTCAATACAGTAATGAACATAATTTATTATTGAAGACAATTCTTTGAAATAGATACTGTAATATTTTAAATAGCAACTTGCATTTTAAAATGTACCAATATACGCCCTTAGTACATATAATATGAATGACAGTAATTTAATATACTAATAATAATAATAATAATAATAATAATAATAATAATCATCATCATCATCATAATAATCCGTGGCGCTACAGCCCGTGAAGGGCCTAGACCGACCAGCCGGCTGCTAGCCTCACGCCCACATGCCGAAGCAGAGGTGGACGGTCATCCAACCAGAATGGAGGTATCGTGTGGTTAGCACGATGATCCCCCCAGCCGTTATAGCTGGTATTCGCAACCGGATTTCGCTACCTATTGTAGCTCCCCAAATGCATCACGATTCTGGGTGAACACCGGTCCCATACACTGGCCGAAATTTCATCAGACAATTTCTTCCCCCATGAGGACTCGAACCAGCGCGCACTCCGTAACGCGAGTCCTAGGCAGGATGCCTTAGACCGCGACGCCACGGCGCGGGACGTAATTTAATATACCGAAACTAAATTCAAATAACAGTTTTAAGTGACTTGTAATTATAATATGGCATACAAAATAAAGAAAATTCAGAATAAATGAATAACTTATATTTTGCTATAGACCGATATGGAATCAATAATAATTTTGATGATAGTTTAACAAATGATACACAAACTTTTCTTGCTTGTCATTTTTCATCTCAGCAGTCTTCATTATTTGTGTCATTTCGCTCTCTTCTTCCTGCCATATTTTGTTGGTTAGCTTTGGAGAGTATTTCTTCAAACCAAGCCACCTCTCTTCAGTGAGGTATTTAAAGAGACTCCGAATGTCATTTTCCTTGGCAGTATTAATTTGTACAATGGAAAGTGATGGTAAACTTATATCCAATGAAATGGTTGAACATCTTTTTGTGAGTCCACACCTGTGCGTCTGGCCGCGAAACAGGTGGCCCGTGTTCGATTCCTGGTCGGGGCAAGTTACTTGGTTGAGGTTTTTTCCGGGGTTTTCCCTCAACCCAATATGAGCAAATGCTGGGTAACTTCCGGTGCTGGACCCCGGACTCATTTCACCGCATTATCATCTTCATCTCATTCAGACGCTAAATAATCTAAGATGTTGGTAACGCGTCGTAAAATAACCTACTCTTTTTGTGAAGTACAATGGTTCATAAATCAGAGAATATGGGGACGTAAGACCCAGAATATGGGGAACGTACTGCAACCCCGTCATGTGGAGAAAATGTAATTCTCTGATAAGACTGAATTTTGAAAATTTTGAAGATTAAGATGAATGTTACTTGTTTTGTGTGTAGCAGCATGCTTTAAAGAAAGACTCTTAACGACTGACGTGTTCTTTACAAAGTTTATCTCGTTGTGTATCATGACATGCAGATAAACATTCGATCGCCAAGATCGCTGTATTAGAGATATTGAAACAAAATTTTTCAAGATGGGAAACTTGATTATAGGGAGCAAGAAAATGAATTATATCTGAAACGGACTTATAGAGGTATACGCCCTTGTCTCAATTTAGAGACTGTGTGGTTAAGTGATTTGTTTATCAATTTACAGATTGGTTGATTGATTTGTGAATTTACAGGCAGACTGAATAAATGAGTGATTTATCAATTTACAAGTTGGTTCATTTGTTTATCTATTTGCAAAGTTCTTGGCTTTTTGGTTGAGTGACTTCAATTTATTGGTTTGTTTGTTAATTTGTCGATATACAGATCCGTGTTTACGAATCGCATGCAGAAAGCGAAAAAATGTCGTTGCGTGCCGAGATTTCGCAGAAGGTATTCAAGTTGCGTGCCATTACATTCACAGCTAAAAACAGGATTAAACAGGGCAAAATGTGTAACATTTTCATTCGCATTTTTAAAGTGTGAATTATTAAGGCGCTTCCGGTGGAAATTACTAGACCAATCTCCCTACAGTCCCGACCTGTCTCGTATTTTCATGAGGAATTTGTGGCAGGCTTAATCATTAAATAACATTATCGAGCTTTAATTCATTGCAATGAGGTTGTTAATATGCATCCAATATACCCGCCTATGAAATATTATCGTAATTTCTAATGTTTGTGCTCAAAATCAAACCAAGATCTTATATTCCACTAGATGTACAGTGACCTTCCCATCTCGACTTCCGCTTCTCTGCCCGACATCAGCTGATTTATTCTGGTGCCACTACCCAGCAAGCCTTGTCCCTCCTATCTACGTTTATGTTTGAATGTTACAGCCCTCGTTGCTCTACTAGCTGCTCCGCCACTACTCGCCTCCGCGGTCTCGCTATGCGTGGACGAAAGCGCCGTGTCAGTTTCGCTCTCCTCCGCATCGGTCGGTTTTCGTCGTTTTCTGCTGTATCTCTGCCGCTCAGTCGGGCTCAATGAGATGCTTTTAGATTCCTCAGACTCTCTAGTGTCGTCTTTTATAATTCTGATAATATTATCGCTTCATACAGTTCAAATTTTAGAAACGTGTCACTTTTTTATTTCGTTCAGACCTGAAACAAAATAGGTTAATAATAAATGAATTGCATTGTTTTGAATAGATCTCCACTAAATGAAACTGACGATATTGGTCTAGTTGACGTACAACCATCCACCGACGAAATATGGACCCCTGGAACTCATGTAACGTTGCTGTACAAGGTAATTTTGTGCAGGCGTGCAGCGACTCTCAGCGGCGGAGAAGAGGAATGGGGAGTAATGCATAATGTACTTTAGTCCTTTAGCTACATAACCCCAACACCACCACTCGTTCCGGTTCAGTGGTTTAGCAACAATGAACGAAACAATTCACTAGTAAAATGGTCACATCAAGTTTCACTACATGGCACCACCCAGTACGAGACTGACTTTAAAGAAGTTTTCACGTCAAAAATAGACCATGCTGTCTGATTGCATTATTGACCTATACCATTCTTTATCATTCTTGTATCTAAAACTGAAGTGATGGGTGAAGAAGGATTCAGGATCGCAGTCAGATAAGTTATAATACTGTTCTTCGTAAAGAGAACGACTGCCTTGTGACGACCGAAATTCATACCACTAAAAGCCACAACTACGAAACCATTTGATAAAAAGGTAAAAGGTAAATATGCCATAAAGGCATTAAACCAATTTGGATCCTTCTTAAATTATTAATACCATCTGTTTTAATGATGTGAGGCTATTATGAAACTTCCTTCCTAAAATTTTGTAACCAGTCCTAATCGAAGAAGATATGCTGCAGTATAAATACGTTGATTCATTCCCGAAAACGGAAAGTGCAAAATGTGTCCTGAGCATTTATTAAGATAGCGATCTTAATTTGCACATCGGCAAAATATATCAGACATATTTCTTCGTGTGCATCCTTACAGCAGAAACAAATGTTATTGTAAATTTATGGAACTGATGACGGACAAGTAACTTCGCAGGAAAATAAATGCGAAGTGTAAAAATTTTGACCATATCCGAACATGATAAATGCTGTTGAAGTATTAGCACGCCAATGAAATAGCGTTTTAGAGTCACGTGACATTTAAACATTCTTATCCCATTTTGTTTTCATTTCACTCAGAAAAAAGTCATGGAATTATATATATATATATATATATATTTCACACTAAAAACATTTTTAACGATACGTTAAAAGTGTTAAAATTTTTAAAAAAGGTTATGTACCGGTACCTTAGACAGACGGCCCGCTTCGACGCCGGTTCTGCATCATCTTCAGTGTTCTACACACTACTGATGTTCCTGCTGATCTCGCATACTGCCATTTGCATTCGTCAGTTGTAGGGGTGGGGGTGTGTTCTTCCTACAACTGACGAATGCAAATGGCAGTATGCGAGATCAGCAGGAACATCAGTAGTTCGTAGGACACTGAAGATGACGCAGAACCGGCGTCGAAACGGGCCGTCTTAGGTACATAACCTTTTTTAAAAATGTTAACACTTTTAACGTGCCGTTAAACAATTTTAAATTTTTTTAAACAAAGTGTTAACGTGAATCAGAATCAACGATAAAAAGATTTTTCAACAGAAAATAAAACACAAACATGATCCCATGGTCCTGTTCCAAACGTCAAAAATGTTTCTATAATTTTTCTTTCGGTAGTTCAAACTTGCTGGTTGAAATAAATTGCATTAGCAACGGTAACCTACATAGAATGTTCTCCAATGCAACATGGTCCGGCCAATTTCTTCTCAAACTGATACTTATGGTATTCAAATCTTTCCTTAAAAGTTATAACTTTAGCTTTTCTTGTCCTCTAGCATAAAACTGAGTGCTAAGATATTTATACAAATTCTCAGCAAGTATTCCAGATTCGCATACCTACGCTAAAATCAAAGGCATTATTACATATACTGTAGTATGGAGTAACCAAGAAGTGGACATACTCCCTATATTTCGCGAAGACATACGTTTGCGTTTTGGTAAACTTGTAAATCTTCGTAACCATGAAATGGGAGTGATAACCGGCATCGCAAAACGAGAGAGTTGCGAGCAGCTGTGGAAGACGCTTTCACGCACGTGAACCCGGATTATCTCCACGAAACTTCTACCAAAACACAGCGCAGAATTCAGCTGATACGACAATGATGGTCTCCATACCGGCGTTTCGGACCCTTAAACAATCAAGTAAGTGTCTGTATCACGTATCCAATGATAATCATAGTAGGGCCTAATGACGAAAATGAAGAGGAGTACGTTCACTTCTCGGTCACTCTGTATATTTAAAAAGTGTTCATTTTTTATACCAATAAACATTTCAAAAATTTTAAAGTAGATATAAACGAATCAAAAAATTCTGAAGACTGATGTAATTTTATATTATGCTATTTTATTTTAAAATATTCTCTTCTGTACTAAAGTATATTTTGATTGAATGTTTATATAAAATTAGTTTTAAGTATTCAATCTAAAAATTAAAAAAAAAATTACTGAACCAATCAGGAGTGACCCGTATATATTCAGAAACCCTCTGTACATGATACCATCTACTTTATAAACAGCTTTAGACATATTAATATACATGTTACAATTGAATAATATGAGTATAAGTTACTTCGATTGAATTCACCATGTTTTTAGTAACAGATAGGCCTATTCACTTTTATGTCTTTTGTTAGAACGATTTTGAATATTATCAATAGTTTTGTCAAGCCATTATGTGGAATTTCATCTAGGTAATGGTATATTTCAATATTTCGCTTTAACATAAATTATTAGCGCAGCATGCCTACCCTTATATAAACTCGTACAATAACGAATTTTAGACTTACAAATCTGGTTTTCATCGACCACTGACTGATGAGTCTGTTACACAATCGATGGCAGTATTATAATGAACCATTTTGTAGTAATCTTTTTTAAATTATAATTTTAGTGCCTAGATGTATATTTAGCATTACTTAATCATGCATTTTCTTTGTGTTCTATTGTTTTTATCAAATGAAGGGAAAGGACTGTGCAATGATATAGGAATAATATTTATTTAGCTACCAGAATCATTTTCAATATTTAAATGTGAATTATAAAATTAGAGAATCACTAGACCACAACAATTTAATCATCTTTTCAAACTCTTTAAGCTCATTAAAGCTCTGAGTAATATATGAGCAACACAAAATTTTCAGGTATTATTTTAAAAACTTAGAATAAAAGGAACAAGAAGTATCTTCATACGAATACCATCTCATCGTGGCATTATAAGCAGTGATGCAGGTAATAGATAAGTTAAAGAAAGTGCTAAAGATTCAACCGCATTCGAGCATATTCTCATACCACACCGAGATTTTACTTGTCTCATAGACAGTACAAGTAAAGAATCATGGATTAAACTTTGGATTCTCAATCCCTAAAGCAAATCTTTCGAATTCAAGTCAAAATGCTCAATTAATGTACATATCCACAAGCTTCAAAATAAGATCAGGTTTTATTATCAAATATAAGAATTGAATATGGAAAAATTAAACCATTCCTATC
Source organism: Periplaneta americana (assembly GCF_040183065.1). Classification (NCBI taxonomy): domain Eukaryota; kingdom Metazoa; phylum Arthropoda; class Insecta; order Blattodea; family Blattidae; genus Periplaneta; species Periplaneta americana. Next base: position 71,059,407 of record NC_091127.1, on the reverse strand, counting down.
TCACAAGAGATGAACCACCAACCTGCGAAATCTGTCACTGCTTCCTCATCTTCAAATACGTAATCTCAGACTGCCAAAGACATCACATCCAAGAAAAAAGTATAATATATCAAACGATTCAGGACTATCAGTCTAATTTCGCACTCTGCAAAGATTCTCTTGCGAATACTGAATCGACGTTTATATTCTAAGTGGAAGAGCAGTTGGAAGAAGAGCAGATTGGCTTCAGGAAGGGAAAAGGTACGAGAGATGCAACTGGACTGCTACCGACAATAGGCGATAGATACCTAAAGAAGAATAAAGAAGTGTATACAGTATTTGTGGGACTAGAAAAGGGTTTTGACAGACTGGATTGGAATAAACTGATGGGGATGCTAGAGAAAATTGGCGTGGATTGGAAAGAGAGAAAACTGTTCAGTAATCTTTATATGGAACGAGTGAAATTCAGGATAGGAGAAGAAATGTCAGATGAAAGTGAAATTGGGAGAGGAGTACGTGAAGGATATTCTTTATCACCTACCCTGTTAAACATCTACTTGGGGGATTTAGTAAAGAACTGTTTTCAGAACATTGGAGGAAGAAGAATAAAATGCATAAAATTTGCTGGTGATATGGTGTTGTTAGCAGAGGAGGAAATGATACTAAAGAATATGCTACTAGAGATAAATGACAGCTGTGAACAGTATAGGAAGAAAATGAATGTAAATAAGACGAAGAGCATGGTCATAGGAAGAAAAATACAGAATATAAACCTGAGAATTCTAAATGAGGCAGTAGAACAAGTGGACAGTTTCAAATACTTGTGTACTTGTGTACATGAACTGCTGCCAAGAAGTCAAAAGGAAGAAGCAATGGCCAAGAAAATTTTAATAGCAAAAGGAGCTTCTGCGGACCTCTGGAAAAAGAATTAAGGAAGGAAGAGAGTAGAGAAGTACTTTATATGGAGTGTGGCATTGTATGGGACAGAACCATGGACATTACGACGAAGTGAAGAGAAGCGAACAGAATCATTTGAAATGTGGGTATGGAGAAGAATAAAACGTGTGAAGTGGACAGAGAGAATAAGAAATGAAGCTGTGTTGGAAAGAGTGGGCGGAGAAAGAATGATGCTGAAACTGATAAGGTTAGGAAAAGGTATTGGTTGGGTAACTGGCTAAGAAGAAACTGCCTACTGAAGGATGCACTGGAAGGAATGGTGAACGGAAGAAGAGTTCGGGGTAAAAGAAGAAATCAGATTATAGACAACATTAAGATATATATGGATCATATGAGAAAACAAAGAGGAAGACAGAAACCAGGAAAGATTGGAGATTGCTGGGTTTGCAGTGAAAACATACCCTTGGGCAGAACACTAAATGAATGAATGAATGAATGAATGAATGAATGAATGAATGAATGCCAAACGATAGATCTACAGCATTCAATGATGCAAATGTTCTTCAACCAATAATAAAAAAATACTTTAAATAACTTTATTTATATAATATGATATAATTGCAAACTCTTACTGCCCTACACTGTCTACTCTTTTTTTAACATCCAGATACATTGTAACATATTCTGTATTTTGACTGTGTTCTTCATTGATTATGACTGTTACTGTATTTTTCTGTAAGTAAATATTGTGGTCAAGACCCAGCAGTCATGCGACCTAATATAAATCTTTCATCAATAATTGAGAACGTTTCCTTTAAAACAGTGCAACTGTTGTATAGCTTGAACATTGAAGACATGAAATTGGAAATATTAACCATATCCATCTAACATCTTCATTAATCTCTGATAATTTTTTCTCACACTCAGTTGTAATCTTTCCTTTATTATCTAAGAGCTGTGACGAATTGACCAATTGTTCCTATACAATTATTCACTTTCATTGAAAGTATATTTCAAGGAAGCATGTAACTCGGGAATATGTTTCCCAATTAATTATGTGCTTTGTATTAGACAACAATTACAAGGAGCACTTAAAAACGAATTTTTGCTGCCAGAAGACAGAAAGATGAATGTCGCAGCGCGTACAAAGTTTCGTCACTTAAGCCACTAGTTGGGAAAACTTTATCGTTGCAATTTCAACGTCCCAGATGGCAGCACTCGGAAATGTTAATCTTCTTTGTGGCCACCAGTCATGTCTTCTGGTCTCAGAGTTCTTTAAACTTGGAGCGAAACATTTTATAGTCCTTATACGCAACTTCAGAAGCTATGTTTTCTCTGGGGACTAAAAATAAAGTCACGATGACGTACAGCGGGAATAGACGGATGTTTTCGAAATAATTGCGTAAGCAATTCTCGAAATAAAACAAAAAACAAGCCTTTTCAACAGTGGGGGAATAAATGTATAGCAGCAAAAATTGTAATTCTTACATTTAAGATAAGAAAATTTGTTGTAATAATTAATGCTACTCGAACTTTAAGACGTCCAGGTAAAAATGGATTCACTTATAAAACACGTCCTTCGAGTGACATATTATTTATTATTGAATCGGAGTTTGTAGGAGGTAATGAAAAGTTCGATATGGTAAATTCACCTCATCCTTATTGTCAATGTCAACAGTACAGAAAATTTCAAGATAAATAGTTCGAGGAAATACAAAAATCTCTAATAAGAAAAGAGCACGCTTTTGGAATAAAAGAATGAAAGTTTATAATTCGGAATGAAGTATATCGAAGCTACTTATACTGCACAACACTCAGAGATCGCCATGTTACTGATGGCGAAAATTAAAATCTTCCACCTCGTCAGCTAATGAACCTACGGTCTTCTTAGTTCTGCCAAGGAGATTCAATACTTCAAAGATGAAACGCAGAAATAGATAGATCTTGAGTTCGAAACCAGTCACTTGTTTCCCCTGTTTACTATGTTATTCTATGTTTAGTTAAGAATTATCGCTGTAATTTATGAATGTGCTTCTTAAAAATGTTTAAAATATTTGAGAGAGCGACAGGGAGACAAAGCGAGCCATTCTTTATTCTCATAAAGTCTTCCAATAAAACAATAAATAATAACAAATTAATATGTCAATAAAATAAAATTTTACTTATATACTTGCTTTTAAGGAACCGGAGGTTCATTACCGCCCTATAAGCCCGCCATTGGTCCCTATCCTGAGCAAGATTAATCCAGTCTCCACCATCATATCCCACCTCCCTCAAATCCATTTTAATAGTATCCTCCCATCTACGTCTCGGCCTACCCAAAGGTCTTTTTCCCTCCGGTCTCCCAACTAACACTCTATATGCATTTCTGGATTCTGGATATGCATGCCCTGCCCATCTCAAACGTCTGAATTTAATGCTCCTAATTATGTCAGGTGAAGAATACAATGCGTGCAGTTCTGCGTTGTGTAACTTTCTCCATTCTCCAGTAACTTCATCACTCTTAGCCCCAAATATTTTCCTAAGTACCTTATTCTCAAACACCATTAATATCTGTTCCTCTCTCAAAGTGACAGTCCAAGTTTCACAACCATACAGAACAACCGGTAATATAACTGTTTTATAAATTCTAACTTTCAGATTTTTTGACAGCAGGCTACATGACAAAAGCTTCTCAATCGAATAATAACAGGCATTTCCTACATTTATTCTGAGTTTAATTTTCTCCCGAGTGTCATTTATATTTGTTGCTGTTGCTCCAAGATATTTGAATTTTTCCGCCTCTTCGAAGGATAAATCTCCAATTTTTATAGTTCCATTTCGTACAATATTCTGGTCACGAGACATAATCATATACTTAGTCTTTTCGGGATTTACTTCCAACCCTATCGTTTTACTTGCTTCAAGTAGAATTTCCGCGTTTTCCCTAATCGTTTGTGGGTTTTCTCCTAACATATTCACGTCATCCGCATAGACAAGAAGCTGATTTAACCCGTTCAATTCCAAACCCTCTAAAATAAAATTTTAAGAAAGTTAGATTGAAAGTTCTTTTAAAACCAACGCAAATAAATAAAAGTAATACAATTGTAAAAATATCTGGCGAGCTGGCCTTTATCCTGAGGGCAGGATTCGATCTTCGGCCCCGTCATATTTGTTGTGAATAAAGGGATCGAGAGATGAAGAAACTAAGATAAGAAGTAAAAATTCTGCAAGAACTGGAAGGGATGAAGTAACATTAGCGACACCGAATAGAGGTAAGAGACAAAAAAGTTGTAACTTAACAGGTTGGTGCATGAGTGACAAAACATAGGAAAGTTATAAAGTGCAAATGGTGATGGTGACAGAAAAGACGGCAAGGCAAGGGAATAATAGTGAAAAAGGATAAGATACAAGTAATAAGCAGGGAGTGATAATAAGTAGTTATACAAATATAATAACGAAAGTGGGAATGGAAATGAAATGAAAGTGTAGAAACTACTTCATCTGAAAATATATAGATTAGATTAGTGGCAATAAGTGTTCAGTGAACGTTAGTGATTCAAGTGAATAAATAAGTTGACAACTATGGAATTGAGAGAAGTGAATGTTAAGTTAATGAGATTAAGAAGAATTATGGCCGGTTTGTCCAAGTATTGTTAGAAGACTTAACGAATGTTAAACCTTCAATAGTTTGTTAAAAACAGTTTTTCCATTTGTTCAACACCAGTTTGGCTTAACAGATTCTTAACCGTTTGTTAACTTTAAATGTAGGATTTCAGGCCGTTAACTCATTTAACAAACAGTTAAACATGGCGGATAACACCACAGCTGTTCAGGCAAAAGTTGTGAAAGTAACATGTTATGTTTCTCTTTGAGGAATGTTTAGAGTAAGGGACGGTTTCACCAAGCTTCAATAAATCAGTCCAAATTAAACATTAACTAGTACTGAACATTGAAATATTTACACGATTACGTTTGTATGTGAGCTGTGTCCGTAGACTTCAAGCCTAGCAGCTATATGTGCCTCGTCGCGCTAGTTACGTCATGGTACCCACATGGAGTAGTCAGTAACGTGTTGGCTTGCCATCCCAGGGGCCCGTGTTCTGTTCTCGGCGATAACTTTTTTTTTAACGTAACTAATTTTTATACATGTTACCTTTCTTCATTTTTATAATTTTCTGTAATGGAACTTATTATTTCGCAACTCTGGCTCCACTAGGAGAATTTAAAAAACTCTTGGGAGATCAATTTTCTTCCCGAAATAAAACAAAGATAAACAAACAAATTAAAGAAAAATAAAATAAATACACATGTGGATCTAATACATTGTCCACATGCCATCGGCGTCTATCACTGCCTGGCATTTTCGGGGCATTGAGTCCACCAGATCGCGGAAATAGTTCTGGTCCTTAGCGAAATCTTCCCAGGTAACCAGAACTTGATCCCAGAACTGATCTGGATTTTGAGGTGGGATGTCTCGATATTTGTCAATCCTCTTTTTCATGCTTTTCCGTGAACCGTCTTTGAACGTTTATGGCGGTGTGCGCGGGGTGATTATCCTGCTGGAAAATTAAATTTCCATCGGAAAGAAAACGATTATAAATTCCAAGAATCCAGCTCTTTCGCTTCTGTTTTAAAGCCAGTGCAAACATATCTTATCGCTAGCTATAATATAATTCTAATAAATGAAAGTTAATATACCAATTAAGTTTTGTTATGTTTGAATGCACATTATGTATTAATTTACTAATATTTCTTAGGTACCGGTATGTAGTTATAATAATCACTTTCATGTCTTAAAATAAAACTCAGTTGTATGTTACCTAGTTGAAATAGGCCACTTGTTTCAATTCACTAGCTACTATTAACTCTAGATTCTATGTTACTGGCTCTTCAACTATAGCCGATGTCAATAGTGCTTCAAAATACGCAGTGAGTAAATAATAAAATGTTTCAGCAGCAATTGCTTCTTTAGGACGAAATTACATATAATTTATACATGAACCTAAATTAGAGAATTTTATATGATACGGAATTCTCCTCGGGGTTTTCTGTACAGTTGACTACACACACATTCGTGTAATTATTGTCATCTGGTGGTCATAATGCTGAGATTTCTCTAAACAGAAATTCATATTTAGCATTATAAAATGTAACCATACATAATAATTATTATTATTCAATAGTAGTCAATGCAACTTTCATTTATCAATTCTCTGTACTGTATGAATCATGGCTACTGTAATAGGTTACGATTTTACACATGTTTCATGACTTACTCCATAGTACAGAATTTAAATAATAATATCAGCCAATAAGAAGTTGTCTTATATATGCAAAATCATTACCAACTGCTGTTGAGTAGTTAGAATAGTATTAACTACAGTTAAAGTTAAGTGTTGGTTATTTTAAACAAAATTATGTTGGAAAAATGGAAAATATCTTAACAAAACGTTAAAAATAAACCAGCTGTTAATTTAACATTTGTTAAGCCAAATTAAACATTACTTGGAAAAACTGGCCATAAGATAGATAACTAGGAAAGGGTGGAGTAACTAGAAAAATAACGGAGGAAACAAAGGGGAGAGACTTGTAGAAAAGTGATCAGGACCATTTATATGTAATATCCGGATGTTTAAAAAAGCGTAAGCAGAAAATTATGTATCCAAGGGAGTGATAGCACTGTATGCAGAAATGTGAAGGGCCATCACGACCGATGTAAGCTGATGGAATAAAATATATCATATCATTTGTTGTGAATAAACAGACGTTGTTTATCGAGGTACTCCAGTTTCCCCCTTTCATTTTACCTAAACTTTCCACATTCTCCTCACTTAATCTGTTATCTGCAATAGTTAAAAATAGGCTAGGATGAAGTCTGCAGGGTACTTTTGTTCTCCGGTGTGAATATAAAATGTAACCCTTAAATTGACAAACTATTCTATAGGATATAACAGGTTAATAGGCTATATGCTATAATTTTAATAGACTACTAAGATTTATTTAAAATGATCCGTCCTCAAGTGAGGCTGACCACTGGGATCCGGAATTAACAGACATAAAAAGATAAAGGGAAATGAAACGAGTAAAATAATTATTCGATTTGTAGTACATTGAAACAAAAATGTATGTGTTAACATATAAATGATAGTGTAGAATTTGAAGAGAGGCCTTCAGAATTTCCATCACAATCTTCTGAACCTAATAAAAGGGAATTTTAAAGGATTTAAGAATATTGCATGTAAATTTTGGTAAACAACCCCTCGCTCCAAATAGTAAGCCTATAACACCCCAGTTGCAAAGCGAAATGCCATATTTTGCACTGAGGTATGGAAGACAAGGTACATATTTATTTCCCAAAAAGTTGGTATGAAAATTAAAATTTCACAATACTATAATATTGTACAACATATAAAATATGGACATTGTGATAGTTGTTTTCTTTACGGTCCGACAAGGTTTAATAAACTAGTGTGAGAAATGAAGCTTTGCCAATTTAAAGGTTAAGGATTTGGGATTTTGTCTTTAGTTGCTGCTTTTGCTTCTGGATGAGATACTCGCCTAAAGATGGAATCTTGCTCCACAGTCTAATATATACAGTCACGAAGATCAATACGTAGTAAATATGCATCCATATGTAGTTGCTAACCACTAGGATCGCTACTATCGCCTCATTACAGACAATGCGAAATAGTACCGGCACAGCCCTCAAAACTCAAGCTTCGTGACTGTATTATACTAGACTGTGCTTGCTCTGTCAGAGTTGAGGCAGGATGGTCCGACTATTATCATTGAATTTACAAATGCTACCTGGGTCAACTGTCAGACTGCAACAATCATCGCATTCAAGGCGCATAGTGGGCCAATGTGAGCCTATATGAATGAACCCATTACGATTCCAGCTCTCGAATAGGTAGTCTTCAAGAGATACGGGTCTTTTTTAAGTAGGTTATTTTAGGACGCTTTATCTACATACTAGGTTATTTATCGTCTGGATGACATGAAGGTGATAATGCCGGTGAAATGAGTCTGGGTCCAGCAACCAGCATTTGCTCATATGTGGTTGAGGAAAAACTCCGGGTAAAACCTCAACCAGGTAATTTGCCCTGGGCGGGAATCCAGCCTGGGCCACCTGGTTTCGCGGCCAGACGCGCTAACCGTTACTCCACAAGTGTGGACTACAGGTCGTATGTAATATGAGCGATACTGTGAGTATTTCAATTTTATCCCTACCCTAAATTTACAGTGGAAGAACGTCTCTGTCTAGAGGAGAAAAGGAACCAGACATTGAAAATTTATCACCCAATATTCGCACATCTGCCCTGTTCATAAAAATATTTGTGTAATTAAGGCGATTCGCTACCGAAAATAGTCGAATTTTGAAAATTTTAATGATTTTTATTTTATTTTTGTGCTAAAAATTGTACCGTTTCATGAAAATTTTATGCCAATATCTTAATTATTATAAGTATACTTCATTTAAATTGGTAAACGTTGTGTTAACGTATGAGGTATGTGTCAACAAAACTTAATTTAATTATCGTTACGTACGTTTCCGAACATGGGTTACTTATCAAAATTTGATCTACTAATGCCCTGTTTTTGGAAATACAGTTACCTGCACATACAGAGTTATCTACGATTTAACGTATTCATATATTCAAAATGAGTTTCCGAAACAACAGTTATCGTCATCTTTACAGTTATCTATGCTTCAACTGGTAACTGTATCTCGGCCTGTAGTTACCTGGCTCTTAATACTGATTCGAACAAATACCGACATGCTGCGCTACTGCATCACTGTTTCGTAAACTATCATCATCAACATAATCATCATCATGGTAGGCCATCGGCCCGTTCCGCTCTCAGAATTCGTCTTCCCATCGTCTTCTAGGATGACCCACATCTCTGTGACCTTGTGGCTGGTATAATAATGCTTGTTTAGTCAGGTTAGAAGGATCCATTCTTAAAATATGTTCATACCATTTTTGTTTGTAACTTTGTATTTTTTAATTTAAATTAAAAATTTTGAGTTCTTGTCGTAAACAATAATAACTGATATTGAATAACAATATAGACCAGTGATGTCAAAGCAAGTGCATTTTCTGACCTTGACGTCGTGCGCGGGCAGCAAGCGCGAAGTATGGAAAGAGGAAGGGTTGTGTATATGAATAAGCAACCTGTTGGATTAAGAAAACAGTGGTGCACAAATTTCAAACGGAACGTGAAATTTTATGTCGTTATTTTTATATGGTTCCTTTCTGTTTAATATTATCTATATTGTCTGTAAAACAAAAGTACTAACACTGATTTCTTAATATTACACTTGTGTTTTAAATCTTAATAACATAATAGAGAGTTAAGAAGGAATATTCACTTAAATTCCATAGTAGTATAATAATGTACTGTATTAAGTGGATGAAACACATCATTCATAAAGAAAGTGATATTCCAAAGAAAGAGATTGAGTATGACATGAAAAGTTGGAATTTATATTGATGGTATCTTTAGTCTTACAAAAGTAAGCAATAACTAATCAAAACAATATTACAGTACAAAGCAAAGTTACCTAGGTACTGTACCTGTTTTAAGTGTAACTAATATTACATAACAAAACTCTTATCACATTATGCTTTTAAGGTGATATTTGTGAACAACTTCCTATCATCAGAATATTAAATTATTTTCTCGAAATCTGCTGAAGCTATAGAGCTGACCTTTTTACAACACATGGGCACGTATCTTTTGCTTATGATGTAACAGTAGTTGCTTTGTTAATTCATTTCCTTACAAACAATTTCCATGCCAATATTTTCAAAAATTTCAATACACTATCTTCAGTAATATGTATATACGGTATATTAGATTTACGAAAACATTCTGTAAGGCTACTAAATAAATAGGTCTACACCTGAAAATTTCACTTTTCTATACGAAAAGTTGAGAAAATATTTCTTTTGAATTAAAAAATCAAACTTGTGAAAAATGAGCATTATAATTAAAACTTGCATTCTTATATTGCACTTATACTTCTCAGGCAAATCTAAAAATTAACATGGATACAGTTTTAATAAGTTCTCTTCTCTTTATCTATTGAATCAGTGCTGGCCATCCCTGAATATAGCTCGACCAAGTGGCATATACCACCTCTTTCGCCTGTCTCTTTCATTTCCGCTGTAAAGAGCTCAGGCTCTCCTGAGCTCTAAAGCGCGCGCTTGCTCCTGTGGGCATCAATTGACATGCCTGATATAGACCACAATAAATTAATTTACTCTACTATCGGTATAGTTTAAAAATTTTACGTTTTATTTACGTAACTTACGGTAAATGCTCTACTTTCTATATGTGTTTGCAAAGTCAATTTCGAATATCTGAAGCTCAATTTTCGTCATCAACTTCAGATTCTATGTCGTCAGTCAATGAATTTTATTATTGGGTGCTTTACCGATGCCAATGTCATTTCGGGCTCCGAAAACTCCATTTCAACACATGAAATCAAAATCATTCGTATGGACGGATATAAAATATTTTTGCATGTGTATCAATATGGCTGCCATGGCCACCACAGCTGATTACGGTTGCAGTTTTGTAGCAGAAGTTACATGTAGCTCTTTCTCCACTAGTATTATTTACCTCGATTATCACGCCAAATACCAACAATTATTGTTTTTAATCATATTGCGATTGAAATGGAAGTGTAAATGTACACTGTCGTTTATGTACAGTACATGCACCAAAAATTAAATTTACGGTTCTTTAATTAAAAAGCCTTGCACCTACTAGAAAAGAACAAGAAGCCTTGCATCTATTAAAAAAGAGCTCACTGTGTACCTAAAAAAAAAAAAAAAAAAATCACTAACAAAATACTAGTGGCGACATCTGTGGACAATAGATACTGAACTTGAAGTTACCTCAACTATTAGTTACAAGCGCTGATAAATCTACATTTAACTTTCCGGAAACTCATGAAAGTTATCAGTGCAGTTAAATTTACAAGAGCAGTTAAGTAACTGGAAGTTAACTGAGGTGTACCAGAAACGGGCATAAATCTCCTGTGCAACCTCTAGAAAGGTGGAAACCTCTCAACACAAGGGAAGATAAACTGTGTCTACATTATCTGTTGTCAATGAAATTCCATTTAATCAATATGGAAAGGTGGAGCAGTACACAACGTGCTTTGGAATTAAAATCTTTTATAAGAACAACAATTTTTTATGCTACTAAGCATGAATTTCGTCATTTTAATTTATGGCGCCGTCATTCCGTTTCATCTGCTCACGCGATTTACATTTCCATTGATACAAAATCCAGATGGTACATCATTTAAAACATCGCGATATTCCCAATTGTTTATTTCAGTAGGTTATTTTACGACGCTTTACTAACATCCGATATTCTCAAGCGAAGGACATTTTCAACCGCATGAACGAAGATAAAGACTTTATTGACATTTCGTGGACGTCTCACGAAGAACATTTCCATCTCAGTGGTAGTCACTTAAAGGACGTCCTTTTCAACAAATAACTGGCAGACTATGTACTTTATGGTCTCACATATATCTTGAAAAAAATAATTCTTGAGTCTATAACCAACCATTTATAAACGTCCGTTACTCTGCAGGACCCTGTGCACGTTCTAGTGAGTGAAATAAGCTGATAGAAGTTGTCATTGCTTGAGGAGGCAGGGTATGTCCTATTCCTTTCCCATTGGAGGAGGTTCACGTAATCCTCTTTCCAAAGCCCGGAAAGGATCAGACGAATCCAAGTAACAGGCAAGCCAATAAATTACATGTGTAATGTAATCACTGCTGAACGGGCTGTTACCGGTACTTGTCCACGTCATTCTTCGCACGGCGCCGTACTAAGCGAAAACTATTTCCGGGCGTACATCAGTTACTAATAACTTGATTTCTCTTATTTCACTGTATATTATACATATATTTCAATAAAGATTTTTGGTAATCGCTACACCCTGCTCGGAAATTATTTATTTATATTACTCGGGAATTTAAAAAGTCAGAAGGGGGGTACACTCGTCTTCGTCTTCGTCTTCTTCTTCTTCTTCTTCTTCTTCTTCTTCTTCTTCTTCTTCTCCCCCTCCTCCTCCTCCTGTAAGTCTAGAACTATGTATTTTGTATGTAACGGTCTTCAGATTCATGAGTTTTGAAAATGATGGATAATCATATCAGGAAATTCCTGTTGTCGAAACAATATTCTCTTAAGTTCAATGCTTTGGTAGAACTCTATTACACAAGGTGATTCACGAGGATTTACCGTCACTTACGGAGCTTATTTTTCAAGATATGCTGAGTAAAAGTCATATAAACATTTGTACTAATCTGAGTATTTTCAAAGTTACATTAATTTGAAATTGTTAGTAAAATATGTTTTTTCTTTAGTTTTAAGGGTAAAAACATATTACAAATAGAGATTGAACTATTCAGAAGTGTCATTTCTGTAATTCGCTAGTGTTCTGAAGCTACAAATGTGTTGTTAATTGCTTTGTATTGATTTTAGTTTTCAATTTTTAACTAAAAATGACATCATTCTTACGTACTTCTCACTAAAATTGTTACAAATCATACGACAATAGAAACTTGATTCTTTACAGTTTAATTGTGCATCCTAATGCACAGTCTTAAATAATTTACAAGAGTGGCGGGATTTGTAGCAATTGTTGTGATAAATGCGTAAGAAAATGTAATTTTGTGGTTAAAAATTGAAAAAAAAAATCTGTACGAAGCAACTATCGAATTCACAACACATTTTTAGCTTCAGAATACTACATATTACGATGTATCGAAGTACATATGATATTTCAGTGCAGAAATTCTGCGTCACCATACGATGATGGGAGAGTGGAACAGAGAAAAAGTCTCTCCGTCACCGGGATTTGAACCCGGGGTTTCAGCTCTACGTGCTGAAGCTCTGTCAAGAGGATTATTAAGTCCTCTTGCGCTCTACCCACTAAGCCACACCGGATTCCCATCCCGATGTCGGATCGAATCCTCTCAGTTTAAGTTCCACCCCTTGGGTTCCCTCTAGTGGCCTACCCTCATGCACTGCGTCTTAGATGTATGACAGTTGGCACAATGTCCACACATGTGCAGAGGTGCACTCGTTATCAGAGACTAACAGTAAGTGGCCGGGATCCGACGGAATAAGCGCCGTCTTAAATCACAAAGTGATTATTTTTCACATACCATATATTACGATGTACCGAAGAACATACGACAGTTCAGTGCAGAAATTCTGCGTCATCATACTATCCCCACAATGGGAATCCGGTGTGGCTTAGTGGACAGAGCGTCAGGACATAGAGCTGAAAACCCGGGTCCAAATCCCGGTGCCGGAGAGAATTTTTCTCTGTTCCACTCTTCCATCATTTCAGAATACTAGCTAATTAAAGAAATGATACTCCTGAATAGTTCATTCTTTATCTGTAATATCTTCAACCTTAAAACACAAGTATAATGTTATTTTACAAACAACTACAAATTAATGTAATTCTGAAAATATTGAGATTAGGACAAATGTTTATATGACATTTTTTTCTCAGAATGTCTTCGGAAATAAGCTCCGTAAGGGACGGTAAATCCTTGTGAATCGCCCTGTATAGTAAAAAAGTAGCGGAAGGGACTACAAACATAAAAATAGGAAATTTAATATATGCTGGTAATGTTAATTCCATTTTCGTCAGTTCGTGAGGGACTAGATTTAATTCCCTGCATATAACAGAGCTAGTAATCCATGTGGAAATTACAGGACTACAAAGCGCTGATGGAATATAGCCTTATAAATTTTATGACTATAGCATTAAATACACATACAGTATAACAAAATGGAGTTTAATATAACAAAAGCATCTACTGAGAACTCGGTCACATCGGATTCTATTTCAAAGATACAATTACAAACCAAGAGGAAAATGGAATGCCAGTATACATACGATCAGTTTCAAAGTAATTTCAACTTTGTGAAGCTGAAACATGCCATTGGATCTAATTCATATTGCGTATGGTGAATAAACAAAAACAGGAACATCATTTTATTTTTACTTCAATTTTTATAGTACCTGAGTTTTTGAATATACTTCACCCCCAACCCTTCTACTAATGAAGTTCAACCGTCCTGCACACAGATCCAAGACCGCATATACAGTCATAGTAGCCTTACGGTCATAGTAAACAGTACATTCAAAAAATATGTTCGCGTTTTCCAGTGACGAAAGAGCTTTCAATATTGAATCATATTCGCATAGGTACTGTCGTCCATTTGCCTACGTCGTATCCCGGTTTCCCCCACCTGGTTTTATTCGCCAGCTAGTGGCTGGGCCGTCGTCTTAGCTCTTTTATGAGAACATTAATTTCTGTTAGGAATTGGACGTCTACGTTATATTAGACAACTGTTTAAAACAACTTAAATAAAAGGGCCTATTTAATTAACTGTCACGTGATTTCCTCCCTTTCTACGACCCTACGACGTAACCACTTGGACGGACAGTAGATAGTATGTCTGAGTAATTTTATCTTTTCGGATCGGGCAGAAGTGAAGATTGAATTTACAGTAAGTAAGGTACTCTTTTATGGAGTAGGTACAGAATTATTTCAACATGAGTTACTAGTTACGAAGGACGAAACTGGTAATTGGGATTAGGTACAATAATCTATAGTGCGATAATATATACATTAGAACTGAAGCCTGTACCGAAATGAACGGCCACCATTTTCAAAAATGTGTTTAAATATCCATATTATGATTATTTTTCAATTTAACTTCATTCTCTACAGTGTACGCTAATGTGCTGTAGACAGTATATAATATACACTGCATAATGAACACGTCCGCATGGACAGCTCAGTCCATGAGTAAAAACAGTTATTGTTAATACTATACTGTATTTTGATCAAACAAAAACCTAATGAAAATGATCGAACTCAAAAGCGCGATATTTCCTAGTTTACGTAAATGGATGAACTACTTTTCTTCCCTCTTATACGTAGTAAAGTGATTGTTTCTATATTGCCAGTATCATCGAACTCCAGTCGTGGAAGAGGGTAGGAAACGGCGTTGATCCAAAGGTATAGTCAGGTTAATATTAAAAATGTTAGTAAAAATAAAATGATGTCCCTGTATTAGTTACGGACTATGAATAAGGAATCAGAAACTTGTATGATACGTTTTGTGTAGATGTAATGGTAAGCAACTGTATGTACAGAATGCGCTTGTTATAATTACACAGATGTACATAGCTATACTATGCACCTTTGTCGTGGAACAGAAAGGGTTGAACTGAGACTGACATAAAGGCATGAATCCTGATGAGACATTCCTTTTACTGAAAGGGAAAGAGGGAGTAGAGTGCTTGACCCTGTCCCTGGTTTGCGGGAATGTCCGAGACGACAGGAGGCCCGAGGGACATTCGCTACACCCGAGAGACAGACTCGGTTGCTTTTTCAGCCATAGGGTGTTTCACGTCTTTGACAACGATGTTTTTTATGCCTCTCTGTGTGCAATACAGCCTAAACATTGTTTACGCGTAAACGTGTAATAGATTATTATACAGAGTGAACAATAAGTATGAAATCTTGCTAATAACTTCTCAAATATTAATTTTACACAGGAAAAAAAGATTTATATTAAATTAAATTCAATTTATTAAGCCATTAAACATAGAGTGATAGGCTTCGTCACAAAAAAAAATACATTTGAAAATACACATATAATTGAAAACAGTAATTAGAATGAAAACACAAAACATTTTGAAACTCTAAAATTAATGAAAACACTTCACTCTTATGTAATAATTGTAACTAATCTAAATAACTTTATTTATTAGAAAACAATTTCGTATGAATTTATGTTAAGAAACTCATCTACAGAGTAGAAAGGATTAATTAAAAGCCAATTATAAAATCTAGCTTTGAAACTATTGGTTGGTAACTTATAATATTGACTGGGAAGCTTATTATATAATTTCATCCCCATGACAGAAACATTTGTACTAGTTTTATGTAATCTACAGTATGGAATATTAATTTGTTCACTATTTCTAATTTCATGATCATGTATATTGGCTATTAATGAGTAATTGTCTATATTTTGTCGACTAGCTCGTATAAATTTATGACAGTTAATATCCGTCATTGTTTGAAAAGAGGTCAACAATGTTCAAGATAGTTTGATTGACATATAATTCTGATGGCTTTCTTTACCAAAATCAAGACACTCCCAATTTTGCTACCATTTCCCCAGAAAATTAAGGCATACCTAATTATCGACTGAAAGAACGAAAAGTAGGCACATCTTAAATAATTTTGAGAAACACAAGTCACTAATTTCTTTAATAAATATAAAACTCTTGATAATTTTGTGCATATATATTCTATATGTTTTTCTCGTGTTAAACTGGAGTCTATAAAAAGATCTAGAAATTTGGTATAGTTTTGTATGTTGTCCTTTTTTATTACATAATTTAGGGTAAAAGTTATGTTAATAGTCTCTTCTTGATTAAGCAAAAAACCATTAGATTCAAACCATAAAGCCATCTGTGATAGAATATCATTGGTTAGAGCATGTAATTCATTCAGTGTAGAGCTAGAACATAGGAATGTAGTGTCATCAGCATACATAATTGTTGTAGCTTTAATGAATTTAGGAAGGTCATTTATTGCTACTAAGAATAGCAGTGGACCAATTATTGAGCTGTTGGAGATAAATCATAGAATATTATACCAGTGTTCTAAAAAAGTAATTCAGGCATACAGAGAGTGACAAAAAAACTTTGTATTTTAAATAGCACCCCAATTAAAATTTTCATATTCCGAAGCCCCAATACATTTTACGAATGGTTGCACAGAAATTTTACCCATTCACCAGTTTCGTGTCTTTTAACTATTTATTAAACTTCATTCATGGACTTCAAACCTGAGACAAATAACTAAATAAAATCATGTTGAGTAGACCATAAAATTAAATAAAACACTATCACTAACCAAACTTTACAACAGATGCTCAAGATGAGAGTCATTCACAGCCAATCCAAGTCCCGGTCTATCACGAAACAGTCCATTCTAGATATGAGATGGAACAGATCAGAAATGTAACTGTGAGAAAGACAATTGACTGTAAGTAGTCTGTGATCATTATTAGCAATTATCTGAATAAAGTGACCTCTTGCATCTATATTATAGATATATTAATTTGTCCTACAGAATTTATCTGTAATATTGACACTTAATATTTTTGGAGAAGAATTCGCTCCGGCGCCGGGGATCGAACCCGGGTCCTTGTTTCTACGTACCAAGCGCTCTGACCACTGAGCTACGAGGAATTCAATGCACAGCACCGGATCGAACCTTCCTCCTTCGATGTTTCCCTTTGTGGCCTGACTCCAAGTGATTGAATTCGGCGTAGCTCAGTGGTCAGAGCGCTTGGTACGTAGAACCAAGGACCCGGGTTCAATCCCCGGCGCCGGAGCGAATTTTTCTCCTCAAATATTAAGTGTCTTGTCTCTATACCTATTCATTTCTGTCTCTTTTCATGTCCACCACAATATGATCCAATATCTACGTGCTTGCTTAGGCCTATCATACCAGTACAGTTAATATTGGGATCATAATTTATTGTACTAAAGTCAGAATCTAAGTAAAGATTAATTTTTTGGTCCTACAGAATTTATGTATTATAGTTAAAATGTAAAATCAGAATGTCTATAGAGCGAAAGTAAACAGAAGCACGTGGTAGTGACTTGGTTGCCTATACTTTCATTGGTTAAGGGCACTGAACTCAGAGTTCGTTTCAATCATAGTCTTATACGTAAGTACTGTGTTAGTAAATATGGAATGTTTTTCGTTTTTTATTTAATACAGTCTTCTGAACTTCATGAATTCCATTCAAATTTCAACTGTTTTTATCGTTGCATAGTCAAGTCTGTTGATGCGAATAAAACATTAAAGTTGATTAAGGGGTTAGGTACAGCTTACAGCAGTAACATTTTGGAAATATCTAACATTTTTTTCCCTCCATTGCTGTATCTTGTACAGCAAATGAAAATTAGTACGTGTAAAACACTGTACTTCTGCTATATGAAAAAAATTGTTTTACGCTTTAAAAAAATTATTTACGTTTCCCCCCCCCCCAAATTCAGTTCACTGTGCAGCGATGAAGCGTTTCCCACATAACTCAAAAACCATCCAACATTCTGTGATTAAATTTTTTGTGTGTAATTATGCATGCCATATCTACAACATGATGCAAAATCACTTCTCTACCTTTGTATGTATGTATGTATGTATGTATGTATGTATGTATGTATGTATGTATGTATGTATGTATGTATGTACTTATTCACACTGCAAATGGGTATATACCCGGTGACAGTGGTAACTAATTACACTCAATAATGACAATTAATAATATCACAACTAATAAAAATATTAATAATTAATAATAATTAATAATAATTATAAATAATAATAATAATAATAATAATAATAATAATAACAAGAAGGAGCTAATTTGTATCTTAACCCTATGTTCGAACCAAGACCCACGAGTGTGATAGGTTCATACCTGCACAAGTACTTTTCGGCACCACACTTATTTCGCTGTCAACTCACTCATTGCACTGATTCTATTCTGATTTCACTAACACTTCAAAACCATTTCACTGTTCAAATACTTTGCACAGCCACTATAAATTATAGAACTTCACTGACACTACACACTTCACTGACACAACACACTTCAGTGATACAACACTTCAAATAACTAAATATCAATTACATCCTTTAAATAGTGTGTATAATATACTAGTGTCTATTAGTAAAGTCCTTAAGTCTTTTAAATGCATTTTTGGTTATTGGTAGAGCCTTTAGTAAGTCTGCAGGTAAAGCCTTCCAGTCCCTGATAATACGATTGAGAAAAGAAAACTTTCCAGTGTCCGTCCTCTGTCTTCTTTGCCTCAATTTATATGAGTGGTCGTTCCTTGAAGAGTAATTAGGCGGCTGCAACCTATTTTTGTTAGATTGTCTGATAAAAAATAAATTCATTTTAAAAAATGGTCAGATATCAGTATTTTTTATTTTTAAATCGTAAAAATATTTTTTCATATAGCAGAAGGACAATGTTTTATACACACCAATTTTCATTACTGTACAAGATACAGTAATGGAGGAAAAAATGTTGAATATTTCCAAAAATTTTACTGCTGTAAGCTGTACGCAACCCCTTAAACAATTTTTCCCTTTAAATTATTCAAGTCTGCTTCACAGGGAGCTTTTACCTGAAAGCTAGATTTGCATATTACTTTTTATCTGCAAATATTTATCAGAGACTAGGACATGTTACGGTTAAAATAATTGAAGCAGTTGTCGAATAAGCATAGTAAGAGAAATTAAAGTAGTCTAGAATAAGAAATACTGGGAAACAAATCAAGTAAACTGTGATAAATATAAGCTGTTGAGAGACATGTAAACGCGCGAGTTTCTCTGGCGAGAACTCGGTGCATATTAAAGTCTGGGAAAGCAGTTCCAGCGATTATTTGCTATTCCTTCGGGCACATGTGTGGCTGAGAGAAAAACTCTAAAGTAATAGCATTGCTCAACACGTAAAATGAATCTATTATTTAGGTAAAGAGATTTCACGCATTTATCTTCAATGAGAATAGAAACACGTTTTCTCCATGAATCATAGAATAATACTACGCTCCAAGAAAAGCAGATTAGCAAGGACTTTAAATCATTATCACTTCTTCATGCTTTAGATTTCCAACACCGCATCGAAGTTCTCGAGCATTCAATACTCAAATGGAAGCTTCGGTTTATTATTTTATACAGAGTAATCTCTAGATTATGTGATATACTCCAACCACCAGTTGTTACTACCAGAGTACTGCATTTTCTAATTTCGCTCAAGCGCATAGTGTGCAAAAACGCAAATCTAGATGGACAAAATTAATAACTTCTTTGAATTTCAAAGGATTATGAAACTTTGTACAGATCTCTTAGGTAGCACATATTTTTATGTACAAACTTGGATTACGTTTGAGTAAGAGGAATTACCCCTTATAGGAGATGATTTTAGGCAAAATTAATATCTTCTCTCCTATCTAACAGATTTTATAAAACATTGTACGGACGTCACAGGTAGTATATATATATATATATATATATATATATATATATATATAGCATTAACTTCCCATGATTGTACGAGAAGATTTGAAGAGAAAGGCAGTTACGTAGACTTTCGGCTCCCCCCTACTACCATTAATGCACAACACACTGTCAATACGGCGGTTGCTGTCGTCTGCGATACAACAAACTTTTCTGTTGATTTTCGAGTTCGTCATTTTTTCCGGTTATTATATGCTTATTTAAGTTGTGTTAACTCTCGCTAGTGGTTTTATATTTTATTTTATCCGTCTTAGTATTTATTTTGTTATTGTAAATATTTTTGTTTCATCACTATTATTATTATTATTATTATTATTATTATTATTATTATTATTATTAATGAATTATTTTGTATTACAATCTTTGTATCATTTCTGTCACGATTATGCTATTATTATTATTATTATCATTATTATTATTATTATTACTATTATTATTATTATTATTACTATTGTTACTATTATTTCTATCATCAGCATTATTATTTCATCCCTGTAAAATTTATGTAGACTACTGGACTGTACCCGAGCACGAGCATATGCTCATTTCGGGTATCCATACATATGTATTCATTTCAAATGTAAATTATTTGTAAATTTGTAAATTGTAAAATTTGTAAAAATTGTAAATATATTTTTTTGTACAAGCTATATTTACGGTTCCATAAGACGAATTACTCCTTTATATACTGTACATAAAATTAACTTCTTTCCTACACTTAACAGATTTTTAGGAAACTTTGTATACGAGTTACAGGTAGCATACATTTTTTTTGTGTACAAACTCTTATTACATCTGTATGCTATGTGTAGGTCTAATTGTTGTACAAAGTTTCATAAAAATATATAGAAGAGAAGTTATTAATTTTGTCCAAATTCACCACTATAAAGGGGTAGTTCCTCTTACAAAAAATATATGCTAAGGATTCATAAAAATTTGTTAGCAAGAGAGAAGTTATTAATTAGGTTATTTTACGACGCTTTATCAACATCTGAGGTTATTTAGCGTCTGAATGAGATGAAGGTGATAATACCGGTGAAATGAGTCCGGGGTACAGCACCGAAAGTTACCCAGCATTTGCTCATATTGGGTTGAGGGAAAACCCCGGAAAAAACCTCAACCAGGTAACTTGTCCCGACCGGGAATCGAACCCGGGCCACCTGATTTCGCGGCCAGACGTGCTAACCGTTACTCCACAGGTGTGGACGAGAAGTTATTAAAATGGTCTAGATGCACCCGCTATAAAGGGATAGTTTTTCTTGTGTAAACATAATCAGAGTTTGTACACAAAAAGAATATGTGCCACCTGTAAGGCTGTGCAAAGTTTTATAAAAATCTGTTAGAATTCAGAGAAGTTATTAATTTTGTTCAACTACTAGATTTGCATTCTGATCCACGGTGAGTTTGTTAAGGTTAGATAAAAATGTGTCCAATGTATTTTTAACCTGAGGTTCGATGTCATGGGAATAATTTTGCTGGCCTAAACACAAGAGGCCTATTCTAGTCCTCTTGCCTCTAAACACTCACACAGTGATTAAAAACTTCCTTATTCCATTATTCTTTTCTGTTGTTAAGCCAAATGTGAAACAATTGCTGCCGCGTTAACGTATGCCGCATCACCGGAAAAAATTAATTACTGAAAAATGCGCAAGAACGCGCAAACCTTAAGACAAGAATTCAACACTCTAAATCAGTGGTGACCAAGGCGGGTGTCGTCATTACATCGTGAGGAATTGCACACATTCAAACAGGTACGAGGAGTTTCCTGTAAATTGCTGTGTTTTTCATTCAAGTACTGAAGGCAAGCAGTGGCGGTATCATGTCGCTCTACAAACTCTGTCTCTACAAGCCGTAAGAGATGGTTTCGTAAAGAATGAGAAGGAGAACTTCTTTGTTGTTCTGTCGGACAAAATGTAATATGTTTACTTTGCTCAATGGTTAAATTAGGAGTATATAGAAATATTAATTGCCAGCTGAAAAAATTATTATTGTTATTGCTATTATTATTATTATTATTATTATTATTATTATTATTATTATTATTATTATTATTATTATTATTATTACTGACCAATGAGTATGTGTTTCTATAATTCTTCTGTAAGTGCACGAATATTGATATTTTTAGATCTTCTCCCTAGAAGATGAAATTATTAGGTTTTATTCAATTTTAATCTCCTTAATCTCCAGTTGAGGGTAACAATTTATTAGTTATTCATTTAATAATAATATTGTAGAAAAACTGATTCAATATTATGTGCCAACGATCTGTTAAATGCCGGGAATTGACTGATATGTCATAAATCATAGCCAGGAAGAGAAAGATGAGATAAATAAATTTAAGGAAGTCAGCCACCTAATGGGGTTTGAAATATCTCGTGCTCTAAAGTCTTTTAATAAAACAGAATTTCTCAAAAGAGTGATGATTAAAATAGCTTAAGTAACTTGTCCATAAGAAGTTTTTAATTTTGAAAAACTACAAATTTCTCGACCAAGTATCGAGAGAACAATTTAGAAAATTCCTGATTATATTCAAGAGGAAAGTTAAAAAAAAGAAGAAGAAAAATCGTTTATTATTCACTGGCTCTTGTTGACAGCAGTGACATTACTGATACAGCAAAGCTTGAGATTTTTATCCACAGGATTGATCAAGATGTTAGTACAGGAACCACCACTGGTTGTAGTTTTCATGCCAAGTACCTTTCCTCCGTCTCCTTACTTCATAGGTTGTCTGTCGCATGTAACCACTGCAGCTCGAATTTTGGGCACCGCTGCTCTAAATGATGCTGAATTAAATGGTAAAAGAATTTTAGTAACCGGACGTGACCGACTATACTGAAACTCACATTATATTTGGAGAAATTAAAAAAAATATGTATATTTGCAAAACTGAAATTGAAGTTACATTAGTAAGAACGTACAGACAGATCATTTAGTACTGACAGCTCAGCGACGCGAAAGAGGAGAAGTAATAGGAGGAGTGGGGAGAGTTCCGGAATAGAGATAAGGGCGAGCGGTGGGTAAAGGAATGCAGTACAGCTTAACTGTACTGAAAACATACCGCTCTACCGCACGCATGACATCCGATCGCTCCGAAGGCAAGCGAGTGAATAACCCAAACACCCCTTGGCGTAACTAAATGGACTCGCCTATCCCAGGCGCAGATATCCGGCGATTGTCAGGACTAAATAATCGTACTGTACCTATCTGAACGGACTACATGTCGCACAACACGATACATCACTAACAATTGGCTCTTATTCACCCATACTAGGAACAATACGAAAAGAAGTAGGAAGAGTACGAGAAATAGGGAGAGTACGAGGAGAAGTAGGAAGAGTGGGAGGAAGAGTAAGGAGATCAGGAAGAGAAGTAAGGAGAAAAGAAGAAGTAATAAAGATGATAAATAATACTAGGAAGATGAACAAGAAGAGTAGAAGGATAAATAAGGGGAACTGCAGAATAATTTTGAGTAGGGGAAAAAAGGAAACTTAGGAGAGAAATAAGTATAGGAAGGAAAAAGGGGAATAAGAGGAAAGGAGGAAAAGACTTAAAGGGAATAAATACAATAATATGAACACGTAGGGGAAAGTGATAAGAAAACTATAAAAGACGAAAGAAAATGTACGGAAAAGAAAAGTGAGGAGAAGAAATAAATATGGAAAAATGGAAACAAGATGAGAAGGAATATAACAATAGGAATTAGAAGAAAATGTTACTGAATGTGTATATACGCATTGAAAAGAGGAGACGCATATGAAGGGACAAAAGAAAAAATATGAACTGGAAGAAAAGAAGATGATACAAGAAATAGATTTATAATGTGTATAAAAAACAATGAGTGTAGGAAAAAAAGAAAGAATAAATTTTACTATTTATGTTAAAAATGCCAAGAAGTAATATGAGGAAAAGTATAAAAACAGTCTAATTTATTATTAAGTGAGATGCAGAAGAGGGGAAAACGAAGTGAAGAAAACGAAAAGAATGTTACATGTTAATGAATTCTTCAGAAGAAGAACAGAAGAGAGGAGGGTGAGTACAGAAAGACATTAGGCCTAATAGTTTCAAAACCAAATTATAAAAATTAGAGATATTGAGGGGAAAGGGTAAAATTACGAGTCGAAGGGGAGAAATAAATGGGTATAAAGACAAAAGGAATTATAGTAGTTTCAATAATACGATCTTAATAAACTGAAAATAGAACTGGACGTTGGTATTCATCATCAATCACCGATTTGTTTACACCAAGTCGATTCTGCGAGGCGAAGCTTACAATACATTAGCATTAAAATGTACCCCAGAAATGTTTTTGATGTTAATAGACAAAATAAACAAGCTCCTCTTGACGTCATAGGTTTCCGTTTACGAGCCCAGAGGCAAATATACGAGAGAGAAAGAGACAGAGAAATAAAGAGAGATAGAGAGAGAGGAGAAGGGAGAAGACAACAAGGTGCTTCATCCGGAACCACAAGTTCAGTAGCGTTACTGGGGAACGGATTTTGCAGCGTTTGCATTCTCAGTCTTCATTTATTTACTAGTGAAATTACTCGATATTCCTACAGTACACCAAGATCTTCCAAATTCCGTCTACTGGATCTGACACTAATTCCTATTGCCGCGGTATATGAAGGACTTAAAACATAATATTTATTCACGGACTTCTTGTAGTACAAGGGAAACACGACGGAACTCAACAACAGACAGGTTAAAATTAAGAAAAAATATATATAGCCTAATGTTATGGCTGTTTAAGCAATAATATTAATAGTAATATAAACTGGTCAACAAATTTAACATATTTTTTGTTAAAAGATAAAGAATGGGTGATTCTCTTAGCATTTTTCGTGCTGATTTCAGATCTGTTTTCAAAATTTTTCTATCACCCAAAGTGTTTGAGCAATTATATGAAACGTACTTCAGACTTTTCTAGTACTGATACCTAGTAAGAGTTTCCCTAAAATCGTACTTATTTACCTAAAATGTGTGTGAAATAGATTTTAGGCTACAATTCGCTTGAGAAACATCTCTTGAATGTCCAGCAGTAGTCTGATAATATTTGGGCTCTATTTATCCTGGTAGCGCCTTTCCATTTCATAAAAATCCTGGTGAAAACGCTCCCCATGTTCGTCGCTCACTATCCGAAGGTTTTCAGGAAAGAGAAAATAGACGAGAATTCAAGAAGTTATTTTAAGATATTATATGACATCCCAACACGTTATAGTTCTGAATCAACTCACTCACAAGTTCTCTTTAATCTTCTGATGTGGTTCCTAGAAAATAATATTCTTTTGGATGGTCCTTAATTAAGTTCCCAGCATATCTGGAAAAGTCATATGACGGGATCCTTTTAGCCAACCGGTTAATAGAATCGCATGCAGCACAACAGATTTCAAGGCCCCACTTCATGTCCTCGTCTATTTTTCAATCAAAAGAACACTCGTAAGCTCTTTTATTAGTGTAGTAAAATTCAAAGTTAACTTATCACAAAAGTAACAAAAATTGTTTATGTCATTTATACAGCATTTCGAGGTATGTTTCACTTTGTAAGATACTTTTGTCACACTTAAAATTACGACAAAGAAAACATAGGTTATGAAACTTGTTTCATGATTGTAAGTTCCAACTCAACTGAGAATTAATACAAACTCTCACAGTCTAATGAGAAACAAAATTCATTTTTATGAATTCTGACTTCACAGGCAACAGTGATCTAAAGTTATAGGACAATTGTTAAGGTAATAAAATGAAGTATTTGAAATATTTCCTTCCATTAGCGTTATAATGGCCTGTATATAGCAATAAAATTACAAAAAAGTGCGGAGTGATACAAAAATTCTGACTTCATTTTTGGAATCAGCAGATGACACACTGTTGCCAACATATCGCCCTACAATCTCGCTAACTTTTCAACAAAAAGTAGCTGAATCTCTCCAAAGTTTGTTAAAATATCCTTAGAAATTTCGCTAAAAATTAATAATAAATATCACTAAATAAAAATAAGAAAAACATACATATGGGGAGAAAAATATCATTTCCTCGTTGTCACCCTCTTCTGCGGAGTCTGGTTGTATTTTTGAAGGCTGTGATGTTGAGATGAAAGGTACGGGAACAGCTGATTGTGAATACACTGCACTCGATCCAATCACTGACACTACACTTTCTGGCAAATTGTAAGTGTGAAAATTTTCACCTAAGCGTTTGACCACAATTTTTTTTGTGAAAACTAACACTTTTTAAACATATATTAAAATACATTAAAACCAGTAAAAACTACACTACTGCTTCACAAGAACTGTCGGCACAAAATTCCAAAACTCAACTGCTTCGAGTCGGTTCGGAGTGGAAAATTTCCGCGTTGCGGTGAAGAACCAAGATTACATCAGCTGCACCTCGCGACTCGTCACGTGTCAATCAAAGTTGCCACCGTTTATGGGTGTTGGAGAGGTAGCTTTGAGAGAGAGACCTAACCCGTGAGAATCATTAAATCAGCATCTTTCACCCCTGATCACTGACCATAAATATATGACATCAGGGTTTTCACGTATGAATCATTAGACTACCCAGTCATGCACCCATGCCTCTTCTAAAACTAAGAAGTGCATGACTTCAGTTGAATGATTTAACTTAAAAAAAGAAAGAAAAAGGTGGAAGAATATAAAAATCTGCAGAAAAGTCGCCAATTTATTTATTTATGTGTCTGTCTGTCTATCTATCTACCTATCTATTTATTTATTTATTCTGGTGTAGTTAAGGCCAATCGTATTTAACAAAATTTGTCGCCGAGACATTCAAAATTCCCTACACTTAGCGACTTATCGCTAAATATGGCAACACCGTGATGACATTACATAAGAGACAGCAGAAATTGCACATTTAACAAAATCATTGTTGACCAGTGATATTATAATTACTTACTTATAGGCCAGTTACTTTATGGTGACAGCTCTGTCCTGGCGACGCAGTGGTTTGGGCGAGTTCACTGTTTGTTCGAAGGGGTGTTCATTTTAGTCTTCCCCTGGCTGCGGTAGCGGTCACATCTCGGGAACGTTAGTATGGGCGTACAGTCGCGCTAAGGACGTACTACACCACCACTGTCTTGTGTATTGCAATTTAGTGTGTTTGTTACGTATATTTCATTTAGTTACTTAAATAGTTGTAGTGCTTCTATTTTGTATTGTTTAGTATGTAGTATTTATTGTCTAGATTCACTGCTATTTTCTGTTTGTCAAAATGCTGCCTGTTAGAAGCAAACTGAAAGGTCGGGTATTGCATTCGCAGTCGCGAGAAGTCGTGAGCAACGTGTAGCGCTTTATGAAGATAGCGTCGGAAGAAAGAACGTAACAAATGTTGGAAAACTTGTAGCAGAGTTTACCGCTGTGTCTGAGAGCTGTGTTAGCCAAATAATAAGGGAGAGTAAATACATTGATAATCGTTGCCGAAATCAACTGTGGACAACTTTAATGAAGCTGTCATAAGACGAACCAAAGCACGAGTTCTATATTTCACAGAAATAGCGGCCCACACTTAAAAAAAAATATATATATATGATTGAAATTGAAAGACTATCGACTTTCAGGGAGGTATCTCGACTTTAAGGAAAGTTATTTTCAAATTAGGATTTCATTGGAAAAAAAAAACACAAAATAATCGCCAAATTGTGATGGAGCATCATAGCATTAGTTCCAAAAGTTTGCAGTATTTGAGGAAAATAAAGAAGTACAGAGAAGAAGGCCGCTCCATCATTCACATGGATGATGATGATGATGATGATGATGATGATGATGATGATGATGTTGAGATGATGATGGGAAAGGTAATAGTGAAGCACTGATGAACATTACCGGTATTTCCGCATGAGTATATTTCATTGTTAATTAGTGATTAACTGTTAAATATAATGATTCGATTACTGCTCATTGTATTTCCACATTAGTGTTTATTAGTGGCTATTGTTCCGAACTGCTGCTCATTGTATTTCCATGTTAGTTTACTTGTTTAGTGTTTATTAGTGACTATTGTTCCGGAATATGAAGTGAACACAGTGACAGCAGCTCAAAATTATGCAGACGCCGCATCGTGCGCGAGAGCAATGTGAGACTTCATTTCTAATATGACTGTATTTCCCTCCCTCCATTCACTCCGGCTCGGATCGGTCTCCCTCCCACAGTCGAACCTTCTCCTCTCTCGCGTCGACGAGCTGTCACCATAAAGTAAGTGGGCTGTACAAATGGCTTTTAAGGAACCCCAGGTTCATTTCCGCCCTCACATAAGCCCGCCATCGGTCCCTATCATGTGCAAGATTAATCCAGTCTCTATCATCATACCCCATCTCCCTCAAATCCTTTTTAATATTATCCTTCCATCTACGTATCGGCCTCCCCAAAGATATTTTTCCCTCCGGTCTCCCAGCTACCATTCTACATGCATTTCTGGATTCGTCCATATGTGCTACATGCCCTGCCCATCTCAAACGTCATGATTTAATATTTCTAATTTATCAGGTGAAGAATATAATGCGTGCAGTTCTGCGTTGTGTAACTTTCTCCATTCTGCTGTAACTTCATCCCTCTTAGCCCCAAATATTTTCCTAAGAACCTTATTCTCAAACACTCTTAATCTCTGTTCCTCTCTTAAAGTGAGAGTCCAAGTTTCACAACCATACAGAACAACCGGTAATATAACTGTTTATAAATTCTAACTTCCAGATTTTTTGACTGCGGACTAGATGACAAATGCTTCTCAACCGAATAATAACAGGTATTTCAAAAATATTATAATTAGGCTTCTAATTACTTGTAAAACCACACCTTTAAACTTCATTAAAGCCCAATATTTCTACCTGAAACGTACGTAGGTAGCCCTATTAGCAGAGAAATTCCAAAATTATTGGCGGCGAAGTCAGAAGCTTCTAGTATGCGACAAAACAATGAATGACTGTTATTCACATAAGTCATGTATTATTTTTAGTTGTTAATTCAACGACGCTGTATCAACCACTACGTCATTTAGTATCTATTGACTTGTGATAGCGAGATTATATTTCGCGATATGAGGCCGGTGATTCGCCATGTAATTACCTGACATTCGCCTTGAAGTTGGGGAAACCTCGGATAAACCACAACCTATAAATCAATCTGGCGGGTATCGAACCCACGTCCGAGTGCAACGCAATATACAGTATGTTTCAGAATTCAACCAAAGAAATTTAAGGGGAATATATGGGTTTGAGGGTAAAAAAATTTAATTTATTTGTTATGTAAAGATTGAACATTTATCTTTATATCAGTTAAGACATTTTTAGGATATATTCAATATTTTGGTAGATTTGACAAACGTGCAAGAGTGCGCTTATTAGCTCTCCACACATAACGTATATTTAACGCTCATTTCCCGTATCTTTTATTTTTCAAAACCGTTTTTGTGATAACTCGGCAAGTTTTTAAGATACCGCAGTAACATTTTGCATGCAACTATTTTTCATACTTGTGAACAAAATGAACTACAATTATTGCTGTAACATTTATAGTTTATTTTTAAATTTGTTTACCTAAAAACATTAAAAATTTAACTTCTCATAAGAAATGTAAAAATAAAATACTTCTATTGTTTATTTTATTGGGTTATTTTACGACGCTGTATCAACATCGAGGTTATTTAGCGTCTGAATGAAATGAAGGTGATAATGCCGGTGAAATGAGTCCGGGGTCCAGCACCGAAAGTTACCCAGCATTTGCTAGGATTGGGTCGAGGGAAAACCCCGGAAAAAACCTCAACCAGGTAACTTGCCCCGACCGGGATTCGAACCCGGGCCACCTGGTTTCGCGGCCAGACGCGCTGACCGTTACTCCACAGGTGTGGACACTTCTATTGTAGACGTTTCAAATATTGTAGCTCATATTTTTCATTTGGCATTCAGGAATAAATAATAAAAAAAAAAGAATGGCTCAGGATTATTCATATTTGTGGACATTATCACAAAAACGGCCACGTTTTTGTTATGATAGTAAATCTGAAAATAGTCTATCAGAAGCATTGAATATTGAGCATGTCAAATTACAAAGTGAATGAGTCATTAGTTGCTGAGAAAGAAAATATTGAATTTCCGTAATTTTTTAGTGCTCAAACCTGTATATCCCCCCTTAAGGGCTTGTGGAAGAGTCCTGAGCATTTTGAGATAGGGAACTAGAATTCTACTGGTTCAAAGTTGCACGTAATGGCGTGAAATATTTTTTGGGTCAGAACATCACTGATTGAACCTGCACGTGGTATAGCGTTACATTCGGAAATATGTCGGATACGATATTTCTATACAGTGTGATTCATAAATACCTGTAGAAACTTTGTGGGTGTAATGTAGAGGTAAAAATAAAATCCTTACTTTCAGAGTTATGATGCATAGTCCCATATCTTGCCAGGCATAAAAAAACATGGGCCAGTAAAGCCTTCGGCTGTGTCACGTTCGCATACATAGCGACTGCGGTAGATGTTTCTTATTCGTACACCCCACTACAGTTGACTCCGACCTGATAGGACTTTGTTTACTGTCCGTAGGTATGTTTAGTTGTATGGCACTGCTGCAGTTCCTACAATCACCACGTCCCGTAGGTACACATTCATTTTGTCGTTAGTTCAGTAGGCTTCAGTTGTGTACGGTAAGGTAGACAGTGCAACACCAGTTGCTTGACCAACCAGATCACCAGACTTCTACCTTTGGGGTCGTCTGAACGCGCTCGTTTATGACACTCAAATTCTGAACGTAGCATAACTACAGCAGTGACATCAAAATCGCTATGAAACAGTTCGGAATGAATTCAACGGAGTCTGTAAAATTCTAAGATCAGTACATATCTACGTACAGTAAACGAAGTCTTATCAGGTCGAAATAAAATGTATGTAA
This sequence comes from Periplaneta americana, assembly GCF_040183065.1. NCBI lineage: Eukaryota > Metazoa > Arthropoda > Insecta > Blattodea > Blattidae > Periplaneta > Periplaneta americana. Next base: position 71,028,478 of record NC_091127.1, on the reverse strand, counting down.
TAGGGGTGTACAAATAGCAAACATCTAACGCAGTCGCTATGTAGGCGAGCATTACACATCCGAAGGTTTTACTGGTCCATGTTTTTGATACCTAGCAAAATAGGACATTTTGCATCATAACTCTGAAAGTAAGGATTTGCGGGAAAAGTTGTATAGAATATTTTAGTTTTAGTTTTACCTCTATATTATATTCACAAAGTTTTTACAGGTATTTATGAATCACCCGAATATGTGGCAGTCGATGAACACTGTAGATGGTTTCTGTCAGGAGATGAGGACGAACGTTCAAACTTCAATGGGTACTTTTCTTTCTTCTAACTTAAGGCATGTAACTTTAAACTTGTATTGTAACATTAAAAGCTAGTTTTAGTTATTTTGTAATGTTTGTATTAATGACAATAATTGTCTAGAAGGATGAAGAAAGAATGTAGTTTGAGAAATGCTTGTCAATTATTCTGGACAAGTTACATATTTCATAAAACTTAAACATTAAAATGGGACACAAATGCATGAAAATAATAATACAGAACACAAAAAGGTTATGAACTCATCATCTTTGCAACCAAAGACCAGTGTGTTTCTAATACATGCCTAACTAATCTACATAGGAATCCAATACGACTGATTTGATCTCATGTGAAGTGTACTGAACTAGTGACTAGTACCGTAGAGTGTACCCTTGCCGAAAGCATAATAAATAAATACTACAATATGTTTTGCGATGGTTCAGGAAATAGAGAATTCAGAGATGTCATTAATAAAATAAGAGATACTGAGATAAAAAAGAAAGAAAAACAAACTACTACGATGGGACCAGAACGTACTACCAGCGAATATGGACACTTCGCGTCGGTACTTTTGATGTACAGGACTAATTTCAATGACCTTCAAAATAAGATTGAGAATGAGATTTCTGCTTTTTCCCTAGAGTTAGCAAGGACATCACACCAGCTAGCATTCGACACAGCAAAATATGACATACAATTAATCTATTATCTAGGTACTGTACATTATGTACTCAAATAAAATGAATTGTACCGATGAAATAATAAATCCGTCATTATCTGTAATGTCTAGAGTCTAGACTCTAGAGTTCCTTTAAAAAGAGAGTTGAGACGTTGAATGTTAATGTTAAGTTTTATTTAACGACGCTCGCAACTGCAGAGGTTATATTAGCGTCGCCGGATGTGCCGGAATTTTGTCCCGTAAGAGTTCTTTTACATGCCAGTAAATCTATTGACATGAACCTGTCGCATTTAAGCATACTCAAATGCCATCGATCTGGCCCGGGATCGAACCCGCAACCTTTGAGACGTTGACTTCATCAACAATTAAAATATGTAATGATTTGATAGCACTGAAAGTGGAAAAACAAAATTCCTATGAGAAGTAAAATCATAAGCCTATACAGCATATATTGTACACAAATATTAAACGAATTTGATACATAATTTTATAATGTATACTATTTTATAATATAATTTGTTATATATAAAACATAAGAAATTATTATTATAACTAGACTCATAAGTAAGAAAAAGATGTTAAGTTGAATTTATTTGAAGCAAAGCCGTTACTGGATTATGCAGCAAGGAAGGCGATGTTTGCATCCTGTGTCTTAACTCTTATATCACAGTCTAGTATATCGTCGTTGTTCCTGCAATAACTCCTATGTGCAAAATATAAAATTTTTCAGTAGGAAGACAAAACACATTTATTCATCCTAAGGCAGCCGTACATAGGAGACTGTGAATTCTTACATTTTCGAAAGAAAGAAATATAAATACATATAGGAGATGATATTATTTGCAGTATCACTATTTAAGTTATTTTATAGAGTAAAAAACTGAAAATCCATAAATATGTCACATAGGAGTTATTGCAGGAACAACGCCGATATACAGTAACGAAGCTCAATACGTAGTAAATATGTATCCATAGATCGCTAATATCGCGTCAGACAATGAGAAATAGTACGGGCACAGTCTATTGTTCCTAGCACCCTCACAACTTAGCTTCGTGACTGTATATACTAGACTGTGCTGTATATACTAATATTCAAATATTATCGAGGAACTCGAAGCGTGTGCTCTATTACACTAACCTCTAGCGCTTGAAAGTGGAACTAAATGCCGGTGCACAGAAAAACAAAACAGAAAAATTCGCTCAGTGTCCATTCCATATAATCCGTATTCACTGCTACTACCTTTTAGCCTGAGGTCTAACACTCTACACATTGCATCACAGTTTCATGCCAAAAATTCTCTTCTAAAATAGATACAATAATATAAATGAATGAGAATGAAACAAAAAGTAGTGCAGTGGCGTACTGTCTCATTATCTACAGGTAATTTTACGGATTCTGTAAAAAAACTAAATTTATAAAACACTGTTGATTACTTAAAAAATAACGGTTGGACTTCACCCAGTCCCTAATAAAGTTCGAAACAATCCCGTACCATTCCATATTCCTATATCATTTTAAAACTGGATTATGAATATAAAATGTACACAGCTTTAACAACTGATAATTGAGATATTTTCCGTTGGAGACGCTGGGTTTTTTATCTCAAATTGCTAATCTACAACAAATTTCTTCGGTTTAATTCTGAAACACGCGTATATAATTTCTTAAGTATATTGTCAGCGACTTCGTCGGTTTCTAAAACATAATGGTGCACCATAAAAATTCACTATGCTAGCACCATGAATACAATTCAGTGACATAATACACTGTAAGAAGCTTGCGAGATGAAGAGAAAGGTCCTGACATTCGGACTATTGTCACACGAGAGAAAGAAAAGTATCCAGCAGACACAGTTTGCTAGTTGGTTCGACTGCAGAACAGGAAACTTCTGGGGATTTCAGTATAGAGATGTTTGTTGCTAAATTTGTCATCAAAACCGTAAAGATTCGCCCATGATGAATGAAGTAGTAGAAAGCTGGCAATCTCCCTCCGCCAAGTTCACAAACGCCATCCCATCCTTCAACATCTCCTGAAGCCCAATGAATGAAATAAATTTTCATCTCTACTGGCATGCGAACAGGACTGAGGATGAGCCCTGTTTCAGTAGAGAATTGCCAATTTATTCAAAAGAAATGAAAACCTCGCGTCATATTTAGTAATACCATTTCGCAAATAAAATAATAACGTATAATATTATTATTGAATAATAGCCTATATTTCATTTGCTTACATTCAGTCACATTTCATTCGTTACCACAGCCTACTAAATTCTTAAAGACAGAATGAAAATATTTACAAATATCGCCAGAGCCATCTACTGTTAACTACTCTAACTACACATGAATGAAGAATCAATGATATTATAACAGAACTGTAAATAATAAAAATAAACACAATGAAATTTTAAAACATAGAAACTTAATGAAATGTAAAGTTATGGAAACTATATTCCGTAAAAGTAAATTTTTGTTAGTTGCACTTAATGTTGAGGAAATTGATGTTTATTATTTCTTAATTTATCAATAATTAGCTAATTTTGTTCATTGACTTGTATGGTCACTACAATTTTCATTGCCTCCTAAATAGGTTATTTATTTAGCCATCCAAAGAGAAAACAATTACGAAATCATCAACAAGACAAATGCAACAATATAAAACTGACATTATGCTGTGATAAATGATTCTGATTGGTTTAAATCTAACGGATTCTTAACTCCATTTTTGAATTGGTACACGAGCGAAATACAAAAATATGGGGGCAAATTGATAACAGAGTCTTTAACTGGTTTGGTAACATGCATTTAAAGTGGAAAGAGGCGAGGCTTAATTTGAAGTACAGGTATGTAGGCCTAATGTTAAAATCCTTCTAAATAAATCTGGATTATATTTATTTTATTGGGTTATTTTACGACGCTGTATCAACATCTACGTTATTTAGCGTCTGAATGTAATGAAGGTGATAATGCAGGTGAAATGAGTCCGGGGTCCAGCACCGAAAGTTACCCAGCATTTGCTGGTAATCTGGGTTATAAAACTGCATAGTATTCCCACAGTCTAGTATATACAGTCACGAAGTTCAATACTTAGGGAATATGCATCCATAGATAGATGCTAACCACTAGGATCGCTTCAATCGCCTCATCACAAACAATGCGAAAAGCACCAGCACAATCTATTGTTCCTAGTACCCTCACAACTCAACCTTCGTGACTATAAATTAGACTGTGGTATCCCCATCAAAGTTTGAACTCCTAGTATTTCATTGATCCATTAATATTGCCAAGTGATGCATACATATGATCTGTAGAATTATTCTATTTACAAAATGTGATATGTATGTATTATTATGGTATGCATACATTAATTTCTTACAGTTCGCACCCCAATTTAAAGCGTATATAATTCCCATTTTGTTTTCATTCATAATGCAGACATGTTAAATTTCTGAATATTATAGTACTGGTATTTATTTTTTTAATTGGTTTATTTTATGACACTTTACAAACTATGATGGTTGTCTAGCGTCTTAGTGAAATGAGGGTGATGCCATCGAAATGAAACCAAGGTCCAGCTCCGAAAGTTCCCAGTTTTAATGGGTTGGAGAAAAATCCCGGAAAAAATCTCAACCAGGATTTGAACTCGGTTTCACTTGTTTCACGGTCAGCATTTCTAACCATTACTCCACAGAGGTAGGACCTATAGCGCATTTTCAAAAATGTATCAATTCAACATACTGTCGGTTTACAAGCAAAACACAATAAGTAAAGAATATTACTTCTGAGAAAAAGGCGTATATAATGTAGTGTCTTAGAAAAAAGTTTTGTCGCACAGACACTTCATAAGGCCCGTAACACACTTGCAGAGTTTTCTCCAGCGAGAAATGTGTTGCGAGAAAGAGGCGAAGAGCCTCCTCCACACACTTGGCGAGTTCTCGCTATCACAGATCACATCTCGCTATGATCATCTATGCACTGCCTTAATGCAGAAAGCAGTTTTCTGATTATAGTAATGACTCGGGAGAAATATTATAGGTTATGTATTTACGTATATTGTCGTACTTAAATATATAACCTGTAAGTATATTGTCGTACTTTACAAATTACGTACGAACGCTATGTTGAATCTGAGTATTCAGGTGATGAGGAAATGGAGTTACATGAACATATTTTGTTAATGAAAAGAAAAAGTAGGCCTAAAATTAAAGCCAGAAATATCTGAAAATCACATTGTATCTTGCGAAAATAAGGGCGAGTTTTGGACACTGGTTTCGATTTCAATGATGATACGTTTAGGCGTTATTTCAGGTTCAATGGACCACAGTTTTTTGCCATTCATGATATGATAAAGGATCCTTTGCTATGTTGTGATTAAAATTATGTAAACTGTTGTGACATATAGATACATTATTTCAAATGTTTAATTAATACTATTAAATCTCATCAAAATAAAATATAGCCCTATTTATTTTCAGATAATCTCCAGATTTCTTCTTTAAGTTTCGTATTTTTATAGTTTTCATCCCGTGTATCATATAAATAGGCTTACGGGTGACATCGTACAAGTTCGATAAGTTTCTGACTGCAATTATCAGCCATCTTTCCTCATTTTCAAATAAAAACAATACAATTCATCGCCACCTGTGATATCTTTTTCTACATTCAATCGTCATAAAGAGTATAAATGTCAAACATCTTTGATAAATGTGTCAAGAAAATTCGCTCAGCTACCAATTCCAGCGAGAAACTCGATCGAGGTTTTTGCCTCGAGCGAGAATCTCTTCCAGTGTGTGGACGTCCATTTGAATCCATGTTATCAATTTTTTAATTTTCTCGCAACACATTTCTCGCTGGAGAAAACTCTGCAAGTGTGTTACGGGCCTTCGTCACAGAAAGGAGGCAGTACGCATGATCAGAGGATATGTGACAGAGGTCACAAGACAAGAATTAGTTGAGGTAATACAATTAGTTTTGTTTCGTTATATGCCTGAGTTTTGCTTGAAAGCCGACGCTATTATGAACATCAATTTTCTTAAAATCACGTACGGATCGTATCAAAATGTATGCTATTTCAATTATACTAAAGACAGAGCATTGTGTATAATAATTTGGCTTGCTCTGTGATACAGGGCAAATGCATAAAACTTTACTGAAATTACAATCATACAAATATAAAATTACGATAGAGTATGATGCTAAATGGATTAAGCTGTTATTGTATTACTATAATTCTATTGCCACATCATTGGATCTGGGTAACACAGGTTAATAATTTCAATATTGCCTTCAGTTCCTGCACACAGCCACAAATAAAATGACGTCATACAATTTTCATATTGTGCTACCAAATTACCAAACCAACTGTTACATTTAAAATTTCAGACACGGTCCATTCTACAACAGTTAACGCGATGACTTCAGTTCCATAATTAATTACCCCTTTCGTAATCTACTACCAAAATGTTGTTTTTGAGAGAGGACATTAATAAATTTTGTGAGATGAGAGACTGGGTCACAGCTTTCATTCACTGTCTTATATGTTTTCTACAGAGGCCTGTATATAGCAACAAGTTTGAATAGTTTCGAATTCCATAATAAATAATTATTGTAACTGACTGTCACTCTTGTTAGGAAAATACATAATACTGTAGAATCTTGTATATTATGTCATTGCTTCACCACAATTTAATATAAACTTTCTACGACTCGACACTACATTGCATACATTTGAAACAATTTTCCGAAAGTAAATACTTTTCAAAATAACATTGCTATAACTTGTACCTACAGTGTTTTATTGAGGAATTACTTGTCAATAAGTTTATTACGCACAATATACTTAACTTTATTTCAATCGGTAATTATGTATGGAATTATAGGATGGGGTAGCTCATTTAAATCCAATTTTAATCTACTTTATTTATTACAGAAGGAAATAATTTAAATATGTCTTCATAAACCTACTAATTTTCCATCTCAAAAATTGTTTTTAGACTTTAATGTTCTGAAAATAAGACAAATTTATTATATTTCATTAATAAAATTCCTACATAAAAATTGAAATAATTTTATATTGTATTCTCATAGTTATGAAACAAAAGGTATGAATTCTTTAAGATTGTTTGAACCAAAATGCAACACTGTTACAGTATTTAATCATAGTAGTAATTTAGGCCCAAGAATATATAACAAATTTATATTTAAATATCCTAATCTTGTCAATTCTAACAGTTCTAGTATTAAATTAAAAAAATTAAGTATGGGTTTTATAAAAATTGAAAAAGTGTAAATTTAAATTTATATATTCTTATTGCGTAGTAGACATAAGATAAATTGTATTGTATACTTCTTAATTTCAATTCAGGAATCAGTCTGAGCACGATTTCTACTCTTTCAGGGGCGAGCTAAAGTTTTTCTGTTTATATTATATTTTATGTTACAATTATTGGCAAAATAAATAAAGTGTACAGTGTATGCTATGAATAAATCATACATCTTATACCGTCAACATTTTTAATACTTTTATATTTCTGACCCTGGGCGAACATGAGAAATTAGCGAATAGGACAAAGTGGTAACCAAAAAGAGGAAATGGTAAACAACAAGAGTAAATGTTACGAATAAAAAATCGGCAACTAACAAGAAAAAGGTAACAAAAATGTGGAAACAAACTAAAGAGAGCGGAAACTAAAAATACCCATCCCTAACAAAAAAACACCAACGCCAAAAAGAGGAGTAAAGAGGTTATGGACAAGAAAAATTTGGAGCGGACCAGAAAACGTTGCGATGAACAAAAGAGACTTGCGACGGACAAAAGAGACTTGCGACGGACAAAAGAGAGCTGCGACGGGCAAGAGAGACGAAAGAAAGCTACGACTAACAAGATAATGCAACGAACCAGAGAATGCTGCAATGAGCAAGAAAATGCTACAACGAGCTAGATAATGCTGCAACGAATCAGAGCACCAAAGAATGCTGCAACTAGTGGGAAAATGGGTGGAACGAGCGAGATAATGACGCAATGAGCCAGTTGCTGAACGATGCACGTTTTCTGGCTTTTCTCGTTATTATACAGGAAATCTCGTCGGCCGGGAGTGGTCAGGTGTCGCCCGGTAGTAGTCTGTACGCATGGTCCATAGGGACTAGAGATGAACAAAACCAACTGCCGCTCTCGCTCGCTGTGTTCGCTGCATTTGTATTTCGAGTCTCGTCTCGTCATTCTCGTGCGCTTCGAGCTCGCTCATCATTCTAGAAATAGCATTTGGTCGGCATGGAAAGATTTCGTAACTTTGAATAACATATATCATTGAAATATGTAAAATTATAAATGTTTCAATGAGACAAAAATAAAAAAAAACAGAACAGTATCTTAGTTATAAAAATATTCTCGTTCTATTATATAGGCCTATTACCTATGTTTATATAAATATAAAAAAAATCTCAAATAAATTTGCATTTCTAAGAAACATAAAACATAACATATATATATATATATTTATTATTATAATGTACCGAAGTACATATGATATTTCCATGCAGATATTCTGCGTCATCATACGATGAAAGAGTAATGGACTGAAGAAAAATTCTCTCCGGCGCCGGGATTTGAACCCGGGTTTTCAGCTCTACGTGCTGACGCTTTATCCACTAAGCGACACCGGATACCACACCGGCGTCGGAAGAATCGTCTCAGTTTTAAGTTCCAACTCTTGAGTTCCCTCTAGTGGCCGCCCTCTGCACTACGTCATAGATATCTATGAACCTAGGACCGAAGTCCACACATGTGCTGAGGTGCACTCGTAATGAGTGACTAGTTGGCCGGGATCCGACGGAATAAGCGCCGTCTTAAATCACGAAGTGATTTACGCATATATATATTATTATAATGTACCGAAGTACATATGATATTTCCATGCAGATATTCTGCGTCATTATACGATGAAAGAGTAATGGAACGGATCTACGTTGCGATAGATTATAGTATGTTTCTTCTGTAAACGTATCCACATATAAGCGTAGTAGTAGTAGTAGTAGTAGTAGTAGTAGTAGTAGTAGTAGTAGTAGTAGTAGTAGTAGTAATAGTAGTAGTACCGACAACAATAGCAGCAGTAATAAAGAGTGAACCGAGAATCTAGCGACAGACTTGTAATGATTAGGTTATGGACTTTAATTGATTACAAGATGAAAATGTTCTATTATTCTTATTCGAAATTGTTTTTCGTGTTATCTCCTTACTTTTAGGAATTAACACAAAATTATTTTCAAAAAGTAGAACTAATACGTAGAATGTTACATAGAACATAAATAGTAACACGTAAGTATAGTAGTTACGTTTATCATCAAATACTGCGGCTTAGCTCTGGTCAGTTAAGTCAGTTCGGTTGGTCACCTAGTACGCTCGTGTTTAAGATGGCTTATCCAGCAGTGGCTTACAATAATTATATGACAAATACAGGGACATCATTTTATTTTTACGTCAATTTTTATTGTACCTGAGTTTTTGAATGTACTTCACTCCCACCCCTTCTACTAATGAAGTTCCAACTGTCCTCCACACAGAATCAAGGCCGCATATAGTAAACAGCACTGAGTTTGTGAGTATAGTACGTTCCAGAAATATGTTCGCGTTTTCCAGTGACGAAAGAGCTTTCAATGTTGAATCATATTTTCGCACAGCCTACTGTCCGTTTGCCTACGTCGCATCCCGATTTCCCCCACCTGCTTCTGCTCGCCCCCTGTAACAGCTGGGCTGTCTTAGCTCTTTTCTGAAAACATTAATTTTCTGTTAGGAATTGGACGTTTACGTAATATTATACAACCGTTTAAAATAACTTAAATAAAAGGGCCTCGTTAAGTAATTAACTGTCACGTGATTTTCCCCCTTTCTACGATCCTGCGGCATAATCACTTGGACGGACAGTAGATAGCATGTCTGACTAATTTTATCTATGCGGGTCGTGCAGAAGTGAAGATTGAATTTACAGTACGTAAGGTACTCTTTTATAGAGTAGGTACAGAATTATTTCAACATGAGTTACTAGTACGAAGGACGAAACTGGCAATTGGAATTAGATGCAATAGTATATAGTGCGATAATATGCCTGTATCGAAATGAACGGCCATCATTTTCAAAAATGTGTTTAAATATCAATTTAACTTCATTCTCTGTATTGTACCCTCATGTGCTATAGACAGTATAATATACACTGCATAATGAATACGTTCGCATGGATAACTCAGTTCATGAGTAAAAACACTTATTCTTAAATACAGTATTGTATTTTGATTAAACAAAACCTAATGAAAATTATCGAACTCAAAATCGCGATATTTCCTAGTTTACGTAAATGGATGAACTACTTTTCTTCCCTCCTATACCTAGTAAAGTGATTTGTTTGTGTTTTACGGCAGTATCATCGAACTCCAGTCGTGGAAGGGGGTAGCAAACTGTGTTTCCGGTTCTTTAAAGGTATAGCCAAGTTAATATTAAACATGTTAGTAAAAATAAAATGATGACCCTGCATATCTCTTGTATGGATGTTTGATGTTATGTGTTATTTAACGACGCTCGCAACGGCTCAGGGTATATCAGCGTCACCTTTGTGACGGAATTTTGTTCCGCAGGAGTTCTTTTACATGCCAGTATCTCTACTGACATGAGCCTGTCGGATTTAAGCACACTTAAATGCCATCGACCTAGCCCGGGATCGAACCCGCAATCTCGGCCATAGAAGGCCAGCGCTATATCAACTGCGCCAACCAGGCCGAGTCGTGTATGGAGCACGTGAAGAAAAATTCAGAGCTGCTCGATGCCTGTGTGCCGAAAAATATCCTAACAGAAATATACTGTACCAAATCACAACACATTTCTGCATCCTTGAATAGGAGTCATTTAGTTGCCTGACAATCAGGTCCAGAGGCTGTATCGGAGTAGGAGATCACACTTGAAACAAAATCTGCATTATTGCGTGTTTTTTAAATTATTGTAACTGCGCTACGCATATTTTTTGTATATAATTTCCTAAGCCTTCTTTTATTTATTGCAAATAATTTATGTTTGTATTAATTTAAAAGATCTAGAAGATAAACTCTGTTACCTTACAAAGAACTAGTTTCTGACCATTAGTTTCCTATCTCATAGTTTCTAGTCCAGTGTACGGTATAACCCAGTAGTGTCAGAGTTATAAGCTCCAAAACCGGTTGTGGAGATAAAGTCGGAGCGTGAACTTGCTTATGTTTGTGGAAACACCGGAGCACGCAACGAGTCTAGTGGAGCGCTCCGCTCCGTTTGGTCTCTGTCTGACAACGCTGGTATAACCACTAGAAATTTGTCGGTAGAATTTTGGCTCACCCTGTACAGAGATGAATGGTAGTTATGATAACGACGATAAGGAGGAGAAGCAGGAGCAGGAAGATTCTATAGAAGGAAACAACTTCAGAAAAGAGGAGAAAAGGTTCATTATGAGATACTAGAGTCGTGCATGGAGAGTTTGTTACGCAATTTTGAACAAGCTTAGGTCATCGTCCGTCCTCACCTTGACACACTGCGAGAGCGGAATCTACCGACGCAAGAGGGACTCGCCTTACTGGTTATTTTCCACTCTTCTTTCTTCGGTCACGGTCTATAGTCCTTACACATGAAAATGAAGGAACACATCGAAATGTCGATATAGGAAATGTTCTTGTAAAGCAGTGTACACATCTTGTCTATTGAATTCATACGAAAGCATCGTTTCAATTTATAACACTAGAAATACATTCTCTTTTAAATTATTTATTTATGAATTTGTGTTTACGAATTTTTTATTGATAGGCTATGCCAGTTGTGTTCGCGCAACAGATAAAGCAGATCAACGGGTTCGAACCTAGCCTACTATACAGGGTGTAAGGGTATAAGTGTCATTACTTTAACTGATGATTGTTCATGTCATAAGGAAGGAAAAATGTCCTCACAATGTTTTTCTAATTTTGATATTTAACTAATTATTAAAGTTTACAATATTAGGCGTTTGGCAATGTTATGTTGCTGTATGGGGAGGAGGGAGTTTACAAGTACACGGTACAGCTCAACAGACATACCGGTATAAAACAGATGCTCTGTTCTAATACAGGGGCAGACCGTTGTTTACATGAAACGAACAGCAAATACAAACTTTCAATCTCATTAATAGAACTTTATGGTAAATTTCCATTTTATTTAACAACATTGGGAATATTGGTCCATTTTTATTGTGCGTCTATAAAATAAACAATAATGGTGTACTGCACAAAATCACACCAACTTTTCCTAATGCAAGATTTTAATCTCTCCCGCTTCCATAAAGCAGTCTAACACAACGAAATCAAGCAACAAGACTCAGAACAACGCAAAAATGTCACTAGACTGAAAATGGCGAACATCACATCGAAACTATACTGCGTTCCATAATTTATGACAAAGTAAACATTGTCGACAGAGAAATTGAGAAAAAAACTTCAAGATAAGTCTGGAATGTGATAATTGGTTGAGTATCAATTGAGTACCTCCGTGGAATAAGGTTCGATGTAACACTTTGACAACTTGTTACATCCAACCTTTTCCTACGGATGTACAGACCGATTATTTAGTCCTGACAGCTTAGCGAGGCGAAAGAGGGGAAGTAATAGGAGTAGTGAAGAGAGCTCCGGAGTAGAGATAAGGACGAGAGGTCAGTAAAGAAATGCAGTACAACTTAATTATTGTACTGGAAACATACTGCTCTACCGCACGTGTGACATCCGATCGCTCTGAAGGCAAGCGACTAACCCAAACACCCTTGGCGTAACTAAATGGACTCGTCTGACCCAGGCGCACATTGCCGGCGACTGTCAGGACTAAACAATCATACTGTACTCAATTAACTTTTTTCCTTCCTTTGCCGGCAATGTTTACTTTGCCTGCCAAACATTATGGAACGCAGTACAGTCATGAAGGTTTCCATAACGAATATAGTACCTACATAATTAAAAGTTGTTAGTTGAACAAGTTTTGACGTTTCATCATATCAATGTTATCCAAATCATGACATACCAGAAAATGACGATATTTCTGAAGCACGGACAAGCAAAATGCCAGTATCGAAGTGCACAATACAAGAGAAGAATCTGACCTTTGTCAAACGAAATGTGGTGAATGTCGGTGAAACTTGGCTTAACATAGAAGGAGAGATGCGGCATGAGGTAAAGCGTGCTGTGGAGGCCGCAGATGTACAAAGCAGAGGAAACGCAGACGCCACGCGAAGACAGGTACGCCGGCCCTCGAGGCGGGCTGTGCAGTTGATTAGTCAAGCCTGTGTAATTCCCAAGGGATGTACAATTAAACCCCATGCTGCATACTTCACCCCTAAACATGTCTCTGCGGTAACGACCTGCTCTAAGTTGTAAATTAGGTCGCTCGAGGGAGAAAACGGGGAGTGGAAAGGAAACCAAATTATGTTAAAGAGCCAGCGCCTTTTGTTGTCCTCATCTTCTGCTCTGCTTTGAGTTGAGGAACAATTCTTTTCAACTTCCGACAGGAAGCTGTTATCGCCTTTGAAGGACAGCCATTAAGTTACGTACTCCGAAATTACAAGAAGATTCGATTTTAGTTAGCACTGCCGTGAAACATTGGTTAACTGAGGTAGCTGCAAACCTATCTGGTACTCATTTCCAGATCAGAGAGGTCTTATTCGTAATAGCAGTCTTCCTCGGTAGTCTAGTTCAAAGCCGGCCTACGACGATGTATTTTGAAGAGCGATAACTAGAGCCCAGATGTTAGGCAAAATGCCTTTTTTTTAAACTGAGAGTATGTACGAAAGACCTATTAGAGATAAACATGTTTCTATACATTTGGGGACGATAGGCCCAATTTTTATTTTGCCTTTTTTGCCTATTTTAGCTCTCGTTCCCTATTTTAAGGTTAAATGCCTTTTTTAGCCTTTTTACATCGTTATTGCACATTTTCTATATGTTCAATGCATTTAATTATATAAAAAAACATAAAAGAACGGTTATACAAATTAAAAATATACACTATCTATCAAAAAGTAATTGGGCACTGTTTTTGCCCCTTTAGAACCTCGTGGTACCACCTCTTGTTGCTATAACAGCAGCCACTAGTTTGTCTAGGATATCCACTGGAATGCGTCGCCATTCCTCTTGAAACATGGCACTCAGTTGGACAATGGAAGGTGGCCACATGTTTCGGCGGCTACTATACAGTGGTATGCTAACAATAATGTTCACGGTTTGACTGGTCTGCACAGAGACCTGATCTCAATCACATTGAGCACATTTGGGGCGAATTGGACCGGCGATTGAGGTCTCGGGAGATGCGGCCAACTTACATTGTCCAACTGAGTGCCATGTTACAAGAGGAATGGCGACGCATTCCAGTGAATATTCTACACAGACTAGTGGAGAAAATGCCTGACAGGGTGGCTGCAGTTATAGCAACAAGAGGTGGTATCACAAAGTTCCAAAGGGGCAAAAACAGTACCCAATTACTTTTTGGTAGATAGTGTATATTCACCTCACACAAATATTTGCTGAGAATCTTATTCTCCAACAATACATATGTTTCCAAGAAGTCGTAAACTTTTCTCCCCTACCGATTCCACCTTTTATATCACTTAACAAAGATGTTCGGACAGTATAACCCTCAGTGCTCAGGTCACTTCGGGGTTTACCAGCGAAAGAAAAGACATGAGGGAAGTATTAAAAGCAAACCTCCAGGTCCCGTTACTGTTGTCGCTTGCACGCACAAGTCACGCGTACTTTGAAGTCTCTAATCTCTTCTCACAGCACTCTTTTTGAGACAATACACAGTCGATTTTTCCCGATCTCTGAAAGAAAGTAGAGACAGTCCTTCTGAAATAAATTGATTTAAGTTTGCTCCAGTCACTTCAGTAGAAGTAGAAAGATCTTTTTCCACCATGAAAAACGTTCTCTCTGACAGGCGGCTCACTATGACAGTTGACAACTTAAAAAGGATCTTGTTGTGACATGTAACCACGGAAAGTGAGTACCGTATGGGATAGTTTATTAAGTATTTTTCTATTTTTTTTCTGCTTCCATGAATAATAAATCCCTATTTCACTGCTTATTTTTACTATTTTAGTGTCTATATTCCTGCCTCTTTTAACTAAAATAAGTGCCTAAACATCTGGGCTCTAGCAATAACATTCTTAGCTTGACATCTGGAAAGTTTTCTTTTCTCAATCGTACTATCAAGGAACTGGAATGCTCCACCTGCAGACTTACTAAAGGCTTTGCCAATAACCAAAAGTGTATTTAAAAACAGTCTTAAGGACTTTACTAATAGACAGTAGTATATTATGCACGCTATTTTGTTGTTTTACAAGTATACTGAGTAAACAGAGAAACATAGTGAATATCTTGATTTATATTGGGGGTGCAGTGTGTTGTAGTGAAAGTGCAGTGAGCTTTAAGCAAATCCTGAGAATTATAGTGGCAGAGAAAAGAGAATGATGAATTAAACCGAAAGTAGCTTCAAAAATCAACGGAATGAAAAGTGATAATGCTTTTTTCTTCCACCTGAAAAAGTGTTTTAAATGTACAAAGCATATTTTGGAGGCGCAGCGACGAAGTATATGTGTGTGTGTGTGTGTGTGTGTGTATATATATATATATATATATATATATATATATATATATATAAGGTATATTACTTAAGAACAATGCAAGAACTTAGGGATGAAATAAGAAGATAGAGAAATAAGTTTGTAATACAGTGGAGACTGGTTAATTTTCACGTTGGATAATTAAAATTATTGGACTAGTCGAATTAGCCATTGTTCTCCTTCAAATTCTTATTTAAACCAATGTTAAAATATTACACTTAATTCGAAAATTTCAAACGAAATGCTTGGAAAATTCGTAAAGGCATTCTGATGGAAAGAATAATAAATGGACAATAAGCAGTTTTTCGTATAATTGAAGGATTCAGAGCCATAGTGGGCCAAGCGCCGTATCTTATAAACGCAGAAAACAAGAGTTAAAATTACGTGAATACCGTAACTTAAATAAACATATAGCAATTAATGTAAAGTATGTACATTAAAACTAAATGGTATGTCAATCTTCATTAAACTATGGTGTTCACTTAAATTTAACCCTTGCTTTCTCCGTTTTTAATAAATGGCGCTTGGCCCCTATAGCTCTGAACCCTTCAATTATTTAAAGAAAATTCTCAAAGATTAAAATAGGAACTGTTAAAATAAAATAAACTGATGGAGCATGTGAAATACAGCGCTATTGTGTTCTGAATTTCCAGAATATAGCATAGAAATAAGTAGACTGCACAGTAAATTCCTTTTCGACGTTCATTATGGCTGCAGAAGTTTTATTTTCATATAATTTTATGGAAACAAATAAAGACAGACTCATGCATAAAATTATCCAACGCTGAAGCATTCAGTGCACATTTACTCTGCGAGTTGATTTCTCGGCGGAATTCTGCGTACTTAGCAACAATATACAGCGCTGTTGTTCTGTTCTGTATTCTGTGTCGCGACTCAAAAAGACCTGGATCACTCACAGAGGAGCAACTTTGTCTTTATCCGAGGATCGATACAGGACTTTCCCCGAATGCGAGACAAATCAAAGTTGAGGAAACTAGTTACCCGTAGAGAATGGACAAGAAGACGTCCGTCAAGCAGCATGTCACAAAGAACTTTCATTATTTCCTTCGTACTACGCTTCTCGTGTTTAAATTAAGACAGCCGTGTTGAAACTGTTGTGTCGATCAAATATCGTTTCTCAATATGGTTTACGAAACAGTTCCTAGTAGAGCTTTACGAGTTTTTTTCTCTTCTCGGTGATAAGATCCAAAAACAAATACAGGCACTCTAACATACACAACAAAAAGATCCAACTGGGCTTACCAAAGAAATATCACCATTACGAAATTATCTATTGTGGAGCAAGGTCCAATATCAAAGTCACGGAACTGAATGATTCATGCGAAATTTCCCAAACAATTTTATCCATAACGTAATGGTTCAATAACGATCCATATACAGAGTGTTAAAAAAGTATCCAATATTTTAGAAGGTGCTAGTATGCATCAAAACAAAAAAAAAAGTCTAATAAACATGAGTCCTATAACACATTCTTTCTGAAATCTGAACATTTGTTCATAGGAGGTGCCCAATGTGACGTCCATTCATGGCAATGCATTCCTCTGCCCTTTGGCGTAAGGAATGACACACTCTTTGACTTGATTGTTCTTGATTACAAAAAGTCTAGGGGATTTAGATTTGAGGAACGAGCAGGCCAAGGTGTGGGACCTCCCCAGTCAATCCAGCGGTCCTGAAATGCCAACGTCAGGTGTTCACGCTCATTGCGGAAAAATGTGCTGGTGTGCCATCACTCATGCATGAACCATATCTGTAGTCTTTGCTGACATGGCACATACTCCAGCAAGGTAGGCAGTAAGTTAATAAGAAAGTCCTGATAACGAGCCCCAGTTAATCTCTGTGGTAGCACGTATGGCCGTTAATCTATCGCCAAGAACGCCTGCCCATAAGTTGATTGAGAATCTGTGCTGATGCCTTGTTTCTTCAAGTGCATGGGAATTTTCATCAGCCCACTCATGCTGAATACGAAAATTCGCAACACCATCTCTACTGAACCCCGCTCATATCCGCAACTAGACTTTTCTTTTCAGCATTCTTTGCGACGTATCAATATTCCATGCTAGGAGTGTCAACTACAGTAAGATTATCTGGTAGTCTGCTGTATTGTAGGCCAGAAAAATGTATTGCCATAAATGGACGTCACATTGAGCACCTCCTATGGAGAAGTGTTCAGATCTCTGAAAGTATGTGTTGTAGGACCTATGTTTATTAGACATTTCTTTCTTGTTTTGATGCATACTATCACCTCCTATAGTGGATATCTTTTTTTAACACCCTGTATATTAAAATATCTAAAATATCTAAAATAACAGTATGATACGTGAAATTGTTCATGGGTATAGCTGTGAAAACCTACTGATAATTAAATTCCTTGCACTTGTCACAAGTTACCAGACAACAAGAGGGATTGATAACATAGGCTACATAGATGTGGGATTTCACTCTCTGTTCTGTAGAACAGTTGTCATGTTGTCAACATCCTGTGTTGTAGCCGGCATCTGGAATCTAAATAAGCAAGAGCATGAAACACAGATACAGTACACAACCCAAGTATTCTGCCGATACTAATAATATTAGACAACCCTTCAGCTAGTAACACAAAATCAACAGCGAAAACCATATATTTCAGTGAATTAAAAAGATCAGACCTATAATAAATACAGTAGTATATAATTTTATTTAAAATATTCTAGAATAAAAATAAATCTTTCCAGTCTGCTCTATGGTACAGAAATTTCAAACGGAAAACAAGAATATATTAGAAAGAGCAGAATACACAATTTTGTACCAGAAGAAAAATAATAAAATTTTGGAAGAATTTCAGGTCTAACCATACACAACATCGAAAAATACAGCATGATCTGACAGTGAGTAAATATTTTCACCATTATGATGGCCACGGCTCAATGACGGAAAGCGAGATGTACAGAAGCTACTGTTGTCCGACCTTAACATAGTAACAAGATAAACAATGAAAAAGAGAGTGTGTGTATGTGTGCGTGCATGCATGTACGCATACAAATATACCTATTACAGAGTCCTCAGTAACTTACATTACGCCAGGGAACGTAGGTCTGAAGTAACGTTTCCTCCCACAGTACGCCTTTGACAAGCCAAATTTCAAGGGCGTTTGTAAGACGTTGCATGCATGCAGTTCAATTCTATTGTGATTGACTAAAGAGATTACTCGTGCTTAATTTAGTGCAAGCTATTTTGTGGCAAAGGAAGCTTTTAATAGAAAAAGGAGCATCTTCTGCGGACGTCTTGAAAAAGAACTAAGGAAGAGAGTAGTGCAGTGCTTTATGTGGAGTGTGGCATCATAGGGCGGGGCAGAAACCTGGACATTACGACGAAGTGAAGAGAAGCATATTAAATGTGCCTATGTGGGAGAAATGAAGCTCTGCTGGAAAGAGTGGGTGAAGAAAGGATAATGTTGAAACTGATCAGGAAGAGAAAAATAAATTTGGCAAGGTCACTGGCTAAGAAGAAACTGCATACTGAAGGTTATATTGGAAGAAATTAATTCATTCATTCATTTATTTATTTATTTATTTATTTATTTATTTATTTATTTATTCTGGTGTAGTTAAGGCCATCAGGCCTTCTCTTCCACAACACCAGGAATACAAATACAATAATAGAAATAAACGGTGAACGGTAGAAAATATCGGGACAGAAAAAGATGTCAGATAAGAGACGACATTCAGATACAGTTATGGATCATATGCGGAGACTAAGAAGAATGCAGAAAATAGGAAAGATTGGGGAATGCTGGGTTTTCAGTGAAAGACCTGCCCTTGGCAAAACACAATGAATGAATGAATGAATGAATGAATGAATGAATGAATGAATGAGGTTCCAAGATACAGAATGGAAGTGATATAACAATGCAGATTGAAGGGAGCATTAGAATATATTATGGCCCTCCTCATAATTAGAGAGTCAGTTAAACTTTTACGAAACCACCTATATGGACTCTAATTCAGTGTACTGAAAAAAACTAACGCAATATTATCTATTTTCTTTCTCTTATTAGCTTTCATTGCTTCTTTACTTGTAACTTTTTTTTATTCTGTAAATTGCCATTGTTTGTTTGTTTGTTTGTGTACTTGTTTACTTTTTTCTTACTCTGTTATCTTTCATCATTTATATTGTTTTGTATGCTTTGTCTAATGGCAGCCTCTAATTTGAGGAAGCACAATAAAATAAAAATAAAAACCTATATGCGTTTTGTAGTTATGTGCACGGTTAATTCGAAAATAAGGCTGAAAACTGCGTAGTTTGGCTTACATTATCGGCAACAGCTCATCTTCGGCTTACCTACGAATACACACACACGAATTCAGGTCTAAATAGAAGCATTCCGTCCCTTTGTCACTATAGTAGTATTGCCAAGTTTCCCAATGTTAGTAAATAACGATACATGTTAATATTTTTATTTAATTTTCAAGAAACCATCCATTTTATTGAAAAACTCCAAAGGGGTAAATCATTCCTCATCAATTTCTGTATTGATACGAGTAAAAATCAGAATCGTACGGACAATAATTATTGATTAAAACAGTGTCAACATTTAGGTGAATATTCATTTCGGACTAGTATGGTATTTTTTTGTTATGCAAGGAATAAGCCGTCTGCAGACATGTTATTTCCACCCTATACAGATTAAGGGCTCTCTAAATTCTAAATGCATAGTTGCTCTTAGAGTCGATGACATTCCCATATTTTATTCATCAGTACCATAAAATAGAGTGAATTTCTCAAGTTCAAAACACAAATATAACAAGTTTACGATGAAGAATCCGGGATTTCGCAATCACATTTACTTATAAGCAAACATTCTGTTGGGAGCAGACAAAGTTAATTTTTTTTTCTTTCACCATGTCAAAAGAAATGCTTATACAAATTTTCGCCACTCGACTGGAATTACGAAGCCCGTAGAAAATATGTTCGCCAGGAGCCGTCAACAGAAAAAACACACACAAAATTTCATTGGAAAAATTTATTGGAACAGACACAGCAATTTTTGAGCTATTTTTCAACATATTCCCTACCGGAATTGAGACATTTATCATATCATGGAAACGACAGACAGATGCAGATGCCTGTCAAACGATAGTTCCGATCCGAGGCGGATGACTTCTACGACACAAGGAAAGAAAAACTGAGCCCATGGTACGACAAATGTCTCAATTCCAGTGGGGGATATGTTGACAAATAATGCAATAATTGCTGTATCTGTTTCAATACATCTTTCCATGTAATTGTGCTTTTTTCTGTAAACGGCCCCAGAGAAAATCACTTTCTGGACGGCTTCGTAATTGCGTTCGAGTGGCCAAAATTTGTATAAGAACTTCTTTTGACATTATTAACATGGTGGAAGAAAAAAAATAACTATTTCATCTGTCCCCATCAGATTGTTTGCTTGTTAGATAATCCTAAAGTACTCGAGCCAGTCTGATTCCATTTTATTGTTTGCTTTTTTTCTAAATTGCGAAGAATTAAGTAAAATCACTGCTTGCAGTTTTATCATAATATACAAACTACAGTATGTAAAAATGATATTCGTTGGTTTCATCTGTTTTTGACAGTGAAAGTTGGAACTGTTACAACGATTGCATGTTTCTGTCGAGGCATTTAAATCATCAGTAGGGCCCTCAGTGAAATAGTCACGCTGCGTATTCGGCAGAATAAACACCAACTAGCTAACTAAATCAGTTACCAATGAAGTGGATAACTACCACATGTCCAACTGCTCAGTCAATCAATTGCTTTGGATCCTCAGCTAAATGGCTATCAGACCAAATGTTCAGAATATTCAGCTAATTATGACTGTAGTCAGGCCACGGACAAGGTTCAGGGGGAGCGAAGAAGGGTCTCTGTTCTCTGAGGTTCCGTTGGAGTGTAGATTCGAACACTGCTTAAGCTAATTGAAGGGTTCAGAGCCATAGTGGGCCAAGCGCCATTTATTAAAAACGGAGAAAGCAAGAGTTAAAGTTAAGTGAATGCCACAATTTAATGAAGATTGACATATCAATTAGTTTTAATGTGTATACTTTATATTACTTGCTATATGTTTCCATTGAATTATGGTAATAACTTTAACCCTTGTTTTCTACGGTTTTAGTAAATGGCGCTTGGCTCACTATGATTCTGAACCCTTCAATTGCATGGTATTTCTCCCACGTTTTCTCCAATATAACCCCTGTGATGACTGAGTGGTCAGACCTTCAGACTGTCACGCTAGTTGTCCAGGTTCGAGTCCCACTCAAGTCTGAGATTTTTCATTGAAAAATCCATAGCGACACTTGTGGCGGACAAGGTCGCAGTTGTGGTTTTCCTCTGGGTTTTCCCGTGCCCCAATATTAGGCATCTACATCATTCCGTTAACATTTCTCTATTTGGTACTCATTCCATAGCATTCTCCGAATGCCGGCTGGCGACGCACGGAGGGGGCGGCCTACGGACGAGTGGGAGGTTGCCTGCTCGAAACCTGGGTAAGCAGTGAACCTTAGGCCCGTTACACACTAGAAGAGATCTCGCTAGCGAGAAATGTGTTGCGAGAAAATTGAAAGATTGATAAATGGATTCCAATGGACGTCCACACACTGAAAGAGATTCTCGTTCGAGGCGAAAACCTCGAGCGAGTTCCTCGCTGAAATCGGTAGCTCAGCGAATTTTCTTGACACATATATCAAAGATGTTTGACATTGATACTCTTTATGACGATTAAATGTAGAGAAGGATGAAGAAGTAATATCACAATTGAATGAATTGTATCTTTTTTATTGACAATGAGCAAAGATGGCTGATAATTGCAGTCAGAAACTTATCGAACTTGTACAATGTGACATGTAGGCCTATTTATATGATACACGGGATCAAAACTATAAAAACACGAAACCTAAAGAAGAAATGTGGAGACAAATATCAGATGATCTGAAAATAAATAAGGTTATATTTTATTTTAATCAGATTTAATAATATTAATTATAACATTTGAAATAATATATGAAGAGTCCAGTGCAAGAATGATGGATGTCATTTGGAATACATTTTGCAGGAGAAGCAATTGAAAGTTTAAATTGCTTAGCGCTCAAAGCTTAACTGTGATTTTCTGATCATTACTGGACAATGACTATCAGTGTTAATGCCATATAACTCTCTATGTACATTCTATATGTCCAAAGCTATGCATTGACAGTCTTGGTTCATTTTCGACAAGAAAGTGACATCCATCACTCTTGCAGTGGACTCTTCATATCTATATGTCTTAACAGTTTACATAATTTTAATCAGAATATAGCAAAGAATCCTCTATTATACCATGAATGGCAAAAAACTGAGGTCTATTCAACCTGAAATAACGCCTAAACGTATCATCATTCAAATCGAAATCAGTAACCGAAACTCGCCCTTATCTTCATGAGATACATTGTGATTTTCAGATACTTCTGTCTTTAATTTTAGGCCTACTTTTTCTTTTCATTAACAAAATATGTTCTTTTAACTTCATTTCCTCATCACCTGAAGATTCAGATTCAACATAGCGTTCGTACATAATTTGTAAAGTACGACAATATACTTACAGGTTATATATTAAAGTACGATAATATACGTAAATACATAACCTATAATATTTCCCCGAACAAGTGTTTACTATAATCAGAAAAATACTCTCTGCATGAAGGCAGTGCATAGATGATCATGAGGTGTGATCTGTGATAGCGAGAACTCGCTAAGTGTGTGGAGGAAGGCTCTTCGCCTCTTTATCGCAAAACATTTCTTGCTAGCGAGATCTCTTCAAGTGTGTAACGGGCCTTAGTGTAGTCAGCCGGTGTGGGTTTAGGAATGCACCTAGCTTGAGAGCGCAATAGATATTGAAATATCGCAGTGCTAGGTCACAGTGCGCTCCTACAGAAAATTCCATTGGCATTCATATTGACATTAGACCCTTCTTTTTGGACCTTCTGACGTTAGACCTGAGGAATTAGACATTATTTTATTAAATATTAAATTTTTAGACATACTGACCGCTAACCACGAGGCGCCACTCGAATGTCAGGCAACCGAATGTAGAAAACTAAAGCCGCGTATTCACGAAACGAGGCTGCCTCATGTTACTCGTTTCGCTCAGTGGATACCTTACCTCGCAATAGGGTAAGTGGGGGGTGAATAGGATCACTAAATGGAAAATTGTCTGCAACGTGAACCAGTTAAGTTATTCAATTTCAACTATACTCTAATCAGGTAGCCTGTTTCTTCCTCAATCTCCCGTATTAAACTTCAATTTGCTGCTTTCAAATGTTAAATGCTGTTTTGAATCAAGTCGACACACTGCATGGTCCTATTCAGCCGACGTCGTGCAGGTCAACAGGTCCATATAGATGGGTGAAAGGGACCACTTCGAGGAATGTGGAATTATGACAAAACACGCTCAATTTATGCCTATCAATCAGACATATTTAATATTTTTATAACTTGTTTAATTACTTTTACAATAATTAACATTATTACAAACACTAGATGTGACATGTAGAAGAAACAAAACAACTAACGCGTAAAAATAATATATTATAAATTCTACAAAATTTAAGATACATTATATATCAAAACCCCGAAATAAATTAGATTTTGGACAGTGTCCATTGCCTGTTCTAGATTATAAATGTACGACGTTTCGAGACTTGGATCTGCTCTCGTCTTTAGCTCTTTTCGTGATACTGACTTTTTTTTTTTTTTTGTAATTTCTAAGAGGTTAGTGGAGGCAGAGATTTAAGCCTGAAACTCTGTAACACTAATCCAGTACGTTAACCACTAGATCACCTGGACTAATGTTTAACAAAAACTAATAGAAGAGTAGACCCAACTCCCGAACGTCGTGTATTTCCAATACATCAAACAATGGACAATGTTCGAAAAAGGCGAGTCATTAATCATATACCATTGTCTTGGCTTCTCGTTTTCAAAATTTATCCGCATATCATCAGTTAAGTACCAGGTCTCATCATAACAATTTACTCATTATATCCTACCACAAGACATCTTTATATTTTTCATCTTATACAGTTTCAGTTGCTAGAAATTGGAATTCGCTTCCGAGTGATGTAAGGGGTTGTTGGACAATGACTTCATTTAGTTCAAAATTACATAAATGTCTGCTTAACAGATTAATTATGGATTAATATTTGTTACTTATAATGAAACTATCATCTGTCCATTCTTATTATTATAACTAATTTTTTAAATAGATTACAAAACCTCTAATGGCAAATTTTCATTACATTAATATGATGATATCATTTATTATATTATTATTATTATTATTATTATTATTATTATTTAGCCTAATATTCTCATTATAGAAATATATTTTAGATTTATATTTTTTCTCCACGTAACATAGTTCTAGTAAACTTATATTAAATTAATTCTCATCATTTTACTAGCTATCTCAAATTAATTATAATTGATTGAATTGAACTAGCTCATAAATTAAGTTACTACTTTATCTTATAGGCTTATCTAAATTTAAGTATGTACTAGACGTTAAAATTTAATTGAAAAATGTTACTGGAGAATCTTTTAAGTGTAGTGTAAATATTCGTAATTTAAATATGTATTGTATTGATTAAGGCTGGTTGAGTGGAAGAGAAGGCCTTATGGCATTAACTCTGCCAGCGAATATGAAACATTCTATTCTATTTTCACAGAACTGTATACTTTTCGAGATTTATTAGTAATTTATACTTCATTATTTTATTTTCTCAGAGCGGACCGATTCACCCGAAATGGTTTAGTGACTTATTTCAACAGTTGGCAGCACTGACTCATGAGGCAGACGTCCACTCACCACCCAAACAAGAATCTCTGTATCAGTTTTACTTATTATCTCAGACAGAACAGGATTCTAAACACTATTCACAATATACAATAATAAGAATATTGTGGAGTATTTTAAAAACAGCTGTCTTTATCTCATCTAGCTCCTTCTTCCTGCAAACAACGATGATTTTCACAAAGAAAGACTACTTCCGCGGGATTCCAGTTCTATCAGCTTTGAAGCAGTAATTAGGAGAGGGAGAGACCGATTTATTAGCGAAGTGATATCTCCATATTTTTATTAAATGTATTCGCGGGGATGTTCTGGCGACTTCGTTAGAATTAGCTTCCCACACAGGTGTTTCGTCACTTGTCAGCATCGGACAGATTTACAGCCACCTTGTGCGGGATTGCATTGACACTCGTCGAAGCGTAAAAGCCAAAGTTGGACTAGACCCGTGGGAAAGTAATTGCAAGCTTGGGTTTTCCAAAGAACGGGGTTCTCCAAAATCGACAAACTAATTAGAGGTTATGGGAAATCCAAAGTCTAAATTTAGAGATGACATATTTCGCGCCCAATAAGAAGAGATCTTGGTCCAGCTTATGAGGTCACTTTGGACCAATAGGGAATAGATTTTAGGCCGGTTAAGTGACGTAGTTGTTAGCCAATAGGATAGTTAGTTTTAGCGTAGGATAGGTTTTTTATAAATAAGGGTGACGGGGAGCGGAGATGATCACAACATCCCATCGTGTCGGCGGCCCTACATACAGGGCACAATCACAACATCTCATCGTGTCGGCGGCCCTACATACAGGCCACAATCACTACTCCTTTTCGTGTCGACGGCCCTACATACAGGGCAGAATAACTACTTCGTTTCGTGTCGACAGGATAACTACTTTTCTTCGTGTAGACGGCGCGACATCTTTTTTTTTTTTGTGTCGGCGGCCCAACTTAATAGTCTTTCTTCCGGCGAAGACTCGATAGATAGAACTTTGTCATCGGCGAGACCACTCGTCAACGTTTAGGAGCTTCGATCATAGTGTACTGGGCAGAGTATTGAATTTATAGTATCGGATAGAGCTTATTCAGAGTTGCCATAGAGTCGATACAGAGGTGCGACCAACGATTGAATTATAAGTCAGCCGGAAATACATACTCTAGGGTTTACCAAGTGAATACGACAATAAACTTATAGTTTTGGAGTTTACACTGCCTTTTATATAAGCAGCCGGCTTGGTATTATTCCCGACATCATCCTATACCACAACAGTACCTCGGCTACCCTGAGTGAATCTCACGCAACACCGGGACGCACCCACCCTCAAATGGCGCCCAACGTGGGGCTACAATAACGACCACCCCACCCTCAAATGGCGCTTTCCAACGTGGGGCTCGAAGGAAGACAGCTGTTCCAGTGACCGGCCCCGGGTGCGAACACAGCACCAAACAACGCGGAGGACCGGACGGAGCAGTTCAGCCCTGCATAGCCGAGGAACGACGCTGGAAGGCGGGAATAGAACTAAGTCATCGCGACATCACGACAACACCAGAGAAGGCAACACGGAGACCACCAGAGAAGGCAACTCGGAGAGGCGGTGGCAAGTATGAATGGAGGATGTATAAATGTGTGTATATATGTGCAGTATATGATATTTTGGGGGAATAATTATAAAGTGTATATGTTTCAATTTCTGGTGTGATATTTTGGGTATATATATGTATTTTTTTTTGTGTGATATTTTGGGGAAAGAGTGAAATAAGTGTATTGCGTAATTTGTTGGAAGTGAGTAGAGTGCAAATACAGGCCTAGTTAGATTATTATTGGGAAAGCAAGCGTCGGATAGATGACAGAGTAGCATATAGATGATACTACGTAGCCATAGGAGTAAGGTAGTTAGGAAAATACGAGAAAGACGAGGAAATAGAAACAAGGGAACCATGGAGCAAAGGAAGGACGAGGAAATTATGAAAATTAGGGAGGAGGTCGAGAATAACGCAGGACAAGAAATAGAGGGGGAGCGAACGGTGGAAAAGCAACAGAGTAGAGACAGTGGCAAAGGGGAAATGACGCTAGAACAGTTATGGGAGCAGATGAGACAATTCATGGAAAATAAATTAGACAACAATTCAAGGGAAAGTAGAGAACAAATGAAACAAATGGAAACTAAATTAGAGAATAACTCAAGGGAAAGTAGAGAGCAGATTCTGAGGGAAAGTAGAGAACAAATAAAACAAATGGAAAATAGATTGGGGGAAAGTTCGAGGGAGATTAGAGATCATATTGCGAAATTAGCGGAAAGAGGAAACAAGATGGAGGACAAAATAGAGAAGCTAGAGGGGAAACTAGCCGCGAATGGGATCGGAATGGAGAACCAATTGAAGATAGCTATGGATAGGATGTCAGAAAGTATGAAGGATTTAGAAGTTAGAGTTAGAGATAGCGCTACGAGAGAGAATAGCGATCTAAAATCAGCTGTTGAGGAAGCGACAGTGGAGAAGGTTCGAGAAATTCAGAATTCGGTGGAAGAGAAAATAGGTGAGATGGATCAGGAAGTGGACGGTCTCAAGCGAGCCATAAAGAATAAAGAAAGGACGGATAACGAATGTTTGGAAGAATTAAGAAGTAAATTAAACTCAATAAACGACGTACTAAATGTGGGTAGTCCCGAAAATTTAAGCGGACATAGCAGCTCGGACCGTGCAGTTTCTAGACAAGAGGGCACAAGTGAGAGCCCGGCATCAGGTAGTAACATAAATGTAAGACATGTCAACAATAGTGTCAGTGAGGAATGTCAGACCTCACGTGATGACGTGCGTAGTGAGTTGATAAGTGTAAACGACAAGGCATATTTAGGCCGTCCTCAGTACCTCACTCACATTATGAATGAGATTGGTTACCCTATTTTCGATTAGGTTGAATTTTCAAACCCACATAACTACATAAGTGAGCTGGAAACGTACTTTAGAGTAAGAGGGGTGCCGGATGACTTAAAAATGACTGTCGTACGAAAAAGCCTAAAGAGCCGACCACTCAACTGGGCGCTAGTGGCCCTAGGGGATAATGTCACTTATGAGGAATTCAGAGAAAAATTCTCGGAGAGATACTGGGGACAAAGACAACAACAAAGAATTAGGAAGGAAATTAATCAGAGCAGGTTTGACGCGGGAAGAGGCGTCTCTATGATAGATTATTTTCTTGAACTTGTTAAGAAAGGGAAAAGCCTCAATCCGCCTATACCGGATTCAGAGCTGATCCAAACTGTGATTTCGCAGTATCCAGAGAACATCAGATATAATCTGATCGTAGCAGGGCCCCGAGACTTCGGGGAAACAATAGATCTATTGACTGCGCTGGACGGTTCGGACGCCACGCACTATGAATGTAGTGGACAGGCAGATTACGAACATGGTAAAGGAAAGGGTTCAAGCCCCACCGACCAGAAAGCGGGGAAGGGGGCAAGTACGGCCTTTTCATCCCCAAGGACAGGAGCCCAAAATCAGAGTAGCTGGGGTTGTGATAGGAGCCCCAACAATGCATATAGTCGATACCATAATGGTCAGAACGGAGGGAATAGTCCCAACAGGGAGAGGATTGACCCGCCCTTTGGGGGCCCTTACAATAATATTAGGAACAACCAGAGCAGTCACAACGGGATGAGAAACGATAGAGGAGGTGTTGGTCCCGTGCGTAGGGTTAACCACATACGATGGTACACGGGAAGACAAGAGAATGTAAATAGTAGGCTTAGAACCCAACCACATTGGCTTAGGAACAGAAACTACAGACAGGGATTCTGGCAGCCTAATTTTAGCAGGGAACCGCAAAATCGAGGTGATTGGAGGAGACAAGAGCAGGAGAGAGGTAGGCGAGACGTCCTACAAGAAATGGCCTCACAAGGGTGCAATAGGCCCCCCACACAGTGTAATGTGGGACAAAGTAGGAATAGAGACATGAACGGACGTCAGCAAAGTCCGGTCAGAATGAATATGGGCCGGGAGCCTATAAATAGCAGAAATAGAGACGAGATAGCAGTGGAATCGAATGCTTCTCACTCGGGAAACTGCTAAACAGAAGTCTCAAGAAGGGTTCGGAGATTTCTGTAGCTAAGTGCAGTAAGCCACTATCAAAAGAATCCACCAACGCGGTAAGCGTAAAGAGACAGAGCGAGATTACTAACCCAGAGTTAGAAAATAATGGGACTTATGCATTGCCTTATATAGATGCTAAAATATTTGGGATAAAGTGTTGTGTGTTGTTGGACTCGGGCTCCACAAATAACGTATGCAGCTTGGAATTTGTTCAAAAGGTTAGGGATTCAGGAATAAAACTGCAAACGTTACCTATATGTTCACTCTACTGTGCAGGCGCCCTAAGCAAGAAGAAGGGAAAGGTAAAATATCAAGTATGGTTCGAGTTAGAGTGCGGAGACGTGAAATTAAATGCTATTTTTCTTGTGATACAAAGGTTGACTACCGACATCATTATTGGAGTAGAAAGCTTTTATGAATGGCACGCGCTATTAGATTTCAGGGAAAACAGACTAGGGGTTACGGCAGGTAACGGCAGTGTAGGCCATGTCCCATTCAGTAGCAATAACGCTCGAGCTGAGGTAGACGAAAGAACCGCGGGAGAGATAGAATTACAGGAAGAGTTATTTTTTGTAGAGCATCTCAAAATTTGTAAGAATGTAATTATAGAGGTTAATCCGTGGGAAGGTAACGAGGTAACTGGGGGAGTGTGTCCAGTAGGCTGCGGAGAATGCGAGTTGTGTATCGGCGAATTAGTTCAGGCGAGACAAATAGGACGTAATCTCATTAGCGGTAGGGCCAGCCATTGTAATGAGAGTTCGCTTGGCGATCTTAGGCAGGTAGTCGCGTCTAACAATAGGAGGACAGATACTTTCGAAATAGTGAGAGATGAAGTTAACCAGGCACACGGCCTGAGTGAGAGTGAAAGAAAACGCTTAATGGATGTTGTAGATAGCCATTTAAATGTCCTTTCAGACGCGCCGGGTCTGTGTAGAGTGTATACACACACAATTAAGGTGGTAGGAATGGACGAATTTCGGCATAAATGTAGACCCATCCCCCTATCTTTAAGGGATCAGGCAGACGAAGTCATAAATGATATGTTAAAAGATGGCGTTATAGAAGTATCAGACTCGCCTTACGTAAATGCATTGTGCTGGGTTAGGAAGCCCAATGGAAGCTTAAGAGTAACGATCGATGCCCGACACGTTAACTCGTTTTCAGTTAAAGATAATTTCAGGACGGAGTCAGTGGACACTTTGTTAGGCCGTATCAGTGACTGTTCTATATTCACTAGTTTGGACCTGACCAGTTCGTATTGGCAGATTCCGCTGGACGAGGACTCGAGAAAATTCACAGCGTTCCTACATAACGGGAAAGTTTATCAGTATACCCGATGCCCATTCGGCATCGCGAGTTCTGGATCTGCGCTACTAAGGGCACTTGACATAATTTTTGGTGATTCGACGAAAGGTTTTCTGGCACAGTACATTGACGATTTTCTTATATATGGCAATAATGTTGATAGGCATATTAGAGATATTGATTTTGTACTCAATAAATTGAGAGAGGCTGGTATGACAGTCAAGCTGGGGAAAACAGCATTTTTTAAAGTCGAGACAGTCTTCCTGGGTTACGTAATCTCGTCTGACGGAATTAGACCGGACAAAGAGAGAATTCAGAGCATTGCGAGGATCCCGCCGCCGCGGAACCGGAAACAGGTTCGTAGATATCTAGGTATCCTACAATACCAGAATCGGTTTCTCGTCAATTATGCTAAGCATGTAGCCCCACTCAGAGCATTGTTGAAGAAGGATACACCCTTTAGGTGGGGGTCGGCAGAGCAGGAAGCATTCGATCGAACGAAACTGCTTTTCGCCGACTCAATTCTGTTGGAAAGGCCTAACGACAGCCTACCTTTTCAGATTTATACTGATGCGTCTTCATATGGATATGGAGCAATTCTATGTCAGACAGATGAAGATAACAAGCGACATGTGATTGCCACAGCTTCTAGGGGACTGTCGCGTACCGAAAGCAACGCATCAATCACGGAACTTGAGATTTCTGCTGTGTACTTCGCACTACAGAAGTTCCGTCAGTATATCTTTAATAGGCAGATCATCATATTTACTGACCATGTGAGCCTAGCGTTTCTGAGTAGATGCAAATTGACGAACTCTAGAATATCTAGATATGTG
The DNA here is from genome assembly GCF_040183065.1 of Periplaneta americana. Lineage (NCBI taxonomy): Eukaryota > Metazoa > Arthropoda > Insecta > Blattodea > Blattidae > Periplaneta > Periplaneta americana. Next base: position 70,996,802 of record NC_091127.1, on the reverse strand, counting down.
CACGAAATTTTGGCTCATGATGTGACGATTAGACATATTCCGGGGGCAGACAATATCTTTGGTGATTGTCTCTCTCGTTTGAATTCCAGATCGGGGCTACCGGAAACTATCACCGCCCCCGCGTACGAAATTGCCGTGATGAAAATTGATTCCACGAGGAATGGAGCTCTGACGGGAAAATTTCGGAGAATTGCAGATTTGCAGCAGGAGGATTCCACGATAAGGGCCTTAATGGACAAAGCTAGAGAAATCTCACAGGTGAAAGACGAAGTGTATGGATTGCGCTCTGGTATCTTGTATAAATTGCATGGTAGGGATATCCAGAAGTGGAAGATATACATACCTGCGAGTATGGAGAATGAACTTATAAATAACTTTCACCTATCTATGTGTCACTCTGGGAGTGATAGGATCATTTTAACTATGTCAGAATCATTTTATATTAAGCAACTGTCAAAGAATGTTAGAAGGGTAATATCTCGTTGCGAGGTCTGCCAGAGGGCGAAACCTCTAAATGTAAGGTATGACAATGTACCACAGGTCGTTATTAGGGGTAAAAAGAATGAACTTGTAGCAGTGGACGAACACGGTCCAATGCCCACATCGTCCTTCGGACACAGGTACATATTTGTTACGTACGATGTCTTCACAAAATTTGTAAAGATTTACCCTTTAAGAAATATCTCTAGTAAGTTGTGTGCTGACAAGCTGGTTAGAGATTACATACCGACTTACGGTCCGGTAACAGCGGTGCTCAGTGACAATGTGTCGGTACATAAATCGAAAGTGTTTCGCAAAAGGCTGGAAGATGCGGGCGTGAAGCTATAGATTTGCTCCGCATACTTTTCCAGCGGTAATCCCTGCGAAAGAGCGCTTAGGGATATATCATTGTACCTCCGTATTCTGTGTCACCGAAACCATAAGGACTAGTTTAGGCAATGTGAGGTAATTGAGAGAGTCATGAACCACTCTATCAATCCAACGACCGGAATAGCTCCGATCAAACTTATGTTAGGGATCGATCCCGATCCTATGATAAAGAGTTTGCCGCAGGCAATACAGGAGGGTGAGCCTCCTAGTGCGGAACTACTGTGTAAACTAGCTTTCGACCGAATCAGGAAAAAGGCTGAGTATAGACTCGGTAAAGTCAAAAGATATCGCCACAAATGGGAGCCCTCAGCCGGCGATTTGGTATTGCTAAGGGACGTGAAGTTATCTTCCGCCCTTAGAGGACGTTACTCACGCATGGAGCTACTGTACAAGGGGCCCTACGAAATTAAAAGTAAATATGGAGACCATACTTTCGAATTGGCAGAAAGGGGAAAAAGTAAACCTGTTGGAAGGTACCACAAGCAACTCTTGAGGCCTTTCAAACAGGAGAGGCAAGGAGGCAGGAATGAGAAAGAGTAAGGATAGTTAGTCTCACGCGTACAGCTAGGTGAACCTGTACAGGGCGGCTGGTACAACCAAGCACGCAGAGTGTGTAACTGATCAATGAATAAACAATTGTAAATATGTGAATGAATGGGATTGTACATATGTAAATGTGAATATAAACTGTACATTGTTGTGCTTATTGTGTGAAAGTTGTGTACATAGAAAGGCTTGTGAAGATATATGTATTATTTATTGTAATTGTTTGTAGTGACATTGTAATCTCATTGTATTGTAAATAATGTATTACCAGCTGACCGCGTAGGGGAACTATGAGGCTAGTTATAGGCAGAAAGCGGGGACATCTCATAACATTGGAAACTCTTTCGGGAATTTCCAATGGTTATGTAGATGGGCATTTGAAGCAGTAATTAGGAGAGGGAGAGACCGATTTATTAGCGAAGTGATATCTCCATATTTTTATTACATGTATTCGCGGGGATGTTCTGGCGACTTCGTTAGAATTAGCTTCCCACACAGGTGTTTCGTCACTTGTCAGCATCGGACAGATTTACAGCCACCTTGTGCGGGATTGCATTGACACTCGTCGAAGCGTAAAAGCCAAAGTTGGACTAGACCCGTGGGAAAGTAATTGCAAGCTTGGGTTTTCCAAAGAACGGGGTTCTCCAAAATCGACAAACTAATTAGAGGTTATGGGAAATCCAAAGTCTAAATTTAGAGATGACATATTTCGCGCCCAATAAGAAGAGATCTTGGTCCAGCTTATGAGGTCACTTTGGACCAATAGGGAATAGATTTTAGGCCGATTAAGTGACGTAGTTGTTAGCCAATAGGATAGTTAGTTTTAGCGTAGGATAGGTTTTTTATAAATAAGGGTGACGGGGAGCGGAGATGATCACAACATCCCATCGTGTCGGCGGCCCTACATACAGGGCACAATCACAACATCTCATCGTGTCGGCGGCCCTACATACAGGCCACAATCACTACTCCTTTTCGTGTCGACGGCCCTACATACAGGGCAGAATAACTACTTCGTTTCGTGTCGACAGGATAACTACTTTTCTTCGTGTAGACGGCGCGACATCTTTTTTTTTTTTGTGTCGGCGGCCCAACTTAATAGTCTTTCTTCCGGCGAAGACTCGATAGATAGAACTTTGTCATCGGCGAGACCACTCGTCAACGTTTAGGAGCTTCGATCATAGTGTACTGGGCAGAGTATTGAATTTATAGTATCGGATAGAGCTTATTCAGAGTTGCCATAGAGTCGATACAGAGGTGCGACCAACGATTGAATTATAAGTCAGCCGGAAATACATACTCTAGGGTTTACCAAGTGAATACGACAATAAACTTATAGTTTTGGAGTTTACACTGCCTTTTATATAAGCAGCCGGCTTGGTATTATTCCCGACATCATCCTATACCACAACAGTACCTCGGCTACCCTGAGTGAATCTCACGCAACACCGAGACGCACCCACCCTCAAATGGCGCCCAACGTGGGGCTACAATAACGACCACACCACCCTCAGCTTCTAAGGGATTCTAAAGTAATCCATGAGCTGGCAGCAAATTACAAACCAGTGTCAATGGCTCTGATATTAAATATTTTAAAAAATTGCCCGATTCGCTAGCTGGGCCTATTCGCCCTCTCTTACCCTAGTGCGCAGCGGTCTCGCAAGTTTACCCCATTATCATTCCAAAACATTCTCCGATGATCGGTAGAATTTTCACCGACCACGGACAATAATTATTAGCTATATGGAATGAGTATTAGACAACAAAAAATTAATTGAAGCATGTTTATTCCGTCGTTGATTTGATCTTATGAATACAGAAATTTTACGTTATTTAACGTCAAGTTATAAATACTAAAGCCTTTCAAAGTCAATGAAATGATAATAAAGGAGAAATGGTGGAACATGAAATGCAGGGGAAACAGAATTTGACAAAATCTGTCTTGAAATTCCTTTCTTGAACAACGCTTCAATATTCTATAATCTATTTGGAAGCGAATCTCGGTCCTCCACAATGAGAAATCGTGATCTGACTAAGCTATAGGCTAGTGGGAGAAACGTAACGCTGTCAACATATGGGTCATATCTTAAACATAAACCTTAGTTAATAATTCTTGCAGTTCTTCTCTTTAATATTTTGGGAATGAATCTACTAGTCCTCCTAGTTTGTCGCTACATTAAGCATAAACACGAAGTATTGTGATGCCGCATAAAAGTTTATTTTCATATCTTTACGTTGACACTGAAAAAATTGCTTTTGTTAAGCCATCTATATTCAGTGATTTCTCGTAAACCAGTGGACGGATTTATTTTGCCTCCAAAATCAATATCTATAGCTACTTATACTTCGGGTGTAGGTACTGTAAGTAGTAAAATGAGCTGCTGCCAGGAAGTCAAAAGGAGGATAGAAATGGTAAAAGAAGCTTTTAATATAGTAAAAAGGAGCATCTTCTGCGGATTGGAAAAAGAACTAAGAACGAAATTAAGGAAATATTTTGTACGGAGTGTAGCATTTTATGGGGCAGAAATATGGGCTTTAGACAGAGAAACTACTATAAGTTTTGAAATGTGGATATGGGGGAGAATGAAGCGTGTGAAATAGACAGACAGAATAATAAATGAAGCTGTTCTGGAAAGAGTGGGTGAAGAAAGAATAATTCTGAAACTGATCAATAAGAGAAAAAAGAAATTTGCCTGGGTCACCGGCTAAGAGAGAAACTGCCTACTGAAGGATATACTGGAAGGAATGGTGAACGGGATAGAGTTCGGGGCAGAAGAAGATATCAAATAATAGACGACCTTAAGATATATGGATCATATGAGTAGACTAAGATGAAGGAAGAAAACAGGAAATACTGGAGAATGCTGGATTTGTAGTGAAAGACCTGGCCATGGGCAGAAAAATAAGAACGAATGAATCAACATGTGCAAAACTGTGAATGATGAATATAATAAATCTTACTAAAAAGTAATTCACTCTTGTTTTATAACACGAAACTGATTTACCGAAACGGTCTAGAAGAATATGTTTTTTTATTTTTATACGATGAAGTGACATAAAAGATGAAGTTCCTACCTTAAAAATGGTTGTCTATGTACTCCTACTTGCTATTGGGTCTATTTTTCAGGGGAGGAATAAAACTGTAACTTTGCAATGAACAAAGAAACATTCTCTTTAGCTTTTTCAGTTAAAAATACTACAATAATTTGTTTTACAATGCTATAACTGGAAAATCTATATTTTTCCTCGAGCGTTTTGTATTAACCTGCTGCCGTTACCTGCCATGCACAGCGTTGATGGTAATACACCGAGTCCGGAATAATCTGACACGATTCAAAACTTGTTTCTATGAAACCGAATACAGATAACAGAACAACAGTACATATAACTTTCGCTACATGAGAGAGGAATATCTACTGCATAAATACACGAAACATGTGTCGCTTACGATTACGCGCATGCGTTAAAGTGAACAATGCTGCAAAGTGATTCGCTCACTAGAGACCTCAAACTTTTTGCAGTAGCCATTATGTAAATTTTTGATTCGAATAAAAATTCACACACACAAATGTTGAACTTTCTAAAAAAAAATCCCTCTTACATACAGGGTGATTCACAAGGATTTACCGTCCTTTACGGAGCTTATTTCTGAAGATATTTTGAGCAAAAAATTGCATATAAACATAGTTCCTAGTCTCAATATTTTCATAGTTACACTAATTTAAAGTTGTTTGTAAAATACGTTTTTTCTTTAGTTTGAAGGTAAAAGAATAATACAAAGAGAGAATTAACCACTCAGAAGTGTAATTTCCTTGATTGGCAAGTATTATGAAGTTAAAAATGTGCTGTGAACTCCTTAGTTGCTTCATACAGATATCTTTTTCTATTTTTAACTAGAAAATTACATTATTCTTACGCGCTTATCACAACAATTATTACAAATCACACCACTTCCACCGACTTAACCCTCCAGTGGTCGCGTGGATCACAACATAGATCCATTTATGATTGGTAATACGAGATAGCAGCACATATTGTATCTATCTTCTAGGTACTTTCGTTCCTATATTTCTCTACCCTCTCAGCTATTCGCTGTAATTGAAAAGTGTTAAGCTAGTGTTTTTTTTGCCGCGTAATTAAGTTTGTGCGTTCCTGGATCACGACTGTGGTCCGTTCAAAGTGATGTTCTCAGTTTCTGAATGTCTGTTTTTACAGCATCTATAATAATGTGTAGGCCCTAATTGGCAAACATTTTTTTAAATGAATGTAATTAGAATCTGTTAATGTGTAATCATTAATAATTAACCAGAAAAGTTAAAAAAAAATTATATGTGAAAAAAATAATATATGAATCACAACTATGATCCATGCGACCACTAACGTTGCATTTGAGAGAGCGACTGTTGGAGGGTTAATTATTTGCAGTTCAATTTTGCATCCTAATTTACAGCCTTGGAGAGTTTACAACACATTTTAAAACATGTCGCCTTCCGCTTGAATACACTTGGCCGCACGCTTGTGAACGGCACTCGTCGCGCTACGTTACTGCATACGGCTATCTTTGATTTCGCGCTGGGTGCTGACTACACGCTGACCAAGATCACGCGTTCACAGCAATGCGTTCCAATAACGAAACGTAACTCTGTAAATATTGAGAATAGGACGCACGTTATATGACTTTCTTGCTCAGAATGTCTTCGGAAATAAGCTCCGTAAAGGACGGTAAATCCTCGTGAATCACCTGTATATACTATCAATACTGAAAATATCTCATTCGACATCCGGTAACCTAAATTCCTGAAAACGTTTTGTAAAGTCATTGCGACCTTCTTATACAGAGTGAAACAAAAGTCTGTAACCATACAAATATTTTCCATATGGTTTATTTTCGATTACTATAGGTGTTACTAGTATTTGTAAGACCAAATGCTCTACCAGTGACACATTCGATTATAGCCCTCAGATATCTCAAAAGTCGCCATTTTGGATGCAACTTTGAAATTTTAAATAGAAAGGGGGTCATGTAGGTACTCAAAATCATGTGAAATTTTCTGGGAAAAACAATGGTGCAATCCGTTTTGAGATATCTCTAATTGTTTTCAAGTTATTTAAAGATAACTGTCATAATGACACAAACATTAGTTACTGCATATTTTGTAACATGGTACAGTACTAAGGAGGCTTTGGAAAAGGTATTTTTATGCAATTCTGGTAATTAACTTTTCCTCCTTTACTGTTTGGTTAATCTATGACCGTTTCAATGCATTGTTGTGATTATTTGAAGCTTTCCTGTAACAAATTTCTTGATTTTCGTGATGGCATTATCGAACGAGAAAAGAATTGATATCATTCTTCATTCTGGTAGGTTAAGCCACAGAAATGTTGCAGCAGACTGGACGAACAATTCTCTGGACATTGGATTAGTCGGCGTGGACCAGTAGAACGGCCGGCCAGGTCTCCAGATTTAACACCCCTTTAATTTTTCTTTTGCAGTTACATAAAGAGCTTGATATATGAAGAGAAAATTGAAAATGTGAATAGAACATTTTGTAGCATTACCAGGGTGACTTTAGCACAGGCTTCAATGATACGGTTCTTTAAATGTTCCACATTCTCAATTTTCTCTTCGTCCTACCAAGCACTTAAAGTAATTCCAAGTACTTAGGGGAGTTACTTTTGGACCAAAGACTGACCAGGCATAAATATATATTGAGGACAAAAGGGAAAACCTTAGGCGAAATAATGCAACTTTTTTCAGTTGAAAAGAAGAGTAGGCCTACATCTTTACTGAACTCTTGCATTGCCTGTCATCACGTATACGACTCCTGCATACACAACTATTCAACACTGAGCTCACTGTAAGTATAACGGAATTGTTGGTTGATCGTTCACCTCTGGCAAGGCTTATGGAAATAAGACCAAAAGTTAGTTGATAGGCCTATGCCCTTAATGGGCTGTCCCGCCACTGATTACAGTTGGCAGTTTAAAATTTGCTGGTATTTTACGACTCTTAATTTCAGGCATCTTACTAACTCGCTAAGAGTGAAATGGGAGCTTGAATTTTTCAATCATTTCCTAGAAAAATCTCTATTATCTCCTTACATTATCTGGAAAGCCTGGTTCAGTGGTAGTCATTGAAATATTAACAGAGGGGCGAAATCGCACGAAATATGGAAAATATATATGAAAATGTCTTATGAACTATGAAAATGGTACTGTAACAGTATCAAATATGAATTTTTTTGCGTTAATTGCATTCTGCACATCACGAATCGTAAAAAAATCTTGTTCCCATACCGCTAGCAGGAATGGTTTAGAATTCTAAATTTCATATTTTTCCTGTTACTATGTCGAGGACACACAAACTTCAACGATGCGTAGAATAAAAGTGACGTAACACAAAAAGCTTAAGGTTATAGAGATCGTCCATCGCAAAGTGGATGGGATCAGTCGACCGTGCTCAGCAGTGGAAATCTACAAAGAAGGCCAAGCTTGCTGCCATATCCTTAATGATTTTCAGGTGTATCGACAGGCGTTCTCATGATTACCGTCGTCTTCGTCATCAACTAACAACAAGAATTAGACAAGCGGACAGCTCAATTGCACATACGAAACATCTTGTCGTTGTCAAGAAAGTAAGCAAGTTAGTGAGCAGATGTTCTGTTCTATTGCAGGGGCGGACAGGGTAATTGTTAACATAAAACGAACAGCAAGTACAAATTTTCAATCTCCTTAATAGGACATAATGGTAAATATTCAATTTATTTAACAATATTGCTCCATTTTTTATTGTACGTCTAAAAAAGAAACAATAATAATTTACTGCACAACATCGCACGAACTTTTTTCTAATGCAAAATTTCAATCTCACCCGCTTCTGTAAAGCAGTATCATTTTTACAGAAATTTCTGGTTGTGTGATTTTCAAAACAGGGTAAGAGACTCCCAGTTTTTAATAATCGTTGAGAAACTGCTACAAACGTTCGCAGATTAGGTAACCTTTGCAGAAAATGTTAGCTGTACATCCTTCTTCCCGTATTTAAATTACAACGAACTTCTCCATAAATTAATAATATAATATGATATTCCTGAACTGTGAATGGCATTGTAATTTGTTTATCGAATACCTGTACCGAACTGCCATCCACTCGGCAGATCTATGGACAGGGAGCCTGAAATCAGCTGACTGTACGTCTGTCAGCTGCATGAATCCTGCTGAATGTTGCCACGTCTCTCACGCCAGAATATTAAAAAATTTAAACATACATTATTATTATTTAATTTCACGAAAACGTAATAGAAGACACAAATATTTATTTAAACTAATATTAACGCTTTGCTAGATATAGGTCTACCTACTGATGTAACTGTTCTCGTAATTTTACTAACGATATAAGCAGTATAACGCAAATCAAATAAGAAAAGAAATATATTTTTCTGAAGAGAACTATGAAGTTTTGACCCTATGTTGTATGGAAATTTTTTGACCCTGTAGACCGCCCCCGACGACTGTGAAAAAGACGGCACTTATACCCCTTACATCCTGTATAATTAATTTGCATCATTATTGTTCATTTTATTGTATTAATTGTATCACTGTGCTGGACATTTGTAGGTCAAGGGCTGTTGTCCAGCACATAAGTATCAATAAATAAATAAATTAACCATTCAATGTGTAGAAGTATTACATCATGGCAATGTAAATTGTTTTTATATTATTATTTGCAAACTTTTTCTGTACAAACCGTTAATATATTCTGTAATATTTAACTCCTTTCTAAAATGTACAGTAATTGTATTGTTTGTTGTAATTTAAACACTGCAATGCATGTTTTCCACTTGTTATTGTCACAGTTATATACATAATTTTTATAATTGTTGTTCATTTTACTATTGTATTAATTTATTGCATCATTGTGTTAGACTTTTATTGGCCAATAAATAAATAAATAAATAAATAAATAAAGTAAATTATTTTATGTATAAAATAGAAACTACAGCATTCATATCATCGTACTTTGGAATATGAGAAAAGGATAAAATTTATGGAAAAATAGGGTTTATATTAGTAGTATTCTAGTATTAACAGAAGAAGTCATTACTTTTTCATTCTCATTAGTGTGGGAACCTCTGTGGTAAACTTTTACTCGCTTCAAATAGTATTTTATTATTAAAAATGTATATTCTAATTTGAAAGTTATTTAGGGATACAGCAAGAAATTACAGAATAAATCCGCATCTAGACCAGGTGTGACCAAAGCGGATGTCGTGATTACATCGTGTAATAACATACAGTATATTCAAACGGGTTCGACGAGTTTCCTGTACATTGCTGTGTGTTTCAGTCATCTACTGAAGGCAAGGAGTGGCAGTATTATGTCACTCTACAAACTCTGTCTCTACAAGCAGTAAGAGGTGGTTTCGTAATGAATGAGAAGGAGAACTTCTTTGTTGTTCTGTCAGACAAAATGTAATGTTTACTTTGCTCCACAGTTCAATTAGAAGTAGCCTATATAGAAACATTAATTGCCAAGCTGAATATATTATTATTATTATTATTATTATTATTATTATTATTATTATTATTATTATTATTATTGACCACTAAGTATGTGTTTCTATAATTCTTCTGTACGTGCGTGAATACTGATATTTTTAGATCTTCTCCCTAAAAGAGATCACATTATTAGGTTTTATCTCAATTTTAATCTTCTTAATCTTTATACGAGGGTAACTATTTATTAGTTATTCATATAATAATAATAATAATAATAATAATAATAATAATAATAATAATAATAATGTAGAAAAACTGATTAAATATTTTGTGCCAACAAACTGTTAAACGCCAGGAATTGACATGTCTTAAATCATAGCCAGGAAGAGAAAGGGGACATAAATAAATGTAAGGAAGTCAGCTACCTAAATGGGGTTTGAAATATCTCGTGCTCTAAAGCTTTTTAATAGAACAGAATTTCTCGAAAATGTAATGATTATAATAGCTTAAATAACTGGTCCATATGAGCTTTTTAATTTTGAAAACCTACGAATTTCTCGACCAAGTATCGAGAGAAGAATTTAGAAAATTCCTCATTATATTCAAGAGGAAGGTTAAAAAAAAAGAAGCAAGAAAAATCTTATATTATTCACTGACTCTTGACGACAGCAGTGGCATTACTGATACAGCAAAGCTTGAGATTTCTATCCGCGGGATTGATCAAGATGTTAGTACAGGAATCACCACTGATTGTAGTTTTCATGCCAAGTACCTTTCCTCCGTCTCCTTACTTCATACATAGGCTGTCTGTCGCGTGTAATCACTGCAGCTCGAGTTTTGGTCACCGCTGATCTGGACAGTTTCTAACGCGTCCAGATTAATGAAAGGAAGAAAATAATAGCCAAAGGTAACAAATTAATTTTAGATGCAGACTGTGCATCAGTTAAGACATTTGACCCATTAGACTGGTTTTGTACCAAAACTGTGCGTCTAATGAAACTAGATGTTTTGTTAAATCAGTGTGCTTCAATTTCAGATAAACTGTGTTTTGTGCGAAAAACAAGTTCATGAGTTGTTTTTAATCAGTTGAGCGAGCTCATATTGAGAGTATGATACGTATTAGAACATCGACTGTTTATGTACGTACTAATATAAAAACTGGATCGTTGGGAACACGGTGAATAATTCATATATGAAATTTCCAGATAGGTCTACTCCATTACCAACAGGATTACGATATGCAGACCTGCAAAAGCTTCTCCGCACAAATCCGGACTTTCTTAAGAAAGTACCAGTCATACTTATAGAAACGAATACTGCTATGGAATGGAGAATACTGTACTCGCCAAACTTAGACGATCTCCCTCACACAACTTCTTAAAACCAGTTCTGATAACTCAACTCAATGCCGATGATTTATGGTGCGTCGCGTGCTTATTTGTAACGCTGCGTTGTCACGTCTTATTGAGCGAATAATGGGGTAATTGAATTATTTAAAAATTATATTTATGAAGTTTAATCCGCGTAAAGAAACTGCAGAGAGACGAAATTCTGCATATGTAACAGTGTTTTCACTACAAGTATATATACATACAGAATAAAATACATAAAACAAGGAAACTAATTATTGCAACTGACTATTTACTCAGTGTCAGTAAGTGTTATGTTCAAGTATACAATATTATACTCTTCAAGCCTAAATTTCCTGATCTGTGATAGTAGTGCTATCGCCATGCAATAATTTCTTGTGACTCCGATCTAGCATTTTTCCTCTGCAAAACCTTGTAAGAAAAACTTATACTGAGCAAAATCTGTATAAAGTTCTACTACTGTACGGAATTCATAACCTGCCCCTCTTGTTTTGTCACGCATAACTTGAATAAGTTTGTCGTTCGTGGGCGCCTCTCCTTTTTAGTAAAATTCAAACATTGTTCGTCGCAGCAAATCCCTTGAAAAATCGCTTATTTTATCGAATAATTGTTTCGATTTTTTCTTATGTTTCTACTTTGGCGTTTCATATTTTTCAGTGTCTTTAATGTTATAAATTTTATTCACAGTCGTTAATCCAACTCCTGTAGCAATTGAAGAGACTTTATTTATATTTCGTGTTGGTAAAACCCCCATTCCCGCTTATTAACTGAGTAAGAGACAATATTACATTTTGTACTGTATCTACTGTCTGTTTTCGCATCTTTGATCCTCTCCGTAAGACGGGTTTTTGGCGGAGTTTTTAAATGAGAGGTACTTGTTTCATAACCATCCTCCACTGCATCACTTGGGCACTCACTATCTATAGTGCGGCTCAGCTTATTTAATACCCTAAGGGTGAAACTAACCACTTCCCCCCCCCCATTACTACATAAGCTAGTGGATTATGGTGATTTTATAGTTTGCAGGTTGAATTTTCTTTTCCCAACTTCGTTTCGAATTTCGGTACTGAGAAATACTACAGCTGGTAGTGATTTTATAACTGTTATGTTAGCAGTAGTGACAAGTCGTCAGTAGTTTAAATTCTAAAAATTCAAATTGTCCTAGATTTCTGAGCCCATTACTGGAAGCTAGTGAAATTTCAACATGCTAATAATTAATTAATATCAGTATTAATCGTAATACATAATACCGTAGTTATTGTATGTGTTACTTTGTGTTGTGGTTACAATTTCAAGATTAGAGTCAGGTAGGCTAAATGTAAATAAATATAACATATTTCGAGTGATACATGCCCTTGAGTAAACGATAGAAATACCATTTCACATGTTAATTAATTTCTTTCGTGTTTAGACTTTTATTACAATAATTGAGTAGGCCTAAATATTCTAAAGCATACATTTCAAAGTGACATTCGTTTTCGGAATTCATACTAATCATTTCACGTGATCAAACAAAATACATTTTTAGGTTAGGTCTTGTGATTCGTAACTGTTTAATCAAATCAATGAATTTCATGTTGTCAGACAAAATACATTTTAATATTAGATCATACAGTAATATACTAACTACTGTACTAACATAATGCGCGAGAGGTTCAGAAGGAAAATATACTCTTTCACAAATTATTGAATCTTTTAGAAAACACCTCTCCAACATGAAGAAGAGATATGGTAAAAAGCAAGACATTATTATTATTAATTATTATTATTATTATTATTATTATAGTACATGGCATTGTGTGATTTTATCATCTTTTGGTGATATCTAGTATAGTTGGCAACACTGAAGAGACTGTCAAATTAGTCTTTTAGGAATTACTCTTATGTGATCCTAAGTATAACCAAGTCCTAAACATATTATACATTTTATCTTTCACTGATAACATCATTGAAAGAAGTTAATTCTGTGTGAGGTAATATAAAACTGAGACAACTAGAGTTCTACGATCCACTTGCTACTACAAATATCCACGAGGTATGGCAACGCTGTTATAAAGCAATTCAGTCATCGGACGCGCCAGCTGCATAACATATACGTAGTGTACATATTATATACATCGACAGCACGTTGATGTGACTTCTTTCCTTCGAGATGGGGATCGTCTAAGTTTGGCGAGTACAATACTGTTTGTTTTTAATAGTTAATGCGTTGTTCGGCATTTTATACCTTCAGCAGTTCTACAGTGATAGCAGCAAACCTATCTATAAATAGCTCATTCATCTCGTATGCTAGACGTCTACCAACCCTGCCGTTACAAGTGCCGGGTTGAAAAGGCGCATTCCACAAGTACTATACGTACTACATTTGCCGACTGCTGATGTTAATGTATTAACATGAATCCTACATTGCCTACTTTCTATAGAGTTCCGTTTATGGTTTAAATCTGTATGGGACATAAAAAGTCCCGTATTTGCGAACATTATATCAAGGACGGTCAACGGTTAATTTTTATTTTATTACGTTTCCTTACTCTTTGCAAGGATATCGTGTTGTACAATTATGATGAGAAACAGTCACTTTATTATATTTATTATAATTAATGTCTTTAGAAACATGACAACGAAGCAAATAAATGTCAACCTCCAGTTGTTTCTGTTTCGGCTAAAATATTTTCATCCTCAAGCAATAGCTGTGCATGGTTAATGGTACAGTAATATTCTTGTTGGATTGTGTGATATGTATGAAAACGTGAAAAATATTTCAAACTACATGAAACATAGAGTAGGTGTTGGACTTAGAAGGATAGAATATTTACCGGTATTTAATATTTGTATGGGAACAAACTCTGCAATGAAGTCTTCCCAATCTGAATCCCAGATAGTAATTAATGTGTCTTGTAAATGTCAACAGTAAAATAAATTAATGATTAGTAATTAATATAACAGTTTTATACATGTAAAACTGATGTGCTTTAACATTTTAGTAGGCCTGTAATGCTCTGAAATATATCTCTTACAAGTTTCTCGTATTTTCCTCGAGTCAAATGTTGCAACTGTCCCTTATTTACATTCTGAAAACTTAGCAAAGTTTGCTGGCGGAACAAAGTGTCGTCATCGATATAAGCGGCAGTTGGTTTGTTGTTGCGTTGTTTAAAAATAGCAATATATAACAAGTTTTTCACGCAATTTACTCCCATGCGGAACAAAAACCGTATGATTTAAAAATCAGTCAACAGTAGCGTCCTCTAACCTAAGCTCAAAAAAGTATATCTCGGAAAGATAGTAATCCCTATCATGATTTCCTCTAGAAACAAGACCACAGTCTAGTACAGCCGTGGCGAAAATGTGATCGTGCGCCGAGCCACTGTGTAACCTGCAACGTGCATAGCACCTATGGAGGGAGGCGGACACCCCAGGGGGAAGTGAAGCAACTGTCCGACTTATTAACGGATTTTCATTTTCCTTACGTCAAGCACTTTAATATAATTTTATACAGCATAAGGTTACAAACTAATCTTTAGTACGTGTAACAAAGGAAGAAATTAATAAGAAAACATAGGACACATTATCGCAACCTAAAATTAACTGTCTTCAGAATGTCTCTGCGACAGAATTTCAAAAACTGGAATTATGTCACTTATTGCCAATCGTAGTTGATTACGAAGGTATCTGTCAGTCATGATCTAAATTTAGTTTTTACTATTTTCATTGTTGAAAATAATTTTTCACAAACATAAGTTGTAGCGAACTTAGCTTCAACAGAGCAAGCAAAAGATTTGAAAAGTTCAACATTTGTCAAGTCCTTACATCTAGCTTTCATTTAACATCACATTGTAAATCTGTGAGTTTAAATTGGAGATCTAACCGCATTATTCGTACATCTGCCAAAAAAAAAGATCGACGTACAGAGATCTCTTGATCACCGGATGAATTTATCATCATACCCTTTTTATTATGAATTTTATTTAATTTTCGTATTTCTTTTCTTTTTTACTATTATTTTATTACATTCCATTTTGTTATATCCTTCCTTACGTTTTCCATATTAACTATTTGTACTAAATGAGTTGTTTTTATTATATTCCAATGTATTTTACTTTCTTTTTTTTTCTATTATGGTATTATTTTCATGTTGTTTAGTGTCGATTTTTATTATGCCATTATTATTATTATTATTATTTATTTTTTTTTGTAATATTTTATTATTCTGTTCTTTAACTTTTTGTTAAATTTTCACTGCTTGTATAATCTACTTCGTGACCTGGTAGAATGTAAGAGAAGGCCCTATGGCCTTAACTCTGTCAGTATAAATAATGAATAATAATAATAATAATAATAATAATAATAATAATAATGATAATAATAACACAAACTTTTAAGGTTTCATGAGTGACATGTAGTATAATGCCGTTTTATATTATACAATCGTTTCCTCGTAATACTTGTGAACAAATCATACATTTAATATTCTCATCATATTGGCAGCAAAAAAATGCGTCCTCCCATCCTACTTGAAACTTCAGTTTTTTGTAGAGGTACATGGTTTCGAGAGAGACATTGCGACGATACGCCACTCGCAGGTCAGAGACAAATACAAATGGAGTTTGACTCCAGTGAGTGAGAGGGTGGGGGTTAGGGAGGTAGGAAGCAAGAGAAATGCATAGTTACTATTGCGAGCTACAATGTGCTCGCGAGTCACATTTTCGCCACGGCTGGTCTAGTATATACAGTCACGAAACTCAATACGTAAGGAATATGCATCCATAGATAGTTGCTAACCACTAGGATCGCCTCATCACAGACAATGCGAAATAGTACCGGTACAGTCTATTGTTCCTAGTACCCTCACAACTCAAGCTGTACTGTATATACTAGACTGTAGTAAGACTGTAGGTCGTTCATATGACGACAAACGAAAAATAGAATCGTCATACTTTTTCATGCGGTAATAATAAAAAATGGCGCATGGTATTAATTTATCACAGCGGAAGGATCTTGAAACAGACGCATCATTTGGAGGGAGGAGTTTTTTTATTTAAAGACATGAGTAGTACTACTAAAGAACAAAATCCGAGAACTTTCTTTTAGTATTAAAATATTACACTTTTATAAACGCTTAAGAAATAAAATACGAGCTATTTAATGACTTTGCTCAAATTAAAACAAGACGTTACTCTTTGCTACATTAATGGTTGTTGGCTTTTGGAAATAAAAGTACAATTTTGTGTGTTAGTTAAATTAAAATTTATTTCCAATAAAATATTGTGTGTGTTCATTTGTTCGTGTCTACTTCATATTAACATCTAGTGCATGTAAATTACGCTTATGTATCGTGGAAGTGGAATTAGTAGTTAGAACTAAGCCTATGTATGTAACCCGGAAATCCGTTGCAAAATGAGGCATACTCGACCACAAAACGAAATAAATTAAACCATGTTATCAGCGCTATTTGTGACTTTAAAATTATAGGCTTAAAAAGTACTTAACAAAAGCAGAAAAGATATTGAAATTTTCAAATATGTCCAATGCAGTCGGCCTGGATAGCGTAGTTGGTATAGCGCTGGCCTTCTATGCTCAAGGTTGCGAGTTCGATTCCGGCCCAGGATGGCATTTAAGTGTGTTTAAATGCGACAGGTTCGTGTCAGGAGATTTACTGGCATGCCAAAGAACTCCTGCGGGACAAAATTCCGGCATACCGGCGACGCTGATATAACCTCTACAGTTGCGGGCGTCGTTAAATAAACCATAATTTAAATTTAAATTTTTCAATGACCTGATATAAAGGTCTAATTATCTTTTATTCTCAAGTTTACCCCAGATTATGGTATGGAAAATAATTAATTACATAGGAAATAGGGAGGTATACAGATGTATCCTATAAGGACTACCCTAAAAAATCTTGTATCCCAAAGCAAAAACTGTCTTGAACTGTTGCGGAAATAATATAAACTGTACGGTATTTAAATCCGCAGCACCTGCCTAAAACCTGAATTATTTTATAAACAAGGTAAACAATAAGATATATAATTAAAGCTATAAAAGGAATTACTCTTAGCCATGTGTCAGAATCCCATTACAAGCAATCAATACAATGCTATCTTCTCGTTGACTCGTCTGAGAGAAAACTCAGTGCGGTATTTAAGTGGGATTCAAATCTTTGAATTGGCATTATATGAAGTTTTTTAATTAAAATCATGATACTAGAACATGTAACTTTGGTAATTATGTAGTAAGCATCAGCCAGACCATCTTCCCGCAACAGAGATCGTTTGCGTTTGTAAATTTAATAATCTGATTTGCTATGTATTGTATACTTTTAGTAGAGCCATCGATGTAGCTCAGTCGGCAGACTCGCTGGGCTGCTGATCCGGAGCTGCGTTCGAGCTTGGGTTGGATCCCCCTTTGGTCTTTGATTTCTTCCGAGGTTTTCCACAGCCGTGGGACTGAAGCCGGATGGTCTATGGCGAGTCCTTGGCATCAACCCCTTTGATTTGATTACCCCTCTTTGATTTGATTACCTGGTTGGGTTTTTCCGAGGTTTTCCCCAACCAAAAGGCAAATGCCGGGTAATATTTTGGCGAATCCTCGGACCTCACCTCATCTCACTACAGCTCGCCAAAATATTGTAAAAAATTGCACAAAATTGTAAAAATTGTAGAAAATTACTAAATTGTAAAACTATAAAAATTTGTAAAAATTGTAATTGTAATATTGTAAAATTTTGACTTGTTCCACATCTTAAAGCTTCATTGCTCATGTAAGATCTATGGAATAAAATGAATGAATGAAAAGAGATCCAAGGCGCATACATTACCAAATATAGACATATATTTTAATTAAATTTTCTACATTTTCTTACAACTGACATATTGTGAGCATCTTTATACCTTAATGGGTATGTACCCTGGACCTCTATAGCGGGAAGATGGCGGTCTGGCCAGTACTTAACATATAACTACCGTAACGTTCTTTGTATCCCTATGAAAACATAATACTTTTTATATATTTTTACATTATTTTTAAAGCTTTACCATCATTCTATCATTAGCCTAGATCAGTGATCATCAACTCGGCCGAGTCCACACCTGTGGAGTAAAGGCTGATTCACAATAAACCGGGAACGGAAACGACAACGAGATCGAGAACGAAAATATTGTTAAAATAAATGTATTTAAATGTGAGCATTCATAATAGTTAGTTGTGAATGTTCACATTTAAATACATTTATTTTAACAGTATTTCCTTTCTCGATCTCGTTGTCGTTTCCGTTCCCGTTTTATTGTGAACCAGCCTTAACGGTTAGAGCGTCTGGCCGCCAAACCAGGTGGCCCGGGTTCGATTCCCGGTCGGAGCAAGTTACCTGGTTGAGGTTTCTCCCGGGGTTTTCCCTCAACCCAATACGAGCAAAAGCTGGGTACCTTTCGATGTTGGACCCCGGACTCATTTCGCCGGCATTATCACCTTCATCTCCTTCAGATCTAAGATGTTGATAAAGCGTCGTAAAATAACTCACTAAAATAAAAATAAATAAATAAATAAATAAATCAATCAATTCGACCGAAACCGAGCATGGGCGCTCAACACTGCTCCCGTGCAGGGCAAGCGGGCATTACCTCATCTTCGGTATTAAGGCTGGTTCACAATAAACCGGAAACGAGAATCGGAACGAAAACGAAAACGGTAAAATTGTTAAAATGTGTACATTTAAATGTGAGCATTCACAATTAACGAAAAGCTTGCCGGAGTCCGGGATCGGGAACGGAAAGTTGGCCAAGTTTCAACTTTGGCGTTCACGTTTCCGATCACAGCCCACTAGATTCATTCTATTTCCATCTAAAAGCTATTTTGTCGACGTATATTTTGTAACAAGAAGACCGTGACATAACCTATGCATTATTTTGTTCTGTGCTGTGCATCGTGTAGCAAGTTTTATTTGATGAGATTCTAATATTGAGTGTAGAGGAAAATCCTCACGTTTACGATAAGCGGCGCACCTCGTATAAAGATGAGAAAATGAAGGAGAATACGTGGCTTTCAATAGCTGCGTTTCTGAACACCGATCGTAAGTGAATCATATTTTATTACTGAATTAGTTGTATTACACACTACATATTCATGCTTCAATTCAATAATTACTGTGTTAATTTTTGTTCTATTACAAATGTTTCTGCTCGAATTATTTTACGTTATGGTAGACTTAAAATAGGTTGTGATAATAAAGATGCACGGGCATATTTATAGTACCGTACCTAATGAAATGTTTCAGTTGAAATTTCGAAGTTGGTTAACCTGTGTTTATGTTGGCTGCCTTGTACTCATGAGAGAATGCCATTGATCAATTATACACAAATAACATCAGAATGCGTAATATCTACTTTACATATCGTTATTGACATGCATATCGATATGCATAGTCGTCTACGTTCTCGGTTTATTGTGAATCAAAAAGTTCATATTCACGTCCTCTGCTTCTCGTTTTCATTCTGGTTCTCGTTCCCGGTTTATTGTGAACCAGCCTTTATGCAACCCTATCTCCCGTTCAGTAGCGACTCTTGACAGAAACTAGTTGCAATGTTGAATAGAAGTAATATGTCTCAACGGTCGTCGTCTCCATCGGGAGGAATTTCATTCACGATTTCAAGACTTGAATGTATGGAGTCAGATTTTAAGATTATCATAGCATAGTGTTGGGAAAAGTCGTTCTTTTTCCGGAACTTTTCCGAGCGTTCCGGTTCCAGAAAAGTACTAGTTGCAAAGAAAAATTCCGAAATAACAGCAAGCGTTTGATACAACGCAATAATCACCAAAATATTATGTTGTTTTGGAAATAGTTTCGCTTTCAAAAGAAAAAAATTAAACCATAATGCAATTCGAACCACGGCAACTGTTACAGTCAGATGTAAGAGCAGTAATTTATACAAACTATAAAACATCGCAATGGTTTAATCACTCCTTCTGCTAAATAAAAGAAATTTACTACAGTACTACGTGATATTAGCCTCTATTAAAGCTTCATTATTTTATTTGTAATAAACATTGAGGTTAGTTGGACTACATTTGCACTACTACGTTACCATATATACAAATTTTGTAACATAATACAATAGGCTACGCTAGGCCTATAGCCTATAAATTTGTATAATTCTTTCTTAATTAGATATAATATGACAAGGATTTTGGAATAATAATAATAATAATAATAATAATAATAATAATAATAATAATAATAATAATAATAATAATAATAATAATAATAAACACAATCTTACAATTTGAACAAACTATGTAAATGAAGCTGATTAACCAAATCAGACTGAGTTTTTAATAACGAAACACGCCCTGCAAATTCATTGGAATTAAAAATTTCGCGCTCCCCCCATCATACTCGCCTATGAAGGAACTACTGTACATCCAAGGACACACTTTGGATGGAACTATTATGATGGTGGGTGAAAAGGGGATCCAAAAATTACGAAAAATTGCTACCATTGTTGAGTAAATTTCTGTTCATTCATTCATTCATTCATTTAGTGTTCTGCTCAAGGGCAGGTCTTTCACTGCAAACCCAGCTTTCTCAATCTTTCCTATTTTCTGCCTTCCTTTTCGTTTCCTCATATGATCTATATATCTTAATGTCGTCTATGATCTGAGATCTTCTTCTACCCGTAACTCTTCTCCCGTTCACCATTCCTTCCAGATTTCTATCCGTGTTTCAAAAATAGTAGCAATATTTATTTTTACTCTGATTCTTTCATAAACAATTTATAGTTTCTCATTTCAATTATTTACCTCTTTTCAAACCTAAAATAGTACCAGTCATTATGTTCATGGTTTAGTTATTGCATATTTTTATGTTTGTAGTGGCAATCAGCGTTTGATTTAGAAATACATAAAAGTTTTTATTAATTTGAATATTAAGTTAAGTATTTAATTGAAATTGTTAATTAAATTAAATTATGATTTATTAATTAAATTTTAATGGTGCTCGCAACTGCCGAGGTTATATCAGTATCGCCGGTGTGGCCGGAATTTTGTCCCGAGGGAGTTCTTTTACATGACAATAAATCTACTAACATGAGCCTGTCGCATTTCAGCACACTTAAATGCCATTGATCTGAGCCAGGATCGAACCGCAACCTCGAGCACAGAAGGCCAGCGCTATACCGACTACGCTACCCAGCCCGATAACTGAAATTTTGCCAGTAATTTATAACAATTGTGCTGCCGCTATTTAATGTCTAAATCTGTTTGCACATGTTTTATATATATATATATATATTTTTTTTTCTAATGCAATAATAAAGTTAATGTTAATTTATTCAAATCATGTCCAATGTCTTGCTCATTAAAAAGTGGACACCGCCACTGCACGAACCTTTGCCCCTATCACACACTCGGTTGTTCGGGGCAAGCGAGCGAGCTAGGGAGATTCACAGTGCAGATCAGTTGATGACCACTGGCCTAGAGTTAATGGTCATACAGAACATATAATAAAAAATTGTAAATTATTATAATATTGTTTATGGAAAGATAAATAAGTGGAATACGACACTAAATAAAACCGAGAAAATAGTATTAACGAAATTGAACTTAAGATTACTAAGTCACCAGAACATATAAAACAAAAAATACCGAAGTTAAAGTAAGATTCGCAAAGAAAGAAATGAAATGAAGTCCACAAAAACAGTATGCGAGACAAATAGTCTATAATACCAAATGGGTGTTCTCCGACATCTAATATGTACAGTACGAGTCCCAAATAAAACCGCATTAACTTTAGTCTTTTACAAGTTTTCATAAATAACCTCCCATACTTCGGGCAATTATGTAAAATAGAGCACTTTGATATAGCAGAAAACAGATTTATCGGCGACTATTGGTCCTCCTACGTAATTCAGCTTCGTCATAAACAAAAATAATTTTATATAATTACAATAACTCCACATAATGACATTACATTGATGCATTACTATAAGACATTCTGTTTATTATATGACCTTTTCCTTTAACGAGTCTTTCTTTTGTATTAACGGTGTTACTTTTCCAAACGGATAGCCTATTCGAAATCGTTCCTCAATATTCGTATTAAATTTATTTACTGTAGCTCGTGGAGCGTTTGTAGCGGACACTCAACAGCTGACCAAGAACTACAGACTAAGTTGCTCCACATAAATGGAGTGTTGTATATAAACATGAAATGCAACTTTTTCTGTAGCAGTATCATTTTTCAAGCTGCAAAACTAAAAAAATTACAAATCCCGTGACATTATTGGCTTAGGAACGTATGTGTGAACGAGAAGCGCAACTTTCATGATAATATAAGTCTAATTGAAGCTGCATCGTGAACGAAAACTTTCAGTTTTGTTTAGAGTTCAGTGCTTAGTAACCTTTCTATTGTACTGTATGTTACAAATTTTATGAATTTTGCTTTACAGCATTCAGCAGCACTCGTGCTATTTTAATTAAACGCGAACAGTTCCGTGTAAGATAACCGATTATATTAACTACCTGTACTAAAATACGATATTTTAAATCATAATTCTGCGCCCAAACTCACAATACCTTACACTCGTAAAAAAAAAGTTGAACGTACGTGCGTGCCTACAGTATTGGTATGTATTGTGTGTGCTGGTATAAAATCCATGATAATGTTCAAGGATACGCGCCTTGTGTGTTTCCGTAAACAAAATCAAAATTAATCTGACATCAAACGCAAACTAAAAGTTCGACCGTTTTAAATGGAGTTAATTTGTTTTCTGGACAGGAAATTCATTGTAAGCCTATACACGCTTTCATTTTTTTACTCATGATACGGCAATGGTAGCATTATATTGTAAAGAATGAACATTGTTTACAAAACATTTAAGAAAGTAATTGATGTTAAAATAGAATAGGGCAGATTTTTTTACCATGAAATACATTAATTCTTTAATACCTCACATGCATACATTTTCAAATTTTATTTCAGATATAATAATTGCACGTGTAACATGGTTACATAATTTTGTGTTTGTAACAATTCGCATTCCAGCTATAGTCATTAATACAGTACCTACACTTACTATAAACAACTTATCTACACATGTCCTACATACAACAATTATATAACGACCGAATAAAAATTGTATCGAACAAATTTCCGCCAAACCAGGATGCATAGCAATTTTTCAACACTCAATAGAAGAAATTTATGAATGGATATAAACCGGAACAAACTGTGGATACACCGAATTCCATAATATAACACTAACAACGAAACTTCCTTTACGCAATCAATGTTTATTTTTAATAGGATTAAAAATACAAAAAGTGTTACTGAAAAAATGAAACATGAAAGCAATAAAAATAAACAAAAGAAGTCAGACCATAAAAATTAGAACGTAATATAGCGGCATGGCATATCGGCGTACCTACCCATTTGACTGTCATAATGTGACGCATACAGGTTAAATAAATTCCAACTTATTTTTATTTTAAGATTGATGCTGACAATTCTGCCTTCATACATGAGATATGACAGCTGTTATAAACTTGCCATTGAGAGAAAAGTTTGATAAACATTTTCATAATAAAAAGATAAACACGTGTACCATTATCACAAGATAATTACAGTTGAAAGTTATATTTATTTTATTATTCATGACATGCAAAGCATGGTATTATTTGAGTACTTACTAACTGATGTGAATACTCCCCAAAATCTGGTGAAGGGAACCAGGTACTCCCAAAAGCACGCACATTTCGTATATTGGTAGGTCGACATGTCCTTAGTAACATTCGCTTAGTAAAAACCAAATTCCATCACTGACGACAAGCACACGATATCATATTGTGTTCCACTTTCACAACCACATCACTCACGTCTGTTATCTGCTGCGGCAAAACGTGCACTGAGCCAGCACCGCCCATTTTCACTGCCGCGGCGCTCAAAATTTCGCACAAAAAAAAATTGAAGAATAAATCTTCAAATAATACCTAAACTTGCCACGAGATGGCAGGATATGTATGCACTCAGAGCCATCTCTCAGAATAGATCTTTACTATTAATGCATTATCAACAGGAGCAAATTTATTTAGCGTTAATAAAAACATTTGCAGAACATTAATAAAGAAGAAATGTGTTCCTACAATCTCCTGTATGCAAATTGATCCATCATATTTTAAACTGCGTGAAGCATTGTTCCTTAATATTCTTTGCAATCTAATTTTACAATAATTTTCGCTGTATTAATAGTACGGTACCGGTACTTCTTGTAATAAGTAACTTACATATTCCTAGAATACGGTAGTGATATTGTCATCTCACTTCGTCGAAACTCTTTGATTTTCTGTAACTTCATAAGATAATATCTCTTTTACACAACATTCTTATATCCATAATAACAGTAATTACATACTGGTACTATTCACAGTAATTCAGGATAGGCTTCTTATCAGGCAGTTACATCTCACTTAACATTGTCAAAGAATTGTTACAAACATCACAAGTCTGATTATTGAACTACGTATGTTACTAATCAGCGATGTACGCAATAGAGGAGAGGAACTGGTCACCCCTACTCTATTATCTCCTGGCTCGGTTGCCTCATGAGTGGTGCCTTATTTGTGTCACTTATGAGGTTCCAACCAGTCTTCGGACTAACTAAAGATAAACAATGATTAAGGCTAAACTTTAACAATCGTGGGGTTCGAATCCGGGGTCCAGCACCGAAAGTTACTCAGCATTTGTTCATATTGAGTTGAGGGAAAAATCCCGGAAAAAACCACAACCAGGTAACTTGTTCCAAGCGAGATTCGTGGCCAGATGCGCTAACCGTTACTCCACAAGTGTGAACTGTCATTTGTTACTAAAGAGTTGAGAGCATAGTAATAATTAGAGCCCGGATGTTTGGCAAAATGCCTTTTTTACTGGGTGGAAGTAAAATAATCATTATTTGCAAAGATATAAATGTGATTTGGGGTAAATCTAAGTGATAGGGTCAATTTTTATTTTGCCTATTTTGCCTCTTTAAGGTGTTTCTTACTAATAAATGCTTCTTTTTTTCTTTCTTTTTTTTCTTTCTTTTTTTTTTTTTTTAAGCAATATTTCTTGTTTATTTGCAATGTAATGTGTATGAAATTTAAATATTTGAAACAATGACTAACTTTACTAACAATAGTAAATAAAAGTAATAATTTATTTCGGTGCTTAATCTGCTAATAATCGTGCTTTAGTACTATTGGTGTAATATGAATAATGATCGACAATCCACAGTTACAAATATAATATTGTCATGTCTTCACGATACCGACAATCAGCTTTATAATTTTAAATATTAAGCTCGTTCTCATAGAAGTTGTCAAGTAGCATTTCCAGTTGTTTGCTTTCATATTTTCAAATCTTATTGTTACAATTTTGTGCTACACGTGTTTATTATGGTAGGAGAAAGAAATGTGAGTGAGGAACAGTCAGTTATTGTCAGCTGACAGAAGGTATAAGAACGGTTAGCTAGAATGCCTAAATCCAGTAAACCACTGAAAAGTAAACTTCATGCTTATGTTAGTGAATTTGGTGCCCATGTGTTTTCAACCAATGGAATGGTTTTGTTATGCAAGTTTTGTGAAAAACAGTTAATCATGGAAAAAAAGTATTTTATAAGTGAACATGTGTCACCTACTAAGTAAATAATATGCGAGTTATGTTGATATAATTTAAATTTATTGCTAAAATATATTATGCCTTTTTAAAATCTATAATGCCTTTTTCAAAGATTATTGTGCCTTTATTTTACGTTTTTATTGACGTTTTTGCCTGCCTATTTTAACTTTATAAATGCCTAAACATCCAGGTTCTAGTAATAGTAATAATAATAATAATAATAATAATAATAATAATAATAATAATAATCCATGGCGCTACAGCCCTTTAAGTACTTAGACCAACCTGCCGGCTGTTGACCTCACACCCACATGCCGAAGCAGAGGTGAACGATCATCCAACCAGAATGGAGATATCATGTGGTTAGCAGGATGATCGCCCCAGCCATTACAGCTGGCTTTCGTAATTGGATTTTGCCCACTACCATAGCTCCCCAAGTGCATCATGATGCTGGGTGTGCGCCAGTTCCATATACTGGCCAAACTTTCATGAAAAAATTTCTTCCCCCACGAGGGCCCTAACCAGCACACATTCTGTAATGTGAGTCCTACACAGAATGCCTTAAGCCACGGCGCAGGATGTTGAGAACATACTGGTAGGCCTGAATGAAAAATGTTGCCTGTATTCATCCTCTACATGCAGTAAATCAATTATATGGGACCAACTGTTTTGATAACTTGTCATAAATGAAATCTCCAAATTACAGACCATCAGAATTATTTTCCAGAAATTCTACTTAATTGGACGGGGTTAGGTCATTGCTTATCATTTGATTTATAGTGCTACGTCTTGAAACTTTGCCCTACAATTGTACATGAAGGAATGTTCTTTACCTACTAACAAATTTGTAATTTTTCCTGTGACAGTGAATGAAGTGGCATAATCCAAGAAACAAAGTGCCTCGTACATTTTGTTTGTAAAGTGTACACTTCAATAAATAATCATCAGCTGAAAAGTAAATAAAAACATATGTGCAGTTTAATAGTACATTATGCAACGAGCCTATAATGGTAGTAATTAAGACGCAAGTATGTTTGTTTATGAAACGAGCGCAAGCAAGTTTCATAATTTTCATATGAGCGTCTTAATTACCATTATTGGCAAGTTTCATACGACTTTTTATGCTCGACCATATTTCTAACTTGAAATTATTCAAAAGTAGGTCATGTTATGGTTATGTGAGTAGCGAACTAACCTGAGTTGTAAAATGTGCGCAGACGCAAAAGTATTGATTTTTTCTGAGGCCGAATGTCATTGACCTTGATATAATGTAGAGAATAAGATGAACATTAGTCTTGATATAACCTGGAAATTGATTTAGAATTGAAAAACGAGATGACAAATTGAATTTATTTGAATATTATTTGCAATTAATGATAATTATTATAGTAACAGAACATAACCTTCTGCGACAGTATTGGATTTCCAGCCTCCGTGACTTTTTGCTAATTGTCTTTCGATTGCATATCCGAGAATAATCGATACTTGCAGTTTTATAATGGTACAAAGGTGATTTGTCATTGGCTGAACACCTGAACTTTAATGAATGCTACTACCAGGTGTATAATTACTACATTTCGACATGGTCGAGCATAGAATATGAATTATATACAGTACTAAAATGTTTAGTCACAAATAAATGTGTTGGAATGTTCTGTACTCTATAGTTATGGTTTTCAAAATTAAACATTTATATTTAATATTAGATTGTTTCATAACTTCAATTATTCAGGACAGGACACATCATATGGATATGACAAAAGTTTTATTAAAAAAAATCGCACAAATTCCAAAGCAGTTTAGGTGTCTTCAAACCTCGAGAAATAATGTAGAAAAAGATACCATTCTTATTGTATATTTTATAATATAAGCATCTGAACAGATTTCATAAGAGAATGGTGGAAACAATAAAAATGAAATTCCTAAAGTACGTTTCTGGATACACACTCAGAGAAAAAGTTAGCAATGTAAGATTATAAAAAATTTAAACATTCAACCTAAATAATAAAACTCAATATATACATCACGACGACAACAATGACCATGACGACAAATGAAAAGAAGAAACATTCGAATAATCGTTACAATACATTTAATAACACGATAAAATATAAAGACCTTCCATATCCTATTTAAAATTTCTTCATATTAATTTAGTCGCCATCTGTCTTAATATTTTTAAAAAGAATGATGCGGATTGTTTACGACAGGTTTTACTATATATCAAAATGAAATGAAACAAAGTATGAAAAGCACTTAACAGATATTTTAATGCTATCAATACTTTACCTTTCTTATTTGTTTTGAATAGGATTTTGAACATTTCATTCTTTCCTCTGTTGAATAAATATAAGATAAATATGCAATAGACCTTTTTTATTTCAAAACTATGCAAGTCAGACATTGTACAAAGAAAATATAATGATCATAGGTTGAAGAGATGATCACTTCCCCAGTAGAGTTTATATCTTGTAAGGCATCTTGATGGTCACTGTCTTTACCTCAAGGTATTCTTTCAAGGAATCCTCTCCTCTGAAATCAGACAATAACAAGAAATACGTACAATAGAACTCCACTGTTTGTAAGGTATATTAGCTGAGTGCATTTCCCATTGCTTGCTCATTTTCCTTTTATTTCTTTCAATATTACTAGTTGTAAAATTTTACGCCAGAAGTAGGATTTTGTTCATTGCTCAGCAGGAACTAGGTATATAGCCTATAGGCTCATCTTTGGGATAAATGGAAAAGAGGATAAAAACAGACTTCAAATATATCAGTAATCTTTAATCTTTCATAAAATTCGTTGTTTTCTTCCTTGTAACCTCCATCTAATGCATATACTCCTACTATTGCTAGGTAGCTTAGAGAAGTTCTAATTTCTATGTTTATAATCTGCTCACTAGTAGGGTGACCAGATGTCCTCTTTTGTCCGGACATGTCCTCATTTTTAGGTCTTTGTCCGGGGTCCAGGCAGATTTAAAAAAAAATTTAAAAAATGTCCTCCTTTTCATAACTACGTAAGTGAACAGACCTTTCTATTCAATGAATGAATTCATGGAGTGTGATACAAATATTGTATTTTAGAAATGTAACCCTTTCTTTATATTTTAATTTTTCTCTTTGTATCTTAATTATTCCTGTTGTCCTTATACAAACAGACCTTTCTATTCAGTGAATGAATTCATGGAGTGTGATACAAATATTGTATTTTAGAAATGTAACCCTTTCTTTATATTTTAATTTTTCTCTTTGTATCTTAATTATTCCTGTTGTCCTTATACAAACAGACCTTTCTATTCAGTGAATGAATTCATGGAGTGTGATACAAATATTGTATTTTAGAAATGTAACCCTTTCTTTATATTTTAATTTTTCTCTTTGTATCTTAATTATTCCTGTTGTCCTTATACAAATGTGTTAACCTACATCATACTCTGTTATTTCTCAGTGTTTGTTTATTTGCCTATGTATGTTTATTTGCTTATAATTATTTGTTTATTTGTCTATATTTATTTGTGCATGTGTGAATGTATGTGTGGGTGTGTATATTAAACCTGACGATGTCATATCCAGGCCTTGTACACTGGTTTCTGACAAATAAATAAATATTATTATTAAAAAATATTATTATTGTATGCCTGATATTTTTTAATTATCCGATTTGACGACTTTTTTAAAGTAATTTGCCTGTATGTGGTTCCCATGGCTTTCATATGTAGCTAACTGTAAAATCATTTTATGCTCGACCATGCCGAAATGTAGTAATTATACACCTGGTAGCAGCCCTTTAATGGACCTCATTAAAGTTCAGGTGTTCCACCAATCAGAAAATACCATTGTAGCAATATGAAAGCGCAAGTATCGATTATTCTCGGATATGCAAACGAAAGACAACAATAAATCACCTATATTTGAAATAAAGTCAGTTCTGTTACTATAATAATTAGCGTTAATTGTAAATAATATTCAAATAAATTCAATTTGTCATCTCGAATTTTCAATGTCTAATTCAATTTCAAGGTTATATCAAGATTAATGTTTATTTTACTCTCTAGATTATATCAAGGTCAATGTCGGCATTTGTTTCTCGGAAAAAATCAATACTTTCGCGTCTGCGCACATCTCACAATTTACGAGGTATTGCACAAGGTCAGTTCCGCTCCTCAGTCAGATAAGAATAACATGAACACTTATGAATAATTTCAAATTAGAAATATGGTCGAGCATAAAAAGTCGTATGAAACTTGACTATAATGGTAATTAAGACGCTCGTATGAAAATTATGAAACTCGCTTGCGCTCGTTTCATAAACATACTCGCGTCTTAATTACTACTATTATAGGCTCGTTACATAATGTACTATTATATTATTAAGTTTTGTTATAAGCATGCTGTAATAAAATAGATACTGACATATTTTTAAGTATAATATAGTTTGCTTGACTTTCATATGTAGCTAACTGTAAAATCATTTTATATTATTAAGTTTTTTCATAATTATTTTGTAATAAAATAGATATTAACATACTTTGAAGTGTGATATAAACTTACAGCTGTACTGTAAATATTTTGTAATATTTTGTATTATAAAAGACCTTTGACATAATATATATTTTATAGTGTAATACCAGCCATAAGCATTTCCATGGCAAGTCGAATTTCCACTCCACAAAATCCTTCATTTCTTTCTATTAGAGTAAGTCGGATATGGACATTACACGTAGAAATATGAGCATTATAGTAACATTCTCTAATTGGAGACTGTGATGAAAGTAATATAGATATTCTGTCACAATGACACACTTACAATTCTCTGCCAAATCCAGATTGTTTGTATCCACCAAATGGAGCCTGTGGTACAACTGCGTCATAGCAGTTCACCCTGAAATAAAATATTGTTATTAATTATTAGTTGCAGTTTCATTTACAATAAAATCCCTTGTAACTGGCAACACGAGAACTATGGCACTTTTGGCTGGGGGGGGGGGGGAGAAGTTAAAATCTGCCGCATTGCCACAGCCTGGGCCATCATTATTGCCACATTACGAAGTCCAGTGAATATTCGACCTAAAATTAGTGTATTATTTGTGTTGTCCAATGTGTTTTAATAAAGGAAATACACAGTTTTTATGGTATCTCGTTATGGTCAAGTGATTGAGAAATAAGCTTGACATAACTGCAGCTTCAACAGTTGGCATCATAAAATGCGAACAGGTAATCACTTTTAAATGTTTATTCTATTATCAGAATTAAGCTTTTGGGTAATCCACTGTATCCTGGAATTTGACATTTCCAACATATTACAAACAGGTTCCATCATTGCCTACTCTGTTGGTCACTTTACACAAGGGTAATACGGATGACAGAGTTTAGAATAGTACAAATGAAGAAAATTAGAATCCCTGACATTCGAGACAGTCACCTAATTAACAATAAACTGTCTATTTCAACAGACAGCAGGCAAAGAACTAGAATTGTTCTTTTCTTTTCACTCGATTATTACTTAACAAAGCTTCAACTATTATATTATTTAGAGTCAATGGAATTGATGATAGCGGGATGAAGTCAAGGATTCGTCATGAATTTCCTGGTGTTCGCACAAGTGAGAATCGAACCCACACCTAAACGAAACTCTGGAACAACAGACAAACATGCTGTCTGAGCTATACCAATGGCTAGTACCATGCTAATGAAGAGTTTGCCAATACTTTTACTGCTGTAACAACATGTCTGTTACGAAAACTAAAAAAAGAAAAAATTGATATACCGTAACATGGGATAACTTTTCACCTGCAGGGGTAACTTTGCACCATCTATGAAAAACTTTTTATATAGGTCTAGAGGTGTTTATGTGAACCAAATTTATCTGTTTATCACTTCCACCAATAGATGGTATATGTGTTCAGTATTTTTCCACTGTTTGTGGTCACAGAATTTGTTTATGGTATTTCTATACCTCAACAACAGAACGTTGAAATATAGATGAAATTAATTATCTTTCATCACAGATGGTGTGCACAATCTCAAGATAAGTTATACGTGTTTCTGTACCTTATTCATGCATTTAGACTTTGTAGTTTCTTTTGTGCAGCTGTTTTGTCGGCAAATGTGTTACAGAATAATTTTCTAATCAAGGTGAATTTGAGGCTAAATTGGGGTTACTTTGCACCATAACACAAACGAGATTTTCAATTGCATTATTTTGATTTGAGGACCTTCAATGAAGTTTAAAAACGCTTACTATAATTCACACTTTGTATTACAGCTGAATTACTTGAATTTGTTTTCCTTTTTATTACATATTAAAGTCATACATGGTCTCTCACTGCCAAACTTTGTAACAATCTGCAATTATGCCAAAGGAAAATGCTGAGAAGGATAGTCATTATGGAATATGACAGGGAGGATGTAATTGGGAGACTAAATCCACCCAAGAAAGTATCAAGAAAGGGCTTGCTTATATTCCATTCCAGAACTTGACACAAAATAATACGTGTAATTTTTTACAGTTATTCACGTGCTGTTATCTCGACTTGTCATTCGAAAGAACTGACAACATTTTTAAAACAACATTTTAGAAGAATATGACCACTTACATTGAAATTTTGTGTAGTTTTTTAAAAAAAAAGTTTTGTCTGTGTTACTATTTATAGCAGTTTTTGAATCTGTGTTTCCATTTTTTCTTTCCTGATACAGTATATTTCATTTTTTAATACGTGTATGGTGCAATGTAACACCAGCAGTGGCAAACTTTGCACCACTCCTCTTAAAACTCTGGCAGTGCAAAGTAACCCCCAACTATGGGTAACTTTGCACCAATTTTTGTCAGATTATAAATTTCAATAGACATTTATTTTCGAAGATATGACTGGCTAAATACATTCCTGCATGCCCTTAGAACTTACAAAATAAATGCCCATCTCAAAATTAGACATTTAAAGACTACATACAGACTGAAAACAATTTAACTAGAAAATGGTACAAAGTTACCCCATTTTACGGTACTAAAAATTGCATTGTTTCTTGTTCACATTAACACTTGTTTAAAACTTAAAACCTTCTAAGTTGAAAAGTTAAAAGTGTTATACAGTGAAACATCTCCTTACACACACCCCCAAGGTCGGACACTCCTCATATATGGACAGATTTTTATGTCCCAGCTGAAATAATATAGAAATAATGATAAATTTAACTCTCGTTTATGGACACACTCATAGACACGGGCGCAGACAGCTGTTTCACAGTCCTAAAGCTTGCTTTACCTCCTGACTGCGGACAGAACTTTGATTTCAAGACATAATGTGTTACAAAAATAGAAAATTTAGTTTTGAGAACTGCACAAAAATTCCTTAACATGAAGAAAGACAATAAGGGTCTCGTAGGCTACCACTAGCCCAGCTAGCTACCCCTTGTTAGCTGGAAATGGGTGGATAAACAAAATCATCAAATTTAACCTGTCTGATGGGTCCAAGACTTCTGCGATCGTGAAATTGTATTCGACACATGATAGAGTTAGTAGGATTATTCTCTTCACTTCAATCAGTTGTATTGTTTCGAGAGACATGGCACCTGAATGTAAAGGTTAAGTTGAAAACTGTAAATTACAGTACTGCATAATCGTAGACCTACAATAAAATTGCATGGCACAGTACTGTATTTTCCTTTTTTCAGTCTTATCTACTGTAGTTTAAAGTTGCAAAGAATTTACTGTAGTATACTATATTTAGAATTAAATTACAGTAATACATTTCATTTAAAGCGTGAAGGGACACATAATGCATATTGTGGCAACAGCACTGGAAAGTTCTCGCTGCCTCGGGAGTCAATCACGCGTCCCACAAAAGGGAGGGCACGTGAGAAGACAGGCGGCGCAGAGGGGAAAGACGCAAGTCGGTGGGCACTGTGGCGTGGCCAGTGGCGAAGGGAGAGGGGGAGAAAACCGACTGCGACCTACGTAAGGGGAATGTCTTGAGTCCGAGTGATGGGGAGACCGAGAATCATCCACAAACAGAAGCCGTGAGGAACAGGTGGAAGACACTTGATGCAGTACATTCTAGAACTATGGTTTGGTAATAAATAAAAGATGTGAGTGAGCCGGACAGCCAGTTTTAGTTTGGACAGCAAGCCAGTCAGTTTTTGTGAAGCAGCCTTCGAGACCAGCAGCAGTGAGCGACCAGGCGAGTGCGGCGTATCCAGAAGTCTTGAGTTCGAGTGGAGTGGACTGTCTCTGGAAGTCTTGGGTTCGATATACTGTGAACTTGAGTGAATGAGCTAGAAAAACTAGCCAAGGCAAACGAACTGTGAACTGAGAACTGACAGTTTGTTTTGTAAATAGTGCTTTGTGAACATTAGTTGAGATTAGCAGTACATTGTTGTTCTCAATAATCCAAGTGAATTGTCATTGTCGTCTGTGGAGTGCAATAACGAATACTGTGTTGCTGTGTGGAGTGAAATACCCATTGTTGACGGGAGTGTTTAAATTCAGAAATAGAAGGCCATTATGGTTGTGAATAAAAGTAACATTGTTGTGTTGAAATAAAAGTCACATTATTATAAATTTACTGTTAGATTGGGGAGCCTCCCTCCCAATAAAGGACACCTCCCAGATGCGGACAGATTGTTACGTCCCTTCAATGTCCGTAAATGAGAGGTCTCACTGTAATTTTAAAGAGGTTATGTACCTTATGACAGACTGGTCCTGTTTCGATACCGGTGTGGTGTCATCTTTAATGTCTTTCGAACTGAGTGTCTGTCATAAGGTACATAACCTCTTCAAAATTATAACACTTTCAACGTTTCAACTAAGAAGATTTTAAGTAAAAATTGCAAGTAATCAACATAAGTTAAGAATTACTGAAGGACCTCTTCTCTGATTACACCTGATTCTCTGGCACTACCATTAGTTAATTTCAGCACAATACAGTGTCATGATATATATCACATGACAGATAGAACATAATATAATTGCAGTAAACCCTCGATTTAACAGACCTTGATTCAACAGACTTCAGATTTAACAACAACAATTTTTGCGGACATTCTTATTATTATAATTTTAATTTAACTATTGTTGTTGTAATTATCATTATTATTATTATTATTATTATTATTATTATTATTATTATTATTATTATTATTATTATTATTATTATTATTATTATTTTGTGGTCGCCACCAGAAGCAATCTAGTGTCTTATCTAGTGAAATAAATGCAGTTCTGTCAGATGCGGTGATGCAATTTCATGCCTTGTAATTGTCTTTATGATTGATCACCAGTTGAAGCACACTGTATGTAGTGAGATAAATATTTACATTAGTCCTGTGTGACATGGTGATCTGTAATAATTATGATGTCAGCATGAGAAAAATGGTATGTACTTTTAACATGTAATATTAATATTTTAAAATTATAGTGTTATATTTAAAAATATTGTTCTTAAAAATTTACCCCAAAGTCCGTTAAGTCGAGAGTTTACTGTATGATACTAGACTAGGTATATAGACACTAGGTTACCTAATTGATACTATATTATGTATTTTATTACAACATACCACATATCGTCGGTTTAAAAGCAAAACATATTAAGTCAAAAATATTACTTTTGAGAAAAAGGCATAAGCCTGTATAATGTACATAATGTATGTTTATAAACTTAGAATTGGAAAATCAAATACACATAAAGAGGAACAACTTATTAAAAATAATATTTTGAGGATTCAGTTTTCTTAAGATCTTTCAAAACGCCTTTTTGTAAGAAGTAATATTTATGACTTCATGTGTTTTGCTTGTAAGTTGATGATATTC
This sequence comes from Periplaneta americana, assembly GCF_040183065.1. Lineage (NCBI taxonomy): Eukaryota > Metazoa > Arthropoda > Insecta > Blattodea > Blattidae > Periplaneta > Periplaneta americana. The sequence goes on along the minus strand of NC_091127.1, from coordinate 70,961,078 downwards.
TGAATAGTATCATATCTGATATCATTATGTCATTTCGTAGCATATAATACGTTACTTTCATTTCTAGTAGTATTTACTTCTATAACTCTGTGTTATTTTTACATTGAAATTATAAATACGAGACCATTTGAGACAGGACTCTGAAGCAATACTTCGTATGTTCCTGCTTACCATACTGATCCAGCATGTACAGACTGAGAAAAGACAAGAGCTTTGTTGAGGTCTTTTGTGATAATGCCAGCCGCTAACCCATAGGTAGTATCATTGGCCCGGGCTATAGCTTCTTCCAGTGTCTTGAACTTTATTATTGTCTGAACTGGGCCGAAAATCTGCACAAAATAGAAACAAGTCTCTCACTGTTATGTTCTGCCATTAATTTATAAAAATATTGCTGCAGACACAAAGATAATTGTCAATTTTGAATTCCAATTGCTTTGTGGCATTGTCATTCTTCTCCATTTTCTCCTTCAAGCCATTAGACAGTCAGCCTGGTTAGATCTTCAGAAAAGAAGAAATGAGAAGCCTTATATTTTCAGGTAACAGGATGTTTTTTCATGTATGTCACATGGAGCAACTGTGGCTAATGAGAAAGACAGCTACAACGCAATTCAGAGAGACGCATGGTTATCTTGGTCTAGTCATGACTAAAGAGCGGATTCCTGTGTAATTAAATATTATTTTTGCGTGTGATAAAACACAATTAACAAAGTTAAAAATTCCGAACATGAAGTTTCAAGTTTAAAATCCGAATTTTATTTCACATAAAAACACATATTTCCACAAAAAAATTATGTAAATACATATTTTGAGGAAATCTATCATAAACACATAAATCTTGAAGATTTTTTACTTAAATAATTTTTTTACAAGAACTTTTAAATATTTTAAAACTAAATCCATTATATCACTCTGAAGTATGTTAGCTTTTTTTTAAGAATTCTTGGTTGCTTCGTGTTTCTAAGCGCCATGTGGTGTATCCGTGATCCATTTTTGTAATAGGATCGCCTCAAGTTCTGAGAACTGCTAGGCAGCATATCAATGTTATTATTAGAGAATAAATTGACATGGACAAGGAGGAGAGATCTTGCAACACATAATTAGGAATGTTTATTGTTGCTGAAGACGATTTCATTCCACGGGTTGTTTGTGAAACACAACAGATAAGAGCTCGGGTATGAACATTATTTAATTTAAACAAATCTCTCGCCTCTCGCTCATGTCATGTAAGGCAATCTTGTTGTGATTCCCTGTTATTGGGCTTCGTCAATCGATATCCTTCAAGATAGGTATACTGAAAGATGGTTATTTAAAAAAACGATTTGGCTTTCCTATTACCAAATTTAAGCTTTTTGTGTGACACCATAAAAAACTCGAAACGTCCAAAAACCTGCAGTCTGAAACAGGGAGGTGTGTGCCGTGGAAATTAAACTAGAATTGCTACCAGGTTCAGAAGCAAAATTACTAAGGGACAAATTCAAGAATGTATTTGGGAAAAACAGTGGATATAAAAAATGTGTAATGTTGCTCAAGTATTGGAGGATGCGCCTGTAGGTGAAATTGACGGTGTATGTGTTTGTGACATTCCTCTCTTCAAATATGCATGTCTGACGTCCTGTGATGTGGAAAGATCATTTTCACAGTATAAGTCGTTGTTCAGAGATAATCGGCATGCATTTGTGATGGAGAACTTGGAGATGACCTTTGTTGTTCACTGCAATTCTCGGCCAACTACTAGCACTCAAGTGTGGTTGGTGAGTATCTATAACTTTTTTTTCAAGCTAAGTAAGGTATTTTTGTCATATTAAAAAAATATATATTTTTTGCAAATATTTTCGTACTTTTTAGCACATAAAAAATAAATATATTTAAAATTTTTAGCACATAAAAATCTGCTCCCTAGTCATGACCATTGTGACACTCACTTAATGTAAATACACTTTTAAAGTTCTAAAAAAACAAAGGAATTGCTATATTAAACTCATGTTGCAAATCTGACTTTTAGATATAACTCCCTGTGAAGCTGATTTGAATAATTTCAAGGAAATAATTGTTCTGGGGCCAGGTATCGAACCCAGGACCTTCGATTGAGCACGCCAATGCTCTACTGACTGAGCTAGCCAGGAACTCTACCAGACACCGGGAAAAATTGAACTGGTATCTGGTAAAGTTCCTGAGTAGCTCAGTCGGTAGAGTATTGGCACACTCAGTCAAAGGTCCTTTGAAATTATTTAAACTCATGTTAAACATGCATTTATATACAAACTTGTTCAATGTTGGCCATGTCAAGACTAAGAATGTGACGTCGTGTCATAGCCTGTCTTTCTCGCTAGCCACAGAGCAACAAATTAATGTAGTATACTGTAATACACTTTTCACAGTTTCTTTATCACCTACTATACTCATCAAGGCAACTTCATGACAACATGAGTGAGGAAGGATATATTAAATTTATCATCTCCCTCAAAATCTATATTTACTCTTACCTCTATCTCTCTCTGTATATATTTCTCTCCCCCCTTAACCCACAAACTCCTTTTCTTCCTTATATACAAATTGCGTTTATAATCTGAGGGATCCAGCGATCTCAGATCATTCACTCACTGGACCAGGAGTCACAAACTCTTTGGTTTCGAGATCACTGCTCTATCTCCCATGACTTTTTTTCCTCAGCATCTTTCTCCTTAACTTATCTGTCCATTCAATTCCTACATTCATAGACACAAATATCCAAGTTTCAATAGCATAATTCCCTTCCCTACTTCTGTTTACGTTAATCACAAGCAGAACCCGTTAAATCTTCATACACAGTAGTATAAGTTTAATTTCTTAGCCAATACTATCACAGTCTCGTTTTTTTATTTTTATTTTTTTTTTTCATTTCATTTATTATATTCCATAGATCTTACATTAGCAGTGAAGCTTTAAGATGTGGAACAAGTCAAATTTTACAAGATTACAATTACAATTTTTACAAATATTTTGCAATTTTCTACAATTTTTTACAATTTTTTGGCGAGATGTAGTGAGATGAGGTGAGTCCCGAAGATTCGTGGCATTTCAGTTCAATTCAATTTATTTGGCCATTAGACATACAGTTTTAGGCTTCATCAGAATACATTGAAAAAACATATAAATACATTTTAAAAAGCATTAATAAAAGAAACAGTAAAATTTAAGTAATACACTGAAAACATGAAATAATTTGAAACTTTTAAACTGAAGAAATCTAACTAAATTGCAATTAAACTTATTTATTAAAATACAATTTCATACAAATTTGTGTTTAAAAACTCAGCAAGAGAATAAAAAGGATTATTTAATAACCAATTGTAAAATCTAGTTTTGAAGCTATTGATTGGTAATTTGTAATATTGACTTGGGAGCTTATTATAGCTATAATTTCATCCCCATAATTAAAAAATTTATGTTGCTCTTGTGTAATCTACAATATGGAATATTAATTTGTTCACTATTTCCAATTTCATGATCATATATATTGGCCACTAATGAGTAATTGTCGATATTTTGTCGAGTGTAAAGTACTAGATCATATATATACGTACAAATTTATGATTGTTAAAATCCGTGATTGTCTGAAGAGTGGCCGACAATGTTCCAGATAGTTTGATTTACATAAAATTCTAATGGCTTTCTTTTGTAAAATCAAGAAAATGCCTTATGGTTGGGGAAAACCTCGGAAAAAACCCAACCAGGTAATCAGACCAAACAGGAATGAAATGAGGCCGAGGATTCACCATAGATCATCCGGCATCAGTCCCAAAGAGAAAACTAACCTTTATTATGTACCTGCTCTCTCATTTTCCCTTCTGTTCTAACAACTAGGCATGCATAAATTGAAGCCTTGCCCCAAATGGGGATCTAGGTGCCATAATCGTCGAAAACGAATTATTAGTGGAATAGGAATCTACGATAGTTTCTCTATCATATGGGGACATCTGTCTGCAGTTATGGCAACTACATCAGATTGAAATTCCAAAGCCGAAGTTCGTTCATTGTCGAAGACGGATCTAGCGCCAGTTAGTTTTTGTTACATTTTTCAAAAGAATAGAATTGGAGTTTAGATCCCTATTCGAGGCAGGGCTTCAATTATATCTCTTATATTCCCATTTTGCCTACTAAGCGAACCAGAGGAAAATGAGTTTTATTGAAAATCAACAACAGTGAAGAAATTTAATCATCTTCCCTTCATTAAACTCTGGTCCTCCTGTCTGATGTCCTATTTCCTCTCTTTCCATCTCGACATGGCAGAGTCAAAATACCATTTTCTTGTCTTCTCTCCAATTATTATTAATAAAATTATTGAAGTCTAGCATGACTGATAATAAGCCCCATCTGCTTTTTCAGAGTCTATCAAAGTGAAAACTTCGTTGAACATGTCATAGGTCTACTTTACCTAAAATTTTTTAAAATAAAAATTGAAAAAATTAGGGCATGTCATAAGCACGAACAGCAAAGCATTCACTGTAATTAGCTTGCTTCTTGTTAAAAATTTCAATTTTTAAAGATCTAAATTAGGTACCTTGATGGACAACATAAAATTTTTGCACATGCTGACGATTTATTATTAATAGGAAGAAATGAGCTTGAAATAAGACAGCTATTTATTGAATTAATGGAAAAAGCACAAAACAGTGGATTAAATATTAACTGGACTAAAACAAAATATATTATGGTAATCACTAAAACAAAAAGGATTCCCAATAGCCTTAAAATAAAAAATTATACTTTTGAAACAGTCAATCAGTTCAAATATCTTGGTGTTGTCACTTGAATATTTCTGCTGCTTCTGCTGCTCAGAGATTTGGAAGATTTCGGTACAGTCGATTTCTTTAGCTCCTTTCTGAGGGGATTTCGCATTAAACATTCGAACAGTACTGGTATACTGGTATATGCTTAGAAAGTTCAGTTTATAAATAATGTGAAGTAGATTGTCTGTTATAATTATAAAATGTGTGAAACAGAGTTCTGTTACTATATCTAGATACTCGCATCCTTGCTCTTAATCTAAATAGGTATTTCAATTTTTAATACAAAATCATCAGTCTCTGTGAACAACCAGTAGAGTAGATAAACTTACCTCTTCCCTTGCAATTCTCATATTATCAGTGACATTGGAGAAGACAGTTGGCTGAACGAAATAGCCTTGTGTACCCCATCTGCCTCCACCACACTCCACTTTGGCCCCTTCTGCTTTCCCAGATTCTATTAATGTCAAGACTTTGTTGAACATTTCATCATCCACCTAAAAATGTTTGAAACAATATTTAAATAGTTAAGTTATTTAATAACTTAGTTATGACAACAACTTTTAAAACTAAAAGATGGTTGATACGAAGTCGAAACTAGTCAACTGGGTAATTTACCTCTCAGTTTTCATTTTAACACCGGAAAGTTGTTATCATAACTAAATTCTTAAGTGATACAAAGGGTTAAAATTCTCAACACACAACTCAACTTCAAAACATACACACTCTTTGACTCTACACTATACCACAGGAACACACCTTCACAGGAAACAGAACAAGTGGCGCCAAGACCAACAACAACCAGTGGGACCTAAAGTCGGATTTTTCATTTTTTTGTGGTTTCAAAAAGAGGATGACATACTGACCATTTTAAGAAAAATTCATGGTTCTAGGTGTTATAGTTTTTAATACCAGTATATTACTTACTGAATGTTGATATTACATTATGTACTTTTCGAGAAAAATGCAATTAAAGTTTTCATTTGTTTTCTTAGGAAACTATAAGAAAGATTTAGGTATTTAAGAAGCACTGTGTAAAACTACGTCCTAGTTTAGTATGTAAAAAAAAAAACCTACAGGTAGCGCGAGATTTCAAAATATAGAAATGCAGTTTTTACACCGCAAATTCATTATTTTGTTCTCCTGTAAAATTTCCTTTCACAACTTCAGGTCCCTTTTCGCGCAATGGATCACATTTAGTGTTCACATTTCACTCCTCTGCATGTGAATATAATGTTTGAATTACAGTTCAGAAATTCAATACGGAACAAAGAATGTTTATTTGTTGTAACTTCATAAAGAACTAATCAGTTGCTCAGTGTTGTAAAGAATTGAAGACATTATTACAAAAACAGGCCTAGTCATGTTTAATGAAATTGAGTTAAGGACACATTTGCTACTATTTCAAATGTTTATAGACTCCAAGAATGACACATGTCAGGTGCAATAGACACAAGGATAAACACCAGTTGTACAGAGACAGCTGACATGTGTTGTTGTATTTATTTTTATTGTTCTCCTGAAAAAAATAGCAATTTTGACAAGGGTGTTTTTGTAATAATGTCTTCAATTTCAGGAACATTCTCCTGAAATTGAGACACCATATCATAATATATCGAACAAATCACATGTTTCAATGTAAGTTTTCAAGTTATAGATTACCTGAGGACCCTGTTGTGTATCTGAAGCATATGGATCTCCAACTTTCCTACTAGCACCCTTTGCTGCAGCCTTTTTTACAAACTCTTCATATATTTCTTCCTGCACAAAAGTTCTGGAGCCAGCACAACAGTTCTGGCCATGATTATTAAATATGGCTCCATGTGCAATCTCTACTGCTTCGTCCACTAATAAACAGCAAAGAGTAAATTAAAGATTAATAAAACACTGAAAATATTTCAAAAGTTAAGAATGGTCATTACCAGGGAAAGGATTTATATGTAAATACATATTTACTTATAAAGCTAATATAATTTATATTTTGCATTATCTTTATGTTTCACAATGTGTAGGGTTGAAAAATCCTACTTTTATTTTCCATATTTTTCCATATTTTAGAGTTTAGTACATATTTTCGTTAATTTCCATATATTTTCCATATTTCATATAAAACAGTCCATATTATATTAGGTTTAACAATAAAACAAAACAAAATTCCATTAACTTTTAAAAATACATTTCAACAATAGAGATTTAAACACATGTTCAGTAATCCCTTTAACATCAGAGTTATTTGAAACTTAGCAGTCCTATCAACAATGGGAAAGTAAGTTACAAAACTGTATTAATTTAATTTAAAATTTTTAACAGACTTCAGTTGTGCAGCTCAACAGTTAAATGCCAGTCAGAGTACACATAGGTTCAGTTTTGTAAATCATACTATAAAGACGGTAAATATGCCAAAAGTACGTCATTCAGTCAATTTAAAATCAAAACTAACAAGTTACATTTCAGAATTTAAAGAAGATGGTTTATCAACTGACAATAAAATATTATTTTGTAATTTGTGTCAGTGTGCAGTATCATCTACACAAAAGTTCCTGGTGCAACAACACATTACAACTAGTAAACATCAGGCCAACAAACAACTAAATTCCAAGCAGAGACAATTGTTTTTAACACAACCAACAACATCGAATGTAAGATCTGAGTTTAACATCGACCTGTGCCGTTCTCTCATCTCTGCTGATATTCCTCTCTACAAACTAAAGAATAAGGTCTTCAGGGAATTCCTTGAAAAATATACTCAACATACAATCCCGGATGAGTCAACACTTAGGAAGACGTATGCTCCATCCATCTACGATGAGACAATACAGAAGATAAGAGATGAAATTAAAGATAGTTCAATTTAGGTTTCCATTGATGAGACTCCCGACAAAGAAGGTAGACTTGTTGGTAATGTAGTTATCGGTTTGTTAAGTGAACAATATTCTGAACGAATTCTTTTACATTGTGATGTTCTAGAAAAGTGCAATAACAAAACTATAGTTAAACTGTTCAACGAAGCTATGGGTATCCTGTGGCCAAAGGGTATTATGTACGATAATGTGTTATTCTTTATTAGCGATGCTGCCCCTTATATGGTCAAAGCTGGACAAGCATTATCTGTTGTATATCCTAAATTGACTCATTTTACTTGTGTGGCGCATGCATTTCATCGTGTGGCAGAAGTGGTCAGAGACAATTTCCCTAAAGTAGATTTGTTGATTTCATCAGTGAAAAAAGTATTTCTCAAAGCTCCCAGTAGAGTTAACGTGTTGAAAGAAATGTACCCTGAAATTCCATTGCCACCAAAGCCAATTTTAACTAGATGGGGTACATGGCTAGAAGCAGTTGAATATTATGCCGAACATATAGACTCTATTAACAATGTTCTCCTTGCATTGGACTCTGAAGATGCAGTCTCAATTGATACTGCGAAAACAGTTACCTGTGACATAAGTGTGAAGAATGACTTAGCTCACATTCAGCATACATTTTCATGCATCATAAAAACGCTCAAAAGTCTCCAAAATAGGCACCTTTCACTATCTGAAAGTTTTGAAATTATAAATAGTACTGTGGAACAACTGAATCGTGGTAGAGGTAAAGTTGCAGATGCAGTAAGAGCTAAGGTGGACACTGTACTTTCAAAAAACCCTGGATATGAAGAACTACAAAAGGTTGTTGCTGTGATGAGTGGTGAATCAACAGTGAAGATTAACTTGGACTTATCCCCAGCAGACATTGTGAAATTGAATTATGTACCAGTTACTTCTTGTGACGTCGAACGCTCTTTTAGTCAGTATAAATCTATCCTCAGAGACAATAGAAGAAGATTCACTTTTCAGCACTTGAAAGAAATGTTTGTAACCTATTGTTATGGTAACAGACAATAAAAATTGTGTTTTGTTGAAACTACATTGGAAGATAAGGTACGTCCATTATATTTTTTGTTTAGTTTGATTAAAATGTACCAATATTTAACGTACATAGTCTTTTTTTATAATTTTAAGTCCATATTTAATTCCATATTTTGGTAAAAATCCATATTTAATTCCATATTTTGGTAAAAATAACTACATATATATTTACATATTTCATATATTTTTAGTCCATATAAATCCGTTCCCTGGTCATTACAGTAATTAAACACCTATTTTTCCAAAGGGGCCAAGTGCCAAAAACAAGTTTCTGAGATACTGATGAAAAATACACTGTCAAATGCATGTTAAGATACCTCCAACACAGTCTTCGGCGTACAAATTAATTCTTAGAGTTGCACTACAACAGAGCTCATTTGCGGTAGTATGATATGCTCATATGGAGTACTTCCTATATGAGTGAATAAAATGAAATTCGAAAAAATTGGCACTTAGCTCCTTTGGAAAGACAAGTCTTCAATTATAAGCTAAACTGCTGATTAGGCATAAGCAGTGTGCTGTGATGGCAGAGCACAACCTCATCTTGGAGTGATCCAATTTGTAAACAATTGCTAGATTAACATACTAGTATACTGTTATTCTTATCTTTACTATCTTTAATAATACTGTAATTATTCTTATGTAGACTACTCGTTTTCAGTCACTGAAATAACTGAACTGAAAATAATGTATTGTTTGCCTATAGCTGACAGACTTTTGCCACTTAGTGGCTCAGAACTTAAAGTTTGTTCTACTCCTTAAGTTTGTACTCATCATATTTAAAGTATGATTATTGTGGAAGGTTTTAATATACCTAATAATTTAAGAGTAACAACAAACAAATTTAACAGCACATGAACTGATTACGGTCTACAAAGTGACAATTAACTCATATGTTTGGCAACCTCAATTTTGCTATAAGAGGCCCAGTGGTGTCATTCAGCTGGTTCACACCAGTGTACCCAAACCCAGGGTTGCCAACCCTTTCGTATTTCCCGGCATCTCCCATATTTGCCCCTAATTTTTAACAGTCTCCTGGATCCGGTTTATTCTTCTCTTCGAGCTTTTTTCTCCATTATTTTTGCATAACGCAAAAAAAATTATTATAAACATTTGATTTTGCCGTGAATGATGATTGATTAATGATACATTTTGTTGTTCAAGAAATGTATTAAAAAGTGCAGTCTTTGTAGAAAGTAATGCTTGCCAGAAATGTGTTTTAGGGCTCACAAGTCTAAAATCAAACCGTGTTAATGTTATAAAAAAAAAAAAAAAAAAAAACTGGCTAGTTTTGTTCTAAGCATAGCAAGTAGTAACGCTCATACAAAGAGGATATCTCATGAACAATAATTGGACAGATGTTCGAAACACGAGCACAACACATTTAATCAAATCAGAGCTGAAAACTGCAGTCGACTTCAACTATTGTGCAAGACAAAACCTGTCTCAAAATACTCTTAATTTAACCCTAACTGCCGAAGTGTAGAATAAAGTTGCTTTTAGTAACTGAACCGAATAATTTATCTATTTTATATGTGAAATTTTGTCGATTCCTTAGTCTCCCGTATTTTCTTCAAAGGAAGTTGGCAACCCTACCCAAATTACTAGTGTTCACAGAACCAGTTGTTAAATTTGTCAAGTTAAAAAACAACTCTTTTACAAGAAGAAAGTACATTAATTTAACAAGAAATTATTTTACTTTTTAATATTTCATTATTATATTGCATTGATGTTGCCAATCCAAGTGTGCATTGCAACATGCTATGAAGTCAGTTCTGGGAACCACTTCGAGTCATTGACATCATACCTCCAGTCAGAACCAAATAAAATCACATAATATTATCCAAGGTTTAGAAATATTAATCCTGAAATTTCAAAGTACTTGTGCATCTTGATGGGTGATATGTAATGCCAGAGTTACGAAAGCAGTATGGAAAGCTTATTCATTATATTATGCTCATTTCTCAAATAATTAGAGGATTAGAGAGAAAATGTGGGAATATAAATTCTGTTTCACTGAAGATCTTGCTCTTATGATAGACACACTAGAAGAACTCTCTTTAGTTTCGTTAGTATTATAGAGGCAGAGGATAGTATTAAGGAGATGAGTAAGAGCACTGTAGTTATTGAGAGATAATGAGAGAAAATATGAAAAGTTTGTAGCCTACATATAATTACGAAATTAGAAAATTATAAAAACATTAAATTTGTTCCTAACAAAAATCATATGACAGGGAACAGCTGATTCAAAGTTTAATTGAAAAAAATGAACAGCAGGCTGTTAAATAATGATGATGAATCATTTATTGTTTTTCAATCTACTGGACGCCTTCCGCAGCAATAAAATTATCTCTACTTGAAGGGTAGTGTAAGTTGCTGAAGCACCTGTGAATTGTTTTAGAAACTTTGTTGAGAGAGACATTGGTTCCTGCAAGAGGTACTGAAATTTCGGCATCAATAAAAGTGGCAAGAAACATAATGAAAATGATTACTATGAGCTTTGCAGAAGCAGGCAGAGGATGCACTTTAAAGAATAACATTTTAATAGATAAAGGTACTTCTCTGCTTGTTGAAAACATTTCGTATTTCAGGATAGTGGAACTTATTGGAAAGCCTCTTACTGATTGGAATGTAACATCTTTTATGAACTCTTGGCTATGTCTTGGACACCATACAGTTACTGATGCTCGTGTTAAGAAGAAGGGGAGTAGGCCTACAGAATATTAACAACACCAACAATTCTGTAATAGCATTTTACGTCACAATTTTCTTTTATTTGTAGCTGCTTATTATTACCTTATTTAATATGTGTGTTTGTGTTTGTGTATATCCAATGTCTACTCACTTCACTTACGTGAAGATTACAGGACTGCGACCCATTTGTAGAGTTGCACACCACTTCGTCGGGCCACGCTATGCATGTTGTGTATCTGTGGAGAGTTATGTCGTGTACTAGAATGAGTGCATGTGTAAGTGTAGTGTAAAGAATGGATAAGGTGATGATGAAGATGAGGAAGGGATAAGGGAAAACCCAGTGCCAGCATGTAGCCTACTTCTATCAAGTAACACCAAGGGGGTCGCCAGGCTTAATGTCCCTGTCCGATGGACGAATCACTATCAACAGTGACATATGCCTTCTCTTCATATGCACGGCAGAGAGATTTGGGATTTAACCCAGGCATATTGTGCACAATCTAGTGATTAGAAGTTGTGCACCACCACCTCTCCTAGTCCTGAAGTAGAAATTTTACACGAAAATCTCTGACCCCACCGGGAATCGAATCCGGGCCGGCTAGCCTGGAGGCAGACACCTTATTTAAGATTTGTGATATTAAAACTGTGAAATTTGCTGTAATAGCAAAGAGGACCAATTGTTAAAAATGTATAATAATAACATTGTAGAGGCCTACTGTCTTTGAGATATTTTGCTTGAGAAATCACAGTGAATTGTTCTGTCCTCCTAAATATGTCAAAGAACTAAAAAGAGTGCACTGGAAAACATATGCTTTCGTTTCTCAAAGGGAACTATAGCTGGTGAAGCATCACTTCTTATACAGTTGTGACAAATGTTTGGATCAAGAAGGCAAAGCATTTCAACATCTTTCTTAATTTGACTGATTAAATGATACAGTAAAACCTGTTCAAATAGGAACCTCAATAATCCGGGATCCCGTCTATTTCGGAACAATTTATTGGTCCTGGCAAAATTCGTATGTTTTAAGTGTAATTTTTCCTGAATAAAACGGAAACCGCCCAACACGAAAACAGAAATTGCCTGCTACTGTTCAAAATGGAAATAATATTTTGGCCACACTGCTTTAATGTACTAAACTATATTTTGAAACAGCGTGTAATTTCAAGGAACATACGAAGTATGTAAGATAAAAACAAGTTTTCTTTGCAAAATTTTAGGGGGTATGAGGGTGTGTTGGCCTTTCGGTCATAAATCTTATTACCCTGTTGACTAGGCAGACCAGTATCTTCAATGCTTCACAACCGTATACTGTCGTAGCTAGACAGAGTGCAAGTGTAGTGATTTCCTGGTAAAAAAAAATATTACGTAAAATGTGACATTAACATTTAAGTGATGAAGTAAAAATTATAGAGTTAAAGAAAAATTAGAAACGAAGTGTACGTGAAATAATATTGAAGTTCAGTGTGGAAAACTCATGTGTGACACTTTAAAAAATAAAGATCATAATGAGTAAGTGGCTTGCGGCCGATATTGGTGACATAAAAGGAACTAGAAAGAAACTGTTTATGTGGAAATAAATGAACTGTTGTGGCAGTGGGTTCTTCATGACCTTTCAAAGAACATGCCAATTTCTGGATCTATTCTGTGAAGCAAGCCGTTGAACTGGCAAAGAAATTAAATAAACAAGAATTCAAGGCGTCTAATGGATGGCTCCTAATCCAATTAATTAATAATGTGCAGTGATATACAGTACAATATTATAGTAAGGTGCTAGATATCAAATTGAATGAGATTAATAAACTTAAGTAGTGTTAGGACCAGGCTTCGAGACTTTGGGTCCACACCTGTGGAGTAACGGTTAGCACGTCTAGCCGCGAAACCAGGTGGCCCGGGTTCGATTCCCGGTCGGGGCAAGTTACCTGGTCGAGGTTTTTTCCGGGGTTTTCCCTCAACCCAATATGAGCAAATGCTGGGTAACTTTCGGTGTTGGACCCCGGACTCATTTCACCGGCATTATCACCTTCATCTCATTCAGACGCTAAATAACCTAGATGTTGAAAAAGCGTCGTAAAATAACCTACTAAAGAAAGAAAGAGACTTTGGACCCGTTACAATAAGTTTACTGTGCATGCACTATAGGATATTGACTCGCTGCAGGTAGATATGTAGAGATGTGTTGAGGTAACAACGTTGCTATATAGAGTAGAGTGTGGTAGTATGGGGAAACACACATATGTACATTCTGAAAGTAAATATACATTACACAATGATAATGTCAAAAGAATGTGAAAAGCATTTATTGTCCTGTCTTTTATAAGCATTTGTATTTAATTATACACAGTGTTAATGGTGGAAATAATCATGTAGCAATTTTAATTTTTTCATTTATCCTATTGGTCGTCTTTAGGAAGTGCAGTTACAGTACCGAATTGCAATATCTGCCAAAGTTTGTACTGTAGAAAGCTGCACTCTACGTCGCATAACGTGATAGGAGCAAAACGAAAAAACCTAACATCATTGCAATCTCTAAGAGACAGTCCTTTATTCTCAGGTGACTCTATGTCCACTAATTTGCTGTTTATGTTACACAATGTTCCATATCCGTAATTTTTACATAAAATTGATTTCCACTTCTGTTTTACACGTTCAGTAACCAGTGTACTTGATGTCTCATTAATTCTCTGCATCATTTTCTAAATTAATTTGAGGGCTTCCGGCATCTCTTGCTCTGACTTCTCTAACCGTGTAAGAGTTTCAGACACAGTTTGTATGAAAACCAAATTATTCGTCAGAACCTTCAAATCCAGAGTGTTTTCCTTTGCGTATTTGTTGGCATTTATTCCCACCCACTGTACGCTTTACCACTATACTCAGTACGCCGTTATGCAGATTTCCCACTGAACTGCTCTATTGGGTCTGAAGTCTCGAAGCCTGGTTATGACTAATGAGCGAGTTATGATAACATTTATACAAAAAATGAGATTTTAATCAAGATGATTCACTAACGGAATAAGCAACAGAAAACTGATTTAATGTGAGTAATGTTAAACGGAATATTTTGTACTTCTTGCAGTTTGCAGCTTGCCATTTTGTTTTTCATGTATACGAATTATAAAATATTACATTTTAATTTCACATCTGAATAATACGGAAATCTGTCCACAACGGAAAAAAAATTAGGAACATGTCACTTCCGTCTTGAACAGGTTTTACTGTATTTGAACTGCTTAAACCCATGAGATTAAACGAGTGATGGAGTTTCCACCTGTGCAGAGAACATCACGAATGTTATGTAAAGGTGTGGTGCAAAATCCCAGCAGCATCCCACAGTCTATTTCAGTGGAATGGGATGTACTGGACGCAGACTGTATTCATTTGGATATTATTTGTGATTTAGTTTCAATATCTGGCAAATAAGAAAAGAGGAATGGCTTTGACTGTAGCTCAGAGAATTTTTATTATTGAAATTTAGTGAGAAAAAAAAGTTCCAAGAAATTGAAGTGACGATTTAGACGAGAGTATCTGGAAACACGAGTTCTTTCATAATTGTATGCTTATGAATTTCTTCGTAAGTGAAGATCTATGAGATATGAGTGTAATAAAACAGAGGGACTGATGTAAATAAAACATTTACAGACTTCTGGGTTAATGACATTTGAGTGCACTTGAAATTGAATCTCAAGAAATTTTTGGAAGCAGAATTTAGTCACTTTGAGCAATAAGTTTAAATATGGTAAGTAAGCCTAATGTAATGCTCCATTTATTATTTGGTCATTTCGTATACCGTAATTTCCCATAACTGTGGTCCAGGCACCCAACTATGGTCCAAAACGCATTATGTACTACTTAGTCTCACAAGAGTTCGGTGTTTGCCATTTAAGGCGCCACTGTGATGGAATTATGTTCCCCAAAGATGCTTCTATCTACCATTACACGTGGCAATGATATGGATGCTTAACAAGGTCAGTGTGCATCGTTCAATTGAATGTGTGAAGACACGAAATCATTCAGTTTCTGATTGTCTGTTTTATTAAGCTCTCCTCTGTAGAACTGGTACGTTATAGATATATGATTCTATGTACAATTAAACCTGGCTATATAGTGTTTACTTTCACGTAATAATTAGACTGGCAGAGGTTATAAGGACTCTGCGTGAAAAATGTTTAACCCCAAGGCTACAAGTCAGTCCTCAACTATGTACCACAATTTTTCGTGGACCATTGTTGTATTTCATTTTGAAATATTTGTTTCAATAAAATGTGATCAATGTGATTATTTACTTCTGCAAATACGGTATCTTACTATATTCTAAAACACCATTTAACATTATAGTCAAGTAAACAAAGAAACAGGCTATTCCAGCATCAATGGTATTAGCACGAATGATGGTCCGGTAAAACGAAAACTTCAGGGTAGAAGGAAAACAACCGTCCCTGTAAGTGGCTATAAGAGCGATGAAATTGAATTGGATTCAGATTATGATGTTTCCGGTGTTCTCTCCATATTTACAGACAGTGAGTCAGATATGGAAAAGAAGACGAAATCTGTTAAATTAATGCTAAAGGCACATATTTATATGGTAGTTACTTATGAGGAGGAATTGTGGCTATGGAAAGTTTTGGAAGTGAAGAACAATGGAACTGTTGTTTCATGTATAGTAAGAAGCGGCAATTACTGAGGTGGTGAGAAATGGAAGACATTTTATTCTATAGAAAGGAAAACATAATAAAACAAATTGAAGACCCCAAATGCGTCTCGAAAGAGAGAGATCTGTTTTCAATTTCAGAATTACAAGAGAAGTGGAGATTCAAAGGATTGAAATAAGCCTAATGAATGTAGTTCTCAGTACGATAAATAAACATTATCAGTGAATTTATTTGCATAATATTTTGCTAAGAATGTGTTAGTTTATTTTGATACCGTACTTTTGTTCTTTAATATACACTCACCTGCAAAAAAACCGGGCCAACTACATTTTCTTTAAAATTTTTGAAAATTGTAGGATCTTTTTAAATAATTGTAGGAGTGCTGAGGTTCATTTAGATATTCATTTATTTTGTGATACGTAACAATGTAATACTGAATACGTAATAGCCAACAATGATCTGAAAAGAAGATTAGTTCTTCTTGTAATATTGTGTGTAAACTTCTTGGACTCATTTCGAGCTAAGCTGAAGATGTCTACAGACTGGTAAGCTCTTTTGAGGCAGTATTGGAGTACTTCAATGTATACAAATATCACTAAGTCCTACCGATTCAGCAAAAGTGGTTGCATTGATAGAAGGTGGGAATAGTCAGCATTATGTGCCTGGAGTTCTTGGAATTCCTCGATCG
The DNA here is from genome assembly GCF_040183065.1 of Periplaneta americana. Taxonomy (NCBI): domain Eukaryota; kingdom Metazoa; phylum Arthropoda; class Insecta; order Blattodea; family Blattidae; genus Periplaneta; species Periplaneta americana. The sequence goes on along the minus strand of NC_091127.1, from coordinate 70,944,378 downwards.
ACCGTACAATGAGTGTACCATCGCTTTAGAGAGACAGGAGGTTATTCCAGGAGACCCGGTTCAGGGACAAAACGAGTAACTTCGGCTCGTGACCATTTTATTGTCCTAAACACATTAAGAAATCGCTATTCCACAGCTATTGAGACCAGAAGAGCCTTCCAGAAAATAAGACAAATTAACGTGAATGAGAGAACTGTAAGAGGACGTCTGGATGAATGTGGGCTGATTCCAGAAGACAGCTAAATGCCCAGAATTGCTCCAGCAACATCATGTTGAACGATTACGTTTTGCTCACAATCATGCTAATTGGAACCTGGGGGAGTGGCAACGAATGTTCTTCACAGATGAATCGAGATTTAATTTACAGATGGACGTGAAAGAGTGTGGAGAAGAGAAGGAGAAGTTTTTCTTCATGTACCTTCAGTACACGTGTCAGTTTCCAGGGTGGATCAGTAATGGTATGGGGTGGCATTTCCTATGAAGCTCACACAGAACTTGTTTTCATTAATAACTGCTCCAAAATACATCGAAGAAGGTCTAATTTAACATGTGGTACCATATGCCCCACTTATTGGTGGAAAGTTCCTGTTAATGCATGACAATGCTTGCCCTCATGCTACAGGAATCGTTGATGAGTTCCTTCAAGACGTTAGATTGAATAGGATGACATGGCCAGCAAGAAGTTCTGATATGAACCCTATTGAACATGTGTGGAGACTGCTAGGGAAGCAAGTTAGAAGTCGCCTAACTCCTCACAGCAACTTACAGCAGCTCCGAAAAATTCTAAGTAAAGAATGGAATAGAATCGACCAGACTGATATCCAGAATCTGATTGAAGGGTTGAATCGGCGAATGGTAACAGTCATACAGCCACGGGGAGGCAATACCCGCTATTACCAACATCTGGGTGGCCACAAAATCAGTTGAACATTTGGAAGAAAATTAATATAATTTGTAAGTTTTTACACCTTTTAATTATATCCATTGTTTGGCGTTGAAAATAATAGCGCAAATGATAATGAATAAGTTTTAAAAAATTGAGAAACTTTAGGTGGCCCGGTTTTTTTGCCGGTGAGTGTAGTTGTTCATTATTGCAGAAAAATGACTTTCAGATTTCACTTGTTTATTGAGTGTTTATGTAATGTGTACTAATAAAAAGAATCCATGTACTTTTCATTTATTTTTAATATTTCTGTGCTAGATTATGTTTCTACCCTTAAATTGGAAACTCAATGTATTGATTTACGAATAATTACAGATCCAGCTATAGTCCATTCATGCTTTCAAGCATGAATATATGAGTGGACCATAGTTGGGCAACTAAGAATACAACTATGTACCAATGCTTATTATTTTTTTAACACTTGTAATTAAATAATTTCAAACACATACGTCAATATTTATTTAATATAAACTTACAAGAGTTCGAAGCCAAAATTTCGCTTAATCTGGATGAATAGTACTGAATATACAAAGGAAAATGTGACAAAAGTGGACCATAGTTATGGGAAACTACGGTATTTCTTTACTATTCATTAATTTAATTTAGTATTAAAAGATACCGGTATGTATTTAACTTGTTAGAACCTAACTACTTAATCAATGAAGATTTTAGGTATTTCTTTAGGCCTAGGAGCACAGTGAGACAACTGTTCAGATTCTATGGATACCATGAACTGAGAAAATTTCGAAAGTCTGCCATACATTTTATCATGGTGATGGTGAAATCATTGCAATAAGTGAAAGTCTCAGGAATCTTCTATGCCACATCAATAAATTTAGGAATGCAGTTATATTGTCAGACTCCAAAGCAGCTATTCTAACAATAGTCTCTAAACACACACCTTCATCTCAAACAGCAGAAATAACTAAAATGCTCTCTCAATTAATATCACTCAATAAAAGAATTGTATTCCAATGGATACCATCCCATTGTGGAAACCTGGGAAACGAGAATGCGGATGCTTTAGCAAAGAAGGGCAGCACTGCTACTTACAGACCTGTTACTAAATCTACGTATTACTCTGTGAAAAGATTTATTAAATCTACATACTTAAACTTCAACAAGCAAATTTTGAGAACACAATCCCAAGGGAAAAAATGGAACTCTCTGCATCAAAATCCACAGTTAATTCCCGATTTACCACGAAAATAGTCTGTAGCTGCATTTAGATTGGCAACAGGCCATGATTGTTTGGCCAAATACCTGCATAGAATTGGAATATATCAGTCCCCTAACTGTCCATTGTGCAACTCAAACCAAGAAATGGATTCGGAACACCTCAAAATCTGTGCTTCAGTGGCTGGTCATGATAATATCTTTGAAAAGTATTGGAGTGCAAGAGGTCAAATGACTTTATTGTCAAACGCCTGGCATTAGAAAACAACAACATTTTATCATATAAAAAAGTAATTCTTATCAAACATTTCTTACGGATATTTCATATTTTTTTATTCAGAACAAGATTAAATTGCCAGTTCAAACTGTATTCTTAAAATGAAATACTCACTGAAACTTTACAGCTCGTGTTTAAAGGAAATCATCAAGACCCCCCCCCCCCCAAAAAAAGACATTTTAATTTTTTTTTTTTTTTTTTTTTTACACTTTATGAAAGTATTGTTCATTATTTGAAATATTGGAGTAATTAAATGGATTCGGAACACTTCAAAATCTGTGCTTCAGTGGCTGACCATGATAATATCTTTGAAAAATATTGGAGTGCAAGAGGTCAAATGACTTTAAACAACAACAACATATTTGAAATATTTGAAAATATTTAGGCCTACTAATTCAAATATATTTTAAAAAATATTAGTGTATTCATGTTTTAGTGAAAAAAAATTACCACTTTTCACAAAAAATTATTATCTCAGGAACTATTTGTCTTAGAAGACTGTGATTTGGCTTGTTGTGTAGTAAAATTAATCTTCATAAAGCCTGTGTTTCAAAATCTTGCCCATTCTATCTTTTTTTTTTTAGTTGGTTATTTAATGACGCTGCATCAACTAAAAGGTTATTTAGTGTCGATGAGATTGGTGACAGCGAGATAGTATTTGGTGAAATGAGGCCGAGGATTCGCCGTAGATTACCTGGTGTTCACCTTACGGTTGGGGAAAACCTCGGAAAAAACCCAACCAGGTAATCAGCTCAAGCGGGGATCGAACCTGCGTCCGAACGCAACTTCAGACCGGAAGGCAAGTGCCTTAATCGACTGAGCCACGCCAGTGGCTCCCCATCCTGATTTACTACAAAAATGTTTGAGAGGAAGAATTCAGAATACTAATGAAACGTTTGATAATGTTGTATGGTTCCGAGTCTCAAAAAATCTGTTTTTTGGTATGTCAACATTGGAACTTGGTGTAAGCTTACTAAATGCTGTACTCACATTTAATGAGGATGCACTGAAAGAATACAGGGTATTGAAATAGGATATAATACCTCGAAAAACATGGAAAACTTGGACACATTGCAAATATGGAAGGCAGAGATCGCAGTAACAAACACAACCAAAGAGGCAAGATCCAAGAGAAAGAGAGCGACATTAGGTGAGCAGGATGGATAAGAAGCTGAGGAGTACCAACCAGGAGGGTTTTAAAACATTTTTTCTATAATAGGTGAGCTTTTATGGAAATTTTTACTTTAAACGTGATTTACTTAAAACTACATTTTTCAACATAAATGACCCATTTTCTCAGAAACTACTAGGTTTATCTCAATTTTACCATACATTTTAGATAACACTAAGATGATGTGGACATCCATTGATTGAGTTTCCTGTAATAGTTTATTTAAAAAAAAATTAAATATCTGATTTTTTTATTATTATTTTTTATTTTTTTATCCTAGAGGTTTATAAAACAATCATATTTTTTTCTATTAGATATTTTATCATCAAAACGAATCAGTGCACTCAGAAGGAATGCATAAACATCCTGTAAAAATATCACATTTCTACACTTGGTATGTTCTGAGATAATAGGTCATTAATATAGCTGTTTTAACATTAGTTGAAATAGAGCTTGACGACTTCCCTTAAGATTATTATCAATAAATTAATTTATAGAAATAAATACAGGCTCTTCCATTGCAACTCGTCCGAAAGTAATGATTACTAACCATCAGCGTCAGAACATATAACCAGTGGGCTCTTTCCACCTAATTCCAGTGAGACCCTTTTCAAGTTAGACTTTGCTGCAGCTGCCATGATCAGACGACCTACCTAAAAGAAAGAAACAAAATCCATTTATCCAATGATTGTCAATAATTGGCAGCATATTTTTAATTAGTTTACCTTCAAAATGTCTTAGTCTTTAATTAATTTTTACTTAAAATCTGTCCACTAATTATCATCACTGCTTAACCATACTTTGTCTCAATGTCAGTGAGCGAAAACATTCGTCTGAAAATAATGTAAAATACAGTTTTCACAAAAAGGATGCAAAGTTACAGACTGAAATTTCATTAAATAGGCTATTAAAAGAGAAGATCTGGTTGGATTATATTGGGATGCAAGAGGGGTGATGAAAATCACATATCTCAATCACCATTAGCAAACAACTACTTTCACCAGCGAAGAAATAATCTGTGTAATAAGTAATAACTGTGGGGCAAACCATAAATTTATACTGGTACCTATTGTAATTGAAAGAAATTCAACAAATGGATTTACAGTAGAATCCCTCTCTTAACCGGCATCAAAGGGACCAGGTTAGTTCCGAATACGAGATTTTGCTAGATAATTGCATAAATACCGGTATATACAAAAAGAAAGTTCATATTTCATGGTGCCAAATGTTGAAACTGCAGCCATGTGAAGCTTATTTCTCTATCACTTGCTCATAACTGAATGAAGATAAAAATTGTGTGGATTTTCTTTATTAAAACATATCACACAACACAAATAACACACTAATTTTAGATTCGAATATTCACTGAAAATGAAAGTTCGTGCGAAATTCCTAATGCGGCAAAACTGAAGGCTCAGACTGTGGTAATGTGGCAGATTTAAACTTTTTTTTCGTCGTTGTTTTGGTATTGCCAGTTATTTGGGTGCCAGTTACGAGGGATTTTACTGTATTAATAAAAATAAATTTTGAAGGTAAACGAATCATCAGAAGAAATATACAATTCCACTACAAGAGGAGAGGAAATCCATAAAAGCATGTTAATAATTAATGCCTTCAATATGATTCTTCACGAAAAACTGTCATCTTTTCAGTATAACTACCAGTTCTCATTAATGGCTTACCCTTGAAAGAGAAATTATTTATTAGGATACTAGCATAATATATTCCAGCAGTTCCCAAACTTTAATGACGTGGGACCCTCCAAAATCTTCAACATATTTTCGTTACCCACTTCATACTTACGTTTTTATATCAAAGTTTTACACTTTTACTCTCTATTACAATTTAATATTCTTTTGCATTATTTCACGTCCTACACATTATGATTTATTAATAAGTTACTTATTAACTAAACATACTATTAAAATGTATTAATATTTTAATAATACATGTAAGGCATAGAATTCAAAAGATATGTATTAGGATTATTGTACAAAACATGATGAAAGATCGTCAAGATGTAAATTTAACAAAAAAAAAAAAATTGTGATTTGTGATACTGCTTTCAATCGGTGAGTCTATATCAGGATTGAAAGATGTAAGTTTCATTCTCAAATCGCTTTCTAGTGAAAATTTCTTTCTATATTTATTTTTCAACTACACGAATGTTGAAAAAACACGCTAGTACATACTGATATATATTTTGTTGAAAAACAAATCAAGTATCTCAAAGCAATTTTCAATATTTTTGGATGGAATTGATGATGGCAGCCAAGGATATGCCATAGATTACATGACATTCGCTTTATGGTTGGGGAAAGCCTTGAAAAAAATCCAACAAGGTAATCAGCCCAAGTGGGAATTGAACCCATGCCTGAGCGCAACTCTGGATCAGTAGGCAAGTGCCTCTGCCGACTGAGCTATCCTGGTGGCTTTTGGATATTCACTTCTCAATTTAATCCAATATGAGATTAAACTGGTCTCGTGAAGTGCTAATTTTAACGAGAAGTCACATGAGAGCTCTATCAGGGAATCTTCCTATGCTGATGTTAGATCCACTTTCTTTAAGTTATCTTTTACAAAAGGATATTTATTCATTGTCCTCCACCCTCGTCTAGCAAAGGAAAGTAGTGTCTAAGGCTAGAGGGTAAAACTTCAAGATGCTCTTTGATAGATTTGAGGCATCTACATTGACTGTCATTTCACACGAGTCCAAGAAGTCTTTAATTACTGGAAATGCATCAACGCCGAATACTACTCGTTTCTCTCTGTTGATATTCTTCACTTCACGAATCATTGCAGTAGAAAAGAATACTATTCTATTACAATGTCAGCTGTCAAAAAATACTGCCAGACATTTATTTCCATTCAGAATTCAGAATGGCTAAACATTATTTGTAAACCAACAAAGTTTCAATACTTAACAGTGTACATTACTTTTATTTGATTTGTGACTGGTGTTGTCTTGCGACCCACCAAAATTTGTTTGCGGCTCAAACTCTGGGAACCGCTCATATATATTTTACTTAATTCACACAATTCCCGAAACAGAATATTTGGAAAAGAAGAACTGCAATTCGTTACCTCTGTGGATCCAGTAAATGCCACTTTATTGATGTCAGAATGAGAGGCAATGGCTGCTCCTGCAGTTGGCCCATAACCTGGTAGAACATTGATCACTCCTGGAGGAAACCCAGCCTATTAATAAACAAGAAACCATTATTTTCCATCAAACTCTTCACACAATGATGTTTATTTTCAGTATACTGTTTTACACTATTCCATACTCGTATATATATTCTGTATTATTATTATTATTATTATTATTATTATTATTTTTATTAATACATTCAATCAAATAATACTGCTTTAAATCCGTATACAATTCTTGATTCTTTGTCCATACAGTAGAACTCTATTTATCCAAACTTCGGTGAATCGAAACACTTTTCTTTTTGTCATATAAAAGATATATGTATACTGCAGTATTAATTCTTTAATTTGGGAAAGTTTGAGAATATTATAGATTGTTTATTTTTTTAATTGTTCAGTTCAGTGTACTATAATGTGTAAGGTTTGGAAAGAACCTAGCAACCGCAAACCCAGTTTATCTAAACTTGGGTCAACTGAAACACCCTTTTTTTTTTCCACATACAAAATTCTTTAATTTGGAAAGTTTTTAGAAAACTACAAATTGTTGATTCCTCATTGTTCTATACAGAGTGTTGAAAAAGTGTGGAATATTACTCATAACTTCTTAAATTTTAATTTTACAAAAAAAAGTTTTATACAAAAGCTGTTTGAGGTAAACCATACAATACGATACCCTATATGTCTGAATAACTAATACTTTTCGAACACTGATATCATATCATATGGTTTATCTACAACAGGTTTTGTAGAAAACTTTTTTTTTTAATAAAAATTTAAGAAGTTATTAGCAATATTCCATACTTTTTTAACATTTTGCATATACTTTTAACACTTACACAATCACTGATTAACTCTGTAACTTCTTTACTGTGTTAATATGAGGAATTTTACCTAGCTGACTAGTTTCGAAGTGATATTCTTCATTGTCTAAAGTCTTTGAATATCACTTAGAAACTAGTCAGACAAGTAAAATTCCTCATATTAACACAGTAAAGAAGTTACAAAGTTAATCAGCTGTTGTTGATTCCTTTATGCCTCTTTGTTATGTTCAACATACTGTAATGTAGTGGAAGGTTTGGGAAGAGCCAAGCAACCGCAGGGTTGCCAGTCACTAATGGGATTCTCTAAGAAATACTTTTCCTCCTCTCTCACTCCTAAAGAGAGTTGCTTATTAGGTGATTGACATCTGACAACTCCTCAGAGGCACTACTGTCAACCTGTGAAATCCCTTTGTACTGTTCTCCAACCAGGAGATCAACCGTGAAAGGAATGTGTTTACTATTGCGTCATCTATTGGAGCAAAGTAGATAAATAATATTATCGTTATAACATCAGTTTAGAAACCATGTGCTCTCCTGCATATGTTATTTCCTGTATGGAGAGATTAAAAGATCAGGAGATTAACAGTGATCTAATTTTGTAACTAGGGTAGTGTAAATATGTGTGTATCAATGTTATTGTTTGTGCTGTGAGAGCTAGCCAATAGAGATACGAGTATCCACGTGTGTGACCTTATGACATCTTATGACATCAACATTCATTCACAGCATTACCACAGTCTACTATATACAGTCACGAAGCTTGAGTTTTGAGGGTGCTAGAAACAATAGACTGTGCCAGCAATATTTTGCATTGCGTGTAATGAGGCAATATTAGCGATCCTAGTGGTGAGCAACTACCTATCTAATGTATGCATATTTACTACGTATTGAGCTTCGTGACTGTATATACTATACTGTGACATTACCCTGCTTCGTCTCATTCCGCAAAGACTCTCTCGTGGTTGGAGTACAGTATAGGATTAGTAGCCTAACTGTGAACATAAATCAGTAAAGTAACAGTGTGGATTCCTTACCTGCAGTTCGAAGCATTACATACAGGATATTCCAGTAGTATGCAAGTGTGTTTTGAGCGAACATTACAGTATACTATACAATTGAGTAAACGGAAACGTGTAGCAATTACAGTTGAAGAAAAAGTTGAGGTTAGGAGGTGAATAAAAAAATAATGAAATCCTCTGATATAGATTGTTTTACCTTTTGTGGAAGAAAGTGAAGAGGCATTACCAGCAGATGTTTTACTAATACAGGAGCGAAGGGACATAGCAGCAATGAAACGTTGCGAAAATATCACTCAGACCAAAATATCTGACTACTTTAAGTAGACATTGCTACTGTAAGGTCCAGGATAACAATTAAGAGATTTTTAATCATATTCCCTTCTTTCCCTTCACAGATAAGTGGGATTCCTGGAATTTACGATTTACCCGAAAAATTGCTTAGGTATCAAAAATTACTTCCACTTAGAGTGACCATATTCACATCGATAGAAAAGAGGACACAAAGCTTCAAAATGTTCGAAAAAAGAGGACAGAAACCTTGGATAAATATATGTACCGGTACTTAGATTTAGGACTAGGCCTATATTAGGCCTATACTATAAATTACGTCAATATTTTCTTACAGAATATTTAAAGTACAGATTTAGGCTTATATCATATTTAAAAGTATGTTAATATTACAAAATAATTATGGTAGATAGATAGATAGATAGATAGATATTTATTAGCCTTAGGAAATACAATGATTTCATGGCATCGTCAGAGTGAATACATAATAAATATGCGGTTACATACATGTTTTTCCGACATACAAGATATCTACAATAATATACAAATAATATACAATCAATACATTCAGTAATGAAGTCAATTCTCCACAGTTTTCTTCAGACCATTACTTGTACAAGGTTCTTGGTTTCCTTATCCTCTTGGGCAGTCTCACCCCAGACATGAATCAGATAGAAAAGAAGAGCAGTAAACACAAAAGGAGATACTAACTACTGTAAGCTAAATTTGGAGTGCTAAACTAAGATACTCATTGACAGTAAAAGGCATGTGGAAAAGTAAAATATGTTTCACTGACTTTTTAAATCTAGCATAGCTAAGGGCTTTAGTTTCAACAGGGAGTTTGTTGTAAAGTCTTATCCCTGTATGTGATAAGCTATTGAGACTTTTGGATAACCTATGATGATTAAAATGTAAATTATTGCATGTTCTTGTGCTGTAGTTGTGATAATCAGAGTTTATTTTAAAACTATCATAATTTTGGTGGATGAAACAGACTGTTTCAAGCATGTAAATACAAGGTAGGGGCAAAATATCAAACTCTTTGAATATTTTTTTACTATCCGAGGTAAAACTTGATAATAATGATTTTACAGTTAGCTACATATGAAAGTCAAGGAAACTATAATTATTAAAGAGGACAGAAAATATCTATTTAGATTTAGGCTTAGCCCTATATTATACTTAAAATTATGTCAGTATCTATTTTATTACAGAATACTTATGATAAAACTTAGTAAGATAAAATGATTTTACAGTTAACTACATGAAAGCCAAGGGAATTATAATTATTATTAACATACATAAAAAGACCGCACAAAATGTGAATTTAATATTACCATGGATAAATATTATATATTCATCCATGATACCAGTATTACTTTGTAAGCAAATAGAGTTATGATCGTTGCCAAAGAGTATATTGCCTACAGGCAAATTATTGAAAAAAGCGTCAAATCAGATAATTTAAAAATACCAAGCATACAAGTTACGAAAAGGAGGACATTTCTTGATTTTTAATAAATCCGCCCAGACCCCGAAACAAAGGCCTAAAAAGGGCATGTTCGGACAAAAGAGGACGTCTGGTCACCCTACTTCCACCACCAATGTTTCGGATAAACGGAGTTCTACTGTATTGCAATGCACTCTGCTGGCAGTCAATTGGATTTAGCTATTTATAACCACCCTCCAAGCAGAAAATTCTTCGAGCTGATTTTTTTTATCTTTAATCTGAAGACGGAGATAGAACTAACCTTTGAAATGTTATGAAATCATTTCATCACAAGCAATGGTGAAAGACAAACATAATCTCTATTTACACGGTGCAAATAAAAGAACAACATTTCTCTGTTCCTTGTACTTACTTCTTTGCTAAGGGCAGCTGCATACAGAGCAGTAAGAGGAGTCTGCTCTGCAGGCTTCAGCACAATGGTGCAGCCTGTAGCAAGGGCCGGTCCCCACTTCCAGGCTAACATCAGTATTGGGTAGTTCCAAGGGATGATCTGCCCCACAACTCCTACTGGTTCCTTGCGAGTCATACTGAACAGTTCTCCATCTGAAAATACATATACGAATGAATTTTGGATTAAATAACTCTCTTGCTCTTGCTCTCGCTCTCTCTCTCTCTACTGACGATGAAGCGCCTGTATTGTACTCTGATTCATAGTCTATGTGTACCAGCTTGCAGTTCACATGACGTAACAGATGTACTAGAAGAAACTACTCGATCCGCTGTACGTTTGGGAACAGAAATGGGCTGCCTGATAATAACTAAAAAGACAAGAATCAAGTTGTTGTCTATGTCAATCAATTAGATTGCAGAATAATGAAGAAAGTGGACTGGAATTACAACAAAATAAAGACTCATGCACATCGTTTTTCTCAGTAATACATTACAAGTTGCATCATGTATAGGCCTATAGTACTAAGTGCTTGCAGTATTATCAAACCACTAGTTGCACACCACTAAACCAAGTTTGTTGTCTTTTGAACGAAGTCAACAGTGACAACAGACTACCCACTTGTGCTACATGAAGTCTGCTTCCACAAGCAGAATCTATGCTTTATTGGCATCTTATAAAGTGGTACTGGTTGCAAACAAGTTTGTGTTGCACTTGATGTTACGAGATGATTTTTGAAATATATTAGTACACTTCTTATACGAGTACTACTCCTCGGTCTTGTTTATGTTATACTACACGTTTGTGATATCCACTGTAATGTTTAATACACGTCAATATTGTTCTATTTTAAAAACTAGATAAAACTTAAACGCGAAATGTGCTCTCACTAACACAAGAAAATGAATACACTCTTTTTGGTCCAATATATTCAGAGATCCAGATTGGAGTGATGTAATTCAGCCATTAAGATATACCTTCCGAATTAAAAATAAAATATGATCACCCTTTCTACAGAAAACAAACTCTTCAGTTCATCATTTTTCTTGAATGACAGCTGTAAATTAAAAGCTTTGAAACACTGAGCCAGTTTTCACTACAACATAACAAAAATACATGTAAATGTCACTACAACTCCGGATGCCTAAAATCTCGAATGCATGTCACATTAACTCACCGGCTGGGATAGTATTGCCATGGATCTTGTCGCACCAGCCAGCATAATAACGGAATGTGTCCACAGCACAGCCAATATCAAATACTGAATCTCCATATGGTTTTCCATTGTCTATAGTTTCCAAATTCGCAATGTATTCAGTATCCCTTTCAATTAAGGCAGCCAACTACAAGAAAACAAATCATTAGTGCCTACAAAAATTATACTTCTGAGGCTTATTCCACAAAAAGTGTGATGTTAAATGTAACAAATAAATGAGCTTGTAACATAAATCAGAAAGACTTCGTTCAACAAAAGCTTCTTGTGCACTAATTACTACATAATTGTTTGTTATAAGTGGCATTTGCATTGTCCTGTTCCACAAAAGTACACATATTAGCAAACTTAATCTTGTATAGATTATCCTATCAGTGAGAAGAAGATATTTAATGTGCTGTTGGTATTTTATACACAGTTTTTACATCATCAACCACCATGATGGTTCAGTACTAATGTGTTTGGGCCTATATAAGCCAAGAGACTCAGGTTCAAATCCCATTCCACTCCGAATTTATAAGTGTGTTGGGAAAGTCCGTGGTCCAGGCAATACAGGGGTTTATCCAAGTACTCGGTTCCCTTGTAAAATTCCAACAATATTCCATTATTATCATTATCACTCATGTAGACCCGGCACCTGTGGTACATTCTGGAGAGTTTTTTTTTTAATTGGTTATTTTACGACGCTTTGTCAACTACTATAGTTACCTAGCATCTGAATGAGATGAAGATGATAATATTATTATTATGTACCGAAGTACATATGATATTTCTGTGCAGGAATTCTGCGTTATCATATGATGAAGGATGGATAGAACAGAGAAAAATTTTCTCTGGCACCAGGACTCAAACCCGGGTTTTCAGCTCTATGTGCTGACGCTTTATCCACTAAGCCACACCAGATTCCAGTTCCGATGCTGGATCGAATCCCCTCAGCTTAAGTTCTATCTCTCAGTTTCTCAGTTTTCCTTTTGGTGGCCTACCCTCATGTACTATGTCACAGAATATGTAACAGTGGCACAATGTCCAACACACTATGTACAGAAGTGCACTCATTACGAGTGACTAAGTGGCCAGGATCCGATGGGATGAGAGCCATCTTGAATCACTAATGATTACTTACGCATATCATATTATTATGATGTACCGAAATACATATGATATTTTCGTGCAGAAATTCTGCGTTACCATATATGATGAAAGATGAATAGAACAGAGAAAAATTCTCTCTGGCACCGGGATTCGAACCCTGGTTTTCAGCTCTATGTGCTGACGCTTTATCCACTAAGCCACACTGGGAAGGTGATATTGCCAGTGAAATGAGTCCACGATTCAGTGCCAAATGTTACCCAGCATTTGCTGTTAATGGGTTGAGGAAAAATTCCGAAAAAAACCTCAACCAGGTAACTTGTCCCAACCAGAATTTGAACCCGTTTGTTTCAATGTCAGGCATGCTAACCACTACTCCACAGCAGGGAACCCACTTTGGATAGTCTCTGACGAACTAAGTGGTCTATGCTTTTCAGCAGTAGTGACATCTATGAGCACACTTGTAGAATTGGGGTGAATAATTGCAGCTAAGGGCCCTGCTACTGGAAAAAATGTTTACATTAGCTGATTTAAATATGTGGTCCAGTAACAGTTGTCAAGTGATGGTAAACATAATGAAATTTGTTGTGTACTTAGAGATATAATAAACGACAATTACACCATTCAATAACACTGAACAGAAGACGCAACATCATGATGTTTGCATGACACAACTTGTAAGTTACAACAACCTACATAAAGAAACAAAACACTGTCAGCTAGACTTTGCATACTAACTATGCTAACAACAAGCAAAACTGATTGTTTATTACCACAAAAATCCGCACACCTTCTTGCAATTGTTTCAACCATAAATAAAGATTAGAAGAGATGTTGCCTAATGGACTTTTTCCATTGCTGGTACCGGTAATGAAAAAGGTTATCACAATATTTCGAAGACTGGCTCTACCTTAGTTGTCAGGTGATCAAAAAATGCTATGAGAAGAACTCCTACTCGTTGAGTCGCACCTCTTTCTCATCTCACATTTTTTTCATTTGAAGACAAAGATAGAACCAATCTTCGAAACATAACGATTTTCTTCTTTATTACCAACAATTGAAGTCCAATCTACAAATTTTCTGAACCATTCACCAATGCTTTCTCTCTCATTTAGATCATAAAGAACGAATTTCTAAGTCACTTGTATATTATTTTGTGCAACAGAAAAATAAACTTCATAAATTACAAGAAATTCTACATGTAACTTGTGAATTATTAGTCCTATAATTTTATGAAATAGGCTCCTGAATCCAAGTGTTGAAATCAATAAGAAGTCAAATCTTTTAGAAATTATGTTCAATTTTTTTTCAGAGACAAAATTACACTGAAGTTATTATATTCTCTCTAATAACATTTTTTTTTTTTCCATAAGAAGATACTTTGTATAATATACAAAATATATAAATCTGAAATAGAAAATATGTATTCCCTTCCTTTCTATTAATTTGTATTCTCTTTTTTTCGAAGGGTAAACAAAGCATCAATATAGGCCTACTACTGTCCAACATTGTGGTTGGTGCACGCTCATAAAAAGAAGCATTGTTACTACCACGATCATGGCAAGAAGTAACAAGTCTGGTTATATTACGTTTATTGTTTTGATGTGTACTGTAAGTGTTTAATCATTAAGCATGAAATGTTCAACATAGAAGTATAGTGAAGTTTTGCTCTTGTTGTGACAGTGTTATGGATATCTGTGAAAAGAAATTAATTCAATGATAATAGTGAAATGAACTGTATTCAGTACTCAGTATGTTTGTTACGTCACAAAACAATCGATTTGACTGAAATTATTTACTGGTACCAGTGGCGTAGCCAGTGGGTGGGCCAGGTGGGCGAATTTTTGCTTTTTTTTTATGGAAAATATTCAACATTAAACTAAACCATGGATCCAGAGCAATAGTTACAGTCGATAGCATTAAGGTAAGAAATAAAAAATGCGTTCATTTCTTCAAGAGCCAATTTAACTGAGTTGGATTGGGTATAAAAAATTGTCTGGCAGCAATAAAAAGAAGGAAGCCGTGGAGGCTACTGAATTGTTACATCAGCTAGAAAAATTTGACACCTTATTTTATTTGATATGTTTAGACGATATTCTTGCTCTTGCACCATCACTATCGGAAGCACCTCAATCTCCAAAAATGGATATTAGTAAATGTTCGTCCTTCATTAAGGCAATGATATAAAACTTTTCAAAGCTCTGAAACGAAGGAAAATTCAACAACCATGTCAAGCACAAGGCTGTGTAATCTATCAATTCTATCCATTGGAGAGAGAAAAGTTGGGATTTGTTGAAGAATCCATCATCAACGATCGAAAGATTCGTTGCTAGAAAATTTCGACAGCTCCAGTTCATCTTAAGAAGCGTTTGTATAGATATGCCTTGCTTGATTGTTTATCATAATTTTGCATGTTATTAAATAAGGCTTCCCAGAATGAGTTTCAGGAAAGTTGATGGCAGCAGCATTGTCAGGAGGTGGGTCAGGTACTTTCTAAATCCTGCATATCTGGCCCACCCAAAATAATTAGTCTGGCTACGTCATTGACAGGTACTGTTTTCACATTCTGCTGTATAAGTAATTTTATATCTTGCATGCATGGTGAAACAAAACATAAAAATTATTTTATTTTTATTCTTCTTATGTAATTAAATACCGGTACTCACAAAATAAGTTTACGATGTTTATATTGAAGTTTGATTAAATTGTATCAATGGCAACAGAAGAATCTTTCAGTCAAAGTCGATTTTAGAAACAATTTGAAATAAAATTACATAAAATACTATTCAATTAATATCTGCATATACTGTGATATTCGAGAGAGAGAGAGAGAGAGCGAGAGCGAGAGAGAGAGAGAAAGTGAGAGTGAGAGAGTGAGAGAGTGAGTGAGTGAGTGAATGAATGAATGAGTGAGCGTGCGTGCGTGCATGTGTGAAAATGTTCGTGATTTACCAGTATGTTAATTGATAAATGAGTTCTATTCAGTCAATACTTAACATAAAGTATTGACTGAATAGAACTCATTTATCAATTAACATTGAACTTAACGGAACCAATATGCCTTTAAAATTACCAGTATGTGTTAAATGTACAGGGCTTATAATTTCCTGGAAACTATGTACGAAACACAATTCTCAGTAGCTATTCAGCTCACCAAACTGATGGTGTACTTATCAGATGATTCTCCATACTCAGGCAATCATCTGTATTATCAGAGTTGATATAGACTTTAAAATAAGAAGTACAGTGTAATAAAATTTCTAACATATAAGATTTCAGCGATTCAAATACTGATTTCATGATAACAGTGCTATAAATTCAGTTTTATATTGACTTCTGCATCTATACATGATGAAATTATCAATTCAAAATCGATATATTTTACTGATAAAAATGACTACCGGTACTTTTATCGGAAATGTAAATTCCCAAAACAATCATTACTAGAGTTCAGAAACATCTCATCAGTTACATGAGCATCCATTACATGACATTCATAAATTTCTTCGTAACATTACACAAGAAGAATTGGGGCTAATGTCTGACAATTTACTGAAGCCTATTGACACACAGATGAACATCATTTCGAACATTCGTTCATTTCATTTATTGTATTCCATAGATCTTACGTCAACATTAAAGCTTTAAGATGTGGAATAAGTCAAGAGTTACAAAAATTTTTTGGCGAGGTGAAGTGTTGTAATTTAAGGTAAGACTAAATACTGGGACAGGATTTAATTACACTCTCAATCCTGCAGTTTAACCATAAGATTGAAAAGAAGGCTCTGTACATGTATCTCACATTGGAAGCAGTGAGGGATTAGTAACAGAATGGGAAACAGCCAGTCCATTTTGGGGGCAATCGAGATTGAAAACTATATGTTCTTTACTTTAATAAAAATGCTGACAAAATTCAATTTATTTCTGTGGATTTAGAAGGAGTTCAACTTGAATAAATTCTTAAAGAATCAAATGCAAGTTTTAAAGAAAATGTAAGCTTACATAGCCTATATACCTACTGTAAATATATAATTCAAAATTACCGTTGGGAAGTTTTATCTGTAGATGTTTTCAGTCAGAATTTTACCATGTTCGAAAATGTAGCTACCATCTTACCCTATTCTATTCGTGAAATAGTCTTAATAAATACCTAGATTAGAAAAGATGAGGGAAAATCCTCACTAACCTATCTGGTAAGTTAAATTTAAAGTGGAACACTACTTCCTAAACAAATTGCAAAATTGATAAAACCCCAAAGCTTTGGTGGGGATAACTTATGCAAAAAGAAACAATGATGTCACACCCTGGTACTTTTGAAGAGCAGTGAAGTCACCAAACAAATCCGTTTGTGATTGAAAAATGAATGTTACGAAAACCCTATCAAAAAGCCTCAGAGTAGAGTGAACAGATTAAGATAAAGTAAAGGTGGGGAAATTACAGAGAGGGAGAGAGACTTGGAAAGGAATCAAGAAGGAAATTTAGGGAAAAGACGTGTCGTAAGATCTACGAATAGAAAAAGAGCTTTGAAAATTAGGAATCACAAAAAATGGAATGTTACAAATATGTACATACACAAAATTACATGTTTATTTTTCTTATGCTTAAAAAACTGTTCTATCCAGCCTTAAAATGTTAGATAATTGCTCCCAATTCCAATCTGGAAATAAATATTACTTTAATTTAATTATTTTACCTTGTTTATGAGCTTTCCGCGAGCAGATGCATCCAGCTTCCTCCATTCTGAGCCAATTGCAAATGCATTTCTTGCAGCTTTCACAGCACGATCTACATCAGCCTGAAAATAATGTTACATTACTCCTGCAAATTATTTATGGAGGAATTTACAATCAAATTAATTAAAAACAGGAAATTATACATACAAAATCAGTTCAGTACATTGCACGAGAATATATTTCCCTTCAAATTAAGAGAAAAAATAATTTTATACAAAAAATATGAAACCATACCCCCTAAAACTAATTTACATTCTGTTATAGGCGTTGTTCAATTGCCATACTTGTTCAAGATTTCCTCCATCCCTCTTAAGGTGTCAAGTGTGCAGGCAGTAAATAAAATAATACCAGGACACACCATTATTATTATTATTATTATTATTATTATTATTATTATTATTATTATTCCCAAAAATTATGATGCAATATAAACCTAGAGGACATCGTCGCCCAGGAAGACCTTTAAGAAGACTGCTAGATGGGGCCGAAACAGGTCTACAGAGGCCTAATTCGTGAAGGATGATGATGATGATTATTATTATTATTATTATTATTATTATTATTTCTTATTGGCATGTAACACATATGGGCGAATCCAGAAACACATATAGAGTGTTAGTTGGGAGGCAGGAAGGAAAAATATCTTTGGGGAGGCCGAGATGTAGATGGGAGGATAATATTAACATGAATTTGAGGGAGGTGGGATATGATGATAGAGACTGGATTGGTCTTGCATAGGATAGGGACTGATGGCAGGCTTATGTAAGGGCAGCAATGAACCTGCAGGTTCCTTAAAAGCCATTTGTAAGTAAGTTTTATTTCTTATTAGTAATGCCGCTGCTATTTATTACTAATCCATATTTATAAATACAAAGTGGAATAAGAAGCATGTAAGACAATTATTATTTTAAAAAGTTGTAGAAAAAAGTATTGGAGTGGCGCCCTAACCCACCCTGGCACGACTGCACCCCTGTGAGTGTGTTATACAGAACTGAATCCTGCAACCGTATTTTAGAAGAGAAATGCCAGCACGAATTCGATTGAAAGAGTATGTGAATTTTTGAATGTTTCATAACAAGACATTCTATACAAATTAGAATGCCAGGCAGCAGAAATGCCAAGACAATGGCACGAAATCAAATGATGAAGGCTACTCTTTGGAAGAATGTGTGTTTACCTTGCCAAGCTATTGTGTTGTTTATTGCCTCTTTTCTCGTAACACAATGGCAATTCAGGATAAAATATGGCCTTCAGTAAGCCTTATCCAAACACAGAATTAAGCTTGGAAACGGCAAGGTTCCTTCTTGATAAACAAGGCAAACATCAACCACAATTGACAGAGGCTACAGTATGGGATGTTTGTGCTAGACTGGAACAGTTTACTAAAAAATACTTGCGACTCTTTCACTGGCAACAGGATACTCTTGCTTAACGTTCCAGAGGACAACAATTAAAGCAAACCTTAAGCCATGTGTACATCAGCTGCTGAAACTAGATAAGGAGAAGAGGATTCAATATTGTTTGTGACTTCAAGAGGTGATATATGCTATACACCTGGAATACTCGAGAACACATGGTTTACAAATGAAGCTTGGTTTCATTTGTCAAGACATGTAAGCTCACAAAATTCCAGGATTTAGGCTACTGACAATCCTTACGGATTCCACGAATAATGCTTCATCTGCAAAAACTGGGAGTTTGGTGCGCCATTTTCTTTAGAAAAATGCGGAATACCATTGCTTATTTTCTGATTTTTACACAGTTTATTGATAGACTTGATGACGTGTAAATGACAGAGTTGCCTCCAGCGAGATGGCACAAGATGCATCAAGTGAGTCATTGGCAATAATCCAAAGATTTTCTGACGACCACAACATTTCAAAGAAAACCTCATTATTCTATTCATTCGATATAGATATACAATAAAAATTTTGGTTTCACGACAATGAGAATCACTCTGTATAATTTACTGAAATCAACACTGACTGTACTTATCATTTATGTAAATATATTTGTTAATTTGTTCAGAGATTGGACAAATATTTTATACTTCAAAATTAAACAAATTCATAATTATTTCTAAACTTTCTCACTATAATGACAATTATGCTTAAATTAATTTAACATAAAGTTTTTTCCCCCCACTTTCAGAATAACTGATGTAACAGGATTTATACAAAAGATAAGACACTTTCGAAATCAAAGATATTTCGTTAAAATAATATTTAAATAACAATAAACACACCATATTATTTTCAAAAATATATACATGGGCCTATACATCTCTCGCCTTCATTTTTCCTTGTAGGTATATAGAACACGTCTTCAAAGCATTATGAAATTTTATACTCCCTCTCCCACTCTCTCAGTCTTTTCTTACCAACAGGTAATGAAAGTCATTCTGAGATTTTCCGCTGTGAATATCCTATATCTGTTTCATACAGTAAAAATATTCTTCCTAAGCTCTCCACATTTAGTTAGTACCCATATATAACAGGAATGGAATAGAATAGAATTAACTAATTTATGTAAGCACCAAATGGTAAAGTAACTACAATTTAATTTCTTGAAGTCATTACTGTAAAATGAAGATTTTTTAAAATATAAATCTTAGCTTTATTAGACCAATGCAATGTTAGTGGTGCATGTACTTGGGGTAAGGGGAGGAGAAATGGGGAAATAGGCAAGCAAAATATTTTTCCATCCAATAATCATTTATACACCACATAAGCTTAATTAAATGGATGTAAAACCGTCACCAAATTTTCTTGTCACATCATTCTACATAATGTTTGAGACTGTTACGTTAGAAAGTATTAAAAAAAGTTTTCTGTTACATTAGGCCAGTGGTAGGCATTTTCTCTTTCTGGAGAAGGTCTCAGCAATATAAGTAAATTTCACAGATATCTTATCTTGTGAATGAATAACCCAGACACTGGACTATTCAACAGCATTTTCATAAAATTCATGAGACTAAGAATTCTGTTGTGAAATAAGAGCCATTTCTTCAATAAAGATGTCAAAAAGTTGCTTATTGATGGTGGAGTAAATGTATCTTCTTTCCAGAGTTCAGTTCTTTTATTAACTTTGATGACAAGGAAGACTCGACTGCAGTTACGCCCTCACTTTCAGTTTCAATTCTGATACCATAAAAAGTGGCAAAGCTGCATTAGCAAAATTTATCACACCAATGTGCAAGGATCATTAAAGCATATTAATAATTAATTAACAATGGAAATCCGGGGATATCAGAAAAAAAATGATTAAATCCAGGGACATTCTGGGGACGACTTTTGTCCAGAGACAGAAAGCAAAATTCAGGGATTGTCCCCGGGAAACGATGATGTCTGGTAACCTTACTTTATATGCTTAATACACTTTCATCATAATGATTTTATTGTTTCTGCTGAACTTTTAAGTTTCCTGGTTTAATATTTGCATGTACATTTGAATTTACGCTACTGTACCTATTTCGTATATTTTCATTTTAATTCTTATTACATTTGTTTCATTTGTATTCTGGAAATGCTCAAACTACTTCATTTATAACTACAGATTTTCTGTACTTTTAAATATGTGTCCAAATTTGGTAACATTTTATAAATACCTGTCTTAGATAAAATTAATTTTATGAAAGCTTGCAAACCAGGTTTTCAGCAGTCGAGTCCTGTTAATTCAGAAGACTAGCAATATGATACAATATAACTTCCTTAATTTTCACATAAATAAAGTAACCTATAACGATGGCTAAGAAGTGATGCCTCGTATCTGTAAATTTGCAGGTAAATCAGAAAACTGTTTTAAAGATTAATTTTTATCAAAATAGACAAACCTTTTATATATGATTCTGCTTTACAAGATCTTCTCGAGGACAAAATATTAGTTAACTGTCCAATTGTGTGAACATAATAATGTAGTTAATCTAAATTATAATGTAGGTAAACTAAATAACCATTTTTGTAGATACGAAGTATCGCTTCTTAGACATCGATAAGTAATAGAAAAAATAAAATTGTTAACGACAAAGAAATAATAAAGTTACTAAAGAAGCTTTGATGCAGTCTTATTACAACATATTAGCCCATATGATATGGATACAGTAAATAAAGCAAATTACCTTGTCAGCTTCAGCAATATCAATAATTTTCTTCTCAGTAGCCGGATTTAAAGTAGGAAATTTCTTGCCTGAAGCAGAATCTACGAATTCATTGTTGATGAATAACTGCAAATAAAAATGGATAAATACATTAATATAAACATCATGAAGTGAAGAGAAGCGACTAGAAACATTTGAAATGTGGATCTGGAGAAGGGTAGCATGTGTGAAGTGGACAGATAGAATAAGAAACGAAGTTGTGTTGGAAAGAGTGGCTGAAGAAAGAATAATGTTGAAACTGATAAGCAAGAAGAAAAGGAATTGACTGGGTCAATGGTTGAACTGCCCTCTAAAGGAGCACTGGAAGGAATGGTGAATGGGAGAAGAGTTCGGGGCAGAAGAAGATATCAGATTATAGACGACAGTAATATATATGGATCATATGAGGAGACAAAGAGGAAGCCAGAAAATAGGAAAGACTAGAGAATGCTGGGTTTACAGTGAAAGACCTGCTCTTGGGCAGAACACTATGAATGAATGGATGATAAACATCAAACTAAGCATTGATAAGGACTAATAACAATAACATCAGAGAGACTGCATGAAATTATTTACTATTGGCATCAATGTCAACATATGAACAATATTATGTAAAACAGTACCTATTCTTCTTTCAATGTCATCTGTCCATATTATGTAAAATTCCTACACTGCAATGCTTGGAGCAGACACACGAAACCAAATCATAATGTGCAACATGTTAATATTTTCCAGGCATAAAGAATCTTGTGAAATGTTTCCTAGGTTGTACCTTTTTAAAAAAATACAGTTCAGCTGTAATATCTTTCTACAAAGTACACTAAAATGACTAAGCAGGTTGTAAAAATGAGTGGTATCATCTCAGACTCGCATTTAGGAGGGCCGCATTCAAATCCCGAGGCCTGCCAATCTTTGTTTGGGGTTTTTCGTGGGTTTTTTTCCACTCGCAAAAGTGAATGCCACATTAGAATTTACTTTTCATCTAACCCGAGCATTCTGCCTGTTGTCTATTGCGTATTCGTGTTGTCTTTAGAAGGAAGTCTTTGCATCGAACTGATCCCTTGTGAGGGGAGTCCATCCATTGTCCATGTCTTGTGTGATCCAAAAGGATTATTCTTTTGTTACAGGCACTGACTTGTGAGACCCAGAAAAGAGGTTAAACTAGGATAAAAAATATTATAATCTTCTTAGAAAAATAACATTCCACAAGTTGTCCTGTATGGTTTAGTGATTAGAACACCCACCAATAGATGCAAAGTTTATACATTCAAACTCAGCTGAATGGTTAAGCCAGGGATGTAGAATCCAGAACAGAACTATAGGTCTAACATTATAAGATTTCTCTCATTAAGTTACACTATTAATAGTAGTAGTGATCCATGTGTCTTGGAAAGGGCAGGGCATATAACATTTGAATTTCAATTATGCCATAAAAACATTATCTAATACTGTACTTCACTTTCTGCATACAAATTTTAACTTACTATTTTCTGCTGCAGCAAATTACTCTATTATTTACTTCTTAAAATTTGGAAAGTTGTGCAAAATTTTCTTCTTTATGGATAGAAAATGAATTCTCTACAGGACATCTGTACATGCATTCCTCATTTTTCTTAAATGGAACCACTGTCATACGTTATATGTCAACCCTTATAAACTGAGCTACTGAATAGATCTGGGTTCAATAAGCCTAGATGCTTTGCTAATAATTAATCCTCACAAGTTAAGGTTTTCCTCTGCAGATAATTTAACCTGACGAACCTCACACATACAGTATACCGGTTAATATTAATGCCATAATACGAGTATTAAACTATTTGTAGCATAAACAATTATTATGTCACTTTGAACTTAGACTGATTCTTCTGTGTTATATTAAAACATAAATACTCAAGTTATGTACATTTTCAAATAAACCTTACTATACACTACTGTCACTGATTTTAAAACAATACTCAATGAGAGAAAATTCAAACCATATAGTATGATTGTTCATTTCTTCCTAGTCAAGTGATAATGAGATACTCACTCTTATCTGTTATGAGTAATTAAACTACCGATTTTAGAGCGAATAGTTCATGTTGTATGTAACAAAAAAAGTGTAATACTATATTGGTGACAAGTCCATAGTTTTCTCAGAAAAAAAAATTTCTTTTTTTTTTTTTTCCTAAATGTTTAACACCCTCTTATTCGATCTATTTATTTGTCTATGGTAACTATAATGAGAAGGATCGTGATTTTTATCCATATCGGTAAAAAATCTAATAATCATTTATCCCTCTGCTGTATTTCAATAGAGTGGACAGTTTTCATGTAAATTTAATTAAAAAACATCTAATTTGAAGCCACTGACAGATGTGACTAGCTTGCAACATTGTTACCAGAAAGGAAGGTGGGAGATAGTTCACTAAGGCAGAGAGGCCCGAGTTCATTGACATCTTACATCTGTATTACGAGAAGAAAGAGCAGTGTGTTAGTGGCGATGTTGCCAGACTTCTACAACTTCAAACTCAATTTTCTAACCAACCATGCATTTAACCACAAAACGTAATCTAAGCTTTCTATTCACTTAAGTGTATCCTATCATTCCTTTCAATCTGCAGGATTATTTCACTTCCACCCTGTACACCGGTAAATATTGGCAGTAGAACTAGGGTACCGGAAGTCCTATCCATAAATAATGCTTGCAAGGTTAAACTTACATTTAATTAATTACTTACTGAGTATCGTACATTTTATTGTTATACACGGCTGAGCAGTTTATTTAGGAACATTTGAATTTACATCTGCATCATCAAACTTTTAACGTCTCTGTTTTCTGTATTCCCAAATATATATACAGAGTCCGACATTCAACGTTTACCATTTTAAGTTGGTAATTATGCATGCATCAATTAAGTGGGGGGGGAGGCTTTGATCATTGTGATTGGGACCAGAATGATCTTGGACTTAGTTAGCCATGGAACGTTGGCCTTTGCAGCAGCGCATTTTCTGCGTAAAACCTTATTTATCAGGCAAGTTAATTGTGGCTGTACAGTGCAAGTTTCGGCGGATGTTTGGCGATAATCGACAACGTGAAATTGCACCGTCACGAAAAATAATCAGTCGGTGGGTGAGCCAGTGACGTGAAATCGGATCTGTTCAAAACAAACCTCCTGTTTGCATGAAAACAGCGTGAACATCTGAAAATATTGAATGTGTGAGAATGGCTTTGCAGACTCTGCGTCGTTCAGTGACAAGGTATTCCCGAATTCTAAATGTATCGGACAGAATAGTGGGAAGAATTCTAAACGTTGACTTGCATTTCCATCCACAGCACATCTTTCAATGACAACACAGCGAGGCTGCTTTCCCCAGGCGACTTCTCTCTATGTTCGGTGACAGTTAATGGCCCTCCGTATCCCCATACCTCACTGCACCAGACTTCTTTTTGTGGAGGTACCTGAAGGCTAAGTTCTACGTTCGCAGACTCCCTGATATCAACAGTCTCAAAAATGCAATTTGTGAGGAAATTGCTGGTGTCACGCCAAACAATTTACATAGAGTAATGACTGGTGTACAAAGAATATTACAACAATATATTGACGCTAAGGATGGGCATCTTAAGGATGTAATTTAAAAAAAAATATGATAATATGTAAATATAAGACAATAACGTGCGTAACAGTTATGGTGTTAGGAAATGGGAAACGTTAATTGCCGGACCCTGTATTTCTAATTTTGCCTGTGCATTGCTTTGTAAGACATTTTAACATAGTGTTATGCAATACACCATGATGTAACACTCCTTCACTTGGCTGCAGACGGGACAAGCCTGTGATTTATTCACTGTGACTAGAAAACCATTTGAATAGCAAAGAATCTATTTGCATATTCTGAAGGCTAGTGATTCACCACACATTTCATACGTTGTATGTTCTGAACCATCTCCTACAGTTTGGAAGAGGCAGATATGTATTTGTTATGAGTAAAATTTACATAGTACCAAATTCAAACGTAAAGTAAACAATTTACAGATATTTAAATCTATTTATTTTCTGAATAATTTAGATATGGGTTTTATTACCCCAAACCTTACTGTTATAGACTTATTAAACATTAAAGTGTAATTAGTAATTAAGCTCAATGTATCACTCCAGTGTGATGATCACAAAAATTTCAAGTATAGGCTCATAGATAGACGTTATTCATATCAAAATGGTACAGTACATCGCTCAGAAAACTATGTCTTTTATAGAAGTACTTATGCATTGCAAATATTAGTATATTATGATACAAGTTTTGGAAGTGTTTTTTTATAAAATCGAGGAAATGTTTGAGAAATCAGCAGAGCGAGTTTTCAGTTTCCGAGATTTTGTATGCACTTCACAAACGTGTATTGTACAACATTTTTTGCACTATCATGTTCTTAAAATTTCAAATAGAATATATTTTGTACTAACTGTAGTAACTTTCGAGGAATATCACTTTTGTTGACGTACCAAATTTTGTCCAATACTCTTTTGAGAAGATTAACTCCATATGTAGATGAAATTATTGGGGATCATCAGTGTGGTATTCGACAGATAATTGAGAAAAAATGGGAGTACAGTGCATCAGTTATTCATGGATTTCAAAAAGGCATATGACTCGGTTAAGAGAGGAGTTTTATATGATATTCTTATCGAATTTGATATTCCCAAGAAACTAGTTCGATTAATTAAAATGTGTCTCAGTGAAACGTACAGCAGAGTTCGTATAGGTCAGTTTCTGTCAGATGCATTTCCAATTCACTATGGGCTAAAGCAAGGAGATGCACTATTACCTTTACTTTTTAACTTTGCTTTAGAGTATGCCATTAGGAAAGTCCAGGATAACAGAGAGGGTTTGGAATTACAGGTTACATCAGCTGCTTATCTATGCGGATGACGTGAATATGTTACGAGAAAATCGACAAACGATTAGGGAAAACACGAGAATTTTACTGGAAGCAAGTAAAGAGATAGGTTTGGAAGTAAATCCCGAAAAGACTAAGTATATGATTATGTCTCGTGACAAGAATATTGTACGAAATGGAAATATAAAAATTGGAAATTTATCTTTTGAAGAGGTGGAGAAGTTCAAATATCTTGGAGCAACAGTAACAAATATAAATGATACTCGGGAGGAAATTAAACACAGAATAAATATGGAAAATGCCTCTTATTATTCGGTTGAGAAGCATTTGTCATCCAGTCTGTTGTCAAAAAATTTGAAAGTTAGAATTTATGAAACAGTGATATTACCAGTTATTCTTTATGGTTGTGAAACTTGGACTCTCACTTTGAGAGAGGAACATAAGTTAAGGGTGTTTGAGAATAAGGTGCTTAAGAAAATATTTGGGGCTAAGAGGGAAGAAGTTACAGGAGAATGGAGAAAGTTACACAACACAGAACTGCACGCATTGTCTTCTTCACCTGACAAAATTAGGAACATTAAATCCAGACGTTTGAGATGGGCAGGGCATGTAGCATGTATGGGTGAATCCAGAAATGCATATAGAGTGTTAGTTGGGAGGCCGGAGGGAAAAAGACCTTTAGGGAGGCCGAGACGTAGATGGGAAGATAATATTAAAATAGATTTGAGGGAGGTGGGATATAATGATAGAGAATGGATTAATCTTGCTCACGATAGGGACCAATGGCGGGCTTATATGAGGGCGGCAATGAACCTCCGGGTTCCTTAAAAGCCAGTAAGTAAGTATATTTTGCATTGAAAATTTGGAGCAAATATTATTCCAAAGCCTTCGCAAGAATGCATTGTAATGATAACTAAGTAATAATAAGTGGACTGTAATGGGTCTATTTCAGTACAGTTTTATATTATGAAGGAAGGTTTCCCTAGCAACAAGTTTCTCTGTGAAAATTCTAACTTTCAAGACCTAACAACAATAGCTGTAAATACAGCAAAAAACACAATCGTGAAATAATTGAATTCCCGTTTCCTGTCCAGTTGGCTTTGACTAAACATCATAAAAAGAAATTTCTCAAACATAATGTAGTAAAGTTTTTTTTTTTTTTAACCTAATGGCGGGTATTTGACTTTTCGTCATTCACATATATGAACCCAGTTGTGAAGACCAATTTACCAACAGGATCGTTGCCCAGAGTGCGCCATAGGAGACTGGTCTACGCTACACCCACAATGAGATAACATAGTGATGGTGATAGAGATTTGTTAGGATGCCACAGTGGAACCGGAGCTCTAGGAGAAAACCCCTGTGTTATCTGGACCGCAGGCTTGGCCAACAAGAGTTATAAATAGGGTGTACACCAGGGATCGAACTCAGGTCCACAGAATTATAATTCCAGCGGTCTAGCCACCACCGTGGTGGCTTAATGTAGTAAAGTTATAGAAATAAAAGAAAATATACTTTGTTTCTTTCGGTCTAAAAATACAATATAACGAAGCATGATAATGAAAATTATTAAAATTTACTTTTTTGTTACAATGAGTTTAATTATGGTACAATTTAGACATTTATTTCAAAGAAAGTTTTCATCCAAGTCACACACGCATCTGTGAACAGCAGATATAGCCATAAATTCCCTTTCCCTTATCTCAGCTGAAAGTTATGGTTCAATAACAGCAACGTTAAAGAGATCAGTCATAAAGAGTATGTTAATTTGGTTATGTTGCCAAGTTTTGTAATGACTACGAACACACACAAGTTTGACTGAAAAAAGGCATTACCTCAAAAAACTGTTGTTAAAATGTTTATTGGTAAGATAATTTTTCATGGAGGGGCACTGGATCATGTGACCTTAGCATAGAATCACATCCACTAGTGAGTACATGTCGACAGACACAAAGAAGAATATTGTAATTAACAAAATTAACTTTTTCAGTAGAATTAAAAACAACTTTGGATGGTTGTGAAAAATCAGAATTTTTAATTAGGTTTCTTTTCCTTATATTTTCATTATTGAAATGGATGTCCTATTCTATTGCAGTGATAGCACTTTCTCTGAAATCATTCCATATACGGTATGCGTATTGTTACTTACAATACCAATAAGTTAACATGAATTCCCTGTAAGAATATTGTATGTGATATACAATAGTAGTGTTTGTGAAAGAAGGCACAATAAGGTCACCGTTTATGCTTACAAGTATTGTAACTACACAGCTACAAACAGAGATGTGCATAAACATTTACAAAAAATTTAGTAATATGTTCCACAATGACGCTAAATTTATTGTTATTCATCATTGTCACAATATTCAGCAATTTCGCTGTCTTCAAGTCCTTTGTAGAATCCATTATAAATGCTACGAACTACGAATGTGGAGTGTTTTCATCACACAGTGATAGCAGATCGTTGAGTTTACCTTGGAAGATTGGGAGTGGAGCAATGTAAACACATTTTAGATTGTGATGTAAGATGAGAGGAACAGAGAAAAATTCTCTCCGGCACCAGGATTTGAACCCAGGTTTTCAGCTCTACGTGCTGACGCTCTATCCACTAAGCCCACCAGATTCTCATCCCGATGTCGGATCGAATCCTCTCAGTTTAAGTACCACCTCTTGGGTTCCCTCTAGTGGCCTACCCTCGTGCACTGCGTCATATATATGTATGACAATGCCACAATGTCCACACATGTGCAGAGGTGCACTCGTTATGAGTGACTAACTGGCTGGGATCCGACGGAGTAGGCGCCGTCTTAAATCATGAAGTGATTATTTTTCGCATATCATATATTATTATGATGTACCGAAGTACATAAGATATTTCCGTGCATAAATTCTGCGTCATCATATGATGACTCTGTTGCACTGTAACTTCACTTCATTCTTAAGTTGTCTCGGATCCTAAGTCTGTTAATCACTTACCCAAAAGGTTAAAAAATTAACATTCTTTTACATGAAGCATATATGCTTATATATGAGAAACATACGCTGCTCAAATGTTGCTTATAAACAGATGACAAAGCATTGTTACAATGATATCAAATTTGAATTCTTCTACACCAATTAAAAAAGAATAAGGTAACCTCAGGTACCTACATGATTTCCATATGTTAACTCTATATATTATAATATGAGCCGTTCAGAGTAAAAGTGTTGTAAGTCAAAAATGGGTAATGAGGGTTAAAGTAAACATTCTGTAAAATACAGCGCAAAGTAGCAATTAATATTCAATTTATTTAAACTATTAGTAGTCAGTGGATAGCAAGGAGGACATATTAATTGCTACTTTGCACTGTATTTTACAGAATGTTTACTTTAAACCTCGTTACCCAACTTTGACTTACACCACTTTTGCTCTGAACGGCTCATATATTACTAAGCCACCTTCTCACTTGACGTTATGTAACAAAGGAAGAACAATAATGTTTATATATATATATATATATATATATATATATATATATATATATATACTGTATCTGAATCTGATTAGTGTAATTAGCCAGCGATGTATGGAGTGGAGGGGGAAAGGAACTGGTCATCCTACCCTTTTATCTCCTGGATTAGTTGCCTCATGAGTGATGCCTTAGTATTTAGTATTTATTTATTTAACCTGGTAGAGATAAGGCCGTCAGGCCTTCTCTGCCCCTCTACCAGGGGATTACAACTATAATATGAAGAATAAAATTACAATTAATATTAAATTTACAATTATAATTACAATAAAAATTAAAGTACGACAAGATTACCTGGTTAATGAAAGCTAGACATTTTATCATAGAAGTTAAGAACAAAGAATATTTTTGTATTTAGTGAATTACAAATTAAACCTAGAATAACAAAATTCTATAGTGATGAAATTACCGGATATTGAAATATTTTGTGATATATTAAGAGAACTATTTACAAGAAACCATGTCTGAACGAGTCTCAATTACTGACCAAGTGCCTAGTAAGTTTGCGTTTGAATTGAGTTTTATTTCGACAGTCCCTGATGCCAGCAGGTAACGAATTCCAAAGTCTTGGCAGGGCTAATGTGAACGAGGATGAGTATGAGGAGTTTACGAAGTTCAGACCTGTTTTCGGACAGCTGATTAAACAATAACTAGGTACTCAAATTCGTAAGAAAATAAAAACTGGAATTTTATTTATACGTGTTTATCTCGTTTTATCTTTAAAGCTAGAATCACCACACCATAAACTAGGAGCATGTCCTTGTTTACGTTCAACATATGTGATAAGGGAAGAATAATAAAAAGATCAGAATGAAATACACCTTTTCAACACTGGCACTTGTTTTTCAGGTGAAGAATTATGCAACACCATGTCACAACAAAAAAAAAGTCTACCTTTCGTCGCAAGTTCTACAAAATTGGCTAAAAATATCAGAACAGACAGTATTTTTCAACTGCAATTAAGAAACAAACTGAGATAAATATTGATAAATATTACGAAAACAAGATAACTAAGTCTCCTCTGACTTAAGAAACAGATATTAACACTGAAGGAAACTGCACTTCACATACACATCACTGTTGCCATGACAATAGACCATAAAAGAACACAGATCGATCCAAATAAAACAAAAAGAAAGCCACTAATATACAGCGTAAATCCTATCATCTATATCTATACTAATAATAAATCTGTAAGCGAAATTTTTCTGGTAATTTTCGATTTTCCAAAAATAATTAGTGTTAACATGCATAATTAATCATCCTGAAACCGAAAATCGCTTTTTTGAAATTTTTGTTTGTCTGTCTGTATGTCTGTCTGTCTGTCTGGATGTTTGTTACCTTTTCACGCGATAATGGCTGAACAGATTTCGATGAAAATTGGAACATAAATTAAGTTCGTTGTAACTTAGATTTTAGGCTATATGGCATTCAAAATACTTTATTTTAAAGGGGGGTTATAAGGGAGCCTGAATTAAATAAACCGAAATATCTCGCTTATTATTGATTTTTGTGAAAAATGTTACATAACAAAAGTTTCTTTAAACATTATTTCCGATAAGTTTTATCCCAGGCAAAATTTTGATATGACTGATATTTAAGGATATACAAGAGTTTTAAAATAACAATACAATGCATTTTCAACACCGCCTCAGATTATAGCGTCGTTGTTTCTTAATTCCTATGTGCAAAATATACAATTTTTCAGTAGGAAGAAAAACAGATTTATTCATTCTATGGCAGTGGTACATAGAAGATCGTGAATTTTTACATTTTCTAAAGAAAGAAATATAATTATATATAGGAGATTGTATTATTTGCTGTATAACTATTTAAGTTATTTAATAGAGCAAAAATCTGAAAATCGATATGTCACAAAGGAGTTATTGCAGGAATGACATCGATGGCTATAATGAAATTAAAACAAACGACTCCGTCTATTTAAGGCGGGCTTGACGTTTATCATATTAATATGCAGAGAATATTAAATTTGTCTGCTTGTATGAAGTAATCTCAGAAGCTAATTTGGATAATTCCTTCACTATTTGAAATTTGTAGTTTCTCTAGATGGATGTAATACTTCATATAAGGAATGAGGTAAGATGAAAATAGATCTTTACACACAGAAAAATTATCTTCGTACACAATCTACTCTATTAATTTGGAGTGATTTATTAAAGATGCATTCAAGACTAATTTAGAAAAATGTTAAACGGATTATCGTTGCACCAAAAACGGATATTCTCTGAACCAAATGATCATATTTTAATTATTTTCATGTAATAACAAATAAGAAATATGTTAAAGACACTATCATTGCACCAAATGAGTGGTCTCTGGACCAAAATGATCTCATTTTAATTACGTAAATACAATTTAAATTAAGTAACATATAAAAGCATTTATCCTTCTATCAAACACGAATGTTCCCTGGGGCAGATGTCCTATTTAAATTATGTAATTACTTTATATTTATTTCTAACAAGTGCAGCGGAGCGCACGGGTACAGCTAGTCAAGAATAAACGAAAGCAGACCACTTTTTCACAAAGCAGTGCAAATTTCGGTGTTCCTGCAAGATTCAATGTCTGTTGATGCTGGAGACTTCCTCCTGACAATATCAACTTCGTCCTTTTAGGGTATTTTATAGCTAACTATACCAGCTAAAATAATCACCACTGTAGCTCACTGTCAGCACACTGAGCTTATGAGAAGATGGCCCAAGTTCAAATCACAGTCGATCCATCCTCAATTTGTAATTTATATTGGGCAAGCCTGTAGTCCAGGCAACACAGCAAACTAAAGGTACGGTCACACGTCGCTACTTTTGCAGCGCTGCAGTACAAAAAACTGCGCAACTCTCGTACTGTGACGTATGAACAACGGTGCAACCTGAAAAGTAGAGGCGTGTGAACAGGGTTCTCAGGGTTGCAGCCGCAGCATTTTTTATATCGGTTTTGTTGAAACTTTTGCTGCGGTTGCGACCAGTGTTGCCACCCAAATGTGCCAATGATACTTTTATTGTTTGGACACATTTTAATGTTAGATGTGATGAAAATAAATTATTTGTAACAGTTATTAAATGCACAACACAGTCTGAGCATATTTTCTGACGATATAATTCTTTTTTTTTTTTTTTTTTTTTTTTTAATTTTCCGCAGAGTAGTTTCAAACATGAGGGTTGCCAACATTGATTATGTGAATATGCTGTTGGTTATCATTTAAGTATATAGGCGTTTTTAAAAGCTTTATAGTAAAAATAATGCCATTTTCTGAATACTAGTTATATCAGAAACGCAAATAATAGATAAGTAAGCTTTCGCATTAGGTTCTTAATAATGCGAACATAACCACAAAATGTATATTGAGAAGTCAACACGGAGATGAAAACCTGCAGCATGACTGCGGCTGCAAAAGTAGCGCCTTGTGTGTGAACAGACTCGCAACCTCCAGTTGCAACTTTTGCAGCACTCGGGTTGCGCAGCACGGAAAGTAGCGTGCAGCGCGCTACTTTTCGCTTACGTGTGAACACGACATGCAACTTTTGCAGCTGCAGTACAAAAGTTGCGCAGCAAAAGTAGCGAAGTGTGACCGTACCTTAAGTGATCTATGACCCATGGCACTAGCGACATACGAGGCATTCAGAACTAAAGTGGATCAAGTCCATGAGACGTAGTTTTGAGATAATAGAACTTAAAGTTAACTTGCTCTAGTGGATTATCTAATTTGACTAGCAATCATTTTATTGCTCTATTTTAAAATTCTAGATTTATAAAATATAAAAAATTGTGATGTTAACTGATGTAACACTTTGGTGACTTGATCCACTATGGCTCAGAACATCGTGAACAAAT
The DNA here is from genome assembly GCF_040183065.1 of Periplaneta americana. Taxonomy (NCBI): domain Eukaryota; kingdom Metazoa; phylum Arthropoda; class Insecta; order Blattodea; family Blattidae; genus Periplaneta; species Periplaneta americana. The sequence continues at coordinate 70,910,225 of NC_091127.1, read as the reverse complement.
AATCTGAGCCAAAAGTAACTGGTGTCAACTACCGGCGAATGCTTGAAATTAAGACTTGATCCATTACTGCTTGGAAAAAATCCACCTTCAGATAATCAGAAAACGAATTAAACTCAATTTATGAAAATTTGTGACTTGATCCACTTTAGCTCTGAACGCCTCATATATGAGCATACTTGTAGAGCCTCAGCAAATAATGGAAAATTAAGGGCCTGTTACTGAAAATATATATTAGCTAAAATTATCAGACTTTCTTTTCCATCGCATTTCTTATTAGTGAAAATGCAGAAATTTTGATGTTTTATTAAATTTAAACGAATCATAATGTTTCAAAATTTCTACATCTTCAACATCCCTGATACCGAACAAACGTTCTTCTGGTGTGTGTGTCTGTGTGTGTGCGTGCGTGTTTGTATGTGCTTTTATATTTTACTCATCACAGTATGCTCCATTACCATATGAGTCGTTCAGAGCAAAAGTGGTGTAAGTCAAAATTGGGTAATGATGATTCTGTAAAATACAGCGCAAAGTAGCGATTAATATGTCCTTCTTGCTATCCACTGACTACTAATAGTGTAAATAAATTGAATATTAATTGCTACTTTGCGCTGTATTTTACAGAATGTTTACTTTAACCCTAATTACCCATTTTTAACTTACACCACTTCTGCTCTCAACGGCTCATATATGGTTAATACAAATACAAAGTGAACTGTAAATAATCTCACTAATTTCAGGGAGTTAGTCTATGACATATTTCAAACAAAAAATGTTTAATACAATTTTGCTCGTTTTTGCTTCCTTTTCGAGACAAAAATTGTTTTCCATGAATCATTTCATAGCGTGTTTTGGGAAAGCCACTGATTTAATTCCTAATACGCTCAGTCAATTTAAGAGAGCAGTGTATTATGATCACTTTCAGGACATAAGATAAAAGCGAAATATCTTAAGATCCATTTTTTTTTTTTTTTTTTTTTTTTTGGGATTTGTGGCTATTGCTATGTTCATCAATCTACTGTATTATTACCTTCCTTCATTGGTTCTACTGAACAGATCTTTACTCTGTATTAGGTTCAAGAGTATGTCTGCAAGATTCTTTTCAGGAAGATCCTTCTCAAGGTTAATAATTTTCAGGACTTCATATTTGAAAATTATGTGAGAGAAAATCTGCAGTGCAGGTTTCCTTTAAAGAACGCCCGTAACTACTGAATCTACTAACAACAGCAGTGAAAGTCTTTTTTCACGTTTTATGGCAAGTACAATAGTGCACTTCAAGCGAGAAAAAAAACTGTTACTCAACAAAATCACTAGTAGAGTACAGTACTATAGCCAGTGGCGGTTCCTCGGAAGAAGGAAGGGAGGAACGTTCTCTTCACATTTTTATTCTTTTTAAAGTAAATACCAAATAAAATATGTGCCTTGAAATTCGAGGAAGATTCGATAACTTTTAAGTTCACAGCTATCAGAAAACCTCGAATGATGAGTTTTAAACGACGCGCGCTCATGTGCCGCGCGAAAACTGTGAGAAGGATGCGAGATTGTTTGTGAGGAGGAAAGCAACTCCTTTCCTCCTTTACTGTATTAACACACATAGACAACAGCGCACTAGCAACCAGAGAAAGAAGCAGTGTCAATTAGAGTTGGGCAACACGATTCTTTTTCAGAAGTCGATTCCAACGATTCAATCACACATTACGAATCGATTCTAACGATTCGTTCACGATTCTTCTCAGTCTGCGATTCCAACTATTCTTTTGAATCGTCAACGAGTTCACGATTCTTCCCAGTCTGCGATTCCAACTATTCTTTTGAATCGTCGCAAGACACTTTCCTTTGCAAACCACGCGTAGAACAAAAAGTTCTCCATCTCTCTCATAGATGGCATAAGAGGCGAGACATTGGATTGTCTCTTTCCCATTGGCTGGAACCATTCAGTATGAACTCCATTAGTCTACAAAATTACCCAAGATAATTTCTCTAAATTATAATTTATCAACTGAACCTTATTATGAAGTACATTTTTTGCATTACATCTCTATTTAACTATGCAAATTTCAGGTTTGTGTTCATTATTTTCCATACTTAACAAATGCAGTACATATTTTGATTTCACTCTCGCTCGGGAGCATTCGACACGGTTCGGAAATGTCCGTTGACAGGTTACATCAAACAACGAATAGAATCGTGGGTTACGATACCATGCCGATTCCTTCATATTCTTTTGAATGACGATTCGTTACGATTCGTTTGAACGACGATTCGTTACGATTCTTTTGAACGACGATTCGTTGATACCACGAATCGATTCTTACGATTCTTTATTATTAGTCGTTCGAATGAACGATTCGTTCACGAATCGACCCAACTCTAGTGTCAATGCAAGTAAATGAACGAATAGGAAGGAGATCCTCCTCTGATTCTGCGCATGGGCGGGAAATAATGTAGCAGACAGAAACCAACTGGTCGTGCAACAAGCTCGCTACCGCTGCATTCAAACAGACTATAGGCCTAACGCATAGGAGGAGACACTATAAAAACACTTTTAACGCAGAACTATGAAAGACACCATATCATTTTTTTAATTATATTTCACTTTTTATAGGCTACTGTTCATGGTTTTAAACTTAGAGGATATTTGAAACTTAAAGTCGCGTTTATATAAAACAAAGAGGAAGTAGTTCTACGTTAGTATCGTAGATCTTTTGGCCCCTGAAATTCACTTCCATTGATTGTCTACTAGACAGGGAAACAGCCAAGTTGTCAGTTTTGTAGAAATATATTTGAAATTGAAAGTACTCCAAACTACATTATTTTTAACATAAAAATTATTCGGCCACTGGAAACTTTGAACAATAATAGTAATATGACTTACGGGAAATGACATTCTTCAAAAGCATGTGATATTGAAATTTTAAAATGTACATGTGGCAACATAGACCACGTGGATGAGTGCAGCGTTCTCGCTTTCCTAACAGATTATTTCTCATTATCACTTCCGGTTATGTGTTAGTAGATAGTCTCTTTCAACACGTGTGATGCTGTAGTGTGCGCGAAAAATGTTGCGAGTTGTGAATTTCCTTGTAATTCTTAATTTGTGCAATTATTCAACAGTGAATGGAATTGAAGACATATTATATTTTGGACAATTTAGGAAACTCAGTTTACAAGAACAAATTATTGCTATACAAAAGGGAAGGCCAACCCCAACACTATCTGATCTTACATGTATGCAGGTAGACTAATTTATAGCATGTTTCATTCAAGATTATGTCATTTTGTGCTGTTAACGTCTTTCCTCCTCTTAAGAAACACGCAAGAGCCGCCACTGACTATAGCTCATCAGCACATAAAGAACGGCCGCCAAAGAGCACACTACAATCTTAGCTGAGATTCAAGGATTTCGTTTCTAGCTACAAATCTGGTTCAATTTTCGCAGGAAAGTGAAGTTAGTACCCAGTACTTCCTTCCAGACGACTGAATGTATGTTCTTTGTTTTGTGTTTTTCCTACGTTATTTTAGATAGTGGGATTCCGTCAAACTGACCACATGAACAGGGAGTCCGGCTACTTGTAACGTTTAAAGTTGGTTCAAAGACCCTCACAATATAATACAAATTTTGGTGTTCGGTGTGTTTAATAAAGATATCATTCGAGGAGTCTGAGGATGGGCCATTCCGAATCGCGAAATCCTCTCCACAGCTTCTAGACAAATACAGCAGACGGATACTGTTTATATACAAATACATACTCCCGAGATATTTTTAGTAGCACTACTCAAGGTCGCAGCCAACTCTGTTCCGTTATCAAGGTCTTCGTCGTGGTTAGGCGGTGAAATGATCCACACTACATTTGGGACTCACGCACATCCTATTAGCAGTAGAAAAACACGTTCTGCGTTCAGACAGTTGGTATGCTAGCGCGCTAGACTTCCATCCAGGCCGATCGGAGCCAGCTAGGTCGTGATGGAATTTGTGGTGAACAAAGCATACGCTGTAGAAAGTTTTTCTCGGGGTACTCCTGTTTACTTGAGCCACTCCACTGACGCTCTCCATATTCCTCTCATTTGTAATATGCTGATCCGGAGCTGCGTTCGGGAGTGGGTTCGATTCCCGCTTGGGATGATTACCGGTTGGGTTCTTTCCTAGGTTTTTCCAATGTAAGGCGAATGTCAGGTAATATACGGCGAATCGTCGGCATTACTCTCGAAACAATATCTCGTTATCACCAATCCCATCGACGCTAATAACCTAGTAGCTGATACAGCGTCGTTAAATAGCCAACTAAAACCATCTGACATAGTTAAAAATAGTCTGAGGCGATGTGTTGGGGGTAGTACGGGTTTCCGTCTTAGGCCTGCATTTTGGTTCTGGGGATGGGACCTGGCTCTGTCAGGGCTGAGGCAGGATGGCACACATGCCAGCATCGGATTCGCGAATGCCTCCGAAGCCATCTGTCGGATTTGGATAATCATCACATGTACAGAATGCACAATGGCCCAATGTAGTCTAAATGCAAGGATCCATTCTGGGTTAGATCCTGGAAAGTTAGTAAACCAGATGGAACTACTGACCATGTGTTACAAAAATATTCACCTCAGTCCTATTTTATGGTCGCTTCTTCACCACACATTTTATAACACTACAAAAGCTTCTCGCGTATATGGGAAAATCCAACAAATAAATCATGTACATGTACCATTAACAAATAAATACTAATCTAACTCATCAGTAACATGTAAAAAGTTAACTTCATATACCAAGAGGTTATATCGTAGTTGATTGTAGATATGGAATCAGTTGATAATTTTTTAATGTAGTTGGGTATGGAGAAATTGAGGTTATGTGATTATCCTAATCGTTTTAAAAATTGATCCTTTTATTGCATATACTATAATGTATACATTTATTTTAAGTCGTGCATTAACATTATAATATTGAGTCAGAATAAAAATTAACGAAACATCAGTATTCGGGAAAGCAATGGAAAATAATTACAAAACAAAACAGTTGTTCAGACAGGATTTTACACAAGATAAAGTATTGGTAACCATTGGTATTATTATTTAAATCGTGTAATGACTATATCATTTACAATAAGATGGTGAAACTAGCGCTGAAGCAGTTTCGCCGATTTCGGATGTGAAAATTATAAGGAATTTTTTTTTTTTTTTTGTGGAGAGACAGTTCCTCGGGTTAAACTAGCGCTGAGGTAGTTTCGGTGATTTCGGAAGTGAAAATCGTTGAATTTGAGTTTTTGTGGATATGCAGTTGATCGTATATCCAAGACATAACAAAGCCTAAACTAACCAAACCTAACTTGTCACAGATTCCTATATGCAAGGTGTATATGCGGAGTACGAAGGGAACTACCTCAACGCTAGTTTAGTCGTTGATCGTATATGTCTAGGCATAATAAAAGCTTAAACCAACCAAACCTGACCTGTCACAGATTCGTATATGCAAGGTGTATAAGAGGAATACGAAGGAAACTACCTCAAGGTTAGTTTAGCGAAATAAGTTGCCCATAATTTTAGCCAGTTTTGTCTCGTTCGGTTTTAATTGAGTGGAAAATACTTACACATTAACATAAATTCACAGTAATATGAAAATGTGAAGATCTCGGGGGAATACATAAAATATTTATAAAACATATATACAGACTAAAATATGAAAACAAAATGTCAGATTCATGATTATATTATTATAATGCCGCTAATAACTTTGCAACACATCATCACTTAAAAAAATAATATTGAACAAAATATCACGAAAAAATAATCAAATACCACCGCCCGATTGCTGTATTGTATCATGCGCATGCGCAAACTCACGACGTAGAGGAGAAAATATCAGTCACAGACGTTGCAATGGTCACAGAGTACTGAATACGGAGCAGATTTCGATAGCGATATTTTGTCACAGATATTTCGCGTCATCAGTCATAGGTTTATCTGTGACAAAAAAATACCTGTGACAAAATATCGGTTTGTGAAATATCGGCCATCTCTAATAGAGACTCAACAAACGAATATGTTGTTTAATTCAGTAACAATCTCATTAGGCCTAATTGTGAAGAATGCATAGGCCTCATATTCATAAACTATGGTAATTGTATAAATAATTAGGTAATCACATATTAAATTAGTTTATCTTACCCGGAATAATTATCAAATAATTACTATTTCATAGTTTCATAATTTGATGGCATTATGATGTGAGGGAAAGGGTCTAAAAATGTAACACATGAACTTATGTTAGCGAGATGAAAGCAGTTGTCATTGGCTTCTTAAAATGATTATAGGCCCATTCAAAATATTGAATTGTAATCAAAACGGATATTAAGGAAAACCTGTACGTGGCTAAATCATATGAGGTACAATTTCCAAGACACGACAGTTAGACATGATTTAAAAATAACTGGTCCTAGGCTCAAATATCTATAGCACTAAAGTATTTTGTCTTTAAATACAGTACGGTATTAGTAAACAGTATCAGTCTTCAAATTAATATTAGTTTCTAAAATGTAAAATTCAGTTCATAAATGAGTTCTGTTGTAATGTAGTACCAGTATATTACAGTCTAGGCCTATTAACTTTTGTTATTATACGCGTAGATGGACAAACAGCGTAAGAAGAAATTCCGAAAGCAATAATATTTTCAACAGTATATAATTAAAAGCGCAATAGTGTTTAGTAGTAAAAAATATTGCATACCGTTCTGATTGCTTGTGGTAATGGACCATGGGAAATACATCAATATGCACTGGAGTCTATAAGCATATTTGCTTATGCTAGAATTCCCTTAACAGACGACAGCAACTCACAGAATTCAGATTATGTACGCTCAGTGAACCTCCCGCAACCTTTACAGTATCTCATGCTTTAGCTATTCATAATACGGCAATTAAATGTCTTGTTATTACAATACAAGTATCTAAATTGTTTAATGAATTTAAATGCAAATTAGTTACGCAATTTTAAGAAATATTGAAAGACATATATTACCTTTTGAATAAACGTGTTATTCTTCCTTTTAAATATCTAATTATTTATATTTATTCGAATTATTTTCGCTGTCTTTATCTTCACTTCATTCAATAAAGTTAGGATAACTGAAAACGTTTTGGTATAACCATAGTAATGAATTGAAGTTTCAACAATTCACCATAGTAATGAATTGAAGTTTCAACAATTCAATCTTCAAATAATGCATCGTTACTACAACAACACTTTCGCATTGTTCTTAATTATTATGTGAATAAGTATATAAACGTAATTTAGAATACCGGCATGTACAATTTAGATAGCAGTTTCAAATAAAATAAAATGTACAATGTCATTGTTGTTTATGCCTGGAAATTAAGTTTCACGCTTGCAATATTTGTATTGTAATATAATATACATAGTCGGACTATAGAATTGATTTTTTAAGTTAATTGTGTTCGTTAACTATGTCAGTACGAATAAATTACATACAAAACTCTTGCAATATTTTTACAACTTCTTCCTGTAATTGTTTCATTCCAAATTGCGCAATATGCAGTGTTATTGATTTAACAGTGAACTGTTAAGATATACACCAGATTTCCTTTCATGGAGGAAATTCGAAATGTTCGCTTTTGATAGAGAAAATACATTTTCCAAAACAGAATATATGACCACAGTACCAGTTTAAAAAAAATCTTGTACTTCATCCTATCACTATCTCGTTTCTCTTTTGTGGCTACCTTCTCGTGTACGTGCTCTTCACATTTTTTGTGCTATCATCATCGTGTACATTTCTGTTTTTATGTGCTTCACACAGATCACACCTGTGAAACTGTCCTTTTCGGTTTGTAAAAACAAATATTCAATTCACTGTGAAACAAAGAGCGATAAAGTCCAACACCTGTGGAGTAACTGTTAGCGCGTCTGGCCGCGAAACCAAGTGGCCCGGGTTCGATTCCCGGTCGGGGCAAGTTACCTGGTTGAGGTTTTTTCCGGGGTTTTTCCTCAATCCAATATGAGCAAATGCTGGGTAACTTTCGGTGCTGGACCCCGGACTCATTTCACTGACATTATCACCTTCATCTCATTCAGACGCTAAATAACCTGAGTTGTTGACAAAGCGTCGTAAAATAACCTACAAAAATAAAATGAGCGATAAATGTGAATAGGCAGTGGATTTTCAACTTTCTCTGTATATTATTATTATTATTATTATTATTATTATTATTATTATTACTACTTGTTTATTTAACGACGCTGTATCAACTACTGGATCACTTAACATCGACGAAATTGGTGATAGCGAGATGATACAATTGGCGAGATGAGCTCGAGGATTCGCCATAGATTACCTGAAGCTCTTCTTACAATATTGGAGAAAACCTCGGAGAAAAAAAAACTCAGACAGATAACACTGAACAACAAGAATTTTGCTCCGACTTAAAAACTTCTTTCGTTTATGGTTTGATGTGCGGTGAATCCGAAAATGCATCTCTTTTCTTCGTATCACATAAGGTTTTTAAAATATACTCGTACCATGGTTTCACTTTTCGATAAGCGCTCCTCCAGGAAACATCTGGCGCTAGTTGGGGGTATAAATCAAAACTGAAGCTAATATATTTGATGATTTTATGACTTATTTCCGGTTTCTTACGGTTGTTGGCATGTTTTTTGTACTTCTAATAAATAAACAGATATTGGTCCCATCTATTAAGTAAATTTCATAACAGTTCAAAGTGAGGTATATGCAATGAACAAACAAGGGAGTGGTTTTCAGTATTTAAAGGAAATGTTTACCAGTTTGAGTGAAGGCAAATTAAAAGAGGGCATTTTCATCGGTCCATAAATTCACAAAATTATGGCTTACCTTTTATTTGAGGAAAAACTTTCAGTTACAGAAAGCATGACATGGCACGCTATCAAAGACGTTTGCTCAAATTTCCTTGGAAAATTCTAGGGCAGAGAACTGTATAGAACTTGTTGTGGAAACCAAGTTAAGTGTATATGTCAAAATGGAGTGTAATATATATCTCGAAATACACTGGATTTCTTTCCTAACTTTGGAGCTGTAAGCGATGAGCATGGGGAAAGGTTTCATCAAGAAATATCTGAAATGGAAAGGCGATATAAAGGAAGATCATCATCCAGCATGCTTGCAGACTATTGTTGGTTCCTTGTAAAAGGCAGTCCCGGGTCTAGTTATAAACAGAAGTTAACCAGAAAATTATTTTAAATATTAGTTCAAATTCCGAGATTTTTCTCATTGTATGCATGAAATATTTTTATCGTTGTTGTGTTTTAAACTATGTAACATCATTTTTGTATCCAGCACACATTTTTCAAGTATTATGAGGCATTTTGAATCCATAGTGTGTTGTAATTTTATCAGTAACAGTGAAAAATTAAAAACAAATAAGTTTTGTCATAAAAAAATTCAATTCATTTTCACCGGAAAATGGTACGTGATAGGGAAATTTGGATTTCAAATTCAGATTTAAGGCACACATATTAATAATATTCGCCTATTTTTATTTCGAAGCAAGACAAAAAGTAACAATTTGCTGTTCAGTGTAATCAGCCCAAGCGGGAATGGAACCCACATCCCAGCGCAACTCCGGATCAGTAGAGAAAGTAATATCTACAAATAAATTTTCGGTTATGAATTTCGCTGGAATAGAGAGTCGCGTATGTGGCTCCAGCGTGTGCGTTGGTTTTCCATCCACGTTAGTATCGTAGATTTTTGGCCCCTGAAATTCACTTCCATTGATTGTCTACTAAACAGGGCAACAGCCAAGTTGTGACTTTTGTAGAAATATATTTGAAATTGAAAGTACTCCAAATTACATTATTTTTAATATGAAAAATTATTCAGCCACTGGAAACCTTGAACAATAATAGTAATATGACTTTACAGGAAATGACATTCTTCAAAGCATGTGACATTGAACTTTTAAAATGTGCATTTGGCAACACAGACCACGTGGGTGGGTGCAGTGTTCTCCCTTTCCTAACAGATTATTTCTCATTCTCACTTCCGTAAAACGTTTCCGGTTAATTGTGATGCTGTAGTGTGCGCTGTAGTGTGCGCGAAAAATGCTGCGAGGTTGTGAATTTCCTTGTAATTGTTAATTTGTGCAATTATTCAACAGTGAATAGAATTGAAAACATATTATATTTTGGACAATTGACAAAACTCAGTTTACAAGAACAGATTATTGCTATAGAAAAGGGAAGGCTAACCCCAACACTATCTGATCTTACATGTATGCAGGTACTACAGTAATTTATAGCATGTTTCATTCAAGATTATGTCATTTTGTGCTGAAGTCTTTCCTCCTCTTAAGAAACACGCAGGAGCCGCCACTGACTATAGGTCAACAGCACATAAAGAACGGCCGCCAATGCGTACACTACAATCTTAGCTGAGACTCAAGAGGTTTCGTTTCTAGCTTCAAATCTGGTTCGATTTTCGCAGGAAAGTGAAGTTAGTAGCCAGTACTTCCTTCCAGACGACTGAATGTGTGTTCTATGTTTTGTGTTTTTCCTACGTTATTTTAGATAGTGGGATTCCGTCAAACTGACCACATGAACAGGGAGTCCGGCTACTTGTAACGTTTAAAGTTGGTTCAAAGTCCTCACAATATAATACAAATTTTGGTGTTCGGTGTGTCGAGGAGTCTGTGGATGGGCCATTCCGAATCGCGAAATCCTCTCCACAGCTTCTAGACAAATACAGCAGACTGATACTGTTTATTTACAAATACATACTCCCGAAATATTTTTAGTAGCACTACTCAAGGTCGCAGTCAACTCTGTTCCGTTCTAAGGTCTTCGTCTGGTTAGGCGGTGAAATGATCCACACTACATTTGGGACTCTCGCACATCCTATTAGCAGTAGAAAAACACGTTCTGCGTTCAGACAGTTGCTATGCTAGCGCGCTAGACTTCCATCCAGGCCGCTCGGAGCCAGCTAGGTCGTGATGGAATTTGTGGTGAACAAAGCATACGCTGTAGAAAGTTTTTCTCGGGGTACTCCTATTTACTTGAGCCACTCCACTGACGCTCTCCATATTCCTCTCATTTGTAATATGCTGATCCGGAGCTGCGTTCGGGAGTAGGTTCGATTCCCGCTTGGGATGATTACCGGTTGGGTTCTTTCCTAGGTTTTTCCAATGTAAGGCGAATGTCAGGTAATATACGGCGAATCGTCGGCATTATCTCTCGAAACAATATCTCGCTATCACCAATCCCATCGACGCTAATAACCTAGTAGTTGATACAGTGCCATTAAACAGCCAACGAAAATCATCTGCCATAGTTAAAAATATCCTGGGGCAAAGTTTTAGAGGATAGTACCGGTTTCCGTCTTAGGCCTCCATTTTAGTTACTCGTCTGGGGATGGAACCTGGCTCTGTCAGGGCTGAGGCAGGATGGCACACATGCCAGCATCGTATTCGCGAATGCCTCCGAAGCCATCTGTCGGATTTGGATAATCATCATATGTACAGGGTGCACAATGGCCAATGTAAGTCTAAATGCAAGGATCCATTCTGTGGTCCAGTCCTAAAAAGTCAGTAAGCGAGATGGAACTACTGACCATGTGTTACAAAAATATTCACCTTAGCCCTGTTTTATGGTCGCTTCTTCACCACACATTTTATAACACTACAAAAGTTTCTCGCGTATCATTACAATTAGCATTCTACTTTTTACGTACGCTAATGACACTAAATTATCAGACCTTACTACTTCCAGTTTTTTATCTATACTAATAATAAATCTGTAGCCGAAATTTTTCTGGTAATTTTCGATTTTCCAAAAATAATTGGTCCTAACATATATAATTAACCACCCTGAAACCGAAAATCGCTTTTTTTTTTTAATTTTTGTTTGTCTGTCTGTCTGTCTGTCTGTATGTTTGTTACCTTTTCACGCGATAATGGCTGAACCGATTTCGATGAAAATTGGAATATAAATTAAGTTCGTTGTAACTTAGATTTTAGGCTATATGAAATTCAAAATACATTATTTAAAAGGGGGGTTATAAGGGGGTCTGAATTAAATAAATCGAAATATCTCGCTTATTATTGATTTTTGTGAAAAATGCTATGTAACAAAAATTTCTTTAAAAATTATTTCCGATAAGTTTTATTCTTTGAAAAAGTTTGATAGGACTGATATTTAATGAGATAAATGAGTTTCAAAATTAAAATAACTGCCATCTAAGGCGGTGTAATGAAATAAACAAATGAATTCGTCTATAAGGGGCCTTGGTCAACAACAATCGAAAGCTATGAATCATAGCCTACAGAGAATGTTTCTGTGTATGTATGAAGTAATATCGGAAGCTAAATTAACCGATTTGTGTAATTAATAATTATTTCACCATTGGAAAGTGTAGTTTCTCTATATGGACATAATGCTATAATGTTATTACAGTATCTTCGGAGTGAATTGAGGACAGGTAAGATTAAAATAGCTTCTTATGCACAAACAACTTGATAGGCTATTCTGTGTATTCGTTTCCTGTATTTCTTAAAATAATGTTTATCTCAGAGAATTAACGAACCACAAGAGTGTATTGATTTAGTATGCAGTAATAATATGTTAGCTTAGCATTCCATTATTTTATAATCCAAATTTTAACTATGCTCAATTGAATCGTGTTAAAATACATAAAATACATATGCATTAAATGCAATGCAAAAAAATTGGGTAATGAGCCAAGCAGATTATGTTGCGCTGTTGTAAAATAAAATTTCTTCCTCCTGAGATTCAAGAGCACCCATAACAAATTAAAAACTTACTTATCGGTGTACATCCGTTATCAGCACATTTTTTATATAATATAATATAATATAATATAATATAATATAATATAATATAATATAATATAATATAATATAATATAATATAATATAATTTAAGTTATTTAAGTTATTTGAAGGGTTCAGAACCATAGTGGCCCAAGCGCCATTTACTGAATACGTAGAAAACAAGGGTTAAAATTAAGTTATCATAATTCAATGGAAACATATAGCAAGTAAAATAAAGTATACACATTAAATCTAAATAATATGTCACTCTTCATTACAGTATGGATGCATGTAATAAAAATTAAGAAACATGTTAAAGGAATTGTCATTGCACCAAATGAGTGGTCTCTGGACCAAAATGATCGCATTTTAATTATTTAAATACAATTTAAATTAAGTAACATATTAAACGATTTATCCTTCTATCAAACACGAATCTTCCCTGGATCAAATGTCCTATTTTAATTATGTAATTACTTTATATTTATTTCTAATGGGTGCAGCGGAGCGCACGGGTACGGCTAGTTTACAATAATATGATACAACTTAAAATAAACACCGATAAACACCGCAAGAATGCAAGCAAAAATTAATTTCTTTGGCAATTTAACTGATAATTCGATAAAACTCTTGCATTCTAAAATGAAATTATTTTCGGCGTTGTCAGGAATCGTAAGTTATGTTTTGTTAGTTTCTTGTCACAAGGAAAACAGATGATAGTGAAATGTGCGTACAGTACCATTATGAGCTCCTTATCTCCCATTATTACAAGACAGCAAACATTGAAGGAAAGATAGCAAGAAGCAAGAAAGAGATGAGAAATTAGAGCCTACCGGTACTGATAATAAAGCAGAATGGAAAGCCGAGTCATTCTATTAAATTGTTTTAAATTTGTAATAATGCGGTAATGATTACATTAAACCTACTCGTATCATGTTGAACTGCACAAAATAAAATATTAGTGAAAGGCTTGGGTAAAGACGAGAAGGCAATTCTATCATTATGCAACGAAATATATGAAAAAGGCGGTTGGCCTGAAGATTTTACGGAGACGTGTTGCTTCCAATACCGAAGAAAATAATGCCAAGAAATGTAACGAGTTCAGGACTATCAGCCTGATATCACACTTGGCGAAGATTCTTCTGCGAATACTGAATCGAAGTTTATATTCTAACATGGAAGAACAATTGGAAGAAGAGCAGTTTGACTTCAGGAAGGGAAAATGTACGAGGGATGCAATCGGACTGCTACGATCAATCGGCGAAAGATACCTAGAGAAGAATAAAGAAGTGTATATAATATTTGTGGACCTAGAAAGGACATTGACAGAGTGAATTGGATTAAACTGATAGGGATCCTAATTGGCGTGAATTGGAAAGAGAGGACGCTGTTCAGTAACTTTTATATGAAACAACGTGTCAAAGTAAGGATAGGAGAAGGAATGTCAGAAGGAAGTAAAATAGGGAGAGGAGTACGACAAACATGCCCTTTATCACCTATCCTTTTCAACATCTACTTGGAGGATTTGGTGAAGAACTGTTTTCAGAACATAGGAGTGATAGTAGGAGGAAGAAGAATAAAGTGTATAAAGATTTTTAGCAGAAGAGGAAATGATACTAAGGGATATGCTACTGGAGCTAAATGACAGCTGTGTGCAGTATGGAATGAAGATAAATGCCAACAAGGCGAAGACCCTCGTCATAGGAAAAAAAGTAAAGAAGGTAAACTTACGTATTCTAAATGAGGCAGTAGAGCAAGTGGATGGATAGTTTCAAGTACTTGGGGTGTAGTATAAACAGTAACATGAGCTGCTGCCAAGAAGTCAAAAGGAGGACAACAATGACAAAGGAAGCTTTTAAAAGAAAAAGGGGCATCTTCTGCGGACCTCTGGAGAATGAACTAAAGAAGAGACTAGTGAAGTGCTTTGTGTAGAGTGTAGCATGGTTTGGGGCAGAAACATGGACATTACGACGAAGTGAAGAAGCGGCTAAAAGCATTTGAAATATGGATATGGAGGAGGATGGAGCGTGTGAAGTGTTCAAACAAATTAAGAAACGAAGCTGTATTGGAAAGAGTGAAGGAAAAATACTGGTGAAACTGATCAGAAAGAGAAAAAGGAACTGAATGGATCACTGGTTGAACTGCCTTCTGAAGGATGCACTGGAAGAAATGGTAAAAGAGAGAACAGTTCGGGGCAGAAGATATCAGGTGATAGACGACATTAAGATATATGGATCATATGAGGAGACAAAGAGGAAGGCAGAAAATAGGAAAGACTGGAGAATGCTGGATTTGCAGTGAAAGACCTGCCTTTGGCAGAACAATGTGAATGAATGAATTAAGAAAGAGAAATCAGCAGAAATATTCAAAAGATATTAATAATAATTTATAATATCAATATAAATTATCTCTTTATGTAGGGTATAACTGGCATTCTGCTAGACCAGCCCTGGACACTAATATGTACCTCAATTTAAGTCACTGCCGACTACCTCATAACTCCCTACTCCACCTTCCCCGGTTGAGGCAGCAAGATAAGCATTAATCAGGGATGGATTGCATAAGGCAGACTCATCGTGTGAAGTCCATCGCGATGCAATTTCCACAAAACATAAAAACTAGTATATTTTTTTTTCAGGAAGTACATCATAGCACCAGATATGTAACACACAAATCTGTACCCAAACCTGTAATTAATTTAAATGCAAAGAGGGTATTTTAGGCTGCCCGTATGAATATTCTACAATAATAATTAATTAGCACCATGATTTTCTTTATATAAAACACGAGTAGCTAAGCTAGAAGAGCTCAAATATCGTATAAGTGACGATTAGCTTCCCAACGCAAATACTGAAAACATTGCAAGAGTCAGTTATCGAATTTCATAGAAAGTTCTAACAAATATGAAGTCCTAATGTGAACAGTGATTTTGTTAGAAGCCGAAGAATACTCCCTGAGAAGCTCAATTTATTTAAAATTTTGAGGCTTTCTCGACATAAAATGAAGTAATAAATAGAGTTAATAAGTTTATAAGGGGGACGTATGAACTGATTATGTTAAGACTGTGAAGAAGTGATTAGCGAATTAAAAATAACTTATATCAAATATATGTTCCGCACCGTAGCGTCGTGGTCTAAGGCATCCTGCCTAGGACTCGCGTTATGGACTGCGCGCTGGTTCGAATCCTCATGGGGAAGAAATTTTCTCATGAAATTTCGGCCAGTGTATGGGGCCGGTGCCAACCCAGCATCGTAATGCACTTGGGTAGCGAAATCCGGTTGCGAAAGCCAGCTATAACGGCTGGGGGGATCATCGTGCTAACCACACGATACCTCCATTCTGGTTGGATGATCGTCCACTTCTGCTTCGGTATGTGGATGTGAGGCCAGCAAGCGGCTGGTCGGTCTGGGCCCTTCACGGGCTGTAGCGCCCCGGATTATTATTATTATTATTATTATTATTATTATTATTATTATTATTATTATTATTATTATTACTACTACTATTATCATCATCAAACACATACGTAGGTCTACACATAGTACACATACCATCATCTCAAGTAGCACATACATAAACGGATTTCCTGAAACGAATACTTGGAATTGACAGAAGCACAGCTAATTGCGGGGTGCTAAAGGAGTTTGGGCTTCAAAACAAAGCAATTCATATGAAAGTCAGGGTGATAAAATACTGGTTAAAAATTATATTTGGGGACCAGTCGCTTTTACGGTCGATTTGCTACAGAGTTCAATAAAGAGAGCGGTGGAAAAAAGAATGGGTTTTTAAACTGCAGAGAGGGCTACATCATATAGGAATGGGATGGGTGTGGGGAAAAATGAGAAAATAATACAAGAAATGTATGGCGTAATGTGAAGATGCGTTTAATTGATATCGAGAGGCAAGAGATTAGCTCCAATGTTCGGAAAAGTCCTCACTACATTTACAATCAGATC
This sequence comes from Periplaneta americana, assembly GCF_040183065.1. Lineage (NCBI taxonomy): Eukaryota > Metazoa > Arthropoda > Insecta > Blattodea > Blattidae > Periplaneta > Periplaneta americana. Next base: position 70,893,469 of record NC_091127.1, on the reverse strand, counting down.
TAATGCTTAACTGGGGGAGGTGTGACTACATAAATTCTTGTAACAAAGACAGTAGAGCAGGTTTAGCGTGGCTAAGATTGGGAGCATGGAAGGGTAAGAAAATTGTCAACGAAGAAGGTAAGCGCCTTTGTCCACTGTGCGGGGAAAAGGACTCCTGGAGACACATTTTACTACAGTGTGTCGAAATGGAACATATCCGGAGAAAGTATCTACCACCCTCGACGCTAAGTCAAAATAGTCGCTTGCATGTCTTGACCTCATGGGGAATAGAGAATGCGAACAAAAGACTGCATTGTTCCTCTTGAAGGCGAGATAGAACTTCAGCTTTTTTAAGTTTATGATGCGAACTGAGAAGGGATAATGGTAACTACTTTTATGCTTGTTTGTATGTTAGGTTAGGATATATAATACAATGTGTTTTCTTTGTGCCATTTTTATATTAATCTGTGTTCTTTTGGAGAGTGGTTGGATCTAATCATAGGTAAGGGGGATGAAACCTATAAAGTAGGACTTGTTTTACACAGCACGTATTGTAAAAGACCCATGCAATGGATTTAAGATAAAGTTCTGATAATATATTACATCTATATCAGGGGTCGTCAAGCACAGAGCACGCTGGGGCTAGCCTCTCTTACCCGCTGAAAACGCAGTGCACTATAGTGCTCTCGTAGCTGCTAGCGGGTATGCTCTTTATCTCTCCCTGTTGCACGACGGTGCACATGGGCCGGCACAGCGCACCCATTGCACATTTCAGCGAGTGCTGACGACCACTGATCTATATGTATAATATTGCTCAATAATTCCATCTATCTAAATCCTGTGCTTTCAAGTAAATTAATGATGCTGTGTCGTTTATGGATGTTTGATCCCTATCCTATCCTATCCTACTTGTACAAATATCCTGCCCTTTCAATTGCATATTTCACGATTTCGTACCATGCCGTCATTCTGACAAAGTAAAATAGTTCTGACAAAACCGTGACTTATGCCCAGTAAATTTCTCTCTTGTTCCAATCGGCTTCCTCCAATTCGTTTCCATTTTTTCAATGTCAGAAGATGTCAGATTGTGAAGACAATCAAATTATTCATTGTTCTACATACACTTTCAACACTTTTATAATCACTGAATAGGCTTTGGACCATGAAGGATAACACTTCGAAACTAGTCAGCCAGGTAATTTCCTAAAAAGTTAACATAGTAAAGAAGATGAAAAGTTAATCAGTGACAAATTGTTCTTCATTCATTTGGAATAATGTTTTAACTGTTTACCTCGACAATGCATGAAGGGAAAGATAAAGGTATCCCTTTTGCACACCTTGAAGACGCATGGGGTTAGAGCTTCAAGCTTTCATGATTTCGGCAATAGAATGAGATGGTAGCCCAGTGATGTCAAAGCAAGCGCATTTTTCTGACCTTGACGTCGTGCGCGGGCATCAAGCTCTGGGTATGAAAGGAGGAAGGATTATGTACAGTTTATGAATAAGCAGCCTGTTGGATTAGGAAAACAGTGGTACACAAACTTCAAACGGAACGTGAAATTTTATGTCGTTATTTTTATATGTCTTCTTTCTGTTTGATATTATCTGTATTGTCTGTAACATAAAAGTACTGACACTAATTTCTTAATAACTCAGTTGTGTTTTAATCGTTAATAACATACTAAAGAATTAAGAAGAAATATTCACATAAATTCCATAGTAGTACAGCTATACTGTACTAAGTGAATGAAACAATCATTCATGAAGAAAGTGATATCCCAAAGAAAGAGATTGAGTGTGACATGATAAGTTGGAATTGATATTGGTGGTATCTTTAGCCTTATAAAAGTAATCAAATAAACTAATCAAAACAATATTACAGTACAAAGCAAAGTTACCTAGGTAGTATATGTTTTTAGCTGTAACTAATATTACATAACAAAACTCTTGTCGCATTATGATTTTAAGGTGATATTGGTGCACAACTTCCTGTCATCAGAATATTAAATTATTTTCTCGAAATCTGCTGCAGCTATAGAGCTGACGTTTTCACATAACATGGGCACATATCTTTTGTTTATGATGTAACAGTAGTTGCTTTGTTAATTCATTTTCTTACAAACATTTTCCATGCGAATATTTTCAAAAGTTTCAATACACTACCTTCAGATATATTACATTTACGAAAACATTGTTTCAGTTCCTGTAAGGGTACAAACAAGCATATCTGAAAATTTCACTATAAAAAGTTGAGAAAATACTCCTTTTGAATAAAAAAAAAAAAGAAAACTTGTGAAAAATGAGCGTTAGAATTAAAATTTACATTTTTATAATAAACTTCTACTTCTCAGACAAATCTAAAAATTAACATGGATACAGTTTTAATAAGCTCTCTTCCCTTTACCTATTGAATCAGTGCTGGCCATCCCTGTATATAGCTCTACCAAGCGGCATATACTACCTCTATCCTCTGTCTCTTTCCTTTCCACTGTAAAGCACTCAGGCTCTCCTGAGCTCTAAAGCGCACGCTTGCGCCTATGGGCATCAGTTGACATGACTGTGGTAGCCTATGGTCGGCACCACGCTCCGACTGCCTTTTACCCTCGGGAAAGATCTGGTACTCAATTTGGCATGAAACTGAATGGACACCGGGGCTTTTCTCAAGTGTTCGCATTGAGAGAAATCCCACCACCACCCGGGATTGAACCCGAGACCCTTCAGTCTGCGCCAGTTCTACGAACTTAACGAGCCGAATAAATGTCAGTTTCGATTAATTCCCTTACCGTCTGAACGGGGCCTTAAATCCTGCTACAAAACGACGAGAAAACGAACAAAAAAGCTACAAAGATCCGTCGAAAATCTCGGCAGAATGGGCTTAATTTATAAAAGAAATAATATTGGTCTTTTGGGCTGTAATAGGAGAATTCGCTTATGTTTATCATTTTATAAAATAGCGCTAACGTTGAAATGTCATGTTAGCGTAAAGCCTGTTATTTTGAGAATTTCCCGTTGATTTTGAACTGGCACTACTAGTTACATTTAATATACATAATGCATAGGTAGATGTTGAGTTTGAACAAAGTCCGTCTAATAGTTTAACTGAGATAAACGCTGTACTTATGCATAGGCCTATTATACAGAAGAGGCGGCCAAAATCATTTGTTTCCCTTATCAATAACGTTGAAAACGTGTCAGTGTTCTCTACCTAAACACGCAATAGGCTATGAAAGTAAACCTCCTTGAATGGCCTTAAAAGGTTTCCGTAGACTATCTCTTTGTATTCAGTTTGACTGTGAAAAAATAAAGAAAAATGATGTTCTTGACAGTAAGTTATCGTAAAATACTGTATTTTAACAGTAGTTACGTAAGCTAATATTATATAACATGTTTCGGCAATACAACGCACGCCATGTTATGTAACGCGACTGTTGTTACCGTGATATCAAAGTAACAGAATGCTGTAAATGTCTTCATTATTTATGATCATATAGGACATATGAAAATTCTATGTTTGAACAGTCCTAAATTAACACAGAATATACAGTCATTTAGGGTAACTTTGTATTAATACTGGTCAGTGTAACTTTGTACCAGTTCTCAATTTTACTAGAAGATTTAATTTCGCATTTCCCAAGTGTGATATCACAGTCTACTATATACAGTCACGAAGCTTGAGTTTTGAGGGTGCTGGAAACAATAGACTGCGCAAGTACTATTTCGCATTGTCTGTAATGAGGCGATATTAGCGATCCTAGTGGTGAGCAACTATCTAATGTTTGCATATTTACTACGTATTGAGCTTCGTGACTATATATACTAGACTGTGGTGATATCTTTGGATTGAGGCCACAGTCTAGTATATACAGTCGCAAAGCTCAATACGTAGTAAACATGCAAACATTAGGTAGTTGCTCACCACTAGGATCGCTAATATCGCCTCATTACAGGCAATACAAAATAGTACCGTCACAGTCTATTGTTTCTAGCACCCTCAAAACTCAAGCTTCGTGACTGTATATATAGTACACTGTGCTGAGGCCATCTCCATAACCTACGATCTCTATGCTTTGCTTTCTATCTATTATCACAGTCTACAATATACAGTCACGAAGCTTGAGTTTTGAGGGTGCTAGAAACAATAGACTGTGACGGTACTATTTTGCATTGCCTGTAATGAGGCGATATTAGCGATCCTAGTGGTGAGCAACTATCTAATGTTTGCATATTTACTACGTATTGAGCTTCGCGACTGTATATACTAAACTGTGCTATTATGTCCGGTTCCTGAAGAATATTTAAGGCTCGACGTAAATATACATTGTGTTTACAATAGCTGGTTTATGAACGATTTTTGAACTTTATATTGTTAGTATATAATTTTATCTTACCGTTACAATGATTATTGTAAATGTTAACGCTTATCCTCTTTCCTTTAAAATACAATAGTAATCTCAATAACAGGTGAGTTGGAGATTTACTTCCAAGCTTTCGACGGCTAGCTCTGCCATCTTCTTCAGGGAACCCGAGAAGAGTTAAGGCTGATTCACAATAAACCGGGACCTGAAATGAGAACGAGAACGGAAATAATGTTGAAATAAGTGTATTTAAATGTGAGCGTTCACAATAGTTAATTGTGAATGTCAGCGTTCAAATACATTTATTTTAACAATGGAAGTTCTCTTTCTCGGTGTCGTTCCAGCTCCCGGTTTATTGTGAACCAGCCTTTATTCTACATCAAACGCCGGGAAAGCCTAAAGTTATACAATAATAATCTCGTAATATACATAATCCTATGTCTTCTAAATTATAAAATTAATCCGACAATGCGCATGATCAGAGGACGAGCGACCTGGTTCGCAAGAAAACAACTAGTTGAGGCAATAAAATTAGTTTTGTTTCGTTATACTCTGATCATTTACACTGCCTCCTTTCTAGGACTTACGGGGGGATGTAGGCCGGAAGCGCACCGTTTTTTGTATTCATCATGGTTTCCATAGTTTTGAAGCTATAAATTTGAAATTTGATAGGATAACTGACAATGAATGTATGTGCTTCAGTACCGATTCACAATATCCTAGCATATATGGAAGCGGAGTTATAAGCCAATGTATCCTAACCTGATGTATAGGAAGATAAGGAACATTTTCTCAATATCTATTGGACATATTGATTTGAAATTTTGTGTACATTTTCTCAATACTATATCTAACCAATCCCTGCAGACAGAAGTTTAAAATATCAAATACCTTTTTCAAAATATATTTTTTATATGTATGGTAATTTGTTTTATTAAATGTTACTACTTTATCTAATGTAAAAACTTTCAATTCACATGTGAAATAAAATTTTCTGCAGGAAAACTTTTATAATTCAGTGATAAATATATGTGCAAAATTTCATTACTTTATCTTAAATAGTTTCTGAGAAAATGTTCCTTAACTATAGAAAAATGTAAAGTACGGAAAACTTATTGTAAAGATTTCTATACACATGTGACATGCCATATCCATTTTTGTACCTCTAAAAATCCCCTGCTCCATACTCCTGTTCTTCCTGAAGGTCCTCAGCTTCCTTCCTCTTCAGGGATCTTCTCTGCCGTGCCTCTTGTTGTATTTTTTGAAGAGCAGTGTTGGCACTGTCGATTCTCCTGCTGTCGATACCTTGGAGTATGTTTATTGTGAACGCACCTGGTTCAAATCCAAGTTCCTGAAGAGTTCTTATTCTCCCTACATTGCCATCATTATAGACCAAAATAGCATCCAATGTGGCTATTTGTACTACTGTAGAAGATACAAACAGAGTTTTAGGGCAGCGCTTCCAAATCAGCTGATTCAAAGACTCATTGGGATTCTGAGTTTTGCCATGAACGCATTTCTTTAGGAGATCTGGCTTGGCCAGAGCCCTAAAAGTTGGTTTTATGGCATTCATGACTGGCTCTGGTAGACTATGTTTATGGCTGTATTGTTGTGCATTGTTTCGTGCCTTCTTGTATGGACACCACTCGCCACACAAACCATGCTGGGGTTTGGCATCTGTGGATAACTTGTGGAAGTAGATTGCCCATACAGCATGCTGCATACTGTCCAAATTACCCACATTCTGTCTGATGGCAGCTCCATAATACATTTGTATTGACTGGATTTCCTTCTTAGTTAGTCGTCCAGCTCCTCCAATCCCCTTACCATCTTCAAGTTTCTTACCCTTCATATCCTTGGTAAGTTTCAGCAGCCTAGAACCCATACGTTTCTGGACGTGTCCAACACACTCTAGCTTCTCAATAGGGCAATCTGATCCATATGGCTCACTTTCAAACACACTTTTGAAGGCACTGGAATCACCGTCTCCCAAGTACTTTACATAGCGTACACCATATTTCTCTTGGGAGCGATGAAAAATTAATTTCATTCCTGCTGCCTCCATCCCACCACTAGAACCATGATAATTCTTGCAGCAAGACTTAGCATGATTTTGTTCCCATTGCTCCTCTTCATTTTTATTTAAACTTTTCTTTCTGGTGGATCATGTAGTGCAGTACTTACTCAGTACTTGGGCATCTAATACTTTACCTGTATCGATACTGACTACGGTCGATACACCATAGAGGGAGGAAAATCCACGCCTCATCCAAGTACCATCACAGGACACAGATCATTTCCATCACAATCATTTACAGAGACTGCTTTTGTCATAGACTCATCGCACACTTTTTTCAGGGATTTTAGTAGCACATTATTAGTATCAGTGTAACGTATTGTTGGTAGAGGCATGTTCATGAGACCACAAACCAAATTTGTTCCTTCCCTCCCAACACCAACACATCTCATGATGTAAGTCAATCTAATATTGGCTTCATATGCATTATTTTTTCTATTAGAAGTTTTAAATTGTGAATCGAATCCACAATTGTCACACACTATATGGAGAGTACAAACAACACCAAACCTGTTTTCATCATCATGAATTTTGAGTGATTTGGAGCCACAAGTTGAGCAACAACAGGCATTGTTTATGGCAGAGGAAAGAATGGACAAATCAATTATTCTAAACCCTGTGTTCAATTTACTTTCATCAACATTATTTTGAAATTCAATTCCTTCTCCAATCTTTATGCTAGACCTGCTCTGTTGTCCTTCTACATTGAGAGTTGGTACAGCCCTAACCTTTTCTTGAACACACACACGTTTCTTTTTTGTATTATTTATAATACTTCTTTTCACTTTTCTAAACACACTGCTACTGAAACGAGGCATACTGTATAAATAACACTCGTGGAAGACAAAACTTACAAAACCAACTTCACAACAAACACGTGTTTACTACCTCCAAACAAGAAATTAAAGCAAGCATGCTCTTCCCGCCTAAAATACACGTGGTACTCCTGCTCACAGCCATCTACACTCAAACATATAGCCTTTCCAAGCGTTTGCATGTACAAAAAGAGAGAAAATGAAGGATGACTGGAGTATTTGGTAAAAAAGTGGGCATGGCACAGAGCGGCCATGGCTCTTTAAATTTTTAAAGCCCATTTATAATTGGAATTCGGCCGTAAAATTTTGTGGACACATTCTCAAGACTATAAAGTTTATTTTAAACCACTTTTTAAAAAATGTGATTTTTGGTCATATCCGCCCTACATCCCCCCTTACAAAGCATCTGTGCGACAAAACTTTTTTTTATAAGTTTGTACATCACATGCTTATTTTCACAGGATATAGTTAGGCTTCTTTCACTGCATGAGAATTTTCAGATAACCGAATTAAGGTCCATCGCTGTACAGGAACGGTTAGCCTGCCTGACCGTGAAACGAGCGGGTCCCAGTTTAAATCCTGTTTGGGACAAGTTAGCTGGTTGATGTTTCTTCCGGTGTTTTCCCCTCAACACATTAAGAGCAAATGCTGTTTAACTTTCGGCGCTGGATCCTGGACTCATTTCGCTGGCATTATCACCTTCATCTCACTCAGACGCTAGATAACCTGAGCAGTTTATAAATCGTCGTAAAATAACCAACTAAAAATTACCGAATTAGGTTATTTTTGGAGTTACAATCCGGCTGATGAAACCACTCCTCTTTCGCAAACAATGTTCTGACACTTCAACACAGAATTTAAACTAGAAAATAAATAATTGTCGCAAAAATGCACAAATGAAAAATTATATTTGTGCAAATTGCGAAAATTTTGTGCAATGTTATAGGCTAAATAATTTTACAGAGCGATAAAATTAATAAGGTATGCAGAAACAAAAAGTTATGTAATTTGTTTCTTGAAGTTTTATTACTTTCAATCCATCTTACCACACTCTAGATATATACTACCGGTCAAAAGTCTTCGATCAGCTACGAAAACAACTATATACTTTATTTCAATGTACAGTAGTGGCAAAAAAAAACCGGACCGAGCCTTATAGCTGATTTCAGAGCCTTGTTCACTCCAGAGCCACGATAGAATGGTGGTAACTAAGACTTTCGTGATTCGAATCCTGTCTGGGAAGGAAACTTTTTTTTGTTCCTTATTCAAATTTATTCCCAATACTTTTCAATTGCAGCGATTTTTTATTATTTAATTAACTTATTATTCTCAGAACATGAATTTTACCAGCTTATTTTCTAATGGCTTTCGAAATGGACTACGTCAGCAGTCGAAACTACAACAATTTCAATAGATTACTCGCTATCTTGTGAATGCGGCCGTGGCATGCGCAGTGGCTCATTTCGGGGACTTTGATTATTCCGTCGGTCTGGTTTTTTTGCTACTACTGTACAAACGCATCGGAAAAAGTAAATAGACCAACAAAATAAGTATTTTCTCTCTCTAGCATTATGATATGATGGAATATTCAAAACGAAATCCCTGTTTTAACGACAACTCCATAGTTGTGATATGTTTTTGAAAACTTCTGACCGGTAGTGTACTTATGTAAGTAAATCATTAGACGTAGGTATGTTTAGATTCAATTACTGCTGAATTTACATCACATTAAAATACGTTATTTTATTCTAAACATTAAAATTCTTTACTAGTATGTCCTTCAAGATTTATTGTTAGCAGAGTACTTTTACTGAAAGATGGTTTCTAATTCCTGTTTTTACAAGATTCATCCAATTAAATCCTCGCTCACAATTTATAATAATAATAATAATAATAATAATAATAATAATAATAATAATAATAATAATAATAATGATTTATTTTAGCTGGCAGAGTTAAGGCCGTAAGGCCTTCTCTTCCACTCAACCAGCAAAAAGTGCATATACATATGCATGAACTTACAAAGAATCCAACAATTTGATTTAGATGAGAGTTACATGTATACAAAAGTTATTTACAAATTAAACAACAAAATACTATGAACTATCAATTAAACACTGAAATAAACTGTGTAGCAGAATTAAACTAAAATACATAGAATGTTAATATATTTCAAATAATATTAGATAATAGAAAGAGATTATTACGAGACAATTAAAATACAGCACAATCAGGATGATGTCTAAAGAAAAAAGTAACAATGTAGTCAGTGATAGTTTAAATCAGTATGATTGGAGTGAAATGCTAATAAGGTTATCTTTTAAGCTGTTCTTAAAGGTGTTTATTGTCTTGCAGCCCCTAATACTTTGTGACAAGGAAATCCATTGACGCGAGGTGAATATTGTACAAGATGATGAATAACAAGATGTTGTATGAAGAGGTATACTTAGCGTGCCACAGATAAGTGATCTGGTATTTACGTCGTGGTTAGAGTATAGATAAGAGAAACGAGACGAAAGGTAATTTGGTGTTGAAGTGTGCAGAATTCGAAAGAGTAAAGACAAAGAGTGTAAAGTTCTACGTTCTTTAAGTCGGAGCCACGAGAGACTTGCGAAGGACGGTGATATGTGATCATACCGTCGGATGTTGCACACGTATCTGACGCACATATTCTGAGCTCGCTGTAACTTGACTGACAATTCAGAACTTAGGTCACTTAACAAAACGTCACAATAATCGAAGTGCGGCGTTACTAGGGTTTGCACTAGGGTAAGTTTTAGTTGCTGGGGCAAGAAGTTTCTCAAGCGACTCAAACAGTGAATGGAGGAACAGATTTTTTTTATCGTTTCTTTAACTTGAAAATTCCAACTTAGATTATTATCAAAAAAGAAGCCAAGATTTTTTACGACAGATGAATAAGGGATTAGCGTGTTGTTAAGGGTAACAACTGAAAGATTACTGTTATTAAGGGAGTTAACTAAACGCTTATGTCCAATAATTATGGCTTGAGTCTTACTTGGATTAAGTGCGAGTCCGAAATTGGCCGCCCAAGTGGAGACAGTGGCTAGGTCACAATTTAACTTGTCAATCGATTCATTGATCGTATTGGGTCTGGAATGTTTGTAAAGTTGTAGGTCGTCGGCATAGAGGTGATATCGGCAATACTGTAAGTTCTTTGATACGTCATTAATGTAGATAGAGAAAAGTAGTGGTCCTAATACGGAGCCCTGCGGCACTCCCGCCTTTGTGCATCTCCATTGGGAGAATTGATTATCAAGTGAAACACACTGTTGGCGGTCACGTAGGTAGGAGTCCATCCAGCTCAAGGTATTGTCTGACAGGTGCAAAGCCTTCATCTTTGCAAGAAGCAAGTCGATATCAACAGAACCAAAGGCATTGCTGAAATCGAGAAGAGTTAGTGCCGTTACTTCACCCCTATCCATAGCTTCACGGATGTCCTCAGTCACTTTAAGTAGGGCTGTAGAAGTGCTGTGTCCATGTCTAAAACCCGATTGATAGTCATCAAGGAGTTTGTGTTCGTCGAGATAGTTCATAAGTTGTCCATGTACAATATGTTCTAATGCTTTTGAAAGAGTGGGAAGAATTGATATCGGTCTGTATTGGTTTACTGTAGAAGGTGTGTTAGATTTAGGTAAAGGTTTCACTAATGTCATTTTCCAGAGTGAGGGGTAGGACCCAGTCATAATAGATGCATTGAATATATGTGTGACGGTCGGCAGGATCGCATCTATTATTTTATACAGGAGAGTGATATTTATATTGTCTATACCTTGGGCTTTAGATTTCATACGTCGCAGCGTCTTCATTACGTCAGTCGGGTTAATGTATTTAAAGAAGAATTTATCCCACACAGGTTGGGGGTAAGATCTGAGAAATTCAAGAGTCTCTTGCTTATGTAATGGTTCAGGTGGAGCAGTGACAAAATGTTCATTCAGACTATTGAGTGACAAGTTGATGTTATCTACCCGAGGCTTTGCTTTTGTTAGACCCAGGTTATTAAGGTTACGCCACAATTCTTTCGCACTGACCGAAGGTAGAATAAGGGAATGTGCATGGCGTAATTTAGCATTTCTTACTGCTTGATTACATTTATTTCTTAAAACTTTGTAAGTATTAAAATCTAATTCGTCCTTGCTCCGTCTGTATTTACGATAAGCAGTGTCTCTGTCTGTCATGAGTAATTTTATGGCATCGCACATCCAAGGCGCAGGGTGTCTACCAACTCGTCTGGTTTTCAAGGGTGCGTGTTTATCGTATAACTGAATTACTAGGTCGTTAAATTTTTCGATTTTGTCGTCAATGTCTGGTAAATTCTACACTTCAGTCCAAGGCAGGCTAAGTGCGTCATTGATTAATTCATCATGCTCAATATGCTTTAAGTCCCGGTATGATGTGATGCGAGGTTTATATTTTGGACAATACAAGGAATATTCTAAAAAGATTATGTCGTGTGCTGAGATACCCGGCGCTGGTAGTTGTCCATTCGTTAATACTAGCTGAGGATTAGCCGTGGCAATAATGTCAAGAAGTGTCTCCGATTCCTGGGTGTGGTGGGTAGCTGCGGAAGGAAGGATGGATATATTGTAAGATTCAAACATGTTCTTAAGTTGAACTGTAGCGTAATTACTTGAATTTAATAAGTTTGCATTGAAATCGCCTAAAATAACTGTATGGTCATAGTGAGGCACAAGATTAAGCAAAGGTGTTTCAAGGTCACTTAAGAATCCTGATTTAGGGGGTTTGTAGACAACTCCAAGGAGGCACTTTTTGTTGCTTGCACCGACTTCGATGAATAGATATTCAGGATGTTCTAAGACTTCATTCGAAGACTGGTAGACAATTTTAAACGGTAAGTCCGATCGCACATACATCGCAACACCACCTCCACGTTTACCGATTCGGTCATTTCTACAGAGGGTGTAATTATCTAAACTTACAAGAGAAGATGATAGGGAAGGCTTCAACCACGTTTCAGAGATAAGAATAGCGTGAAGAGACAAAGGAGAGAAAATAGATTGAACTTCATTGAAATGACAGAGAAGGCTTTGAGAATTTATGTGGGCTACTTTTAAAGTGTTAGGATGCGAGCTGAAAGACGATTTTAACAGGGCACTGGTCGAAGGAGCAGGTAGTGGGTTAGGGGTGGCTGGAGTGGGTGGGGGTGAGGTTGTGGAAGGGAATTCAGAAAAGTGAAAGTCGTTTGTGTGAGGGGCTGCAGACAGCAAGTCATTCACCTCGATGCAGTCGATACTGACAACTTACAGAAACTAAATTAGTATAAACTAATAGTAATGCAATAATGACAGAGATTAATAATAATATTGATATGATAACAGTAATAGTGAATATTGCAAGCCTACCACTAAAAATTGAATTACTAACTAAGAAAATATGGTAGTGTATGATATTATGACCTAGTGCTTGCATATTAACTACGGCAGATCAGAAGCTTTTACAATTTACAGTATGCGATGGAATCGTATAAATCAATTAGAAGAAATTGTTCACTTAACTTACATGAATTACACCAACTCTTTGAAATTCATTCCTGAACATCTATTGCTCAATATCTTTTCGAACATTGCCCATTTCATTAGCATTTCATTTAAATTCAGATTCTCCAGATTGATTAGTTCATACACATCTCAGATTTCATGTTCTCCATTACCATCTTCGTTTCTGAAGTCCAATGTGGTTGTCGCATTTTTGCACATTTACATTCAAAGTTTGTTGCATTTTTAGAAGTCGAGTAGCAAAATGCGACTGTGGCTTAAACCCTGCTTCAACACCATTGCGTCTGATCATTATCTGAATAATTCAAAATAAATAACACGTGTCTCGTATTCGGCAAGTTTCGTTCATACAAGACAGATACTTTATAAGGTAGAAACTAAGTTATTTTTACTGTTTTTCAGTCGCAAAATATTAAATATTTATCTGATGAGTCAGTTTCAGATTTTGTTGAACCTTTCAAGTTTCTATCTAAATCTAAAAGCTTATCGCCTGTTGAAATAGAGGTAGGGTTACCATGAAAAGAAATTCTATAGGAGGATATGAAATCTAAAATAACAGGACAGTGCTGAAAAAAGAAGGACTTTTTAAAAATTGGTATGAACAAAATTAAAGATAAAAGCAATGGCTCACCTTACTTTTCTCACTAGTTGCTGGAACAGTATTACATCTGTACCCTACTTATCGGTGGAGCCCACTCTGTGCACAAGAGCCTGAAGAGACAAACTTTTATCTTGTACCAAATAACAATGGACATGTCGTTGAAATTATATTTCACCATGATGATACCTCTGACTGTCTCTGTTAGCATGCGATTTCATTCTTTTGTCCATTGAGCAGGTATTGGGGAAAATACTCTCTCAGCACTTCCATTGTGACTTGGGATAGAGAAATAGAATTATTTATATATTTTTAAGAGTTCTGAGAAAGTTTCAGTACTCGCAGAGCTATTGGAATTGAAGAATTTTCACCATTGTTTATCTAAACTTAAATCCTTGTTCAAATTAACTTGATTGGCATATCTTTGTACATTGAAGAATAAAATTGATAAAATAGCTTAGAATCATGAATAGTGACAATTTTAAAGTGTAAGAATTCAACGCATGTCAATAGGTCATCATATTTTGTTTTTTTTTTATGTGTTCCAGCTTCAACTATTGAAAGCAGTTAAATTCTTTCATAGGTTTTCACCATTTGTTTATTCTATGCATAAATTCGCACATTATTTAATATTCATATTAATTCTAGATGAAATGCGAAATTCCGGACATTTCAAAAAATTTTTAAATGCCTGTCGGACAGAATAAAATGATTAAAAAAGAGGACATGTTCTCCTTTTCTTGGACGGAAGGTAACCCTACACAGGAGGCCTACCAGTCCTAACATCATCCACTGAATCCGTCTCGCGAAATGTATTAAAATCACGAACAGAGTCCCGATGTGGTAATTTCAAGCTTGGAAACTACAATAGATTGCTATTTTAATAATAATAATAATAATAATAATAATAATAATAATAATAATAATAATAATAATAATGATTTATTTTAGCTGGCAGAGTTAAGGCCGTAAGGCCTTCTCTTCCACACAACCAGCAAAAAGTGCATATACATATGCATGAACTTACAAAGAATTCAACAATTTGATTTAGATGAGAGTTACATGTATACAAGAGTTATTTACGAATTAAACAACAAAATAATATGAACTATTAATTAAACACTGAAATAAACTGGGTAGCAGAATTAAACTAAAATACATAGAATGTTAATATATTTCAAATTATATTAGATAATAGAAAGAGATTATTATGAGACAATTTTGAAAATGCAGCACAATCAGGATGATGTCTAAAGAAAAAAAGCAACAGTGTAGTCAGTAATATTTTAAATCAGTATGATTGGAGTGAAATGCTAATAAGGTTATCTTTTAAGCTGTTCTTAAAGGTGTTTGTTGTCTTGCAGCCCCTAATACTTTGTGACAAGGAATTCCATTGACGCGAGGTGGATATTGTAAAAGATGAGGAATAACAAGATGTTCTATGAAGAGGTATATTTAGCGTGCCACAGATAAGTGATCTGGTATTTACGTCGTGGTTAGAGTATAGATAAGAGAAACGAGACGAAAGGTAATTTGGTGTTGAGGTGTGCAGAATTCGAAAGAGTAAAGACAAAGAGTGTAAAGTTCTGCGTTCTTTAAGTCGGAGCCACGAGAGACTTGCGAAGGACGGTGATATGTGATCATACCGTCGGATGTTGCACACGTATCTGACGCACATATTCTGAGCTCGCTGTAACTTGACTGACAATTCAGAACTTAGGTCACTTAACAAAACGTCACAATAATCGAAGTGCGGCATTACTAGGGTTTGTACTAGGGTAAGTTTTAGTTGCTGGGGCAAGAAGTTTCTCAAGCGACTCAAAGAGTGAAAGGAGGAACAGATTTTTTTTATCGTTTCTTTAACTTGAAAATTCCAACTTAGATTATTATCAAAAAAGAAGCCAAGATTTTTTACGACAGATGAATAAGGGATTAGCGTGTTGTTAAGGGTAACAACTGAAAGATTACTGTTATTAAGGGAGTTAACTACACGCTTATGTCCAATAATTATGGCTTGAGTCTTACTTGGGTTAAGTGCGAGTCCGAAATTGGCCGCCCAAGTGGAGACAGTGGCTAGGTCACAATTTAACTTGTCAATCGATTCATTGATCGTATAGGGTCTGGAATGTATGTAAAGTTGTAGGTCGTCGGCATAGAGGTGATATCGGCAATACTGTAAGTTCTTTGATACGTCACTAATGTAGATAGAGAAAAGTAGTGGTCCTAATACGGAGCCCTGCGGCACTATTTTAACTTTTCCGTATAATTTTCGCCATCTGAAAAACACGTTGCTGTATTACTGTTAAGACTAACTCCAGCCCTCATTAGTTGGAGAGCCGTTATGTCTTTGTCCTTGTCGACTCATGCTATCAATTTTCTTGGAGTGGCTTTGACTGCTGCTCTACATAATTATTTATGGGAACTAAATATCATACTGTAGTATGACTGTTCATAATGTAATGATATGTAGGCTATGGAGGCTATGGATTATACCTGTGAGTTTTGCACAATGGGACGTCAGATGAAAGACAATCTCCACAGAAAAAAAGTCACAAAGGAAAAATAGATATAATTAAATTCTGCGAAGGAGGAAAAAACTATCCCCTTTTACGTTGTAGCTATTAGGTTGCATCCATTTTCGGCTTTTTCCTTCAAAATTCACTAGAATTCCTTCAGTGGAACAGCGAAACCCTGAGTGAGAGAAGTGGCTAACAGGCTTGAAGCTCACATATTCAGTTTTTCTCAGCCCAAACTCTCTTGCAAGGACGCGTTTTCGCGTACCATTTAATGTTTATTCTCCCATTTCCGCTTTCATTGATTCAAGAAGAAAAAAATAACAAGGATTCCATAGTTCCTTCGAAACAGGCGAAGAGCAAGAGCAGATGGTAACTCGAAATTTCGCTTATCCTAGGCGGTGGATCGGAAGAGGAGAATGGCCAACCCGCTCCTCCTGTACTTCTTTAGCAGCATATGAAAAGATCCGTTTACAAAAACTCCAGTCGAAGACCAAGGGACATTTTTAGAGTATAAGAAACTTACAGCGTCTAATCTGATTGGAGAAGTGTCTGGAGTAAGAGTATTTGTGACAGTGCGCCATATTCGAACAACTTTCAGTGTAGGCCTAATACAAAAGTAAGTGTTAAGTTCATGTAACCTTTGCTTAATTAAATTTTGCACAAATTACTATTACTTCATTGGTATTTTATCCATCATATAGTTCCTGGCAATTACAAGCTAAAACTGAATCAGGATTACTTTCTTGACTATGAGCTCCTGTTGTAAAATTGTTATATCCCAATACCTCTGTAAGCTCCTTCAGTTTAAGCACACCGTTTTCAATCACCCTATATGAGATGCATAATGATTGAAAGATCTGGAATTGCTTTTTTAAAATGTCGGCAACATTACGATAATGCAAGTGTACTGACGGATAGAGTCCTGGACCAAGAGGAGTAGAATAGAATATTATAATAATAGAATATTCTACTTCTCTTGTCCTGGACAGAGGATCGTAGTTGTAGTTGGTGCTGGAGGTGAAATGGACTTCATCAATACTGTAGCTCAAGATTATCATCATATGAACAGTCAAATGTTAAGAAATGATTGAAAATGCAGTTAATTCCAAACATATCGTCTCCTATATATATATTTCGGAAAAATACTGCTTAAATATAACATAATTATTGAATCGATCTGTCCCTCGCCGTGGTGTTGCAGTCTAAGGCATCCTGCCTAGTACTCGCGTTACGAAATGCGCGCTGGTTGAGTCCCCATGGAGGAAGAAATTTTCTCATGAAATTTCGGCCAGTGTATGGGACCGGTGCTCACCCAGCATCGTGATACAGTTGGGGAGCTACAATAGGTAGCGAAATCAGATTGCGAAAGCCAGCGATAACGGCTAGGGGGATCATCGTGCTAACCACACGATACGTCTATTCTGGTTGGATGATCGTCCACCTCTGCCTCTGCCTCTTGGCCCTTCATGGGCTCTAGCGCCATGGATTTACTTACTTTACTAGATAGCACAATAAGCCTAAGGCTACGGTGCGCCCGGAGCAGTGACGGGCCTAAATGTTAAAAAAAAAAAAGATGGTAACTCTATATTTCGCATGCCCCAAGCGGTGGATCGGAAGAGGAGAATGGCCAACCCGCTCCCCCTATACTTCATTAGAGGCATATGAAAAGATCCTTTTACGAGACACCAGTCAAAGACCAAGGGCATTTTTAGAGTATAAGAAACTTACAGCAACTAATCTGATTATCTCTACAGAAAATAATACGCATTTAACCTAAAATTCGAGGTCTAGTAATCACATAAAAAACCTATTAATTTTCTAAATTATCGTGTAAAAATCCGTTTGAAATTAGTATGCATTCCACTTTTGTGGAAAGCTTTATTTTATCTTCTGTAAAATTTTCATTTCTAGAATGACTGGTTTTAGCACCGGTCTTCAATTTATTGTCTACACGTGTAAAAGGAAGTTAGGAATCTTATGTTCGACCTGAATTCCAGGAAAACAGCTTCAGCACGAGGAAAATCGTTTACTGGTAAACAAATTCATGAGCACGGGATCCGTAGCGGATGAGAAATGCACAGGTCGGCCACAATATCCAATCAGAAAGTGCAAATATCCGAGACCCCGTAGTTCTCGGGCGTTTACCCGTCGTCAAATTGAACTTGGTATATCACAGAAGACTGTCGAAAATGTTTCACTACGCCTTGAATGCAAGTGGAAAGCGTTGATTTTGTGTTTCGCTGTCTCGTCTGTACTGTACTACTATTTATTTTGTTAATATTAGTTAACGATTTCCTAAAAATGTCCTGGGACTTTATAATCACACACTATTTAAATCGTAGGAACATTTTTTATAATACTAGGTAGGTAGTTTAACTCCAAAAAAGCTAAGCTAGGGAAGATATAGAAAATCTTTCTTTGAAATTCCAGCCATGTCACTGACGAAGCTTCGGCTCTTCTTTCGAATACGACACGCTTTTCTCCTCCATAAATAAATTCCATGAGCCACCATTGCTTTCATTGAAAATTCATGAAACAGCAAAGAAAAGATAAGCGCATTACATATATAGGTTACTACAGTACTGGGTGTTCAGTTCAAAGTGTGTCATGGCTCGCTGTATGCCGTCATGTGGCTAGCCGATGAGCCTAGAGAATTCAATCTTCCTACACTTCCGCAAAGGCGAATTACCTATGTGGCAGAGAAGTTGCCTAGCAAGTACGGCGTTCATTCTGAAGAGTACGTACCGATACGTACGGTAACGCCGGTAGTGGCAGGAATGTGAACTGTTTAGAAACACGTAGTCTACTGAGGTGAGTTTTTTTTCTTACTGTCAGGATATGGGGAGAGAGTTAAGACGATTACTTACGTATTTGTTGACATTAACTTCGACGGTCAACGTGGACACGGAGCATTTGATTTGTATTGTGGAATGTTGCCGTACACAACCGATGATAACAAATATCCTGCGTACGATTTGCCCGCGCAAAACACAGTTCGAAAGAGGTTATGGTAGCACACAGACCGTACAGATCGCCATATGTTGCTACGACGTTCAAGTTACACCGTACACGTTCTCAAGTTCAGATTGAACGCCTTGAATATAGGCAACTTCTCTGACATAAAAGCTGAAACTCGCTTCAAATCGCTGACTCACAACAGTGACGTCATGACACACTTTGAAATGAACACCCAGTATATATTGTATACTAGTATGGTCAAGGGATCGGCATAATGCAGGGCCACCACTGATACATCACAAGACATCGGACGCACACCCAGTCCCGTGAACAGAAGGTAAATCTCTTTCATTATCCAAGCCGGGATCGAAACTCTAACCCAGGCTTGCTCACGGTGGGAATTTTGCATTTTGAGCGCGGTGGGCGGGTGCTAGGACCCTGTTGCAAACGTAAACAGTGTTGCGCATTCAAGCGTAGCGTAACCAAGAAGTAAAGGCTGGTCCACAATAAACCGGAAACGGAAACGACAACGAGAACGAGAACAGAAATAATGTTAAAATAAATGTATTTAAATGTGGGCATTCACAATAGTTAACTGTTAATTGTGAATGCTCACATTTAAATACATTTATTTTAACATTTCTGTTCTCGTTTTCGTTGTCGTTTCCGTTGCCGGTTTATTGTGAACCAGCCTTAACATTGCTGGCGGTTTACTCATTTAGTTACCGGTACTTTCTTTCTTTCTTTCTTTCTTTTTAATTCTTTATTTCCTATTTATTTACTTCTTTATTTCTTTTCTTTCTTTATTTCTTCTTTCCTTTCTATATTTATTTATTTCGTTCTTTCTTTCTTTATGTATTTATTATTTATTCTGGTAGAGATAAGGTCATCAGGCCTTCTTTTCTCCTCTTTCAGGGGATTACAACTACAATATCAAGAATACAATTGAAATTAAAATTACAATTAATATTAAATTTACAGTTACAATAAAATCGGAGTACTAAAACATTACCCGATTAATAAAGACTGGGCAATATATTGTATAATTTAGGAACAAAGAAAGTATTAGTTACTGAAGTACAAATTAAACGTAGAATAATATTATATAGGGATGGAATTATTGGAGATTGAAGTATTTTATACTACAGCAAGAGAACCATTTACAAAGAGAACAGAACAAGTGCCCACTATATTATATATATATATATATATGCCTATCGATGAGCCAAATTACAACACCAGGTATGCTCAGAACATATATTAATAATAATACTGTAGGACATGCAAGTTCCTAATAGAAATGTTAAAGCAATTCGTATTTTATACTACAGCAAGAGAACCATTTACAAAAAGAACAGAACAAGTGCCCACTATATAATATATATAGGCCTATCGGTGAGCAAATTACAACACCAGGCATGCTCAGAACATATATTAATAATAATACTGTAGGGCATGCAAGTTCCTAATAGAAATGTTAAAGCAATTCGTCGTCAATGAGGTAAGTTGTTTTAGGAAAGTAAATTATTGTTTCAGACATTTTCCTGCTTATTGCAAAACACAGAAAACGAAACATGTATGTAAATACATAAAGCAAAATCATATTAGCATTTCGTTGCATAGATAATGTAAATATATTTGAAAAGACAAATTGAAATAAAGTAATTAAATATTGTTGTAAAAAACATAAAAGAAAATGTATAAAGCAAAATATTTTGTTGTTTAGATAATGTAAGTATATTATAAATACAACTTTATAATTAAAAATAAAACATACTATTGAAATAAAGTGATAAAATATCCTTGTCAATCCCACTAGGACAGTGGTTCTTAATCTTTTTTGAGTCACGGATCCCTTCAAAAATCTGGTGAAAGCTGTAGACACCTCCCTAGAAAAATGTAAAAAAGTGAGAAACAATTTCAGATACAGTTCTGCTTTTCACGTTGAAATAATATATTGAATATACATGTTAATTTTTATGTGACTTTCACGGACCCCCTGAAGCCCATCCAAGGACCTCCAAGGAGTTAACACTTTCACTAGGAGATTAGCGATTGAATGGCCGCCACTGAACTCCTTGTCTGCCCGATGGATGCACACCTCGCAAAGGGCACGCCGATTCCTGCAAATCGTGAGCACCTCTGCTCTGACCGCTTAGTTGGGAAATGCACCCGCTATCCACATAACCATAATCACGAACATTATACGACGTACACCATTTGACAATGAAATTGGTCTCTGTTGAGAAACCAAGTCCCATCACATTCTAGTATATACAGTCACGAAGCTCAATACTTACTAAATACGCAAACATAGACAGTTGAAATATGCATCCATAGATAGTTGCTAACCACCAGGATCTCTACTATCGCCTCATCACAGACCCTTTCCCCAGCAGACGATAAAATGTATTGTACTTTCGATATCGTGTTCTTTTGAAAAAATTAACACCTTCCTTCCACTATTGAAATATGAAATACATAAGGTTTATATATTATTTTCGTAAAGTATATATGAAGAGCTTTTTTTTTCAAAACTGAACATGTCCACTTGACTAAATTTTTCAGGAGAAGCAAACAACTTGTACCTTCTGAAACAAAGAAATATTTTGATTTTTGTTTTTACACAATAAAAGTATACAGAGAGCATGATATGTTTAATGAATTTAAGACGACTGAGACCAACGGTACTCCCGTAATTGCAAGAAAACATTTGGACATGTTCAGGTTTGCTATAAAAATATGGATATGTTTAGTTTTGCTAAAAATAAAATTTGAACGTATTATAATTTCTTATTTATTCCTAATAGCAATTCGTATTAATTAATGATTTCACACATTGAACACATTCTATTGATATTCTTTTACAAAATTAAGTAAGAGTTCAGTTACCAGGTTATTCTTTTAAATAACACTGAACAACAAATTTTTACTTTTTGTCTTGCTTCGAAATAAAAACAGATTAATATTAGCAATATGTGTGCCCTAAATCTGAATTTAAAATCCAAATTTGCCCCATCACCTACCATTTTCCGGAGAAAATGAATTAAATTTTTTGTGACAAGACTTATTTGTTTTTAATTTTTCACTGCTACTGATAAAATTACAACACACTAGGGATTCAAAATTTCTCATAATACTTGCAAAATGTGTACTGGATACAAAAATGATGTTACTTAGTTTAAAACACAACAAAAATAAGAATATTTCATACATATAATGAGAAAAATCTCGGAATTTGAACTTACATTTAAAACAATTTTCTGGAGGACTTCTATTTATAACTAGACCCGGTACTCTCTTTTGCAAGGAACCAACAATAGTCTTCAAGCATGCTGGATGGTGATCTTTCTTTATATCGTCTTTCCATTTCAGATATTTATTGATGAAATCTTTCCCCATGCTCGTCGCTTACCGCTCCAAAATTAGGAGGAAGGAAATCCAAATGAGAATGTAAAAAGTGTATTTTGAGAGACATATTACACTTCATTTTGTCATATGCACTTACCATAGTTTCTCCATTCTGAGAGACTTACTGTTGTGCAAGCATGGTCTTGGATTTTTGTATTATTTGAACTAGTTGAGGATCAGGATTGCAATACTTCTCATTTTTTCTCTTCTGTGCTGCAAAATATTTTGATCTTCCTTTCTTTCTTGATCCACTGCTCGTTTCTCCGGCAGAAACATCCATTATAATAGTTTCGATGAGAGCAACACTTCTCAATGGAATGAAAGCCGACTGAAATTTGCAGAAACGCGATGCCGCAGACTGCTGAAATAACCAAATTTTTGTAGCTCATTGTTGGAAGGTTCAAATGCTCTAAAATGACCTTGATCACTCATTGGGAACAGTTGAAAGTAGCAGAAAATTTAGACAACTGTTGGAACTTAGTTGGACATGTGCAATTTTGCTTTCAAAAAGTCAATTAAACAATATAGTAATTACTGGAGATATTCAGTTTTGGGAAAAAATGTCTGGAAGAAATGAACTGGATAGACATGTTCAGCTTTGATGTAAAAATCAATATTCACAATGCTGTTTCAATGGGATATATTCACTTTCTTCGAAAAATAAATTTACTTCTAGTTAAATGTCAGACAGATCTACCATAATCGATTCAAAACACGATTTCGTAATTTTTGGACATGTTCAGTTTTGAAAAAAAGCTCTTCATATTATATTTTATTAACTCACCTTCCAGGATCTTTCGGAAGAAGGATACCTCTGATCTGACCTCTTTTTCTTACAATATTTATAGTACCCCAAACGTCTCCTTGTCCCATATTATTATTCAAATCATTGTATTTTAGCAATTTACATTTATTAGTATTACAACCGATAACGAACATTTCACAGTTTACACAACTTTTCACAACAAAGCGAAATACGGCACAGTCAATGCCTTCTCGATCTAGACCAGGCCGTAATATATGTTAGGGTTTTCTATTTCAGTGTATGGAGCTCAGTGAAATACTATTATATTATAACTTTATTGCGTATCATTGCTAAGTTTTATTTAGTGTAATGTGTCCATAAGTTCCGTTTACTTCTTGTTGCATAATATGTTGCAGAAATAATTACGAAACTGTGTTATTTTAATGTGAAGAGAATTTTACGTGTTAACGTAATCTGTTTGCATCAACATTTTAAGTTTAGAATGGAAGCTATTTTGAGGTTCAATAAAAACGAATTTATATTGTGATTTTAATTTAGCACATCTACCTTCCTTAATTGTAGACAGAAAATTTACCATACCACTCCTATGAAATTAGTGTACGTACTTTTATTTTATTGGGTTATTTTACGACGCTGTATCAACATCTAGGTTATTTAGCGTCTGAATGATATGAAGGTGATAATGCCGGTGAAATGAGTCCGGGGTCCAGCACCGAAAGTTACCCAGCATTTGCTCGTATTGGGTTGAGGGAAACCCCGGAAAAAAACTCAACCAGGTAACTTACCCGACCGGGATTCGAACCCGGGCCACCTGGTTTCGCAGCCAGACGCGCTGACAGTTACTCCACAGGTGTGGACTAGTGTACGTACGATTGTGTTACTTCGCCTCTTAGGTAGTAGATAAATACAATAATTCAGTACTCAATTGTAGTATTAAAATACAGACAAGTAGAATGCGACGGGTATCATACATGACATTTTGTTTAATTATAATGCAAAATTGCGAATATAGGAATATAGGCCTAAGTTAAATATAGTAAACATAACCTGTAATTTCCATATGACATAACACACATATGTAGTGGCAGGGCATTGGAGACCACTAAAATTAGACAGAAATGGGCAACTGGTACAGCAAACATTACCTATAATTTCAACATATCTAAATATTCGTGCGGTGCAACTGAAAATTACTGAATCGTGCATAAATGAATGTACAAGAATTTCGCAATATGTAATCGAAATAAAAGCAGGTATTACACATACGAACAACGTCATTTTCACACAAAAATAATATTACACCTTAACTCGCAAGGAATTGTGTCTGAAGTGTCTCCTAATCATTGTTTTAAATTTTATTAATGCAATTACACTACATTTTAGAGAAACATATGTTCTCTTTATACATTCCAATTAATTTAGGCCTATATGGTTGAAACACCGCCCTTCGTGATCGGATTAATCGAGTCTTATGGTCTGCCTTACGGCCTGTATTATATCACGATGGCAGTGACACAATCTATTGTTCCTAGTACTCACAGCGCTCCAAGCGGCTAGCAACTATCGCGAGAAATGCAAAAAATCACCCCAAGCTTCGTGACTGTATATAGTAGACTGTGGTCCCACCTCGAAATACTCGTAGCTCTGGAATCATCGTGTGTGCTGTGATTAGGCCTACATACTTGTTTTATAGAGAGAGATTCGAAGCCCGATAATTATAACTAGATGAAAGAGCTCTATCACTAAACTAAGCCATTAGGGAATAAGTATTTTCGTGACATACAGATATGTCGCTGCTACGACTTGCTAGTTAGTAACTTCATCTTGGACATCGATGCTTACTTCACCGTGTGAATATTGCGTTAACACGAACGATACTTTGACAAATCACGTTACAGGTGTTATCCCGCAGAAAATCTACTGACATGAGCCTGTCGCATTTAAGCACATTTAAATGCCATCGACCTGGGACGGGTTCGAACCCGCAACTTCGGGCACAGAAGGCCAGCACACTACCGATTGTGCCATCCAGGACGACCATTTTCCGTGTCAAAAGCCGTACAAAATATTGTGATGTTGCAAAAAAAAAATCAATTTCGAAATTTTCACTGAAGTTAACTTTTTCAGCATTCCTGGTATGAACAATGTGGTTTCTGACATGCTGTCTTTGTAAGCGACCGGCCGGCTTTTCCCGATAGAAGTAAAATGTTCGGTTTTCAAGGACATAATGTCCTAGGCATTGAAATGTACCCCTAAGAATATAATTACCTCTGATTGAGGTTGAAGCTGATTCGTACATCTATTATCAGCAGGCTTCGGTCCTGGACACAGAAACGCATGAAGTTCAGAACGTACAGACTATAGTGTTGTGTTGGTCGAGTGGAGTGGGAGATGGAGTGGGAGATTGAGCGCGCCGTTACTTCGTGTCTCAACATATAAACAATCCGTCACAGTACGGCACAAAATATATTTCACTCTGTACACATGAAATATATACAGTAAATTCCTAGTGTAGACAATAAATGTCTACCATTAAAGTATTAACGTGAGTTGTAACCTTCAATCAGGTGTCCCTACGCCGAAGCCTGTTACACGTACCGCAGCCAAGCAGCAATACACACAACGATAATGCACATTACGGACCCACCTGTGCTGTTGCAGTCGGGTGACTGCACACGGTCATGACGTCATTTATACTCCGTGTACTCTAAACCTCATACTGGTTACTCTGTGTCTCTAGGCCGAAGTCTAATTATCAAGCAGTAGGCCTATATCTCGCTTGACGATGTGTCAGAGAAAGAACAATTGTTTGTACACATCTGAAGTCTGATTAGTATTGCTAGTAGTAAGGGTTGTACGCAATGGAGGGGGAAAGGAACTGGCCACCCTACCCAATTATCTCCTGGCTTAGTTGCCTCATGAGTGATGCATCATTGGTGTCACTTATGCTGTTCTAACCCGTCTTCGGACAACTGACTATACAGAAACGAAAATAGAATTTAAGATCGAAAATTTCTGCCGCGATTAGAAAAACGTATACACTGAAGGGAATTTTGCGGTTAATTACAAAATCATGCGGTGACATTGCTTCCGGTTTTTAGTTGCCGCGCCAGGATATGGCGTTCAGATCAATTTCCGCTTCCTGAATTCAGTTATGCAAGCAATGATTTTGCAGCGTGCTAATAGTGACTTTGTTTAGTTAATTGCATTTACTTTTCGATTTTATGTTGAAATGTTTTCAAACTTTTTCATTTAAAGACGATCGAACACCAGATGACAACAGAATGAAGTTTAAATTCAACGATCCTATCAGATTCAGATCTAAACAACCATGTTTCACTCAGGATCGTGTAGAAACGGAAGCAAAATGCATGGATGTGGTTGTTCTGTACCTGTGGTATCAAGAGGGGTGTTAGATTGGGATCGTCACAAACACATTACTGTATGCGATTTCAAAGTTCAGCTTCCTGCAGCGTGGTAACATCTTTTTCCACACCAAAACTCACGAAAACACATGAAAGTGAACTTAAGATGGATTGTGAAACACCATTAGACTTACAGATCTACGGACTCTACGTCAGAACTATTATCAAAAGTGTTTTTAGGACTCACTGTCTGAGATATCCAAGAACCTGATATGTGCATGAACAAAAACGGAAACTATGTTAATTATGTCTGGAGCTGCATTCTCTCCAATGTGCACTTCGGACACATTTCCGGATATAGCAGGCCTGCAGAACTGTAGCTCTTGAGAGCGACTGCTATACTCCCCTTTCTTACCTCACCCACCTTTTCTACCAGTGCGGTCATGACGTTCTAGGTACGCTTGGCTGCATTAACATTCGGCAGGTATACAATACGCTATCAAGAATTACAAATGAACAGATAACAACATTTTTAGAAACATACCTTTAGAAAATAAGAGAAAAATTAATGAGGGAAATAAATAAATTAAAAGACATGTAAAATAAATTTAAAAATTATGTGTGCGTATAATGTAAAAAGGTCTCCCTATGTATATATCGTCCTATTACTAGTAAAGCCGATTAAATCCACTTTTTGTGTAAAATAAGTTAAGTACAGTCCCCGACATGTCTTTTCGGGCTCTGTATTTTACTAAAATGAAATAAGTCCGAAATGTTGCTTGCAGGTAACAAACCAATTACTTTATTTGAAGAATTTATTATGATTTTTCGTGCATTAATAAAGTTTTAATTCCTGTTTTTACAAAACTTGTGTTACTGGTCTTAACTGGTTTTACTAGTAATAGGACGATAAATAAGTTGCAGGTTGATAAGTGAGTGTTAGCTATATGACCGGATGTCAATGCTGTCATTCAACATTGTAACGCACTCCAGCCAAATAAATAGGTAATAAATAAATACATAAGTAAATAAGTAAGTAAGAAAGTAAATAAATAAATAAATAAATATATATATAAATAAGTAAAAAAGTACATAAGTAAATAAGTAGGCCTAACTAAGTAAGTAAATAAGTAAACAAACAAACAAATAATACGCGTACTACAGTTCAAAGAGAACTGGGACATGGCAAAATCTAAACCCGTGAAGGAATGCTACTTCCAAAGAAAATGGGAATATGATTATTTTGTTCTTGAAGACGAAAGAATTGCTTGTTTACTGTGTCCCATCCAATTTATTTCCACTCGCCATTTCAATATTAAACCACATTTAAACAAAGTCCATATATGCACAAACTTTCGGGTAAGTTCATTATTACGAACTGTATATTGATTATTTATTTATATACCGTAAAATTAAGGACGTCACTCGTTGTGTTCATTTTGAATTGAAATTAATAGTGACTTTCAAGGTTCATTACTTAAATGCTATAAATTTATGTTTCCGTCGGTGATGGTATGAGGAAAGTTTTCGAAAATCTAAAACAGGTTAGGTGCAAAGAAATCTCAAAGAAACTACCGCCAGGAAATCTAACATAATTGTAAACCTTGAAACGAGATAACGCATTATAAAAACAATGAATTTATTACAATCTTTTTCGAAAATTACATGCCGCCACTGATGGACCTTTGACGACAAGAGAAGGTAAATAACCCTACGCGGAAATCGATCATCCCCAATAGAAGTGGAGTGAGGCTAACGTCATATTTCCCCTCCTTACGAGTTCTGCAGGCCTGGGATATAGCAACAGATGACAGTAATCATGATGGCTTGAAATTAAAATCCTTGTACTACTTCTATCTAAAGATAAAAAAATATTTATCCGTTCCTAAAAAAAAAAAAGAAAGAAAAAATGGTTCTTTTTTAGTTTTATTAAAACAATATTTTGACTGTAAAGCAGGGATAGTGTCTAAAATTCTATATTTAAACAGCTTTGAGAATGAAACTGCCAAGACGATTTCAGATCTTCTAATATTAATGGCTTAGAAAAACACGATACCAGTGAAAAGCGTATTTCATTTTGAGCGGACAATGTAAATGTAAATTTACGAGACATTAACAGAACTGTTTCAGGAAACAATGCCCTTTCCCTTCTAAATAATGTTTTTTTCCAAATGACTTCACAAGAATAGAATATCCTATTCATATTCTCCATGAGTTCTGTGATTTTGTCAGCATCTTTTATGAAAAGTTGCTTTGTCACTGCAAAATATGTTGGCTAGTCTTTTTCCAGCTATTTAGAGGATTCTTAAGCTATATCCTGCATTGAGATATTTTTTGTCACAGACTAGTGGCCCAAGAATATTGAAATATTTCTTGAAAGAAGAGTTCTCCGAGTTCTGTTTTTCAGTAGATCATTCACCCATGAACTTATTTCATACAACAGTAAAAGATTTGAAACAATAACAATCGTTTGTTGGACAGTACTCTGATTCAAGACTTTGTTTCAAAGTCTCTGGAAAATAGGTTACAAAATAAATTTATGTCAATAAAAGCTTCCCAAAAATTAGAGAATCTGAGAGAGGATGCATTACAAATTTAAGTAAATAATTTCATAGAATCGGCGTTATCTCTTTTCTCCTCCAGAAATAAATTCTATGAGCCGCCACTGCTTTCACTGTAAGTTCATGAAACCGCAAAGGAAAGATAAACACGTTACATAATAGGTTACTATATTGTATATGTAAGTAAATGATATTTAGAGAAATGGGCTGTTTCAATTTGATTAATTTCAGTGTTTTTATTGGCTGAACTGTAGTTTTGATCTAAAAAAACATATGTGCTGTATTAGATGATATAAATTTTTTTGGTGAGTAATTATGCTGTAAAACAAATTATCTTGAAGCAGAGTTTTTCTTGCGGACTGAAGATTCACAGTACAGAAAAAGTTTTTTGAACAAGCTGTGAACATTGTTTCCAGCAATTGCTGTTCATATGTACATGCGCATAATGCAAATATTGAAAGGGTGTTTTCGCTAATCAACACCAAATGGTTTGATAGGACCAGATTTTCAGTAGAAGCAGTAAAAGATATTGCAACTATGGATTATAATTTTAAACATTTCACATGTACTGAATTCTATGTCCATTTGTTGAAATCCCCAAAGTTACACAAAGTACAAACAATAACAAGATCGTAAGGCGAATAAAAATGCATATACAGTCAACTCTGGATATAGCGAACTCGGTTATAGTGAACCTAATCGTTGGTCCCGACCCGCATACATTAAAAAGTACATTAATATTTCCGTTTATAGTGAACCCTCGCTTCGGTTATGGTGAACCTTAAAAATTGAAGTTACCGGAGTTGTTATCCTGACAAATTCTTATTTGAAGTCAGATCTTCTTGTAAAAAATTGAAAGAATATGTTGATAACATTCTAAGTTTATTACTCCTTTAGTCAAAGGACAAAGGTAGGATTCCTAGACAATGAGCTGTACTGTAAATCCAGGCAACCTTGCCTCACTCCACCGTCGAAGGGTTGCCAGTCTGTTCTCAGGCACTCTACTCTACTCTTATTTCTAATCCTCCATCGTCAAAGGGTTTCCTTTTGTTCTCAGAAACATTTTCCATTATGACGGATAGCATCGAAGCAACTGAAAATGAAATTGCCTTCTTTTATTAAAAGGGGATGGATATTATGTCCACAGCATAAACGAAGGTAAGATTTCGATAGCTTTCAATCTCCATCAACCCTCTTCTAGTTTCCATTAAGTGATTCGGGAAATTCCAAGGCTAAGTACGCAGTCACACCATAACAGCGTTTGTCATTTTTACCTGACCAGTCTGTTTCTAGTGTTCCAACAGTGAATGTAGGCCTACTATATAAAAATGTTGAAGCGTAAAGTGTTTTCTTTGGAAGGTAAGGCGAACGTGGTCTTTCGCAAGCGGACGTGGGTCGACAGCATAGTTTAAGTAAATCAACTGTGAGTGACAGTATACAGCAGTGGTCGTCAGCACTCGCTGAAATGTGCAAAGGGTAAGCGGAGCCGTCCTGTGTGCCCCGTCGTGCAGCAGGAAGAGGTAGAGAGTAGAGTCGGGCAGACTGCCTCATATTATCGCCCGTTCTCGGTTGCGTAATCATCGTAGTCTCGCTCGGTGCGCGAGTACCTAACGTAGCCAAATGACTCATTGATAGAGAACACGAGATTCTCTTGGTCCCGAGATTACCGATACCAGGTCATTCCCGACAGTCTCGGAGGTCTAGGCGGGACTGTAGTACTGATAAGCAAGCGATATCGCTCGGGCCGTGCTCCTATAAGAAGCAATGGCTGATACATTTCCCGGTTCTTTAAATATATATCATGTCGTAGCTCCTATAATACTTAATCAATCGCGCTGTAATTTTTTGGATTGATAGCTCAATGTCTAAGGAAAACATAGGAAAAAAATCGAACTGAAAATATTTTTTGGAAAGTGAGAAAAAAAATATTAACTTCGATGGAGATTGATGTGTTCAGAATAGACATTTGCAACTTCACCTTTGTAGGCTGAAAACTTTTTTGTTTTTCACGTTAGATGGGGGGTCAAAGCGAGAGAAATGTTGAGAAAGGATGGAAATTACTTTTAAAAGTAATGGCCACTCAAAATCTTTACTGGTTCTCGAATAACGGCGAGTTAACCAAAGAGCTGTTTGCGAAAGACTCATGACTCAAACGTTTGTTCCGTAAAATTTGTACGGAACCCTTCAACGCATGAAAACCCGTTATTGTACGGATGGTATTAAATGATATTTTAATATAGGTATTTGAAAATGAGGCTATATAGTCCAAGATGATTTACACTTTACAGTAATTAGGCTATCTTTTATAGCAACTAAATAAAAAATAGTTTGTAACACAATGATATGAAACATGAAAATATTAAAAGCTGGTTCACAATAAACCGGGAAATGGCAACGAGAACTAGAACGGAAATATTGTTAAAATAAATGTATTTAAATGTAAGCATTCACAATTAACTATTCTGAATGCTCACATTTAAATACTGTAGGCTACATTTATTTTAACGTTATTTCCGTTCTAATTTCTGTTCCCGGTTTATTGTGAACCAGCCTATACTATAGAAAACTACACTTTCTACTGGTGTGCACGTTATAAAATATTGTTACAGAACAATCCTTATTGTATTGTAGCCATGTTGCAATATAAAATGATATAGGCCTATATGGTTTACAATAATTATCCTATATGTTATAGGAACGAGAATAACAAATTAAGAATTAAAAAGATTTCTAATTCGTTGTACCTAATGGTAACTTACAAGACAATAACATATAATAACCATCATAATAATCCTGATAATCATATTCTTGATCATCCTAATGATTACGATAATGATAATGATGATAACAGTGATACTAGTAATAATAATATAATAATAATAATAATAATAATAATAATAATAATAATTAATAACAATTAATAATAAGAATAATAATAATAATCCATCGCTGTAGAGTAACGGTTAGCACACCTGACTGTGAAACGATCGGGTTCCGGTTCGAATCTTGGTTGGGACAAGTTAACACTGGTTTACAATAAACCGGGAACGGAAACGACAACGATAACGGAAATATTCTTAAAATAAATGCATTTAAATATGAGCATTCACAATTAACTTTCACGTTCCCGTTCCCGGGCTCCGGCAATCTTCTCGTTAATTGTGAATGCTCACATTTAAATACATTTATTTTAACATTATTTCTCGTTGTCGTTTCCGTTCCCGGTTTATTGTGAACCAGCCTTTACCTGGCTGAGTCTTCTCGCCTTAACCCATTGAGAGCAAATGCTGGGTAACTTTCGGCGCTGGACCCTGGACTCATTTCACTGGCATTACCATCATCTCATTCAGATGCTAGATAGCGATAGCAGTTGATAAAGCGTCGTAAAGTAATTAATTTAATAATAATAATAATAATAATAATAATAATAATAACCGTTCCCTCTTTTATACTCTGTTATGATATAGCAAATATAAATGACACTCGGGAGGAAACGCAGAATAAATATGGGGAGAAATGCCTGTTATTATTCGGTCGAGAAGCTTTTGTCATCCACCCTGCTCTCAAAAAACTTGAAAGTTAGAATTTATAAACCAGTTATATTACCGATTGTTCTGTATGGTTGTGAAATTTGGACTCTCACTTTGAGAGAGGAACAGAGCTTAAGGCTATTCGAGAATAAGATCCTTAGGAAGATATTTGGGGCTAAGAGGGATAGAGAATGGATGAAGTTGCACAACGTAGAACTACACGCATTGTACTCCTCACTTGACATTATTAGGAATATTAAATTCAGAGGTATGAGATGGGCAGAACATCTAGCAGGTATGGGCGAATCCAGAAATGCATATAGAGTGTTAGTTGGATAGTCGGAGGGAAAAGACGTTTGGAGAGGCAGAGACGTAGATGGAAAGATAATATAAAAATGGATATGATGGTAGAGATTGGATTAATCTTGCTCAGGGTAGAGACCGATGGCAGGCTTATGTGCGAGCGGCAATGAACCTCCGAGTTCCTTAAAACGCGTCTGTAAGTAATTATGATCAATTTTTGAAAGGATCTACTCTATTTAGTTATTCTGTCCTTCCTCTTGCAAAAGTGTTTCCATTTCACATTCAGCATTTTATCAGTTGGGAAACAAAAATATCTTTTGTCAGAGTCTTTGGTCCCTTATAATAATATAAATAAGTATTAATTATTTTATTTCGTCCTTACACAGCGCAATAACAACGAAACGTCCAGATGTGAACGCGCAATATAATAATACAGTCGTGTGATATCCATTACTATAGCGTATACAAAACACTATCGAATGATGAAATATGGAATGTCAACGAAATGCTGATAGCGAGAAAATATATCATAGCTCCAACCATAACTTGTTATTGTTTTAGACTAGCTTAGGATTAGGTAACGACTGAAAGTGCTGCATTATTTTGCTTCTCCAGAAAGGCAATAAATAAATAGTTCATTAAAATAGTGTGACGTCTGTAAGATTGTCGACAATCATAATGTGCTGTATTAATGCATACCACACTGCTGTGCCTTCTTAAATTACTTTATGAACATTAATATTTCAGAAGGAGTGACGAATTGCAGTGATGAGCGGCAATTAATAAGCCGGCAGTCAGTGTACGCATTTCATAACGATAAGTCGGCCGTGCGATAACAAGCCGGGACCCGGTATTCCTCGTTCCCGAGAGTGCCAATCTCGAGAATACGATTCTCGGAACTGGCATTATCGGCCAGCTACCCGCCGTAGTGGCGTATACTGGTTAAAGGGTTTGGGCTACCGCTGACCCTATTATTACACAAAATATATCTAACAATTACTTTAATTTTAATTACTATGGTAAAACTAATAATACAAAATTATTACATTATGTTATATTATAAACTTTTCCTTTTGTAATTTCTTTGGGCTACCGCCGGTAGCCCGCAAAATACGCAGTGCTAGTCTCACCTACGAGAGCGAGCGGGAGTAAGAGGCTGTTTGCCCGACTCTAGTAGAGAGCATACCCGCTAGCAGCTACGAGTGCACCATGGTGCACTGTGTTCTCCGCGGTAAAGAGACGCTAGCCCCAGGGTGCTCTGTGCTGACGACCGCTGGTATACAGTATAATCCATTTCACAAAAACGAAATATTTTATTTTCTTCTTCACAATTTCATTCATTTCTGTCATTTAAAGTTAGAGGAGAGACACTTCGGATATAGTGAACGAAATATGAAAGTCCGCAGAGGTTCACTATATCCGGAGTTGACTGTATTTAATGTATTTGCCAATTGTTTTCATTCTTATGAGATAATAAATATAAATTTAACATGTCACGCTTTTTACTTTCTAAATATCCTGATTTTTAAATTCAAATATCCGCTTTCCAAAATTTCGATCTGATCATCTCACTTCAAACTATACTCTTCTTCTGCTCGAGGAAAAAGCGGAGTCTTTGAAGTTCTTTACTCTTCTCCACATTATACGTCCCAGAGCGGTAGGAAATAGTTCCAAATACTATTTTCAATATGCAGTAACAAAAATATTAAAAATTTGTTACAGTTTAACATTCAACTGTCCACAGCTGTGGAGTAACGGTTAGCGCGTCTAGCCGCGAAACCAGGTGGCCCGGGTTCGACTCCCGGTTGGGGCAAGTTACCTGGTTGAGGTTTTTTCCGGGGTTTTCCCTCTACCCAATATGAGCAAATGCTGGGTAACTCTCGGTGTTGGACCCCGGACTCATTTCACCGGCATTATCATTTTCATCTCATTCAGACGCTAAATAACCTAAGATGTTGATAAAGCGTCATAAAATAACCTACTAAAATAAAAAATAAAAACATTCAACTTGCGAGACGATACTGAACAAATGGTTAAGTACATATGAGTCCATAAATTAATATAAACCATTACAATATCAATTTAATAATAGTATCTTCGCATCAGCAGTACCAACACTAACTGTTTTAACTATAGGTAATAATAACTATTTCCCCACCGGTATAGCTGAGGCGCTAGCGCGTTTGCCTGATTATCCGGAGTTGCTGACTACCTGGTTGGGCTTTTCCGAGGTTTTCCCCAACCTTAAGGTGAATGTCACGTAATCTATGGCGAATCCTCGGTTTCATTTCGCCAAATACCACCTCGCTATCACTAATTCTATCGACGATAAATAGCCCAATAGTTGATACAGCGTAATTAAATTACCAAGATAAAAAAATTCTTTCAATAGAGTGAAAAGGAAAAGAAAATTAACTGTAAGAAAATGCCAGAAAATGTTATCTGCGGCATGAAAGTAGTATGAATTAATCACCGTTCTGCATTTCAGAACTTATTTTCTGTTGTTTTCAATCTGATAGGCGATTCTAAACGGATTTTTTGTGCTGAATTCGAAAATAATCTCCAGTTTCCCCCATCACGTCAGGTTTTCAGACAATTCATGAATAACTAGAAATGAAATTATAGCTTTGTGAAACGTCATAAAATTATTTTCAACAAGAATTTTGTGAGAAAAACTAGGCCACAATTTGCTATTTGTCACTAATTAACCATTAATTAATATTAATTAATAATTATAAGCACTTTCATAACCTTACCTCAATATTGCACTTCAAATTTTGTCCTCCTTGACCTCCTTGCATGTTGTGCAGAGCAGTCCCTTTTCAACATCCAGCAATAGTCCGCAATATTTCCATTATGAAGCAAAACACCTTTAAAGACTTTTCTGAGAAGAATATATGAAGAACCTCCACTCTTTGGAATTATAGTTTATGTTATAGAATTTTAAGACGGCAAGAATGTCTTCTAATTTTCTTCTCCAGCAAAAAAAGGGACAAGTTCTTTCTGACGATGCCTGTACATTAAAAATATGTACCTTCAGCCAATACTTTCTTTTCTTTTAACCTAGAACCTAACAGTTCTGCTGATTCTTTAGGCAAATTTAAATCCCTCTTTAAATCATTAAGCTCACTTTGATTAAAACATCTATCACCAGTATTGTCTGGTTCATAAGTATGATCCACTGGAGATTCAGTTTCAGTGCTTCTGGATTTAGATGGCAATGTATCTGATTCAGGGGGTAGCGGAATGGGAATATCAGGGCCATGAGGTATGAGCCGAATGGCAGAGAGAATGTTAGGATATAGAATATTTTTTCTTGTTTTTAGCAGTATATCCAGCTACCTTAACTGTACAAAAATAACAATTGTCTCCATGATTTGTAGGTTCCCACCAAATCATAGGGATGCCAAAGGGCAATGACTTGCTTTTTCCATTTTTCCAACTTCTCAACTCTTCAACACAACTACGACACACTTTGTGGGGGCACCAGGATTAGTCCTGGTCTCCTAACTTAATGCCAAAATATTGAAAGTAAGCATTCTTTTTCTTTACTAAAGCTGTTGTATTCTGTCTCTGTTTTACTAACGTATATGACCCACATATATATATATATATATATATATATATATATATATATATATATATATATATATATATATATATAGCAAAACAAATTTGGATCATTTACACAACCAAGTTTCAACATTTCTATGTAACAACACTATTATGTTGTACTCTCGCAGAAAAATGAGAACTCACACACTTCACTTTTACACGACAACCAACAACACAAAACTGAACCTCAAATTTTAAAACAACTTTTAAAAGGGGTTAGGTTTATTATCTCAGTAAGGAAATCTGTAGCCTCGTAAGCTCGATTGCACTTCCATAAATAAATATACAGTATATACAGGGACCCTATGTCATTTCTCTAATTAATTGTTGGTTTTAATAGCAATCTGTAAGAGTAAATATCTCCTTCACAATTTTTTATGACCTGAGACACAAAACATTTCAACTTCCTGTTTATAGATAACGTTGGGTGCAGACAGATAAAAATATCCAAGAATAAACAACGGATCTCTTAACCTCGGTTCATTTTAAGGGGAAGGGTACAATTCTGTACATCCCCTAAGGGCGGATACAGTCAGTAGATTTTAATAAATATCAAATACAAACATAATAAAATGTATTATGATACATTTTAAGTAACACATTTTTAAATTATAAGCTGTCGTGCCTTTTTAACAAACGACAAGCACACTGTAATATTACTATATTACGAAAAATATTGAAAACATAAAATTTTGAATTGTAAAAAATTCTGACGTGGTACGCGGAAACGGATTTCATTCTTGCAATCAGTGTGAAATTGTGAATCAGAAACGCTCATTTATTTCAAAACAACAAAATCCATGCAGAACGGTGTTATTTAATAGTATATTGTTCTTATTATTTAGTCTAACTTAGAGGGATCGAGAAATAAGTATCATTCCAAGTATAAATAATGGTTTTATAACATAACTTTCTGTATAACTTGATGTAAAATCTCTCCGAGTTTCGGACAATGGTCAGTGCAACTCGATGTGTGCGCCTCGAGCTACCTGAAGACGTCCTTCTGCCATTCTCCTGCAACTTCATCCCTCTTAGCCCCAAATATTTTCCTAAGAACCTTATTCTCGAAGACCCTTAATCTCTGTTCCTCTCTCAAAGTGAGAGTCCAAGTTTCACTACCATACAGAACAACCGGTAATGTAGTAGTAGTAGTAGTAGTAGTAGTAGTAGTAGTAGTAGTAGTAGTAGTAGTAGTAGTAGTAGTAATAATAATAATAATAATAATAATAATGATATATAATGATTTATTCAAAACAAAGCAAGCAATACATTTCACACAAAATGTACCATCAAATCCATAACATATTGTAAGATTAGTATTCATTTGAGAGCCTATGTAAATGTGACCTTGTTTTCACTGGTTAATACTGTATAACAAACTATATATTCATATCACGTAAAATGATACGCCTACACGAAACAGAACTATGAAGTTTCTCTTGGAACTTTCGGTAATTCTCTCGTCCGTCTTAAAAACTGACCTGCTGGCGGGGCAACCCTCTTTACTCGTGAAATGCACTACAAGAAAGCAGAATCACCTCAAGCTTCGTGACTGTATGTACTAGACTGTGCTATTGGCCTCACCTCAGTCACGTCCACATGCTTCAGAAAGATCGGTACCGACTGAGCACAAAAGGGTCAGTTTTTGCCTAACTGCGCGCGGGAAACTGAATTGTAAACAGGTACTCCGCACTATTTCCTCAGAAATTAACTATTTTCCATGCCATAAAATGGGATAAACTCAACAGCTGATGTAAACTTGATAACAAAAAGGGAGATTTAATCCATACGAGATCCACGGAATGTATTTTGAAGTTCACTTTTTTTATTTCCTTAAGTACCGGCATTTTTTATTATTTTAAGCCACAATAGGAGTAATATGTTATGTTAAGTTTACTGCAACTTGAAATACATGTCCAATTTCCACACGTAGGCTACTTTTAACTTATCCTACTTATACGATACATTTACATTCACTTACTGCTAATATAACGTAGACTACATGCGAACAAATTAATACACAGGTTTGATGAAGATTTTTTAAAAATTTCAATTAACAAATAAATTGTAGCAATAGATCATAGGATTGTTACCACAGACCAATATTGCTAATGCCAGCACGTTCTTACGAAAAGGGCGTGGTTTGTTAATAACGTTTAATAATGTTTCTGAATAAAATACATGTGTATAGTGCTGTAAACTGTAGTAACAACAAACTAAAATCTCTCAGAGTCAGTAGTTATTCAGATCCCTTGAAGAACAAGAGAGGTCATAAAGTCATAACTCATAATCAAAACCAACACGGCGGTAGTATTATGCTCTATAAAACATTTATTGGTTATCAGTTACCTATTCGTATGTCAGGAAGAATAGTTTAAATGCATGTGGAAAAAAAAAAACGTAGGCTGCAATCGGTGTAATATTATTTTTTTTTAGTAATACAGGTTATTTGCTTTTAGGCCTACTTGTCCACCTTACGTCTTGTATTTTTTTTTATTTGAGGAGTAGAAAATATTGATAAGTTTTAGAAGATTAGATTTAATGAACAGAAGTTCCGATTATTTTTATTTGTAAGCCTACAATAATGAAACTTCTGTGGAATGTTACACCTATATTACTTGGCATCCCCATCACTGGGTATAAAAGTCCTGTAGGTTTCTAAAATAAAATTATTAAGAAAAACATACGGTTACTGTACTGTATGGTATTAAATATCAAATAAACTACACAGCATTATTTCTCTGCTGTGTTATATTATATACTCCACACACATTTAACTTCCCTGCCACTGGAGCGCTACTGTCACGCCACTTGTCAAATGTTGGCATCTTTTATACGTATAAGTTGCGCGACTGTATGTATTAGACTGTGCTTATACCACAGTCTGGTACATAGTCAAGAAGCTTGAGGTGATTTTTTGCATTTTTCGCGATACAATGCTCCAAGCGGTTAGCAACTAAAGTTCAACTATCATTGGATGCATATTCCCTACGTATTGAGCTTCGTGACTGTATGTACTAGACTGTGCCTATACCCTAAGGCCTAAACTGACCGCCGCGCGCAGTCGGGCGCTTTAAAACAGGTAGAAATTTATCTTGCGTGCAGTCGGGATCCTCAGCTTCAGCAGGGGGTGAACGATCAATTCAACAAGAACGGGACTAACGTGTAGTCTGAAATAAATCCCCACAGCCTTTATAGCTGGCTTACGGAATCGGATTTGGCCACTGGACTCAAACCACTGTTCATGCCATATCGCTGATTCAAGACATGATGCCAGAAAACGAAAATATATCTTCTATCATAAATAATCTCATTTACTATGAACGACTTTTAAGTGATAGACAGAGAAAATAAATTTAAAACTCGCAACATAACAAGTAATAACTTAAAAAAAAAAAAAAGTGGAATATTGCGAATCGCATAAAATAGCCTATAGATAAGTTTACTATAATGAAGCACTGACGTATAACAATTTTCATAAAGACAAATACAAATCCTCAAACGTAATGTCTGCTTTTCGAATCACGAAAGTCACTGACATCAACGGCTTCGTATAAATAAACCTGCACTACAGCATATTCAATATCTCTGAAAGTCATTGTACAGACTTCCATTTTCCAATGAGCAGAACAATCTCTCATACAGAATAAAGCATATTACACGATGGCTTCTGAATATCAGGCATCGCACCACGTACCTGTGTGTACTTGATCTGTGGATTTCTGTTCGCCATGCTCGCCGTTCGATGTTCTCCTGCTGGGTGCGTGACACAGACTGCGCGCCAACCCAAGTTGAGAGAGCTCAAATAGGCATGGCAACAGCCCGCCACTCGTGCCACAGCTACTGTCCACATGAAATATGGCGCCCAGTTACGAAAATAAGACTAATCTCTCAGCACATATTATAAAAGAGTGACATAACCTAACTTTTCAACTTGAGAGATATCTGTTATCGGTATTTATGATAGTGACGAAATAAAATATTGCCGTTTCTCTCAGTAGAGTTTCAGTTTTATATCTAGATTCTCTTTTCTATCCCTCTAGAGGATGTTCACAAGCTTATTTAGGCTAAGTTTAGCAAGACTGAGGCATAAAGTTTACCAGACATGGATCCTTTGGTGATATTCGGCCGGTTTCTGAATATTACCACTGCACTGATCTGTTTACAAAACACCATCACTTCATCTGATAAGTATATCATAAATGTCTCACGAAAACAGGGAAATTTGTATTATAGACGTTTTTTGTAAAGAAATTGAAGTTATGAAAAATATAGTCTATCAAGTAAGATTGAAAGACGGGAATTAACAAAATAAAAAACACTACTGCCTTTAAACCATATTCATTCATGTCAATTTATTTACGCCACTTGACTGGTATGCACTTTCTTTTTTTCATACCTTGTTCATTCATGTTTACTGGTTTCAAAATCAAACAATTACAAATTAATATTGTATTGTATTTATTCCCTGTACTAACTATTTACAGATTATAGATTCATTCGCCATTAGTAGGGGTCGGATTTGAGCATTTTTTCATATTTTATTCAAAGGATCCTTTGAAATCAATATAACTAAATTTGAACAGTGATTTAACTTCAAACTTCGCGTCTTCACAGCGAAACCATCTGACTGACTTCGAGACGTGACAGGCAAATTTGTACCTACTTCGCTCGTCCTTTTCAGCATCTAAAGCATAATCTAAAATGTGCCAGGCACAAATTGCCGCTGGCTTTTGCAATGCTTGTAAAACTGTATACATCCCCATTTTCTACGCCGATCCCTTACTACCTCTCGCTCTGTCGGAACAAGTTTCGTAGAGCGAAGACTGCAACAATAAGATAATAAAATCTCTCCCGGTTTCTTGAAAACTTGCTTGAGAAAGTTTTCACTTTATTATTTCTACAACAGTACCAATTGTAGTGTGAACGTGTTAAGTCGTGAGGTTGTCATCGTAATAGTGGTCGTGTTATCGTGTTATGTACTGTGAAAAAATGAACTCAATTGGCGCTTTATTGAAATCTCCGTTTTCAACATTAACATATGAAAACAAACTTCGTGTTAAAGAAATAGGCAGACCTATACCGCACTTAAATATTCATCAAAAGCAGCAAAGTACTAAAGTTAATAGATCTCGCAAATTCAACCCAGATATTTATTTAAAAAACAACTGGTTGTGTGGATGTGATGTGAAAAATGCGTTCTTCTGTTTCCCGTGTGTTCTGTTCCGTGGTGAACTTAGCTGGTCAAAAGTGGGTGTGACAGATTTAGTACAATAATGGGGTAAAATAAAAACACATCATAAGTCAATGGTTAATATGAATAACGTCTTCAGTTTGTCTATGCTGGGTAAAGTGAACATTGAAAATCAGTTAAATTCACACTACAGACTCGCGATTGCAAAACACAATGAGCAAGTTGATAAAAACAGATATGTGTTAAATTTAATAATAAATTGCATACGATTTTGTGGGGCGCTAGATTTAGCACTAACAGGTCACGATGGATCTGAGGAGTTTTGTTTTCAAAATAGACAACTTCAACAAAAAATGATGGATTTATTTTCAAGTCAGAAGAATCGGCGAATGGGTTTTATCTATCGCGCACATTAACCTGGTCAACAAAAGTGCTCAAGTGCTCCAGTTGTATAAATTTTGGTGAGTGATTATTATTATTATTATTATTATTATTATTAGAGACGAGAATTTCATGCACTATAAAATCCCAAAATATGCATGCATTCATGCACTATCAAACAATGAAATATGCATGATCAAGCGAAAAATACATTAAAATATGCACTTTTATTTTTGTTTCAAATGTCTTATTTCACTTCACTTTTTTTGCACAGTTAAAAACCTAACAACATTTTTAAATTGGTTTTCCTGCACTTGTCAGTCAATATGTTTTTGTAGGCAGAGAATGACCTCTCTATATTGCAAGAAGTTACGGGTTTAAACTTGAACATATTTGTGACAGTGTCAGGTCAAATTCTTAATTCAAGTTTTCGCCACAAATAACTGAACAAAAGAATCCGCAGTCCGGGTTAGCATTTATGACCCTGTCCAATTTGTTTTTCGCCGCTACATCCACTTTCCCACGGGCATAAGTGAGAGATCTATGAAATTCTTTGCAGATTCTTTCTTTTGTTCCATTCTTACAATATGTGAAACAGATGCGACATGCTGGTCGACTTGAAATTTTTTAGTACATTTCATCTGAAATTATAATAGACCTTACGGTTACCTAGATACGATTTAAAAACGGACATCGTAATTTAATAATTATTTTAAACAAGTTTTGTAATTTTTTTACAAAGAACAATTGTCATATAAAATGTTCGGAAACAGAACAGCATTGCTTAACTCTTTACTCCAACAGTCGCAAAATACGACATCCTCATCTGATCTAATAAAATTTTTTCCTTTACAGTAATCCACTGTGCAAAGAGTACACTTTTGGAATCTTTAAATTGGAAACATATTAGAACCACATTAACACGTGCAAACAGAATAAACAAGCACATTAACACGTGCAAACAGAATAAACAAGCACATTAACACGTGCAAACAGAATAAACAAGCACATTAACAACTTACGATATTCACACACAACAAACACAGTTTAACGATGATTCCAAATTTAGAAGAATCTAAATTGCTACTAGTACTAGAAAAGGAAGAGAATTTACAACCTCCCTGAAAGAGGATGCTTTTGACCTAAATTATTTGTCGGCAATTTCCTTGAACCCTCTATATTTCCTCTCTACTTACTATTCTCAAAATATCCAACGTAATAAATTCATTTATGACACGCAGTGTATAGAGGGTCGTCGGTAAAGTGTTGTAAAAGTGGACTTCCGTCCAGGGAAAGGTCCTCTAACACCTTATTGAAGAAAATCTTAACATTTTATTTAAATTTTCTGTTATTTAGTTTTTTTCTTTTTATTCTTCAATCTTGATTCCTGAAGCCAAAATATGGAATATAAACTCGAGAAACTGAGGTGTCCACACAAAACCATTAAAACATGCATTTAAACTGAATGTAATGTATATCATATGCATTATTAAGTTAAAAATTACCTAAATATGCATTATCCATGTTTTTATCCCTAAAAAGTCGAAAACATGCAAATACGCACGGGAAAAGTACACATATTTGGAACCGGAAAGTAATGAAATGGATAAGTACCAAGTTTGAGCTATGTCCTATGTTCCTATAAAAACATGCATTTGCATGGAATTCTCGTCTCTAATTATTATTATTATTATTATTATTATTATTATTATTATTATTATTATTATTATTATTATTATTATTATTTCTTGTCTTTAGTTTAGACCATATGCGGATCCAGGGAGGAAATAGTAGGAAAAAGAATTACCCTCCCCCTTAGGGTATCCTGGATCTACCACTGATTTTGGCACTAGGCATTAAATATGTATGAGCCGCCACTGTAACCTGCTAGTTTAATTTACGTACTATACACAATACTTCTACGTGAAAATTTAATAATATATATAATTATTGCACTTTATAATTTTATCTGTGTCTAATATGAACATTACCATATGTAGGCCTAAACAGTTGAGTCAGTGCACGACTAATTATAATGTAACATTTATCTAGTAAAGTAGGAACCATGTTTGCTTGTTCGAATATTACTTTATTCTACTTAATTTTCGTAACCAGTATTCAGTATGTAAAATATGACACTTATGTTGATCTGATGATGGCAAATAATTGCAGAAAACGTTAATCCAATCAATAAATGTGACATAGTTAATAATTAAGACCACACATTACTTGATAAGCATGAAGATGGACCCTATTTAACCTATATTCACCTAATTTAATTGCTTATCGGTCTATGCCTTTTTCAAATTGAAAATTTTAATTACAGATTTTGATTTTCAATGCGTCCCGACGTAATAATTTCCTTTAAGCTTCCACTTTCTGTCGTGAGTTGTCGCCACTGCACAGCTCAGAAATACCATAATTTCCGAGGAACCATCCAAATATCTTCCAGCAAACGGTTTTTTCTAGCAGTGAAGTTAGTGGACAGGGGAGAGTGCGGAGGGAGGGATATGGCTTGAGTTTAACTGCGTTTGAGGATATGACAGCATATCCTAATACTACAACCCTTCTTTCTGGGTGATGGAGACCCTCTCAAAGACTACAATAAGAATTTTCAAGTATCCTTGTAGCCTTCTTAAATGCAGTTCATTGATCATTTTAAAAGAATAGAATAAACGAAATAATAAATAATTTAAAATTATATAATATAAAAAATAAAATAGAAAACAAAATTACATAAGGATGAATAAAATAAATTATAATAAATACAAGAATTAACAGAACTTTCAGATGACAGGACAGCCGAAAGAATGTCTGGAGTTGTATTTGATCATTTAGAAGAATTTAACTGTAGCAAGAAATTAATTGCACATATATAGGACGGAGCATCAGTAAATATCAGGCAGTACAATAGCTTAGGAGCCGTCTTCGCAACTAAAAGGGAAAGGATAATTGAACTTCACTACAAAAAAATT
Source organism: Periplaneta americana (assembly GCF_040183065.1). Lineage (NCBI taxonomy): Eukaryota > Metazoa > Arthropoda > Insecta > Blattodea > Blattidae > Periplaneta > Periplaneta americana. The sequence goes on along the minus strand of NC_091127.1, from coordinate 70,848,536 downwards.
GCCAGTTCCAGAATGGTGAGTCAAAGACTTATTACTATTATTATTATTAATATTATATTATTATTAATATTAGTTTTTGTCTCGGTCATCAGTCGTCAAACTCATATCTTACATACAAAAAATATCAGGAGTCGCCACTGCACACAACTTCAAGAACTTACAGTATGTCAATATTCTTATGTATAACAGAAAAACCGTCAATAATATTACTAATTTGCTTAGAATAAAACAAGCTTTTTTATTTTAACAGTACATTTTTAGTGCATATATATATATATATATATATATATATATATATATATATATATATATATTTATATATTTATTTATTTAGGCCTACTACTGGTTTTTATAAGTGCATGCAATAAAAACTAGAATTAATTACTGCAGGAGCAATCGTTCACGCTAATTCAATTATTTGACCTTCCAATAAGAATCGATTAATATATTTATTGAAAACTATTGCAATACATGCATGCATATTTTGTCGTTTTTAGTGCATATGAATCCGCCTTCTAGTCATTAGGTGCTCACACAAAATAAGGTTTCTAATGTGAATTTAACCATGAAGAGAACTGAACAACAAAAAACAATACTGATACTTCTTCACTTGCTTATTTCAAGAAACCTGAAATTAGTGAAACTAATAAAGTTTAAGCAGAGTATTATGTGAGTGAGAACTATAGGCCTATACAGAGTGAACTTTAAGTACTTTCAGGGAGTCAGTCTTTGAAATATTTCCAACAAAAAGATTAATACAGTTTTAGTCGTTTTTACTTCTTTTTCGAGATAAAAATTGTTTCATATGAAACATTTCATAGCATGTTTTGGGAAAGCCATTGATTGAATTCCTAATATGTTTAGTCAATTTAAGAGTGCAGGGTATTAATGATAATGAATGATTAAAAGAATTTCAGTTTTGTTCTTCAAATATGCAGAAATTTGACATGAACAACGTAACTTTTCCTTCTGCAAAGGTATTTTTCAATGTTACATTAATTGTGTGGATCAAATTTGTGCACATTTAAAGGACAAAACTAAAATTCTTTCAATCAATTATTATCAAAATATACTACTCTCTTAAATTCACTGAGTATATTGGGAAATCAATCAATGGCTATCCCAAAACTTGCTATGAAATGTTTCATATGAAACAATTTTTTATCTTGAAACGAGAAAAATTGTAAGAACGGTGTGATTAATAAAAGTAACTGCTCTTACCAAGTCAACAAAAAAACAAAGATGAGAGTTTCTTCTTAACACAATGGCAGGAAGTATGTCCACAGTCATACCATGTCCTGACATAAACGCAGTACATTTTTGTGTATGGGAAGATTTTTTTACTTGATTATTTAACGACGCTGTATTAACTACTAAGTTATTTAGCATCGATGAAGCAGTAGCAGCAGTAGTAGTAGTAGTAGTGTAGTATTGGATAGTAGTAGTAGTAGTAATAGTAGTAGTAGTAGTAGTAATAGAATTATTATTATTATTATTATTATTATTATTATTATTATTAGGTACTTCTGTTGGTGTTGTCAGCGCTGCCAATTTAAAATTATGAAATAAACTGGAAATTGTGTTCAAAAAAGCTGACACCACCAATTAATATTTTCATAAGTAAAATTATGTGAATATATTACTATACACACGATAATAAATTATTCAGCACTGAAAATATGAAACACACAACAAATACAGTCACATTACTATGGATTACTTTCATTATACTCTTCAATAGCATGTTTGGTTTTATTAAAATATTTTTCGCCAAACACTTGTTCATGGCACTTTCCCCCATAATTTAAATGCATTGTACAAGAGAGAAGAGAGTTCTGTCTATCTTCAATGAGGAACGAAAGTGAGTTTCATTTTGTGTCTCTATAGAAGTATAAATTTAAAATTGAAATAAACCGAATAATACAAAATGGAGACTAGTACAGCTCTTGTGAATAAAGCTAACAAACGGGTATCAGGTGCTGACGAATTCTGGAAAATGCTGATGTCAGCATTAGGTAACTACTTGCACCGGTACTCTTAAAAATGTGTTGGTTTCCGGGTGGAAAATATCATCTTTCAGTACACGGTAGCAAATGTTTCAAATGCTAATTTCAGTTAAAATGGATTGATACATTTTAATGGCTACATATTTCAAATTATCAGAGGGTTTCTTTTGTAAGAGGAGTATATTATTTCTGGATGCAGATTGTGCAGGTGTAGACAAAGGTTCTCATGAGCCTTGGCTGTCTTGTTACCAGATCTTCTACAAATTTAAAAGACTGGAAATGTTTCGAAATCATGAGAGAAGCCATCACCTCAGAAAGTCTGTACACACAAGCAAACATTCTGATGGGGGCAGATAAAAAATTATTGTTTTTTCTTCCATCATGTTATCATGTCAAAACAAGTGCTTATACAAATTTTGGCCACTCGACCGGAATTACGAGGGCTGTAAAAAAATACGTTTCCCTGAAAGAAAGAAAACAATTTCATTGAAAAAAATTTATTGAAACAGATACAACAACTCTTGAGCTATTTTTCAATTCCTCACTGGAACTGAGACATTTGTCATACCATGGAACCAACAGAGAGATGTAGACAGCTATCACACACTGGTTCCGATCCCAGGTGGCAGACTTCTACGACACATAGCTACGAAAGTTGATCTTACGGTATGGCAAATGTCTGGTGGGGAATAATTATGTTGAAAAATATCTCAACAATTACTGTATCTGTTCCAATAAATCTTTCCATAAACTTTTGTTTTCTTTCTGTAAATGTCACCAGGAAAACGTATTTTTTACAGCGCTCGTAATTGCGTTCAAGTGTCCAAAATTTGTATAAGCACTTGTTTTGACATTGTTAACATAGTGGAAGAAAAAAAAAAGAAACTTTTTTATCTGCTCCCAGAGAATGTTTGCTTGTCACTGCAGATAATATTGTATCTAGAACATCACAAGCAGGACAATATAATAATTCAGTTTAATAATAATAATAATAATAATAATAATAATAATAATAATAATATTTATTTATTTGTCAGAAACCGTGTATAAGGCCTGGATATGACACCGTCAGGTTCGATAATATACACACGCACACATACATTCACACATGCACAAACAAATAAACTTAGCACAAATGAATATAGACAAATAAACAAATAATTATAAGCAAATAAACATACATAGGCAAATAAACAAACACTGAGAAATAAACAGAGTATGATGTAGGTTAACACATTTGTATAAGGACAAAAGGTATAATTAAAATACAAAGAGAAAAATTAAAATATAAAGAAAGGGATACATTTCTAAAATACAATATTTACATCACACTCTATGAATTCATTCACTGAATTGAAAGGTCTGTTCAGCAATCATCTATGTATGCAGGACTTAAACCTATTTACTGGTATCTTTCTCGCCTCCAATGGTAGCTTATTAAACATATTAATGCCATTAAAAAGTAAGTATTTGAGTTCACGCTCAATCTGCACCTTGTGTAATCTAATTTATCTTTATTTCTAGCGTTGAAGGAATGTATAGCTGATCTAGTCTGATAAGGATCTATGTTGGATCTAAGGAATATCAAGGTTCTGTAAATGAATAGATTGTAAACTGACATTACCTTTAACTCTGGAAATAGTGGTCTACATGATTCCTTGGTATTGCTCTTTTTTGTAGTAATAAGATGCTACTGACTCCTATTGCACTCCCCCATATATGAATTCCATAGTTAATGTGAGATTCAAACAGTGCAAAATATACTTGTCTGAGAGTTTCTGTTGAATCCAATTGCCTTAACTTCCTAAAAACAAAAATTACCCTCGACAATTTTGTACATATACTTCCTATGTGTTTGTGCAATCCTAATTTTGGATTCAAATAAAAACCTAACAGTTTAACATAAGATATTTCATTATCTAGTGTGTTGGAGAGGCCTAAGATCAGTTTCTGGGTTTTTTCTTCATTAAGCATTAACTTGTTTGAGTGAAACCATTGCTTAGCTATGTTAAGATTATTCATCTGTGACAACTTTAACTGGTTAAGATCTGAGTGAGATGCTATTAAGGTGGTTTCATCAGCATACATTTGGACAATGAAAGGAAAGCTGATGTTAAAAATAATACAGAGAGAAACTCGCACAAATTATTCGGAATATTGGATTATGTAGCAAAGAGGAAATTCCATTGAGAGGGCATAATGATTCAGGTCGTACTTCATTAGAACCACCAGATAATAATGATAAAAATTTCCGCAGTCGTCTGCAGTATCAGAAACACAGTGGCGATTACCTGCTATAAGATCGCTGACAAACCAGTGCCGCCAATGCCATGTACAAGTCCACTAGTACAAAATAAAATTATGAACATTTTTGGTAGACTCATTGTATGAGAAACTGTGTACAGAATTTTGAAATCAGATTATTTTTTAGTGCTTGCAGACAAAACAACATATATTTCTGAGAGTGAACAGTTTTTTTACGTGTATTGTACCTGGGTGAAGAGGTTATGCTGATAAGAGAGGATTTTCTCTTATTTGTGCCTGTAATATGATGTGATTAATTTATGACGTGCTAACTCTATTGAGGAAAATTTCAGAGGTTCTTGCCCTTGACTGAGTAAACTGCATAGACAAGGTTATGATTAGGGGGTGGATTCATATGCACTAAAAATAATAAAATATTCACTGTTAAAATAAAAAAAAATTATTTTAAGCAATTTATTATGTTTAATTGTTTTTTTTTTCTTGTTGTTATTGTACATAAGAATCCTGAGACAACATCAATTGAGTCGTCCATTTCAGATACCTGTTAAGTCCTTTCAACAAAATTTTACAGAAATGAGGAAAAACTGTCATTTGTTTCCAAATTAGCTTTTTTTTCGACTTTTATTGGTCATTTTCAATATTTTGACGAACTTTTAGATCATTTGGAATGCATTTTACTTTCTTCTTTACCGATAGGTCTGTTAAATCATTTTCTAAGCAAATAGGTCAGTAGTAATTACCTACTGAATAAGTGAATAACAGTGAAGTTTGAGTTTTGTAGTTTGGAATAGACTCTAAAGTCCATCCCTCATTCCACTGAGGGCTTCACTTCACACAATGGAAGTAATAATATTTTATATTATAAAATACTTGACTACAGCTTAGTTTAAGTGAGGGCTTTGACCACTTTTGTTCTTTTGTCGGTACAAGGGTGTCTTTAGAATTTCTGTTTGGAAGGGGGGAAACTTTCACCATGTCCTGGACAGGATGTCGTTTGGAAGGGATATTTACTGTAGTAGACAGTATTTTTAACACAAATATTGCAAATATTTCTTTGTTTAGTTTTATATGGTAATTTGTTTTCATCTGATCTGCATGAAATACTGAAATCATACTCTAATAGTTTCTTTTTAATTAAATAATTTAAGTTGGACTTAATGGTGTTAGGTTCTGTAACTAGGATATAACAGGCTTTGGAACTGTATTTGACTATTCATGATGGCACACAAGACACAATAAGGGAGAATACTTAAGACATTTTAAATAAAAGTTACTTAATTACTGATTTATTATTTTAAAAAATGTACCAGAATTAGTCTGTTACTATAGTGTGTATATTAGCATCAGTTTATCACTAGTAAAAGAGAGAAAAAAAAATACAGATGGAACATAAAATTTACAAGAACTATGATTCATGAGTGGCACATTAAGTTAAACAAGCCCTTTAAGAAGTTATTTTTAATAACACAGTTTATATGATAACGTGGATAAAAGCTAAGAAAATAAATATATTTTTTATGACTCTGTTTTTCTAATGGATAATAATTATCTTCCACTTTTCATTTAAAGGTTTATCATGCTATCATCTTGATTTGGTAGTTCACCTATTTCACTATTCTTCTGGCTGTTCATCTCCTATCTGTTGTGTTAAATTTTTGTAAAATAGAAGATCCTCGTAACCAGTGGCGTATACTGGTTAAAGGGTTTGGGCTACCGCTGACCCTATTATTACACAAAATATATCTAACAATTACTTTAATTTTAATTACTATGGTAAAACTAATAATACAAAATTATTACATTATGTTATATTATAAACTTTTTCTTTTGTAATTTCCTTGGGCTACCGCCGGTAGCCCGCAAAATACGCCCCTGCTCGTAACTCTCCCATTCAGGGCCATTGTGTTTATTTAAGAAGGTTGTGATATCTTTCATTTTTGTCTTTTGTTTAGCTTTACACCCTTTTCAATTTCTGTGGGCTGAGTTTCCATGAATGAATTCCCTCTTCTGCAGATACGTTTTCCTACTACATCATCAAGGTTGCAACTTTGCTCATCTTGAACAGTTACTGACTGAGTCCGTAGTGGATTTCTTCTTGATAATGTTCCTTTTACATCTTTAACTGGAAATTTCAAGCTGAAGAAGGATTTACTATATCTTTGACAGCAGATTTCCAATCAGACACCTGTACATCTATTCCCAGTTTTAATATAGTCCCAAATTGAATAATATAATTTGTTCATAGTCAGTAGGTTTCAAGATAAGGCTTCTTGCTTTAACTTGCTTCTCTATATGGCCAAACAATCTATCGGGAGGTATAAACGAGTGGCCAACAATAAGGAACAGTTTTGGAGATTCTTTGGCTATCCAGGAGCATAGCATACCTAACATAATGTGGTTTTTATTTATTAATTTAAACAGAAATTATGGATTCAAAAAAGTCTGAATGTAATGTTGATTGAAACTGCATCTTCTATTATGCACTTTTTTCTATTGGACTAAACAAGCTTTGCTCCTGTATATGCTTATAGACATAACTAGGGGGCAGATGTTGAGGACCTACAAATCTACTTAAAATAATCATTAAAATGCTCTTAAACTAATGGAAAAATTACATAATATTAAAAGAAAATGACATTTAAATATTATTTACTGTACTTGCATCACAACTTCTTAAACATTAGTCATCTTGTTTCAATGACTGCCCTGCAATCTCGGAGAGAGAGGCAACATCCTGGAATTTAGCTAAGATAAAGGAAAAGAACATGCAACAAAATGAAGGTTTTAAGGGAAAGCTATAGATTTTAATGAGGGTTTACAATGTGTTTCAATCAGGGGTGAGTGTCTTCATTCTCCATCTCCTCATCCTTCCGCGCTTCTCTTCTGTTACAAGATCTTCCAGATGAGGGAGTGTGAATGACAAAACAAATTGTGGGCGCAGCGTGCATTCTTGTAATATTTGTGTTAAAAATACTGTCTACTACAGTAGACATCCCTTCCAAACGACATCCTGTTCAGGACATGGTGAAAGTTTCCCCCCTTCAAAACAGAAATTCTAAAGGCACCCTTATACCAACAAAAGAACAGTAGTGGTCAAAGCCCTCACCTCAACTAAGCTGTTGTCAAGCATTTTATATTACTTCCGTTGTGTGAAGTGAAGCCTTCAGTGGAATGAGGGATGGACTTTAGAGTCTATTCCAAACTACAAAACTCAAACTTCACTGTTATTCACTTATTCAGTACTGTAGGTAATTAATACTGACCTATTTGGTTAGAAAATGATTTAACAGATCTATCAGTAAAGAAGAAAGTAAAATGCATACCAAGTGATCTAAACATTCGTCAAAGTATTAAAAATGACCAATAAATGCCGAAAAAATATAAAAATGACCTATTAGTTCAAAAATGTAAAAAAATTCAATGTAAAAATTATTTTTGTACGTTGATATTAACATAGAAAAGATTTCTATATTAATAGGCATCGTCCTAATGTGAAAAATAAGAAGATGACTTTTCATCAACATCCTCCTCCTAGACATAACGTTTTATGGACCTGAAAAGTCATGGAATTAACGGGTTCTGGAACTGTAGCAAACATTCAGTCGTAAATCTGAATAGGAAATAACGTCTATAATAACCTGTACATGTGGCTTAAAATATGTAAGACAATGCCAGCTATCAGATGATGTACAAAACTAAAATTTGAATTTTTGTGGGCTTTCTGGAAATTGGCGACTCAATTGTTAAAGTTGTGTGTTCTTCAACCCAATGCTTAAGCAGTACACTTCTGGTACGTTTTTTGCTAGGCATCGTTGATGAAAGTAATTCAAAATTAATAATTTTCTTGTGGCTAAGCTGTTCTAAAATATAATGCAGTCTACAACTGTCCAAGTTTCTCTGACTTGTCTCCATAATAAAATTAAATAATCGAATTTACCATGTCCACAAGTAGAAAACAGAAAACTGCATTATCGTGCTTATATTATTGTTGACAGATTGTGAAATTTGAGTTTAGCGAGTGCAAATAAGTCTATCAACACTTCCTGTAACTTCAACGCCGACCATATTGCAACATTCTTGTGACAACTGTCAAAAATCTTATGCAGGTACGAACAGTGGCAGTGCGTCAATAAGAGCACAAGAGCACGTGAACACTTTGTTTCTATTAATGCACGACTAGTTTTATTATTTAATACCGTATTGACGTAGTGGGGATGTATAATATCAGAATCGAGTATTTCAAACTTACTGCATCTTGCATAAACTTCTTATGTAAACTTGGCAACATGCGTTCACGTACAAGCCGTACTCTTTTCAAGGATGTTACAGGAATTACACGCATGCGTGGGAAAAAATTATCTTTCATTGGACGCTTATCACTCGTCAAGAGCACAAAGCATTAAGTGAACAGTGAATCTATCCTACAGATGTCAGGTACATCGATGCCTATCGTTCACGTGTTATATCTCGAGGAGGAAATTTAATAGTCTGTATTTCAGCTGTAGGTGTCAGCATTTCTCACTGTCAGAGCGTTTACTTTGTGTGGGTGTGTGTACAGTGCTGCTACGAGAGTGTAGTTTGAAACTTCTATGGTATACCGGTACTTTAGCATTAGCATAATAGCATAGTTTGGTAAATATTTATCCATGGTTTGGCTTTCAAACACTTGGTGGTGGAATGTGATAGGGGTATGAATTTAAGTATCTGTATGATAGTGTATAATATTTAAGAATAATATTTACTGGCATGTATTTATAGTACCCGGTACCGGTAATCAATCTATGCAAATGTGATTATAGTACTGGTATAGGCTATAGTGTATCAGCATGTTGTGGACCAAAATATATTACTTAACACACTGTGGCATGTATTAATTTAAAAAAAACGTAAACAATGAACTTTGTTCAAGCATTTTTTAACAGTAAAGAACTGGGTAAGCTGACTTACCAGGAAAGATTGGAAATAAAAAGACTGGGTTTAATAATAATAATAATAATAATAATAATAATAATAATAATAATAATAATAATAACATATTTTGAATTTATATACGGTTTTTTTCGATAGTGAAACACTGAAATCATGACATTTCATATTAGGCTAAACGTACGATTTCAATTTCTTTTCGGTTTTGGAACACAAAATTGTGAGCAACGTAATATTTTATCACGAGCAGCCACTGGGTACGAAGTAAATGAGAAGGCAGTTTCCTGTTTTGATTATTATTTGTTCTTTAACTTCAACTTTTATCCATCACTCTCTGTGTTTCCCAAGATACCATGGATGGAGAACATCTTCAATCCTGTCTTGCTCTTTCATTGGAAAATGACACTGTGTCCAAATATTGGAAGGCTTGACTGCTGATGGCTTCATTGTCACATGCAGTGCAATAGATACCACCAACATCACTTTCATTCATCATAAAGTCTGTTTCTATGTCTATCTATCTACAGTCATTGCACATAAAGTGTTTTAGACAGTCCCAAATAAATATTACAAATAAATACATTTTAAAATTCTCATTCTCAGTATTAAAAAATTCACTAATATTATAAAACACACCAATATTATAGGCCTACATTTACACAGAATTATTGTCCACAATGATTCGCCGACATTATTGCACTGTCTACACGTCATATTGCAATAAATAAGCTACTGGATTGAGTTTCAATGTCTACATTTCTTCTGTATTCCATCTTTTCGATTTTCTGTATTCTTAATCTTGGTTTAAGCACCAGCATGCTAAAAAGTAACAAAATATGCTTTTATATGTGCTGAAAGCTGAAACTCTTTAAATATGTAAATATATGCACTATAAAATCCTGACTTTTTGTTGCAAATAACTTAAAATACATTTAAGTTATAGGCCTATAATGGTAGCATATGATTTGCAACTAAGGAATAAAACATACAAATATGCTAAAATACGCCCACTAGTTATGATGGTGCAGCTGCCATGCGTAGTAAATTTCAAAGCATTCGAATAATTATGCAAGAGAGATATCTAAAAACACTTCATACATATTTTGTATCCCATTGTCTGAACTCTAAACCTTTGCCTACCAGACAGTACAAAAAATAGAGGATGTCTTAAAATTAATTTAATGTGATGTCTGAAATTTGTGCATGTTTACACTGTTCAGCCAAAAAAACTACTGGTCTTAAAAGTAGAATCAAACATATGAAACCTAATGTTCAAACTACAAAACTGAAGTCGTTTTGTGAAACTCGTCGGGTTTTGTGCCTTGAGGCTTTTTATCTTCTTCAAGGAATTCCTAGGACACATTGTTGCTTCGTTAGAAGACATACGGCTTGACCATAAAGGAACTGACGTATACAAAGGCAAATAGCCTACTGCAAATATTCGCCAAATATAGTACCGGTACAACCTGGATTATACATAACTCCAGTTATACATAGTAGGTCCTAGCAAAAGTAGTACCTCCATGCCCTGATGCGCCTTCATTAATACTTTTATCTTAGAAAAAATAAAAATATTAATAACAATTTCACAGTGTAATAAATGTTCAAGAGGCATGCACTTTACACACAAACATTAAACTGACCAACTGGGACCTTTATTGTAGGTGAAATTATTTGAAGATTCTTCTACTTCCAAAATGTAATGCAACAAAGAACAACTTCATTGTACCACAGGAAAAAGTCAGTGAGATTCATAAGATAATCATTCATTCCACAAATAAAATATCCTTAGACTCTACAGTTCACATTCAGGGATGATGATGATGATGATGATGATGATGATGATGATGATGATGATGATGATGATGATGTTGGTGATGATGGTGATGATGATGGTCCTGATATTGTATTGTATTTATATTCCATGATATTCGTACCAGTTACATTGCTTCACAGCTAAAATATAGAACATGTCAAAAAAAATCTTAATAGTACTAACTACGAAGTAAAAATTCATAATCACAGTTGAGATATATACAGAAGGGTTTTACAATATACCGAAAGGTTTTATAAAATACTAGCTGTACCCGTGCACTCCTCTGCACTTATTAGAAATAAATATAAAGTAATTACATAATTAAAATAGAACATTGGGTCCAGGAACATTCGTGTTTGGTAGAAGAATAAATCGTTTAATATGCTACTTAATTTAAATTGTAATTAAATAATTAAAATGCTATCATTTTGTTACAGAGACCACTCATTTGGTGCAAACATAATTCCTTTAACATTTTTCTAAACTAGTCTTGAATGCATCCTTTAATAAATCACTCCAAATTAATAGAGTTGATTGTGTACGAAGATCATTTTTATGTTAACCTTACTGTGCATCTTTTTTTTTTTTTGTTAAGTTTATTTTATTCACGCCTTAACATCTGTGGTCATGTTGCATGTTTAGATTGTGTGGTTATATCAGTAGGCCGTTTTTACTCTTGTTGAGTTCCTATTTCTATTGTGTGTTGTAGATGGCTTATGTTCATATAACTGATTATAGACTTTGATTAATGTTTTTGGTATTGGTAATTGAGGCGGTGATGAATAATGGCATGTATCTTTCCAATCCGGCATTTGCCTTTATAAGTAAGGGCAGTGGCGGTTCCTCGGAGGAGGGAAGGGAGGAACGTCCTCCTCACATTTTTCTTCTTCTGAAAGTAAATACCAAATAAAATATGTGCCTTAAAATTCGGGGAAGATTCGATAATTTTTAAGTTCACAGCTATAAGTAAACCTTGGTTGATCGAGTTTTAAAAGACGCGCGCTCATGTGCTGTAGAAAACTGTGAGAAGGATGCGAGAGTGTTTGTGTGGAAGAAAGGCAATCCATTCCTCCTTTACTGCAGTTAACACACATAGACAACAGCGCACTAGCGGCCGGAGAAAGAAGCAGAGTTTTAAAGCAAATAAATGAACGGTGAGAGAGGAGATCCTCCTCTGAATCAGCGCATGGGCGGGAAATAGAAACCGACTGGTCGTGCAGCAAGCTTGCAACCGCTGCCATCTAACGATGTTGCATTCAACCAGACTAACACATCTTCGAGGAGGCACAATAAAAACAGTTTTAACGCAAAATTATAAGACACCATATAAACTTTTTTTAAATTAAAAATGAAAATATATTATTCATTGCACTTTATATGTATAGAGTACTATTCATGATTTGAAACTTTCGAGGATATTTGAAAGCCAAAGTCGGGTTTGTATAAAACAAAGAGGAAGTAGTTCTACGTTAGTATCGTAGATCATTTTGGCCACTGAAATTCACTTCCATTCATTGTCTACTAGACAGGACAACATCCAAGTTGTCAGTTTTGTACAAATATATTTGAAATTGAATGGAAGTGAAAACGTGTTATATTTTGGACAATTATTTAGGAAACTCAGTTTGCAAGAACAGATTATTGATATATAAAAAAGGGAAGCCAACCCGAACACTATCTGGTCTTACATGTATGCATGTAGGCTAATTTGTAGCATGTTTCATTCGAGAAGGTGTCATTTTGTGCAGTTAACTTCTTTCCTCCTCTTAAGAAATATGCGGGAGCCGCCACTGACTAAGGGAAATCATGAAAAACCTCAGTCAGATTGGTCGGCCACGGGGTTTGAACCCGGGACCCCCAAATGCGTGTCTTAAATGCTACTGCCTGAGCCAACTCGCTCGGTTGTATATCATTGTTTATGCAAATAAAAAAATGAGTTACCCTACATAAATATTATTTTAAGAAATACAGGAAACGAATATGGGTAAATTATGAGCGCAAGAACGCAATTTCATGACACTTTTTAAAATACCTCAGCTCCAGTGATCTCTATGGTAAAATGAGTGTATAAAATTATAGTATTTTATGTGGACCAAATAAAGTTGCAATAATCAAGTTATACAATATTTCGACAGAATATCAAGTTTTCTGTGCATACAGATTTCTTTTCATCTTACCTCAGTCCTCATTTGTAGCATTACACCCATCTAGAGAAACTACAAATTTCGAATAGTGAAGGTTAATTAGCTTCTGAGATTACTTCATACAAACACACAAAATATTCTCTGTATATTAATATTGATAAACGTCAAGGCCGCCTTAAATAGATGAAGTCATTTGTTTTGATTTCATTGTAGCCATCGTCGTCGTTCCTGTAATAACTCCTATGTCACATATCGATTTTCAGATTTTTGCTCTATTAAATAACTTAAATAGTGATGCAGCAAATAATACAATCTACTATATATAACTTAATTATATTTCTTTCTTTCGAAAATGTAAGAATTCACGATCTCCTATGCACTACTGCCATAAAATGAATGAATTTGTTTTTCTTCCTACTAAAAAATTTAATATTTTGCACATAGAAGTTACGGAACAACGACACTATAATCTGAGGCGGCAGTGGAAATGTATTGTATTGTTATTTTAAAACTCTTGTATATCCTTAGATATCAGTCCTATCAAAATTTTGCCTGGAATAAAACTTATCGGCAATCATTTTTAAAGAAACTTTTATTATGTAACATTTTTCACAAAAATCAATAATAAGCGAGATATTTCGGTTTATTTAATTCAGGCCCCCTTATAACTCCCCTTTTAAATAAAGTATTTTGATTGCTATATAGCCTACAATATAAGTTACAAAGAACTTAATTTATATTCCAATTTTCATCGAAATCCGTTCAGCCATTATCGCGTGAAAAGGTAACAAACATCTAGACAGACAGACAGACATACAAACAAAAATGTCAAAAAAGCGATTTTCGGTTTCAGGGTGGTTAATTATATATGTTAGGGCCAATTATTTTTGGAAAATCGAAAATTACCAGAAAAATTTCGGCTACAGATTTATTATTAGTATATACAAGGGACTAGTAGGCCTAAATACAAGGGGGCCGGAATTGATACTTAATTTAAGACAGAAAAATTCATGAAGCATAATTGAATGACATAAATTCATATACAGAATAGAAGATATGAGAAATCAGGTACCATAGTTTAATTTGGCCCTAATTAATCTTATGTTTTGAGTTTAGTAGTGGAAGATGGTGATGATGATCGTCGTGGCTTGAAGCAATAGTATTGCGTAAATGGCATCATTAATTGCAGCAAATTCGAAACAAGATTAACACTCTTTCACTATATTTCTTCATGTGGAAAAATTACAAAACTAGTGAAATACAGTAGGTACCGGTGTTCAATTTAGTATACTCGTGAGTAATATTTATGGTGCACACGCATTCAAAGCCTGACTTTAAATTTTATTTAATCATTTCTAATCTAATCTATCTTCTTTATTTTTACCATTGTATAGGCTATTGTAAAGGTCAAATGCAATTTTCAAAGTGTTCATCTTTGTAACTTATATTAATATTATGTGTATATTTTTTGTTCACAGCGAACACCAGCTGATTATTCGTAAGTATTCATTCAATTTTCAATTTTAAACACATTATTAAACTTCAATTTCAACATCGTAATTTCTTAATAACATTATATCAATAAAGATAGGACAGCACGTCCTGAGACATGTAAGGTTTAAACATGATTTTTAATGTGTGTTTTAATACTGTAATGATTATATTAACTTTGTATGTTAAATTTTTAATCAATTGAATGAAAACACTGTCGAATTAGGACTAGGTTTTAACATGTCTGTTACAAACATGTCCAACGTTATGAAAACATAAATTCATGGAAAGATTTATTGGAAAAAATACAGCAATTGTTGAGCTATTTTTCAACAGAGAGTTGCAGATGTTTGTCACGCACTAATTCTGATTCTAGGTGGCAGACTTCTATGACACAGGGATACAAAAGTCTTAATTCCGGTGGGGAAAGAAAAAAATTAACTTTTTTATCTGGAAAAATTTCTTATAGGCCTGTATTTATATATCAAAATAAATTTTTATTTATGCAACATAGTCACCTTTAATTCTATACACTTAGCACAACAGTCATAAAACAATTCCGGTTCTAAGCTTTAAAAAAATTGTCCTGGTCTACAAACCACTCTTTCACTGTACTTATTACTGTTTCATTCCATGGAAATTCCTCTGTTTTCAATGTTCTTCTACTTTCAGAAATAGATGGTAGTCTAAGAAGGGCTAAAACTGGCAATTATGGGGAATGGTCAATCAATTCAAAACCAACTTCATCAATTTTCTGTAACACAATCAGGGTCTTATGAGAAGTGCAGTTTTGCAAGAACAGAACACCTTAGAAATTTTAAAACGAGAGTATTTCATCCATAGTTACAGCTTGATTCAGGGATTTTGGCCCATGCAAAAAGTAAGTAGATAGACTGAGAGCGAGTTACTCATCACTGCTGGCAGGCTGGGTCACACAGGTTAGGCTGCGCAGTCATAACACCTACCATTTTATTCTTATCATGTCGCGGTACACTCCTCCTTAAAAGCACAATATTCTTCCACACATCCCATTACTAACCACTACGTCTGTTGACTAAACAATGTCATGATGACTTATATTTTCTTGACATGAGTGTCCCTCAGCTACGAGCATAGATATTATTTTCATTCTCCCTCTTCCCTCTTCCCCTCCTATGCACATTTGTGATTAAATTTCTTTCTTATGACGCAACACACAGCACGCTCACTAGCCAAACAACCAAGGACAGGGGCCAATAACGTTGAAACGAGCTGTACAATAAGGTCCGAAACGTTAGAAGAATTATCTTCAAAATAGTGGCAAAGTGACATGGAAATGTCACTCTGAGTCATTTTCGATCAGCATTCAGGCATTTAGAGATTTATGTAGGAGATAATTTTCTCATACCCAAATCATGATGTCTGATGTGAAAAACACATCCGCGGGAAATTTTCAGTGTCTGTGACATGTGTTTGAATCCAATTCGTCGATCCTCCAAAATCATGTCATGCACGGCATTGATATTTTCTGGAGTGTTAATAGAAATAAGTCTTTCAACACGGTCTTCATCTTTTATATCTTTCTCTCATAAGGGGACATAGAATCACCTCTCTCCTGAATGTTTTATGTTATTAATTAACACTTAAAGGTAGAAAGCTTATTTTTACGACATATTGACACATGCCATATATTCATACCGAAACAATATTTTTAATTAAAAATTATTATTTACTGAAAATTAATTTTTTTCTCTTACCAGTATGGCATTCTTTTAAAAAGACATATGTAAATATTTTTTCAATGTATTATTACTTATTAAATTTCCAAGCCTTCACTGATTACAAAATATTGTTTCAGCATAAACATATCTAAAAAATGTCATGCACTTAGGTTCAATAGAAACTTCGAAAAAGATTTTTAATTTTGAAAACAAATGAACTTAGAAAAAATGTGATTTGAAATTATATTAATAAATGCCTGGTGCATAGTCTTTATCTAGTGCAAAAGCATTCTGTAGTTCTCTTTTTGCAGTAATTCTTTCCTGTCTTGTATTTTTTATTAAGATTGTGATGGTATGATCAGCATTTCTCAGCCTTTGATATAGTTTATTTGCAACATAATCTGTGCAGTATGAAAACCAACACTCAACCCCAAATTCTGAAGAACCTGACATTTTATTATGTTGCCCTGATTAAATTATATCACAGCAACCAAAATGAAGAATATTTATACCCACAAACACAGGTTTTGGAAACCTATTCCAGATTACGCTGTTGACACACTCATTTAAGTTTTGTGTTCTTTTGTGGAGACATTTTTTTCAGTAAATTTACATCAGCCACATCCATGAAAATTGATTTGATCTCCTCTATAATGGCTGCTGGCAAAGTGTGCTGATGTTTAAATCAACCAATCTTCTTAAGGTATCCAGCTATTTGTTGATAATATAAAGTCCACTATAGTCCTCTGTAGTCTATTCAGTTTCCGTTTTCATGAGAAATGAGGTATTTTAATCGGTGTTCATTATAGATGCCTGTTGCTAGTAGCCAGAGTTGGGGCGTAGTCAATATATTCTGCAGAGCTATGTCTTCTGCAACTGGTACTGATGATTTTAATTTACTTCTTTTGTGGTTTATGGATGGACAGTATAGAAGAATGTGTTCTAGATCTTCATCACGATTATTACACCACAGACAAGTAGGATTATCAGAAATGTGAAATCGGTGTAGGTACAATTGTGTGACAATGTGACCTGTTCTGGCTCTTGTTAAAAATGTTTGAACATGACTGGGCAAGTTTTTGTACATTTTCTGGTCATTTAGTTTCTTTTGTACGAACTGTAAAATTTTTCCTTTGTCAGAAGAAAGCCAATTGTTGATCCATAGGTTTATAAAATGAGACTTTACTGAAACAAAGGCACTGGATAGAGATACCGGTATCACTTGAAGAGGTCTTGGTTGCAAATATGTTGCCTGTTTTGCAATGTCATTTCCAAGTATACTACAATGATTAGGTATGGTATCCATTGAGTTTTTTTTTTAGTTTACTTAGTTGTTTCTGAATTGGAATAATTTTATTTGTATATAAGTTTGGCATATATTTGATTATATTAAATATAGCCCCCTTGGAGTCAATAAATAGCAAATAGATTTTTCAGAAATTTGTGTAACACAATGAAGAACAGCTGATGTTTAAATATTTTATCTCCTTTGAACGGTTAACTAATAGCTGTCTAGCTCTCTGCATCTTGAGGGCATAACTCACATTGAGGATTCTCACATGATAAAGCAAGGTGAAAAAACAATGTCCATACTGCCCTTTCCATTGCTTCTACATTTTTGGAGTTTTGTCTAATATCTAGACCATAGCTGTTCTGAATGATCTAGCATAGAATCAGTCAGTCTACATTTTACATCTTGTATTTCCATTCCTGAATTTTTTTCCAGTAATTCTTCAGAAAAAGTGAACCAAAGAGGCACAATATTCTTCTTCTTCTTGTTCTTCTTCCTCTTCTTCTTCTCTCAAGGCACTACAATTTCAAAATTGAATGTCTTGGCCTTCTCAACAATTTTTTTCCAGGAACTTCTACTCTGTATGACTATCATCCAATTCGTGATTCTTAGCGTCCTCAAATCATTCACAATATCATCTTCCCAGTGGCTTTTCGGTCTACCTGCTGCTTTAGTTCCCAGGGGTTTACATTTATATATACCTTTCACTAGCCTCTGGTCTTCCATTCTTTTAACATGGCCAAACCACTTAACCTCATAGCCCTGATGAAATTTATTATATTTTGATTGTGTATTGAATCATTTAGAGAGGCATAATATCTTTATGTAAATATTGCTTCCTGTGAAGTTTATACATTGGACGAATGTATGTACTACCAAACACTTGATTGCATAATTCACTTTGCTGAGAGGTTCAGGACGAATTACTGGAGAATTGAAAAATTTCAGTTCACTTATGCTGATTCGTTTACTTCCATACAATTACATCGAACATATGTCAATGTTATCCCTTCGCCTTACTATAAACACATAATTTCCTTTCATTAAATCATTTATAACGTTATTCTTCCATTGCCCCCTGGACCTCTCGAGGTAACAATGTATGAGAATGATTTGAAATCTTACCGGTACTGTGACCTAGGGGATAAGACATTGGACCATGGAGCCAGTGTTTTTATAGTTCGACTATGCCACTCGTAAGAAATTTATAATAAATAAGTCACCTATATGTAGTTCTACCTTCTGATTTACAAGAAAATCGCAGAGAAAGATAAAAAAAAAGAAAAACATAAGAGCTGGGAGAGTAAAAGAGAAAGTGGGGGCGAGAGAGAGCTGAGCTGAGAAGTAGATGCAAATGACATCTAGTAATGACATTTTTAAATCTTACACATTAACTCTGCAGTGATGAATATTTTCAACTGAGAGAGAACTAAGCTGGAAAGTACAGTAAAGCATCTCGTTTAGGCATAAAACATAAACAAAGTGCAGGTAACGTGTGAGGGGAGGGCGAACCCTACGATAAACACGAGGGATGTACAAGGTTTTAGTTACATCATATTTTATGATGGAGCATTAATTGAAATTATGTTTTCCAAAAACACAAAAAACAAAAAAACACAAATTGCATAACGTTATCATACACACAGTATAACAAACAAGTAATTTTAACGTTGAAATAATTCAATATAACCAATCAAATTTTGCTACTTACATGAAGTTGCTTTCAAGCAGCATTTTTACGGTCATGAATTTCATTCTCTGCATGACTAACATAGTATCACCATCTTCTGTGGCCGAATTAACAAAACTACAGTATATTGGTCTGAAGTGACAACACTATATCCTAAACATTAATTATCCCTTCTCAAAGTTCAATTTATTCAGGTAGTATGTTATTCCAACATCTTGTTAGTGTCTGAGGTGACAAGTGATCCCATGCTTGTGCTATATTATATAGGCCTATATAATAAAATAGTAAAAATTATATATATTACCAGTATATAATATTATAAATTATATATATATATATATATATATATATATATATATATATATATATATATATATATATATAGCACGGGATGACTTATCACCTCAGACACTAACAATAGGTATGTTGGAATAAGATACTCCTGAATAAATTGAACTTCGAGAAGGGATAATTATGTTTATCTATGTTGAATCTTTCGTACACCACTTTTAATACTTGAATATAAATAATTTATTAAATGACAATCTTACTCGTGTTAATTATATATCACATATGCCGAACACATAACTAATGCCAACCACACATACAATAACATAAATACAGACATGGAAATCCTACACATACAACCCAAAAACCAAAAACTCAACATACTAGAACAATATGAAATATACAGACACACTAAAACACACCCTAATCAAATACTCAACACACAGATCAATTTCAGAACACACACACTATTTGACACAACTCTTCATCACACGAACGCACCCACACGACAGGCAGCGAAGTTGAGATGACGCTGAGACACAGAAGGCTCTGAGGATGGTGTTAAGTAGCACCGAAACAGCTGTAAGCCGCACATGCTGACATAATTAACACGAGTAAGATCGCCATTTAATCAATTAATTATGTTTAGGCAATATGGTAGTGTTGTCACTTCAGACCAATATACTGTAGTTTTGTTAATTCGGTCACAGAAGACAGTGATATTATGTTAGTCATACAGAGAATGAAATTCATGACCGTAAAAAATTCTGCTTCAAAGCAACATCATATAAGTAGCAAAATTTGATTTGTTATATTGAATTATTTCAACATTACAATTGATTGTTTGTTAAAATGTGTATATATGATGCAATATGTGTTCTTTTGTTCTGAGTGTTTTTGGAAAATATAATTTAAAATAATGCTCCAATATAAATGTTGTAACTAAACCCTTGTGCATCCCTCGTGTTTAACGTACAGCTCGTTCTCTCCCCACACGTTACCTGCACTTTGTTAATGTTTTCACTGTGCCTAAATGAGATGCTCTACTGTAGATGCGAAAGACATCTTGTAATGAAATTTTAAATCTTATACACTATCTCTGCAATGATGACTATTTTCAAGTAATTTATAAAGATATTTAAACTTTATACTTCAGGCATAATAGTAACTTAGACTTACATCATTACAAATAGTAATTCGTGTCGAACTAGATCAACCTGCTTTACTAAGCTTAATTATTGTAAATGATCAAATTTATAACGTAATTGTTACTGTAAAAGACCATATTATAATTTTATACCTACTTCCCTCATTTACACACATATAATACCCTTCCCTGTTCTATAACTCTCCCTTTCCCCTTCACCTGAATGTTTTTCGTATGTCATTTGTTCACTTATACTATAAATGACAAAACATGTAACAGATTTAAATTTAAAGGTGTTAAAGTAACTGACTTAAGATATCAACATTTTAAATGTGAACAAAAAATATACACATAATATTAATATAAGTTACAAAGATGAACACTGAAAATTGCATTTGACCTTTACAATAGCCTATATAATCGTAAAAATAAGAAAGATAGATTAGATTAGAAATGACTAACTAAGATTTAAAGTCAGGCTTTGAATATGCGTGCAGCATAAATATCATTCACGAGTATACTAAATTGAACAGCGGTACCCATTTCACTAATTTTGTAATTTTTCCACATGGTGAAATATACTGAAAGAACAGTAGCGGCTCGCCGTCAAAAAAGTAGGTGAAGTGCTGTTCACATAAACAAATTCATCAACAGTTTTACCAATATAATGAGTAGGCCTACTATACGTAAACTACGTACAATTTTAATAGTTCTAGAACACATCCAAACAGGAAAACTAATTTATTTCAGGACTCAACCAATTTCTAACATACCAAGTCAATCCTCCTATCTTTTAAAGCGGTAAACCTGTCGATGATGTCTACATAAAATGTCTGATTTAATTGAGGATGGACAGTATATCTCTATGCGAAGCTATGGGGCTAATGATGGAAGTCCCTCCTGTGATGCAGCATTCTGAGTGAAATTTTCAATATTTTCAATCAGAAAAGCTTCTTTCATCGGAAGAATTTTAAAAGTTATTTTATACAACTTCTCTATTTTCTTAGCACTTTTTAAAACAAAGAACAAATGGAACTGTAGATCATCAAGAATTTTTTATCCTCTTATTTAAGTCTACAAAACGACATTTCTAATAAATTACAACTGTGTCATTTTCGGGATACATATTTCGCACTTATTTATCAACATTTTCTATGTACTCGTATTTGATTAAACATATAATACACACTTATATGTAGGATTAATACACTATATACACTTATCACTAGTACACTCTAAACACATTAAATAATAAGTTAATATATACCGGTACGTACATAGTATTAAACTACATGTGTACATTTACGCACACGTTAAACTTTCAAATACAAGAGCTCATGAGAAGAAATAATACACGCCGCAGAAAACAACTTTTAAACTTTGCTAATGTATGTGTGGTGTATTCCTGATAAAATAACATAGAGCCAGCTAATTTACCACTGCAGGAGTGACTGCTAAGACACAAGGAATGAGAGTACTAGTCTCGAGTCAGGTAGTACATACTGTAAAATTTCACAGCCCTTAAACAATAGCCCCTGGCCTTGGAGACCAGCTGCAACGCTTCTCTATTATTAGTACCATTAGATCTGCAAACTGGTTACTCCACCTACAAGTCTGACAATTCTTCGTAACTGAAAGACTCAGAAACGCACTTCACTCATACAATCTTTCTTTAGTGCGTGACGTCATGTTACCATGGAAACCAAGTGCTGTATGAGAATGGGAACCCAAATAATTTCACCTCTACGCTCGTAACAGTTGACATTATTCTATTCAGCGGATGGTTACAGGTGCTATTTATACATCTAAACACTGTTCACAATGACTGAAAAGAAAACTTTTTTTTATTTTAGAAATACGGTACCGGTAATAACTGGAATTAATTATTAATACGAGATAAAATTGTGTTTTACACATAAATAGGTGAAATGATACTTCACCTACTTCACCTGAATAACCAGCCCTGTGAAAGAATGTTATATTGTTTCGAATTTGTTGCAATTAATGATGCCATTTATGCAATACTATTGCTTGAAACCACGACGATCACATCACCATCTTCCACTACCAAACTCAAAACATAAAGTTATTTAGAGCCAAATTAAACTACGGTACCTGATTTCTCACGTCTTCTATTCTGTATATGAATTTATGTCATTCAACGATACTGCATGAATATTTGTCTTGAATTAAGTATCAATACTGATCCCTTGTATATAATAGCCTCTTGTATAGTACTAGTAGCCTATATTATAAAACCCTTCGGTATATTGTGAAACCCTTCTGTATACATTTCAACTAGATTGTGATTATGAATTTTAAGATTTTTTTGACATGTTCTATATTTTAGCTGTGAAGCATGTAACTGGTACGAATATCATGGAATATAAATACAATACAATACAATACAATACAATACAATACATCATCATCATCATCATCATCGTATTCCTTGAATAATTATTCATTATTCATTATAATCAATGTGAACTGTCGAGTCTAAGGATATTTTATTTGTGGAATGAACGATTATCTTATGAATCTCACTGACTTTTTCCTGTGGTACAATGAAGTTGTTCTTTGTTGCATTAGCTACATTTTGGAAGTAGAAGAATCATCAAATAATTTCACCTACAATAAAGGTCTCAGTTGGTCCATTCAATGTTTGTGTGTAAAGCGCATGCTTCTTAAACATTTATTACACTGTGAAATTGTTATTAATATTTTTATATTTTCTAAGATGAAAGTATTAATGAAGGCGCATCGGGGCATGGAGGTAATCTCTATTCATTCATGACCTCGACACTGGGATGAGGTTTTGTGGTCGGTAAGGGCGCACTGATAGGTGGGGAGGTCCATCGGATCCCCTTCCTCTAAATGTGGTAAGTTGTAACATTTTTACTGAATAAATTTTTAAGCGTTGATAGCATATAATTCCATTATCTATAATTTCACCGACATGATTCATGTACATGCACATAACACTTTTGATTTTTTCTGACAATCAAGTCCATCTAGTGTCAGCCTAATATAATCATTGGTAGCCAGAATGCTCTGCTGCTGAAAATGTAGTCGAGTGCCATCAACGAACAAAGAATGCACAATTCTATAGTCATTGTGTTTCAACCTTCACGTTGTCATCACTGCTTAGCAGATTGAGTTCAATGTTGCCAAGGTAGATATCATTGTCTATAATGAGTATTGGCAGTACTTGACTGGTTTGTTCAAGTATTTGTGTCTTGAAGGGTCATTAATGTGAAGTTGTGAAAACTTTCATGTGATATGTTAGCTTAATAGTATTAACACAACTGCTCACAATGCAAAATCATAAAATCACCAGTTTTTTCAGCTCAGTTCCATCAAAGGTAGCTAAGTGTAATAATGAGACTGTATCTAACCTACAACATGAAGCCAATATAGGGATTTTTGAACCGTCTACATCGTCATCATTAACTCGAACATCGGTATCACTGAATGTGGACTCTAGTGGTAAATATATAAGTTCTTCTTTTAACAGAGTACTTTCAGCAAGAGAGAAATTTGAGACACTAAATTCCATTTGGGTGCTGGATGAGAATTTCAAGTACCCAGTAAAACCAGTTGGAAAGAAAGAATAAAAACCTTGGCTTTCTAAAAAGCTGGCTCCAACGACAGAAGTGATTAACTTATTCAGACAAACAAAACGGTGCATTTTGTAAATACTGTGTTTTGTTTGCACCTCAAGAATTCGGAATGCACAAAGCTATGCCAACAGGAAGGTTAGTGAATCAGCCATTTCACAATTGGAAACATGCATGTGAATCATTTAACAGGTATGAAAAGTTGCAGTATCACCTGAATTTTCTGGATACTTACACTAAATTAAAATCTTTCATCAAGATACCAAATTGCCAATTTCTTTGCAGATTGATAAAACACGAAGACAGCAAGGGAATATAAATGTTCAAAGGATACTCCCAATAATTAAAACTGTTATATTTTGTGGCTGCCAAGACATACCTTTACATGGGCATAAAGACTTCGGTCCCTTTGATTTGGAAATCCACCACAACGTAAGGAGGGAAATTTTAGAGCTTTGTTAAGGGAGCATGTTGATGCAGGAGATGATAACTTAAAGAGCCATCTAACAGTCTGTGGAAAAAATGCAAGTTACATAAGCTGGAAAACACAAAATGAAATTATATCAGCCTATAAAAATATTATTCTTAGCCAAATAGTAGTGAGAGTGAATGAGGCAAGAAGTTTTGTTATATTAGCTGATGAAAGTGTAGATGTCAGTGGGACTGAACAGTTTTCTCTGTCAGTACATTTCCTTGAAATCCTGATTTACCACGAAAATCGTCTGTAGCTGCATTTAGATTGGCAACAGGCCATGATTGTTTGGCCAAACACCTGCATAGAATTGGAATATATCAGTCCCCTAACTGCCCATTGTGCGACTCAGTCCAAGAGATGGATTTGGAACACCTCAAAATCTGTGCTTCAGTGGCTGGCCATGATAATATCTTTGAAAAGTATTGGAGTGCAAGAGGTCAAATGACTTTATTGTCAAACGCCTGACATTAGAAAAAAAAAAACAACAACAACAAAAACAACAACAACAACAACATTTCCTTGAAAATGATAGCAGCAGAGAAGAATTCCTACAATTTATTCCAGTTTCTGAGACAATTGAAATAAATTTGACTAGATTTTTGAGAGCCTCACTCAATTTAATGTTGACTTCAAATATATGAGAGGATATGATGGTGCAAGTGCACTGAGTGGATAGTTTCAAGGTGACCAGGCCTTTATTTTTAAAGAGTGCTCTGCCACTTTATATGTCCTTTGTGCTTCTCACAGTTTGAACCTCACCATATCAGATACGTGTTATGTTCCAGAAATCAGGAATTGCATTGACATTTTTCAACACTCCCTAAAGGCAAGATGTACTAATTAACAGTATAAAAGAGCTCTGTACTGAAAATAAAAGAAGCAAACTCGTCCAAATGTGTGCTACTATAGTCGCAGCACTGTTATTTCCGGCATGACTCCTCCTCTTTGCTTACGTCTTAGGAAGTGAAGGCTTTATAAAGTGTAGGTAGGTGGTATCGTTCGCCATTTTTGTTCTTTCGTTGCCGAGCTACCAGACGAGGAATCTATTTGCCACACAGTTAATCATTATCATGTCGTAGCTCCTATGATACTAAATCAAACACACTGTAATTCAGCAAATAATCCTCATGTGCTTTCTGCGAACGCCAACGAAAGAGCCAAAATGGCGGGCGATTATATTAAGTATTTATCGAGCCTTAGGAAATGCATAACGTCATCCTCATTAGCGAATCACAAAACGCACTAGTTTAAATGTAGCCAACCTGGAACGTGATTGGCTGCCGGAAATAAGAGCGACGGGACTACAGATGGGTCTCTGTGATGATATTACTGGATCTGGTGGTGGATGAAGCAGGAAGCATGTCAATAATAGGGACTCATTTGACCCACTATACCTGTTGTTTTGTAAAGATGGGATGTGACATAAACGCTGTGATCAGAAAAACAACTGAATATCACATAGCATTGGAGGCCTGTTGCTATGGTACAGTGGCAATGAGTCCTATGTGTTCAATGGTTCAGAGAACCCCCCCCCCCCCCCCAGGGAAAATAATTTAATTGTTTAAATAAATTTATATATAATTTACACTATCATTCTTTGTTTCTTGCTCATCTTTAATAAGTTTACTTGCGGCTCTGATGTATTTCTGTCGTATCAAAACCCATGAATCTCAGAGATCGAATACATGCTTATGAGGTTCAATTTCTCCTCTGAACCTCGCCGAGCCAGCTTCTTGACTTGCGTGCTGGGCGAAAGGTAAGGGGGGAATGCTGAAAGGGAAACATGTGCATGTGCTGGTAAATAGAACAACGCACTGCGCTGTGCACATGTATCCATGATATAATATTGAGACAGCCGGCACGCTATGGTGGAAACGTAAGAATGGTCGTTCTTGATATTTTAAGTCTTAATAGTGTTCAATATCTTTTACAAACAAATTTTTCAGTTTTAATCTTGGAAGATAAGTGTAAAATGAAGAAGCTCGGAAGGCCGTTACCTCAACTCGATTTAAAGCAAGCACAAACAAGCCGAGCAGGGCTTTTAATTTAAAAATATGTGAAAGAAACAGCTGGATTTGCGGTTGTGAATCTTCAAATAAATTATTTTGTTTCCTGTGCCTGCTATTTGCTAAGAGTAAAGATATGAGGTGACATGCACTGGTGTGTCAGATTCCTCATGTGCCAATTTGACACAGAAAATTAAGAAACATGAGGAATCTATTGCTCATAAGAATGCTTGCCTAGATTTATCAGTCCTTGGAAGAACGGAAATTAAGCAACAGCTTTCAGGTGGAATATCGAAAGACAGAATGATAATGCAAGGAAAAATTGCTATGTTCTTTCAAAGATAATTGATCATCATCATCATCATCATCATCATCATCATCATCATCAGGCTCATTTTAAGATGATTATCTACTCTAAAGAACTGTAGTGTCCCGTGCCATGGTGTTGTGGTCTAATGCATTCTGTCTCAGACTCGCGTTACGGAATGCGCGCTGGTTCGAGTCCTCATGGGGAAGAAATTTTCTCATGAAATTTCGGCCAGTGTATGGGACAAGTGCCCACCCATAATCGTGATGCATTTGGGGAGCTACGATAGGTAGTGAAATCCGGGTATGCAAACCAGCTATAATGGCTGGGGGGCTCATCGTGATAACCACACGATACCTCCATTCTGGTTGGATGATCGTCCACCTCTGCTTCGGCATGTGGCCGTGAGGCCAGCAGCCGGCTGGTCGGTCTTGGCCCCTCGTGGGCTGTAACGCCACAGATTATTTATTATTAAAGAATTGTAGTATTTTTTTTAATTTTTCAGAAATGAGATGTTATTTAAATTGTGGAAAACTATGTAATATCATAAAAGTAGTGAACCCCTTGTCATTTTAGGCACGAACCACCATTGCTATGGTAACAATAGTTGAATTGTCAAGTTATGGTTCCCACATGGTCAGTGCTAAATAGCTCTCTTGACGTCATTTGTTGTGCACTATGGTGGACCAAAATTGGCGTTTCTTTTTTAAATTCAAAGTTGGAAAGAGAAAAAAAGTTGTATTATGTCCCAGTACTTAAACATAAAAAATTTAAATTTTCTAAAAACATTTTTAGCCGAAGCGCAATGACCTTTAATTTTTATAATTTTTGTAAAATTATCCCATTTACTAAATAATTATTTGACAGCCCTCGGCTTGACATAGACTAACCAGAAGTTATGTCTCATTTAATACTGTAAGAATAGGTAATGATCATTATTACTATCCTTTAATACCTTTAAGCAAATACCGTACCTTACTATAATAATACCGGACAGCTAGCAGTTCGGCGCGCGACGACGCTGGTGCTGCTATCTAGGCGGCCAGTGTAGCGATACTCGCGAAACAAGCTGTAATGAACTGCAATGTATAATATTGCTGGGCTAGGTAATAGTTTTATTAATTAGTGCTGTGTTAAAATGTCAGGGTGTATATGTGCAGTTTATAACTGCTACAAAATTACAGCATTACAAATTGCTCCAAATCGTACTTTCTATTTCCGAGAATTCGATGCGCAGTTGTCGGAGGCACAATGAATTGCCTTGATGCCTGGCGAATGGATTTACTCGGGATTCTCTGCAATCCCGCTGGAATTTCTTCCACCTTTTCCTCTGTCACGGAACGCCGAGCTCCACCTGATTGTTTTAGGACACTGCCGGTCGTAAGAAACTTATTGAACCAGAGCCTAATTCATTTTCCATCAGGTGCAACTGGTGCAACTCCTCCGCATACTCGTCTGTAATTTCGTTGCGTTGAAATTACGGATTTCGTCTCTGCATATCACACCACCATTTTCCCGCGTCGCCATTTTTGCCTTTGCGATTGTTGCGCAACGTAGTGACAAAACAATAAACTTCAAACAAATGAAATACTACTGAAGCTTTCCTGGCGACGTGATAACTCAAAATTTTTTCGGGCTTCCAGCCAGGTCATAAGTTGGTGATCCACCGACGTTTCGAGGATGTTCATCTTCCTCATCATTGGACAGACGGGACTCACGATAACTACGCGTCTTTCGGAACATCAAATAAGCATCAGATTAATGCAGCCCGAAAAATCTGGATTGGCTGAACACTATTGAAAAAAGCCAAAGGGCAAATTTTAATAACACCGAGGTCCTGGCGAAGTGTTCGGGCTACTGGGATAGAAGAGTAAGCCTAGCCTTCCACTGGCACCGTGAACGGCCGAATATTTGTTAGGCCGTATACGGCCGAATGCCGGACAACCGGCAGAAGAGCAGATCGATCGTCCACTGGAGCCGACACTTCGGCCGTCAATTACCAGTTGTAGTCCTCGTGCTACATGCTTATACTTAATACATACATACATACATATATACATACATACATACATACATACATACCAGGGCTATATAGCCCTGCATACATACAGCCACCGGCGTGGCTCAGTCAATTAAGGCACTTGCATGCCGGTCTGAAGTTGCGCTCGACCGCGGGTTCGATCCTCGCTTCGGCTGATTACCTGGTTGGGCTTTTTCCGAGGTTTTCCTCAACCGTAAGTTGAATGCCAGGTAATCTATGGCGAATCCTCGGCTTATCTCGCCAAATATCATCTCGCTATCACCAATGTCATCGACGCTAAATAACCTCGTAATTGTTACAGCGTCGTTAAATAACCAACTAAAATGTAGGCCTACATACATTTAGAGAAATGGCTTTTAAGGAACCCACAGGTTCATTGTCGCTATCACATAAGCCCGTCATCGGTCCCTATCCTGTGCAAGATTAATCCAGTCTCTATCATCAAATCCAACCTCCCTCAAATCCTTTAATATTATTCTCTCATCTACGTCTCGGCTCCCTAAAAGTCTTTTTCCCTCCGGCCTCACAACTAACACTCTATATGCATTTCTGGATTCGACCATACGTGCTACATGCCTTCCCATCTCAAACGTCTGGATTTAATGTTCCTAAATATGTCAGGTGAAGAATACAATGCGCACAGTTCTGTGTTGTGGACCTATCTCCATTTTCCTGTAACTTCATCCCTCTTAGCCCCAGATATTTTCCTAAGAACCTTATTCTCAAACATCCTTAACCTCTGTTCCTTTCTCAAAGTGAGAATTCAAGTTTCACAACCATACAGAACAACCGGTAATATAACTACCTGATATATAAATTCTAACTTTCAGATTTTTTGAGAGCAGACTGGATGACAAAAGCTTCTTAACCGAATAATAACAGGCATTTCCCATATTTATTCTGCGTTTAATTACCTCCCGAGTGTCATTTATATTTGTTACTGTTGTTCCAAGATATTTGAATTTTTCCACCTCTTCGAAGGATAAATCTCCAATTTTTATATTTCCATTTCGTACAAAATTCTGGTCACGAGACATATATACTTTGTCTTTTAGGGATTTACTTTCAAATCTATCGCTTTACTTGCTTCAAGTAAAATTTCCGTGTTTTCCCTAATCGTTTGAGGATTTTCTCTTAACATATTCACGTCATCCGCTTTGACAACAAGCTGACAATCCATACCTAATGAAGAGACGGAGGACGAAACGACGAAAATATAGGGTATATCCGATACTTAGAGAAAGGTGTCGCCTGGGTAAGTTTCATCATCTACACCTACACAATAAACTTCTAAAAGATAGTGCTAAGCTTTTCGATTACATTCGGATGAATGTTGATACATTTCAATATATTTGTAATGTAATTCGTCCATCAATCTCAAAATGGTCAAATTTCAGAGAAGTTGTACCACCTCAGAAACGTTTGTCAGTGATATTAAAGTAAGTAGTATATGAATAATAATTTGTTAAGCCTTAAACATTTTATTTCACTTATTTAATGAAAAAAAAAATACAAGATCTATTTAATTTTTCGGCGTTCATGGCGAAATTTATGGAAACAGTGACCACGTGTTGCTCTGTTCGGCCGAATGGGACCGGAAAATCCCATCTGAATTGGATCCAATCGTCATTCGGTTGTCTTCGGCCGCAAACGGCCGAATAGGGCGAGTGTAATGGACGCGCGCCAATGCATTCTCTTGTTGTGGGATCATTCGGCCGTGTACGACCGTAAACGGCCGAGTTGTTATTCGGCCGAAATCGGCTCCAGTGGACGGCCAGCCTAAAGGAAACCCTGGCCATAGCCGCGGAAAGCGGTAACATGAATCGGGACTCGGGTCTCCAACTAAGCGCGGCGTGGGCACCGGCTATTAAATTTCTCAACGCCCAGACGACGGTCTGTCATCAGCGGAGGACACATAAGAACTCGTCCGCCGAGCCCATCGTGAGACCCGCGGTCAATCAGTCGAACAGCACAAAGCAAGACGACACATCGGCCGCGTTCACGCCGCGGTCCGCACTAATAAGAGCCAATCAGCGCACAGCTCCTCGGCAGACTCCTCCCTCTGGCACTATAAATTAAGGAGTTGGGTACCCTTAGATGAAAGGT
This sequence comes from Periplaneta americana, assembly GCF_040183065.1. Classification (NCBI taxonomy): domain Eukaryota; kingdom Metazoa; phylum Arthropoda; class Insecta; order Blattodea; family Blattidae; genus Periplaneta; species Periplaneta americana. The sequence continues at coordinate 70,817,217 of NC_091127.1, read as the reverse complement.
CTCACAACTAGAGCGAGACTAACAACCGTGGATGATCTTCCGTCCGACCACCTACCGGTGATAATGGAGATCATGCACCTAGTCGAACTCTCCCCAACCGCTGAGAAATTCAACTACAAGTTGGCAGACTGGGTGTTCTTCCAAGACCAGGTAGCCCCTACGCTCCACCACTCACCCCTGATGTCACTCCGGCAGGGATAGACAGAAAAGTTAGCTACTTGACGGAGTGCATAAAGAAGGCAATGGTTGCTGCAATACCGAAACGGTCTTCACAACCGGGACGGATGCAGCTCCCAGCTTATATTAGAGACCTAAAGATCGCCCGCAATAGACCAAGAACATTGTGGAAGCGTACTAGGTTAGATCAACATTGAATAGAAATGAACCGCTTGCGCAGGCGGATCAGTGAGGCGGTCCACGAAACGGTCGTGGATGCTTGGAAATCCAAGGTTGAAACGATGGACAGCAGAAACATGTCAGATGTCTGGCGTGTATCTCGAGCTCTGTCCAATCAGTCTCAATCTATTCACCCATTAGTAGTCGGTCGAGATGTCACGGCCTTTACTCCTGAGGAGAAGGCTACCGCACTGGCAGACGTTCTAGAGACCACTTTTCAACCCGTGGAACAAAATTTAAACTTGCCCCATATCAGAGCTGTTGAGGAATCGGTTCGAGACCTCCTTAGCAGGGAGCTGGAAAATGGGATACGACCTACGAACACCCACGAGGTCGCCCATTTCATTCGTCGCCTCGGCCCTCATAAGGCCGCAGGAGCCGACAGTATCCAAGGAATTATATTGCAGCATCTCTCAAGGTCAGCTATGAAGCGCATAGCAGAGATAATTAATAACATCTTGGCTTCCGGTCACTATCCCATTCCCTGGAAAGAAGCTCACGTAGTTCTCTTTCCAAAGCCCGGAAAGGATAAGACGAATCCAAGCAACTATAGGCCTATTAGTCTCCTCAGTTGTCTCAGCAAACTGGCGTAGCGGGTCATACATAGACGCCTCACTGAAGTAGTGTTGCCCCAAATCAGGAACGAGCAGTTCGGTTTCCACCCTGGTCGTTCCACTACACTCCAGGCACTCCGCATGACGGAGGACATTACCTGGGCTATGAGCACGAAGCGTGTCGTAGCTGCAGCTTACCTGGACATCGAGCGAGCATTCGACAAGGTTTGGCATGAGGGACTCCTCGTTAAGTTACTGGGCATGGGAGTCCCAGATGGAATGATACGCCTCATTTCTACCTCCGAGGTCGTACATTCAAAACCCGTGTAGGCACTAGTTTCTCCACCCCCCGTGAAATTCACGCAGGAGTCCCACAGGGTTCCATTATCGGGCCCATACTTTCCAATATATTCATTAATGACCTCCCGTTTCGCTATATCCACGGCAGAACTAGTCATATGTATATCTATGCAGACGACACTGCCCTCTTGGCGATGGGCAAAACCTATAGATTAGCGTGCCGTAGATTGCAGTCGATCTTAGATCACCTTCAGCCGTGGTTCCACGACTGGAGAATCAAGGTCAATGTAGAGAAATGTCAGGCCATACTCTTTTCACTAAGAGCGAGGCTCGAAGACATACCACCACCACCCACACTTTTCGGACGAGAAATGCCGTGGATGAACCAAATTAAATACTTAGGGATCATTATTGACTCTCATCTCACCTTCCGAGATCACATCCAATCCCTTCTTTGTAAGGCGAACTGGCTGATAGTTAGACACTATCCCATTCTGGCGGCCTTCACTCCTGACAACCTGGGGGTAGGTCTTACCATGTATAAGGCCCTCATTCGCTCTGTCATTACCTCTGCCGCACCCGCATGGAGGTTTGCGGCAGTGTCCCATCTCCGTAAACTCCAAGTTATCCAAAACCAGGTGATTCGACTCATTACCCATCTCCCCCGAGTCGCCTCGAGAAGAAAGTTCCATGATGAACTAGAGTTGCCAACCGTAGACGAGTTCATTGCTCGACTGGCTAGGAACCTGTATGCGGAAGCTCGTGCTAACCCCAACCCGCTCATATCTGCCCTCGGTCAGTATGATCCTAGGTTACGGCGTAGACACCAGACAGGTCCATTAGCTATACTATTGAGAAAGGAGGACAGGGAGGCTGGCTTTACTCCCAGGTTTTGGTAGCCACGACTCAACTCCATGAGACTCTTTGGATAGTGCAACCGCTTTAAAATGACCTTGTCTTAACTGGGCAAAACAAAATCCCTCCCCAACAATATCTACATTTGTTGATCGATGGAACTATCATAGCGCCAATTGGCTAGTATAGATCCATCGATTCATAGAGTCATTCAACCTAAGAGCCAACTGGCTAGTCTCTGATATTGAGACAACTCATCCTGCCTAAGGTTTTTCCGTGGTTTTCCTAAGGCGCTAAGACAAATGTCGGGATGAGCCCTAAAAGAAATGGGCCACGGACCTGCACTCATATCCCCATGAATCTCCCTAATTAACTCTAAACTAATTAACAATTACATCTCTCCCCACTCTTCGCAATTGAGCCATCATATAGCCAACTGGCTGGTCTCGGAATTGAGACAAATCAACAAGGCTCATGACAACAATCACCTCCTACATAATAGCCAAATTGGCTAGTCTCTTATATGAGATAACTCATCCTGCCTAAGGTATTCCGTGGTTTTCCTCAGGCGTAAGACAAATGTCGGGATGAGCCCTATAAGAAATGGGCCACGGACCTATATGCCCTTCCCCATATATATTCCCCTTTATTATAAACGACGTAAGCCCTAGTTCAGAACATATATAAATTGTCTATTAAATATAGGTCACTCAATTAGTCGCAATTGAAAGGACAGGGACCTCTCAAATTGCAGATTTAGATTTCACGGCGCTTCTTCCGACGGCCTTCACATGCTTTGTCAAAGAACAACAGATGACAGCGTCTTGCCATCCTAACGGTAAACACCAGCCAGCTCTTCCTCTTCCCGTTCCGTGATCACTTGATCAAAGCATCTCATTCCTCTCGCGTATGTGGTACCTAAGAGGGTACGTCTAATTTCGGCTTCCCCTTCAAAATTTTCTAGAGTTCCTTCAGTGGAGCAGCGTAACCCGGAGTGAGACTAGTGGCCAACAGGCTTGGATCTCACATATTTAGTTTTGTACAGCCCCCAACCCCTTGCAAAGACGCGTTTTGCGTACCTTTTAAAATTTTTCCTCCCAATTCTCTTTCGATTTTTCGATTTTTCCCTTAGATGAGGAGACGGCGGATGGATGATATGACTTCTTTCTTGGACGTGGAAGAAGTCAGACGTGCTTGGAGCTTTTAGCAGCAGCAGATCTTCGGTTTCACAGCGAACGCAGCCCATCGGAGAACTTCAAAACAGCGGCTATAATTTGACAGCGCAGCAGCCCAGCAGCTCTCGGCCAGTGAGACTCGAATTGCCGAGCACAGGCAACGTGATCGGCACTTAAGAAGCAGACAACTGGTCCATGTGCCGCACCGGCGCGCAGCGCGAAGATAGACGCGCAGCCCACAGAGGGCTGCGTGCACTAATCTTCCCTAGGCCAGGCGGACCCCTGTCGGGGATTGGGTCCTCTCTCGAGGAGACCCCTAGCCGTCCTTGGTCCTTAGGCAGGCTTCCTGCTAGGGAGAGACTCCGCGCGTTACTGGTTCACGCACTCCTTGGAGTGACGGTACCGGTCCCGGAGTAACTGCCTAAAGGCAGGGCCCTCGGGCTAATTTGCTTTCTGCCCTCCATTTCTTGAACTATTATCCGGCCCTTCTGAGGGCTACGCTAAATTTCGTCCGGCCCTTCTCAGGGCCTACGGGAGAAAGCGAATCACACCGACGGTCCCCGGCAGGCTCCACAGCGCTTGCAACGGTAGCTAACCGGGCTAGGCTCCGGCGACCAGTCGGGCAGAACTGCTGGGCTTCCACCCCTAGTGGAACAGCGGCCTAGCAGGTACTTGCACTGCGGACGGCGTGCCGCTTAGGGACATTCCCCCTCGATCTTCGAGATCGAATAATGACCCGAGTTAGGGAAAAGAAGGTCATGAGCCCATCTGAAGTCGGTGGCGTTCGGCGGTTGCTTAAGTGCACTGATCAAGCAGGACCCACTGCGTCGTACTTGATAGTTCAGCCTAAACCCGCGGTCCATACTCCTCCACCGCCCCCGAAACGCCGGGGCCTGCGTTCGACGGGACCAGTACGGACACCGCCGATTCCAGTGCCAGTCGCAGAGATTCTAAATCTGCGGCCCTCCCAGACTCTCCCAGTCCCCTCTGGACTAGTTATAAAGCCGGCTGACCAGTGCAAGCTGGCAGCTTCCAAAGTCGCAGACGCGGCTATTGCAGTAGTACCTGGTCCGAGTGGTCTTCATAAACCCAGTGACAAGGGAAAGTCACTATTGGAGCCGCAGCCAGGCCCGTCGGGCTCTGATGCGCCACAGGCCAAGAAGGGCAATAAGAAGAAAAAGAAGGGCACACCTTGCCCCGAAGAATGCGGCGCTCCCACCGCAGTTGCCCTGAGTGAGGGAGAGAGAATTGCCCTCTCTAACTTAGAGAAATTAACGAACCCTCAGGCCAATAATTCTGCACAACGCGACGAGATACAGGATGCGGAAATTCCCCCCGTTCCTGAAGTCCAACAGGAAATGGATACTGCTCCTGAAGTAATAGATGTTCCTCCGCGACCCCCTTCCCCCGCTCGTACTCTCGTTTCGGAGAGTGAGGACGAAGATCGAGAAGGCGCTGCTGAGACGGCCTTTACTAGGAGACGGGGGGACATTCCCCCAGTCATTAATACCCCGGCCTTTACAGGTTCATTAGGCCGATTAAACCTCGAGTTCAAAGCGGAGTACGAACCGCTAGGAATGTGCTCATACCGGACGCGTGGAGGGACGGCTGTGAAAACCATCTGCGACAGGGACTACGCAAATCTTTGCAGGTTCCTGACATATCGGCGAGTAGCGTTTAACCTGCTTTGCCCCAAAAATGAGAAGCCTCTTCGTTTTGTACTGAGAGGAGTCGACATTCATACCACAGAGGAGGACATCCAGGGCGACCTGGATTTCCAAGGCATCACCGTCCGGCGAGTGACGAAGATGCACTCGTCTAGGACGAAGACCAAACTTCCTATGGTCATTGTGGATATAGACAACACCCCCGAAGGCTTGGATAGAATTAGAGCCCTACGGCAGTGTTGCCTGATGCGGATTACGGTTAAGGACTATGTCCCCAGCAAGCGTCCACCTCAGTGCAGCAACTGCCAATGGTATTACCACACTCAGGCTAGTTGCAGAGCACAGCCAATGTGTCGGGCTTGCGCACGCCCCCATGGAACTAGAGACTGTCGCAAGCCCAACAATGTCCCTGCTACTTTCACACTCTGTGGCGGCGCTCACACCGCCAACTACGGAGGTTGTCCTGTAGCTCTCCAAGTTAGGGATGCCACAGAAGGATCGAGCAGGGCGGCCCGGCGGAGGAGGGCACTGCTCGAGGAACAGCGGACGCTTCAATACGAGTGGCTCCGACAGCAGCGGGTAGAGCAGCTGTTCCTGGAACAGCAGCAGCAGGCTCGAGCCCCTGTGAGGGAGCCCCGTGTGGTGTCACGCATGGAACTCGGGCGGGTCCGTCAACAGCAGCAGCAGACGGTAATCCCTCCCCTGCTACATATGCCCGCCGCGCCTCTGTGGTCGACCGTGGCAGCGACAATTCCCAATCCTGCTGCCAATAGTGGAGAACCATTATCCCAGCGCCCTAAGCGCAACAAGGGCAGCAGAAAAGTCACTAAGACTACCACGGCAGAGCCCACCTCAGCCCCTGTCCCACCAGCCCAGCAGGAAGCTGTTGCAAGCGCCTCGAAAGGCGTGACCGATCCAGATGCTACCCTCGAGCAAGTTCAGAACTTTGCAGAGGCGATGCAACTAGCTATCCCTAACCTGCCGCTCGCCCCAATCCTAGAAGGATTAACTAGGGTGATAGTTCTCCTGATGAAGAATCCTATGTCCGCCCTCCCGGAGTTATTTAAACTCCTAACCTCCCTTGTATCCCCTAATGGCCAGACGAAATGACGGAGCTGCTAGGATGTGTATATGGAACGCCAGGAGACTTGGACATGTTAGAAACGAGTTTAGGGCATTTCTAGACGTAAATAATATAGACATAGCATTTGTAACGGACACGTTCCTGACACCCCAAGTAAATTTCAGATGCGCGGGGTTTAAAATTTATAGATTGGATAGACCAGTTAGAAGAGGCGGAGGTGTAGCGGTGTTCGTTCGATCTACGATCGCGCACTGTATCTCCTTCCCCAGCTAGCGACGTTAGAGGCAGTAGCTGTTAGAGCCTACATAGGTAGAATCCCCGTTCTGCTTATGGCTGCCTACAGTCCCCCGGGCACACTCTAACTAACTAACTAAGTTTGTATTAGCCCCTACAGGGGCTGCCCGCTTTAGGGACATAAGTGCCCTCTTCGGGTTGCGATATTATATATTCGTAGATATTGTCACAACGAGCCGCACAGCTGGTGGGTTCGGGAGGCTTGGTTTGGAGGGGTGTGTTGTTGTTATTCTTTTTCTTCTTCTTCTTCTTCTTCTTCTTCTTCTTCTTCTTCTTCTTCTTCTTCTTCTTCTTCTTCTTCAGGGGAGGGCTCCGCCGGGTCCGACGTCCAGCGCCGCCATCACCTCCGCTGTCGGGTGGTTGTGTCAGTTTGTGTGTTCGTGAGCTTAATTTATGTCATCGTCTTGTCGACTAACTTTGTTATATCCGCTTTGTTAGGGCCTAATGGGATTTGGTTGTCGGGGTTGGTGTCTGTGTTGGACATATTGCTGGTATAGGTTTGAAATTGTGATTGTCGGGTTTACCGGTGGTGGTGGTACGAAGAAATGTTGGGAGTAAGGTCTGTGGATGGCTTTATGGACATATTGGATATTTTTGCGGCGTATGTATTCTGTTAGTGGGGTGATTTTTGTCAATCTGTAGGTAGCTGCGTTGGACGTGTTGCGGGGGAGGAGATAGACTCTGCGGATTAGTCTCCTTTCCGTGGCACCTAAGCCGCTGAGACTAGAGGCAGGTAATCGGGTGTAAAGTTGTGAGGCGTATAGGATGGCTGGTCTGATAAAGGATTTATATATGATAATGTTGGTTTTCGGGAGACAGCTGGCTCGTTCGCGTGGGCGCCCGGTTAGGTTGTGTAGTAGTTTCGTCGCAAGAATAATTCGTTGTCTAAGTTTAGGAATTTGTTTAGTTAGCGTCAGTTTTCTGGTTATAGTCACGCCTAAATACGTCAGTTCGTTTCGATAGTCAAGTCTTGTATTCCTAATTCGTATGCGGTTTCTGTTACGTTGCGTGATTGATGGGTAGCGTCGTGGCTTCAGTAGCATGACTTGTGTTTTGTCTGTGTTAATTGTAAGTCTCCATTGATCGAGCCATGCTACTAGTCGGGCTAGGGATTGGTTCAGTTGTATAGCGAGCGTCCGTATTCCTTGTCCTGTTGCAGTGAGTATAGTATCGTCTGCGAATTGTCCTAGTTTAAAAGTCTGTCGTTGCGGTTGTGGGATGTCCGCTACATAGATGTTGTATAGTACCGGAGATAATACCGTGCCTTGGGCGACGCCTCCACGTATTGTGATGGGCGTAGAGAGTGAATCGTTGATTTTCACTTGCGCCGTGCGGTCGCGGATAAAGTCCGATAGCCATCTAATCATCATGTGCGGCATTCCTGTGTTGTGGAGTTTGTAACGGAGCCCGTCAAGCCAGACAGAGTCAAAGGCCCGTTGCATGTCTAATGCCACCATTATCGATGTCATTCCGCGTGTCCAGCCGAGTTCGATTGGTGTGATAATTTTAAGTATTTGGTCGACAATGTCTACTCCTGGTCTGAACCCGGCTTGGGTGTCTGGTATTATGTCATTCTCTGTTAGGTAGTTTAGTAGTCGTCGGTTGATCATACGTTCCATAATCTTACGGATTGTAACTGTGAGACTAATGGGGCGATAATTGCCCGGGTCTGTCAGATCCTTACCGGGTTTCGGAAACAGCAAAATATGTGCATGCTTCCACCTCGGCGGCAATGCCCCGAGGCGCAAGCTAGCATTATAGATCGCTGTTAGAAACTCAATGGCTTGGTCGGGATGTTGTCTTATCAGGACGTTCGGTATGCAGTCAGGTCCAGGTGATTTGTTATTTGTCTTTAGTATTGTCTGTCGTGTATCTTCTATCGTGAAGTCTGTTGTGAGCGGGTTCTCTGCCCCGTTCACAGCTGGTGCGTCGAGGGGGAAATATAGGTCAGGTCTCGCTTGGACTATGTCAGTGATGCGTTGGTAGTGGGCGTGGTCGAATTCCGGTCTGTCTTGGTGGTTATGTATCTCTTGTATTCTGTCATGGAATGCTTCTAGTTTGTCTGTCGTGTTGAAAACGTAGTTGTTGTTAAGTTTGATTGGATATTGGGGGATGGTGTTGCCTCTGAGTCTCTTAAGTAATTTACAAAATTTGGCAGGATCGTGGCGTAGGTTATTGTCTAGGCTGGTGACTAGCCTTAGTCTTTTGTTAGCTTCAAAGTCCGTTATAGCGTTCCTGACATCGTTTTGTAGCCCTCTGTATAGGCGTCGGTCATCGTCTGTTCGTGTACGCATATAGAGTCTATGTGCGCCTCGCTTGGTCCTGATTAGTCTTATTATGTCTGGCGGTAGTTCACGTTTGTTTGTAGCGGTCTTTTGTCTGTGTGGTACCGCCCGTAGTCGTGCTTCATTCGTCACCTGGAGTAGCAGCTCGTCTACCCTAATTAGGGATTCCATATTATTGATATCCGTGGGCTGTGGTAAGTTGTCAGTAATGTAGTTTCTGTATAGTTCCCAGTCTGCGTGTTGGTACTTGTATACTGTTCTAGTTCGGGGTTGTGTTGTGGGTGTCCAGTGTCGTGTGGCTATATTGACGAAAATGGGACAATGGTCTGAATTTGCGAATGGCGCTATTGTAGTGATGTCATTAATTCTATGTGAGATGTGAGTGGATACAAGTACTTTGTCAGGTTTAGTAGTGTTGTAGTGCTGTCTCTGGTCTGGTAGTATTGTAGGGCCTGTGAGAATGTGATGGTGGTTGGAATTTCTGATGAAGTTGAGTATGTAAGAGCCTGCGCGATTGTTACGATCGTCACCAAGGTCTTTATGGTGCGCGTTTACGTCACCAATGATAATTGACTTATGATAGGTGTCTATGTGAGTGAAAAAGTCGCGTGGGAAGTTTGCGTCGGGCGGAAGATAGATTGAGGTGATGTATAGGGGAAAATTAGTGATATGTATTTTAATGGCGACGTGTTCAATATGGTTGAATTGCGGGGGATGGTTAATGTGAGATGCTGGGAACGTGTCTCGGCACATCAGTGCCACGCCCCCTCCACGTCTGTTCCGATCTCGTCGAAAGATCGTGTAGCCTCTTTGCGTGAATTTGTCTTGTTGCCCTAAGTGCGTTTCGTTGAGTGCTATTACGTCGGGCGTTAATTCGTTTAGTAGTTACGTCAGTTCAGCCCTGTTGGAATACAGGTGACGAATGTTCATATGTAGTATCGTCATGTCATGTCTAATGATGTGTCCCATGTTAATTTAGTATATTTGTCAGCGTGTTTGTCTGGTCTACTGTCTGTCTGTCTTGCGTGTTTCGTGTCATGAATGGTGCGAGATCAATTTGGATCTGATTGTTTAAGAAGTGGTGTAGCACTCTCTTATTCAGGATCCTTTTCGCTGCCTGATTGGCGGCTGTTAGTCGTCTGCGTCTTTTTAGTGGCTGTGCGTCCGTGGTTAGTAGGGAGATGGCAAAAGTTGCAAGTCTGTCTTCTATCTGGTTCAGTCGTTGTTCGAGGTATAACTCCATTTTTTTCAAAGCTGATCGAATTGCCATTTCGACCAGATTCTCAATTGTGGAGGGGGAGGTTGCGTTGGGATACGTTGTGTCTGCGGGTTCCTTGTTGCTCGTGCTCGGTGTTATGTCGGGTAGTCGTGCTGAACGGAATTTAGATATAGTGACAAGTCTCACAGATAGGTTCATAGTCGCCGGCGACTTCAATGCGAAGCACGCTAGCTGGAACTGTAGACGCCCCAATCGGCAGGGCGATAGACTTTTTCAAAATTCCACAGGAAACGGGGACGTTGTGATGGCCCCTAGGGACCCCACACACGTACCAGATGCTGCTAATCAAGTTCCCGATATCCTAGATATTGCTATGGTGAAAGGTCTCACAACCAGGGCGAGACTAACAACCCTGGATGATCGTCCATCCGACCACCTACCGGTGATCATGGAGATCATGCACCCAGTCGAACTCTCCCCCACCGCTGAGAAATTCAATTACAAGGCGGCAGACTGGGTGTTCTTTCAAGACCAGGTAGCCACTACGCTTCCATCACTCCCGCCCGAAGTTACTCCGGCAGGGATAGATAGGTCAGTTAGCGACCTGACGGAGTGCATTAAGAAGGCAATGGATGCAGCAATACCGAAACGGTTTCTACAACCAGGACGGATGCAGCTGCCAGCCTATATTAGAGACCTAAAGATCGCCCGCAATAGAGCCAGGACATTGTGGAAGCGTACTAGGTTAGATGAACACAGAGCAGAGATGAACCGCTTGCGCAGGCGGATCAGTGAGGAGGTCCACGAAACGGTCGTGGATGCTTGGAAATCCAAGGTTGAGACGATGGACAGCAGAAACATGTCAGATGTCTGGCGTGTATCTTGAACTCTGTACAATCCGTCTCAATCTATACACCCATTAGTAGTCGGTCGAGATGTCACGGCCTTTAATCCTGAGGAGAAGGCTACCGCACTGGCAGACGTTCTAGAGACCACTTTTCAACCCGCGGAACAAAATTTAAACTTGCCCCATATCAGAGCTGTTGAGGAATCGGTTCGAGACCTCCTTAGCAGGGAGCCGGAAAATGGGATACGACCTACGAACACCCACGAGGTCGCCCATTTCATTCGTCGCCTTAGCCCTCATAAGGCCGCAGGAGCCGACAGTATCCAAGGAATTATATTGCAGCATCTCCCAAGGTCAGCTATGAAGCGCATAGCAGAAATAATTAATAACATCTTGGCTTCCGGTCACTATCTCATTCCCTGGAAAGAGGCTCACGTAGTTCTCTTTCCAAAGCCCGGAAAGGATAAAACGAATCCAAGCAACTATAGGCTTATTAGTCTCCTCAGTTGTCTCAGCAAACTGGCGGAGCGGGTCATACATAGACGCCTCACTGAAGTAGTGTTGCCCCAAATCAGGAACGAGCAGTTCGGTTTCCACCCTGGTCGTTCCACTACACTCCAGGCACTCCGCATGACGGAGGACATTACCTGGGCTATGAGCACGAAGCGTGTCGTAGCTGCAGCTTACCTGGACATCGAGCGAGCATTCGACAAGGTTTGGCATGAGGGACTCCTCGTTAAGTTACTGGGGATGGGAGTCCCAGATGGAATGATACGCCTCATTTCTAACTACTTCCGAGGCCGTACATTCAAGATCCGAGTAGGCACTAGGTTCTCCACCCCTCGTGAAATTCACGCAGGAGTCCCGCAGGGATCGATTATCGGTCCCATACTTTTCAATATATTCATTAATGACCTCCCGTTTCGCTATATTCACGGCAGAACTAGCCATCTGTATATCTATGCAGATGACACTGCCCTCTTGGCGATGGGCAAAACCTACAGGTTAGCGTCCTGTAGATTGCAGTCGATCTTAGATCACCTCCAGCCGTGGTTCCACGACTGGAGAATCAAGGTCAATGTAGATAAATGTCAGGCCATACTGTTTTCACTAAGAGCGAGGCTCGAAGACATACCACCACCACCCACACTTTTCGGACGAGAAATGCCGTGGATGAACCAAATTAAATACTTAGGGATCATTGTTGACTCTCATCTCACCTTCCGAGATGATATCCATTCCCTTCTTCGTAAGGTCAATGGATTGATAGTTAGACACTATCCCATTCTGGCGGCCTTCACTCCTGTCAACCTGGGGGTAGGACTTACAATGTATAAGGCCCTCATTCGGTCTGTAATAACCTATGCCGCACCCGTATGGGGGTTCGCGGCAGTGACCCATCTCCGGAAACTCCAAGTTATCCAGAACCAGGTGATTCGCATCATAACACATCTTTCGCGAGTCGCTTCGAGAGAGAAGTTCCACGATGAGCTAAACTTGCCAACCGTAGACGAGTTCATTGCTCGATTGGCTAGAAACCTGTAGGAGGCCGCTCGTGTCAGCCCCAACCCGCTCATATCAGGCCTCGGCCGGTATGATCCTAGGTTACGGCGAAGACACCAGACAGGTCCACTAGCTATTCTCTTAAGACAGGAAAACAGGGAGGCAGGTGTCACTCCCAGATTTAGGTAGATTATTATTTCATGACTTAATCGTATAAGCAACCGCTGTGAAATGACCTGCTCTAACTCTGGCTATAAATCCATTCTATCCCTCTTACAGGTCTACGGAGTGAAGAGTCAATTGACTAGTCTCCGGATCTGACAGAAACAATCAAAAAGCCAATTGGCTAATACCGTTATGATGATTAAATAACTTGAGTTAACATATCGTCCCCAATAATTCCGTTTTGCTGATCGATGGAGTTGTAATAGAGCCAATTGGCTAGTCTATATCCATCGAATCCAGTCATTTTACTAAAGAGCCAACTGGCTAGTCTGTGCATCTCATCCTGCCTAAGGTTTTTCCGTGGTTTTCGTAAGGCGTTAAGACAAATGTCGGGATGAGCCCTAAAAGAAATGGGCCACGGACCTGCATTCACTTCCCCAGACATTGGTGACGGCTCAAAATTAATGATTATTCACATCGAACTCGGGCCCTAACAGAATTCAATCGTCCCCTTGTACAGATCAATGGAGTCATCAAAGAGCCAATTGGCTGGTCTCCTGATCTGAGAAAAATCAACAAAGAGCCAATTGGCTATTGCCGTTAAGATTAATCCCTATATTCTTCAAACAGCCAAACTGGCTATTACCGTTTCGTGCCTAGACTTCTATGACTCTTCCTCCTAGTTGGTACCATTGCGTCTCTCCTCCGGATCAGGTCACTGTACTTCTGCTCCTCCTCCCCCCCGTATGTTGTAGCTAATCAGTTACGTCCATTTTCGGCTTATCCACTGGAAATTTCTAGCGCTCCTTGACTGGGACGGCGAAACCCGAAGTGAGACAAGTGGCCAAAAGGCTTGGAGCTCACATATTCAGTTTTTCACAGCCCCTACTCCCCCCTTGCAAGGACGTGTTTTCACGTACCTTTAAAGTTTCTCCTCCCACTTCCCCCCTTCTTTCATTCATTCATTCATTCCCTTATATGACGTGTGAGGTACCTAAGAGGTTACGTCCATTTTCGGTTTTCCCCTTCAAAATTTTCTAGAGCTCCTTCAATGGAGCAGCGTAACCCGGAGTGAGACTAGTGGCCAACAGGCTTGGAGCTCACATATTTAATTTCTTACAGCCCCGAACCCCTTGCAAGTACGCGTATTGCGTACCTTTTAAATTTGTCCTTCAAATTCTCCTCTTTCAATTCAATTCAATTCAATTCAATTCAATTCAATTCAATTCAATTCAATTCAATTCAATTCAATTCAAATCCATTAGATATCATTTAACCCTGAAGATGAGGAAGATGAACATCCTCGAAACGTCGGTGGATCACCAAGTTATGACCTGGCTGGAAGCCCGAGAAAATTTTGAGTTAAATGAAATACTGTACAAATTCTTTGAGTTTCTCTTTCATTTAGTACCAGAGTCATTTCATAAATCCGCATACCTTGTTAGCAACGATTAACTGAAATCAGGGAGGTTTGAATGGAACACCGTGTACTTCTGAAACAAGCTAACACATGAAATGCTGATAAGAATGATTATAATAATGATACAGGCTGTAGGCCTACCATGGACTCAAATCGACACGTTAGACGGGTTCGCGTATCGCTGTTTGAGCTTCGGTTGTTTAAGCCGATTTAGAGACGCAGATGCAATATTTCCAGTCTCTCTAGCAGCGTCATCATTTCATTCCTCTGTGTGAGCGTTGGCATTCCTCCACTCCGGGCCACGTTCCTCTCACTCTTCCCACAATTTTCTAATCCTCGACGTCTCTCCAATCTTTTAGCAATCTGTCAGCTTCCCACTTCTCTTTCAGCTTTCCCTTACCGCCCCGGAGGCGGATTCTGAATGGCTGTGTTCCAATGAGCATACAAGTCTCTTTATCCATATCATTTGAAAACAAAAGTAGTATATCTTTACCGTCTTTCAATGGATATCCAGCCTCTTGTTAAATTTTAATTGCATAATACGAATCTCTTTCAGGAAATTTTAAGTTCACTCGAGAATACGAATTAAAATTAGTGAGATAAAGTAACATTATTTGACTCATTTCCTTCAATCATACACATCATGAATACGTTTTCGTTGCTGTTGATTCTTATCCTGTAATTACTTGTTAAGTTCGATGACATTAGTTTATTTTAAGCTGCGTTTCATTTGCTAGATTATAAATAAGTATTTAAGGGAGTTTATCAGTTGCGCGCACGGAAAGTTTTTAACTAAATTTTGTGCATCAGTCGCGCGCGGTAGTTACTAGCGAGCAGTGCCGGATTTAGGCCTAGGCAACCTAGGCAGTTGCCTAGGGCGGAAATTTCCAGGGGGATCGGTATTTTCTCTCTCTCTCTCTCTCTCTCTCTCTCTCTCTCTCTCTCTCTCTCTTTTCCTCTTTTTCACTTTACAGTGAAATTTGTTTTTAAAACACTTGTTGGTATATCTTTTCTGTAGTATGTTCTTGATCATCTTGTGGAAGTCGAATATTGTTTTGTTATCGCATTGTCGCGGTAGCGGCAAAATTAAAAGGAAAGTGTGCAGCTGCATAATTATATTGTAATGCCAGTATGGTATCACGTTATTATACTATGAAACTGCTTAAATTTAACTGCTCCTATAAACAAGAACGCATTGCTGAAAATCAAATTGGATGTGTTTTTGAAGAGTAACCACAACTCTCAGTTACATTTTCAATGTATATCGTCAACAATACTATTTAATCACTTTCCGGCATGTGCACGATATAATTTGATATGAAAGGTTTATTTCCCAAAGAGTTGGAGTTTATTTTTAAATTTACTCTATACTTTCTATCGAATAAGAAATACTCGTAAACACCACCAACAAAACCAATGTTTAAAAATAATCCACAGCCTGCGTTTCACAAATCAATTTTTATTTCAACAATGAATAAGTTTGAATATGTTTCTTTGTATTGAGTCTGATGTGCTTCGTCAGATCGACTTGATGACATCATCAATGCTTTCTCTGTGAAGAAAGTGCAAAGGAAATCTTTATAATTCACAAATAAGAAGTATGTGTTTTGAATCCAATAATTTATTATTTTCTGCATTGTAACATTTCATTAAAAAAACTAATTTAAACTAAATATGACTTGTATAACAGCTGCTCATAAACTGTTTGTGAGAGTTGGGGGGCAGCAAACTTCAGCACTGCCTAGGGGGGCACTATACTTAAATACGGCCCTGCTAGTGAGTACTTATCAGTTGCGCGGGGTCATTATATTTTCGCAACATTTTCCTTCCCATTTTATACAAAAACTTCCCTCTGCACGATATTGGAAGATATGGTTAAAAATGTTTGTTTCAATCTTACCAAGAAGTTGATATTAATTGTCAAAGGAATAAAAATGATCATACAATGAAGTTTGTACTCGTCAAAGGGATTAAAAATCTTAGCAATAATTTTACCCGTGCGCTCCGCTGCACCCGTTAGAAATAAATATAGAGTAATTACATTATTAAAATTGGACATTTGACCCAGGGAACATTCGTGTTTGATAGAAGGATAAATCGTTTAATATGTTACTTAATTTAAATTGTATTTACATAATTAAAATGCGATCATTTTGGTCTAGAGACCACTCATTTGGTGCAATGACAATTCCTTTAACATGTGTCTTATTTGTTATTACATGCAACCATAGTTTAATGAATGTACAAAATAGCCTATTAAGTTTTCTGTGCATAAGGAGTTATTTTAATCTTATCTGTCCTCGATTCACTCAGAAGTTACTGTAATAACATTATAGCATTATGTCCATCTAGAGAAACTACACTTTCCAATGGTGAAATAATAATTAATTATACAAATCGGTTAATTTAGCATCCGATATTACTTCATACAAACACAGAAACATTCTCTGTAGGCTATGTTTAATATCTTTCGATTGTTGTTGTCCAAGGCCCCTTATAGACGAAGTCATTTTTTATTATTTCATTGCACGGCCTTAGATGGCGTTATTTTAATTTTAAAACTTATTTATCTCATTAAATATCAGTCCTATCAAATTTTTGCAAAGAGTAAAACTTATCAGAAATAATTTTTAAAGAAACTTTTGTTATGTAACATTTTTCACAAAAATCAATAATAAGCGCGATATTTCGATTTATTTAATTCAGGTCCCTTTATAACTCTCCTTTCAAATAAAGTATTTTGAATGCCATATAGCCGAAAATCCAAGTTACAACGAACTTAATTTATATTCCAATTTTCATTTAAATCGGTTCAGCCATTATCGCGTGAAAAGGTAACACACATTCAGACAGACAGACAGATAGACATACAAACAAAAATAAAAAAAAAGCGATTTTCGGTTTCAGGGTGGTTATTTATATATGTTAGGACCAATTATTTTTGGAAAATCGAAAATTACCAGTAAAATTTCGGCTACAGATTTATTATTAGTATAGATTCTCTTATAATAGTACGAAACTCTCTTTAAAAAATAAACTTCTACTTATGTTCTCATGTTTGTATTAATTAACCCTTAAATTGACAAAGTATCCTGTAGGATACAACAGGTTAATAGGCTATATGCTATAATTTTAATAGAACAACAGAAAAAAAATGGTATGAAAATTAAAATTTCACAATACGGTACTATAATATTGTACAACATATAAAATATGTACATTGCGATAGTTGTTTTCTTTACAGTCCGACAAGGTTTAATAAACACTAGTGTGAGAAATGAGGCCATGGATAAATATATAATAGGATGCGAAATTGCTGTCAGCGCGATCTAGATGCGGTATTCTGAAATAAGGTGATCAGCGCCCGACGTCGTAGGTGGTAAATCATAGAACTACGTGAGAACCAGCGTTCTCCACTTTCCGATACGAAGTAGTCAGAACGTTGGCCGATGAGCAGCCAACAGCGTTATGAAGGCAAGATGGATGCCAGAAAAATGCAAAAGATTCAAGGAAGATGCTCAGCGCCTGGATGCAAGACTGTTAATACTGTGGGAGGGAAGCATTTTTTCTATTTTCCTCAGGAACCTATGAGGTAAGCTTTAGTATTATTATTGTGTCCTGTGTAGCCTAAACCTTACACTTGAAAACAATGTACTTTTTGGTGAAGTAGGTTAGACGAGCTGTGCATTGCTTTCTGCTAATTTATTTAGGATTATAGTAGGAGTATAAATTTAGATGGTTCCGAAATTCAGTCAAACTGTAACGAACTGTGAAATATTGACGAAAAAGAGCAAGAAGGCTGAAAATGAAACCTCGTAAACCTGAATTGTAGCATTAGGCCACATGGCTGCAAACTAAAACCACGTGGTTTTTAGTATAAACATCTCACAGTTATGGAAAATAAAATTATGCCTTCTTTGATGTAGTTAGCCATTCTGGAGAAATTCTCAATCATGTGTAATAATAATAATAATAATAATAATAATAATAATAATAATAATAAATAATAATAATAATAAGCTTAGGCCTAATATTTAATTTAGTTTGTACCCAATATCTGTTGCTGCTACCAGTTTTCCTATGGTCACTCACCACCTAGTGATGCGCATTAGATATCTCTTAAAATAACATAAATGCAGCAGATAAGTTATTATTTTTTTCCCCCAATTTTTGCATGATTTCTATTCAATATTTCTTCTACTTTATATCATTAGTAATTGTAATCCATTGCTTTAGGTGTTGGAAGTGGCTCCGATTTTGTGGGCTAGAGGACCGGTATCGAGTTGCCGCAGATGCCACACACAGGTTGAGAATCTGCATGGACCACTTCATTGAGTCTGACTATTATAGCTCTTCACAAAAAGTGATACTTAAGCAAACTGCAGTGCCCACTGTTCATGCTATGGATTAGTGGTGCCATCAAACCCTAAAATCCGGAGCCCACCATCTAGCCCAGTTATGCCTCGAGCGACCTTATCACCAGGGTCTACCCCAACTTTCAGACATCACAAGACTTTGCGGACGTATGCTAGGAGGGCGAAGATTGATTCTGCAGCTGCTGAAGGTAATTAGTACACTAGCAATGTTTTTATGTCATTCATGTTTAAAATTTCCGATTTCATTACTCTTTTCTTTATTTTCAGGTACGCGTAGTCTCATAGGTTTACAAGCTGCAACTGAGCAGGCTGCAGGCTTGGCAGCTATACCTCAAACAATTCCTGCTCCTATGAGTACTCCAGCTTCAAAGATTACTGCTTCGACGGCATATGCCGGGATGAATAAAGATGCATGCCAACAAGGTAATTATTCCACTTAGTCAAGTTTATGGATTTCAAGGAATGCCTTAGTTTCTCATCAGCTGTTCTTACATTACATGTTTCAAAATACATAATTAATTATGTTTCATTTTTTTTTTGTGATTATTACAGGGAACAGTATGATTGGTGAACAGCTGAGGGGCTATCAGCAACCATCGCTCCTATTCAATGTGGTTCCCACAGCTGAAGGTAAGCGATGCTGTCTTGTGAGCCTGGTAACATGCTAGTAATAATTTAAGTTAATTGCCCCTCTGCCATATGTCTGCAGTTTTCATTCTTCATTCTTTTACAGTAGCGAATAATAACAAATCCTCTTAACTACAGGGCAGGGTGTTTATCTTGTTATATATCGATCGTCCAGTTCAAAAGTGCGACAACTCAAAAATTGCCATTTTTTAGTTATTTATACTTCTGAAAGCCCCTTTCGGAGCTCTTTCCGATTCAATATTGAGATAAGTCATATTTACAACCAAAATGAATAAAAACGAAATAAACTGCTTTAGAAATAATTATAACTATGGACTTTATTAAATCATTATTACTACATTTCGAAATCTATTAATAATGAACTGGAAGATCGTGATATACTCGTCCTGAATACTGACTCATTTCTAATTGTCGTGGTTATGAACCACAAATCTGTCCCTTTTTAGGGGATTTATTTGAAACTTTCAACTGAAGATATCTCAAAACTTGTTTTTTGAGTTGTCGCACTTTTGAACCAGACGATCGATATTGCAACTGATATTCTGACAAGTCTCCCTGGCACGAAGTACACCATCATTCCCTCTTACTGACTTCTCTTTAATATCCCAACACCTCTGCTGATTATCCCTTTCTGTTAGTGTCAGTTGTCCTCTATGGCCCAGCCTATTAGCAAAAAAATATTTTATATTACATTACAATGAACAATTCAGATTAACACAATCAAATTTGTTGCAGCATTAAACTTTTGGATTGTTACTATTACTTAACATTTATATGAGTTATAATTTGTACAGTTAAGAGCAGTTTGAAATGAATGGAGCACGAAGTCTGTTCAATTCTTGCTTCAATTTAATTGATCATTTATTTCCTTAGATACTGACATGAATACATCCAAGATGGAACAGTTTCCTTCAGCTTCAGCTACACCTCCTTCCAAACTTGGTAAATATTGATCACATTTTGATGTATTGTCAATTTTGTAGTATGTTATATAGCCTATCGATAGCTTGCATGCCTTTTGTTAGGCCTACATTAACTTAACAAGGCTAAAGGTGTTGTCACGTTTCATTTTTTATTTAAAATAGTTCCCAGTAATTAGATTAATCTGAAGTTAATTTCGTAATTTTTAGGTCCTGGTGTTGCAAAACGAAAACTTTTCTCCAGTCCTCACTTCTCATCTTCACCCAGGAGCAACAAACTAAAAATGGCAGCTCTGAAAGCAAAGGTGAAGAGACTGGAGAAAAAATTGCAACAAGTCGAAGAAGACAGAAGGAGAAGGGAGCCAATGGCCACATCATCTCAACTGCCAACAATTGTTCAAAAGATATACGAGGCACAGGTGCAGATGAGAAAAATTCATAAACATTGATATAGATGGAGTGACGTCATGAAAGATTTTTCTTTGTCATTATTTTATCACAGTCCTAAAGGGTATAATTTTATGAAAAAACTTTTCCTATTGCCCAGTATCAAGACACTTCAAAGTTATCAGAACAAAATAGACATTGAGCCAGGTCTTATGCAGCCTGTTTTGACAACTCTTAAGTCACTTGCTGCAGGGCCTCTGTCTGACAGATCAGAGAATGTATGTTCTCTGGTCATTGATGAAATTGCCATACGTCAGCAGTTGCATTATGACTCTAAATCTGATATGATTAAGGGTTTTGCTGACGATGGAATAGCAAGATATCCCATGAAAATAGGTAACCATTGTTTGATGGCAATGGTTAAAGGGATTAAGAAGGGATGGAAACAGGTAATAGGTTATTGGATATCTGATGGTCTTATATCTGCTACATCTCTCTTGAACATTGTCAATTTGTGTGTTTGTGAACTTCACAAAATCGGGTTCCATATTAAGGTTTTAATATGTGATCAAGGTACAAATAATCAAAGTTTGGCATCTAAATTGGGGGTTTCAGCAGTAAGACCGTATTTTGAAGTCAATGGGAATAAAATTCATTTCATGTATGATCCACCACACCTTTTGAAGTCCATTAGGAACAACTTATTGCGATATGATTTGCATTACATGGAAAAGCCTGTATCTTGATCACATATTAGAACTATCTATGATATGCATGATGATGTGTTAAAACTTAAGTTAGTTCCTAAACTGACAAAGGACCATGTTTTCCCTAAAATGTTTTCTCGTATGAAGGTTAAGCTGGCAACACAGGTGTTTTTTTCTATTCTGTACATACTGCAATTCATGCATATGTTGGAATGGGAAAGCTACCTATCAGTGCTCTGCATACTGCCGACTTCATTCAGATGATGGACAAGCTGTTTGACACTTTCAACAGTACGAAACTGAAAACAGATAAATTTAAATATAGATTTGCCATAACTCCTGACTCCGTTCACATAGAATTTTTGAAAAAAACTTTGAATGACATTCAGTCCTTGGAATTCGTGGGTTGCAAGCGTCAGCAAGCTTGTCTTGAAGGTTGGAGAATTAGTATTCAGAGCTTGCTGAATTTGTTCGATGAGCTTAGTTCTGAGTACAACATTCCTAAATTAAGGACTCGATTTCTGAGTCAGGATGCATTGGAGAATACATTTGCTACCATAAGACAACAGCACGGGTGCAATGTAAATCCATCTGTCCAACAACTTGAAAGTGGTCTTCGACACATACTCATTACATCTCTTTCCAAGTTATCACACAGAAGTAACTGCGAAAAAGATGTTGAGTATGTGTTGACGAAATTGAATAGTATTTCTGTTAGTGACAAGGCTGTTCAGGAGTCGTCATCTGTTACAGATGTAAACTGTATCAGTGATTGTACTCCTGATACTATAGTCGAAATGGATGTAGAGTGTGATACTGGAAGTATCGAGGACGATAATGCTGTGTACTACATTGCAGGGTACATTTGCTCAAGGTTCCTCAAAAAACATAAATGCAGTCACTGTAAAAATACTCTAACTCTGGGAGAAAGCCAGAGAGAACTGAGTGAAAGCCATCAAATATTTACTTACTTCAAGGCATTTGATGACGATTTTGGAAGTCTTTCATTGCCCAGAAACGAAGTTTTCACTCAGTTCCGAGAATGGGAGAATTCATTCTGCAGACATTTCAAAGCAAACTGTCATTGTAAAAATTTGAGGACTGTGATGAAAAAATATGTGTTGAATGATTGTAATTTTTCTCTTTGTAGTCAGGACCAATTCAATAATTTGTTTAATATGTATATAGTATCTAGGATTAATTGGTCGACTCGGTTTTTGAACCAGTCACATTGTTTTGGTCCTGACTTCAAGAGAAAACTAAGGATATTAAATAATTGTTGAGTCTCTTCTGAGAAGAAAGTAGGTACAGTGTTGATAGTATCACATGTACACTGGCGTTCAAAGATATCCGGCCTATGATTATATGGCCATGTAAGCAAACTTTCCAATCATGGAATAAGTCAGAACCAAAGACATTAAAAATTGACAAAAATTGGAAGAATTCCACTAGTTCTCAATAAGTGGTACCATTATTTGAGCAGTTAAAAACGTGTCAGGAAAAATTACTATGTAGATTGAGCATAAATTATTCTCGTAATTGACAATATCAGTGGTTTCCCGCTAAATTCAGTGTTGCTTCACAATCAGCAGTGTGGGATGAAAAATTGAATTCTATAATGCGGGTATATTTATGTATGATTGGCAACACTGACTATTATCATCACCATGTATTCATACAAGTAATAACTAAATAAGCCATACTTAAGCCAAAAAAAATATCGATTAGTAGGGCTAGATATTTTGAACGTCAGTGTATAGTAGTGGCAAGAAAACCCGGACCGACAGAATAATCAAAGTCCCCAAAATTAGCCACTGCACATGCCACACCCGCATTCACAAGATAGCGAGTAATCTATTGAAATTGTTGTAGTCTCGACTGCTGACGTAGCCCATTTTGAAAGCCATTAGAAAATAAGATGGTAAAATTCATGTTCTGGGAATAATAAGTTAATTAAGTAGTATAATATCGCTGCAATCAGAAAGTATTGGGAATAAATTTGAATAAGGAACAAAAAAAAGGTTCCTTTCCAGGCAGGATTCGAACCACGAAAGTCTTAGTTACCAGTCTATTGTGTTCTGGAGTGAACAAGGTTCTGAAATCAGCTACAAGGGTCGGCCCGTTTTCTTTTTGCCACTGCTGTACATCATTGTGCATCTATCTTCTTGGATTGCAGCTACCTAGAGTAGTGACCCACCCATCTCTCATCTGCATACTGTGAACTCGGCAGTGTCTTTAAAGTAGTGTAAATGGCTCATATTGTGTGCAACAAAAAGGTATAATATCATATTGGTGGAAAGTTCATAGCTTTTTTATTATTTTTTTTTTTTTAATTTTTATATATTTATTTTTTTTTGCCCCAGAAAAAAATGTTTTTAGCAAATGTTAAATATATTGTGTAATTGTAGGGAGCAAAGTTACAGTATGTGGTACATGTGTGTGTATGTAAGAGAGATATTTGACTTTGGAAGTTGGGGGTTAACATACCTTCAGTTCACCTAGTAAACTTTTTTGCCCAACATAATGCAAGTAAGTGATGCAGCTCATGTATTTCACTCTGACCCTCAGTACATACAACATTTTGGTATACGTTACTGTTATGTGTATGCCAAGCAACAATGTCTAAGAACCTTAGACGTGATCCTAGAAAAGTGTTCTAAAATGTGTTGCAAAATAGTAGATAGTAATATGACAGTTTCAATTATCAAACATTTTTTGTAGTATCTGAAATCTGATTAATGTAATATGTATCTAGTCAGCGATGTATGCAACGGGGGGAGAAAGGAATTGGCCACTCTTACTCATTACCTCCTGCTCTGATTGCCCCATGAGTGTTACTTGTAGGGTCCAAACCTGTTTTTGGACAGTTGACTAAACAATAGTTGATGGGTCCAGGCAGACAAGGGGACAAACCATAAATTTCGATACGTAGGATATCTCATTGAAATGTGAAGAAATATGTTCTGACTAAACTATATGACAACACATTATTCAAATGGTATCATTTACAGCTGTAAACGAGCACAGATGACAGAGCATTCCAAAATATAAATATATAGATGTGGCTTTTTCTCTTATCCGACTGGGCCCCACAATTTCAATTATTCAATTTGTTGTATAGACTTTACCAATGTACTGCACACTAAATATGTAAGTGTATAGGATTACCAGATGTTCTGGATTTCGCTTGACATGTCCTGCGTCCTGCCAGGGTTCGTAAAAATCAGAAATTGTCCTGCTTTTCTTTCTTGCCAATTCCCAATGGACAAAAGAGAGTACCTATTGAGTTGGGGTCCATTAAAGGAATTATGTTTGTAAAATCCTTGCTCAAACAAGTCGAGTCACCAGAGAAGTATTAACAATCCGAAAATTAAATAAGGTAAAAACTAATTTAGAATCCGTATACTTCAATTCTATTCATGATAATAGTTTTGTATCAGTTTTATTGTACAAAGACAAACAAATTACCTAATTGTATAACAGAATGTAAAAAGACGTCACGTCAAGTATCAAGTTAGTCTATTATGCCCTGCTTTTATATGGAAAATTCTTTTTCATTTAAAATGACCTGCTTTTAAATTGTTACAATCTGGTAACCCTAGTGCACATGTAGTGTATGTTAAACAGTGATATGATGGACCTTGTCAAAATTGCGTTGTTAAATGTATTGTAAAATAGTATACTGTAATATAATAATTTCAATTATGTAACTAGTTTTTGCAGACTTAAAGTGCACTATACACTATTACCTAAAGAATAAAATCCCAATTATCTAACCTTGTTTTCTTTTATTTTCTGTCCCTGTTTGGCTCTATTTTAATTAGTTACATAATTAGGTAGTGTAAAATAGACCGTCTCTTCCAACTATTGGCTCCAATAACAATTTTCAGTGAAAGATGATGTGAGGAATAAAAATTTTAAAGTTTTACTTTAAATTGAGGGGTTTGGGGCGGCGGGGGGGGAGGAGGAGGAATATTTACTGCATATAGTTCAACTTTTCGCCGCCAAGCGCGCTGCTAGATGCGCGGAGTAATTAGTTATTATTTTCGCTACTTGGGTGCGCGCTGCTGGATGCACGGAGTAGTTACTCTTTTCGCTACTTGGTGCGCTGCTAGATGTAATAACGCCTCTAACCGCATATAGATGGCAGCACTATCAATTCTACAACAGCGCCTATAGTATGTGTTACGGGAAACTCAGTAAGTTTCGCATCCTATCATATATTTATCCATGATGAGGCTTTGCCAATTTAAAGGTTAGGGAGTTTTTCAATATAGGTACTGTTGTGTAGGTTTCATCCTGGGAATATTATCTCTGGCATTCATTTTAACATAGTCTTAGTTTGTCTCTGAATGATAGCGTCAGTGAATGTATAAATATATGGATGTGCTGAGTTATAATTAAGAGGAAATGCCTTACGAAACGTTTCGCATGAATTTGTGGTTGTTCTGTTAGAAGCCCAAATATTTTCCAGGACAAATGACAAACGTTGAAGTGTTTGAAGTACTACCACATATCGCATGTAAACGTTCCAATAAGATTAGTGTCACCAACATATTCAACAAAAACTTCTCAACTACAACTGATTCATTAATACGAAAGTCTGCACGCGCAACTGATGTGCCTACATGGGGAATGCCCACGCGCAACTGATTTGTTTACGTCGAAGCAATAATTTGCGCGTAACTGATTAATTTTTCATCCTTTCGCGCGCAACTGATGTCCGTATTTAAAATTGTACACAGATTATTCTCCTGCAGCTCTTACTAAAAAGTTAAGGTAAATAAAAATAACAGGTACGAGAGACGCTCTATTACTTTTCACTCGGTAGAGATATAGTCCAGGCTCACACAACTTAACAGTTTTGGTACCAACTTCTTAGTTCTGGTGATTACGGAGCATGAGGCATTGAGGAGATAAAAGCATTCGTGGAGGAGGATGACGCACTCTGCTAGTTCGTGGAATCAACACCGATCAATTTAGAAGGGTGGAATAGTACTGGCAGCATCCACTAATATGAACTACAAATATGCAGAGATGAAAGGAAGATAACCACACTCATTCAGTCACATTCGTGATATTAGAATGCAGTGGACTAGATTGTGTATCGTCTGCAGCTACTGAAAGTTTTGACAATATAATTCGAAACTTTAAATAACAATTACAGATTTAATACATTGTTTGGAACAACTGGATAATACGTACGTTAGACCAACGTCGGTAGTCGACGTTGCTTGCTGACCACTAGTCACCTGGCCGTACCGAGCCGTATGAAACAAAAGACAATCGAAATGGTGGTAGTAAAATTCGCGACTATAGCTATTCTTAGATAATTCACTCTATTAGTCAAGTGCAAGGTTTATGCAGTACAACGGCGATGTTTTGAATGCACCAAATAAAAATGCAGCTGTAGGAAGATCTTAAAGTAGGTTATTACAACGAAATAAAGGGAGAAAAAGGTGTGTTTCAGGGAATAACATTCAAATCAAGGAAAGTAAAATTCCGATTAATGTTCACCAAAGCGTTAAGTACGTAATTATGACCGTGTTACCATTTTATTTGTTGTCTAGAGAAAATAACTCGTCTCTTACAAGAAAATTTTTAGCGGCCATGAAATTATTCACCGCTTTCATCATATTATTGTTTATCAATATTACGAAAGAAAAACTATAATAAGGACCATGGCCGATAGGATCATCTTGGCTGTCTGTGCATGCGCGGACTTCGTTAATAAAAACACCAACTAACCAAACCTAACCTTCGTATAATATGCAAGATGTGTAACCGGAACAAGCAGAGATCTTCTTGTTTTGGTACGAAAATAAATTGAAGTAAGGATCACGTTGCTACTGCAAGAGAGGTCCGCGCATGCGCCACAACAAAACTGTTCCTGTCGCGAGCCCCTGACCAAAGCCACGTAAGCTACCTGAAATATTTACGCAAATACATCTTGTAGCTAACAGTAGTGCTAGCCTATCTCTCAGTCAAGCCCCTACAGTCTCGGCTGCGCAGAACGAGGAAACCGGGGCAAATTGAACGCTGCGCTTGCCGCCATGTTGTTGGAGAGGAGACGCATAATAGCAATGCGTAAATCACGCAAGTTATCGCAGTAATGATCTAAAATTGGCAGATTATGGCCATTTTCGACGTTTAACGTAAAATTAGGACAAAATAAACATATTCAAAGTTTCATTGATATGCGTCAGAGCATTAAAGGAAAGAAAATATGTACGCAACAATTTATAGAAAACATGTTCATACATCCATAAATAGGCCTACACAATACACATTATAGAATGTATCATTTTACGATAATCAGCATATTGTTGGGTTTCAGAGAATATAAAATTATATTAACATACATTACTCTTAGATTACAAGACATAAATATATGCAACTTGATTATACAAGTTCTTATTATAATCAAATTCTTAAGTAAAATAAATATGTGATAATCAGTATAGACTTGTTAAGTTTTAGAGAATCGAAAATTATATTACCGGCACTTCTAGACCACAGGACATAAGTAATCTGGCAAAATATAATGCGCAAAGGTAGCCAAATTACATTGAATTCATTCTTCAATAATTAATAAAGGGAATGCTATCAATTATAAAAAGTACCGGTACCTAATAGGCTACATTGTAAACAATAGGTAACGTGAAGACCTAAAACTAAACAATCAATTTATCTTATATATAAAATTCAATGTGTCTATGTATGTATGTATGTATGTATGTATGTATGTATGTATGTATGTATGTATGTATGTATGTATGTATGTATGTATGTATGTATGTATGTATGTATGTATGTACGAGGCGCATTCAGAAGCAAGTTTCCCGATTTTTCCCCCTTGAAAGTAAACGTAATTAGCCGTGTCAAATGCGCATGCGTAACAGATCTATGACGTATCAATCATATACCAACCGGACAGGTCCCGCCTGGTGCCAGTAGCGTGGCAGCAGTGGACCGAAATGGAAGCTCTTATTCCTTCTCCCGCCGCCTGTGAGGTTCGGTCGGTGATAAAGTTCTTTAATGCACAAAGCATTGCGCCAATTGAAATTCATCGGCAGCTCTGTCAGGTCTATGGGCCGAACATCTTGAGTAAGCAGATGGTGCGTCGCTGGTGTAGGCAGTTTTCCGAAGGTCGTCAAAGTGTCCAAGATGAAGAGCGCAGTGGGCGACCGTCCCTCATCAATGTTGATCGTGTTGAGCTGGTGCGGCAGTGCACCATGGAGAACTGTCGCTTCACGATTACGGAGCTGAGCAGCCATTTTCCGCAGATATCGCGATCCTTGTTGCATGAGATTTTCACTAAGCACCTGCTGTTCAAAAAAGTGTGTGCCAGGTGGGTGCCGAAAAACCTGACATCCGAACACAAAATGCAACGTTTAGGAGCAGCACTGACATTTCTGCAACGGTATCACGATGACGGCGCGGAGACTAGTTCCTCGACAGGATCGTCACGGGCGATGAGACTTGGATTTCGCACTTCACCCCGGAAACCAAGCAGCAGTCAATGCATTGGCGGCATAGTGGATCTCCGGTCAGGACGAAATTCAAACAGACGCTGTCGGTACGGAAAGTGATGTGCACGGTGTTCTGGACAGGAAGGGCATTCTGCTCATTGACTTCCTTCCAAGAGATGAAACAGTGAACGCTGACCGTTACTGTGAAACACTGCGAAAATTGCTACGTGCCATTCAAAACAAGAGGCGTGGAATGCTTACTGCAGGTGTTGTGCTCCTCCATGACAATGCTCGTCCACATACGGCTCGGCGCACAGCAGCTGTTTTGACGGAATTTGACTGGGAGTTGTTTCATCATCCACTCTACAGTCCTGATCTTGCTCCCAGCGATTTTCACGTTTTCTTGCACCTCAAGAAATTCCTGTCCTCCGGTGAGCGTTTTGGCAACGACGATGAGCTGAAGACTTCTGTCACACGCTGGTTCCATTCACAGGCGGTAGAGTTCTACGACAGAGGAATACAAAAGTTGATCCCACGATACGACAAGTGTCTCAATTCTGATGGTGGCTATGTTGAAAAATAGCTGAAACATTGCTGTATCTGTTGCCAAAAAAAAAAAAAAAAACGTTTTCCTGAAAGTGTGTGTGTTTTTTTAAATAGGGAAACTTACTTTCTGGATGCGCCTCGTATGTATGTATGTATGTATGTATGTATGTATGTATGTATGTATGTATGTATGTATGTATGTATGTATGTATGTATGTATGTATGTATGTATGTACTCAATACAAATCTACACGCTTTGACCGATATTTACCAAAGTTTGCACATTTAACCTTCATAATCCGGAGAAGAACATAGGCTACATTAAAATTGTACAGATGGACGTTAAATTATTGAAAACACTAAAAATTAGAAAGAAATACGCCGTGTATAATATTAAAATGACCGTTTCAACAGTCAATTGTCATTTATTGACGTCATTCTGTCACCTCTTCTTCTGTTGTAAAAGCGGCCATATTGTCATTGAAATATAAAATAAAATAATATTAAATTAAAACTACGTAAATGAGGGACGATCTCTTGATTGATGTATCATGGGCAATAATATACAATACAAAATGGCATAAAACACATTTTTGTTTAATTTTTAAAAATTCAAAATCAGACATGATATCAAATATGAAAGCATTCATAAGACATTAATTCAAGCACTTCAATACGTAGCTCTCTGAAACGTTGTGATAAGATGAGCGACTTTAGTGTAAGGAGTCACAGGTTCGAACCTGAGCTCAACTCCTCTTTTTCTTTTATTATTTGGTAATTTATTTACATTATTTCAGATACGTTATTTTATTTTAACCCGCCATAAAGGGAGTTTTACTACATAAATAATATATCCGTAGTATTTTATTTATGCTGTCTCAAACAAAGTTACCATACAATTATACTGAAATCTTAATATGTAAATGTGGGTATGTACGTTCTGTATACAAATCTACACGCTTTGTCTGATATGTGACAAAGTTTGCACATTTAACCTTCATAACCAGGAGAAAAACATAGGCTATATTAAAATTGTACATTAATTAAAAAATATAAAAAAATAGAAATAAATACTATCAAACATTCATGTGTAATATTAAAGTGCGATCTTCTGTAGTTAATTGTTTTTTATTGTTGTCTTTTGCATTCAACATCGACTTTCACGAGACCATGGAAATTATAACACGAATAACATTGTTGGTACACATCATGAAGGCTAGAACTAGATAATTCGTACAATAAATGAGTAGCTTAATATCAAAGACGGACATCTGTCTTCTCCATAGTTTTGATCTGGAGGCAATTTTTTAATTCACAGTGTTCTCTGTAGGCCTAATATTTAACACAATTTATTTTATAAACGTAGTGTTAGAGTTTGCATATGGTTTCACTATAAATGGAAAAAGCATGAAAAATTGTATAAAAAACCACTGCTATCTAAATTTCGATTGAGGTCAGATGTCCGTCTTTGATATTAAGCTACTCAAATATCTTTACGCAGTCCAGGACCGTATTATGAATTCCTCGATGCATTTGTAGATAGTGAGCAGACTGTGTTTTATCCAACCGAATTCTAGAATTCTTTCAAACTGCAAGGATTGCTGCCACGTAATTTATTTAATATTGAATAATCAGAAGTACTATTGCGAAATATTGACCCACGAAAATTATGCACCAACATGAATTGGTGCGAAGAACGCTTGCGAAACGTAATAGAAGTCGCAATATTAACTGGAAAAACGAAAGGAGAAGATGTTTTTATCTCACGTATTGCTATGATACCCATTCTATTTAATGCAATTGCAATTTCCGTGGGATTAGCATTTGTAATGACCATATTAAAATGAAGCTCAAGGACAGTACCTCAAAGTTGCAGACATTGACTTAACTGCGTGTTTTTCACATCCTCGACTATATTTTACACAAAGGAGTGGAAAAAAATAGTTTACACATATCAAAAAGCAATACTATGATATTTCTGTCATGTTGCTAATGTAGTATGTGAATGTACGTAAGCCGACTGAATATAGCATTGTATTAATTCTAAAATACGTCTCTCAAAATATTGTTGTTCACGTCCGAAAATATGTTACTGCAAAATTCTATTTGTATAATCACATTGCAAATGTAGTATGTTATGCGTTGTGGAAATAATCTCTTAATTTCTAAAATACCGTCTATACGTCTCTCAGAATATTAGTCTTTATGTTAAAAAATGACTTATTGCAAGTTTATATTGTATCTGTATTCTGTGTATAAAATAAGAATTAATATAATATGTTCTGAATTTGTGAGATATAGTTTTCCAAGTCATATTTTAAAAAAACTGGGTATGATATAAGTGGGTGTACAGCGGTCAAGGGGTAAAAAATCTTCCAATATAAATTAAATTATATATGTACATATTGATTCGATGCTGAAACTGATCAGAAAGAGGAAAAGAAATCATATTTTCGTTGGGTTTTACTTTGTTCATAGTATAGTTTGATTTTCTATTATTTTATTTGTATTTCTGGCGGTGTGGAAGAGAAGGCCTAATGGCCTCAACTACACCAGAATAAATAAATAAAAACAAATAAATATGTAAATTTTAAAAAACTTGAACGTCAGGCACATGATGACATGTTGTCTTTTCGGTGCCTGATTTAGAACTGTTTTAAATTGAGTTAACACTGGCAGGCATTTCGCTAAGGAGTTCATCAATTCACGTACGTGACGTTAAGTAAAGATTAATCTTAGCTTAGTAAAGGCAATTCGTTTTGGTTGTCTATAGTCAGATTTGCGAGATTTCCGAAAATTTAATAAGCAAAACAGAAGCAGAAAGCAAAACCCGTGCAACTCCGGGTGCTTTTAGCTAGTGCAAAATAAAAAAAGACACACTTTTTATGTGTGGATTTCTTTACTTATTGTATTGTTGTTTTAAGTGAATAAAATAGATATATTATCATTGCTTGCGGAGTACGTAATTTTTATGCACATATCTATGTAATATCAATAAGATGCCATTCCTTGCTTTTTTAATAAGATATATCCGGCAAAATGTAAAATAGTTATTTATAGGTGAACCCTGAATCATAAGTCCACAAAGAAGGCTTAGCTATTATAGCTACGGTATTTATTTATTTACTTTTTTATTATCTGTAGTCTATATTTATTTATCCATATATGGATTTTGAATGAAAGTTTATTATCATGCAGATAAATTCATTTACATAATAAAAACAAAAAGTTATCTTTCCACTAATTGTGTTTAACATCTGATGTGTAAGTCTAAATATAATTCACGCAGTGGAATTTCTCTACAGTCTGATATACCTATACCAGGACGAATAGAAGAAATAGTGTACGCACTCCTATGCTTTCTCATTGTCGGTGGCGGACCTGACAACTAGTGGCGCTTCGATCGCTAGAAGCCATCTGTTGTCTGAAGTGAGACACCGAAAATATATTTCTCGCGCATTTAATGGTGAAAGTTTCTAAGAGTTGTTAATATGATTCGTTGTTGAGAGTTACGTAGATGTCTTCAATTTGTTGTGCTCTGAATTAACCAGTGACAAAAGAATATTGTATGGTGGTTTACAAACTAATTACAAAAATTCCGTACTGTTTTGTTCCGAGTTGTAGCTCGGGATACAGTAGAAATAGTGTAACAAATCATTTCTTTTCATCTCCCAAAGAAAAAAAAATGAGTTTGGGAAATGGGTCAGAGCGATTTCGCGGAAAAATAGGCAGCTTTTGGTAAATAACCGATCAGACTGTTTTAATATAAAAAGTCATAAGACAGCAATACCGCGAGTGTGTTGAAAATTACAAACAGGAACTCTACCTCACATTTTCCCTAATTTACCGAAAAGATGATATATCTATACTAATAATAAATCTGTAGCCGAAATTTTTCTGGTAATTTTCAATTTTCCAAAAATAATTGGTCCTAACATATATAATTAACCACCCTGAAACCTAAAATCGCTTTTTTGACATTTTTGTTTGTATGTCTGTCTGCATGTTTGTTACCTTTTCACGCGATAATGGCTGAACGGATTTCGATGAAAATTGGAATATAAATTAAGTTCGTTGTATCTTAGATTTTAGGCTATAAGGCATTCAAAATACATTATTTAAAAGGGGGGTTATAAGGGGGCCTGAATTAAATAAATCGAAATACCTCGCTTATTATTGATTTTTGTGAAAAATGTTACATAACGAAAGTTTCTTTAAAAATAATTTGCGATAAGTTTTATTCCTTAAAAAATGTTGATAGGACTGATATTTAATGAGATAAATGAGTTTTAAAATTAAAATAACTGCAATTTAAGGCCGTGTAATGAATTAAAAAACAAATGGCTTCATCTATAAGGGACTTTGAACAGCAACAATCGAAAGCTATGAAAGAAAGCCTATAGAGAATGTTTCTGTGTTTGTATGAAGTAATATCGGAAGCTAAATTAACCGATTTGTATAATTAATTATTATTTCACCATTGGAAAGTGTAGTTTCTCTAGATGGACATAATGGTATAATGTTATTACAGTAACTTCTGATATAATATAATATAATATAATATAATATAATATAATATAATATAATATAATATAATATAATATAATATAATATAATATAATATAATATAGTATAATATAATATAGTATAATATAATATGTATTATTATATAATACAGGGACATCATTTTATTTTTACTAACATTTTTAATATTAACCTGTCTATACCTTTAGAGAACCGGAAACACCGCTTGCTCCCCCCTCCAAGACTGGAGTTCGATGATACTGGCGTAAAACACAAATCACTGTACTAGGTATAGGATAGAAGAAAAGTAGTTTATCCATTTACGTAAACTAGGAAATATCGCGATTTTGAGTTTGATCATTTTCATTGGGTTTTTCTTTAATCAAAGTACAGTACTGTATTAAGAATAAGTGTTTTTACTCACGAAGTGAGTTATCCATGCGAACGTATTCATTATGCAGTGTATATTATACTGTCTACAGCACATTAGCGTACAATATAGACAAAGAAGTTAAATTGAAAAATAATCATAATATGAATATTTAAACACAATTTTGAAAATGGTGGCCGTTCATTTCGATACAGGCTTCAGTTCTTTTGTGCATATTATCGCACTATAGACTATTGCATCTAATTCCAATTGCCAGTTTCGTCCTTCGTACTAGTAACTCATGTTGAAATAATTCTGTACCTACTCTACGTACTGTGTATTCAATCTTCACTTCTGCCCGACCCGAAAATATAAAATTACTCAGACATGCTATCTACTGTCCGTCCAAGTGGTTATGCCGCAGGATTGTAGAAAGGGAGGAAATCACGTGACAGTTAATTACTTAACGAGGCCCTTTTATTTAAGTTAAATTAAACAGCTGTATAATATTACGTAAACGTCCAATTCCTAAGAGAAATTAATGTTTTCAGAAAAGAGCTAAGACAGTCCAGCTTTTACAGAGGGACGAGCAGAAGCAGGTGGGGGAAATCGGGATGCGACGTAGGCAAACGGACAGTACCTGTGCGAAAATATGATTCAATATTGAAAGCTCTTTCGTCACTGGAAAACGCGAACATATTTCTGGAACGTACTATACTCAGTAACTCAGTACTGCTTACTATCTGCGGTCTTGGTTCTGTGTGGAGTTGGAACTTCCTTAGTAGAAGGGGTGGGAGTGAAGTACATTAAAAAACTCAGGTACAATAAAAATGGAAGTAAAAATAAAATGATGTCCCTGTATAATTTAAGTTATTTGAAGGGCTCACAACCATAGTGGGCCAAGCGCCATTTACTGAATACGTAGAAAACAAGGATTAAAATTAAGTTATTACCATAATTCAATGGAAACCTATAACAAGTAAGATAAAATATACACATTAAATCTAAATGATGCCAATCTTCATTAAACTATGGTTGCATGTAATAAAAATTAAGAAACAGGTTAAAGGAATTGTCATTGCACCAAATGAGTGTCTCTGGACCAAAATGATCGCATTTTAATTATTTGGATGCAATTTAAATTAAGTAACATATTAAACGATTTATCCTTCTATCAAACACGAATGTTCCCTGGATCAAACGTCCTATTTTATTTATGTAATTACTTTATATTTATTTCTAACGGGTTACAGCTAGTATGAAAATAAACATTGCGGAGCGGTAATATTCGATGAGGTCAAACTCAGGGAAGAAATTTAATTTAATAATTATTCCATTAAAATGGACGTATTTGTTGATTTCGGAGATCTCACGACTGATATCCAAAAGAATCAATTAGCAAATCATGCATTTGTATTTATGTTTATGCCATTTATGCAAGATTGGATTCAGCCAATTGCTATTTACGCTTGTAGAAACGCTACTCCAGGTGACATTCTCGCTAAAATTCTTATACAAGTTATACTACAATTAGAAGCAGTTGAGACGAGAGTAGTCGGTTTCATTTGTGATGGCAGTCAAACATATAGAAAGGCCTGGAAGTCTTATAAATCAGTGGAAAAAATTTTCAGAACTATACTATATTCCTAATTCGTTCGACGATAAAAAAGAAAGATACAGGCATTCTCAGATATTGTGCACATACTGAAATGCATAAGAAATTATTTCCATGATAAAACTGAACTCTCTTGCAAAGAGAAAAATATCAATTTTAGTTTTTATAGGAGACTTTTTAAGGAAGAGTTATCTGGATGTGCGGGTCTTAGGGGTTTGTCCCAAGTTGACAACAGCTCATTTAGATCTCTCGTCCTTTGAGAGAATGGATGCCAGACTCGTGTTCCAACTCTTCAGCAACAGTGTCGCCAAAGGCCTCAAATCTTATCGGGAAGTAGGGTCATCGGGTTTCGAAGGCAGTGAGGACACTGAAGTATTTACAAAGCATTTAAAGTGTATTGTCGGCGCATTAAATTCACACATTTCTGCTAAGGTTCTTTATAAAGACTCTTCTGATCACAAATTCCTTACTGATTTTCTTCAGTGTCTCACAACTACAACCAACACATTTGCGTCTGCTACAACAATGCTTAGTAGTAACCTCGCAGAGTACCTTAGAAATGAGCGAATGGTTTTGGAGCAAAGGATACAAATATATCCTAACAGGGAAACTCGCCCAAGACCCCTTGGAACGTCACTTCGGAATTTTGTCCTCACTCACTTCAGATGACCATTCTTCGACGATAGATTTCTTCCACATGTATTTACTACGAAGCAGATCCTTAACATTGCTGGAAACTCTGATGAACTACTCACATCGTTTATGAATCAAATGCGAAACATTAGCGCGAAATGTGGAATTACGCGACAAGACATTTAAGAAGTCTGTAGAAACTTCTATAAAAGAAAAAAAAAATGTTATTCATGAAAAAATACATGGTCAAGACTGGGAAAGTGCTGTGCCCGAGTTGGTGAATACCACTCCTGCTGCGTTGATTGACATGTTTAGTGTATTATGTGGCCGGTTATGTCGTAAATCATTCCTCTAATTTTATTGCGTGTACTCTCTGTGCCTTTCGACAGGAATGTAATTGGCCTAAACTTTGTGCAGCTCTCACCCAAATCAAAGACTACCGATCAGGTAGGAACGTCAGTTTTTTAACCCATCTTTCCCAAGCTGTGTATGACGTACTTATTCAAAGAGAATTGAAAATTAAAGAAAAGATTAGCGCAGCAAGTGCAATGTGGATGACATCTTCTATTTTGACACCATTGACGCTCTTTCGATCCAGTCTTCGGAAGCAGGTTGATGCAAAGAACATATCATGGTTATTATTACTAAATTAGTCTACCACTACTTAAAGTGCTGATTCTTCTCCAGGACAAAGTAAACCCGAAGATAAATTACAAGCTCGTAAATCCGTCAAATCATCTCGCAAACTCTCTAAGGTTACAGGCAACTAATCCGTGTGAATATAATTTAATTAATTTATAGGCACGAAAAATATCATTCACCTCTTTATTTACTAACATTTTGTAGGTTTTTTCTCTCCCTGAATTCGCAGCTTGTTACGAAAATATTATTTAAATGCTGAACTTATAATATTGCTTTTACAACGTTTCAGATCTCATTGTATTTTCTGTTAAAAACGTTCATAATATTATTACCTGATAGAAGACTATTAATTGTGAATAAGAGATTATAACGGTATTTCTTAAGTTACGAATAGCCGAGTTAAATGGAAGAAATTTGCTTTTAAAAAGGACTACATTCAGCGTAACAAGTACTGTGAACTCCTTCCGAGTCTGGCTCATAGCAGTAACAGCGCCGCGTTGCGGCGGATCCGTGTAAACTCACAGAGTGCGTACACTATTTCTTCTATTCGTCCTGCCTATACTAACAATTAAGTATTCTTTATTGTCGTAAGCTACTGATTGATTCTTAATGCTAATGATATTGTAACAACAGAGATAATATTATATCGTACATTTTACAAATGGCTTGGAAAATTAAACAGGGATGGTATATCATCTTTCAAAATTCTATTGCCATTACTTTCCCAAACATCTGTACCTTTGAAATGAGACGAACACAATTTTACGTAATGTGAAGACACAAATTTGTCTCTTATTATAACAACAAGCTCGGGCTTCTTCTAAGTGAACCTGTAAAGACAGATTGTTGCCTAATTATACACTTTTTCAACTATGGTATCTAATATATACATATGTTACAGTTTCAATGTAGCCTCCAGAATTCAATTTTATTATTTTTAAAGCATTTGTACTTGTGAAAAGAAATTCCTGACCCTTTAAGCCACGTGTTATTGCACTTATACACCGTACAGGAAATCACCATTTTTCCACTACTTAAGAAACACACCACTTCATATCAACTATAGGCTAATAATATTTACAAAACCAAAATTCATACTATTATCACATCAATTTACATTACTTTCACACTGTTCACTAAAAACACCCGAGACAAAACAAGGGACAAGTATGACACTATCGTGTTTAGCGCTCTGTTTCTACCAGTAACATGGCGGCGTAAACATGCGCAGACTGGTTTCAATTTTCGACAGCACGCCAGCGCTCTGTGTGAGTCTAGCATACTATATAACGTCTTTGCTCTCAGTAATATTCAGAACGAAAGAAGTAGGGAGAAAAAAAAGCAAATTTCTCCTAACGACGCAACAGACCAACGTCATGTCCTTATGTTGGCGACATTGTGTATTTAGTTAAATTTGGTAGTAATCGTAACGTCACGGTTCAAAGCTACTGTAGAAAATTCTCCAGTTTAGAGCATTGTTTAATGTATAGATTAGTACAATATAATTATTATATTAATATATAGAAACTAAAGTGATCGTTATCCTATATTATAACAAATTTAGCTTTTTATCTAAAGTAAAACAAACCGACTTTCAAACGGAGTGTGATGCTGAGAAGCTCCTTGTGTGAATAGAAAGAAAAACATCCGAATATTTACAATTATCTTGAAGGATCACAGGAAATGTGTGTCTGATAATGACTTGTTTGCTGCTGTGTGTATTAAAGATGTGTGAAACAGCAAAAAACATTTTGTTTCGAGCAGCCTGAAACATTTTGTTTGCCGCAGTGTGGGCCTAGCCTATAATGTTGCAGGAAGATGATATAAAGTTCCTATGACTGCGTAACTACGATGCAGTAATAAAACATATGGGTGGATTACTGTTGCATGCCGCGCGGCCACGCCAGAGTTAATGAATAGATGAATAATTTGGCTACGACATGCAACAGGAATGATTAAATGCAGATTTTCTGTACAAAATTTTGACTAACGGTGTATATTCTATGCTTTTCAGTAGGGTTGGTTTTGTTTCTTTAAGAATGAACCTTTCCGAACCAACTATACTCGGCACTATTGTGCGTCTAGCTGACAATACTTAGCTTCTATTTGCAAAGTATTCTATTGTATATCCTACGTTATGAAATATATGTTATAATTCTTAATTACAAATAAAAATTTATCTTTATGCTAGGCGTTCGTTAACTTGCTGATTTCAACACATTTATTTAAAACTGTGTTTATTTTGTAACATCAAAAAGAGATTATTAAATTCTGCAGGAACTATAAATCCCACCCTTTCCAGTCTAAATAAATTAACAGTTATAATATATAATATAATATAACAGTTACAGGAGAATGGAGAAAATTACACAACGCAGAACTGCACGCAATGTCTTTTTCACCTGACATAATTAAGAACATTAAATCCAGACGTTTGAGATGGGCAGGGCATGTAGCACGTATGGACGAATCCAGAAATGCATATAGAGTGTTAGTTGGGAGGCCGGAGAAAAAAGACCTTCGGGGAGGCCGAGACGTAGATGGGAAGATAATATTAAAATGGATTTGAGGGAGGTGGGTTATGATGATAGTGAATTAATCTTGCACAGGCTAGGGACCAATGGCAGGCTTATGGTAGGGCGGCAATGAACCTGCGGGTTCCTTAAAAGCCATAAGTAAGTACTGTATTATTATAAATGTATTATGATAGTAGAAAAAAGTTTCTAGCTGGTTATATTATGATTAAAAGATGGGAGTTTCCATATATGATAATCAACAATGCATAATCTGAAAGAAGAAATGAAAAGCGTAGATGATTAAAATGGCTACTACAAATCAACAATGGGCACAATGTGTTCTTTGGTATGCTAAATTTGGGAGTGTTAAAAGAGTTCAAAGGGGATTTCGATGTGCATATGATGTGCGTAATGTACCTAAATACGATTCCATAATATTGTGGTATGGAACATTTGTAGAAACAGGTTCTGTGTTAAAAAAATAAACATGCAGGAGGTCGCAGGCGAAACCCAGTACGAGAAGCAGCTATCTCTTGGCTTGGCCCCCAAACTCCACAGATCTGACTTCTTCGTGTGGGGTTTTGTTAAAGACATTATCTATTCACAGAGACCCAGGGATATTGATGATCTGAGAGTAAAAATTACTTAAGTTTTTCAACAAATGTCCCCTCTTATGTTACAACGAACATGGGCTGAATTGCATCACCGTTATGAGTTGTGCAGGGTGCGCAATAAGAGTCATGTTGAGCTCTGAGGAATTTTCCATCTTTTAGTGTTGTATGCACAAAGTTTCAACAAGTAAAGTTCAGTAGTAAATGTTTTACGGTTTTTTTAAATTTTATCCATACTCAAACGGATC
This sequence comes from Periplaneta americana, assembly GCF_040183065.1. Lineage (NCBI taxonomy): Eukaryota > Metazoa > Arthropoda > Insecta > Blattodea > Blattidae > Periplaneta > Periplaneta americana. The sequence continues at coordinate 70,777,238 of NC_091127.1, read as the reverse complement.
ACCCTGTAGTAATTCCTGGTAAATAAAGGGGACATTGACAATACTTCTGTAGCAGAAGAAGATGAAGGGTAATGAGACGTAATTAACTACGATGAGGCCTATGTTATGTATATATTCCTCTCCTCTCAGAGCTTTAAGCGCTTAAAGATTTAGACAGAGTCTTTTGAACTGATGTCTTGAATATGTCGCTATTTCCGAATCTATACCAAGCTATGCGCCAATCGCTGTTCCTGATCAAACATCATTGAACCAATTCCGAGGCCGGTCGTTTGCAGCGAGAGGAAAGCACGTTTGACTTGAACGCTCTACTTGAGCTGGGTGTCAAAGCTTGCGCTGTGCTGTCCCAATTTGTTTCACGATCACATACAATGAGACTTGAATCCCTTTGTTTCACACTTCGCAGACGAACTAAGTAGATACCGACAGTGGGAGCTGCGTAACGACTTCATACAAATTTTAGGACTACTTGTCCTAGACGTCAGCACGGTTCATGACTTTTACTCCAGGTAACAGGACGACAAAAAAGAATGAACTCTATATAAATTCAACAAGGAATTCTATTAGCTATGTGACAAAGCATGGAACAGCAACACTTAAAGACGCGAATTTCCATGCGAAATGCATGTTGCGTACAATATTATACAGAGACATTTTATTTTTACTTCAATTTTTATTGTACCTGAGTTTTTTAATGTACTTCACTCCCATCCCCTCTACTAGTAAACTTCCAACCGTCTTCCACACAGAACTAAGGCCGCGTATGCAGTCAAAGTCGCCTTACAGTCGTATTAAACAGTACTGATTTAGTGAGTATAGTACGTTCCATAAATAAGTTCGCGTTTTCCAGTGACGAAAGAGCTTTCAATATTGAACCATATTTTCGCACAGGTACTGTCGTCCGTTTTCCTGCTTTGCATCCCGGTTTCCCCCACCCGCTTCTGCTCGCCCCTCTGTAAAGACTAGTGGTCTTAGCTCATTTCTGAAAACATTAATTTCTGTTAGGAATTGGACGTCTACGTAATATTATACAACTGTTTAAAATAACTTAAATGAAAGGGCCTCGTGATTTCGCCCCTTTCTACGACCCTGCGACATAACCATTTGGACGGACAGTAAATAGCATGTCTGAGTAATTTTATCTTTTCGGATCAGGCAGAAGTGAAGATTGAATTTACAGTACGTAAGGTACTCTTTTATAGAGTAGATACAGAATTATTTCAATATGAGTTACTAGTACGAAGGACGAAACTGGCAATTGTAATTAGGTACAATAGTCTTTAGCGCGATAATTTGCACAAAAGAACTGAAACCTGTATCGAAATGAATGGCCACCATTTTAAAAAATGTGTTTAAATATCCATATTATGATCATTTTTCAATTTAACTTCATTCTCTATATTGTACGCTAATGTGCTGTAGATAGTATAATATACACTGCATAATTAATGTGTCCGAATGGGTAGCTCAATTCATGAGTAAAAGCATTTTAGTACAGTACTGTATTTTGATTAAACAAAAACCTAATGAAAATTATCAAACTCAAAATCGCACATTTCCTAGTTTACGTAAATCGGTGAACACTTTTCTTCTCTCCTATACCTAGTAAAGTGATTTGTTTGTGTATTACGCCAGTATTATCGAAGTCCAGTCGTGGAATACGGTAGCAAACGGTCTTTTCGGTTCTCAACCGTTAATCCAAAGGTATAGCCAGGTTAATGTTAGAAATGTTAGTAAAATAAAATGATATCCCTGTACATTAAATGTGGAAGTGTACTCCTTTCAAAATTACTTCCTGAAAACAGCTCGGGTTTCCACGCTAGTAACCCGAGTTGGAATCCTGGAGGACCCAAAAGAAATTTGTGGTAGAGAAGAACGGTGATCGGAGTCCGCCGAGTTAGCTCTGTGGTAGCGCGTCTGCCTTCTGACTAGCCGGCCCGGGTTTGATTTCCGGCGGGGTCAGATATTTATATGTAAAATCTCTACCTCGAGACTAGAAGAGGTGGCGGTGCACAACTTCTAATCACTAAATTGTGCACCAATATGCCTGGGTTAAATCCCAAATTTCTCCGCAGTGCATCTGAAGAGAAGACATATGTCACTGTTGATAGTGATTCTCCGTCGGATGGGGAAAAATAATCGGGAGTACTGCATCAAGCCACTTTGCAACATGATATTGTCCATTCCCAAACTATTAATACTGCAAGAGTAGTTAGACAAGAGTTCGGTTTGAAGGTTATTCTTTCTTCAACTCCGAACCACCGAATTCCTTCAGGCGTGAAATGAAAAAAATGAATAGTTTGTGTGTTTTGTTTATGTGAAATAAATAATTTTGGATTCAATAAGAGCCTCTACGATTGTATGCATGAATCTAATATATTAATTTATACTTTTCTGCCCAATGTCAGACGTTCCACTGCAAACCCAATATTCTCCAATCTTCCCTATTTTCTGCCTTCCTCAATCTGCACATACCATCCATATATCTTAATGTTGTCTATCATCTCATATCTTCTCCTGCTTCGAACTTTTCTCCTGTTCATCATTCGTTTAAGTGCACCCTTCAGTAGGCAGTTTGTTCTTAGCCATTGATTTAGCCAATTTCTTCTTCTCTTTCTGATCATTTTCAGCATTATTCTTACTTCTCCCATTCTTTCTAGCAGAGCTTCATTTCTTATTCCCTTTGTCCACTTCACACGTTCAATTCTTCTCCATATCCACATTTCAAATGCTTCCAATCGCTTCTCTTCACTTCGTCGTTATGTCCATGTTTTTGCCTCACACAGTGCTACATTTAACACAAAGCAACTTCACTGTCTAGTCTCTTTCTTAGTTCTTTTTCTATAGGTCCGCAGAAAATTTTTCTTTTGCTTTTAAAAGTCTCTTTTGCCATTGCTGTCGTCATACTGACTTCCTGGCAGCAGCTCATGTTACTACTTATAGTACATGACGGTCTTTGAAGCTGTCCACTTGTTCTACTTCCTCATTTTGAATTCGCACGTTTACCTTCTTCATTTTTCTTCGAGTAACCACGGTCTTCGTCTTGTTTGCATGAACTTCATTCCATATTGCTCACAGCTGTCATTTAGCTACAGTGGCATATCCTTAAGAAAAGGTACATTGTGCAATTGGGAGAATTTGTGTAGACGCGTACTGCAAATAATGTGTTACTGTAAGATGTTAATGGTGGCACCGGATACACCATTATACACCATTATATGTAAAGAAGTGCTGTGACCAAATACATCGCATCATATCATATCATATCATATCATATCATATCATATCATATATCATATCATATCATATCATATATCATATATCATATCATATCATATCATATCATATCATATCATATCATATCATATCATATCATATCATATCATATATCATATATCATATCATATCATATCATATCATATCATATCATATCATATCATATCATATCATATCATATCATATCATATCATATCATATCCTTAAGTATCCTTTCCTCTTCTGTTTATAACTCCATTTCAGCAAATGTTATGCACTTTATTGTTCTTCCTCATACTGTCATCCTTTCCATGTTCTGAAAATAGTTCTTCACTAAATACTCCACGTAGATATTGAATAGGATATAATAAAGGGCATTCTCAACCTAACATAGTAGACCTCATATTAAAACATGGTGTAAAAGATTAAAGTTGTCAAACTTTTAAAAATACAAGGTGAGCAAATGAAACGGGCGATTTTCATATTTGTGTCTTTTCGGCTGTTGTCGGGTATTTTAATTGTTACATGCAACAATCTATTCTTCATTCGATAGCATTTGTTTATAATAAATCGTTGGACGGGTGAACAACGTACTTTTGCTATTAAGGCATATTACAAAAATAATTATAGTTTCATTGCTGCACAACGGCTATTTTGACGTCATTACAACATCCATCACAATGATCCGATACCATCAGACCATGCAATAAAAATCTGGATTCAGAACTTCGAAGTAAATGGTTCTGCATTAAAGAAGAAGTCTCCAGATAAGCAAAGATCTGTACGTACCTCAGAAAACATCAAAGCCGTAAGACTTGCTATGATCCGTAGTCCTAAACGTTCTGCCCGTCGTCATGCAATTTCATTTGTCTTGTCAAACATCAGTATACGAAGAATTCTTCGTAAGGACTTACACAGGCATCCATACAAAATTCAAGTAGTGCAGACATTAAAAGTTGCTGATAAAGTAAACTGCATTACTTTTTGCCAACAATTCTTGGATCTAAACGTTAACGAAAACATTGTCCACAATATGCTGATGAGTGATGAAGCTCATTTTCATCTCTCTGGATACGTCAATAAACAAAACATTCGATACTGGTCACCGACTAACCCTTACGAAATGCTCGAGGAACCATTATACATCGTCAAAGTCACAGTTTGGTGTGCAATAGCATCATTTGGAATCATCGGTCCTCATTTCTTTGAGGACGATATCGGGACATCTGTTACTGTAAGATCACAGCGATATGTCCGAATGATTCAAGAATTTTTGTCTCCAGAAATTTCCAATACTCCTCTCATCAATAGAGACACGTGGTTTCAACAGGATGGTGCGACCAGTCATATGGCTAGACTTAGACTTGAAAAATATGTGCAACGAAATGAGTCCCATCTGCGGTATGTAATGTTCAGAAAATAAGAATTTCATGACGTACAGGTAAATGCTATTGTGTATTCTTTAAATGTAAAGTGAAAGTTTCGTTTCAAAGTAATCAGTGTAATAATCATTATTAAAGTTTTAAAATCGTCCGTTTCATTGGCTAACCTTTTAGTACAGTATGATCCAATGAAAAAAAGTTTGAGTTTGCATTTATCTTGCACTTTCATTTCAATGTAATAAAATATGAAAATATGATATTTGTAGGAAGGAAAATAGCTGCGGATTAGATCACCGATTCTATCTTAACTTTTGGGCAACGTTTGTAATCGCTGGACCTGCAGGAATACAATGCTGCCAAAACATTCTGATTAAAATTGATGAGCTGTTCTCAGACAGTCTTCGCCTTCCAATAAATATAAATACCGTACATATTAAACTTTGTGAAGAAAGAATCCATGAACTCAGTCCATATATGACATAAAATTGAAAATTGCTTACTCTCACTCAGTAATATTGGTTTTAATGCTACCGGATCTGTTGCTTACTGGTTCATGCCTTGTAACCTAGCACAGATGAGGTTCATAACTAGGGCCGTGACATCGGTATATTTGTATTAATTTGAAGGTGAACATACGACGCCGGACAGAATGTAGTCGACGTGTTTCAAATACAGACAGCGGAAGCGAATTTAACACACGCCTAAGCAAGCACGTTTTGTGTTTTGTATACGATTATTGCGTATTATAAAATCAAGACAATACAATTATTGTATGTAAGGGTTAACATCGGAAAGATCTGAAATGCTGTTGAGGTTGAGAATAATTGTTGGAAATCATACTTAAATTGTCACAAATGTGGTAAAACATAAATTTGAAAAGATTTTTTTTTTTTTTTTTTTTTTTAGAGTTTTGCATTACAGTTTTGAATGCCGAAAACGTATATGGCGTATGATGATATAAGCAAAAAGGTGTGTGCGAAAATGAACACAGTAATATAAAAAACTGTGGTTTCAATACATTACGCAAAATTGCAAGCATTTTGTCAGATGATAAGTGCGATTGTTATAAACTTGATGTAGAAATGAAATTTATGATGTGAAATAGTTTACATATGCGCCCTTGGTTTCAGCAGATGTTGAACGCAGTTTTTCCGCATACAAGGTTATACTATCCGACACTCGGCGGTCATTTTCATTTGAAACTTTGAATGTTGTTGTTTATTGCAGCAGGAACCGAAACCAGGCGAACAACATGCAAGAAAAGTAAGGTACAGAATATATGTGTAATAAATTAATGTAACGGTTAAATATAGGGAAAGCAAAATTGTACGTCATATACATCTTTTCAGACTTATGTTTTACCACAGTTTTGACAATTTAAGTATGATTTCTCAGCCTCACCAGCATTTTAGACCTTCCCGATATTAACCCTTATATAGGCTACAATAATTCTATTGTCTTGATTTTGTAATACGCAATAACCGTATACGAAACACGGAACGTGCTTGCTTAGGCGTGTGTCAAATTCGCTTTCGCTGCCTGTAGCGACTACATTCTGTCCGGCGTCGTATGTTCACCTCAAACTAATACAAATATACCGATGTCACGGTCCTATTCATAACCAAACTCTGATATTCACTTCACTAAAAAAGTGCCTTGAAAGAATTTTGTCTGGAAAATTCATTCAACTATTAAAATTAGAAACATAACATTATTAGATTTTCGACGTGATAGTCTATATTCGACCTACAAGGATAGAAAAACTGTAACGTTTCAACACGAAAGATTTACTGTCGTGTTTAGATAGTTTGGCCGGTGTTATGCGTGAACATTTGAGTAGGGGTGATGTGGAGTGAGTCAGATTCTCAGCAGATTCAATGGGGCAGGAGGGGGGAGGATAACTGCATGCATACTGGCGTTATAGCTATAATATGTTGAAAAACATTAGTCACGTACCTGCACTCATTGGGCGATCACAGTTTTTCCACTCACTGCTATCCAAACAGTCGTACTGAACACAATGCAGTCTTCTCTTTTCAACCTTTCACCCACAATAAAGTAAACTACAATATCTTTATTAGTTTCATTACATTATTAATGTTTTTGCAACAGTTGGTTTATTATGCACTTGGACAAGGAAAAGAAATGAACTCCACAACGACTAACCCAGCGATGGGGAACAGCCTTCTCCCACTTCCTTAGTTGCTGTTGGTACTAATGCTGACTGCTCTGTTTACAATACGAGTTCCCCGTCCCTGAACTAAGTCATACACTCCATTTCTTTCCATATTAGCATCAACTGGAATTGCCTGGTTTACTGCGCAGACTATTATGGCAGGCCAAGCTATGTAAACACAACAGTACTCCGACGTTACTGATGGTACCATAGAAAAAGAAGTGTAGGTGAACTTGGTGTCTCGTGGTTTTGCACGCGGTTATTTTCGCTTCATTCTCTACTCAGCCTTGAGGTTTTCCACACAGTCCTCTCTCTCTCAAGCGACAGCTATTAGATTACGTCCAGTTTCGGCTTTCCTCCTTCAAGATTATCTCAAGTTCCTTCAACGGAACGGTGAAGAACGGAGTGAGACAAGTGGCTAAGAGGCTTGGAGCTCATATAGATTCTTCTCCACAGGTCCAAATTCACTTGTAAGAACGCACAATTGCTTACCTTTTAATTATTTGTCGTCCCCTTTTCCCTTTTTCATTGGATCATAGTGTCATTCCATACCGTGCGGTTTGCTCTATTATACTTATTTATCGGATAGGGCAATGGTCGACAAATGTAGTTCTTTTAGCACTTGTAGAACGTGAATTCTCAACGCTCACCCTCTAGTTCACCTATACTGGCTGGGTTGGTTGACGTATAGCATACGAGGCGAATGTGCTAGGTAGTTTGCTGTGATTTCTGTAGATCGGCCGAAGGTATAAAAATGTGGACCACAGAGATAGGGTGTAGTATTGTAGTATTTAGCTTATTTAATGAGATTATTAACTCTATTCTTACCTAACCTAAAATTACATACCAACAATAAAGATATTTCACGCAACTGAAGGAATTTCATAAGTCCCGTCATTCTTATCTTCAGTGGATTGTGCTTGTACATCTCATGTGTAATTTTACCTTGTATATTGATGTGAGATAAAGAGCGATGTATGAAATGGAGGGGGAAAGGAACTGGACACCCTACTCCATTATCTTCTGGTTTCGTTGCCTCATAAGTGATGTCTTGTTGGTACCACTTGTGAGGTTCAGAACTGTCTTTGGACATTTGACTAAACAACGATAGATGGGGAGAAAATAAATAAGGTAGGAATGGCTTATAGGTTAAGAAGCACAAGAATATGTAAAGTAAAACAAACAATGCAACAATAAATATATTACAGAAGTAAATCACTAACGCTACTGAAAAATCTTACTTACTTACAAATGGCTTTTAAAGAACCCGGATGTTCATTGCGGCCCTCACAAAATCCCGCTATCGGTTCATATCCCGAGCAAGATTAATTCAGTTCATGGTATCATACTTCACCACGCTCAAATCCATTTTAATATTATCCTCCCATCTATGTCTCGGCCTCCTCTCCACAATGGTCTTTCCCCTCAGATGAAAGAACAGAAGAAAAGATATTAAAATGGTACGTATATGTTCAAAGAATATGTAAATAAAGATGACCAAAACAAATAATAAGATGATTTCAAAGACCTCAGTCCAAAGCAACAATGAGATTACAAACCTCTGGAGATCTGAAACTTGCTAGAGAAATAGAGAAGTCGATGCTGACAACACATATGAAAACGAATACTGAGAACCAGTAATAGATTTAGTTCTGGGGATCGCCTAGTTGTGAAAGTAAACGTACTGGTAATTGAAATATGTTACATGGTTTTTTTTTCGCAAGTAAAGAAAAATGAAACATCCTTCGTCATAGATTAACTATCACTGGAGTATTCTCAGCGTCACTCATACAAAAATGCAGGTCGACTGTCCTCCTTTCATTAAATTCATTGCTTTGGGACAGATATTTTTGCGGGCCAATTTCTAAGGAAAAAAAGTAGAAAAATGGTTTGCAGTAGATGTTAAAAAATCTCGCTGTTCCCCGTTAACAAAATTACCTGCATTGCGGACAGAGGTTACTGAGAGAGAATATCTTCACTTCGACTCCGAATTTCTCTGCAAAATAAGGTTTCATGAAACAGCAGTACTTTTTAGCTTAAAGAAACTGATAAATGTCATGCAATAGACCTTCAAAGTGCACCGGCAAAATCACCGGTAATATGCTTCTCGTTCCAAAAGATTCCCCGATTTGATGTCAGATGTATCTAGGTGTGAACATTTCCATTCAGAGTATAGATGCATCTGTATAATTTCGTGTCGTGAAACCAACCCCAGAGTTTTCTGGAGATAAAGATAATAAAATAATAAAAGAAATGAAATGAAATAGGTCTTAAGAAATTTCTGACAAAGAAAAAACTACTGTAGTAATAATAATAATATGTTTCTCGTTCCACCAAATTGCTTGGTTTGAAAACAGATGACTCTGTGCCATAATATACAATCTGATCCGTTTGGGTATGGATAATATTAATTTATTACTATAAAGCTATTATGATAGTAGGAACAATTTCTTGCTGGTTATATTATGATTAAAAGATTAGAGTTTTCATATAGGCTATGACAATCAACAATGCGTAATCTGAAAGGACAAATGAAAATCGTAGATGATTAAAAGGCTACTACAAATCAACAGCAGGTTTTTCTTTGGTATGTTCTTTAGTGTGTTAAAGAGTTCAAAGGGAATTTCGACGTGAGTATGGTGTGCGTAATGTAACTAAATACGATTCCATAATGTTGTGGTATCGAACAGGTTGTGTTAAAAAAAAAACATGCAGGAGGTCGCAGGTGAAACCCAGTATGAGAAGCAGCTATTTCAAAGCTTGGCCTCCATACTCTCCAGATCTAACCCCTCCTGACTTCTTCGTGTGGGGTTTTGTTAAATACATTTTCTATTCACAGAAAACCAGGAACATTGATGATTTGAGAGTAAAAATTACTCAAGTTTTTCAACAAATTACCCCTTTTATGTTACATCGGACATGGGCTGAATTGCATCACCATTATGGGTTGTGCAGGGTGCGCAATGGGGGTCATGTTGAGCTCTGAGGAATCTCCCATCTTTCAGTGTTGTATACACAAAGTTTTATTAAATAAAGTTAAGTAGTAAATGTTTCACGGTGTTTTTATTTTATCCATACCCAAACGGATTACTCTGTATATTTTACTATTTAAAATAGCCTACTACTATAGGGCAATGAACAAAGATTGCAGAGATCTGTGACGGAGAAAACAGAAAGAATGTAATGCAATAGGCTTTCAAAAACTCCTACTCTAGGTAAAATTTCTGGCCCACTGTTTGTTTTTTCACAGTCTCCACAAGCCTTATTCATTCTGGTGATACTTCTGGTATCTACATTTTGTGAGAGCACAGGAGTTTCCTGTGGCCGAAACAGTTGCCGGAATAGAAAATGTGATGAAATAGATATTGAAATAAATATGGCTCAAGCAAAATTATTGGCTATCTCTTTCTTATGACGGTTTCGCGGGCTTTTAACTAAGTTGTTGAAATTCTCCGAGCTTTACGGCTACTAACTTTGCAGTCATCTTAGATGATATAGTATCCCTGAAAATAGCTGCAGAGTTTGTAGCCGAAAGCTTGGAAAATTTCAAGAACTTGATTCGTTTGATAGCCCACGAAACCATCATAGAGAACCAGCGCCGAGAAAGCCTCAAATCATACATACATTTGTTCCTTTTTTCACCAAATACTCTTCTTGAAGACAAATATTTCCGCAAGGAAACAGCTTGGTTGAGAATACAGAAGACTCTGCAATACACATTAAAGAAACTGCAGAGGCCTATGGCGCACAAAACAAAACAAAATATAATATGGGACGTAATTCATTTCATTGGCCCGCTACAATTATTTAAACAAGTTTTAGTATTTGTAACAGCTATTTGTACATGTTATGGAGAAAAGGTAATTAGGAAAAGGAAACTTTCGTTTATTGAAATGGTTATAATTTATTTTAGTTATACAAAGAAACATAGCATTTTATTTATTATTAAAAATATATAAGCTATTGTATGTATTTATATCTTATTTCTCCACAATATATTATTTTAATCAATCAATTTGATTAAATATCGATCATCAATCGGCACAAAAAACAACAAATTGCGACGTCATCACAGTCGTCCAACAAACATGATTTCACTTATTGTTAGTGCTTTTCCCTCTTATTAGAAACCTACACCACTTACTTTTTCCTATATAATATTGTTTACTCTTCAGATTTAAATGTACAGCAGTGATAAAATGACACTCATTCCTTCTAACAAAACTTTCAATACAAAAATTACCTCTTCATAGAATCTCATTTAATCTTCCAGATTCAAGTATATTGAGTTGTGAGTGTAGAACAGAAGGGATTTTAATTTTTAAGTAGTCATTAAGTCATCCTTATTGATCTGAAATTTATAGGCACCCTGTCAAGGGAGTTTTGGGTTCTTTCAAGGGACGATAAAAGCTGCATGAATTTTTTTTCGAAAATGAAGTAAAATTAGGGTTTCCATATCGTAGATATACGAAACGCAAGAGAACACTAACAGCGTATTCCGAATCTCACCGGGTCGGTGGACATCAATGACATCACGCTGCAGCGAAATAGGAACAAAACTGCTGGAAGGTTTAATGGCTATCATGGCGGCTGTACAAGTTGTTGTCTGTGCTACGCTAGCAAGATTTTGCGAAATTTTCGTACTTTCAATTCGTTCAAAGAAAAGGGAGCATAAACAATTTATTTCTTGAACCAGTAGTATTAACTGGTCCGTTGATATGTTCGCTCATAAGCCATTAACATATTTTTTTTTACGTTATGCTCATTACAAACAATACAGCAGAACACACCGCTATGGCACAACAGTGCACGATGTCATTCGTCTGCTAATTCCCGTCCTATACGGGTATAAGAACCATTCAGATTCACTGATGGCGGCTGATAGATACTGCCACCACCTCTGATGGAACCGGTGCGACACCGGTGGAGCATCAGTGACGTCATCCTTGAAATTCGGAACACCGTGATGGCATCAGATTGCTCAGCGCTGAGATTCGGAATACGCTCTAAGAAAAACTGCCCTCTAGCTGTCGCGTACCATTAAGTTCATTGTCGTGTGGACAGATGTCTCTACGGGGTCTACAATTTGGCATGTGTACTAGTTCTGCATGTCGTCCCACACAGAAAACGTGATTTTATGTGCGTTGGCGTTAAGGAAGTTAAGTCAAGCGATGTTTTCAGTATTGATTGTAGCGTAAACCTCGCCCTCTCCGCCTGTCCACTCACTGATACTACTTCTGAGGCCATAATGGTCTATGTACGACTGATAGAGAAAGAAATAAAAGTATAGAAATTGCAACTCTAGAAACTTTCAAGTATTGTAGTGTTTAAAAGTTACAAAAGTAGGTTGTTTTACAATTTTTTATTATTTATTTGTTGTTTTTTTTTTTGTTTTGTTTTTTGAAATCTATATATCATTTTCATCAATATTAAGGCTGAGGCCATATATCTGGACTTTAGATCTGACATATTTTTAGATGGGACTTCATAATGTTGCACATCTTCGAAACCAGATACCTACGTTACTATTTGAATCGATCCAGTATTAAATTTTCTCTTTAACCGCTTAATACACAATGACTGGTTAGCTTTGAGCCTGCCTCCATTAAATAAAATTCACAAAATTTTCGACACAGTGACGTATCGTCCGAAATAATTTGCTTCTCTATAACTGCACAACATAGCTTCCAAATATTATTTTATTCAAAGTATATCGAGTGCGATTTTCTAATTAATGAATATAAAATATGCAATTAAACTCACAAGAAAGATTTTCTGTTGTGTCGAGCCACTGTAGAACACCGTTTAAAATATTTCAGCATTTTAGCTTCGTGAAGTAGTTCTCTAATTTGTCATAATACAACGTAAAAAATAAAGAAACACATATTTGAAATTTCCACAGGTAACGTTTAGGTACCGACTACAGTTGTTGCAAGCCCTAAAACCAGAGGACAAAGTGTTGCGAAGAAATTTCTGCATAAGTATGCAGACTTTAATTGAAAACAATAAAGAATTTATTCGTTCCGTGGTGTTTTCTGACGAAGCCACTTTTCATCTTTCTGGTAAGGTGAACAGACATAACCTCAGAATCTTGGGGGGTCGGAAAATCCGCGTACCTACGTGGAACTTGACTATAGACTTGATGTGTGCCATGTTTCCAAGAGGGGACACATTGAACATCTTTAAGGTAAGGAACTAAACTTTTTGAGTTTCTATTTCCATTGGTACTATTTGCATGCACTTCAGATTCATAGAATGTAAATTACATGTGTTCGAAACCAGAAAGGTCTTTTATAGGAGCCGTGTATTAATGAAAAGTACAAAAGGAGCGAAAGAAGAGACGGGGACCTTGTTTTCTGCAATTCGAACGAGTCTGCAGTTATTGTTAGCAATTTTATTTTATCTACTGGTAATAATAATATAAACCGCGAATTGACTGTCCAGTAACAGTTGTAGCTAACACGTGAGCAAACGTACTGAATGTGACCTCTATGTGGTGATTATGTTAAAATTCTAAGTGCACAACACTCTTTTCTATATTAATGTGCGATTGCTATATTATTTTTTTGGGTTATTTTACGACGCTGTATCAACATCTAGGTTATTTAGCGTCTGAATGATATGAAGGTGATAATGCCGGTGAAATGAGTCCGGGGTCCAGCACAGAAAGTTACCCAGTATTTGCTCGTATTGGGTTGAGGGAAAACCCCGGAAAAAACCTCAACCAGGTAACTTGCCCCGACCGGGATTCGAACCCGGGCCACCTGGTTTCGCAGCCAGACGCACTGACCGTTACTCCACAGGTGTGGACTCGCGATTGCTATATAATTTCTATGTTAATCACATAATATATTACAAATATTTATCAGAGACCGTAAAATTATGTTTGCCTTTACTGACTTCCAATTTTAAGCATATTCGTTGGAAGTTATTCTCAAACAAACAATGGTGTGAAACTTGCGTATGGATTAATAAACGATATAACATTTCGTGTCAAAAATTTAGTATATTCCTACCAATAACTTTTATTTTATTTATTTTATTCGGTTATTTAACAACGCTGCATCAACTACTAGGTTATTTAGCTGTATGAATTTGGTGATACGAGATAGTATTTAGCGAGATGAGACCGAGAATTCGTCACGTGATTACCTGACATTCGCCTCACAGTTGGGAAAACCTCGAAAGAAAATCCGACCAGACAATGAGCTCAAGCGACAATTGAATCCATACCCGAGCAAATGCAGGCAAACGCGCTACTGCCTGATGCCTGAGCTATGCCAGTGACCGTCGCAAACATAAATGACTGACAGCACCTGTACCCACTAGTTGTCACTCATCGTCCATGTTACCACTTTCTCATCAAGATAAGCAAACTTATTATTTACTGATTTACTGGCTTTCGTCATGCTGTACTATCTTGAGTGACTTCATGTTCTTCCTCATGGTGAACAGATTCTACAAATTCTGGAATGAAATTGCTTAATATGTAAAATTTCCAGTGGATGTTAACCTCTTAACTCTTCTTTCCACACATACTGCTTAAAATTAGAGCAAATAATGGTCTTAACAGAAAGACATAACTTGTGTGGGATCTCAAATTCTTAGAAAACTTGATATTCAAGATACTGAAATCTTACACGACTGGTCAATTCAGGAGGAAAATTGATACCTTTATTATATTATTAAAAATTTCAAAATCATTAATTTGCAAATTAAGAAAGTGATCTCATATCTTACTTCATCACACCCGCAATATGATTTGTGATTTAAGATGGAATTAGAACTACGATTAAATAATATCGTTGTAATATTGTTCTCAAGATTAAAACAACTAATTTTACATTTCGTAGACCCAAAAGAGTCTCCCTTCAAAAGCAGATACAAGTCAAGGAATGTTTATCAGCATTCTAATAACAAGGGCCCCTTAATGTACGTCACACTCAATTTAATTTAGAATTGTAATTAAATTCCAGCTACTGGATACGTGCTACCTACTAAAATCTTCATGTTATTACTATTTAACTTTAAGTAAATTCAGAACCTTTAATTCGTTATTTACAATACTAGAAACTGATACGAAATTTTAATCTTTCACATACAGTCTTCGCTTTCCATGTCAGAGATTTACGTTTAAATGATTACTAGAGGAGAAAAGTTCGCTCCGGCGCCGGGGATCGAACCCGGGTCCTTGGTTCTATGTACAAAGTGCTCTAATCACTGAGCTACGCCGAAGTTCAATCCACAACACCGGATCGAATCCCTCTCTAGTGTTTTCCCCTTTGTGGCCTCACTGTAAGTTCGACATATGTGTTGACATCTATTAAGTCAACTGCCATTATACAAGGAGCGCACTCAATTGAGTAACTTAGTGGCCGAGATTCCACACAGATATATATGCAAACTTCTTCGCGGTCATTAAGTTTCCTCCAATAAATTCCACCAATTCGCCTTCATAAATGACGATCTAGCCTTAGAGTGTGCATAATAATTTAACTTAATAATACTCTTAGTTTATGTTTCATATGTGACCAGTTAATTCAGCGAGAGATTTGAATAAATCTTTAGAATCAATGATTCTAAACAATGAATATAGTAATATTTATTTAATAAATCTAAACCTTATAAATAAAATGTCAGCTTTATGAGCTAATATATGAGATAATTTTAAGGTGAAAATTAGTCACTTTTACAGTTTTGTATTCATAAACTGGAACAAGTGTCATTTTGAAAACTCTGTAACAATAACTAGTATAGGAGACGATTAATAGCAAGGGTTAAATCAGAACAGCATTGTAATTGGTTCAGAATTAAATATCAAGGGCTGGGGCAGTTATTGAATAGAGTTATTTATCAACTCTCCTTTATAATGAAAAGAGGCAGGGTGGGTTAATTTTACTGAATAGCGAACGTACACACATTCAGTATGTGTTCAAAATCTTCTGTTATCTCTTAACTGATAAAACAAATTATTCGTAAATACCACTAATGTCCAATTACTATATTATCTATATCATAAATTCATTTATGCATTCTTGATAGTTCCAAAATAATTCTCCACAAACTTAGACAATGTAATATTTTTCTCTATTTTTAGTTTCATACTATTCATACTCAATCTTAATTTCTTTTAAGTTTAGTGAGCTTCATTTCTACATTGGGTTATAAGACACAATTCCATTACTTTAGCTTGAAAACTACAAATATACAGAAAATATGAAATTGTATCATTTCCTTTTAGTACTTCCAAATATAAACTAAGTTAAACTTAAAAATATTAATAAACTACTAAGGAGACACTCCGAAGCTAAGAATAAATTTTTTGACTGCTTTTTTATTGAATGAGCTAATTATGATCGTATCGAAAGGGCATTTAAGAGTATTTTATTTGAAAATATGTTTAAATAAATTATTATCCTTACACATCTATGAATGTTGTATCTCAACGGTACTGGTAGTAAAACATTAAAACTTTAGATTCGATTTTCGAATTTTTTTTGTCTCAATTTTGTGACCCTCTTCTACATTTGTAATAAATATTATCCTATTTTTCTTTTTTACAGATATGACTGTTTATTAATGTAAATTATGCCGATTATCGGTTTTCCGAGAAAGTAAATTCAACAAGAATTGTGATTAATTGAATGCAAATTAAAAGTATGTTTGAAAGTATAGATTTAGAATAAAATATATCCAATGCTACTTCACATATTCAAAACTTGGGAAGAAGAGGGGTGCAAAAAAAATATGAATTGAGATGACACTGCTGCCTATTAGAGAAAAAATATCTCTATCTGTTTTTTATTTATTTTTAGTGGGTTATTTTACGACGCTGTATCAACATCTCAGGTTATTTAGCACTTGAATGAAATGAAGATGATAATGCCGCTGAAATGAGTCCTTGGTCCAGTACCGATAGTTACCCAGCATTTGCTCATAATAGGTTGAGGGAAAACTTCGGAAAAAACTCAACTATGTAACTTGTCCTGACCGGGAGTCGAACCCGGGCCACCTGGTTTCGCAGCCACGCGCTAGCCATTACTCCACAAGTATTGACTCTACCTGTTTCTATATGGCTGCAAGAGGTAGGTTAACATTTTGAGGCAGGGCGTAATTGTGTTCTTATGGTACTACTGCAAATCAAATGAACCTATTACACATTAAACTCCAAATAGCTCGTTAGTACAGTTTGTGCAATTGTGGCCGTCTTCCTTCCAAGGTGCGAATTATATACGTGTGTATGTATGTATGTATGTATGTATGTATGTATGTATGTATGTATGTATGTATGTATGTATGTATGTATGTATGTATGTATGTATGTATGTATGTATGTATGTATGTATGTATGTATGTATGTATGTATGTATGTATCTATGTATGTATGTATGTATGCATGTATGTATGTATTTTTTATTTTAGTAGGTTATTTTACGACGCTTTATCGTCATCTTAGGTTATTTAGCGCCTGAATGAGATGAAGGTGATAATGCCGGTGAAATGAGTCCGCAGTCCAACACCGAAAGTTACCCAGCATTTGCTCATATTGGGTTGAGGAAAAACCCCGAAAAAACCTCAACCAGGCAACTTGCCCCGACCGGGAATCGAACCTGGGCCAAAATAAAAATAAAAAAGTATAAATCGAAGATAAAACCCAGAGTAAATTGTTTATCATGGACATTAGATAGGTCCTGCACCGGTACTTTTCTAAGAATGTACTAATAGAACTGATTTAAAAGAGATAATATTAAAAAAAAAAACTTCAGAATATCCTCATGAGTGCAGAATCTCATGCACAGTTTATAGCACATAATTAAATACATGTAAAATATGTCTGTAGTTTCAACTTCAGTTTTCAAGGCAAGAAATGCAGACGATGGATAAATTTTAAAGTTTAAGAGGGAGAAAGAATAACTTTCTGAGTGCCAATGAGATAGATTTTTCAAAATCTTATCATTATATACAATCACACCTACTTCAGATTCGTGCTGCGACTGAGAAATAATTCTGTCTGTTGCATTTTTATATTTAATTCATATCAATTTGAATGAATGACTACTCTCACAAATTGTGCAGAATGTCTCATATTAATGGAGAATTATATCATATCAATTTGAATAAATTGCTATTCTCACAAATACTGCGGAATGTCTCATGTTAATGGAGAATTATATCATATCAATTTGAATAAATCGCTGTTCTCATAAACACTGTAGACTGTTTCATGTTAATGGAGAATTATATCACATCAATTTGAATAAAATATTCTCACAAATACTGCGGACTATCTCATGTTAATGGAGAATTATATCATATCACTTTGAATAAATCGATGTTTTCACAAATACAACAGACTGTCTCATGTTAATGGAGAATTATATCATATCACTTTGAATAAATCGCTGTTTTCACAAATACAACAGACTGTCTCATGTTAATGGAGAATTATTTTGAAAACTGTATTATTTCCCACCTAACTACGCGGTGGTTCTGTAAAATACGAACACATTTTCTTGAGTGCAAACAATTTACATGAGTGTCAAGAACAAGTCCCTTGCAGACTGTGGGCGCCTTGATCACTTGAGTTCCACTCTTTGACAAGTTCACTCGCAACTGCACATATAAAACACAATCCAATATGATACATAACAGACACAGTGAGTAGATCTTCACCATTTTATGTGACAGCTAGGTGAGAAACTGTAAACATTTTTTTACACTTTCCCCGAGTAATGTAAAAGACGGCATAGCCGCCAAACTTCTTATATCCAATCTATAAATGCACTTCTCAAGTAACAATATTTATGGGTGGGGGGAATTGCAAAGGCGAGCACAATATCAATTGCTAGGGTCCATTTCCAAGGACTACTCAAGAACGAAATGATCAACAATGTTATTGCCACAATGTTAGAAAGAAAGCACTTGTAGTTGCTGATGTCTTTCTTCGCACAAATGAAGAACATGAATTTGCTACTGAAAATTAAAAACATATTTAATATCACTATTAATATTCTCTGTATTCCATAACAAACCGCAAGAAGCTCAGAGATGACCCCAGATATAGCATCCAGAACAATATTACCAAAACAAGTTAGATATCCAACAATACTAAAAAAGAGTCAACATTGTCGTTTGATGAGCGAAGAATAGGTGACAGAAATGAAAAGTTTAAGTTGTCCATCTCCCTAAAAGATATAACAATCTGTCACTTTCCAGGTATTATGTTATCGATACATTTCTATTTCGCCACATATCATTCTATCCCTGCAAACTGACGTCATATGATCGTTTATTACACTTAAAAATGGCGCAAATATACATTCTGCAGAAATGAATCCATCAATGCGTCATTTGATGATTATACAGATTAATTCTTACGTTGTGTTCCACCGCTACCAGACTCCTCTCATTGGATACAATGCATCACTGCTGAATCAAAGGTTTGAATGAACCTCCTGTACGTTTAGTTGATCCTTCAATACGAGTCCAAATTCTGCGATTGTAAGAGCACATCTGCAATACAATTTTAAACCTAAACACAGCCTGACTTAAACATAAACATTGGAAAGAAAATGTGGATACTAACATTATAAACGTACAGAGATAAGCAATAAACTATTGCTTATTGAGTGGTATTGGGTATTGGTCATTAATGACATCTTCTATGGGAGAAAATCGGCTGCATGTTGTTGCCGAGGTAGTAAGTTATATCTCCATTTTGTACATGCTAATTATCATAATTAGAGTTAGTAGATTTTAGCAACTTAAAGTGAAAAAAGTAGCACTTTAGAATCAAACTTAGAATTAGTACTTTTAATGTTGGAATTTAGTATTTTAACGTTTTGGGATGGGACATTTTTTATGGAAGGTTTGATGGCACAAATTCAATGTCATCAATGTGTTAAGAGATACAATTTTCTTTTAATTTATCCAGTTAAAAATCTTGAAAATAATAAGTAAAGGAGCATTTAAAATTACACTGATATTGTGAACATTAAGAAACATGCCGAACAAAAGGTGTGGTCTGATTTTATACCGAACCATCTTATTATCCAATCACAATCGCCCGCATACCACATAAAACTTGTTTGTCAGTGAACACTGACCCTATAGAAATCACATAGGCAGCCAACAGTTTACCACCAGCATCAGACAGATTAGTTGAAAATTGGAGATAACGGTACAGATAATAACAAAGACATTATCAGGTAGGTCACATTCCTGTGCTATTCATATTGTAAAACCTAATATGGAGGGATGATCGAACTATTTGAAAAAAAAAAAAAAAATGTAAGAAACTGTATGTTGCGAGGTTTTGAGATAGATTTCTTTCTTATAAAAGCACATTTTTTGTAGATTATTTTACGACGCTGTATAAACATCTCAGGTTATTTAGCGTCTGAATGAAATGAAGATGATAATGCCTGTGAAATGAGTACGGGATCTAGCACCATAGTTACTCAGCTTTAGCTCATATTGGGTTGAGGGAAAACCCCGGAAAAAAACCTCAACCAGGTAACTTGCCCCGTTCGGGATTTCAACCCGGGTCACCTGGTTTCGCGGCTAGACGCGATAACCGTTACTCCACGGGTGTGGACACAAAAACATAAAACTGTTTTATACAATGTAATTTCGCTTTTTTTACCGCACAAACTCACGTATCACATATTTTCTACCGAATCTTGCATTTTATGAAGAATTAAAAAACTACAATAATATACGTAACATGCTTTTAAAAACAAAATTACTTAATTTGACAGTATTGCAACACATTTCACATTTATCGTGATTGCGAAAATGTACCATCTTTAATAATATTGTAACAATGATTTACATGCTCGTTGTTTTGTGTGTACCTTTAACGATGACAAGTTTCTCCTGATTTTCGATTCGGTTATTGATGTTCTATTATAGCGCACATCTGTTTTTGGAAATTAATGAATTATTTACTTTAAATTAAGCTTAAATCTAAACGCTTCCAGGTTTTAAGCTTCTAATTTTACATCGTTAATAATGGAATTTGTAATGGATTAAAAGGATAAATACCTATAGTTGGTCATAAGGATCCAATATCAATAGTAGGAGATAAACTTCTATGGAAAAATGCCCAGGAGAATGAGATGAAGAAGAATACTTCTGAAATAATAAATAAGATTATACCTCATCGTAATCCTTTTGTTACTATTTTTGAGTTCATCTGAAAGTATACTGTGGATTTGTCACTGATTTGATGGAATCCTAGCTTTGATCTCAATATTATATTTACGTTGAAGTTTTCATTGTGATCTAGGGCTTACAATCACAGAATTTCATCATTTATAGAAGAATCAGTATTTAATGTGCTGTGAGTTCATTTAACCTTATTCTGAGCAGTGATAAATCGTTGCCAACAGCGTGGAGTCTGGCGCAGCGGAAAATAGCTTAACACGTCCTATATATTTTGTTATCGAAGTCATTCAGAAAAAGACAGGGATATGACTCAATCATGGTGTTATCACTTTACATCGATGACCATCGAGATCTCCTGACCTCATGTCACGCACTGGCAATCAGACAAAGTAACAAATGAATTGTACACTAAATAATCCTACTTTACAAATTCAATTCGTGGCTTTTACTCCGACGTCGCGATTAGAAAATTTCTCGGAGATGACGAATTCGACACGGTGAAAGTCCACAGAGTCAAACTGTAAGAAATTTGAGGTTCATGAAGGAGTCCACATATATTACTCCGAACACACAACAGTTCCATTAGATGACCTTCAATAACGAGTTTCTGGAAGTGAATCATTAGTTTGAACAAGCATCAACAAATATTGACCAATAACTTGAGAATCCTTGACAACCGGCGAACAGCTGAGGAATTCATCACCAGCTGACAGCCGCGACTAATCGCTCGTCGTGATGCCGTCGCGTCGGTGGAGGTGGAACCGCCACCGCCCCCGAAGTCGCTGCCAGGGGCGGCCGACTCGTCGTCTTATCACGACGCTGCTGTTGCTGCTGAGTCAGCTGGTCGTCGGCGTGACATCAGTAAGGTACGTCGATGTCGTCGTCGTCCCCGGCGCGCTTGTGGCAGAAGCAGGCGCGGCACAGAATCACCAGGCACGATATCGCGAGAATCGCCCCTCCTGCAGCGCCTAGTCCTATTGCTAGCCAGTTCACAGCGTCCGCCTCGGCCCGTTCACAGAGTTCAGGTGATTCGTCACTACCACCAATAACAGCAGTCGCACCTACGAGCACAGTACTGCCACCACCATTGCTACCACCACCACCACCACCACTGCTACCTAAACCGCCGTTTCCACCACCTTCTTCACCAAGAGTGACATTAGGACAGTTAACGACACCGTTACAAACTAACCTTGCTGGTATGCACAAGCCCGAATCACCAGGACATACAAACTCGCATCCATCTGTACCATCGGAGGATCCTGAGCCTTCTCCACCAGAACTGCCGCCTTCAGTCAGTCTGGAAGTCATCATTGTACCGTCGGCGTTCCTCGGCAGGTGGTACATCTGGGTCCATGCGATTTTGAAGGCTGCTCTTGCTGGCGACACTGTTCCGGTGAACTGAATCTTCACAGACGGTGGTTCTCCGACTGCTGTAGATGGCACAGTGGTCGATGACGCGCCGTGTTGTGGAGGAGGTAACGCTGAAAGCTCAACTGCCGACAAAATTGGCAGCGGTTTCAAGGAACTTACATTCTCTCCACAGACAGACAGGAAAGGTTCGATGGGTTTGGAAGGCAGGAAGAACTCAAGGCGGCCGTCATCGCAAGACCTTGAAGCAAATTTAATCTTGTCAATATGGAGCCACAGGTCCAGCTCGCGTGTCACGCGCAGTTCCCAGATGCATCTGATAGTCTTGGGCGGCTCGACGTATCCCAGTGCCTCGTAGAACGGGAAGTGCAATTCGCCCTCATCTGTTGGAGGTATGAGAGGCGGTCCACACAGAGGTCCGTGCACGAATTCGTATTTGGCCTCGAAAAGCGGCGTCGGATGCTTGAAGTAGCTAGAGGCGGCGTGAGCTGCGTCCACATGAAGCTGCAGATTCAAGCTTTCTCCCTTGGAGACGATCGTTATCGGTAAAGGCTGTGGGGTTGGGCTTCCTGTTATCGTCGTTGCGGGAGATGCCGCCCCTTTGCACAGACAGATTCCAGAGCCAGGGGTTGCTGCTACAGAGCCGTTACTTCCAGGCTGTGGAGGTTCCCAAATAAGAAGTTTGTCCACTCGATCTTCCCAGCAATCACCGCAAGGAACTGCGTTGTAGGGATGATCCTGGAATTTAAAAAATATATTATAGTGCTATATAACTATTGATCTTTTGTTGTACATCAATTAATAGGTATAATGGTAGTGTAAGAAAATTCTGATGAGTTTGAGTATGCTTATCTCCTAGAGTCGAACGCAGTTGCCAATTGTTCTGCAAATAATTCGACATACATTTAAATAAAACTTAGATTAACTTATGTGCAGTACAAAACACGCACAACACAAAGGATTTTTAAGTAGTGGGATCATAATATAACTGGTGTTCGGTAGAACCGACTACAAAAATGATGTCAGAAGGGCGACGGTATTACATCCATAATTTTAGCAAAGACGCTAAAAATGTGGAGCGCTTAGCGTCTGTGCTCCTTCGATTCTTCATAGTTTAACTGAAATCCAGAAGTGGCAGCATATGAAGACAGTAACAGTGCATCTGAAGCGGTGAAGCCTTTCTTCGTTGCATTATCACAATGGATAACACATGCTTACGTTCATATGAACCTGAGCTGAAACGCTAGTCAGGTGAATGGCGACACTTAGAATAATCGCGCCCACGAACGTGCCGTGCAATGAAGGATCCTTTGAAAGTAACGATTACCGTGTGCTGCGATTACGAAGGCATAATCCTTGTGCATACTGTAGCCTACGTCCTCGTACAACACTAAATGCAGCTTAGCCTACAGCTCTAATTACTTGGAACAGCATTTGAGCCCAGCATCGCGTCGTAAATGACCACAAGCCATTGAGGAGAGGTCTATTGTGTTACGATAATGCTCGTTGTCATGTGGTCGCTACAGTGACCAATCTGTTAAGAAGAACTGGGAAGTACTCGAACACCCAGAAATTTCACCAGACATGAGCTCTTGTGAGTGCGACTCATTCTTGAAAAAAAAATAATAACTCTGCCAGGCATTTGCTTTCATGCAAGAGAAAACATTCTAAAGACCCTGGAGTGCTTTCTTCGAGAGGATTTGGCAACGTATTGTTGGCATGGCAGGGAACTATATTCTAGAAGTACAAATAGCCACTGTGACTCTGTGCTAGAGTGTTGTGCTTATAATATTAGAGTAAGGAATTTTAGGTGCAAAATTTTGGTAAAAAAGTGCAAAAAAGGACCTTAATTTAGTTGAAAAAAACTGCAAATTTCAATTGTAAATGTTCATTAGAAACATTACCAAAACCAATTACGTGCCATATAAGGGCACAAAATTCCTAGAATAAACTTAGTTTCATCCTCATTGGTTGGGTTCAGCCAAAATAGCAGATGATATTGAGAAGGAGAGAAAAATAATTAATCTTGCGCCAAAGATGGAACATGCTCAAATTCCTTTTCTTCGTATTCAATAGCTTTCGCCTAACGGTGTGCTATATGAAGCAAAAAGTAATCTGTAGACATTTTACCAAACAGTAGTTCACTGAAGAGCAAAGTAATTTGAAACTTTTGTCAAACTGGACTGCACTGAAGCGAAAGTAATGTGGTACCACACTAAAAACAGTAAATTATAATAAAAACATTCATAAAGCAGTAGCCTATATTTGCCCATTTATTAAAAAAAATCAAGAGCAAAATAGTACAGTAAGGTACCTGAACGGCGTGTTAACAATAGGTAGAAGCCTTGCCAAGCCGCACACGTTATAAGAATAAAATGCGGGAAAGGAGGCAAAGAAAGGAGGAGAAAAGTGCAAAAAGATAATGACACTGACAAAAGGTGCTGACATCGGAAAAAGGTGTAAAACAAAACACTGTTAAGTGTGTTTATTTAGTGTTTTCTTTGTAAGGCAAGCCAATTTGGGCAATTCAATATATATATATTAAACTGCAGCACCGAAAATTCCTAGCTCTATTTATAATTCAGAGGGACTGGGTTCAAATTTCGTTCTATCATGAATTTATAGGCTACCTTATGTTGGGCCAGCCCATGACCGAGGCAACACAGAGGTTTTCTTCGGATACTCCGTTTCTCCTATGACATCCCAACAATTCTCCATTAGAGACCGGATTTTAAAGAGAAAATTTTTCATCAAAAAAGGACAAAAAAAAAAAAGGGGGGAAAGTTATAGCCAAAAAAAAAAAAGGGCTTGAAAAAAGCCTATATTACTCCCCAAGACACACTTCAGCACATTCATGGATATACATGGCACAAGCTTACATTTCTCTCTTCACAACATAAGGAAAGTGTTGTATTTGATATAGTCAAAAAATGACTATATTACTCCCTCAAAAGGGTGCTATTTTAATTGAAAACACATTTCAGCACATTCATGGATACACATAGCACACACAACCTTATATTTATCACTTTGCAACATAAGGAGAGTGTCGTTTAGATCATATTCAACATTTCAATAT
Source organism: Periplaneta americana (assembly GCF_040183065.1). Classification (NCBI taxonomy): domain Eukaryota; kingdom Metazoa; phylum Arthropoda; class Insecta; order Blattodea; family Blattidae; genus Periplaneta; species Periplaneta americana. The sequence continues at coordinate 70,751,809 of NC_091127.1, read as the reverse complement.
GTTTCAATATAATTCTGCCTCTTTCAACGCTGAATGTCTTTATAAACAGAAAATGACCGCTCAACATCAACTGAAACCAGAGGTGAAATTTTTCTTTTTATCCTGAACTCTAAATCATCACACTTTATTAGTTTTTCAATGTCTGGAATCAGATGAAGAACGATATTTATTTTCGCTCGCGCTGCTAGTTATAGGCCTACCGGAAAAAATATAGGAAAATTATCTAAATGTTTGCGATATTCTGTCAAAAAAGAACCAAAAAAGAAATGTTTCTAAAAAAAGGGGGGGAAAGTCAATATGGACTAAAAAAGGGAAAAAAGGGAAGTCAAAACCACATAATTTTGTCTGTGGAAGATAGTTTTGAACATCGTAATTAACCATTTCATGTTTCGTAAAAAAAAAAAAGGATTCCCTTTAAAATTTGGTCTCTAATCATCATCATTCATGATGGGAGGAATACGTGACGTGGCTGTCTCGGAACGAGGAAATAAAATACCCGACCCTTGGATGGAATAAGAAGATATCAATATTTTATCGCATATCACTATCAGCCTCCAAAATAGGTTGCCTATGGAGTTTTCAGATAGTTATCTGGCGACCTGATAGAGTTTCTGATATCGATGTAACATTACTAAAGAGAAAAATTTCATTTTATCTTATTACTCATTAGGATGAATTGAATGACATACTTCGCTGAATTTAAGACAATTACTTTCACCTGACTGGAGGATTGAGTTTACTTCCTATCGCAAGCTTCCTTTTGCACCTTCAAATTACACGTTTCTCTTTTCAAAGACGCAGAGAATGTAATTAATCCTCATTTACTTCTTTGTAGTGTTCTACATTTAATTACCAGGAAGTTGTGAAGAAATCACTGAAGGAAGTGCAGGTACTTTGGTATCTAGTTACACGTAATGTGCGAAACAAAAACTCGGATGAACTTAGATGGAAAGGGGCGTAAATGCTGAGAGTTATTTCACGTTTGTGTATGAAATTAAAATCATTATATACATTAAAAATATTTGCATGAGACGGTAAAAAGTATCTGCATTTTCAGTGAAGCTTACATGAAAAATTCTACTGCAAAAGCAGCAGACGAAGATACTCGTAAGCTATTTGATTTTCACTTTGTCGTTATACGGCACTGTGATACTAAAAACGATTGGAGATTTTCGCGAAAATATGTGTTTCCACCACACCTGATAGTTATAAAGCGGTATTGTATGTCTTCTATCCGTCCGACTTCTACTTGAGTAAAGTGACATCTACTGTTTCGTTAATATTCAGTAAATAAAAGTACACATTATATAGAACTGTAATAATTTGTTAGTAAAAGTTAATCACCATTATTGGGAATCAAAAACATGCAATCGCTTTCCATTTCAAACGTTTGGAGACGACTTTCTTCGTAATTTTATATTCTGTAAAATAAAATGACAAATATGGTGATAAAGTTGGTATTGACTTAAGAAGCTGTGCAAAGAGAAACTAATTAATTTAATTATATAGATTGTTAGAAACTATTACGCATTTTAGAAGATGATTCCTCAGCGAACGTAGCAAGGAAAAGTTCTACAAACATAGGCTATAAATAATATATCTCTATTCCCAGCTGTCGCCCGTGGGGTATGGTACTCGATTCTGTGGGTATCGCATCACGTTGTCTTGCGGTTGTGTGTTACGTTTTGTGTTAATGTTCTGATTTTTTATTTTTGTTTGGAAGATGATGACTTATGAGACCCATTTTATACAGACTATGCAATTACTTCATACAACCCAGTCACCTTATTCACCACAATCAGTAAATCCATTATTCTAGTCAGTCAGTCAGTCAGTCAGTCCGTCAGTCAGTCAGTCAGTCAGTCAGTCAGTCAGTCAGTCAGTCAGTCAGTCAGTCAGTCAGTCAGTCAGTCAGTCAGTCAGTCAGTCAGTCAGTCAGTCAGTCAGTCAGTCAGTCAGCAGCCAGCCATCCAGCAAGTCAGCCTGTCAGTGAGTGAGTGAGTGAGTGAGTGACTCAGTCAGTCAGTCAGTCAGTCAATCAGTCAGTCAGTCAGTCAGTCAGCCATTCAAACAAGTAAGTCACCCAGCCAGTCTGTCTGTTAGTGAAGTCAGTCAACTGGTTAGTCAGTCAGCCATTAAATTAAATATGTCAGTCAGCCAGTCCGTCTGTCAATGAAGCCAGTCAGTCAGTCAGTCTGTAAGACAGCCATTCAATCAAGTAAGTCAGCCATTCTGTCTGTGAAGTCAGTAAGTCAATCTATAAGACAGCCATTCAATCAAGTAAGTCAGCCATTCTGTCTATGAAGTCAGTTAGTTAGTCAGACAGTCAGTCAGCCATTAAATCAAGTAAGTCAGCCAGCCAGCCTGTCTGTCAGTGAAGTCAGTCAGTCAGCTATTCAGTCTGTCAGTCAGTCATTCAATGAAGTAACTCAGCCAGCCAGTCTGTCTGTCTGTCTGTGAAGTCAGTCAGTCAGCCACTCAATCAATAAGTCAGCCAGCCAATCAGCCATTCAATCAAGTATCTGTCAGTGAAGTCAGTTATTCAGTCAGCCAATTAGTCAGTCAGCTAATTAGTCGATCAGTCAGCCAATCAAACAACAATCAGTAAGTCAGCCAGACAATCAGCCATTCAATCAAGTAAGTCAGCCAGTCAGCCTGTCTTTCGTTGAAGTCAGTCAGCCAGCCAGCCAACTAGTCAGTCAAGTAAGTCAGTCAGGCAGTTAATCAGTCAGCAAGTTAGTCAGTTAGTCAATTAGTCAAGTGAGTCAGTTATCTAATAGCCAGTCATCTAGTCAATCAAGTAAGTCAAGTCAGTCAGCTAATAGCCAATCAACTAGTCAGTAAATAAGTAAGTAAATAAATAAATAAAATATAAATGAATAAATAAATAAATAAACCAATCAATTAATCAATCAATCTGCGAGCCAGTTAGCCAGCCAGTCATTGAGTGAAGTCAGTCAGTCAGTCAGTCAGTCAGTCAGTCAGTCAGTCAGTCAGTCATCAATCAATTAGCTTGAATATATTATACAAACTTAATTCATAAAATTTCAGACTGAGGAAAGGTACAGTAATTTGCACATGGTATGTGTGCGTGTCGTGATCATATTTACTTATTTATTTATTTATTTATTTATTTATTTATTTATTTATTATTTTGCTAATAATTGTAACATAAAATTTGGAATTACAGTTTTGTTTTTTCAAACGTCGTTATGATTATGTCAGAGAGGATGATGCAAGAGAAAATGAAGTGCAAATCTCCATGACTGCACATTTCTCTTTCATAAATTTCGCAACACCTACCACGAGCCGAAGCCAGTAACAGTGCAGAAGGAAATGGGTTTACATTATTTCAACAATCCCCGGACTACCTATTAAACATAACAACTATTCAAAGTGGACGAACATTGTCTTCTGTATCTCGGGGAAGAGACATTCAAAGAAGGAAATCTGAGTAACGACACAAGTTATGGCAGCCATAGGGTGAGGCGCAGAAGGCAGGACTGCACCTGCTGAGTCACGCTACCGTCTGGCACAAAGAAGTGCCCCAGTTGTTCTTTATCATCGCCTGGGGACGCGCTTACCGACTGCAGTCTACTTTATAGTTACCGCCGCTCCCTGTAGTGCCACTACTGCAAGTTAGGTTATTGCACAAACATTGCACACTTGGATAGAGAGCTTGGCAGCGTAACGGTTATCGTGACTTCTTTATTCAGGGGGTTCGTGACCTGTTTTGCTGTTCCTAGTTGAGGAATAAATAAAGCTTTGGGTTAAACAAGTTACGCTTATGCGAAATGAGAAAAGTTTTCTTATTTAATTACTGCAGTTCGCAAAAGTTCATCATAATATCCTAGATTTATCATTCTGACATTAAGAGGAAAATATGATATACAATCAACTCTAGATATAGTGAACTCGATTATAGAGAACATAGTGAACCTAAATCGTTGGTCCCGACCCGCATACATTAAAAAGTACGGTACATTAATATTTCCGTTTATAGTGAACCCTCGCTTCGGTTATAGTGAACCTTGTATACAAACAAATTCTTATTTGAAATCAGACAGTCTTGTACAAAAACTGAAAGAATATGTTGAGAATAACATTCTAAGGCCCAATTGTATAAAACTCCCTGACTAAAGATCAACTTTGATCGAAGATCGGAAAGTGAACCGAGTTCAGACACTTCTTCTATTGCATAAAACTTTTCTGCGATCAAATTACCTTGGTTCAAATGCAATTTAAGTTTAGTGAAACTGAAAAGGATTTGACAACATCGGAAGTGAAGTATGTGATGCGCGGGCCATGTTGTACAGGTTTGTTCAGTGTTGCCAATTAGCGACTTTAACTCTTTTCCAACGACAATTTCTTTTAGCTGTTATATGGCTTTCATAGGGATTTAGCGACCTTTTTAGCACCCTATAGTGACAAAATTTAATCTTTCTTTGTTGATAATGAGAAATCTAGCGACTTCCCAATTATTTCTGGCGACTTTCCGAACACTCTGTTGGAGACACTGGTTTGTTTTGTGCATTGTAAATAATGGCGGACAATAAGAAGAAGGTTGACCGTTCTCCAAATTGTTATCATGTTATAGTGTTTGATACTGCTAAACACAATACAGCTTTATAAAACAACAATTTTCATTTAGTAATACAGTTAATTGAAAATTTATGAATGTACCTATCAGATCCATTAATAATTAACGGTTGTTATAAACATAATATAATTATAGATTATGTTATTTGATACTGCTGAACACGATAAAGCCTTATAAAATGTAAGAATGTTTGTGTATTAAGGCAAGAAATTGAAAAAAATATATAAATGTATCTACCATATCCATAAATATTAATAATAATGGTTATTCTTTTTGCACAATCTGCCACTCGTATATTTCAAACAGAAGAGAAATAACTGAACTTAGATCATCTAACTTAATCGGAGAAATTTCTTCAGTCAAGGTTGACTTTAGTTTAAGACAAATTAATCTCAGATTAGACTTTATACAACACAAAATTCCAAGTTCAGCTAGAACGAGGATCAATTTAACCTCTGATCTAAGATTAAATGGTTTATACAATCGGCCCTAGGGGCCGTATTCATAGACATTCTTTGCGCGGGCTTTCGGGGGATGATCAGCGAACTAACGTTTTTCGTATTCATAAACCAGTGTCAGCGATATGATATGATATGAATCCTGTTTAGCACGCTCGTAGCCCGGGCTAGCGAAATGTCTATGAATAGCAACCTAAGTTTCTTACTCCTTTAGTCAAAGGACAAAGGTAGGATTAGTGATTCCTAGACAATGAGCTGTACTGTAAATTCAGGCAACGCGTGACGACCTTGACTCACTCCACCGTCGAAGGGTTGACATTCTGTTCTCAGGCACTCTACTGTTATTTCTAATCCTTCACTCTCAAAGGGTTGCCTTTTGTTCTCAGAAACATTGACGGATAGCATCGAAACAACGGAAAATGGAATTGCCTTCTTTTATTAAAAGGGGACGGACATTATGTCCAGAGCATAAATGAAGGTAAGATTTCGATGGCTTTCAAACTCCATCAACTCCCTCCCAGTTTTCATTAAGTGACCCGGGAAATTCCAAGGCTGAGTACGTAGTCACACCATACAGTGTTTATCATTTCTACCTGATCTAGTCTTCCAACAGTGAATGTATTGTATAAAAATTTCGAAGCGTAAAGTGTTTTCTTTGAAAGATAAGACGAATATTATAAGTGACATTGAATGCGGTCTTTCGCAAGCAGACGTGGGTCGACAGCATAGTTTAAGTAAATCAACTGTGAGTAACAGTATACAGTGTAATCCATTCCACAAAAATGAAATATTTAATTTTCTTCTTCACAATTTCATTCATTTCTATCATTTAAGGTTAGGGGAGAGACACTTCGGATATAGTGAACGAATATGCAAGTCCGCAGAGGTTAACTATATTCGGAGTTGACTGTAATTCGAATTTGTTTTCCTAATTGACGCACATTTTTTTCATTTTTTATTTGTAGAAATATCATTGATACTAGGGGAAGGTTGCCTATATCGTACCACCTTTCAGTCTTAAGTTATTTATTTCGAAATGGGAGGGAATTTTAATTGCATATATTCTTAGACATTCCGACAGTACCATGAGACACAAAATATTTTTTTTCAGAATTTTTTAGTAATTATCAATTGTTTTTAAAAGACATTATTTAAAACACTGCAAGCGGTACGATTTATGCGCTCAGTTTTCTAAATCGTACCTACAGCTTGCTTAAATCGTACCCATTTGTAAAATATACATATAATTTTCAAAATAAGAACTACATTAAAGGAAAGCTTCCTGACGTCTGTTATAGTAAGTCCAAGAAGATATTCTTCAAATATCAGAATATATTTAACCAATCCCGCTTCTATTTCCCGTAGAAAAGCTGTATTCCGCCAGTTGACGGATCCATTTTCAGAACGATCCAGACCTCTCTTCACCCATAATATGTCGCTTGAAAGTCTGTTTCAGAATTTCGTACCTCATTCAATCGCATTGCTTCGAATCGAAATTCATCCACTGACTTAAGTAAAACACTTGCTTCCCATTTTCCATATTCTCGTTTGGCATTATCAATTCCGAAATTTAAAAATATTATGCAACTAATGTTAATTGTTCACAATGCCAAAATCGTAGTGGTACGATTTGAGCAACCTTTTAAAGGTACGATTTAGGAAACTAGCACTCCAAGCAAACTATTTAGATTATAACCTAAACAAAGCTGTTACAGTGACTATTTTTACCGTTCAAATAATGCAAAAATCTTATATGTTAGGTGTAATAAATGACATTCATTAAACTAACTCAGTGTTTCAATAAAAGCTTACGAAAGAGTAACAAAATCTTGTATGAGAAATCAGAACTTACTATTAAGCACGATTTAATACAGCTGTTGTCTTGGGTGAAAGGCGGGAAACTGAACGAGTATCATGAAAAATTCCCCAGATGGTTCCTACATGCAATACTGTCCTCAAATTAATAGTGGTACGATTTCGGCGCCGGTACGATTTAGGCTACTTTCCCCTACAACATAAGTCCGAGATTAATGAAAATAATTAGGACCAAAATTTTTGAAAAGAAAATACCTGGATAAATTAATTCAATAAAATGATTATATCTCAACCAATTTTTAAATACATATTCAAAATATCTTTGACATTTTAATCATAAAAGCATATTCTTTAAAATGCTTGTAGCATAATTTTAATACTGGCTTTCAAAATTTTAATGCAAATTTTAAGAACGAATTTTAGAGGCGAATTTTTCAAATAGAACAAAATAAAACAAATTCTACAATAAAGAGAAGTTTCCTAATTGCCTAAAGAATGGGTGTATTATTATTATTATTATTATTATTATTATTATTATTATTATTATTATTATTATTATTAATGTAGCATTAATAGTTTGGCGCAGTTGGTATAGAGCTGGCCTTCTATCCTCGAGGTTACGGGTTCGATCCCGGGTTAGATCGATGGCATTTAAGTGTGCTTAAATGGGACAGGCTCATGTCAGTAGATTTACTGGCATATAAAAGAACTTTTGCGAAACAAAATTTCGGCACACCGGTGACGCTAATATAACCTCTGCAATTGCGAACGCCGTTACATAAAACATAACATTTAACATTTAATTTAGCATTAACAGTACAGAAGATATATAACTTTATTTATTTATTTATTTATTTTATTTATTTATTCATTTGTTGATGAACATAACAGGCAAAGCCCAATTACAATGTTCACGACTAACAAATTAATTGATAAAACATAAACAAGGAAAAGGAAACATACACTTATGAAAAACTGAAACATAATAGAAAAAAGGGAAAGAAAAAAAGAGAAATTGAAATAAGGTGTGAAAGTAGCTTCAAATTAACTAACAACAATATTCTGTAAAATATGATAACAAATAATTCTGTATCTAGAGAAATTCATATTGAAAATATCAACATTCGGATGAGGATGTAATTTATTGTATAACTGTAACATTTGGAAAACTGGGGAATTTTTGTGGGATTCAGTATTTGTCCTTGGTATGTAAAACAAATTTCGAAATTTCGTTTTAAGCTTAGGTGCATATAATGTTATATAATAAAATAAACCAACACAGTCCAACTTATTGTTAATAATTTTATAAAGAAAGTTTAAAGATTGACAATTTCGTCGAATTTGCAAACTAGTAAAATGGAAATGTTGAAGCATTGTAGCATAACTCTCATAGGTAGGATAATCATTATAAAGTCTGTAATATAACCATTTTAAAAATTTATTTTGAATTTTTTCTAGTAACAGAATATATTTGTTAGTAACTGGGTTCCAGATAACAGCAGCATATTCTAATTTAGATCGAACAATGGAATTATACAAAATTATTATAGTTTTCATTTTGAATTTACAAGAATTTCTCATAACAAAACCTAAACTTTTATAGGACAAATTTATAATATTATTAATATGACTATGAAATGTAAAATTGCTGCTAAATAATATACCTAAATCTTTATGTTCATTTTTTGCTGGTAAAACTTTTGCCTCTATTTTATATGAAAATTTAATTGTATTTTTCAATCTAGAAAAGGTCATATGTATACACTTATTTATATTAAATAACAATTTATTATTAATACTCCATATATGTAAGTTTGTAATATCTGTTTGAAGTAGCTTACAATCTGATATAGTTTTGATTTCTTTATAAAATTTAATATCATCCGCAAATAATAAAATTTTAGAATGTTGTACACAATTCACAATATCATTAACAAACAATAAAAACAATAATGGACCAAGATTGGAACCTTGAGGCACACCAGAATTTACCGTAAAAGGCTTAGAAGTATGTCCATGAAAGTTCACAACTTGTACTCTTCCTTTCAAGTATGATTTAATTAACGATAGCAATGAGAGGGAAAATCCATATTGTTTCAATTTCAATAAAAGAATATCATGGTCAACCTTATCAAATGCTTTCTGAAAATCTGTATAAATAACATCAACTTGTAATTTATTATCTAGTTGGGAGGAAACAAATTGTGTGAAATGTAGTAAATTTGTAACAGTTGATCTTCCAATCATAAACCCATGCTGATCATGTGAAATTGATTTTGTTACGTAAGTATAAATTTGTTTATATATTAATGATTCAAATATTTTAGCTGGTGTCGATAAAACTGCAATAGGTCTATAATTTTGAATTTCGTTAATTTTACCAGACTTGAATATTGGAGTAATTTTTGTACATTTCCATTCTTTAGGGAAACAGCTGTGTTTTATAATGAGATTGAATATACTAGTTAGTGGTGATACTAAATTATCTGCACAAGCTTTAAATACATAAGGTGGTATACAGTCTGGTCCTGCAGATTTTTTGGGACGTAATTGTCTTATAGCACATTTTACATCTTCATGTGTAAAATACATTATGTTTAAGAGATTACAATCATTGACTATATCAGTTGATACATCACACACAGGGTCCACATTATAAGTGGGTTCAGTTGAAGAATAAACAGATTGAAAATAGCTGACAAAACCTTCACATATGTCATTCAACAACGACAATTTTTTCCCATTATATTCCATGCAACGCAAATAATTTGTGTTTTTTCTTTTATTTTTAACAAAATTCCAGAAACTATTAGAATCAAACAAAATTGTACTGTCTATTTTATTGACATATTGATCATAAGCTTTTTTCATTTCATTTTTCGTGAGACTCCGATAAAATTTATACATCAGTAAGTAATATTCTGAAATATGTTTTTTCTTTCTAAACTTTTCTTTAAGTTTTAAGTTTTTTATTACATTATTATTAAACCATAAAGGATACTTATTTTTGTATGGTTTAGTTCTAGGAACACATTGATCTATAATAAAATACATTTTAGTATAGAATATATGAAAAGCAAGATCAACATCCTCACAAAGATAAATACTTGTCCAGTCACATTGTTGTATAAGTCGATATAATTTCTCAAAGTCAGCTTTATGAAAATTATATTGTCAAGATTGACTGACTGACAGAATTACTAATTTAACTAATTTAAATGTTACAGACAATGCAGGGTGGTTAATATCTATCTGTACTAAAGACGGAATTTCTTCTTCAACCTCTAAATATTCTATATTGCTTATTATGAGATCAAGAGTTCTATTGTTTATATTAGATATTTTATTACTCGATTTTAAATTGAATAAATTTATAAATCTCATTAACTCTCTTGCTTTAAGCGATCCTCTCGACAGATCATACTTATCATTAATAATTTCAGGTATATTAAAGTCTCCCAAAATCAAAATTTTACTGTCTGAAAAAATTTTATAATTTTTATAAGCGATTTCAAAAAAGTTATTATAAATTTCAGTTGTTGAATTGGGTGGGAAATATACTACACAAATTAAATATTTCGTATGATTATAAAATAATTTAACCCAAATACATTCCAAAGTATTGTCTGTTTCGAAATACGTTCAACTTCGAATGAGGATTTTATAGCTAATAGTACTCCCCCTCCATGTTTTTTCTTTGAAGTATTAGGAGATCTGTCATTCCTAAATACAATATACCTGTCATCAATTACTTCAGAATTATAAAATGAATTATTTAACCAAGTTTCAGTTAATGCTATTACAGTAAAATTATTACAAAGCACATTACTAAAAAAAACATTACTTTTTGTCTTAAGACCTCTAACATTCTGATAATAAATTGTAAAATCAGTTACTGCACTCAATGAGATTCAATAAATTTAGTAATATCGATTTCATTTCTAATTTGGAAAACAGGAGATTGATCATGAAGACGGAGAAATATATTTCCGTTCCTTGTCCATACATACTTGGCGTTTTTAAGTCTTCTTGCTTCACGAGCCTTGACTAAGAGTTTCCTCGTGTCACTGCAGAGAGATTCATTGATGTAGACTGGATTATTGAAGTTGAAGCCTAAATCAAGGGTGTTGAGGTTACGCTTCACTCTTCGTTGCTTCAGAATATCTTCTTTAAATCGCCGATGAGTGAATTTAACTACAATAGCAGGGAGTAGAGTATCAGACCTGGACTTCAGACGGTGACAAGCATCAATAAATTCATCTTTAATTTCAAGACCAAGAACTCTTCCTATATCTTGCACAACAGTAGTAGGATTTTCTGCAGGTTTCACAGGCACTCCGTGTATGTCAACCATGTTCACTCTTGAGTACTGCTCAAGATCAATGATTTTCATTTTCAATTCAGTATTTTCTTCACGTAAATTATTATTTGCAATTTTTAATTGTTCCACTTCCTGCATACATGCATCAATAATATCGGCATGCTTTTGCTTTTGGGTATGAGAATAAAGTGAAACATTAAAGTTGCGGGAAATTACAATCGAAGTTGAGTGTCATTTAAAAACCATGTGCAGCAGACTTTTAAAACAGCTTTGCAGCAGTTAACAAGGTCTTAAATGGATATCAAATTTTATGATATATGAACCGTTCAGAGCAAAAGTGGTGTAAGTCAAAATTGGGTAATGAGGTTTAAAGTAAAAATTCTGTACAATACAGCGCAAAGTAGCAATTAATATGTCCTTCTTGCTATCCACTGACTACTAATAGTTTAAATAAATTGAATATTAATTGCTACTTTGCGCTATATTTTACAGAATGTTTACTTTAACCCTCATTGCCCAATTTTGACTTACACCACTTCTGCTCTGAACGGCTCATATATTTCTCACGTATCTAAGACAATTTTAAAGCAAAAATTTATTTTCTTTTTGAAAATTTCCTGATGTTCCATCATATTTAAACATTCTTTCTTCTTGAAAACCATGTGCACTACACAAATAACAACAAAGCATATCTGAGCTTCTTGTTCAGCCTATTTCACTGTGTACTAGTTAGGTCAAAATAGGAATATGTATCTATATTTTCAAATACAATTACAATGATGACCTTCGTGAAGTTAGGAAGCACATATGATTAAGTTCTTGTCTTTATATTTTTACAGCCTTTGACAAGGAAATTGGTCGCTGTTCAGAGGCTAAGTCCCACCTCATCGTGTGCGCTGTTTACAGGCGTGCGTTTTACATAGAGAGATTCGAAGCCCGGTCTTTTTAACGAGAAGAAAGAGCTCTGTCGCTAAGCCATAAAGGCTTCGTACGGAATATGTCGTTTCGTGACATACAGATATGTCGCTGCTACGACTTGCGTTCAACCTCGGACTTAGATGCTTAACATTTCTCCGTGTGAATCTCAACACTGACAAATTCACGCTACAGGAGAGCGACCATTTTCCGTGTCAAGGGATGTAAGATTCCTACATGTTAACTACGATAGCCTATTATCGACGAAATAATTAGAATCCTCATTTTATATTTCAGACGGCAGAAGACTAAAAGAAGTCGAAAGAAGAGATTCGTGGTGCATTCTGTTTATGGCAGTCCAATAATAATAATAATAATAATAATAATAATAATAATAATAATAATAATACTAATAATAATAATGATTTATTTTAGCTGGCAGAGTTAAGGTCGTAAGGTCTTCTCTTCCACTTAACCAGCAAAAAGTATGAACTTACAAAGAATTCAACAATTTGATTTAGATATGAGTTACTGTACGTATATACAAGAGATTATTTACAAATTAAACAGAAAAATACTATGAACTATTAATTAAACAATGAAATAGAAACTGTGTAGCAGAATTAAGCCAAAATACAAAGAATGTTAATATATTTCAAATAATGTTAAATAATAGAAAGAGATTATTATGAGACAATTTTGAAAATACAGCGCTATCAGAATGCATGTCTAAAGGAAGATGTAACAATGTAGTCAGTGATAGTTTGTCAGTATGATTGGAGTGAAATATTAAGAAGGTTATCTTTTAAGCTGTTTTTAAAAGTGTTTATTGTTTTGCAGGCCCTAATACTTTGTGACAAGGAATTCCATTGTCGCGAGGTGGATACTGTAAAAGATGATGAATAACAAGATGTTCTATGAAGAGGTATAATTAGCGTGCCACAGATAAGTGATCTGGTATTTACGTCGTGGTTAGAGTGTAGATAAGAGAAACGAGACGAAAGGTAATTTGATGTTGAAGTGTGCAGAATTCGAAAGAGTAAAGACAAAGAGTGTAAAGTTCTACGTTCTTTAAGTCGGAGCCACGAAAGACTTGCGAAGGACGGTGATATGTGATCATATCGTCGGATGTTGCATACGTATCTGACACACTAATTCTGAACTCGCTGTAACTTGACTGACAGTTCAGGACTTAGGTCACTTAACAAAACGTCACAATAATCGAAGTGCGGCATTACTAGGGTTTGTACTAGGGCTATACAATAGATGCAGAAACCGGAGGATGCTTCAATAACAACTATAAATTTCGTATTTACGTTGTACAGATACGGAAATAAAATTTGGAGCTCCCTTATCTAATAAGTTTCTCTTGCAACACACTGCTCATGTGCAGTAACAAGAGCCCCTACATATATGCTACTTGTAGATAGTCGTGCGAAATTGTCGCCCACATACAGGTGGACTCTCATCAAGACTCGCTCCAAATTTTAATTCCGTCTCTGTACGTCTTTTGACAAGGAAAATTGGTCACTCTCCTGCAGCGTGAATTTGTTTGTGTCGTTTGAGTTAATACGAGATTCACACGTGGAAATATTAAGCATCGATGTCGAGGATGAAGGCAAGTCGTAGCAGTGACGCATCTGTGTCACGAAATGACATACACTGTGTCCGGCTGAAATATATAACTTTAATTCATTATTTTATTACGTGAAAAGGTATTGTTGATATTTACACTCGGTTTGCTTCTACGGGTAGGGTAACTCAAAATGTTGCCTGTGTTTGCATGGCGCGAGTGTACATCGCATTCGCGCATGCGCAAACTACGTCGTTCGCGGAAATAGTCAATTAGCGTCAGTAACCATGTGGACTCCACGGTAAAAGACATTCTGTGTGCTTTCTCTCGCGGAGTTGAAATCTGTTACGCAGGTAACGTCGATTTCGACGTGAATATCAACTGCGACCAACTGACGATGTTGCAACGTACGTAACGATCATGAAATGGGGCAGATGCCTTCGTGAAGCTGGGAGTTCGGTTTCAAAATCGGGCCACCACACCAAGCGTGCTGTTCTGTGGCTGATGTCGAATTAATCCGTACGTCTTTCCAGCGGAGCCCCCGTAAATCAATCCCACGAGCAAGTAGGGAGCTAAATTTACCTCGTTCGACAGTACACGATGTCGTCCATAAGAGGTTGAGCCTAAGGGCGTACAGACTTCAGATTCGTCATCAAATCAAACCAACCAGGTGGCCCGGGTTCGATTCCCGGTCGGGACAAGTTACCTGGTTGAGTTTTTTTCCGGGGTTTTCCCTCAACCCAATATGAGCAAATGCTGGGTAACTTTCGGTGTTGGACCCTGGACTCATTTCACCGGCATTATCACCTCCATCTCATTCAGATGCTAAATAACCTAAGCTGTTTGTTAAAGCGTCGTAAAATAACCTACTAAAATAAAATAAAAAAATCAAATCAAACCAGAAGACAAGCCGCGACGAAGGGCATTCGCGGAGACAATTCTGTTAAAAAAAAAAGAGAGAGAGAGGCATTCCTCGATATGGTTTGTTTTTCGGACGGGGCTACATTCCACACTTCCGGGAAGGTTAACATTGTTGCAGCTGTCGCAAATGTTACGCCGGCAATGGTGAAAAACAAATGGAGAGAGGTGGAATACAGATTGGACGTCTGCCGCGCCACTAATGGTGCTCATATCGAGGTGTATTAGGTACTGGATGTAAAAAGTATTTTAAGTTACCCTACCCGTAGAAGCAAACCGAATGTGAATATCAACAATATTTTTCAAGTGATAAAATAATGAAATGTTATACGTTTAAGCCGGACACACTGTATTCCCTTCGAAGCCATTATGGCTTAGCGATAGAGCTCTTTCTTCTCGTTACAAAGACCGGGTTTCGAATCTCTCTACGTAAAACATACGCGTGTAAACACAGACCACAAGATAATTCCCGAGCTTTTTCGAGATGGGGCTTAGTCTCTGAACAGCGACCAATTTCCATGTCAAAGGGTGCACATCTTAAAACCCCGTCAACTTAATCTCTATTTACTGTACAACTTATCCCGTTTGCATGGGCAGGTCAAGGTTGCCGTCGCGTTTCCACTACCACGATGCGAATCACGGTATAAATCAGCGGCGGGTGTCAACGCAGTTGTGAAATAAATTATCGCGTAACTAGATTTTTGCAGGCATCGCGAATATAATCATATCAGTGCAGGGTTGACGTTATGATCGACCTCATGAAACTGGAATGGCAGAGAGCTCGATGTACAGGAGTTCAAACTGGTAAGGGTCCGGTATTGTCTAAGTTATTTTACCTTTTTACTTTAAAGCAGACCATAGTCTGTTCCCTGATAGGCCTAAGCCTTTTCATATTTCGAAACGATTGTGGAGCGGGTTTCTAAGAATAGTTAGATTTTATGTGCTAGCCTCATTTTATTGTTCCAATATAGTCGTAACTAGGGGGCGGATGTTGATGAAAAGTCATCTTATTTTTCACATTAGGACGATACCTGTTAATATAGAACTCCTTTATATGTTAATATCAACGTAAAAACATAGTTTCTTATATTGCATTTTTTGACGTTTTTGAACTAAATAGGCCATTTTCATATTTTTTCGGCATTTTTTGGTCATTTTTAAAACTTTGAAGAACTTTTAGATCATTTGGAATGCATTTTACTTTCTTCTTTACCGATAGGTCTGTTAAATCTTTTTCTAAGCAAATAGGTCAGTAGTCATTACCTACTGAATAAGTGAATAACAGTGAAGTTTGAGTTTTATTAGTTTGGAACAAACTCTAAAGTCCATCCCACATTCCATTGAAGGCTTCACTTCACACAACGAAAGTAATATAAAATGCTTGACAAAGCTTAGTTTAATTAAGGGCTTTGACCGCTACTGTTCTTTGTCATTACTAGGATATATTTAGAATTTATGTTTGGAAGAGAGGAAACTTTCACCGTGTCCTGGACAGGACGTTTTGTCCCCAACATGGTTCGGAAAGGATGTCTATTGTAGTAGACAGTATTTTTAACACAAAGATTGCAAGAATGCACGCTGCGGCCACAATTTGTTTTGTCATTCACACTTCTTCATTTGGAAGATCTGGTAACAAAAGTGAAGAGCGGAAGAAGTAGAAGACGGAGAACGAAGTCATTGACATGGACCGCCCCTGATTGAAACACATTGTAAACCTTCATTAAAATCAATAGTTTTACCTTAAAACTTTAATTTTGTTGCATGCCCTTTTCCTTTGTCTTAGTCAAATTCCAGGAAGTTACTCCTCTCTCCGAGATTTGCAGGGCAGTCATCGAAACAAGGTGACTAATTTTAAGAAGTTGGGATGCGAGTTCTTTGAATAATATTTAAATGTCATTTTCTTTTAATTTCATTTAATTTTTCCATTAGTTTAAGGGCATTTTAATGACCATATTAAACAGATTTTAGGTCATCAACATCCGCCCCCTAGTCATAACATTTTCTCATAATATTTGAGTAGTTCATAATTTTTTTATTGGTTACTTTACGACGCTTTTCCAACTGCTATGGTTATAGGCGTCTGAAGGAGATGAAGATGATAATGTCAGCGAAATGAATTCAGTGTCAAGCGCCGAAAGTTACCTAGCATTTGCTTTTAATGGGTTGAGGGAAAACTCTGGAAAGAAGCTCAACCAGGTAACTTGTCCCGAACAGGATTTGAACTGGGCTCGCTCGTTTCACGGTCAGGCGTGTTAACCGTTACTCCACAGCGGAGGACTAGTCCCTAATGTAGGATGGAATTGTAGGACAGGTTTTTTTTTGTGAAAACTGTATTTCAGTGTGGCTGCAATTTCATTTTATTATTCCTGTCATTGTATGTTTAAAATAAATCTTAACAATACATCATTTAGTGCAAAGATTTATAGAGGAGAAATAGGCCTATTTAGCACACTACCGTCCACACCTGTGGAGTAATGGTTAGCGCGTCTGGCCGCGAAACCAGGTGGCCCGGGTTCGATTTCTGGTGGGGGCAAGTTACCTGGTTGAGGGTTTTTCGGGGGTTTTTCCCTCAACCCAATATAAGCAAATGCTGGGTAACTTACGGTGCTGGACTTCGGACTCATTTCACCGGCATTATCAATTCAGATGCTAACTAACCAAAGATGTTGATAAGGCGTCGTAAAATAACCTACTTAAAAAAAAGAAGACTACCTGTAGTCTTTTCCCTGTATACTGTGTAGCAATCAGGCTTTGGCTTCCAAGTAGAGGGAAAGAAAATACACCGAAGGCAGTTAAAATGTTATTTTTCACAAAACCAGCATGCTGCACACTTATTCACCAAAACGGAAATGGCGAAATGTCAGAATTAAAAGTAGACTCTACATTAAACCAAGACTATAATTAATAATTAGATAGGAGTATACAAAAATTATTATGATAATGATGATGACGATATGATGATGATGATGATGATGATAATAATAATAATAATAATAATAATAATAATAATAATAATAATAATAATATAAAATGTTACATACGAAAGTTACAAACAGAATCAGAAGAATTTGTTAAATAAGAAAAATAGACTTTCTTTTACTGTTTATAAGAAAAAAGTCCTCTTTCCTGAAATTGCGCAGTTTCACTTTTCATAACTAGCTTTCGTGGACCAGTGTCCCTTTAACCGCTTCTCTTTCATACCGGAAAAATGAGCTTATGTGTACATTGGCTTATACAAGAATAGAGCTTCAAGGTTTGACTGGTTGCAGGTGTTTAGCCCAGACTACAATGGGTTTAGCCATCATGTATTTTGTAGCTCCATTGTTTCAGAACTAAAGGTACGATGAGGGAATTTTCTATCGCTACCACGTCCCTAGCGGGGGCTTGTGTCCAGGCTCCCCTCTATAAAATGGATACCATGGGAGTTCTCCCCGAGGACTAGACTAGTACATATCAATACTGATCACTGTTCTGGACCTGGCTACATCCGAATTCAACAAGGGCTGCCTATTCTCCCGCAAAGAATAACATACTGAAGAAATATAGTCGAATCTTAATTTGAGATTCAATAATATCAATAATGTATACTAATTAGATGTAACATTATGGATAAGACAATCAAATTACTTTTCAATGCGAAGTCATATGTTGTCTCGGATGAAGGTTCGTGTCGTGCTGACGGCAGTTCTATCCCGTGTTCGTCTGTCATGGTTGAAAACTCAGATCATACCGTTTAGTACGGATTTTGTTGACTATAAACTAGAAAGTGTTTTCCTTTTCACGTTTTCCGCGATAATTACGAACAAGAAGTTTGTTCTTGCTTTTATTGCAGAATTTTCAATGATCGTGCAAAAATGTTGTACAATACACGTTTGTGAAATGTATTACAAAATCACTTTCCAACCTTGTATCGTAATATACTATTACAAAATTTCTCTGAAGTTTTATACGTTAGGGCCTATTCCTTCTTTTTGGTTTACAAGGCCACTATCTTCATTAAAACCTAATGATAATTATTATTTTCTATTATATCTTTGTGGAACTTGTTTTTTTTTTCCTTAGACAAAAAGATTGTCTTCAAGTATTGTCGTAATATAATTATTCTGCTAATAATAATGTAATGTGTACCTGTTTTCATTAGGTATGTTTCTTTTGTGGAGTTGTATTTTTAAATCCAAGTATGGTTATTTTCAAGTAAAAAACTGGCTTGATGCAAATCTACTTTCTTTAAATGTCACAAAATCGAAGCACAGCAAAAATGCTTAACCAAAGATTAAGTGATAGTTTTACCCGATGGCTGCACTAATCGAAGTTCATACACCTGGCCATAAGAAATTCTGAAACATTTTCTCCACAAAAAACACGCAATTCAACTGCGAATCTTTGGCGTTCTGCAGATGGAATGTCTAATCACTATGCCATTGTAGAGTAACTACATTAAAATAGCAACAGCTAATTTTAGCAATATAGCAGACAGGAGAACGCGAATCCAGACAGGAAAACGCGAATTCGATTATGCGCAATGTTCAAAACATACAGAGGTGAGCCTGTCTGGAGAGAAATAAAAAATAGGTTGCAGCCGCCAAATTACTCTTCAAGGAACGGCCACTCATATAAATTGAGGGAAAGAAGACAGAGGACGGACACTGGAAAGTTTTCTTTTCTCAATCGTATTATCAGGGAATGGAATGCTTTACCTGCAGACTGACTAAAGGCTTTACCAATAACCAAAAATTTATTTAAAAATAGGCTTAAGGACTTCAGTAATAGACGGTAGTATATTATACACACTATTTAAAGGGTGTAATTGATATTTTGTTATTTGAAGTGTTGTATCAGTGAAAAAGTGTGAAGTATGTTGTGTCAGTGAAGTGCGTTGTGTAAGTGAAGTGTGTTTGTGTCAGTGAAGTTTTATAGTTTATAGTGGTAGTGCAAAGTATTTGAACAGTGAAATGTTTTTGAAGTGTTAGTGAAATCAGGGTAGAATCAGTGAAATGTGTCGTATTTCCAGTGCATTGAGTGAGTTCACAGCGAAATGAGTGAAGTACTGAAAGGTACTTGTGCAGGTATGAACATGTCATACTCGTGGGTTTTACTTCGAACTTAAGGTTAAGATACAAATTAGATTTATTTTATATGTTATTTTAAGTGATCATGCTTCATTTAATTTAGGATGCTCCTTATTATTATTATTATTGTTATTATTATTATTATTAATTATTTATTAATAATTTGTTTATTATTAATTGTCATTATTGAGTGTAATTAGTTACCACTGCCACCGGGTATTTACCCATTTGCAGTGTGAATACATACATACATACATACATACATACATACATACATACATTCATACAACCCGTTTCAGTTCACGTTACCCGCGGCGTCTTCGTGAACCATCCGTTACGTCATACACTGTACAGTCGCGAGACAATATTAGCCTATCAGCCTAGACTAGAGCAGCGTGAGGGACGTATCTACATTCCGTTGAAGCATTTTAATACTGCATTAGTGAATTATTTAGTTGTATTATCATTGAATATACTGTGCATTAAATCGAACGGTACGTATTTATACTCCATTGAAACTCAACATCTTTGAAGGTTGGCAATCCCAGTTTTTCATATATTATACTGTTTATATCATGTTTGACTTGCAATATTTGAAAGATTGAGTCATAAAGAGAATTCCATCGAGTTGGGCAAGGAAACTTTAATGAATATTTCAAGACATCTGATATAATTTCTGAGTATTTGAGTCTCCTAGACGCATTCCATAATGCTAAACATTTAGCAAGTGTTGGGTGATGGATCCTTGATGCTGTTGGAGATTTCTTCATGGCATTAAGGAAATCAGTTGTGGTAAGAAAACTAAGTGTATGGCTAGCACAACTGAAATGGGTAGGCAAATATGACAAAAGTTCATTCTTCAAATCGAAATCCAAAACTTGAAGAACAAGAAGAAGAAAAAAATATTTTGAGTATTTGAAATACAAAATACATCCATTTTATGTATTTAAATACAAAATACAAAATACTTTCGAAAATCCTTACAAATTACAAAATACAAATGTATTTCAAATACTGCCCAGCCCTGGTTGAGGACTAGCAAAAGGTGTGCGATAAAGTCAAAACGATTGAGGAGGATTATTGGCGACGTGATGCTTTAATGGAACAAGAAATTGAGCAAATTATAATTAATGTAGGTCTGAGCACAAGCGATGATGAAGGAGACGATAATAACTGTGAGGCCTCATGCAATGAATCTGAAGGTGACAGTACCACTGATACAGCAGGGAGTTCAACAGACACGGCAAGCGAAGCAGAATAAATGTTGGAAGCGTTTTTACAGCATTATAATAATACAGTAAGTTTATTTTTAAATGCTACCATATACCATAGACACAAAAACAATATTGTAATTTATAATACAGTACCTTATATAGGCCGAACCTAACTAATTTATGAACTATTATAATTAATAACTGTATAATATTAACCTAATATAATACTGTTCATTGTCAAGGAATCCTGTTATACTATGATCGCTTCCATTCTACTGTTGCATGGTATGCGAGAACCTACATACTGTCTATAACATTGCAACACGTACTGTACCATATTTCCTACCCCCGCAACACCGCTTGCTGCCCAAGTCACCTTAGTTCTTATGTAAACAGAGACGGTAGCGACATCACTCCGAGAGGTAACGTGAAGTGGAACAGGTTATACATACGTACGTACATACATACATACATACATACATACATACATACATACATACATACATACATATATAAAAATAAATGAACAGAGAAAATAGGAATGTGAATACACGATATTTTTTTAGGGGACATTGACATTTAGCTTTCATTTTCCATACTGCAGTTGGTTAACGAGTTATACAAACTGTCTATGTATATCAGGTGTGTTGTGTGAGATACAGAGGAAGATTTGTCACTTCTGTGTCACTGATTTAAAGCAAGAATCAGCCCCACGATGGAAATGTCGTGGTGGAGCCGACTTGACTTTCTTCAACGAATATGTCAGCATTCTTTTCCGTTTTGTCCCATGCCTCCTTGAAGAGGGAGCCACTCTTAAAGGGCGGGAGACTAATTAAGCTCACATAATATGGGGGTAATGAGACATGAAGGAAGTTGAGCACTGGCTTTCGTATCATGAGGGGAATTCAAATTAACAACCTCTGAAACCGAGAGGTCTTAATTTAATGATCTCCAGTGCTTCAGAATATTCATAAACTAAGGAAGACCCTCAATACGTTGCAGGGCTGCTCAAGAACATGTCCAAGTATTCATAATTAACTACATTCAAGACGGTCCACGAGCGCCTATGAAATTCACTTCATGCGTCCATCTGTCCCAGGGGTGGGAAAACGTTTATACGGAAGCTATGCTAAGGCACTCCTTTATTCTATACAACAAGAATAGCAGAAATGCAATGAAAGTTCGCAAGTGTGTTAATTTGACGTCTTAAGGAATTATTATTTTTTACTACTGCTACTAGCAGTATTCTATGTAATACGAGCCAATGCCATTTTAAGGGGTTAGGTATAGCTTATAGCAGTAAAATTTTTGGAATTATTCAACATTTTTTCCTCCATTAATGTATCTTGTACAGTAATGAAAATTGGTATGTGTAAAATACTGTTTTCTGCTATATGGAAAAAATATGTTTACGATTTAAAAAATATTTATTTTTCTTTTTCAAAATTCCAAATGGTGGCAATTCACTGTCCAGTGATGAAGCGTTTCCCTCATAACTCATAAACTTGTTAACTTTTTCATGTTCTCTCTCTTTTATTTTATTGCTGAAACTCATATTTACAATATCATGCTCTTTCGACTACATTCCTGTATAACTAATATTTTTTTTATTTTGTGTTAGAAGAAAATACTGATATTTGACAATCCAGACAATCTATCAAAGGTAGAGAAGTGATCTTGCGTCATGTTGTAGATATGGCATGCATAAATATACACAAAAAATTTCACCACAGAATGTTGGAAATTTTTTTAGTTATGAAGAAAACGCTTCACCATTTCACAGTGAACTGAATTTTGAAGGAAAAATTGTAAATATTTTTTAATCGTAAAATATATATATATATATATTTTTTTTTTCATATAGCAGAAGGACAGAGTTTTACACATATACTAATTTTCGTTAATGTGCAAGATACAGTAATGAGGAAAAAAATGTTGAATATTTCCAAAATTTTACTGCTGTAAGCTGTAGGCCTACCTAACCCCTTAAGCTAATTCTCTGTTTACATGTAAGTAGTGTACATAATTGTAACAACTCATAAAGCAACAATCTAGAATTTTATATCGGTACATTTACGCCTTAAGTCCGCCGAGTTAGCTCTGTGGTAGCGTATCTGCCTTCAGACTAGCCGGCCCGGGTTCGATTCCCGGCGGAGTCAGAAATGTTTCATATAAAATTTCTACCACGGGACTAGAAGAGTTGGCGGTGCGCAACTTCTAATCACTAATTTGTGCACCAATATGCCTGGGTTAAATCTCAAATCTCTCCGCAGTGCGTATGAAGGGAAGGCATATGTCACTGTTGATAGTGATTCGTCCGTCGGATGGGGACGTTAAGCTTGGCGGTCCTCTTGGTGCTATTCGACAGGAGTAGGCTACGTGCCTGCACCGGGTTTATCCTTCTCTCTTCCTCATCTTCATCATCATCACTCATTCCAGACACTACGCTTATACGAACACTTACATTTACAGTCACCCTAGTACACGACATAACTCTCAATAGATACACGTCATGTACAGTGTGGCCCGCCGAAGTGGTGTACAACTAGAATATGCGGAACTCGAATCACGTAAAGTGAAGTGGGTAGGCATTGGATACATATATACATTTATACCTTATTCCTCCATTCTTTACCAGTTGCTACAAATATTGTCTATCCACATACAAGGTGCAATCAATATATTTCCGAACTGCACTTGTATTTATTATATCGTTCAACATACATGCGCGTGTCAGTCAATATCAATGCTTTCAAGCGTTAGATTGCCACAGGCCTGAGATGAAAAAAATTAAATAAATCTAGTTCTCCGTTATGTATTTTTGTGTGCTGAAGCCAGAAATTACATAAAAATGACACATCACGCACTATTTTTACACAAAACTATATTTTATGTTTTATATTATTAATAAACTAGTGATTTTTCTGCATCAATAATCCTATGCTTTAAAGTAAAATTTTGTTCTAACCAGTTGATGAGGGCCAGAAACATAATCTAGAAGACTGTTAGATTTAGAGAATGAAAGTCCTGAAGAGTTTACAAATCTGAACGCAATGATTTAATAAGAGATTTAGGGTTAACCAAAGGAAAAGCTGAGCTGTTACGCAAATATACATTATAATAATATGAAATTAGGGCCTTAGTCTCCGCATGTCGTCTTGGCTCAGATCTTTTGTCTAGCGAGGTCAGTGGCGCCCCTCACCATTCGCTTTACCCAGGCTTTTAACATCTTTTCTACTATGAAAGAGTAATGGAACGGAGAAAAATTCTCTCCGGCGCCGGGATTTGAACCCGGGTTTTCAGCTCTACGTGCTGATGCTTTATCCACTAAGCCACACCGGCTACAACTCCGACGCCGGTTAGAATCGTCTCAGATTAAGCTCCAACTCTTGGGTTCCCTCTAGTGGCCGCCCTCTGCACTACGTCATAGATGTCTATGAACGCAGGACCGAAGTCCACACATGTGCTGAGGTGCACTCGGTATGAGTGACTAGTTGGCCGGGATCCGGGATCCGTATTTCAATATCGTGAACAGTTTTGGTGTAAATTTAATTTAAAAACCAATAATTTGAAGCCACTGAACAATGCGACCAGTTTGAAACATTGTAGGCTAAAAGGGAGATGGGAGGTAGTACACTAAGGTAGACAAATTTGAGTTCGTAACCTCTTGCTAGAGGTGGGCAAAATATAACGTAACAATTATTTTGGAACAGTTCCTTGCTTTTACAAAATACTTGTTTTACTTTGGATTGGAACTGCATTACGACAACATCTTTGACACTATTGGAAACTGAAGTGGGAATCCTTTCGTTACACAGAAAGAAATGTTAAGCCAAAAGAAAAGAAAAAAATGGTAATGATACAATGTGCTTCTTAAAAAAAATGTACAAATTATCTTGAAACTGATGTTACTGAGTATAGTATTCCATCGAAGAATTATTAACATAATACCTGCATTACAGTCTAGTAACTGCATTGTGAATTTTATCAAGGGAGATGAAAATTTATAGGTTGTTTTCTATTTATAGTTGCATTACCAATTCTTGAAATTAAACTAAATTCTGTTCAAAGATTTTTTCATTGTAGCCTCGGTGAGAAAGCAGAAAATGTTGAAGAATTTCTATTTAAAGAAACACAAAGGTTGAAAATTTTCTTATTTCATTACAATGAGATTATTACTCTTCATGACGGTATTATGAATTTTAGCACGGCAGAAATGATTATAGCTTTTTCTTTACATTTATTAGAAACTTACCACCGTTGTGAACTTGAGCTGGACAGAAGAAGAAGAATAGGTTAGGTTTTATTTATCATTGGGATCCAATTAGATTTCGTGACTAATTTGCATATAATTTAAAATTACATTAAAATTCTTGTTTCGAACTAAGCTGATCTACGAATTCAGTCTAGTATTAGAATACATTTCCTTTCCATAAATTCAAGTCTCAGTGTGTCTCAGCTCATTATGACATATTGCATCACATGGCATAGAGGGAAGTATGTGGTCATTTAGCGTCCAAAACACCACTGTTACATTACATACTAGTCGTACGTTCATGTTCCAAAACACCACTGTTCCGTTACATACTAGTAGTACGTACCTGTTCCAAAATACTACTGTTTTATTAGATACTAGTCGTACTATATGTTCCAATATACGACTGTACACCTGTGGAGTTATATTATGGTACTGTTATTTCGGAAGTGTTATTTAGAACCTAGTATTTTCAAGAAACTTGAACAGTTGGAACAACTTTTCCCATCTCTACCTCTTACACTTGTATTACGAGAAGAAAGAGACGTGCGTCTGCTGAAACATCCAATTCAATTTTCTAATAAACCGTGCATTTAATCATAAAACGTAAAAAGGATTTCCATTCATTTAAGTGTATCCTATCGTCCTTTCCAATCTGCAGAATTATTTTACTTCTATTCTGTACATAATTGGATATCAAAATACACTACAATGTTAAAGAATGTATGTATTGAACTTTTTTCCCTCAATTGAGCATGGATGTTTCATGCAGTCACTTGGATTTCCTTAAATCCCCTGTTAATTCATTGTTTCATTGTCAGTGAGATGTTTGTTTTGAAAATTTGGTTCCAATTTCAAATAATTTTATACAGATAAAGTGTCTGTTTGAATCCATGATAGAATGATTTTTCCTAGGATTTAACATCGATAACTACGACTTTTATTTCGTTATAAATAGGGACCGGAATTTAAAGGAAAAATTCTTCATCAAAAAAGGACAAAAAAAAAAAAAGGGAAAGTTATAGCCAAAAAAAAGGACTTGAAAAAGGACTATATTACTCCCCAAAACATACTCCAGCACATTCATGGATATACATAACACACACATCTTACATTTATTTCTTCACAACATAAGGAAAGTGTTGCATTTGATATAGTCAAAAAAGGACTTCAAAAAGGACTATATTACTCCCTCAAAAGGGTGCTATTTTAATTGAAAACACACTTCAGCACATTCATGGATACACATAGCACACACAAGCTTAAATTTATCACTTCACAACATAAGAAAAGTGTTGTATTTGATCACATTCAACATTTCAATATGTTTCAATATGATTTTGCCTCTTTGAATGCAGAATGTCTTTATAAACAGAAAATGACCGCTCAACATCAACTGAAACCAGAGGCGAAAATTTTCTTTTTATCCTGAACTCTAAATCAGCACACTTTATTAGTTTTTCAATGTCTGGAATCAGAAGAAGAACGATATTTATTTTCGCTTGGTCAAAAAGTTATAGGCCTATCGGAAAAAATATAGGAAAATTATCTAAATGTTTGCAATATTCTGTCAAAAAAGGACCAAAATAAAATATGTTTTAAAAAAAAGGAGAAAAAAGGGAATATGGACTAAAAAGGGAAGTCAAAACCACATAATTTGGTTGCTGGAAGATAGTTTTTAAACATCGTAATTAATTATTTCATGTTTTGTGTTGGAATGAAAAATGGATTCCCTTTAAAATCTGGCCTCTAGTTATAAACATAGATTGAAAACTAAATTGTATCTAAACAAGGAAGCAACGAGTTCTTATGTTTTAATTGTTCAATACAGTACAATAGACACCAATGGCCAACCATCCCTCTTTGTTGATTACATTAGAACAGTATTGGAGATTCTCACCTTGAAGTTGATGGTCTCTATGGTGAGGATGACACGCGCGTACAGTCTCTTGTCCGTGATGAATCTGTAGAGGCAGCGGACGTCCTCTGTAGGGTCGCTGCGCTTGTACACCAGAGTGTTCAATGGAGACCGAAACCAGCCGTTTGGAGAACGCCAGCTCGAGAAGATTTCATCACATGCTGTGTCAGGAACGCGATCCCCGTACCTGGAGTTGTTAAAGAAATCGTAGTGTGCCCAGTAGTACAACGACGATCTGAAACAGACACAGCATCCTCAACAAACTTAAAAATTAAAAGCCGCGTGCAGAAATGTAATATCTATTGGTTGTTAAAATTGACCTCAAAACTTTTAAAGCATGAGTTTTATTCGAAAGTCAAGAGATTTTTGAAGTCGTTGACATAAAAAAGGTAAGACTTAGCTAAACTTTATTAGTTGCCAAACATGACAATAAAATCTCGTGTTTTATTTAAGGCAGTAGATTTTTTTTTTTTTTTTTTTAACTTCTGTAACTTTTTTATCCATCATATTTCTAGTTTCAACGTGGAAATCTACACGTTTTCCAACCCCTGCATACGAGTTTATAGACCCTAGTACCTCAATTACCCAAACCTGAAAGATTGTTGTACTTTATATCATGTAGATTAGCACATTTTATACGTAAAATAACAAGTAAATGGACACAAAAATAAAATAATAATAATAATTATTATTATTATTATTATTATTATTATTATTATTATTTTATTATTATTATTTCAGACGTTTGAGTTGGGTAGGTCACGTAGCACGCATGGGCGAATCCAGAAATGCATATAGAGTGTTAGTTGGGAGCCAAGAGGAAAAAAGACCTTTGGGGAGGCCGAGACGTAGAGGATAATATTAAAATGAATTTGAGGGCGGTGGGATATGATGGTAGAGACTGGATTGATCTTGCACAGAATAAGGACCGATGGCGGGCTTATGTGAGGACGGCAATGAACCTCCAGGACCTTTAAAAGCCATTTGTAAATAAGTAAGTAAATTATTATTATTATTATTATTATTATTATTATTATTATTATTGTATTAAAAATTTAATTACATTGTATTAATTCAAATCCGTTTAATGTATGTAGTTTGTTGTTTGATTATTCTTATATTAAGCACACTCATCAAAATCACATTAATTTCAATTTCATTTGTTTGTGTTGTTTTTGAGCTTTTCTGTATCATGTATTTTGCAGTTATTTATTCATTTGTCATTATTTATTTGTATTTTATAATAATTATTTGTATGCGCTGTTTTTGTAATTCCTTGTTCACTGTAAATATTGTGCTAACTTTTATCTTGTGCTGAACTGATATTGGCCCCAGGCTGTTGTACAGCACAATAAATATTAGTAAATAAATAAATATGACCACTCCGAATTTCAATATCCGTGTTCATTGTTGGAGCTGTGCGAAAACAAAGCTTAATGCTGAAGGCAGGTGTCTGGGAAGTGGCGCATAGAGTCTGTCATCTGTTTTAGTCTGTGACGCATTTCCTTTCTGCTGCCGTCTTCTCTGCAGTCTTGTTTATCAGACGTCGTCCTACTTATGCTGTGGAACTATTCCTTTCGAGAAACGACATTCCCTGGCCAGTCATGCAAATACCTTGGCGTTCTCTTGGGCAAAGACTGTCATTCAGATCGTATGCCGTGGAGGCAGCAATAAAAGAACGTTCACTTTGCCTCGCACGGCTAGTCTCTCTCTCTCTCTCTCTCTCTCTCTCTCTCTCTCTCTCTCTCCCATCTCCTTCCTCAGTCTCTCAGTTGAAGCCTGAATCTCGACTCCATCAATCCATTCTGTCAATAATATAGCACAGATCTGGGGTTACACCTTGGATTTCTGCAATATGGAAGCTGTTGGAATATAAAACTATTCGTTCCGCATGCTGCAATTGGTAATCAACTTAGGGTTCACGGGCCATGTGAAGTTTTCAAGCGGAAAGTGTAGTGTGGGGAGAAGATATGTCATTCTGAGTGCTGGAAACATGTCGATAATGTTCAGCATTGCCTCACTGGCAAGAAGCTGATCTAGTATTTGGAACGTCAGAGAATCGATCCTCCACTCACTTAAGGTTTCCTTTTTATCTTACATGTCACAAACTCGTCTTACATATCTTTGCCGAGAGGACTAAGGTGTAAAGGTTACAGTCTGTGTTCACACTGCAGGGACATTCGGGAAAAGAAGGGATTCAGAATCAGAATTATTTTTATTGATGGTAACCACGATCACACTTAATGCATTTATTGTCATTGTTATTATTCCGATAAGTTTTGAAGTTTCAATATGTTTGCAAGTTAGTTTCAGTCAATATCTTATTTATTTTACTTGATATGACTTAATAATTTTAATTATTGCGATTCCTTGCTAACTAATGTAAGTTCACTCTTAGCTGAGAGACTACAACGTGTTCATAATGTCTGCATACGATTAATCTTCAATACTCGTAAATTTGACCATATAGCACCCTTCCTCCAGTTACTTTCATGGGTGCGTCTGAAGGAACGAAGAACAATACATTCACTGTCTCTTCTATTTAGAATCATGCATACTTCTACTCCGAATTAGGGTAAAATTGCCTAATTCCGTGATACGTTTTTTTTCACTGAATGTCACGGAATTGGGTATCTTGCTAGGAAGTTCACCGATGTCTCGAAAGTAAGAGAAAGATGTCTGGCGTATGGTCGAACGGCAAAGCTTTGACTGACATTCAATTTTAAAAATGTATCACGGGATTAAGTGTATCACGGAAATAGGCAACTTTACCTTATCTGTTATCGCGCTTTCAATTTCTCACAACTCTTCGAAACCGGCATCAAACACTTCTTTCTATCCCTCAACACAGAAACGTCTTTATTCTCATTCTCCTACACTATAGAAATACCTCGCCTCTGGAATTCGTTACGTAATGACGTCACGAACTGACGGACTTTATCACAATTCAAAATTGAATTGAAAAATTTTGTCTTTAATGTTTTTTTTTTTTAGCTATTTCTAGAAGTGTTGATTTGTGGTTTTTTTACTCTAGGTTAAAATGGAAAGTTTCTTGTTTAAGTTAGTTAATTAATTAGGATACAATTAATTACGATACTTAATCACTCATCTAAAGTTTGTGTGACTGCAACCTGTGTATATTTTGGTGTGACTTTGCTTTGTTTATAGTGTGACCTTTCCTTTTTATTTCTATTATTGTTTTTGTATTTCTGGTGGTGTGGAAGAGAGGATCTGATGGCCTTAACTATAAATTAATGAATTAATGAACAAACAAACAAACAAACAAACAAACAAACAAACAAACAAACAAACAAACAAATGAATAAATAAATAAATAAACAAATAAACAAACAAATAAACAAACAAATGAATAAATAAATACATAAATAAATAAACAAACAAATAAATAAATAAATAAATAAATAAATAAATAAATAAATAAATAAATAAATAAATAAATAAATAAATAGCCATGCTTTGTTAATAATTTTCAACATTTTCGACTTGATAGTAAACATCAGGCCCTTTCACAAATATTTTAATTTTTGAACATGCAAATATTGAAACTAATCTCTCAAATAAAATGATATATGTGTACAATTACATTTCTTAAATATGCCCTGGTTTTACTATTTGATTAAAATATTTCATATTCATTTAAACTTCCTATGTTAAAAGTGATTACATATTATAATACAGTAAGTATATTAATATCGAGTCATATACATTCTATTTCTTCTTTAAAATATTGTTCTTGGGTGATCACTATTTTTTTTTATAATTTACGATACAAAGTTAAAATATAAAATGTTCTTCTGAACTTTAAGTTTGAAATTTAAAATTTTGTATGTGTTTACATTTCTGGTTATGTATATATTTGTTTATGTATTTGTTTTTGTGTGTATCAGGTGATTTGTGGAATATAATTTAATGATATTATAATTAATAATTCTAATTATAACTATTGTCGATTAATCATAATACTCAAGGTATTAGTGCTGCTTATTCTTCTTCAGGATATATATTTTACTTTACCTCAGTTGTTAAGTTACGGGAAGTATTGGTTATGTATTTAAACTTTCTGCAAAAATGAAATTTTTAATTCTATTAGTATAATTATTAGATTTTTATTTTATTTAATTGTGAGAAATTATAAGAAAATTTGATTGATTTAGGTTTTATTTGCTTTGTTGGGTAGACTATGTTGTTTGTTGCTAATGGATGTTGGCCATCTAATCGTTACGTGGGTAATGTCAAAGATCGAGCTTTATACGCGTTCCATGTTACATGACCACTGAGCGCTGGTGTCGCCACTGTCGTATTATAAGACATCGTTTGCGATTACGCAGCACAGGGCACTGAGGGGATCAAAGCATTCATGCAAGTGGATGACACACACTGCTTGTACGTGGAATCTACACCGATCAATTTACAACGGACGGGTAGTACATTTGTTATTGCTGGAACGAGTCAGATGGTTACTTGGCGGAAGTTAAACGCTATTTGTTATGGATATTTTTTTATCATGAATACGTAAATTATACAGAGAAGTATTCACATTTAGGCCTATAATCTGTTCATTAATTAATTGGACATATTTATTGTGACATTTTGCTATGTAATATTCCTCTGCTATATTGGTGTTTCTATTAACATGATTATTAGGGTCTGTAATGTAGCTTTAATAGTAGTGAGTTCGTCGCCGTTTTCAGTGAGGTGGATAACATATTTAGATTTATTTCTATTATTCCGAAAATCTGCAATATGTTAGTTAAAACGTGTCTTAAAGTTCCTTTTTGTTTGCCCGATACCTTCATATTATCGTTTTTACAATTAAGTATGTAAATGAAATTAATATTGAACTGCCCCCCCCCCATTGAGGGTAGCCCTTACGGACTCAGTATATCCTAAAAAAATTAGTATACATATGTAAACATAGATATTAATTTTAAAGAAGGGAAACAAAGAAAAGGGCGTGAAAAATTACAATTGCTATTAATGTGGCACCATGTGATTAATTAGGATTTGGCAGGATTTTTGAAACACAATTATCACAATGCCATCTCTCAGAGATGTTGGCAGAGCGAACTGCCGTCGAAATTCTTCGACAAAAGCTGGTATAGTCCCTCGAGCACCTATGAGCAAGCCGAATACCTCAACGTGAATTAAGGAATATTTCAGCTAAAATAGTTGACTGTAGGCTCATAGATCGACTTCTTCTCAAGGTGGACCTCGGCTGACTGATGACATTTTACTTCAAAACGTATCGTGGGGTCCACAATGATGCCCTGTTTAGTGTCAGCATTGTACGCTAAAATATCTACTCGTCTCGTTGACCCATCTTCAGCTAGACAGGAGATTTCTTCTCCTACTATCCAGCTCTTATTTCTTAATGCGGCAGCAATTTTGGATCTTATAACATGATGTCTAGAGTTCTTCAAGAGCAATCCCTGTTCACAGAATCCCAAGACGTGTGCTAAAGTTTCAATCTCCGGGCAGCCATGCCTGCACCGGGTACCGTCGAGAGCTCTGCCGGGAACGGAACGAACAGCTGCTAAATTTACTGTCATTTTCTGGCTAGATATCCATTCACTAGTCGAAATAATAATAATTACAATTAATTATGTAGCACTAAATTATATTCCACAAACTACATGATATATTAAAAAAACAAGTACTTAAACAAATTTAGATATTACTACAGATGTAAAAAAAAATCCAAAAAATTTTAATTTCAATTTTAATGTTCGCAAGAAAATTTTATATTTTAACTTTTGTATCATAAATTACTAAAAAAGTAGTGATGCA
Source organism: Periplaneta americana (assembly GCF_040183065.1). Taxonomy (NCBI): domain Eukaryota; kingdom Metazoa; phylum Arthropoda; class Insecta; order Blattodea; family Blattidae; genus Periplaneta; species Periplaneta americana. The sequence goes on along the minus strand of NC_091127.1, from coordinate 70,718,945 downwards.
CAAGAACAATAATGTAAAGAAGAAAGAGAATCTATATGACACGACATATTAATATACTGCATTTTGTAGAACTAAACTGAACTGCGCCTGAGTACGAGATTATGTCTTTCGGGCTGCAATGCGTTAATGTATTAAATACATTTGGAATTATATGTAGGCCTAATCACTTTTTACATAGAATGTTTAAATGAATATGAAATAATTTTAATCAGATAGTAAAACCGAGGCATACGAGTATTTAAGAAATGTAATTTTACAGACCCAGATAGTTCTTTAACGCCTCTTGTCCGAGGGAAGATATGGAACATCAATATTCAAACTATAATCGAAGGGATGAAAATGATATAACCCTAAGCTATAAAGTGTCCACCGCTGTGGAGTAACTATTAACACGTCTGACAGTGAAACGAGCGAACCCGGATTCAAATCCTGGTTGGAGCAAGTTGGCAGTTGCCTGGTTGAGGTTTTATTTCCGAGGTTTTTCCTCATCCAATTGAAGTAAAATTGCTGGGTAACTTTCGGCAGTGGACCTCGGATCCATTTCGCCATCATAATTACACTTCCCCTATTTCGGGCTTGTTCCGAAGTAGAGTCGGCTGCCGGACGCTGCCGAACTTGGACCCCGTGGATATGTGGTCATTCGTTGTTGGTGGTAGCGCTATGCTCCGTTGGGCTCTCCACTGAGCTCATGGTAACTCGTGGGATCGGTATTGAGGGACCATGGTGAGACCTACGTGGAAAGGTCAAAGGATCATGTAAGGCTATAGGGGAGTTCGGAAGCAGCGCGCAGGTGGCTCTGTAGAACGGGGCTCAACCGAGTGGCCTGTGTGCGAGTATAGTCCTAGTCCATGTCCTTCTCTAAAGGGGGAATAGTAGATAGAAGCCACAAAGAAAAAATTTTACAGGGGAGAATATTAAATGTTTAGAATCCAATGCTATTAATTTCGGTATGATATGCCTTATTTCTTCTGTTATTTGCTGAGTAAATTTTAGAATATTTTACTAGTAGTTTCCCCAAATGCGTAAGAAATGGACTCGAACAAGAAACCACAATTGAATACCTTCCCATAAAAAGGATGTAATATCAAATAATTAAATATGTAATTTGGGCGGAAAAAGTAATTTTTAAGCATTCATTTAAAACAACAATAGTTTGCATCCAATAGCTCAGCCGTGGCGAAAACGCCATCGTGCGCCGAGCCACTGTGCAAGCTGCAACGTGCATAGCACCTATGGAGGGAGGCGGACACCCGAAGGGGAAGTGAAGCAACTGACTGACTTATTAACGGTTTTTCATTTTCCTTACGTCAATACTTAAATAAACTTATATACAGTACAAGGCTACAGACTAATGTTTAGTACGTGTAACGAAGAAAGAAATGAACAGGAAAACATAGGACACATTATCACAACCTAAAATTAATTGTCTTCAGAATGTCTCTGCGACAGAGTTTCAAAATCAGGAATTATGTCACTTACTACCAGTCGTAGTTGATCACGAAGGTATTTGTCTGTCAGTCGTGATCTAAATTTGGTTTTTACTATTTTCATTGTTGAAAATAATTTTTCACAAACGTTAGTTGTAGAGAACGTGGCTTCAGCAGAGCAAGCGAAAGAACGAAGCTTCGGATATTTATTTTTGACAAAGATTTGAAAAGTTCAACATTTGTCAAGTCCTTACATCTAGCTTTCATTTAACATCACATTGTAAATCTGTGAGTTTAAATTGAAGATCTAACCGCATTATTCGTACATCTGCTGAAAAAGGATAGACGTACAGAAATGATAATAATAATAATAATAATAATAATAATAATAATAATAATAATAATAATAATAATAATAACACTTAACCTTATAATATTTCATCAGTAACATGTAGTAACTTATATAATGCCCTTTTATGTTACACAACCGTTTTCCTCGTAATACTTGTGAACAAATCATACATTTAATATTCTCATCATAATGTTAGCAAAAAAATGCGTCCTCCCATCCTATTTGAAACTTTCGTTTTTATAGAGGTACATGGTTTCGAGACAGACATTGCGACGATACGCCACTCGCAGGTCAGAGACAAATACAAATGGAACGGAGTTTGACTCCAGTGAGTGAGAGGGTGGGGGTTGTAGGTAGGAAGCAAGGGAAATTCACTGCGAGCCACAATGTGCTCGTGAGTCGCATTTTCGCCACGGCTGCGAATAGCTGAATGAACTTGTATCCTTGATCAGTCAAATGGTTCTGCTAGTAAATATAGGTCTAATGAAATATGCCCCTGGAATTATTTTCCTTTCTCCTGAAACGTGTATTAGGACAGATTTGTAGGTTACACTGTTATTTCGAGGAGGTCTTCAATTGTTAAAAGTATGGCTTTGGGTTATATTATTCTACCCTTTATAAGTTAGTTTTTAGCGAAACGAATAAGGAACTCAAAACGAAAATGGCTTTTTAGTCAGCAATTGTATTGTGCCTTTGTAATGAATATTTGACTAGTCTAATAATTACAACACACAATACATTTGTTCTACGTCACATGCCATTTTTCCATACCAGCGTCCCTGGTGGAGTGTAAGGAGCGCAGCACGAGAGCGCCATGTGTGAATAAAACTTTAAGAGTTTTCTTATCCATTGATACCTTGCACATTATTTTATCTTAGATAAATACTTTGGACTAATTAATGTTAAGTTGTTTCATTCCTTTTTATTTAACTGTACTTCGTATGACGAATAAATAAAAATAGTCTACTAGTCTTTGTCATTATACCTATTATTGAATCTTGTACACATGAACAAATTAAAAACGGGCTTTTGCTTTTGTCTTACCCAGAATAGCTTCCAGTTTTGCTTTCAAAGCGCACAAAGAGAGCATTTCCAGTGGACACGAAATCGTGCTTTTCCATGGCCCGTGAGAATGTGTCACAGAACGTTTTGATGATGCGGGAGTCGTCGGGCCAGGACGCGTCGTACAGAGTGAGTGATTCCCCGCAGTCTCCGTCGAACAGCTGAATGGGAGATTCTATTCTGTTGATGCGGAAGCTGTGGACAAAATAAACCAGACATTAAATTAAATATATCTACTCATTATATATGCGCCTTATTGCTTCATTTACAACAACTCAGGGATGACAAGGATATACAGAGGAACATACAGTATTTCTTACATTACAAAATTCTTGCAGAGGCTCCGTATTCGCGCTACAGGAAATGAGTCAGAGGAATTGTAAGTTGTAACGCTCTGCTATTTACAGTACGATACATTAGAGCAGCGGTGGCCAAAGTGGGTGTCGTGATTACACCTCGCGCGAAAGATCTGTAAGCTTTGAGACCGTTGAGATTTAAACGGTAGATGACTGTTTCTTATCAGGCTATATTCCACTTGCAAAACATTTCTCTCTTTATCAGTCAGTCGCTCGCTCGCTCGCTATAATATGCGCTTGTATTACATTACGGAAGTATTCAGTTGTAGCATTTTTAAGTGTGTGTAATATTGTATATAAAATCGTTTATATAGAGTTAAAATGCGTGCGTGCGTGTATATATGGTATTGTATTAATTGTGTATGTAGATTATATAGAGTTATTTAAATCGTATATATATATATATATATATACTGTATATAGTTAGTTTAAGTGTTTATAAGCTGCAAGTAGACCTATTGTTACGGAAATGGCTCCAGTTATTTCAAAATTAAAAGGAAACCCAAGAGGAGGAACTTAAACTGAGAGTATTCGATTCGACACCGGGATGGGAATCTGGTGTAGCTTAGTGGATAGAGCGTCAGCACGTAGAGCTGAAAACCCGGGTTCAAATCCCGGTGCCGGAGAGAATTTTTCTCCGTTCCATTCATCTTTCATCAAAAGGAAAGAAGTTTCATAGCCAAACTAAAGAGGTTATAAACAATGTACTCGTGTTTACGCCTAAGGAAGCTTCTCAAGAGACAGACATTCCTCCACATAAAGTTCAAAAGCGAGTGACAGTGGCTACAGGCGTGTCTCGTAGTAGTGTCCAAAAATTGTGGCAGAAGCGAAGAAAATAGATAGTGGTAACGGTACGTGTTTCGAAACGCAGGATAAGAAGATAACAATTAAAAGTAGTGTCTTGAAACTAGACGCGTTTGATGAAAGTGTAGTGCGTAGGTTAGTGTCGGTAGTGAAGGGATGGGTTGCCTCCAGAAACATAAATTGTAAATTAGATTCAGTAAGAGAACTATGTGAGCAGAAATTTAACAGTATGGCTGAACTCGATTGGCGTTCTCTTTGTGAAAATGTTAATAAAATAGAACAAGATTATATGTACTGGAAAGTACTGTTTGATGACGTCACAGACCCAATTATCATAAATCTCGGTGGTATCAGCGATGATGACGACGATGACGGTGATTTCAGCTATGAGATGAGATGGAAGGGATAGCAGAGCTTGAAGACTCCGACTAGCAACTCAAGATAAGAGGTCAATGTTTTCAGTTAGATGTTTAGAGCGTAGGCCTATTTGTTGCTGCTTGCACTCTGCCCTCCTCTTCTCCCCAGTGACGTCAGCCAGGCTTTCAGATCTTTTGCGCCAGCTGTACATCGTGTAATCACAGACATTGAAACGGGTACGAGGAGTTTCCTGTACATTGCTGTTTCATTCACGTACTGAAAGCAAGCAGTGGCGGTATCATCTCGCTCTACAAACTCTGTTTCTACAAGCAGTAAGAGGTGGTTTCGTAAACTTTTTTGTTCTGTCGGACAAAATGTAATAGCCTATGTTTACTTTGCTCAACGGTTCAATTAGGAGTATATAGAAACATTAATTTCCACGCTGAATAATGAATTATTTGTCATTATTATTATTATTATTATTATTATTATTATTATTATTATTATTATTATTATTATTACTGACCACTAAGTATGTGTTTCTATAATTCTTCTGTACTTGCATGAATATTGATGTTTTAAGATATTCTCCCTAGAAGGATAAAATTATTAGGTTTTATCTCAGTTTTAATCTTCTTAATCGTTAGATGAGGGTAACTATTTATTAGTTATTCATTTAATAATAATATTGTAGAAAACTGATTCAATATTATGTGCCAACGAACTGTTAAACGCCAGGAATTGATATGTCTTAAATCATAGCCCGGAAGAGAAAGATGAGATAAATAAATATAAGGAAGTAAGCTACCTAATGGGATTTGAAATATGTTTTGCTCCAAAGCCTTTTAATAGAACAGAATTTCTCAAAAGACTAATGTTTAATATAGCTTAAATAAGTATTCCATAAGAAGTTTTTAATTTTGAAAAACCATGAATTTCTCGACCAAGTATCGAGAGAAGAATTTAGAAAATTCCTGATTATATTCAAGAGAAAGCTTAAAAAAAGAAGCAAGAAAAATCGTATACAGTATTATTCACCGACTCTAGATGACAGCAATGACATTACTGATACAGCAAAGCTTGAGATTTTTATCCGCGGGATTGATTAAGATGTTAGTACAGGAACCACCACTGGTTGTAGTTTTCATTCCAAGTACATTTCCTCCTTCTCTTTACTTCATGTCGCATGTAATCATTGCAGCTTGAGTTTTGGTCACCGCTGCATTAGAGTATAGAAGCGACATCTAAGTACCGGTACCAATGATACCGTGTTATTACCGTACTGAAAATGCCTGGCGATTCGCAGATAATTGCTGTGAGTCTTATAGATCAGAAGTATCATAACCTCATACAAACAGTAATTGATATAGATCAGGTCGGGTGATCGAGGTGGGTAAAATACAAGACCACCTATGTCAATCCAACGATCTTGGCATGTTTCATTCATCGATGTCGAAGTGCAGAGATGCGAGACCCAACATGTAAGTGCCTAGTGGCAAAACGGTGCATCTGCCGAGATGTTGTAAATATGAAAACTGTTCCTCTTTATGTCATCTATGTTGTAAGCAAACTAATATAACACTCTGTATAAGTTAAGTAAAAGATTAATGAGTTTAGACATTCTCCTTCCAGAGAGATGGAAATAACTCGACGGAGGGAACTTTTTTTTAATTTTAGTAGGTTATTTTACGACACTTTATCAACATCTTAGGTTATTTAGCGTCTGAATGAGATGAAGGTGATAATGCCGATGAAATGAGTCCGGAGTCCAGCACCGAAAGTTACCCAGCATTTTCTCACATTTGGTTGAGGGAAAACTCAGGAAAAAACTCAACCAGGTAACTTGCCCCGACCGGGAATCGAACCCGGGCCACCTGGTTTCGCGGCCAGACGCGCTAACCGTTACTCCACAGGTGTGGACTGGAGGGAACTTATTATGCTTTGTAATGTAGTAGGCCTATGAAAATAACGTAATGAACTCTGAATGTCAGTACTTTTTACCAATATGTTTGAACTTTATGTTTACACAGAGAATGAACTATATAGGCTTCCAAACCTAAGCAGGTGTTAAGTCCCTTGAATAAGAAAGTTGTATAAAGAGAGTCAAACTGAGAGACTGACAGTACTGCCGCCTATCGGCACTACAATCTGGCAAGCAGTTCACCAGCTCTTATGCATAACATTCTTGCTGTCCACGGTATTACAGTGTGAATAGTGATCTTTCGCGTAACTTGTGAATGATATATTTGTAGAAATAAGAAGAATGTATTTCGGAGCAGTTGCTCAAAATGTCCTCTATTACATTCTCCATACTCCATGTGCGGTGGCTGAGTGATCAGGCCTTCAGCCTGTCATGTAGACGGTCCAGTTCGAGTCCCAGTCAAGGCTTGGATTTTTCAATTTTTCGTGAAAAAATCCATAGTGACACTTGTGGCGGATAAGGTCGCATTTGAGACTTTTGTGGGAGTTCTCCCGTTTCCCCATATCAGGCATCTACATCATTCCTTCAACATTTTTTCATTTCGACATCATTCCATAGCATTCCCAGAACGCCGGCTGGCTATGCACGTAGGGAGCTGGCGTAGGAACGAGTGGAGTTGCCTGCTCGAAAGCTGGGTACGCAACGAATCTTAAGGCTGGTTCACAATAAACCGGTAACGGAAACGACAACGAGAACGAGAACGGAAATATTGTTAATATACAGTAAATGTATTTAAACATGAGCATACACAATTAACTGTTGTAAATACTCACATTTAAATACGTTTATGCTCGACCATGCCGAAATGTAGTAATTATACACCTGGTAGCAGCCTTTAATGGACCTCATTAAAGTACACCTATTCATTAAAGTTCAGGTGTTCCACCAGTCAGAAAATACCATTGTAGCAATATGAAAGCGCAAGTATCGATTATTCTCGGATGTGCAATCGAAAGACAACTAGCGCGAGATTAGACAATATTAAACTCAGTCGAAAAAAACAACACACAAATTAACATCAATTCACCGTCATCTTCCAGCCTTTCACAAAGCACATTCCCGCAAATTCATTTCACCAATTGCCGGAAAAAATCAATATGGTCGAGCATAGAAAGTCGTATGAAACTTGACTCGCGTCTTAATTACTACCATTATAGGCTCGTTGCATAATGTACTATTATTTTAACATTATTTCCGTTCTCGTTCTCGTTGTCGTTTCCTACCCGGTTTATTGTGAATCAGCCTTTAGTGCTGTTAACCGGTGTGAGTTTGAGAATGCGCCTAGCTTGAGGGTAAGTGCAATAGATCTATAAGGTCGCAGTGCTGAGTCGTAGTGCCCCACTCCGGAAATGTCATTCCATTCTATTCTGAAACACTCTATACATGTCAGAAAAACTCAATGCAGTAATTAGTCTCGGGAGGGGATTTTTATGTACTAGAAGCTAAAAATGACACCTAGTATACTCGAGCGGATTTGATATTGGTTAGAATCGTTTGAGGCCCTGTTCACAACACTCTGAAATCTAACAGAGGAGAACTGGCTCACATAGATTGGAGAATGAATGTAGTGAAGAATGTTTGCTATTTATAAATACCGGTTGAAACCATTCGTTGATATGAACTTAAGTTTGAAAAGCGAACGCCGCCTACTGAAAACTGATAAACCCGACCTACACAGGCATGCATCTCAGACCAAGATGTATTTACCTGGGAAAGTAAAGTCTGACCACTTCATCCTTCTGGCCCTGCATGAGGTAGGTGCAGGATGTGTGGGGCGGGTACCAGTGCGCCACCGACAGAAAGATGCCCTCCGAGTCGCCAGAGGCTGCCAGATCTTCGCTGGTCAGCACCCAGTCGCACGTGCCGTTCCGACTGCCGGCAGTCTCCACGTGGCCCGGCCAGTTGCCCACGTTGAAGTGGAAGCCTGTGTTGAGCAGCGGGCCAGCCAGCGAGCTCACGAACTCCACGAACAGGTCCTCGCTCGTGCCGATGATAGAGTACGGGAACTTGCCCATACCACAGAACGTCCCTGCGCAGGGAAAACATCACATAATAATAACAACTAGGGACCGTATTCTGTCCCAGGGTTTACAGAGATAAGATTAGTTGTTTATAGACTATATTGGCGTGTCGGTGTCGTGTCCGTAGCCCTCGGGTTTCGAACAGACTGAAGTTGTAGGTTCGTTGCAGGAACTAATTCCCCAGTGCGTAAGAGACGACGCTGGCCAAGCTCATGTAACCTCTTGATCATCGTCTTCCTTGACCTTGGGGTCAGGCTTTAATAGAAGTCTTACATTTGGTTGTTACTTCTTATAGATTCATAAATGAGCCGAATCGGTTAAATGAAACAAAGATTTTAAATCTAGCGTTACAATTTAACTGAAGCAATACGGACTCAGAAAACAAAATAAATGAAACATAAATTTTGGAGGTCCAGATTTCAGTCTTACGAAATTCTTACAATTTCTGACGAAATGATGAGTTCAATTACACAACTTCAATAATACCAGTAAAATTGTTTCTTATCATAACAACGACATGTTTCGGCATCTTGTTTGTGTGCAGTTCACGTTCTTTTCATGATTGAAAATTAGACCTCGCAGACTAATCACAATGCATTGTAGTCATAAAGAATGGCACTATGATAATCTTTTCTACAATTTAAATTATTTATTCATTTATTTGATTTATTTATTTTAGTGACAGAGTTAAGGTCTTAAGCCCTTCTCTTCCACTTAACCAGTATACAAATACATAACAGTAATAATAATAATAATAATAATAATAATAATAATAATAATAATAATAATAATAATCCTAGGCACGATAGCCCATGAAGGACCATGACCGACCAGCCGGCTGCTGGTATCACGTCCACATGTAGAAGCAGAGGTGGACGATCATCCAACCACAATAGATATCGTGTGGTTAGCACGATGACTCCAGCTAAAATACATAACAAATATTATAAATAAGACTAATATAGAAGACAAATAATAATAATAATAATAATAATAATAATAATAATAATAATAATAATAATAACAGTAAGAATAGAATGTAGATGTGTTTAGATACATCTAAGTCCAACCGGCTGCTGGCCTCACGTTCACATGCCGAAGAAGAGGTGAACGACCATCCAACCAGAATAGAGATATCGTGTGGTTAGCACAATGACCCATAGCTAAAAATACATAGCAAATATTATAAGTAACACTAATATAGAAGACAATGAAATAATAGTAATAATAATAATAATAATAATAATAATAATAATAAAAAGAATAAAATGTAGATGTGTTTAGATACATGTAAGTCTCAAACAAATACAATTTATGTTAAGTAAAACAATTTGGACCAAAGGAATGATTGAGATAATGAAGGAAATTTGATATATTAAAAAAAATCATATTCCACAAAAGTAATAGAGCCTATTTAAAGAAAGATCATATCCTAGAGACGATAAAGCAATTGTTTGACAATCGGCTTTTGAAAGTTGTCAATGTCTGACAGCTCCTTTACACTGTGTACACTAGAATAAGCTATTTTTTACTATTTTCACTATTACTAAGAATGTAGGCTTACATTGGTCGAACATATATACACTATTATACATTATTTACAAAATAAGTATAGGCTATAATATTATTAAATAAAATACCTTGAATTACAATACACAACATCGTAAACAAAAGTGTAAATAATGTGTAATCAATGTATGCTTACATTCTTTATGATAATTTAAATAGTAGAAATAGCATATTCTAGTGTACAATGTGTAAGTAATTTAAATTGTTAATATTAATGTAGTTGTTAAAGTGGTTCATGTATTGTTCTGCCCAGCTTGACCAAATAGAAGTGGCGTGAGCAGCCAGTCAAGTACTTCGCATGCAAATTCAAGAGCGTCATCCACTTAAAAACTCCAGTAATACTTAACCTTGTAGCCTCGTGGGACAACGTAGGTCCCTAATAATAATCTTTGTAATCCCACGAGCCCGATATATCGGCCCAGTGATGTTGCGCACACATTGCCACCACCGGCCGCGATTTTTACGTGCTCGTAATTCCCCTTTCAATCATGTGATGTGAGCACTAGCTAGTCATATAAATTTATCAAGGGAAGACTCTTCTTCTAACGAAGGTGATATTTAGCACTACCGATCAACTATATCGATGCTGTTGAACAGCGAACTCGTAAGTCAAAATATTCAATTCTGTAGAACAGCGAAAGAATATTTTAATATCTAGATAAAGTATTTATTCATGTCTTGACATAATATGTGTTTGCACAAGTGTCCGAAAGACTTTTTTGATAGAGATGAAGTGAAATCTCATTTTGTTAATTTTGGTGACATATAAGGTTGCTATTCAACATCATCAATACATTTTATAACGATTATTTCGGTGCATAAGTGTCATACGTAACAAGTGTAAGGAGTTTAATGTATTTGTAAAAATTATATAATTGTCAAATAAATTATTTAATGAAACACTAAGAAAATATGTAACATTTCTCACAATAAGCGATCATTAATGTGTGTCCAGTACACAAATATTGTCAAGACTCAGGTTTAGCATGAGTCAAATAATGTCAAACATGATATTTAAATTAAAAATATATATTAGCATCAGAAATAATTTCCTTAAACAACTGTGAAGTAAAAAATATAAAATGTGTGTATGAAATGGTTTTATGACGAAAGAAAATCACAACTTTGTCATCTGAATAAGATTGTAGGCCTAGTAAAAAAAAACACCTCATATACAGAGTAGATGGTAACCTCTACACCAAAATGAAACTGGTAATAGATCATGAGAAGAGATTTGAAAAATCTACATACGTTTTTCTCTAATATTCACCGATTTAGAGTAATTTGATACGTTTCTATGAAGCATTTGGCAATATGACGGCTGCTGCAATAACTGTAAACAAGCGCGACCTGCACTCCTTACCTTCCCCTCCCCCTCTCCTGTAGTCAGTCGGTAACACGTGACGTGCGCTGCGTTACAAGATTTATTTCAACGATTTTCGTTATTATTAAATTTAAATTCATGGCTAAACGTTTTAATTAGCAAAAGAAAAGATCAAGACATTAACTGTTCAGATTATTTTTACCTATCTCTTTGTACAGCAATCAGCCATATCTCTCGAGCCATTACCGAAATAGAGCGCTGCAAACATTGGGCAAAGAGTATTTTAGTGGTAGTGGTAGTGGTTGGTAGTGGTGGTGGTAGTGGTGGTGGTGGTGGTGGTGGTGGTGGTGGTGGTGGTGGTGGTGGTGGTGGCGGTAGCGGTAGTGGCAGCGGCGGCAGCAGCAGCAGCAGCAGTAGTAGTAGTAGTATCGTTTAGTGTTTTGTCTGCTTCTAACTATTACATTTCTGATTTAAATAATTTTTATGAACTTTAGAAACATATTGCACAGAAATTAATAAATATTACAATATTTTAAAATTTAATACAGAATTATTAAATATAATGACCTGTGTGCTTTTAATTTCGTAGCATTTTATAAATAAAACTAAAAAAAATATATTTTAAATGCTTAAAATCACTCAACATATGACGATAAATTTGTAACCTACCTCAGGGTATAGAGATAGTTTTAACTTGTCAACTTTTCTCTTGCGATCTATCCGAAGAACATCATCATACACGGCTTTATGCACGGTGCCGTAGTGGTGCATTATGTTATGTTTTCGTCTTCCTTTTATAATTGTCTGATATGAGCCGTTCGGAGCAGAAGTGGTGTAAGTAAAAAATGGATAATGAGGGTTAAAGTAAACATTCTGTAAAATACAGCACAAAGTAGCAATTAACATTCAATTTATTTGAACTATCAGTAATCAGGGGGTAGCACGAAGGACATATTAATTGCTAATTTACGCTGTATTTTACAGAATTTTTACTTTAAACCTCATCACCCAATTTTGACTTACACCACTTCTGCTCTGAACGGCTCATATATAAGGCACTGAGAATGTTCTCCAGCTGCTAAAAAAATAACAGCTTTTCCATAACATATGAAAAAACATGGTTGGTGATCACTTTTATTTCGTTTCCCTACGTCCATTATGCACTACTGATAATTACAACACAAGATACAAGAGAATTCTGAATAGTTAACTAGAGCACCCCACTCCTTCTCCACCGCAACGATACCACCCCTACTTTGCGCTCGCGAGTTATTTCTTCGACTCCTCTACTTCAGCTGAGTGCTCGCCTTCAATGAGCACTATTTGGACAGGGTTGCTTATATAAGCAGTACATTTAATTCAGTATGTACGAGAGAATAATTGGAAAGAAAAGTGATATCCAGTTATTGAATTTCTTTGCACGACATTATCAAGAAGCAACATTCAAACAAGCCCACTGCGAGCAGAATGATACTTGACTACAACAATGAACCACTGTAATTTAATCTGTCGTGAGGCGTCCTCAATCTCAATGCAACAATCAACGTATTCATTCATTCATTCATAGTTATCTGCCCAAAGGCAGGTTCTTCACTGTAAACAAAGCATTCTCCAGTCTTCCCTCAACATTCACTAAAGTCGGTGTTATATTAACTAGGACTATATTTTCATTATAACTTCCACGGTGGGTCAGTGCTAGAGCACTGAGCTTGTAAGTCAAGGAGGGCCGGGTTTCAATCCCGGTCGATCAACCCTGAATTTATAACTTGTTATTATGATGTACTAAATTACGTATGATATTTCCATGCAGAAATTTTGCGTTATCATATAATGAAGGATAGATAGAACAGAGAAAAATTCTCTCCGGCACCGGGTCTCGAACCAGAATTTTCAGCTCTACGTGCTGACGCTTTATCCACTATGCCACACCGGATTCCAGTTCCGATGCCGGATTGAATCCCCTCAATTTTAAGTTCTACCTCTCAGTTTTTCCTTTGGTGGCCTACCCTCATGCACTGTGCCGCCAGAGAAAGTTACTTACCTATGTAAAATGTGCATTTTATGCCAACTTAAAATGATCTGTAGCATTACCTTCTATACGTCAAGAACTTAAAATGACCTTGAGCATGGCCTTCTATACGCACACGGCCATGCCTATACACATTGTTGTGCTAAACTGGAATCACACAGCCACTTAACGTTATTGCAGAAGAGAAAAATTGCTGCCTGGTTTGAACTTGGAAACAATGTCGCTCAAATTAAGCGTTTATTCCATAGACGAAGTGTTTCCAGGCAGGTGGATTGGTCCCAGAGCCCAATCCATTGGCCTCCGCGATCACCTGATTTGACTCCCTGGACTTCTTTTTCTGGGGGGGGGGTCCATCAAGGAAAGTGTCTATGAAACCAAGCCACACACCATTCCTGCATTAGTGGAACGAATTGAACACACGATACAAATGATTACGCCTGACATGCTCACCAGAGTCCATGAATAGTTGGTACGTTGCTTACATTTGTGCATTCTGCAGAACGGAAGACATTTTGAAAATTGTACATCATAATTAGTCAACAATTGAAACTGTTTTTACATTTTACATTTTTTAAAACACTAACCATTCTTTCGTTTAATAGCTCTGGCGGCGAGGGGAGGGGGGGTGTTTGTTTCCAAATCGACTGTACGACACCGGGTAGGGTACATTCTCGTGAGGATAAACATCATTTCAAAACATTGTCCCAAATAGTTAATTTATCGATAGACTAATTACTTATGAAATACTTATGAACAGGGAAAGGATTTATATGTAAATACATATTTACTTATAAAGCTAATATAATTTATATTTTGCATTATTTTTATGTTTCACAATGTGTAGGGTTGAAAAATCCTACTTTTATTTTCCATATTTTTCCATATTTTAGAGTTTAGTACATATTTTCGTTAATTTCCATATATTTTCCATATTTCATATAAAACAGTCCATATTATATTAGGTTTAACAATAAAACAAAACAAAATTCCATTAACTTTTAAAAATACATTTCAACAATAGAGATTTAAACACATGTTCAGTAATCCCTTTAACATCAGAGTTATTTGAAAATTAGCAGTCCTATCAACAATGGGAAAGTAAGTTACAAAACTGTATTAATTTAATTTAAAATTTTTAACAGACTTCAGTTGTGCAGCTCAACAGTTAAATGCCAGTCAGAGTACACATAGGTTCAGTTTTGTAAATCATACTATAAAGACGGTAAATATGCCAAAAGTACGTCATTCAGTCAATTTAAAATCAAAACTAACAAGTTACATTTCAGAATTTAAAGAAGATGGTTTATCAACTGACAATAAAATATTATTTTGTAATTTGTGTCAGTGTGCAGTATCATCTACACAAAAGTTCCTGGTGCAACAACACATTACAACTAGTAAACATCAGGCCAACAAACAACTAAATTCCAAGCAGAGACAATTGTTTTTAACACAACCAACAACATCGAATGTAAGATCTGAGTTTAACATCGACCTGTGCCGTTCTCTCATCTCTGCTGATATTCCTCTCTACAAACTAAAGAATAAGGTCTTCAGGGAATTCCTTGAAAAATATACTCAACATACAATCCCGGATGAGTCAACACTTAGGAAGACGTATGCTCCATCCATCTACGATGAGACAATACAGAAGATAAGAGATGAAATTAAAGATAGTTCAATTTGGGTTTCCATTGATGAGACTCCCGACAAAGAAGGTAGACTTGTTGGTAATGTAGTTATCGGTTTGTTAAGTGAACAATATTCTGAACGAATTCTTTTACATTGTGATGTTCTAGAAAAGTGCAATAACAAAACTATAGTTAAACTGTTCAACGAAGCTATGGGTATCCTGTGGCCAAAGGGTATTATGTACGATAATGTGTTATTCTTTATTAGCGATGCTGCCCCTTATATGGTCAAAGCTGGACAAGCATTATCTGTTGTATATCCTAAATTGACTCATTTTACTTGTGTGGCGCATGCATTTCATCGTGTGGCAGAAGTGGTCAGAGACAATTTCCCTAAAGTAGATTTGTTGATTTCATCAGTGAAAAAAGTATTTCTCAAAGCTCCCAGTAGAGTTAACGTGTTGAAAGAAATGTACCCTGAAATTCCATTGCCACCAAAGCCAATTTTAACTAGATGGGGTACATGGCTAGAAGCAGTTGAATATTATGCCGAACATATAGACTCTATTAACAATGTTCTCCTTGCATTGGACTCTGAAGATGCAGTCTCAATTGATACTGCGAAAACAGTTACCTGTGACATAAGTGTGAAGAATGACTTAGCTCACATTCAGCATACATTTTCATGCATCATAAAAACGCTCAAAAGTCTCCAAAATAGGCACCTTTCACTATCTGAAAGTTTTGAAATTATAAATAGTACTGTGGAACAACTGAATCGTGGTAGAGGTAAAGTTGCAGATGCAGTAAGAGCTAAGGTGGACACTGTACTTTCAAAAAACCCTGGATATGAAGAACTACAAAAGGTTGTTGCTGTGATGAGTGGTGAATCAACAGTGAAGATTAACTTGGACTTATCCCCAGCAGACATTGTGAAATTGAATTATGTACCAGTTACTTCTTGTGACGTCGAACGCTCTTTTAGTCAGTATAAATCTATCCTCAGAGACAATAGAAGAAGATTCACTTTTCAGCACTTGAAAGAAATGTTTGTAACCTATTGTTATGGTAACAGACAATAAAAATTGTGTTTTGTTGAAACTACATTGGAAGATAAGGTACGTCCATTATATTTTTTGTTTAGTTTGATTAAAATGTACCAATATTTAACGTACATAGTCATTTTTTTTATAATTTTAAGTCCATATTTAATTCCATATTTTGGTAAAAATCCATATTTAATTCCATATTTTGGTAAAAATCCATATTTAATTCCATATTTTGGTAAAAATAACTACATATATATTTACATATTTCATATATTTTTAGTCCATATAAATCCGTTCCCTGCTTATGAAATACCCAGTAATTTGTGTTAAGGACACTGCTCTGGACAATCTCACAACTACAGGCTTAACAATGATTAGGACAAAGGCAATGAGCATCATCACCAAAGCCACAGAAATACAGTTTAATTGATAAACTTAAAGTTTTGGACTTCAATTTAGTAACGGACGAATCTGTTGACGTAGAGACCATTAAGTTTCTTGCGTCATCGGTCTCTTTCTTGATACGACTACAAAGAAGTTCTGCGACTTGGACAAAGTATTCGATGCTTCTGATCTTGATGCTAAGCTTTGATCTTCCAGTGCCAAGTTGTCTGAGGAACAACAAATGACATCGCAGTTTACAATAGAGTAAGAGGCTTTTTTCCCGACGCGACGGTTAAAATGTGATATTATACGAACTAAACCCAGTTTCCAATCGACTGAGAGATTACATTTATAATACTGGGTGTTCAGTTCAAAATGTGTCATGGCTCGCTGTATGCCGTCATGTGGCTAGCCGATGAGCCTAGAGAATTCAATCTTCCTACACTTCTGCAGAGGTGTAGACTATAACATAAGAGGCAGAAAAGTTGCCTAGCAAGTACGGCGTTCATTCTGAAGAGTACTTACCAATACGTACGGTAACGCCGGTAGTGGCAGGAATGTGAACTGTTTGGAAATACGTACTGTCGGGATATGGGGAGAGGGTTAAGACGATTACTTACGTATTTGTTGACATTAACTTCGACGGTCAACATGGACACGGAACATTTGATTTGTGTTGTGGAATGTTACCGTACGCAACCGATGATAACAAATACCCTGCGTACGACTTGTCGGAGCAAAACACAGTTCGAAAGAGGTTATGGTAGCACACAGACCGTACAGACCTTCGTCTGTTGCTACGACGTTCAAGTTATACCGTACACGTTCTCAAGTTCAGATTGAAGAACGCCTTAAATAATAGGCAACTTCTTTAACATATAAGCTGAAACTCGCTTCAAATCGGTGACCCAACGACAGTGACGTCATGACACACTTTGAAATGAACACCCAGTAGACTACATCTATTATTCCATACACATGTGTATCAACATAGCACGCAAAGAAAGCTTGCCGAACATTACATAAAAACTGACGCATAAAAGTATGTATTTTCGCATATGAAGGAGTGAGAATGATATAGTCCTAAGTTACACAGACACAATTTTACAGGAGAGCGTATTAAAGGTTTTAGAGTCCAGTGTCATTAGGTGTGATATCATAATTTCTTCGGCGTATACTTAGTCATTTGTTAAATAATATTTTAAATATTTTATTAGTAGCTTCCCAATATGTGTAAGAATTGAACTCATTTTTTTAAGTGTGGCTTTGCACTATCTCATTCTTACCCCTTTATACAGGGTGTTTCCGGGCTGGTGTTACAACTTTCAGGGATGATGGGGAAGGGCACATGTACCAATTTGAGATAAGGAACCCTGGTCCGGAAATGACTGAGTCGAAAGTTATAAGCCAAAAATATTTGTATGAAAATGAAATAATTTTATTTCTCTGTACACCTTATTTATGTCTATTTATCTGTACATCTTACACATACCCGTACTGTATTCAAAACAGGTGTTCAAAGTTGCGTCCCCCAGCTTCGATGCAGGCATGACATCGTCGCACAAGATTCTGACGTATCCTTTGGAACAACCCCGGTTTTGTTCGAACACTGTCACAGGCAGCGAGAATTTGTGCTCGGAGATCCTCTTCCGTGTCTCTGGTGTCTCATACACAAGACTTTTCACATAACCACACAAGAAATCAAGTGCGGTCAGATCAGGTGAACGAGCTGGCCACGAAACAGAACCTCCTCTTCCTATCCACCTTTCAGGGAACGTCGTACACATCTGCTCACGAACACTATGTGCAAAGTGGGATGGGGCTCCATCATGTTGGAACCACATACGTTGACGAACATCCAGTGGGATATGTTCCAACAACTCGGGGAGTACGTCTCATAAAAACAGAATACTGTAGGTAGACAACGTAAACAACGTTAGATGAATGCAATATCTGTGCGATGTACAGATATACACATAAATAAGGTGTACCGAGAAATAAAATTATTTAATTTCCACACAACTACCGCATTATTGTTTATAACTTTCGACTCAGTCATTTCCGGACAAGGGTTCTTTATCTCAAATTGATACATGTGCCCTTCCCCATATCCCTGAAAGTTAGTAATACCAGCCCGGAAACACCCTGTGTATGAAGAACGACAAAAGGCAGAATTTTTGGAAGTGGAGCCACATAATATTGTTCATCGATCTCAAAAACGCTGGATAACCCTTATTTCAGTCATGTAACGCATGATACAAGGAAGACCGTAAACTTGTATTTTCAGTTCTTATTTGGTATCCCAGGATGTGACAAATCGTGGGAACAATTTGGCACATGGTTTTCTTGTGAAATTATATTTTCTATTCCTTGAGTGCATTCTGTCATTTTGAACAGATTTCAACCAACAACAATTTGGCAGATGGATTTCTTGTGAAATTATATTTCCTATTCCTTGAGTACATTCTGTCATTTTGAACAGATTTCAACCAATAATCTGGCTTTCAGGTATAGCTCCCCGTGAAGCTGACTTGAATAATTTCAAAGGAAAAATTGTTCCGAGGCTAGGTATGAAACCCGGGACCTTAGACTGAACAGACCAACGCTCTACCGACTGAACTACCCAGGAACTCTACCAGACCCAGACTCAATTGAGGGATTGTTTGCAAGAAAGGCACTTCTCTCAAAAGGAAGTTTTTTAGAAAATGATGTTGACAATTCAAACCGTAATAATGTTATCTATGCACGCCTTTACATTTTGGGTACTCCTGACCTCCATGATCACAGTATTGAACTACAACTTGGTGATCGTACGCATAACAGATCAGAGAACACAATAAAGCGTTTTACTGAAAAGGGGCACATCCTCTAAAATGCCCTTCTTGCACCCAGTCCCTCAATTATTTCCCTTCTTATTCACATACCTCAAGTGGTTTGACAAGACGTTTGAGACCCAGCATTTTTCCCTTGCAATTATTCAAATTATTCAGATTTCAACCAGTATCTGAACCAGGGTGTTTTCACCGAACTTTGCGAAAAACATACACATTTGTATGTGAAAATCTTGCGGCTTTTTATGAAGAATGACCGTAGATCGTTAACTAGTTACTTCGCTGCTGTCCTAAGATTTTCTATGTGTACATATTTCTAGTGGTATAGAAGAAATATTATATTATTATTATTATTATTATTATTATTATTATTATTATTATTATTATTATTATTATTATCACAAATCTATAAACAAAAGACATATGATTCTGTTCGAAGATATTTATTATGGACAACTACGGAAAAGTTAGATATACCAGAAAATTCAGTTGCCACAGTTCAGCAAATGTATACAATTGCGGAGCCTAGTATCAAAGACGGACATACGCCATTTTTATCGAAATTTAGTTAAGGATCGGTCCTCATAGTATTTTTCACGCTCTTTCCAAGTTTATGGTCCGTTTATTTCAAAAACTGATATTTACATGCTTTTGTGAACGTTAAAATATGTTGTTCCTTTCATAATCGGACACCTCCATGCATAGTTTGTTTCAAATGCGGACATGGCCATTTCAGCCAATCCGATAAATTATAATTAAATTCACATATTTCATTTTCCACACTGTTTCCCTAAATTTCACTTATCAGCCATCACTGCTATATTATGTTCTTTTTAGACTAGTATATTTATGTGTTTGAATAGATTTAGACATATCGAGGACATTATGCTAGAAGGACGTATCAACAAAACTGTAAGTTCACATTAGAGCTATATAAATATTATGGAATGATTTTTCCTATACTTGTCTATATAACAAGGTAATTTCTTAGATTCTTTCTCATGCCAATTGTAATTCTCAACGATTTTCAAACATAAGTAAGTTCCATTAAAATACACCAATAAAGCGAATTTGTCTGTTGTACTATGACAGGCCTGCAGAACTCGTAAGTAGGGGAACTATGACGTCAGCCTCACTCCACTTCTATTGGGGATGATCGACTTCCGCCCCGAGAATGAATGTTGATGCAGCCGAGCGTAACTAGAACGCCGTGATCGCACAGGTAGAAAAGGTGGATGGGGGTAAGAAAGGGGAGGAAAGCAGTCGCTCTCAAGAGCTACAGTTCTTCAGGCCTGTACTATGACTGTGCGAAATATCTTTTTAGATGGATTTTGTAATTTAGGACTAATTTCATCAATTTCTTTCCCAGTGAGCACATATCACGAGTTTGATTTTTGGCCTAATTTTTCTGAAATTTTAAGAATGATTGTTCCTAAATATAATCCCAAAGAACAGATACAATCATTTAACGTCAGGATACCAGCCCTTTCTATATGTTACTAGAAGGAACAGACTTACAATTTTTTATTGCTCCCATATATTTCATATCAGCTCTGCTTTCCTTTCGGAGGAAGCTATAATTTTTTTATTTATTCTTTCAAAAAAATTATCTCCATCGACTCGGTATAAATCCGTGTGGCTTACTCCCAAAGAAGCAGGGAAGTCGCTGGACTGAAGAAGAAGTTTTAATTCTCAAATGAACTATCATCAGATGAGTCGAGGTATTCAGTTCTTGAAATAGTTATTATTGTTATATATGAGCTGCAAGATGGCGAAGAAAACTATAAGACGAGAGAAATAAAGGATGAGATGAAGGGGAAGAATTTTATATCAGCAGAAAGAGCTACAAAGGCGAGGACGAAGACATAAAGTTTATATAGTAAAAAAAGAGAATTAACAGAAGAGAAGGAAGGTTGAGGGAAAAGAAGAAATAAAATTTACATGATTGATGCATGTTTGAAAAAGGAAGCAGAAAATTAAATTGCACCAAAATGAAGAGAGGGAGGGAAGAATTTATGAGGACGCGATTAAAATAAGAACAAAGCTAGAAAGTTTACAGGAGATGGAGAGGGGAATCAGTGGCGGTAGCAGTTCTCTGGCAATGACCAGTTGATTTGGATGGTGGAATAAAACTGATCAGTAATGGAACAGATAGCCTATGACCGAAGTCACAATGCCAGTGAACACCAGTGAATACTGCATGCCATGAGGTAATAGCGTAACTGGAGCAACCCTAGGCAGCAATGTAGGCCTATAGCTCCACAACAACTTTAAAACTACATGAACTTGAAATGAAAAGTCTGTCATTAAATGACACAAACACACTTATTATAGCTATTACGAAACTATAAGAATAACCACTACATTACGTAAAAATTCGTCAAATTATCCAGTATCTTTTATCAGATATTTCTTCCTTTTTCAAACTTATAAAATGCACTGCCCCAGGGCTCTTCTTATCCAAAAGAATTGTGTCTACTATACAGGGTTGTTTCCGGTCTCTGATAAGTTGATAACGAATTAGAATGACGTCATGTGCGTCAGGAATCACACCGACAGCTGAATTGCGGCGAGAGGTGACAGACCAGTAGTGAGTGATTTCATAATCAGAGTGCACGGTGTATCACAGCAGCAATACCCAAGAAAATCGAGCCTTCTTGGGAGGGGTACATAACAACTCATTCCGATGCCAAGTACATTTACGTGAAACTCATAGGAGCCTGTAAAAACACGTGGTTTCGTTATTTCCAAGAATGACATCTTGTGTGTACCTAATAAGACTGGCAAAGCTCGGAAGGGATTAATTCCAGAGTGGAAAAAACAAGCAAATCCACCCCCATCACAAGTCGCCGCATTTCATTCGAGTTTTACCAATCTTATTAAGCACACAGATGATGCCTTTCTTGGAAATAACGAAATGTCGTTTATTGCAGCCTTTTTTATTTTCACTTACCTGTACTTGGCATCGGAAAGGATTGTTATGTACCCCTCCCAAAAAGGCTTGATTTTCTTGGGAATTTCTGCTGTGAGTCGCCGTGCATTCTGACTATGAGATCACTCACTACTGGTCTGTCACCTCGCGCCGCAGTTCAGCTGTCATGTGACTCCTGACGCATCTGATGTCGTTCAAATTCGTTATCAGAGATCGGAAACAGCCCTATATTTGGATCAGTATAGTAGGCCTACATATTTATTGTCAAGTTCCATAAATACATAATACAGATAGACTCGTCAAGAAAAAAACTAGTTACAAGGAAATTCATTAAAACCTATAAAATGGTGTAGCTCAAAGATATTTCTTCAAATCTTTCTTAAATAATATAATATTAATGATGTTGGCAATCTTCTTAGGCAATTTATTTACAATTCTACTTTTTACTCTATTGGGAAATAAAAACGCAAAGAACTGAAGGACTAGATAGGAGAGAAATTTCTTTACTGTAAATTAAAATTGTTTAAGGAGGTACTAGCTACGTATACCTACGTAGATGTAGACAGAAAACATTTTCAGCAACTGCTATTAAGTGTGTGAGTACTAGCTACTCTAAATGAATGTATAAAAATACAACTTTATCTCCTTTAGACTGAAAGTTATGCCAAATGTTCAGCGGGAGGCAGGATAATCGTTACTGATATGCAACATGCCTACAAGCTATTGCGTAGATTAAAATGACACTGTATAACACTAAAAATAACTTTGTAGATAAACTGATACTTGTTATTTGAAAATAATCCGTCTCTTTTGTTGGAATATAAGCCCGCTCGTAAAGTTCTGTGGCTGCAGATTGTTAACATTAGCGGCAATGCTGCTCTTTCCCAAAACATATTACTGCAGTACTCTTTAGTCACTGGATGCACGAAAAATTGACTATATGCAGTTACAAACCACTTAAATACAGTGAAAGTTTCCCACGAAATATCTCCTCTGGTTTATATCACTCTGTATGTGGTTCATTGGTTATCACGCTTGCATTCATATGCGAGGTTCGCCGGCTCAAACTGGATAGACTATGATGAATATTTGAGAGCTGTAAAATCCATTGAACTTACCGTTTGCAGAATATTCATAATAATTCATATTAATAATTTTGAATTAATTGCATCAATCATAATTAGAAACATAAAATCCAGACGTTTGAGATGAGCAGGGCGTGTAGCACGTATGGGCGAATCCAGAAATGCATATAGAGTATTAGTTGGGAGACCGGAAAGAAAAATATCTTTGGGGAGGCCGAGACGTAGATGGGAGGATAATATTGAAATGAATTTGAGGGAGGTGGGATATGATGATAAAGATTGGATTGATCTCGCACTGGATAGGGACCGATGGCGGGCTTATGTGAGGGCGGCAATAAACCTGCGGGTTCCTTAAATGCCATTTGTAGATAGATTGATGGATTTATGTAGTAATATTACACATACAGATTTTATATTATAATTTTCTCTAAAATCCAATGCACGGGTCTTCTGACCGTATTTGCTTTGTACCTAAAACAGTTTCTACTTTGTAGGTTTCACCCCCTTCACCTATGATTATATCCAACCACTGTCTAAAAGAGCAGATATATTAAAATGAAAATGACACAACACAACACATTATATAATATATCCTTACCTAAAACAGAAATAAAAGTGAATAATTGGGTAGATACCATTATCCCTTCGTCAGTTCGTATCGAAAACTTCAACAGCTGAAGTTCTAATCTGTCTCGCCTTAAGAGGAACAAGCCAGTCTTTTGTTCGTATTCTCTATTCCCCATTAGGTCAAGACATGCAAGCGAACTCCTATTCTGACTTAGCATCGAGTGTGGTAGATATTTTCTCCATACATGTTCCAATTCGACACACTGTAATAAAATATGTTTATAGGAGTCCTTTTTTCTGCACAGTGGACAAAAGCGCTCTCCTTTTTTGTTGAAAATTTTATTACCCTTCCATGCCCCCAATCTTAGCCACGCTAAACCTGCTCTACTGTCTTTGTTACAAGAATTTATGTAGTCACACCTCCCCCAGTTAAGCATGAGATCTGATTATAAATGTAGTGAGGACTTTTCCGAACATTGGACCTCAATCTCTTGCCTCTAGATATCGATTAAACGCATCTTTTCATTACGCCATACATTCCTTCTGTTACTCTCTCTTTTCTCCCACACCCATCCCATTTCTACATGATACAGCTCTCTCTGCAGTTTATAAACCCACCCCTTTTCCCAACCCTCTCTTTAAAGCCATTTGTAAGTAGGTAAGTATGTATAAACGATACCAACGAAAAATGTAGCAGAAGTGTACTGCTTATGTAGTGGACTAAAGGATATGTAACTTTAACAACTGATAATGTCTCAGTATTCTAAGAGCGGCGTACTTCTGCCTAGGGAACCAATCTTGGAGGGACGGAAGGTGCAGGAAGTGTTGATAGACTTTTTTGCGATCGCCGCCTGTGAACAATAATTTTGGCACGATAATGCAATGTTCTATTTTCTACTTGCCGATGTGCAAAATTACAATATTCCGTTTTATTATGGTGACAAGAAAAATAAACTTAGAGTGTGAAGAGTGCATTGTAATTTAAAAGAACTTAAGGTTGGTTGTTAATTGTGAATGCTCACATTTAAATACATTTATTTTAACAATATTTCCGTTCTCGTTCTCGTTCCCGGTTTAATGTGAACCAGCCTTTAGTCGCAAGAAAATTATCCTCTATTTAAGTTCTTTCTAATTACTCATAATTTATTACTAGTTAAGATCGCAGTACATTTGGCATCAAAAACATTAATTTTGGTTTGGTTTCTATTTTTGTTTTCCGAAAAAAAATATCCGCTCCAAAACCGTGTCTCTTATAAGAAATCCAACTTCGATTCCAATTTCGAACTGGCTTTCCGGCCGAAATTACATTAACATGTATGTTAACCACTGCTTTTCTTCTGAAGAAAAAGGTTGTGTAACTCTGTGTACCCAGGATAACGGACTGGGAGATGATTACTATCCAGTGCACGGAATTTTGTTGTTTTTAGCCTCACTTTTTGCCCAGCTTCAAGACTTTCAAGACCTAAGCTCAGTTCAACGAAAACTTAATTATTAACATATTTCTCGTCGGTCGGGCGCGTTCCGTTAGAAAAAAAAAGTACTCACGCTAACATTCCAATGTAGGCTACGTGGTTTTGTATTTCGTAACTTGCGGAAAATGTATTGTTCATTCTTTTATAAGCATTCATAAACAGCGCGCGAGGTTGCGGGTTCGATCCCGGTCCACGTCGATGCCATTTAAGTGTGCTTAAATGCGACAGGCTCATGTCAATATATTTACTGGCATGTAAAAGTGGCATGTAAAAGAACTCCTGCGGGACAAAATTCCGGCACACCAGCGGCATTGATATAACCTAAGCAGTTGCGAGCGTATTAAATAATAATAATAATAATAATAATAATAATAATAATAATAATAATAATAATAATAATGATAATGATAATAATAACAATAATGATAATAATGCTTTATTGCCAGAACAAAGATACATATTGATTTTTTTATATAAGAACTCTCTAGCAGCTTCAAATAGAGTAAAGTAGCGTATATAATAAAACATAATTTACAATTTTTCATAAATCGTTGAGGATAGACATTTTCCAACCGTTAAGCAGACGCCTCGATTTCAGTTGTCATTGGATTTAGTCTAGGAGATTTCAGGATAACAATCACGATGTATTACATACACACACATATAAATAGTAAGTGAAATTTCCATAGTAATTTATAACCGCCGTCATTAATAATATAAAAGGGGCAATCAATAAATTTCCGGACTGCTTTGAATGTAGGCAACACACAGGACATAGGACAAGGAGAAGTTATCTAGAACGAAGGAAACGTCTGAAATCTATACTAAATGCATCACTTGAAATTCAGAGAAGACTACCCATAAGACGTAGCCTATATGAAGAGAACTGAGGAAAATTTGCAATAGGTCCTGAATATATTTGAACAAAATCACGTGTAGAAGCTCAGTTCTTAAAGACAATCTGAAGCTGTTTGACAGACTGACTCAACAGGCATGGAAACAATGACCTTAAGCGACACGCGCATGTATGTTTAACGGTACAATATAGATCCTACAGAAGTGCAGTTCGAAAATGTATTGATTGTACCTTGTATATCTAATATCTTATATTTTTCAACACAGACATAGTAGCCTATAATCGTCTAGGCCCCACCTGCGAATATTTTGTTAATGAATGGATAACTTAGGAAAATATTTGGGCCTAAGAGGGACGAAGTTAAGCCTTGGTTTTTCTGAACCAATGCATGCGAATTGCGAGGTGCGAGTCTGCGTACCTCGCAGTTATAGAAACCACTCACTATCTTTCGTGTAGTCCGGATTTATGCGAGGCGGGCCTCGCACCTCGCAACTCGCATGCGTCGGTTCAGAAAAACCAAAGCTCTACAGGAGAATGGAAAAGTTGCACAACGTAGAACTGTACGCATTGTATTCCTCACCTGACATAATTACAAATATTAAATCAAGACGTTTGAGATTGCCAGGGCATGTAGCACGTATGGGCGAATCCAGAAATTCATATAGAGTATTATAGGCATTCAACAAGGAAAACTCAGTGCGCAGAAACCAGCGGGTGTGAATGTCTCGCGCAGATTACGTATGCTCCCGTTCCCAGCATGCTCTCACGTCCACTGCAGGGGAGTAAGAGGGGTATAGCATGTGCGCCGCGAGGAGTCCGAGCTGAATCTTGCTTGTAGGATACCTATAGATGGGAGGCCGGAGGAAAAAAGACCTGTGGGGAGGCCGAACCGCAGTTGGGAAGATAATGTAAAATGGATTTGAGGGAGGTGAGATATGATGGTAGCGACTGGATTAATCTTGCTCAGGATGGGGACTGATGGCGGGATTTTGTGAGGACGGAAAAGAACCTCCGGGTTCCTAAAATTCCATTTGTAAGTAAGTAGATAACTTTTAATTGACAGACACACAAGAGAGTGCTCTTTGGCTTACCTATGACGGGGCTGCCCTCGTTGATCCCGTCGTATATCTTGATGTAATCATATGGACAGTGTTTCTCTCCGGACGATATGGGCCGCATGGGACACGTCATGATGTTCTCGCATCTTTGGCCGTCTATATTGAATTCTTCGTTCTCTATATACAGCTTGATGAAGGGCAGCCTCGTGTTGAGATGGTAGCGACAGTGCAGTCCTCTCGGGTAGACGCCTGGATACGCTGGAGACTGCACGTAGCACGTCTGAAGGCGACAATCCCGGAACACACGTTCGCAATACGACCTGAAACAACACAATTGCTACTGTTTATTTCAGAGCGGAACAATGTGCCACTAGATTCTCTGTTTGGAAACTTTGTATGCACATGCCACTGCGTTCAAAGTCGTAATTAGCGTCCAGCGGATATCCAGAGTTTCCTCTTTGTTCAAAGCTGTCACAGTTCCTTATTCAATTGTCACTAGTTGATTAGTCTCTCTCTGCCTGCTCTTGTGTTTGTCAAATTCATAGTATTATTTGCAACGGAGCAGCTTCAACGTTGAGTACGAGCACGGTTTTACCCTGTTTGAATGATGGCTAGGATACGGATATTGCGAGTAGTTTGTTATCAACGTGGTGTCCTGGATGAAGGCTCGACGTCACTGGAGGCCAGCAATATGTCAGTTTGATATCAGGTCCATTTCCCGGAAATGTGTGTAAACTGGGTCTTATTTTATAATGGCTTAAGTCTGAGTTTATAATAAAAATAATTTCTCAACATTAAATTGAACAATATATTTGTTTTTCTAATAAAACATTAATTTTGATTACCAGCATTATACAGCAGAAGAAAATAAAACTACAAGGACATCATTTTATTTTTACTTCAATTTTTATTGTACCGGTACCTGAGTTTTTTAATGTACTTAACTCCCACCCCCTCTACTAGTAAACTTCCAATCGTCCTCCAAGGCCGCGTATGCAGTCAAAGTTCGCCTTACGGTCATAGTTAGGGACCGATTTTTATGTAATTACATATCATTACTCTGTCTTGTCTAAGGCTAAGCCTCTGTCTTGGCTAAGGCTAAGCGATCGACGAGCCCTGCATTCTCTTGTTCTCTTATTTCAAATTCTGCGCACCGCTACCCCAATCTATTTGGCTTCTCATTTTCAAAATTTATCCGCATATCATCAGCTAAGTACATCATAACAATTTACTCATTATACCCTCAGTAGCGGACGGTGGGTTTGAAAGCTGGGGAGGCCAAGACGTCAATGATGAAAATATAAAAATATAAGGCCTGTGATGTACCTCATTACCAAGCGCAGAATTTATAGGTTTTAAGAAATTAAAATTAGGTTTTCCAACTTATGTTTTAGGATTTTAAACCTACGAATTAGGTCTTTTTAGGTCATATTGAACTTTAGAATGTTACTCTTTGCTACATAAAACGAACAAGAAAAACAATATTTCGAGAGTAACGCGATAGCAACAAAATTGATTCGAACCTAAGAATCTGGGGCTTGCTCATTACTATTACATAGTCTAATTTTACAGCAAATTAACTGGACGATCCTTTTTCTTCGCAAACTGATCAAATAGGTTACAACATACTGAACAACTGCTACTAGAAGAAGCTAAAGACAAATCTACATTTACTTCTAAACTCTCGATATATTTAAAATAGTGTATAAGTAAATACATCTCGTAACACAAAAGAACAAAATAACAGAACACCCGCAAACAAGAGAAAATCTAACAACGTAAATGAAAACTTTTACGCAGGGAGAGAAAAACTAACAACACGTGACTCAATTTTCTAAAACCAAAAAGAGAGAAAGAGAGAGAGAGAGAGAGAGAGAGAGAGAGAGCTTCCCAATACAGCCGAAACCAGCCGTGACTATAAGCAGTACAGTTGTCAGCGGTGGGTAGGACGTCTCCAAATCGGCTCCCTTCGCGCGTTCTAGTGAAGTTTAAACACTCCGCTAACCAGCTATCTTATTGGTTGAACTGCTGTTGTCATGGTTACCGGGGAGTAGCGTCATTTAGCCGACTCCTCTCTGCCAGTCGCATAGACACTGTAGGCTGCTAGATGTCGACTATACAGGTTACAGCGCTATCTGTTATTTTTGAGTACGAATTATTTGTACTATATACAGTATAGCGAGCGGGCATCACCAACTGAATGTGGTCGACTTTACGTAACTTACTTCTTAGTCGTAGTGAATAGTAAAATTAATATAAAAAGAAAAATGTTCGTCATTTGCTTTAACTTGTCTGTGATCTTAATTCAGCTGAAATTATTACTACCATATTGTGTTCTGGTAAAATATTAGGGGAGGCACGGCATCCCTTGCCTCCCCTGAAAATCCTCCGCTGTATACCCTACCACAAGACATCTTTATATTCTTCATCTTATACAGTTTCAGTTGCTAGAAATTGGAACTCGCTACCGAGTGATGTAAGGGATTCTTGGACAATAACTTCATTTAGGTCAAAATTACATAAATTCTTACTTAACATATTAATTGCTGATTAATATTTATTACATATAATGAAACTAACATCTGTCCATTCTTATTATTATCATTAATTTCTCTAAATATATTTACAAAACCTCTAATGGCAATTACATTAATATTCTCATTATTGAAATATATTTTAGATTTATATATATATATATATATATTTTTTTTTTTTCTCCCTGTAACATAGTTCTAGTAAGCTTATATTAAATTAATTTTCATCATTTTACTAGCTATCTGAAATCTCCAATTAATTATAATTGATTGAATTAAATTAGTTCATAAATTAAGTTAGCCTACTACTTTACCTTATAGGTTTATCTAAATTTAAATAAATATGTAGACTACTAGTCGTTAAAACTTATATATTCGTAATTTAAATATGTATCGTATTGATTAAGGCTGGTTGAGTGGAAGAGAAGGCCTTATGGCCTTAACTCTGCCAGCGAAAATAAAACATTATTAATATATTTTCATCATATTCCTTTCAACCTAATCGTATATAAATAACAAATCTTTGCGAATCTTGTAATTACCATCAATATATTAAAATTTGATACTACATATTTTTACATATAATGGCTTGGTATTACATAAATTTACATATTTATGGGGTTTATTCATTTTTACTTCTCTAAAAGGAAAAAAAATAAACTTATGCTGGGGATGTTTACAATTTGAAATACACTGATTTAAAAAGGTTTTTTACCTACCCAAGAAAAGATAAATTTCGGGACGAAACATAACGTCCTTAGTTCCAGAGAGTAATAGAGTCACTCAACGCATACCGCCTACTGTAAATATGAATGAACAAACGGCAACCTTTCTCATACAACTACCTTGTACTGTAAAAATCACTCAGAAAGTAGCGTTGCCTTCATGCGGTGGAGTGGGACGAGGACATGATTTGTCTTGAACTATAATTGTTCTGCACACATCTTAACAAGCCGTTCCCATGTAATTTGGAAACTTACTCACCCTCTTCGTAATCCTTTCATGGAAAACCTGTGTCAAGTCTGACATGAGCCGCATGGTTAGGGGTTTTTATCTACATACACATTATTTATGTAATTCATAATTCAGACATACATCCACTTTACACTAACTTGTGTCCTAAGTGTCTAACGGATTAGTAGGTATGTCCCCCATAATTCTCTTCTCACAAAACAAAGCGTCGCCAGGTTCGGTGTGACATTCGCCTCAGCACCTCAGCTGTGATTTAATTTCAAATTTTCATTACAGATGGAAAAATAGTAACGTGTCAAGTGTGCGGTAAAGAAGTCGGGTGCTCTATGAAATCACAACTGGAAAGTCTTACCTTTCCTATACCTGCCAGCTATTGATATTAAAATTTTCATGATTTGATATATTTTGGTACATATTCAGCTTATTTTTCTTACACAAATATTTACATGTTTCACACCTTGATATTACAAAAAAATCCGGTCCCTAGTCACAGTAAACACTACTGAGATAGTGAGTATAGTACGTTTCAGAAATATGTTCGCGTTTTCCAGTGACTATTTTCGCACGGGTACTGACGTCCGTTTGCCTACGTCGCATCTCGGTTTTCCCCACCCGCTTCTGCTCGCCCCTCTGTAGAATCTTGTGGTTGGGCTGTCTTAGCTTTTTCTGTTACGAATTGAACGTCTACGTAATATTAGACCACTCTTTAAAATAACTTACATAAAAGGACCTCGTTAAGTAATTAACTGTTATGTGATTTCCTCCCTTTCTACGACCCTGCGACAAAACCACTTGGACGGACAGTAAATAGCATGTCTGAGTAATTTTATCTTTTCGGATCGGACAGAAATGAAGATTGAATTTACAGTACGTAAGGTACTCTTTTATAGAGTAGATATAGAATTATTTCAACATAAGTTACTAGTACAAAGACGAAACTGATAATTGGAATTAGGTACAATAGTGCGATAATATGCACAAAAGAACTGAAGCCTGTATCGAAATGAACGGCCACCATTTTCAAAAATGTGTTCAAATATCCATATTATGATCATATGATTATTTTTCAATTTAACTTTATTCTCTATAGTGTACGCTAATGTGCTGTAGACAGTATAATATACACTGCATAATGAATACGTCCGAATGGATAGCTTAATTCGTGAGTGAAAACACTTATTAATACTGTACGGTATTTTTATTAAACAAAAACCTAATGAAAATTATCAAATTCAAAATCGCGATATTTACTAGTTAACGTAAATGGATGCAGTGCATATATTTGTACAGATCACTGTGCACGTAACTGCGGAATCCCGGCAAAACAAGTCACTCAGCTGAGTGCGCTCCTAGTATAATGGCAGTTGACATTGGACATATACGTCAACAAGTATGCCTAACTTGGAGTCAGGCCACAAAGGGAAACAATGAAGGAGAGGGGTTCGGTCCGGTGCTGTGGATTGAATTCGGCGTAGCTCAATGGTTAGAGCGCTTTGTACGTAGAACCAAGGACCGGGGTTCGATCCCCGGCGCCGGAGCGAATTTTTCTCCTCAAATATTAATTGTCAATATCACAGATATTATTCTGTAGGACAAATTAATAATAAAAAAATCTATAATATGAACTAATTTTCTTCCCTCCTATACCTAGTAGAGTGACTACTTTGTATTTTACGCCAGTCTGTACTAAGGTGTCATTGGTTTGGTTTACCGACCTACGGCTTGTGAACCAATCGACGCTAGCGTAAGGTCTGGCTCTCACTCTGCTCACCGATTTCCCTTTACGTCGGATGCTCTCATACGTGTTGTGCAATTGTGCGATTGTTGTGAGTGCAGTTTCGTGTGAAAATAACTCGATATTTGACTCTTGAAGAAAGAATGATTGTGTGCAAAACATATTATAAATATGAATCGGCTCGCAATGTGTGTACGGAGATTATTGCGAAATTTCCGAATACTCGCCGACGAAGCAGATAGTAACTACATGAGTTCGTGAATAAATTTGAAAACAAGGGGTCGATGTTAAACAAAAACGCTCTAGGCACAAACCAGTTTTAATAGAGAATAGATTAGGTTATATTGGCGCTATTCTCGAACGTGAATTTTATCTGTGGGATACTATGGAAGAGAAGGTCCTAGTCTAACCCACATACTTATTAGGAACCGAAAGATACGAGGATATTTTTATTTATAAAGTAACTTCCGTTTTCACATACTGCGTGTTCAGTTCAAAGTGTGTCATGACTCGCTGTATGCCGTCATGTGGCTAGTCGATGAGCCTAGAGAATTCATTCCGCAGAGGCGTATTACCTATGTGCCAGAGAAGTTGCCTAGCAATTACGTCGTTCATTCTGAAGAGTACTTACCGATACGTACGGCAACATCTGTAGTGGCAGGAATGTGAACTGTTTGGAAACACGTACTGAGGTGAGATTTTTTCTTACTGTCGAGATATGGGGAGAGGGTTAAGACGATTACTTACGTATCTGTTGACATTAACTTGGACGGTCAACATGAACACGGAGCATTTGATTTGTGTTGTGGAATGTTGCCGTACGCAACCGATGATAACAAATACCCTGCGTACGACTTGCCCGCGCAAAACACAGTTCGAAAGAGGTTATGGTAGCACACAGACTTTACAGACTGCCATCTATTGCTACGACATTGAAGTTATACAGTACACGTTCTCAAGTTCAGATTGAACGCCTTGATTAATAGGCAACTTCTTTGACAAAAAAGCTTAAACTCGCTTCAAATCTCTGACTCACAACAGTGACGTCATATCACATTTTGAAATGAACACCCAGTAAAGCGCACAGTAATCGGCATAGCTACGCCATCTTTACAGCGAACGTTGCGTGATTCAGTTCACTTCGAGCAGTACAGAGAGGATCATACGACTGCTAATCGGAGTGCTCTAATTGAGAACCCTCCCAGCTGTGAAATACGATTTCTTGTGGCGAAAACTGTAAAGAGACTGAAATCCATCATGTTGCGCTCTGTGGTGATGTTTCTGCACGACAACGTCCGCCCGCATACTGCGCAGCGAACTGTGTCCGAAATGAACAGTTTCAACTGGAAAGTGTTCGGTCACCCTCCATATGGCCCTGATTTGGCGCCTAGTGATTACCATCTTTTCATGCATATAATGAAGTGGCTTGCATCGCAGCGCTTTGACGATGACGAAGTGTTGCAGTCCAGCATCGTAGGTTGGCTTCAGTCATATGCGGGAGACTTTTAAGATTGAGGTATTCAAAATCTTGTTAAGGGGACACGCTACTGAGATTTCTAATCTCCACAATTTCGATTGTAAATTTTTTAAATTTTAAAATCAAATAGATGTTGACGAGTTACATGTGCACAATTATTTTCAAAATTTTATGTTGAAAAATGTACTCGGAAAAAAAAATATAAAAAAGTGTTTATAATTTTAGTAAAAAAATATCTGGGTCTCATATAAAGATAATTTGTTTCTTAAACTTTTAAAATGATGCTAAGACTTCCTACAATGAAATGGTGCATGGGTTTGTTCCTAGT
The DNA here is from genome assembly GCF_040183065.1 of Periplaneta americana. Classification (NCBI taxonomy): domain Eukaryota; kingdom Metazoa; phylum Arthropoda; class Insecta; order Blattodea; family Blattidae; genus Periplaneta; species Periplaneta americana. The sequence goes on along the minus strand of NC_091127.1, from coordinate 70,684,752 downwards.
CAATACAATTCATCAGTAAAAAAAAATTAACTTGACCAAAATTGACGAAAACTCAGTAGCGTGTCCCCTTAAAGTGTCTCAATTTTTATGTTGAAAAATAAATCAAAGCCTGTAATTTCAAACTATTGTAAACAAATCCTGTAACCACATTGCCATTTTTGTTACAATAAAACGTAATATTGTGTTAGAAATTACAAGAATTTCAGTGGAAGAACTGAGGAGAGTGAATGAGAACATATTTAAGCGACATTTCAAGTATGTGACACAAGAGAGTCGACATTTTCAGCATTTATTATAATTCACTTATTTTAAAGTACAAAGACGTTACTGCCCATAAAAGCACCTTCTTAACATTTTTATTTAGAAGAAAAAGAAGAAAATATTTAATAATGCAAAACAAATTTATATTTGCAGCAGAGTATTGTAACAGGTACAGCGAGTAAAATGAATAATCTGAATATAATGAGAGAGAGAGAGGGAGAGTAGTAGTTTCTTAATTAAGTAAATGTGCATAAATGTGTTTCTTAAATATATGAGGCGTCCATTTCCAAAAGGATCCTTGTCCATGCTGTTTAATTTTAGGGAATGTGATAAAAACGTTTTATTGATATTTTTGATTGGAAGTTGTTAATGAAACTTTTGTATTTTGTTTATTCATGATTATAGAATGGCATTCTGAAAGAATTAACTCCAAATTCTTATTGGGTTTGTAGACAATAAGGTTATTTACTTGGACAAGAGTCTTTTTGGAATAGTTTTATGGACAAGGACGATTTTGGAACTGTTTGAATTGGACAAGGAGCATTTTGTTCTTGGAACATTTTATTAGTGACAAAAAAAACATTATATTTAATAATAATAATAATAATAATAATAATAATAATAATAAAGAATCTATGTTATCTTATTTAGTATACAAATATCATAGTTATCACAGGGAACTTTTGGAGGTAAATGTTACATTCTTCATAAGCTCCGCCAATGGACAAGATTCCATTTCTTCCTGTACTGATGACTGCTGCTATAGTCAGCCATGATTGATTCTCTGTTGAATCTGTTCGTAATTTTCAAATGCTTTTTATACGGGTTTAAATGCGTTTTGAAACTGTACAATGTGTATATTTAGATAGAGAATGATCACTTAAATGCAGGGATACCAATATCTCAATTTCGAATATTTATGGACAAGAGCGCATTTGGAAATAGACGCCTCATAATATGATTATATATAATGATTATATTATAATCTGTTCCTGAAAAGAAATCAATATCATCGGGATTATTTAAATTTTTATAAAAGGACAACATTCTGATTAGGAGTGAATTTTTATGACTGATTGTCTTTGATCTGGAAATAAGGAAAAATTACCTTTTTCACTTGCCTGAACGAATGGGGCAAAAAAGGGAATTAATTTCAATATATATAAAGAATCGATTTTGTTTTTATTTATTTATTAGTTATTTAACCTGGTAGAGATAAGGCAATCTGACCTCCTCTTCCCCTCTACCAGGGGATTACAACTACAATATTAAGAATACAATTACAATTATAATTACAATTAATATTAAATTTACAAATACAATAAAAAATCAAAGTACTAAAAGATTAACTGATTAATAAAGCTAGACAGTTTATTGTAAAAAGTTACGAAGAGAGAAACATTTTTTTTATTAATTAAGTAAAAATTAAACCTATTCCGCGCAGTAAGAAAGTGCTTAATAAGTTTGCTTTTGAACGCTACTAAATTCCGACAGTCTCTGATGTCACTGGGTAGGGTATTCCACAAGCGCGAGAGCGAGATTGTGCATGATGATGAATCCGATGATGTTTTATGTGTTGTTATGGCTAGTAAGTGGCGATTTTGCGTGCGTGTGAAGAGATTATGATATGATGACAGGTAACTGAAACGTGAGGCAAGGTAGGTGTAGATGTGTGGAGGACATGGAAAAGGAGAACAAGAGAATGAACATTTCTACGTTCGCTAAGCCGTAGCCAGTTTAGAGTATTCTTCTGAGAAATAAAATTGTGCATAATGATCTCATATGTTGGAGGGATTTCATATTAAACATTGATCTTAGCTGTAATGTTGGTGTCGGAATACGGCAAGAATTATAATGTGTGTTGTAGTTTAATTGCGCGGTTAGGGTACTAATTCTAGCGGTTACAACCACAGTCCTCGCCGAGGATCCGCGAGAGAGTACATCGGTAAACCAAACAGGTAACAACTCGCTGTGTGTGCATTTGTATTAATACATATATACATACAGTACATATATATTTTGGTATTTTCAAGCGACAAATATACTTATTCGTACAGACATAACACGCGTTTAAGCCGTAATGAAAATAAACTGGCTATTGAACGAGTCTTCGAAGTAGTACATCGTCTGAATTGTCAGTGTCAGTGCTAACAACAGCAGCTGACTACCTCTCAGTGGAACACTTACCCGGAGACGACTTCTCCGCGGCGGTTGGGGTAGAGCTCCGGGTGTTGGCCGTAGCGCAGGTACACCTCGAACTGTTGCTCCGCACGCGAGTCGAAGCTGAAGTATGTCTGGTCCGTGAAGTTGTCCGTGTGGAACAGAACCTTCACAAAACTCGTCTCCGAGATGAACGTCTGCGGCTGTTCGGTCTCCCCGCAGAACAGACCCGGGTCCTTCCGGTTGCTGACGTCAGTCTTGGCGTTTCCGTCCACAATCTGCAACAATAGATACAGTTTCACTAACTCTGAATTTGGTCTTTACCTCCATCATTTATAGTTGAACAGAATTCGAAAAAAAAAAAAAAAAAGAAAAGCTAGGGGTGGACAAATACAGACTGTAATACAACATACTTTGCAGAAATAAATTTAATATAGGATCCTAGAATATATTATGCAACATTACACCTGTTCTTCCATTCAAATTAAAAGATACAATAATCCCTATTGCTTCCTGTGTTAAAAATCTTTGAGTTTATTTCGATACACATTTAAATTGGAACACCCAAATAACTCGATCAAAAAAACGTTTTCCACGTTTCATTTCTTAAACAACATTCGAAAAGTTCTTCCGTTACCACTAAACAAAAATTAGTGGAGATTCTACTAATGCCCCTTTTTGATTACTGTAATTTAATGTTGACTGACTTCAGTGCCAACCAGTCGCAAAGATTACAAAGCGTTCATAATTCTCGTGTTCTCTTGGTCTGCGATGTCCGTCGCGCTGACTCCATCACCCTATTTTTCAAACTGGCTTCAATTTAACTAACGTAGAAAATTGAATCGATTATTTTTTAAACCCCGTAAGTAAAAAATTGTGAACTATTAGGAAAACGAAAAGAAAATAGAATAATTTATAAACTAGACAATATTTGTAGAAGTTTTTCCTTCTGAAAGTTAAATATTGAGTGAATAAGTCACAGAAGCATGTAATTAACGTCTATATAATATTAAATATGTTTCTAGAGAAGTCAAAATATTCATGACTTACGGAATTTGAAAAAGTAATACACAATATTTTGTCATTACAGGGTGGACCGCTAGAATGTACCTAATTTCAATTATATGTGACTGATGAACGGTTGAAGATAGAACCTTACGGTAACTTTATATGAAAGGAAAACTCAGCAAGTTTCGAATCCTGTCGGTAGACGGTGCGCAGACACGGTTTCTTTTCGTAGATTGTATCGATTGTTAAAATGGCGACACCGCAGATGAAAGCGCAAACTGTGTTGTGGTATACGGAGTTTAAATCAATTGTTAGAGTTCAAAGGGAGTATCGGTGAGTGTTGAACCATGATGCTCCAACTGCTAAAAACATTAAGAAGTGGCACGATACATTTTTAGCTACAGGATCGGTGTTGAAGAAGCATGGTGGTGGTCGTAGAACATCCGACGAAATGTTTGCAAATGTTCAAGCCGCGTATGAGCGAAGCCCGCGGAAGTCATTAACCCAGATATGCCTACTGTCCTATTAAAAGGACAGTTGTCAATGTTTCAAATTACCCTCTCTACAGTTAACGCATTTACTTTTTCACAGGTGTTACTATTACTGGTCTTAATTAGAGGCTTGCTAGGTGTGTTACGACTGGTAATTAGAGTTCTGGTCATCGTTGAGTTTGAGATGTGGACGTGAGAATTTTTCGTTTATTTCAGCTACGGCATCCGAGACGCAAATCAAATAAGAATATTAAATATTTTTACACTACGGAATTATTTTACAAATTGTTGTAGATCAAATGACTCCTAATAAACATAAATATAACCTGAAACCACAATGCGTTCGAAATATCTATTCATTGCGACATGACAATGACGGAAACATGTGTCCTTTTAAAAGGACAGTAGGCATATCCCCATATATTTTGAAATTGTTTCGCCATTTCAATTTTAGTGGATTTTCCCTGCATGAAATGCTATCTACGTTTGAAAATTATGCTACGGGCGAAATTTCATCTCTAATACAGACATATCAGCCCACTGAGGTGTCTGGATATGAATGGAAAAGTTGAGACAGTGTCGGGTGTAGTTGCTGGGTAGCTAGTCGGCAGAGCGTTGGTTCGCTAAGCCAAATATCCCGGGACCGATACCCGGATCCAGAACAATTTTTCCTTTGAAATTATTCAAGTCTGCTTCACAGGGAGATATACCTGAAAGCCAGATTTGCACAGCAAGATCTGTTTACAAGTGGAGGACGTTCTGGAGGGAGGTATTGAACGGACATAAGTTTCTATTGTTTTTCATTTAGTATTTTTGGAAGAGGTCTTATTTTCTTTCTAAATTGTCATTGTTATAACAATGTAGATTTTAGAAAATGAACTGAAACCTGTCTTTAGACATTGCCACAGCAACTGCTTCATTATATGTATCGTCACTTCTCTCCCAATATAACCTCCTCCTCGAAACTTCAACACTCTTTTCGCCTATTACTTATTTTTACGTATCAATAGCAATACGGTACTATTCAATGACGAAAGCATTCTAGAGTTAAAACGAATTTAGCCATAATGCATCATTCTTCAGAATAATATTAGTAGTAATAATAAAGAAACTATAATAAAATAATAACGTAATGATTTGTTAATAATAATAATAATAATAATAATAATAATAATAATAATAATAATAATAATAATAATTGTAATTTACAAGAATTACATTGTTTCCTTTCATGTAAGCATGGTATACAATTATTCCTCAAAATTTATGCTCATATGCCTACTGTCCTTTTAAAAGGACACCTGTTTCTAGCTCAACCAGTTACAACTAGAATTTTTCAACACCATACAAATACTTCAGTTATATACTGCACTAAATGAGATTTGAAAAATACACAAAAATTGCAAAAAAATATTTCAGGCATATCTGGGTTAAGAAGAGCTTCGCGGGAACTTCAAGTACCAAAATCAACATTGTAACGAATTGTCCACAAATGTCTCAAACTGTACGCATACAAAGTGCAGTTAATGCAACGTCTGGAGCCGGATGACAAACCCAAACGATCCTAGACCGTCTCGGAGCTGATCCTGATTTTATGTCCAAGATTTTGTTCTCGGACGAAGCTACGTCAAAGATAAAGTGTACGCCATCCCTGTCAGAGACCTTCGTGATCTTCGGGAGCTGCATAGTTGCTATTGAGAGCACTCCAGCTGACATTATCCAACGTGCTTGGCAAGAAATCATTCATCGCCTCGATATCGTCAGAGTGACAGCTGGATCTCACGTAGAGATGTGGTGATGTGCATATCAAAACTTGTTGAGTTTTCCTTTCATATAAATGTAAGTTTCTATCTTCAACCGTTTACCAGTCACATACAATTGAAATTAGGTACATTCGAGCGGTCCATATATATATATATATATATACACATATATATTAAGAAAATCAATAAATTCAAACTTCATTTATAAAGTAACATTGTGTTGCAATAATTTGTTTACTCACATTGTTCAAGTACACAAAATGTTATAAATATTTCAATTATTAATAAGTTCTCCTCAGGCACACGCGAAAAGAAAATCATGAAACTACACAGAAAATGTTTCAGGAATGGAAATCCTCAATTCATCTGTCTTCAATTATGTCTCAATCATACACACTCTTCGAGAAACTTTGAATTTCCTCTTCATTAGGTAAATATCACTGAAATTTTTTCAAATCGTTAATTTATTATTACATTTATTGGAAGATTCTGGAAGTATGCTCTTTTTCTCTGGCAGCACAATGGCTGTTTCAATCTTTTCACACTTATACAAATGATTATTTTTATTCCTTTCTCCTTTTTAACTGCTTTCCTTATCTCAATGTCGCCCGCCGAAAACGTGTTGGTATAGTGTACAAATACTACAAGAGATTAAATACAACTTGCTTCACTGTATGAGTGATTTGCGTGTTATCAACAGCTGCAAAAGGTAACACACTCTACAGCAGTGATGTCAAAGAAAGGGCATTTTTATGACCTTGACGTCGTGCGCGGGCATCAAGCGCTAGGTATGGAAGGACAAATAAGCAGCCTGTTGCATTAAGAAAACAGTGGAGCACAACCTTCAAACGGAACGTGAAATTTTATGTCTTTATTTTTATATGGCTTCTTTATGTTTGATATTATCTATATTGTCTGTAAAACCAAAGTAAGTTACTAACACCAATTTCTTAATATTGCAGTTGTGTTTTAAACGTTAATAACATAATAAAGAGTTAAGAAGGAATATTCACATAAATTCCTTAGCAGAACAACTATACTGGTGAAACATATCATTCATAAAGAAAGTGATATCCATTGAGTATGACATGGTAAGTTGGAATTGATATTGATGGTATCTTTAGCTTTATAAAATTAATCGATGAACTAATCAAAACAATATAATAGTACAGATCAAAGTTATCTAAGAATATGTGTTATGTGTAACTAATATTGCACAACAAAACTCTTATCGCATTCTACTTTTAAGGTGATATTGGTGAGCAACTTCGTATCATCAGAATATTAAATTATTTTCTCGAAACCTGCTAAAACTATAGAGCTGACATTTTTGCAACACATGGGCACATACCTTTTGCTTATGATGTAACAGTAGTTGCTTTGTTAATTCATTTCCTTACAAACATTTTCAATGCGAATATTTTAAAAAATTTGTAATACACAATCTTCAGTATTACATATTTACACTATAATACATTTACGAAAACATTGTTTCAATACCTGTAAGTCTTGTAAATAAATAGATCTATGTCTGAAAATTTCCCTTTTCTATTAAAAAAAGTTGAGAAAATATTTCCTTCGAATAAAAAGAAAACAAACTTGTGAAAAATGAGCATTAAAATTAAAGCATACATTCTTATAATGCAGTTATACTTCTCAAACAAATCTAAAAATTAACACGGATATAGTTGTAATAAGTTTTCTTCCCTTTATCTATTGAATCAGTGCTGGCCATCCCTGAATATAACTCAACCCAGCTGCATATACTACCTCTTTCGTCTGTCTCTTTCCTTTCCGCTGTAAAGCGCTCAGGCTCTCCTGAGCTCTAAAGCGCGCGATTGCGCCTGTGGGCATCAATTGACATGACTGCTCTAAAGTGGTGAAACTTGGTTACGTCGAGGAACTCCGTAAGTCAGTAACTTAAGAAGTTTTAAAACTAAAGCAACTATATGCTTTCTCCTCACAAGCATTTTATACACCAAACTTACGGTGTTTCTACAGGGATATCATTTTATTTTACTTCAATTTTTATTGTACCTGAATTTTTTAATGTACTTCACTCCCACCCCTTCTATTAATGAAGTTCAACCGTCCTCCACACAGACCCAAGACCGCATATACAGTCGTAGTAGCCTTACGGTCATAGTAAATAGTACGTCCCAAAAATATGTTCGCGTTTTCCAGTGACGAAAGAGCTATCAATATTGCATCATTTTCGCACAGGTACTGTCGTCCATTTGCCTACGTCGTATTCCGGTTTTCCCCACCTGCTTCTATTCGCCTCTCTGTAAAGGCTAGTGGCTGGGCTTTCTTAGCTCTTTTCTGACAACATTAATTTCTGTTAGGAATTGGACGTCTACGTAATATTACACCCATATAACTGTTTAAAATAACTTCAATAAAAGGGCCTCGTTAAGTAATTAACTGTCACGTGATTTCCCCCTTTCTACGATCCTGCGACATAACCACTTGGACGGACAGTAGATAGCATGTCTGAGTAATTTTATTTTTTCGGATCCAGCAGAAGTGAAGATTGAATTTACAGTACGTAAAGTACTCTTTTATAGAGTAGGTACAGAATTATTTCAACATGAGTTACTAGTACGAAGGACGAAACTGGTAATTGTAATTACACAAATTAGAACTGAAGCCTGTATCGAAATGAACGGCCATCATTTTGAAAACTGTGTTTAAATATCCATATTATGATTATTTTTCAATTTAACTTCATTCTCTATAGTGTACGCTAATGTGCTGTAGACAGTATAATATACACTGAATAAGGAATACATCCGCATGGACAGCTCAGTTCGCGAATAAAAACACTCATTGTTAATATACTGTACTGTATTTTGACTAAACAAAAACCTAATAAAAATTGTCAGACTCAAAAGCGTGATATTCCTAGTTTACGTAAATGGATGAACTACTTTTCTTCCCTCCTATACCTAGTAAAGTGATTTGTTTGTATATTACGCCAGTATCATCGAACTCCAGTTGTGGAAGGGGGTAGCAAACGGTGTTTCGGTTCTCAACCGTTAATCCAAAGGTATAGCCATGTTAATATTAGAAATGTTAGTAAAAATAAAATGATGTCCCTGTACATAAAATGATGCGTCTAGGTTACGGCTTTAATATTTCCACAGACAAAATGAAAATATCCGATTCAATTTCATTTCTTTGTTCTCCTTTTCCAAGACCTTCATGCCTCTACATCTAACTACCTTACCTCCCGCTTCAGTTAGCCTACTTATCATCGTATCAAAAACTCTACACACGCACTCAAATCACCGTTTTCTAGCCATATCAACACATGAAACATCAACGTATTTATCATCATTCGTAATCTCACTATCGCGATTGTGTAATATCCTACCCAGTGACATCAGAGAATATCGGAATTTAATAGTATTCAAAACAAATTTTTCAAGCATCTTCTTACTGAGTAGAGTACAATGCAGTAAAGTGAATATCCTAATGTTTCGAAATTGTTACAGTTTTGTTTCTCTTGAAATCTGTAAAATCAGTTACTTATTTTTAGATATTTAGTCACTAATGTATGAGGATACCAAATACTGGTTGAAGTTTTAAGATCCACAACTCGAACATTCCTATAGGCTACATGATGGTATGTTAACGGACGAGAAACAGAATTTGAATCTGACTGAACAGGGGTGTGAACCAGGTAAGCGTGTTAAAATTAATTTCCTCTACAGAGGGGAACTTTTTGTCATCACTTTAACAAAGTCAAGAAGATTACCAAGAGACTGCCTGCCTCGTTAATTATTCCATTAGTAATTGTGGCGTGAGGTAGAATGTATTCCATGTAGCAGACTCTTAACGTACACTGCAGATTGGATCTCTCCTCTGCCTGTACAGCGACCGATAAACTAATCCAAGCTCAGTGCAGCAAGTTCCTTCCTCTCGCAGCTTCTCCCCCACCCACCAACAACCCCCCAAAAGATCGCAAACTTACTCCTAGGAGTTTCATTCAGATGACGGGACACCTTTTAACTAATTTGATTAGCAAGGCTCCTACACACGACGAAACTAACTTCAGCGAACTTGGCCGGAATTTAAAAATAGTTTCAGCGAGGAGTTCGCAGCTAACAGACAGAAATTCTGCACGCTTTAATATTCGGGTTTAATAGGTTATAACCTGTGCGAAATCATAATGTAATTAATTCAGCAGCATGTACCTCTGCTGTGACCTAACTGACCTATCACTTAAGCCACTTTGGTTACAATGATGTGATGCTAAACGTAACAATGGCACAAGTTAACCGTCTGTCATTAATGGTACACCATGAATTTGAGGTTGCGAATGTGCGCTGAATTTTGAACGATGGGGGAATTCGAATCGTGAGAGCAGAAAATTTAGCTTATTCACATCGATTAGGTTCCGCAAAATAAATATGTAACTTATTAGGCCTATATTTTTTAGTATATGCTCTCTAAAATAGTTGCTTTTCGGATTGTTTTCAATCCGAAAACATAATCTTAATCGTCGTTGGTCGCTAAAGTCATTATGGTAGCCTTCATCGGCATTTTAAACAGCAGCACTGTCTAAATCCGCATTCGTACATAGCCTATACGAGATTCGATTCCAAACGGCAGTGACAATCATCTTACCAACTTAGGAGAGTATTTTATCTGAAACTATGATAAATATTATTTGTTTTTTTCGGTCTTACAATAGTTTTAAACAATAGATTTTTTTAGAATTTTCCGAAAAAAAAACTGAAAACTATTATGATAGTAAAAGGAGAAAACTGAATCCATTTTTAGACATTTACATTTAATTGGCCAAAATTCCAAAGAATATTAAGAAAGACTCAATGAAGTATGTACAGATATGGAAATAAAATGTTTAGCTCACTTATTGCATATGTTTCGCTTACAACATACCGCGCATGTGCAGTAAACAAGAGACCCTATATGTATACTACTTCTGAACAGTCATGCGAAATTATTGCCTATATACAGGTGGACTTCCATCAAGACTAGCTCCAAATTTTAATTCCATACCTGTATCTACTGATTGAATGTTGGAACTGTCCTTTGTTTCGCAGAACGTAGACCAGTTTTGGATGAAAATAATGCAAAAGAAGCCCATACATTTGTATAGTGTTTGCTACATTGTATTTATGAAAAATAAGTTCTTCGTTAATGACCACCATCAGATATTCAAATATCGGTGTGTGTTTGTGTGTGTCGAATACAGAGTTCTGTTATGAGAAGCTACTTACTCAAAAACATGTACATTTATTGCTTTAATTATTTTTTTATTTTATAACTACTGAAACATTTTTTATTGTATGTTCAACGTTGTCTATGTTTATGTTTCTAAACACAACATAATGTATGTTAGTAAAGCATTCCTTTTTATTTTGTAAAAACTTCGCGACCTTCTCAGCTCAATACACGACCCCCTCAGGGGATCGCGACCCCCAATTGGGAACTACTGCTATACGCCAATATACTGCTATATAATAAAAGAAGTGCCAGTAAAAATAGTGGGTGATGAATATCCTGATCTCATTTAATTACACATTTACCAAAATCACTCATGGCCAGTGTTATTAACAATAACATATTCTGTTCACTGAAAAGTAAAATTTATTACTCATCAAATAATAATTTTCTTAACGTTTCATTTCGGTAAGATCCCTATGCTGTTTAACGTCGATATTGGAATACGTGTTTCTTTTGCTTCAATAGAAATATCATTGGACGTTATTAATTTCAGAGTTTAATGCTATAGGCCTACATATTCCTGTGATTTGAACCTATACGTTAGAACCAGTTGCAGAAAAATCTGAGAGAGAAACTAGAGCATGGAGCAGTGATGTCAAAGCAAGCGCATTTCTCTGACCTTGACGTCGTGCGCGGGCATTAAGTGCTAGGTATGCTAGGAGGAATAAGCAGCCTGTAGGATTAAGAAACCAGTGGTGCACAAACTTCAAACGGAACGTGAAATTTTATGTCGTTATTTTTATGTGGCTTCTTTTTGTTCGTTATTTTCTATATTGTCTGTAAAACAAAAGTACTAACACCTATTTCTTAGCCTAATATTGCAGTTGTGTTTTAAACGTTAATAACATAATAAAGAGCAAAGAAGGAATATTCACACAAATTCCGTAATAACTATAACTATACTGTACTAAGTGAATTAAACACATCATTCATAAAGAAAGTGTTATCTCAAAGAAAGACACTGAATATGACATAATAAGTTGAAATTGATATTGATGGTATCTTCAGCCTTATAAAAATAATCAAAACAATATTATAGTACAAAGCAAAGTTGTCTAGGTATATGTTTTAACTGTAACTAATATTACATAACAAAACTCTTATCGCATTATGTTTTTAAGGTGATATTGGAGAGCAACTTCGTATCATCAGAATATTAATTTTTTTTTTGTCGAAATCTGAAGCTATAGAGCTGACGTTTTTATAACACATGGGCACATATCTTTTGTTTATGATGTAACAGAAATTGCTTTGTTAATTCATTTCCTTACAAACATTTTCCATGAGAATATTTTCAAAATTCTCAATACACTATCTTCAATAATACGTATTTACGATATATTAGATTTACGAAAACATTTTTTCAGTACCTGTAAGGTTACTACATAAACATATCTGAAAATTTCACTTTTCTGTAAAAAAAGGTTGAGAAAATATTCATTTTGAATTAAACAGCAAACTTGTGAAACATGAGCATTAAAATTAAAACTTACATTCTTATAATGTACTTATACTTCTCATACAAACATAGAATTTAACATGGATATAGTTTTAATAAGTTCTCTTCCCATTATCTATTGAATCGGTGCTGGCCATCCCCGTATATAGCTCGACCAAGAGGCATATACTACCTCTTTCTTCTGTCTGTTTCCTTTCCGATGTAAAGCGCTCAGGCTCTTCTGAGCTCTAAAGCGCGCACTTGCCCATATGGGCATCAGTTGACATGACTGGCATAGAGTATAGTATATAGCGTACATATATATATATATATATATATAAATGAGGAATTAGAGTATAGAACTACTTGCTGCATGATTTATGTTGTTTTATTCTTAGTTACAAATATTAAATATATTTTTCTACAAACGTAGTGAAAGAAAACATTTTCGATGTGAAAACTGGCACTGAGTAAGACTTCCTGCGTTCAATTATAAAAATATTTCCCACATACACTCTCCGCACGCTTCCTAATAAATACATCTACACAAGAAAATTTTTTATAATTAACACTTTATTACTAACAATATTACAATGAAGCATTTCTACAGTGCTTTATGAAATTTTCTTGTGAAATGTCTACCTCGGGACTAGGAGAGATGGCGGTACACAACTTCTAATCACTAAATTGTGCACCATTACGCCTAAGTTAAATCCCAAATCTCTCTGCAGTGCATATGAAAGGAAGACAGATGTACTGTTGGTAGTGATTCGCCCGTCGGATGGCGGCCCACTTGGTGCTATTCAACAGGATTAGGCTACGTGCCGGCACCGGGCTTCCCCTTCTCCCTTCTTCACCATCATCATTCTCATCCATTTCCTACACTACACTTACATGAACACTTAACATATACCCACCCTAGTACACGACATTAGCTCTTCACAGATACACATCATGCAGTGCAATTTGAAAATGGGTCACAGTTTTGCCATCTATCCACAGTATGCGGAACCCGAATCACGCAAAGTGAAGGGGCACGCACGCACGCACGCCAGCACACAAGCACACATACAAATAAATTATGACTGGTTATTAATATTAATCGTAAATTTGTTCGTTTCATTTCCACCATCAGAATACGTCTTTTTGGCGGAGAGAACTCAAAATTTGAGTATGGAATTAAATTTCCAAATAAAAAAGGGAACTGTTGTGTTTACATCAACAGTGCGGTATTATTGCCACGAGATCACCGCTTTCTGGAAACGTATGTTACAATATGTAAGACTTATACGTGTTTCGAGTTAAAGTATGAAGTATGTCATTTTTATATCTAAGTACAAGTTAAAATAATGAAAATATATTTATAAATTAAATTTTAAACCAATACAGATAAAGTTTTCTTAAAAAAAAAAAAATATATGAGGAATAGTTCAGTGCTTCTGGAGGTTACCGATATTTCGTAAAATCTTTATTTCAAATTAATAATTAATATCTTTACACGTTCTGCAGAAATGTTAACAGAACAGTGATTGAAATGTGCGTATTTCATTTATTTAAAACACAACTTTTAATATTGATTTACAAACTAATGCTGTGGAGAAGAGGGAATATCTTTTGACCGATACTGAGCGCTGGGATCTTCTAGCAGTGTGGTCAGCACGGTACATTGCCACCGCTGAGACAACACAGGTCACTACCCAGTCCCGTGAACGGAAGATAAATCTCTGTCAATGCTCACGCCGAGAACTGAAGTACGGGTAGCTTGGATTGAAATAGAGCACGTTATCCAGAGAGCCAAGGCGACGACAACATATGAATGCATAATTGTCTTATTTTAATTCTTTTGGACTGAAAATGCGATGAAGTTAATTTGTGTGGTTCTTCGCAGTCACAATTAAAAGTTACAGTTTTATTATTTATTTAATATTACGGCTGGTAATATAAATGTTATTACATTCATTTAATTATGTCTAAGGGAAAGTTTTAGTGTGAAATTAAAATTCTTTCACTAAGACGAATAATTAAGTTTCATACCGCATGCGTGTTTATGGTCAGTACTCAGACTTGCACATTTTCATTACAATTAAAATATTCCTTCCCATTCGTAAGCAAATTGAAGACATAAGTAGCAAAGCAGAGTAAAGAGAATGTGCTACGACATATGTTTGTTAACAATAGAAAGCAATCCCATTCCTCATACAATAGGCCTACAAATAAAACTACCGTATTAAAAAAATGATGTTGTTCCAATACAGATTATCACAAACTTACAACATTTCAATATTAAAAGTTGAAAAAATAAGTTAGGTATATAAGAAATAAAATTAATATTGGATATATAATTTATTACTACTCGTATTAGTCTGCAACTTTGTTTACATAATGTAGAAAAATAAAGTTAAAGTGATAGATGAATCAGTCGATAAATATGTATTGGTATGGACTGAAAGAAGAGGGTACGACAAAATCCACTTGTATCTTGGCTACTCATTTGGACCGAACCCATTGTGCTACATCCAAATTTTGAAGGATTACAGATGGACGGAGGGATGGAACGTTAGATTAGATCAGAGAGATCAATTAGAAAGATTAGATTATAATCAGACAGACAGCCAACCAGACAGACTGACAGACAGACAGACAGGCCGTTGAAAGGATGGCTGGACGGAAGGACCAATGTATAGATTAGATTTTTTAGTAGGTTATTTTACGACGCTTTATCAACATCTTAGGTTATTTAGTGTCTGAATGGAATGAAGGTGATAATGTCGGTGAAATGAGTCCGGGGTCCAGCACCGAAAGTTACCCAGCATTTGCTCGTATTGGGTTGAGGGAAAACTCCGGAAAAAACCTCAACCAGGTAACTTGTCCCGATCGGGAATCGAACCCGGGCCACTGGTTTCGCGGCCAGACGCGCTAGCCATTATTCCACAGGTGTGGACCTATAGATTAGATCAGACAGATAAATTACATAGATCTGATCAGATAAATTAGACAGATTACATCGGACAGATAAATTAGAGAGAATAGCTCAGACAGACAATCTGTTGGACAGGTGGATGAACGGAGCAGTACATGGCTGGATGGAGGAATGGATGGATCGACAGAAAGACAGATAACCGGACGCACGGACAGATAGGTTATTGCAGACAGATAAATTAAACAGATTAATGAAGTAATGCCCGGTTGCATAAAACTCAAGATATCTATTCAATAGCTATCTATTCCACAACTGTATCGAATAGGTAGACGAACAGACAGGCAGATACACAGCCGAATACGTAAAGTATATGTATTATGTATGCATGTTTGCATAATTATATTGTATGTATTCGAGTGAATTACATGTACGCTGTACTGCACGTTGCTTTAAACATATTACTATGATTTTATGAATTTAATTTCGGTTAAGTAATTGAGTTACGTCTTGGATTTTAATTTTGAGAAATTAGAATTCGATATGTAGTCTACTACTATCATTGATTAAAAAGTTTAATCTCTGGTAAGAGAAGGGAGTAACATTTCGAGGTCAGTTGCCAGCCCGATCTCAATTTCAATGCACCTCCTGCGTTCTGCTTCAATCGTACTTCCACAATGCACGAGAAGGATCAGCTAGGTTAAACGGTATTGATGCTGGCACACAACGGGAAACTCAGATAACCCAGTTTACTGCTCTGCATCATCTGCATCTATAACTTCCAGAGGACAAATAAACAAATTAGCTGTTGCTAATGCCTGCATGGGAGGAAGCAGCAAGTAAAGTAACATAGTTTTGAATATTGCGGCAGCGAAATCAGAGCTTGGGCTAATGAGCCGATGTTATCAGCGTGGACGAGGGGGTAGAAGGAAACTGGCTAACATTTTATGGGCGCAACCTTTTTACCCTCCCCTTCCTGCAACTCTCCTCTCATCTAGAAACGTACATGCTTCTACTCATGTAATTAGGTTGATTGCATGTAATTGGTAATTGGGTATCATTTAAAACAGGGAGCCAAACCAACCCCTTTCTGTCAGTGCGGGGAACGGTCTGGGATGTGTGTGAGAGGGGTGGGGGCAGGAGAGGGTGTGTGGCAATTAGATTAACGCAACTGGATGATGACATTTCGTGGTCGAAGGCGATTATACTGATGTATCACATACACAGACGCACTGTACAGTGGCATGCACGCAGAATTGCATACCCTCCGGATCAAGGGTGTATAAACTTTGCATTTTGGTTGTGTGGCTCATCTTAATATAAAAGGCATAAGATGAGCTTCTAACAGCTTTTGCTCTGTTCAAATATTAAGAAATAGTACGCTAATTTGATGTTACTGCTGGTGGTTATTTTTTCCCCGGCCGGAGACTATCAATTTTAAGCCTAACAAGCTTGTCCTAACAAGCAACCTTCTACATCAAGTTGTAAACCTACTTCAAAGTTTGTACAGGATAAACACTAAGATAACAGCTACCTACAAAAACGAGGCTATAAATATAAACTGTCACACACGAATGAGAGTCACCATAGGTGGGAGATGATTTACTATTATACGTTATTCGCGTTTCGCAACAATACACTTCTCTTACCATATCGTTGGGTGAGAATAAAAGGGTTCTTTCTGCATCCAGTCTCGCTTTACAGGAGAAAACTTAAAGTTCGGCTGCTAAAACGAAACATTGAACATTGGGAGAATAAATTTAACTTGCCCTAAATTTATGTAAGTGCGTGCTATAACTATACTCACTTTAAAAGAGATACAAAAAAGTGTAACAAAACAACATTTAACCCTAATATGCTTTATATTGCATCCAGTAACAATATTATCCATTCCAACACTATTAAGAGAATAAACTTGACTGTATAAATTAAAATTATAATAATAAAGTTAATTTGAACATTAAATTATATAGCTGAGACTGAAAGTAAATTCAAATAGTGTAACAAGGAAAATATTACATAATTCAATACTTTTGTGATGACCGAAAATACATTTCTATGAATTTATATCTTAAATGTTGACATCAAATTCTAATTAAATCCATTTGTAATAAGGTAACACAAGAAACTGTTAATAGTATATACTCACTGAAATAACTTCTCTAACTTTATGTAGTGCATGTAATAAATATCTTTTTTGAGGACAAATTTTCATGCTCAGTACAAGGATCGAACCCGGTATCTCATGTCATTTAATCAAGAATGTTGATCGCTGGATCACGAAGCCTTATGTTACAGAATTTGCTTGATTCCCGGACATTTTCTCGAATCCGTATTCCCGAATAGCATTTTTCCCGAATACAAAATTCTCAAATGCACATTCCCGACAAACATTTTCCCGATTTCTTTGATTTCCATTTTCCCGAATACAAAATTTCCGAATACACATTCCCGATATCTTTGATTTCCGTTTTCTTTGATTTTCATTTTCCCGATAATACAGCAGAGTATATTACCACACAAATGTATTTAATATAATTATGGTATAATTGATTATACTTTCTCTTCACAAAGTGAAATAATGTCCAAGTGTCCTCCGGTAATCGAGGTGTCTGTTATCGGCTGCATGAGTGTGATAATCCTGCACGATAATTCGTATTCCTGTTTGAAGTTGTAGCCACTCTCTTTGTGGCTGGCCTTTCAGTACTTGCAGGTTATTAGGCGGTCCAGAAGTCGCAGAACATTCTTCGGAACGTACTTTTGCACAATCCCAGTATATTTTTCCTCCAGCCGCACTCTTGCTCTTCAAATACACGTAACTTCCAGCAAAAGCTTTTTACCTCCTCTCGCTGAAGTTATAAGTAATTGTAGCTTCACCTGCCATGTTTCTCAGAACATAAATTTAATAAATTTGTTTGTCTAAATATAGTTCTTGTAATTTTTTTTATTTCTTGGCAACATGTAGTAATTGTCAATTAATTTCAGATTAGGTTTTCTGAAACGATTCCATTTGGCGTCACTGGGATGTCGATAAGGATAAGCATTGTAGGCCCATTATATATTATGTTGTTAGAGATTCCAAATGGACTCATTCGAGCCGAAAGGGTTAACGATGTATAGTATTATTCCTCTATGAATTCCATGATTTAATTCTGTATTTAAATGTTAAATTTAAACTGTCTCTTATTTTATCCCATACATTTATCACTATTTGGATTTTATCTTCTAAGTGGGGCATGATAGTAGACAGCAGAAAATAAATCAGAATTAGATTAAGTGTTTTATTATTTCAATTTCTCGAATGGAATATAACAGATGCATCACTCTCAATAAAAAAAAAATATAAAGTACTGTTGAGAGTATCCAAATCATCTTTGTCTTACTTCACGTTTTATGATTTACTGTTTACTAATAAATAATGTCGACCAGACAAACAAGTCCTCATTTCACGAGAAGATCCAAGCAAGAAATGCGAGTTTTTCCCCCACTCTTACAGCCTATCACCGACACGGAACCGGCCGGCCATTGACTGAGCCTTGTTTCTACCAGCCGTCCAATGACACCACTCCCAGCCACCTGCTCCTTCAAGAACGTTGAGTTACTGGCTTACTCTCTCCTCTTACCCCGCAAGGACCTTACTCCCTTCGCAGAGATCCTCTCGTAAAATGTGGACAGTATTCTTGCGACGCAATCTAATCCCATGATAAAAATACACAAGTAACAAGCTCATAGGGGCCACCGGCGTAGCTTAGGTGGCTAAGGCGCTTGCCTGCCTATCCGGAGCTGCGCTCGGGCGCGGGTTCGAATCCTGCTTGGGCTGATTATCTGGTTGAGTTTTTCCCCCGAGGTTTTCCCCAACTATAAGGCAAATGTCAGGTAATCTATGGCGAATCCTCGGCCTCATCTCGCCAAATATAATCTCGCTATCATCAATTCCATCGACGCTAAATAGCCTCGTAGTTGTTACAGCGTCGTTAAATAAACAATTAAATAAAGAAAACGAGCTCATATGTATCAAATGTTCAGGTGCTGCTAAAAGAACCCTTCTAATGAGTTACATTTTCAGCCGCTTATAATGCGTGATTGTAACCGCAATGTTCTTACAATAGACGTACACACACACTACCAGCATCATTATGATCAGAGTCAACAAAATGACAGATTATTTATATTAAGTCCTACTCGCTGTGTCAATAGTTTTGTTCCTATGTTGAGAAAGTCTTTGGACCTCTTGAGTCTTAAAAGTGATAAACTAAAATAGTAGATTTTCCGCTTTTATCGCATAAAAGATTTGGATTAACACAAAATCATACAAATTAACGTTAACATTAAAATTAAACTATCACTTTCTGTCTCTCTCACTTAGGCCTATCTCTGTAGAAGTTTGCGTACGAGTAATTTTGATAAACACAAACAAAATGCGTTGGGATCGACCTTTGGTCTTTATTAGTGAAAAACCGTGAACTGATGGAGCTGGCGGCGTTTAAAATCCTGTGGGTGGAATTCTCTGTGCTATTCCAACTTTATGAGGTCGATCAGAATGTGAACCCCGCCATGATATGATTATATTCGTGGTGCATGTAAAAATCTAATTATCTGATAATTTATTTCACAACAGAGCTGACACCCGTCGCTGATTTATGCCGTGATTCGCTTCATGGTGTGATGGAAACGCGGCGGTTCTCTTGTTCTGCCCAAGCGAGCAAGATAAGAAGACGTAGGTAGGCTACAGTGTATAGAAATCAAGTTGCAGGGATCTTGAGGAAGTGTAACTTACATTTAGAACTTTGTCAGCGCCACCACCAAAACACGATAGCGAAAATGCGTGTTGAGGAATATTTCAGGTGCGTTTAGATATCTTAAATTTAATGACAACGTTTCGGATTCGTAATTAATGAGTAGAGAACTTGTGATTTATCACAATCTTATAGAATAGAGGTTATTATAGCTAATAATAATAGCATAGCAGAACATATATTTATATCATATCAGTATATTACAATATTACATAAATAAACTAAGGCAGAATATTGCCATTAATATTAAGTTATTATCTACATTTAGTTGTAAAATATTCGAAGAAAATAACTATATGCCGATCAAGTATGTTAGAATTAACGTTAATTTAGACTTCTGACAGTTAGCTAGCCTCTGGCTTACGGGTCTGCTGTCATGGCAACGTTGCCAACTTGTTGCTACCGCTAGGAGCCAGCCAGACCTTCAAGTATGATATGTTCGGTAATGTGGCAGCATTGCCCGCAAGCTCAGACGAAGAGAGCAGGTAACATCAAGTGGTGATTGGCTATTTCCAAGGTCAACCTTGGTTGCCATGACAACTCATAACCCACGTGGTTAGCGACCGTGAGCTACGTGACTAATCGAGCTGTCAGAAGTCTAAAGCAACGTTAATTCTACTAGATTCTCCTGAGTCTTGAGACATTTGTTGTTATATTTTGGAAGTTCAATATAATTCTACACTTCAAAATAAAGTCAATGTCATGAAGAAGAACGCTGAAAAAATTCTGCGGGTTACAGTTAGGACACAAATGAAGGTATATTATATTATACTTCGGATCTCTGCACATACATCTTATATCAAAATCATATATGAAGTATAGTATAGTATACTATACTCTCAGGATTCAGGAGGTCGCCCCAATCAAATAGAATCCAATACATGTCAATAGAATCTAATGAATGTCCACGTATTGAAACCATTTCATACCCTTTAAATCAAGCCAACAAATCCGGTCTGTTAAATCCGAAGAAATCTATACGTATTGATTCTATTCAAACCATTTCATCCTATCCTATCTAATGCAAATAATGAAGTCCAATTTCATCCAGTCTAATACGATACGTCACATCTAATCTATGTATTCCTTCCCAACTCACTCCATCTAATTTAACCCAATTAATGCATTCACATTTAATCAATTACCCAACCATTTCATCTAATCCAGCTTACTCCAACCCATTCCACTTATCCATCCATTCATTAGTCCGTCTACTTCTTCCATTCATCAGTCCTTTTGCTTTCGCTTCATCCATCCATTATTCCAGCTGTTCCATCAACCCATTTATCTGTCCATCAGTCCATCCGTTCTAATCACTAACCAGCTGAACAGAAGTGGCCAATAATATTAGCCTGTATCCTACTGAAATTCTAAATCGGCTATACAAAAAGATGATTTATATTTCAATCCTATCAATGTTATAACACTTTCAATATCTGTACATAAAGGATTTTCATAATAGAGCTCTGCATTTCATTAAGAATGACCAATCGAGATTCTTAACATACGCGCGATCGGTCCCTTGCTCCGTACTATACGCAGCAGGCTGGCTTCCGCGTGCTCAGACTCCGCAGGAAGCAAAACACAAATGAAGCATCACGGTAGACCGGTCAGTCTCAGTCGTTTGAAGGGTATCAGTGACTGAAAACTGTCTTGGATCGATGTGTTTGCAATATGTGCTATGGAAATATTAAACTGCCTGATGCCCTATCACCCGATTAGTGAACCTCGAAAGTATACAGCTATCAGATTGAATTAAATATTGCAATAAATATTAAATAATAATAAATTAATAAATCAATAAGATAAATTAAAATTTTAACAAACAATGCTGTCTGTAAGAACATAAATATAAAGTATAAACAGGACTAAAAAGAAAAAAAAAAATATATATATATATACAGTATATATATAGGCTATACATGTATGTTACTCTTTATCCTCTGGTTGATAGGAACAGTTATAATATTTTGTAGCAGTTGTATTCGTAATGTCTCAGGACAAAAGTAAATACATTTAAGAAACCTAGAAGGAAATTACAGATAATATTGAACAAAAATTATTAATTTTAAAATCAAATATCGATTTTTCCATCCACTCTTTTAATATTGGAATGGATTTAGCACGAATTTTGTTTGCTCAATCCTCGATATTTCGTTATGTGGTCATTGAATGTGGAATAATATAATCTACAACCACCTTACTAATAAGTAGCTCCAACATCAATCATTGTCTGTGATTAACCATCACTTAATATACATTATTGTAAAAATGTTAAGGAAAGTGAACATGTGGATTTGGTTTATTTTTATTAGGCCTAAATACTGTGAATGAGATAGATTGTCTGCTTTTGAAGAAATTTGAGACGTATCACAAAATCTCTGTTCTTTTTACGGAATCACACATTTATTAAGCTACATTAAACATTTTCATTACTGATATAATGAGCACCACAAGATGGATGCTGAATAACATTATTTCATTTAAACAATTCTCTTATTTAAAATTATGTTTCCTTGTTTAAATGTTCAAATACTTCTAATTTTCGTGCTATCTGAAATAAAAACAAAATGGTAACCTTCTTAGGTAGGCTGTTTTGGGTATCAAGCATTAAAAGGTGATATAGTTGTAGTGCAACAACCTCGATCACTAGCGACCGAACGAGCAAACATTTCAACCGATCGGTTATAAATTCTCGACTGCATGAGCTGAAGCAAATCATTTCCCGGCTGCCTTCTTCACAACCGAGAACTAATCGGCGAGCTCGGTCGGCCGTTTTCAAGAGAATGAAGAGGTCTTATTCATAATATCTATTTAAATTGAAGATCGGCAACACTTGTAACCGTTCTTTTTCCCATAATTCCCAATGGAACACAACTAGCAACTCTCTGGTCCCAATGCGGCAAACTAAGAAACTTCTATGATGGTACACCTTACATCAGTGGTCATCAGCACTCGCTGAAATGAATGAAGGTTAAGAAGTGTATCACAATATGTACCGTCGTGCAGAAGGAAGAAGTAGAAAGCATACCCGCCAGCAGCCATGAATGCACGCCAGTGCTATGTTTTATCCGAGGGTAAGAGAGATGCTTGCTCGAGGGTGCACTGTGCTGATGATCCCTGCCTTACATCATAATTGTTAAACTCCCACTGACAGGAATTCCGAACGCACTTCAAATTGACGTACGTGAGGCTGTTTCTGGCTGTACACCCCTGGAATGTACAGCAGAGTGGGCTAGGAAACACAAATCCTATAGCAACAAAACC
The DNA here is from genome assembly GCF_040183065.1 of Periplaneta americana. NCBI lineage: Eukaryota > Metazoa > Arthropoda > Insecta > Blattodea > Blattidae > Periplaneta > Periplaneta americana. The sequence continues at coordinate 70,661,395 of NC_091127.1, read as the reverse complement.
CACTCGCCAGGCTGTAGAAAACCCTCAGTGCAACTTATGAACTAACCACATGTATGGTTAGTCGTATTGACTTTGTCCTCTATATACCCCAATGTGATCATGGGCGAAATATTTTAATACCCAGGATTACATATTGAATGTGGGGTGAGACAGAAAGAGAGAGAGAGAGGACGTGGAAGGGAAATGTGTGGCTGGTCGGAAACCAAGCAGCCAACACAACAGTATAAAATTGCAGCATGTGATATTAATATCGATTTGTGACAGTCGGGGATTGGGAAGGGGAGTCCGGAGAGCAGGATGGATGGTTGTGACGCACTTAATTTTAATGAGAGGGCATTAACACTAACAGGATGTGATATAGGATGTTCCATACTGTTCTGCTTCACTCTCTGAATTGTTTTAGGAATACTGAATTTAGTGTAATTGGTTGGTATACAAAGAGTGTAACTTCATATGAGGAAGTCTCTTGAAGGATGAATTTTATACTTAAAAACAATAAAATTATTTCACATGGAATTCCGATTTTACTTTGTTTCCTAGATGTTTACATTCCAGGAATTCTGCTGACATATTCAGTTAGAATGCAAATGCAAGTCTGTGAGTATGATGTACGTTTTCATGATGTTACGAATAAAATAAAAAGGTGGAGTAGCCTATCACTGGAATATACGATGGTTGGGACATAAGTCATGACAACGGTTTTTTTGTGAGAATGAGGGCGCGGTTCGAAATTTTGAAAAATGCAAATGAAAGGGCAGTTATATGTATTACTAAGGTAAGGTATAATAATAATAATAATAATAATAATAATAATAATAATAATAATAATAATAATAATAATTTTATTTTCCCTGGCAGAGTTAAGGACATCAAGTATTCTCTTTCACTCAACCAAGATCAGGATAAAGATCAAACATTTACTAACGACACATGATCTGAAACTTGAAGGGGTAGGGTATGTGCATGTGCTACTTTAAAGGACAGTATTTGTCCCTACTAGCTGGGTAGGATAGGGTACGGTAACGATCAAACACCCATAAACGACACAGAATCATACTACTTGTGTATTACAGCACACATACCCATCCCAAAAACTTATCGCGTCACATCCAATTTGCACGGCGGTCGACTCACAAATGCATTACACGTAACTACGCTTAGCACAGCTCTCTATGCAATAAGCATATCACACCGCCATTCCCGTAGTGATGCGACCTCATACCCGTAGTATGGCTGCATGACACTTTGGTCGACTCACAACTGAGTTCACATTATGTTCTATTAACGGAGAAAAATTCACTCCGACACTGGGGATCGAAGCCAGGATCTTCAACTCTAACACTGAGCTACGCCGGATTTCCATCCACAGCATCAGATCGAACTCCTCTCCGTGGTTTTCCTTATGGCCTACTTCATTCTTCGATTATTAAATGCTACATGTAGAGCACTCATGTTAATAGTGCCTTTCGGCCAAAGAGCCAACAATTATATAGGTCTACTGTTAGACAACGGAATATATGAAATGGTATTTTTATTTCCTTTATTTTTAACCAACAGAATTTTCTTTTATGTTTACCATGTTCTATTAACGGAGAAAATTTCACTCCGGCACTGGAGATCGAACCAGGACCTTCAGTTCTACTAATGAGATATGCCGGGGTCTCCGTCCACAACACCGGATGGAACTCCTCTTCTTCGTTTTCTCTTATGGCCATAAAGACATCTCTTGATACCATCGCTTAACATTTAAATATATATATATATATATATATATATATATATATATATATATATATATATATATATATATAGGCCTATAGTTGCATAACTTATGGCCTAAACCTCGTATAAATATGTTTTCTTATACGGTGGTCCGCCGACAGAAAGAAATTATGTATCATTACTGGAAAAACGGTTGAATAAATTCACGGTCACGTCCAGTCGATTCTTCAGTACGAGCTCAAATTCTGTAACTGCAAAGTTTCACTCGAAGTAGCTACAAACTTAAAACGCAAACGTAACAATGAAATCACAGCTCGAAACCATTCCTTTAAATAGATTACAGTATTCACGTAAAAGCGATTGTAACAACGTAAAACTGGTAGCTTAAAGAGTACAAAATCTTTAAGTTATACAGGGACATCATTTTATTTTTACTTCAATTTTTATTGTACCTGAGTTTTTGAATGTACTTCACTCCCACCCCTCCACACAGAACCAAGACCGCAGATAGTAAGCAGTACTGAGTTACTGAGTATAGTACGTTCCAGAAATATGTTCGCGTTTTCCAGTGACGAAAGAGCTTTCAATATTGAATCATGTTTTCGCACAGGTACTGTCCGTTTGCCTACGTCGCATCCCGATTTCCCCCACCTGCTTCTGCTCGCCCCTCTGTAAAAGCTGGGCTGTCTTAGCTCTTTTCTGAAAACATTAATTTCTCTTAGGAATTGGACGTTTACGTAATATTATACAGCTGTTTAATTTAACTTAAATAAAAGGGCCTCGTTAAGTAATTAACTGTCACGTGATTTCCTCCCTTTCTACAATCCTGCGGCATAACCACTTGGACGGACAGTAGATAGCATGTCTGAGCAATTTTATATTTTCGGGTCGGGCAGAAGTGAAGATTGAATTCACAGTACGTAGAGTAGGTACAGAATTATTTCAACATGAGTTACTAGTACGAAGGACGAAACTGGCAATTGGAATTAGATGCAATAGTCTATAGTGCGATAATATGCACAAAAGAACTGAAGCCTGTATCGAAATGAACGGCCACCATTTTCAAAATTGTGTTTAAATATTCATATTATGATTATTTTTCAATTTAACTTCTTTCTCTATATTGTACGCTAATGTGCTGTAGACAGTAAAATATACACCGCATAATGAATACGTTCGCATGGATAACTCACTTCGTGAGTAAAAACACTTATTGTTAATACAGTACTGCATTCTGATTAAACAAAAACCCAATGAAAATTATCGAACTCAAAATCGCGATATTTCCTAGTTTACGTAAACGGATGAAGTACCTTTCTTCCCTCCTATACCTAGTAAAGTGATTTGTTTGTGTTTTACGCCAGTATCATCGAACTCCAGTCTTGGAGGGGGTGCAAGCGGTGTTTCCGGTTCTCTAAAAGTATAGACAGGATAATATTAAAAATGTTAGTAAAAATAAAATGATGTCCCTGTAGTTAATGTCAAAGTGAATAATTAGCTCATCATTATGATAAGAATAATGCGTTAATTTTATTGAAGATCGAGAACCGAAGCAAACGCTAAACATATCATCTATTTTTCGGAATGTTATAGGAGCTTTAAGGTGTCTGCAAGTGGCAAAGTTAGCTCAACCAATGTACAGCTATTTACAGATGACTCCAAAACGCAGGAACACGTCGGAGCAGGAGTGGTAGCAGTACAAAAATCATTAGAAATATACACAGGAACTCAAAGATTAGGAAACGAATGCACGGTTTTTCAAGAAGAACTCAATGGAATCAAAATGGCAATTGATTGGATAATATCCCAACCTAAGGATAAAACATCGTATGGCATCCACGTCGACTCGCAAGCTGCACTTCATGCAGTAGCAAACAGAAGAACGACACAGCCGATTGCAGTGTACATCAGAAAGAAAATCATTGACCTTAAGAAAACTACCGAAATTTCACTCATCTGGATCAAGGCCACTCAGGAATTAAGGGCAACGAAAGAGCCGACTATCTGGCCAAAATTGCAGCCAGATATAGAAACACCATAGAATATAACTCCATTCCGCCACCCCTTTCTAAACGACTAATCAAAAACTATTATATAAACATCTGGAATGCTACATACATAGGCCTACAAAGGTAGCACTACATACCAAACAGTATATTCCATCCATCACACATAGACTTTCAATATCCCTAACGCCAAACTATATCCTCACTCAATTCCTGACAAACCACAGATGCTTCAAATCATACCTGCACAGAATTAACAAATCACAGTCTCCATTATGCAGCTGCCCCGAGAAAACACCTCAGACGGCAATACATTTACAGACGGAATGCACACACTTTTCAACAGACCGGCCTTCAATACTGTCGAAGAAAAATCTGCACCAGATGATGAGGACACACTTAAACACAGTAAGACAAGAATTGATACAGGGCTAGCAGTAGGAGATAACTGGTAACCGTATTCTTGGGCTATTTCAGGTTCAGTTAATTCTTTAAGAATATTATCAATAGCCAAGTTGAAAAGAACCAGGGATAAAGGAGAACCCTGAGCTACTCCTTTATTAAGGTGTATGTCACCACTTTTATTTAAGCCTGTTTCTATTTTGATAATGTTATCTTCCATTAAATTAATAATTAAGTCTCTGAGATTGTTTGGCATATCTAGAGCAAACAGTACTTCACAGGAGCAGAACTTTAGCTATTCTTTAAGAAACTTAAGACAAATGACTTAATCGCCATTAAGAGCATTTGGTTTCAGTGCTCTTAGAAATATTTGTTGCCTGGCTAAATAAATCTTTTTCATTTAATTGGTTATTTAATCACGCTATATCAATTACTAGGTTATTTACCGTCGATGTAATTGGTAATAACGAGATGATATTTGGCGAGATGAGGCTGAATATTATCTATAGATTACCTAATGTTCGCTTTACGACTGGGGAAAATCTTGGAAAAACAAAATCAGGTAATCAGCGTAAGCGGGAATCGAACCCATGCCCGAGAGTAATTTTGCATCAGCAGGCTAACGCGCATGCCGTCTTAACTACGCTGATGTTCTAAAAACCTTGGTGGAAGGGTTACACGTGCGAGAAATAATGTGAGTAAATAACGTACTGTATATCTGTAGTTCGAATTTAGCCTTATAGTCACGAACTTTAACCCTTGCTGAAGAATAAACTGAACGTACAGTGAGTTCATTCAATCTTCTGCCCAGTAATGATACAATGTTTCCCGCTGAGTGTTGTCTATAAGCGACGGAACACTGCGCAAAAACACATTGTACTACAAGACACGACGAATGGGCTGTTTAGTTTGACAACTCATTACGTCAGAATATTCACAGTATAGTAGACTACATATACTGTTATTTAAAATTTGTGAAAGTTACTCTCTGATCGCACAATAGCTAGTATGTAGTCATGAAATATGAGTAAAAATAATTACGAAAATTAATTCGAGAATAACGGCAACGCATTCTTGCATGAATTGTAACAATAGCTCATATGCGTAGAAAAATACAGAATCGCTGATTAACTTGCAATTTCTTAGGAAATTACCTGACTAACTAGTTAACTCAGTAAAGAAATTGCAAGTTAATCAGTGATTATCTAAGTGTTATAGAACAATGAAGAAAAAAGACACAATGTGTTACGAATGGTTTTCCGTTTAATGTTCAATCATTAGATTCATATGGATATGTTAAACGAAAAACTGTAAATGTATTTTGTTGTTAAACGCTTCATTTAATCCATCTTGAATCTTGCGCACACTACTTTTAACACTTATATATAAATGATTCGTTGATTGGCAAACTTACTCTTGTTAAATTACATAAGAAACTGTGGCTTACAGCTCTTTCTGTGTTTTTTCACACCATCCTCAGAGCCTACTAGATCTCGGCGTTATCTCGAACTTCGCTGCCTGTTGTGGGGGTGCGTTTGTGTGTTGAAAAGTGTTGAGAAGTGGAGTCAAATAGTGTGTGTGTTCTGAAATTGATCTGTGTGTTGAGAATTTGATCCGGGTGTGTTTTAGTGTGTGTGTATAGTTCATATTGTTCTAGTGTGTTGAGTTTTTGGTTTTTGAGTTGTATGTGTAGGATTTCCATGTCTGTATTTATGTTATTGTATGTATGTTTAAGTTATTGTACACTTCATTTAAACTTATAAATCATTTCGCTGTCTACATTTCTGGAGTAATATGAAAAATACAAATAATATTATTACTAAGTTCATAATGGATAATTGCAATAGCGATCGGGCTGTCTAACATATGATGTAGTTCCAATTTTTTTCACCTCGGGCAATAATATTCACTTATAATTCCAATAGCTTCTCGAACGTAAATATTGAGTTGTAGGCATTCTAAAGTACTATTTGTCCATGACATTAAAAAGTTTCAACATTCTACGTGACTCCCAATTGTTTCATTATTTCTACTTCCAAACGAAATGGTATAGTGTTTTTATTGAGTGTATTAGTTTATGAAAATTCGTTAAATAATCGGTAAGAAATTATTTCAATGTTCAAAATTATTATTTTCATGAAATATTCTTCATTTAAATAGAGGAAATTTAAGTGCCTTAAAACATAGCTTTTATAACAATAACTTGTACGTTCATACTGTAAATTTAATCTTTCCTCGTTGTACTATTGTTGCAGAATGTTGATTAAAAATTATCTCGTGCAATTAACATTTGAGTTTACAGGACTTCCATATTGGTTCTGGTTAATCGTTTGAGTAATGATCTCATTTATTTTCCAACTGCGACGTCTCTTTGAGACCCACTCTATATTTCAACGTAATTTCATATCCGACCTGGTTTAATGGTTGGAGTATAACATGGGTGTTTGAGTTCCATTTAACTTCAGTAGATCTACAATCTATGTAGTGAATCGTAATGGAGGACATAAAAACCTAAATCAATTCACACCAGAAAAATAAATATACATATCGTAAAAATAAAATAATTTTTCGCAGTTTTGGACAAAACTGATTCAACCTTATATATTATATATTATATATATATATATATATATATATATATATATATATATATATTTTGATGTACCGAAGTACATATGATATTTCCATGCAGATATTCTGCGTCATCATATGATTCAACCTTAGATAAATAAGCTCACATTTCCTCATCCGAGAGTGCCTGAATTACAATTCGGATTATGGTACGATTTCCTCGATTATTTCGATCTCTTCTACCGTTACAACTCCAAGATTATATTATGTCCATAGCAGTATCTGTAGTTTCGTGAAGTTCACAGCTGAATGTTTTGGTTTTGCAAAAGAAAGCCATTAGAATTTTATGTAGGTTATGTCTAGACAGTGGGTGCGGGATGACTTATCGCTGAATGTAGGTGCACATTTACTATATGTTACGTTTTTTTTTCATTCAGACCGTTGGCTGAACAGGTTTTAAACGTAAACAGACGACGTCAACATGCTTACTGTATCTCCGTACAGTCAGAATGAAAAGAAAAATGACGTACTGCAGCATATATCTCGTCATCATTGATGGAATTACTAGCGTTGCAGTAAACGACGATATAACAGGATAACACAACTGCACACATTGCGTTGCAATGTTACTATGAACGGACCGGGGCCCTTCGTTCTGTACGCTGCTGTACTCGCCAGGTACACAAAAGACGGACGACACGGCACGTGCCATAATATACTCTGATACGAAACAACTTCACTTTTCCTTAAGTCATCCCGCATACACTGCCTAGTTGTGTCTAACTCTCTTGAACATTGTCGACCACTTTTCATTCAATTACAGAATGATATTAACAGTTATGCATTTGTACGTATATGATCTAATCCTCTGTACTCGACAAAATGTCGACAATTACTCGCTAGTTGCCAATATTCATGATCATTAAATTAGAAGCCTGCTATGGGAATGAAATTAATGAAGCTTCTCACTCAATATTACAATCTATGAGTAAAAATTTTTAAGACAAGTTTTTATAATTAGTTATACGAGGGTCATATTGGAAGTTATAAATCTTAATTTTATTTTTTAGACAAACCAGGTACATCATCTTAATCTACAGGAAACGTAAGAAATTATATATTACAGATATATGAACACTCATCTACAGAATTTCCTGTCACTTTTCAACATAGTTTCCATTTCTTTGCACACATTTTTCCCGCCGTTCTGTAACTTTGAAAATTCCCTTACTGTAGAAGTCCGTTTCATCTTCCCGAAGACACTGACGTACTGCTTTCCGGATATCCTCCAGAATCTCGTTGCGTTGGCCTCGCAGCTGCTCCTTTACAGAACCGAAAAGATGGTAGTCGGAGAGTGCCAAGTTGCGACTGTAGTGAGATTACGGAAGAGTTTTTCACCGAAACGTTCTTATTTTCTCCACGGTGACACGATCAGCATGAGACCACGCGTTATCGTGTTACAGGATGATCTTCCTTCCAGGGCGTTTCTTGCGCAATGCACGACGGAGCTTCAAAAGTGACTGAATATAGCTGACAGCATTTATGGTCTGTCCAGGTTCAAGAAATTGAACCAAAATGCATACCAGAACTCAACTCTTTCCTTGCTGCGTTCCGTGGAGGCAGTTCGAGGGCGATCGCTACGACGATCATCTTGGATGCTCGTGTTCCCTTCTTCGAAATGTTTCACCCATGTCCTAACACTGATGGCGCCCATCCTAACATCGCAGTATGCACGCTGAAGTCTGAGATGAATTTCAGCGGTAGATTTTTCTTCTTTAACAAGGAATTTAATGACAGCACGCTGTCGAAACAAAGCATCGCTGTCGACGACTTTGCAAACATTGCCTGTGGTCACATGATAGAAGTTAATGACGTCACAATATGTCAATTGTCCACACCTGTGGAGTAACAGCGCGTCTCGCCGCGAAACCAGGTGGCCCGGGTTCGATTCCCGGTCGGGGCAAGTTACCTAGTTGAGGTTTTTTCCGGGATTTTCCCTCAACCAAATATAAACAAATGCTGGGTAACTATCGCTCCTGGACTCCGCACTCATTTCACCGGCATTATCACCTTCATCTCATTCAGACGCTAAATAACTTAAGATGTTGATAAAGCGTCGTAAAATAACCTACTAAAAAAATAAAATATATACTGTATGTCAATACATAGTGTAAATCTGTAGATTATGATCATTATAATCGTTTTTGTTACATTGTTGAAATTGAAATTACAGCAATGTGTTGCTCATGACTTTCAGTACGATCCTCTGTATTCTTTATTCTGTTGCAAAGTTTCTAAACATAAATTCCGATAAAATTAATTTTCATTACTAAATTTAGTTATATTTTCACAGCAGCTTAATTTTTTAATGTATATCCCATGTTGTACTGACGAAGTCCATTACTTATATTATGTTTAATGATCTAATAAATTGAAATGAATTGATATTGTCCAAATTCGACAGGTGCCTGAGTGGCATTCGTGACTCAAATGCTGACAGATGACACATAATACATTAACTTTGAAAGAGCCAGGTCTCGTTCCTGATACGCCCCCTGGCCTGGAGTCCCAAGCTTTTTCTATATAAGCTATGTCCAAAACTTCATTCCAGTCTATTTTTAGTAATTCTGTGGACAATAGATAAAATGAGAGGATATGGAGAATGTTGATGGATTCATAGAGTGAAGCGGAAATATCCCGAAAAAATCCTCTGCAACGTCTCTGTCCACAAATTTCATCATGGCCTAGCCGGGGATCGAACGCGGACCACCCAGATGTAAGGTAAGCGCTCTAGTACTTGAGTCACAGACGCGTTAATAATAATAATAATAATAATAATAATAATAATAATAATAACAACAACAATGACAGCATCTGAATAATGTAGTATTATTACATATTAGTAGTAGTATAGGTCTAATAATGATGGTGAAGACGACAATGGCGAAGTGCTAATTGAAGAATAAATACGACTGCCACTGGTTTCCAACTGGGCGAAAATGAATTCCAATAATTAAACGCCTCCCCTACCCAGTGAACGCGCGAACGGCAGCACGCCGGTTTTATTGCACCGACTGGAAACATTTTCCTCTATGACGTCAGAGTATGAGAATATTCGTCGACAGTGCAGTCTATTATCTGAATGCAGAGACAGTTATAGGCTCAGTGTTGACATAAGCACTTGTTTATCAAGTTATATATGTGTATTGTTTTAGGGTTGTAATGGGCGTTGAAGCATTTTATGTATTCCATGTTAGTTTTGCAGGATAGATGTATTGAAATACCGAGCACTCGGGGCAAAAGTGATCTAAAGTCACGGTACGAATATGAAATGGGAATTGTGTGATACAAAATTTAATTTAATAACCTGAAATACTCAATTATTGGTTAATATCTCAAAGTATCAAACTGACGACTAACTGACATGTAATGGGCCATATTATCAGTTGCTTTATTTATATTTTTGAAGCAAGGTAGGCCTACTCGTTTATGTGATTCAAGCTGTAGAATCTGGTTATGAAAGGTGTGATTTGAATATAGAGAAGTCTACACCTGTGGAGTAACGGTTAGCACGTCTGGCCGCGAAACCAGGTGGCCCGGGTTCGATTCCCGGACGGGGCAAGTTACCTGGTTCAGGTTTTTCCAGGGTTTTCCCCTCAACCCAATATGAGCAAATGCTGGGTAACTATCGGTGCTGGACCCCGGACTCATTTCATCGGCATTATCACCTTCATCTCATTCAGACGCTAAATAACCTAAGATACGTCATAAAATAACCTAATAAAAATATATAGAGAATCTGAAAGGAAGGTTTAGTAACAATAGTAGAGAAAAATTCATATAAAAGTTGCATTACAACCATTTTGTACACTAAACATTCCACTAGATCCCAACCGCCTCCAAGCCAGTTAGGAATTCATCATTCTGAGATATTCATTAATTCATAGTGTTCTGCCCAAGGGCAGGTCTTTCACTGTAAACCTAGCATTCTCCAGTCTTTACTATTTTCTGCCTTTGTCTCCGCATATGATCCACACCTATATCTTAATGTCGTCTATCATCTAATATCTTCTTCTGCCACGACCTCTTCTCACGTTCACCATTTCTTCCAGTGCATCCTTCAGAAGGCAATTTCTTCTCAACCAGAGACCCAGCCAATTCCTTTACTTCTTTCTGATCAATTTCAGCATCTTCTTTCTTCATCTACTCTTTCCAGCACAGCTTCGTTTCTTACGCTATCTGTTATAGCACCAAATTTTTGTCTCCTCTGTTAGATTTCAATTCCAATACTGACCTATAAATCAGCCTTCGCCATAATCAAATATTTTAAAAATGACTTTTATCTGTTTTAAACTATAACTGTTGAATTGCTAGGATAAGGTACTAAACTCCTTTATATTTTTTATGAATAGCCTATTACTAATTAAGTGTTTTTTTGTTAATCTGTAAATAAAGAAAGAGATGTTTCTCAAGATAGGAAAAAACAAGATTAAGTCTGCGATGCTACAAGGTATCTATTTCGAGAATTCAAAATATACTTAATAAGGAAAAAGTCCTTCTGCGCATGCTGTCTGCCAATATGTGTACAGCGATATCTTCTAAACACAGTTTTCTCCCCAGGGTAGGTCTTTCACTGCAAACCCAGCTTTCTCCAATCTTTCATATTTTCTACCTTCCTCATTGTCTTCGCATATGATCCATATATCTTACTGTCGTCTATCATCTAATATCTTCTTCTGCACAGAATTCTTCTCTAGTTCACCATTCCTTCCAGAGCATCCTTCAGCAGACGGTTTCTTCTCAGCCAATGATCCAACCAATTCCTTTTTCTCTTCTTGATCAGTTTCACCATGATTCTTTCTTCAACCACTCTTTCCAACACAGCTTCATTTCTTATTCTGTCTGTCCATTCCACACGTTCTATTCTTAGATAAATACGGTAGCTCCCCGTTGCTTTCCGCACGCGCACACACATATGCACCCACTCTCTCTCTCTTTCTCTCTCTCTCTTTCGCAACTTAGAAGATCCTAGGGGGTCGCAGTGTGGAGACGAGGAGAGTGGATTTGACTAATTAGGCCCTCCGGATTTCATCTAAATTAACGGAAAGGGTTAAATATCAGTTCTATCAGGGTTTTTGACACGATCAAAGACTGGGAAATCCCATTCATCTGTGCAGATCGAAGAGGAATAGAATACATTAATAGTACATTATGCAACAAGCCTATAATGGTAGTAATTAAGACGCGAGTTGTCCAATATTCTTTTGAGGAGATTAACTCCGTACGTAGATGAAATTATTGGGGATCATCAGTGCGGTTTTCGGCGTAATAGATCGACTATTGATCAGATTTTTTGTATTCGGCAGATAATGGAGAAAAAATGGGAGTATAAGGGTACAGTACATCAGTTATTCATAGATTTCAAAAAGGCATATGACTCGGTTAAGAGGGAAGTATTATATGATATTCTTATTGAATTTGGTATTCCCAAGAAACTAGTTCGATTAATTAAAATGTGTCTCAGTGAAACATACAGCAGAGTCCGTATAGGTCAGTTTCTATCTGATCCTTTTCCAATTCACTGCGGGCTAAAGCAGGGAGATGCACTATCTCCTTTACTTTTTAACTTCGCTTTAGAATATGCCATTAGGAAAGTTCAGGATAACAGGCAGGGTTTGGAATTGAACGGGCTACATCAGCTTCTTGTCTATGCAGATGACGTGAATATGTTAGGAGAAAATACACAAACGGTTAGGGAAAACACGGAAATTTTACTTGAAGCAAGTAAAGCGATCGGTTTGGAAGTAAATCCCGAAAAGACAAAGTATATGATTATGTCTCGTGACGGGAATATTGTACGAAATGGAAATATAAATATTGGAGATTTATCCTTCGAAGAGGTGGAAAAATTCAAATATCTTGGAGCAACAGTAACAAATGTAAATGACACTCGGGAGGAAATTAAACGCAGAATAAATATGGGAAATGCGTGTTATTATTCGGTTGAGAAGCTCGTATCATCCAGTCTGCTGTCCAAAAATCTGAAAGTTAGAATTTATAAAACAGTTATATTACCGGTTCTTCTATATGGCTGTGAAACTTGGACTCTCACTCTGAGAGAGGAACATAGGTTAAGGGTGTTTGAGAATAAGGTGCTTAGGAAAATATTTGGGGCTAAGCGGGATGAAGTTACAGGAGAATGGAGAAAGTTACACAACACAGAACTGCACGCATTGTATTCTTCACCTGACATAATTAGGAACTTGAAATCCAGACGTTTGAGATGGGCAGGGCATGTAGCACGTATGGGCCAATCCAGAAATGCATATAGAGTGTTAGTTGGGAGACCGGAGGGAAAAAGACCTTTAGGGAGGCCGAGACGTAGATGGGAGGATAATATTAAAATGGATTTGAGGGAGGTGGGGTATGATGATAGAGACTGGCTTAATCTTGCACAGGATAGGGACCGATGGCGGGCTTATGTGAGGGCGGCAATGAACCTTCGGGTTCCTTAAAAGCCATTTGTAAGTAAGTAAGTATGTAAGTATGTTTATGAAACGAGCGCGAGTTACATAATTTTTATACGAGCATCTTAATTACCATTATAGTCAAGTTTCATATGACTTTTTATGCTCGACCATATTTCTAACTTGAAATTATTCATAAGTATTCATGTTATTCTTATCTGACTGAGGAATGGAACTGACCTTGTGCAATACCTCGTAAATTGTGAGATGTGCGCAGACACGAAAGTATTTATTTTTTCCGAGAAACAAATGTCTCGCGCTAGTTCTCTTTCGATTGCATATCCGAGAATAATCGGTACTTGCGCTTTCATATTGGTACAATGGTATTTTCTGATTGGTGGAACACCTGAACTTTAATGAGGTCCAGAGACTCTTGAATTTCTCAGATCTTACCCCCAACCTGTATGGGATAAATTCTTCTTTAAATATATTAACCCGACTGACGTAATAAAGACGCTGCGACGTATGAAATCTAAAGCCCAAGGTATAGACAATATAAATATCACTCTCCTGTATAAAATAATAGATGTGATCCTGCCGACCGTAACCCATATATTCAATGCATCTATTATGACTGGGTCCTACCCCTCACTCTGGAAAATGGCATTAGTGAAACCTTTACCTAAATGTAACACACCTTCTATAGTAAACCAATACAGACCGATATCAATTCTTCCCACTCTTTCAAAAGCATTAGAACATATTGTACACGGACAACTTACGAACTATCTCGACGAACACAAACTCCTCGATGGCTATCAATCGGGTTTTAGGCATGGACACAGCACTACTACAGCCCTACTTAAAGTGACTGAGGACATCCGTGAAGCTATGGATAGGGGTGAAGTAACGGCACTAACTCTTCTCGATTTCAGCAATGCCTTTGGTTCTGTTGATATCGACTTGCTTCTTGCAAAGATGAAGGCTTTGCACCTGTCAGACAATACCTTGAGCTGGATGGACTCCTACCTACGGGACCGCCAACAGTGTGTTTCACTTGATAATCAATTCTCCCAATGGCGATGCACAAAGGCGGGAGTGCCGCAGGGCTCCGTATTAGGACCACTACTTTTCTCTATCTACATTAATGACGTATCAAAGAACTTACAGTATTGCCGATATCACCTCTATGCCGACGACCTACAACTTTACATACATTCCAGACCCAATAAGATCAATGAATCGATTGACAAGTTAAATTGTGACCTAGCCACTGTCTCCACTTGGGCGGCCAATTTCGGACTCGCACTTAATCCAAGTAAGACTCAAGCCATAATTATTGGACATAAGCGTTTAGTTAACTCCCTTAATAACAGTAATCTTTCAGTTGTTACCCTTAACAACACGCTAATCCCTTATTCATCTGTCGTAAAAAATCTTGGCTTCTTTTTTGATAATAATCTAAGTTGGAATTTTCAAGTTAAAGAAACGATAAAAAAATCTGTTCCTCCATTCACTGTTTGAGTCGCTTGAGAAACTTCTTGCCCCAGCAACTAAACCTTACCCTAGTACAAACCCTAGTAATGCCGCACTTCGATTGTTGTGACGTTTTGTTAAGTGACCTAAGTTCTGAACTGTCAGTCAAGTTACAGCGAGCTCAGAATATGTGCGTCAGATACGTGTGCAACATCCGACGATATGATCACATATCACCGTCCTTCGCAAGTCTCTCGTGGCTCCGACTTAAAGAAAGCAGAACTATACACTCTTTGTCTTTACTCTTTCGAATTCTGCACACCTCAACACCAAATTACCTTTCGTCTCGTTTCTCTTAACTATACTCTAACCACGACGTAAATACCAGATCACTTATCTGTGGCACGCTAAATATACCTCTTCATAGAACATCTTGTTATTCCTCATCTTTTACAATATCCACCTCGCGTCAATGGAATTCCTTGTCACAAAGTATTAGGGGCTGCAAGACAACAAACACCTTTAAGAACAGCTTAAAAGATAACCTTATTAGCATTTCACTCCAATCATACTGATTTAAACTATCACTGACTACACTGTTACTTTTTTCTTTACACATCATCCTGATTGTGCTGTATTTTCAAAATTGTCTCATAATAATCTGTTTCTATTATCTAATATCATTTGAAATATATTAACATTCTATGTATTTTAGTTTAATTCTGCTACCAGTTTATTTCAGTGTTTAATTAATAGTTCATAGTATTTTGTTGTTTAATTCGTAAATAACTCTTGTATACATGTAACTTTCATCTAAATCAAATTGTTGAATTCTTTGCAAGTTCATGCATATGTATATACACTTTTTGCTGGTTGAGTGGAAGAGAAGGCCTTACGGCCTTAACCCTGCCAGCTACAATAAATTATTATTATTATTATTATTATTATTATTATTATTATTATTATTATTATTATTAAAGGGCTGCTACCAGGTGTATAATTACTACATTTCGGCATGGTCGAGCATAAAATAAAATTAAAAACTTAATAATGCGTCTTTTAATTAAATGCATTAAGCTAAAAGAATGCATAATTTGGCAACAGCGGATCATAGGCTCACATATAAAAGCACACACGCACTCGCTGTGGACAGCAGAGTTCCGTCCCTTAATCACTTCATAACTGAACAATGCGTTTTGTAATTAAGTGGATTAAGCTAAAATAATGCATAATTTGGCAATAGCGCATGGTAGGCTAACATATGAAAGCACACACGCACTCGCAGAGTTCCGTCCCTTAATCACTTTAGTACCGGTACGGTTGCAAGACTTCCTAATAACAGGAAATTAACGATACGTGTTAATCTTTTTATTTAATTTGCAAGAAAACCGTGCGGACAAGTCCTGCACGCTTCTCTACGCAGACCGATCCCACTGCACCCCTTACCGCTTAGCTTTCTCGTGACAGGCACTCCGCACTACCGTCATTATGCAGAAGAAACATTACTATCTGGGATCGGTCTGCATAGGAACTCTCTGCACATAAACCTTATAAACATGTCACAGTCTAATTTGGGCTAGGAAAGAAAGCGGAAAGAGATGGTTAGTTACGGGCAAACTGCTTTTATTATATCAAGGTTACTTTGAGACTGGCGCATTCGAATTCTAAGTCGAGTTCACATACTATATTCAAAATTCCGTGACAAAAATCAAATAAAATAAACTTAAATGGCGCACGGATAACCCACAAACCGGATAAACCGCACACGGATAATCGTGAGTCTTCTGTACTTATAAATCTACAAAAAGGGACGCCTGGTTTACTTCCTACTAGAGAGAAGAAATTCCTAATATTTTCATCATCATCACAATCATCACTGTCACTATTACGGATTAGTCCTTCTGTCCTAATATTTAACAGTTTAAAATTCGATGCAGGGCGATGAATTTTTTACAGCTATGAAATTCGTTGCATTAGCCAGAACGATAGGCTTTCAATTTTTTCGATTTTAAGAACCTATCTCCCTTGACAGGTTTTCCACACCAATGACACGCGCAGTTACCGACTAGACACCGCAGAAAAACAACGTAATATGCCTGTTACACTTTTGCACGCAGCATATTCCCCTGACTGGGCTTGTTTCAGTTTACGAGCCGGTTTTATCATATACGTGTTTTATTTTGTCTATGGATTACAACTGCCCTCTACACACAAACGTTTAGTAGCAGACATTAGTACAGCCATTAAAAGTGACCGCTTTGAAGAGGGCTTGGCGAGGCAGGTTTCCTTCAGAATTATAATTTTCACTTTATACCATATTATTATTATTATTATTATTATTATTATTATTATTATTATTATTATTATTATTATACAGAATAAAGGTTATGCGGTTAACATGCACGCCTTTTATTCGAAAGTTTCGGGGTTCATCTCAGTGGCGGCTCCTGCATATTTCTTAAGAGGAGGAAAGAAGTTAACAGCACGAAATGACACTTTCTTGAATGAAACATGCTACAAATTAGCCTACATGCAAACATGTAAGACCAGGTAGTGTTGGGGTTGCCCTTCCCTTCTGTATAGCAATGATCTGTTCTTGTAAACTGAGTTTCCTAAATTGTCCAACATATATTATGTTTTCACTTCCATTCATTGTTGAATAATTGCGCAAATTAACAATTACAAGGAAATTCACAACCTCGTAGCATTTTTCGAACACACTACAGCATCACACGTGTTGGAAGAGACTAGCTACTAACTCGTAACCGGAACCGTTTTACGGAAAGGGAAATGGGAATGGGAAATAATCTGAGGAAAGCGAGAACACTGCACTCACCCACGTGGTCTGTGTTGCCACATGTACATTTTATAAGTTCAGTATCACATGCTTTTGAAGAATGTCAGTTCTTGTAACGTCACACTATCATTATTGTTCAAAGCTGCCGGTGGCCGATTAATTTTTTATGTTAAAAATGATGTAGTTTGGAGTACCTACTTTCAGTTTCAAATATATTTGTGCAAAACTGACAACTTGGCTGTTGCCCTGTCTAGTAAACAATGAATAGAAGTGAATTTCAGGGGCCAACTACGTAGAACTACTTCCTCTTTGTTTTGCATAAACCCGACTTTAACTTTCAAATATCCACGAAAGTTTCAAACCATGAATAGTAGCGTATATAAAGTGCAATGAATAATATTTTTGATTTATAATTAAAAAAAAGTTTATATGGTATCTTTCATAGAGTTGCGTTAAAACTGTTTTTGTTGTGTCTCCTCCAAGATGTGTTAGTCTGGTTGAATGCAACATCGTTAGGTGACAGCGGTAGCGAGCTTGCTGCACGACCAGTCGGTTTCTATTTCCCGCCCATGACTGATTCAGAGGAGGATCTCCTCCCTCACCGTTCATTTACTCGCTTTAAAACTCTGCTTCTTTCTCTGGCCGCTAGAGCGCTGTTGTCCTGTGTATTAACTGCAGTAGATGAGGAATGGAATGCCTTTCCTCCACACAAACAATCTCGCATCTTTCTCACAGTTTTCTACAGCACATGAGCGCATGTCCTTTAAAACTCGATCAACCGAGTTTTTCTTATAGCTGTGAACTTAAAAATTATCGAATCTTCCTCGAATTTCAAGGCACATATTTTATTTGGTATTCACTTTCAAAAGAATAAAATGTGAGGAGGACGTTCCTCCCTTCCCTCCCCCGAGGAACCGCCACTGGTTCATCTCAAGGGTGGACTAATCTGATTTGAGTTGTTCGTAGTTTGCAAGACTCTCCGGTAAATGTCTGAATAGTACCAATTACAATGGAATACGACCCGCTTCCTACTTAAGTCCAGGGTGCGAATTAGGATTTGATTATGAGAGGGGATAAAATCAATCCTTGATAGAGAATACCATACACAAAATTATTTTCTTCATTCGATACGGCTCAACACTTGGTTGCACTGAGTTGCTTGTCTTGCATTTTGATGATAATAATAATAATAATAATAATAATAATAATAATAATAATAATAATAATAATAATAATAATAATTATATCCATGAACAGGCTTAAAATAAGATGTGTAATTCCTAAGTTATTGATTGTTGTCTGCTTGCCGGTGATGATAACACATTAATATTATTTTCTTTGCTTGCTTTGTACTTTATAAGGTACATATACTCGTATTAAAACAATTATATTTTGTGAGGGGGGGATAACTTTCCAACAGGGGGGAAATCCCCCCCATCCTCCCCGTTAATTCGCACCCCACTTAAGTCTATTCCCTTCATCATCACATAAGCTTATCGCCAGTAGAGGGTGAATTTTAGCATATTTGCATGGTTTATTCCTTAGTTGCAAATCATAATATGCTACCATTTTATAAATGTATTTCAAGTTATTTGTAACAAAAGGACAAGATATATATATATATATATGTATATATATATATATATATATATGATTTAAGCTTTAAGCACATATAAAAGGTTATTTCGTTATTATGTTTTCTTTAGCAACGTGGTGCTTAAACCAAGATTAAGAATAGAAGAAACTCAGACATTGAAATACATTACAGGAGTTATATTTTATTTATTGCAATCTGACAATATATTAATAAATAATGATATTTGGAATGATATAAAACATCCATCTTGAATCTGTAAGCAGCACGTGGTTATATAATTTAACACTAGTAAGTTTGCCATTTAATCATCATTGATATAAAACATAGGCTATTTTATTCTTCATATTAGGGCATATTCACGGGTGAAGTGCAAGTTTTTATTAGATGATTGTACAATTACATCGATTTTCTAATTTTTCGTTTTCTGTATGTAGCCCTATAGTTCTAGGGTATTCACGTGATGTTTTTTTTTTAATAACAAATTATAGTATTTGTGATACAAGTAAAATTAAAAGTAAGGTGATAAATACAAATAGTTTTCAAATAAAGATAATTAATACTCTGTACGGTAAAGTTGCCTATTTCCATGATACCGCTAATCCCGTGATACTTTTTTAAAATTGAATGTTAGTGAAAGCTTTCCTGTTCAACCATATCGACAGACATCTTTCTCGAAAGTGACATTCAGTAAAAAAAAACATATCAAGGAATTAGGCAACTTTACCCTGTCTCGTGAACTATTGGTTTCTGATCATTGGTTTCCCATCTCTAATTATTCAGTTGGATACATTCTACAACTTGTCAAATGTAAATTGGTTGAGTCTATATTCATCATATATAGATCTATATTGAAATTTCTAACATCTCGGCAAAAGAATCTTTCTGTGATTCTAAGAACAAGTTTAAAAGAAGTGACGCACACATTCAAGAACAGAGTTGTAAGTTGGGACTCTCTTTCCCTCAGTAAGAGAACACTCTCTTTCAGGGGAGTGTTACAATTTTATAAATTTACAATTTCTTTGTATTGTATTTTTCGTGGAATAAACATTATTATTATTGTTATTTTATCACTATTATTATTATTATTATTATTATTATTATTATTATTATTATTATCATTATTATTATTTCTTTTTTGCTTTTTAACTTAGCTCTAGAATATGGCATTAGAAAAGTTGAGAATAACAGAGAGGGTTTGGAATTGAAAGGGTTACATCAGCTTCTTGTCTATGCGGATGACGTGAATATGTTAGGAGAAAATCCAAAAAGATTAGAGAAAACACGGAAATTCTGCTCGAAGCAAGTAAAGAGATAGATTTGGAAGTAAATCCTGAAAAGACAAAGTGCATGATTATGTCTCGTGACCAGAATATTGTACGAAATGGAACTATAAAAATTGGAGATTTGTCCTTCGAAGAGGTGGAAAAATTCAAATACCTGGAAGCAACAGTAACAAATATAATTGATACTCGGGAGGAAATTAAACACAGAATAAATATGGGAAATGTCTGGTATTATTCTGTTGAGAAGCTTTTATCATTCTGTCTGCTGACAAAAAATCCGAAAGTTAGAAGTTATGAAACAGTTACAATACCGCTAATTCTGTATGGTTGTGAAACTTGGACTCTCACTTTGACAGAGAAACATAGGTTAAGGGTGTCTGAGAATAAAATTCTTAGGAAAATATTTGGGGCTAAGAGGGATGAAATTACAGGAGAATGGAGACAACGCAGAACTGCACGCATTGTATTCTTCACCTGATATACGTAATTAGGAAATTTAAATCTAGACGTTTGAGATGGGCAGGGCATGTAGCACGTATGGACGAATTCAGAAATGCATATAGGGTGTTAGTTGTGAAGCCGGAGGAAATAAGAGCTTTGGGGAGGCCGTGACGTAGATGGGAGGATAATATTAAAATGGATTTGAGGTAGGTAGGATATGATGGTAGGGGCTGGATTAGTCTTGCACAAGATAGGCACCGATGCACAGTGTGCAATTTTGCCAATCTAGGTGGACAAAAATCAAATTTCGACTTGTTTAGTTATGCATAGGTGAATATGAATTCGTGTTCTTTAATATTTGAAGAATGTTGTGAGTAATAGCTCTTACTGATTTATCAGCGGCAAATTATATTTAGAAGGGTATAAACTTTGAGTTCTTCCTAACACATCTAGCTCCTGTTCAGCCGTAGACACAGAGGCTTACTATGTGGGTGAAATAGAGCTAATTGTTATGATTTATTGTGCTGTGAGTTATGGAGTCTGTTCATATAGGTACTTTCTTACTAATGTAACTTCAATTACAAGTTCATAAAGTATTTTCCTTCTTACAGTAGGGTTTAAGTATTACAATTGAAAAACTTATGTTTTTAAAGTTATCCAAATATAATGTGAGTTTTTGTATAGCCGGTCACGTCCGGTTACAACAATTCTTCCACCATTTAATACAGCTTCATTTAGAGTGATGAATCCTTGTTTTAAAGTTTGCGAGTTCTTGCGCATTTATCAGTAATTAATTTTTTTCAGTGGTGGGGCGTACGGTAACTGTTCCATGTTTGGCTTAACAGCAGAAAAGAATCATTGACTAAAGAAGTTTTTTTATCACTGTGAGAGTGTTTTAGGCCTACAATATTCTTCACGTGATATGGAATATCAGTTTAAAAATACATCGGACACATTTTTATCTAATCTTAACAAACGCACAGTGAATTTATTTTATTTTATTGGGTTATTTTACGACGCTTTATCAACATCTAGGCTATTTAGCGTCTGAATGAAATGGTGATAATGCCGGTGAAATGAATCCGGGGTCCAGCACCGAAAGTTACCCAGCATTTGCTCGTATTGGGTTGAGGGAAAACCCCGGAAAAAACCTCAACCAGGTAACTTGCCCCGACCGGGATTCGAACCCGGGCCACCTGGTTTCGCGGCCAGACGTGCTGACCGTTACTCACAGGTGTGGACCGCACAGTGAATCAGAACGCAAATCATTAGGTGGACAAAATTAATAACTTCTCTGCAGTCTAAGGCATTGTTATCAAACTTTGTACATGCCTTACAGGTGGCACATATTATGATTTATGTACAAACTCTGATTATGTTTGCATAAGAAAAACTACTCCTTTATAGTAGGTGCATTTAAACAGAATTAATAGCTTCTCTATCCAAAAGATTTTTGTGATACATTGTACGGAAGTTACAGGTTGTGCACAAACTATATTTACGGTTCCATAAGTGAAACTGCTTCTTTTAGGGATGCATTTAAACAAAATTAATACATTCTCTCCTATCTAACAGACTTTTATGAACCTTTATACAGAAGTTTCAGGTGAAATATATATTTTTTTTTGTCTACAAAGTCTGATTATGTTTTATAAGAGAAACTGCCCCTTTATAGTTGTGCATTTACACAAAATTAACAACTTCTCTCCTATATAATATACTTTATGCAACTTTGTACAATTACTAGACCTACAGGTAGCATACAGATGTAATCAGAATTTGTACACATAAAATATATGCTACCTGTAACTCCTGTACAAGGTTTCATAAAATCTGTTATGTAGGAGAGAAGTTAGTCTTGTGTAAATGCACCTCCTGTAAAGGGGTACTTCCTCTTTTGCAACTGTAAATATAGTTTATACACAAAAAATGTATCCTACTGTAACTTCCGTGCAATTTTTAATAAAAATCTGTTGGATACGAGAGAAGTTACTATTTTTGTCTAAAACCACCCCGCATAAAGGGGTAGTTCCTCTTAAACAATCGTAGTCAGAATTTGTACACAAAGAATATGTGCTATCTATAAGGTCTGTACAAAGTTTCATAACAATCCGTTAGAATGCAGAGAAGTTACGAATTTTGTCCACCTAGATTTGCGTTATTGCACACTGTGCGATGGCGGGATTATTTGAGAGCGGCAATGAGCCTCCGGGTTCCTTAAAGCAATAAGTTGTTGTTGTTGTTGTTGTTGTTATTATTATTATTATTATTACTAGGTAAGACAAATTGGTCAGTTTTTTCGGACACTGGTGAATTGCTTAATGCACAGAGGACAATGTGCAGTCGGAAGATAGTCTCGTATAAAACATCTTAAACAATCTCATATATTTTGATACTTACGATTCTACAACTAATCAGTTTTATGCACTTTTATGCACTTCGTGGGAACACCTGTTCTCATATTACATTTTTACTTGGACATAGCCCATAGAAATATTTCATGAATGGCGATCAAATCCAATTACTGAGTACGCCGTGTAGCTGTTTTGTTAATGCAGACAAGGACAAATGCCATGCCATAGCTTGGATTCGAAGCCTGAACCCTGGGATGCCTGCAAACAGACCAGAATATGTATGTAAGCGGGTGTCATGGTATGGAGGTGACAGTTATCAGGAAGTTAAATATTTGTCTAGGCTTTCTCAATGAATTCACTGGGCCATGGAAATGTCCCCGCATTACAGAGACCATTTGTAGCCTGCATGCAGCAGAACACTGGAGGGAAACAGACCTCTCCATTGTCTTGTATTCGTGATCCTCTCTATTAGTTCTGTTTATTTTAGACCGACTAGTTGAGCAGGTAAATTTACGCAAACATTTGCGAGGTACTAAAGTGAAACGAACCCCCAGTCCTAACGAGTCTGCAACTTCATCTCTCTATAAAGCTTCGGCATTTCTATAGAGTTTGAAGAATGGAACGTAGCAATCGTATTGCTGTTCTCAAGAATTGTTATTCTGGAGAAATGATATCATCATAAAGTGACGAACAGACTATGTGAGGAACTTAGTATCAAAGACGAACAAGAGCCACTGTCGGTAGAGCCAAATTTTTGTTCCATTATGTCAACTTCTAGTTTAAGGTATGAAAATTTTTGCGTATCACATTGGTATCTTTATTAACAAAATAATTCAGGTCTGCACTTAAGAATATTAGTTTGAAGCAATTTAAAACATACTTTTGAAACTAAGATTGACTTTTGTTCGTTTTATTAAACAAATGAAAATGCAAGTGTTCATTTTTTAAACACAACCCAGAATTAGGACAATCCTATGGAAGTTATAATTTAATTCTAAAACTACTATTTAATTGGGTAACTTAGAAAATTAAATTTAGAATGTTATTTCTATTCAATTCCTTAGTTCTTATTCTACTGCAATTCTGCATAGATAACTTATGGTTCATTTTAAGTCTTCAAAACAATCACATTCATTATGAGCAGACAGTGTATGTGGGATGACTTAAGGAAAAGTGAAGTTGTTTCTTATCGGAGTATATGGCACGTGCCGCGTCGTTGTGCAACGCAATGTGTGCAGTTGTGTTACCCTGCTCAAGTATTTAGTACGAGTTGAATAGTGTAGTGCTAATCCATTCTTAATGTCGAAGTCAAAACGTTAAATTCGCTTAGAGATACGAAATGCAATTAAGAAGTATGAGAGTGACATTTTATGTACATTAACGAAGACACTATCGTGTGTAATGTGTGTAAAATTGAAATAAAAACCAGAACTCAGGCTACAGAGAAACATTGCAACAGTACATCGTACAGGAAATGCGTTGAAATTAAATCTGAGGAACCATAATCATCATCATCATCATCATCATCATCATCATCACCATCATCATCATTTAGTTGTGCGGGTCTAAACGACACGTGCAACATGATGCTCAGTGCAAATATTCCTCTAAAGAAATTGAGTGATCCCCATTTTAGAGTTTTTCTTCAGAAATTCTCTCGATACAAAAACTGTTTAAGCGATAGGCGAAGACGATTCAGCTTCGACAACTTATGAGAATATATCGTCATTTACTGCAACGCTGGTAATTGCATCAATGATGACGAGGACTGAACTTGCAAGGTATGTACTACAGTACGTTATTTTTCTTTTCCTTTTGACTGTACGGAGATACAGTAGCATGTTGACGTCGTCTGTTTACGTTTAAAACCTGTTGAGTCAATGGTCTGAATGAAAAAAAAAAAATGTAACATATAGTAAATGTGGACCTACATTCAACGATAAGTCATCCCGCATCCACTGTCTAATTGTGACATTTTTGTCAGAATATAGTACTATAGGCCCTACCATTGAAGACAGAGGTTTTCCTTCCACTCACTTCCAAAGTGTTACTTAACTTCTCAGCATCCGCAAGTTTCTCTGGGTTTACTTTGACCCCCGTTTTAATTGGTGAAGAATTCATTTACAATTGTTTCTTCTTTAGAACGTTTCCATTGCTCTGAATTAAATTTGCGTTTTCTGGGCAGTTAAGGTATACTCTTCATCGTACTGCGTTCCATACTGAACTCAAGCTGCCCTGAAAGTCCTATACTTTAATAAAATTTCGATACAAAACGGAATGTAATCATTAAAACATCCAGACTTGTCAGAATATAAATATTAACTGGTCGCCATGGCAGTTATAAGCCATTTCCAGCAATCTGATTGGCTGAAATGGTCATGTCAGTATTTGAAGCAAACTATGCACGGAGGTATCCGATTATGAAAGTAACAACATGTTTTAAGGTTCATAAAATCGTCTAAATATCAGTTTCTGAAATAAACGGATTTGGAAAGAGCGTGAAAAACAGTATAAGGACCGATCCTTAACTAAATTTCGATAAAAATGGCGTATGTCCGTCTTTGATACTAGGCTCCTCATATGTACTGTATGCATTTTCACATGACATAGGAAACAAAAACACTATCTTATTCTCAAATTTTCTGCTGCTTTGTCGAATACAATTCAATTAGCTTCCGAGAAAACCTTATGACACATCTCTTATGTATACTTTTGGGTTCCAGTAACATGTAGTTTAGTAGTAGAAGTAATATGTCATGTTTATATGCCATGTGAACAACATACATTTTCAGAAAACACTTTCAATTAAGTTTTAAATAACAACTGTAGATAATTGCGTTCAAAACAAGGGAATGTAGGTAAACAAAAGATTTCAATTTTACATACTTTTACCTATTAAAAGTGGAAATCATTTGAGCTTAAAGTAACAAAACATCGGGAATGTATTTGCTAGAAATAACGCATACCCTTGCCCTTGTTTAGGCCATTCAGAGATTTTCCAAGTTTCATTTTTGGGACTAGAATTTAACAAATTCACAGAATATTATATCATGCGAAATATTTAAAATAACACTGTGGGGTTTTCACTGGCATATTTCTTTACTCTGTCGCTACTACTAGAATTAATTTGTCTGCCTATTTTTTGTATAAATATATATTATATAGTGATAAGTGATCAGGTATTCGACAAATCCTGACTTTTTATCTACAATATGTTAAAAAAGAATATAATATTTCGAGAGAAGATAATAGAAATAATAATAATAATAATAATAATAATAATAATAATAATTTATTTATTTATACTGCACAGTTAAGGCCATAAGGCCTTCTCTTACACTCTGCCAGGTCACAAAGTATAAAAGTATTATAATTTAACCAAAAAGTTAAAGAATAGAATACTAACATAAAGGTAAAAAAAGGGTAAAGGTATCCCCGTAACATGCCATGGAGGCACTTGGGGGGCATGGAGATAGAGCCCCATGCTTTCCATGACCTCGGCACTAGAATGAGGTGGTGTGGTCGGCACCACGCTCTGGCCGCCTTTTACCCCCGGGAAAGACCCGGTACTCAATTTTATAGGAGGCTGAGTGAACCTCGGGGCCGTTCTGATAGTTTGGCAACGAGAAAAAATCCTGTCGCCACCTGGGATCGAACCCCGGACCTTCCAGTCCGTAGCCAGCTGCTCTACCAACTGAGCTACCCGGCCGCTAGAATACTAACATATTACAAAAAATAATAGCATAACTAAATAGACACTAAACAAAATGAAAATAATACCATAATAGGAAAAGAAAGTAAAATACAGATCTAAAGCTAGGAATATAATAAAAGCAACTCAGTTAATACAAATACTCGTAGTTAAGAGGGAAAACGTAAGGAAGAATACAACAAATGGAATATAATAAAATAAAAAAGAGATAAAATACGAAATTTAAATAATATCCACAATAAAAAGGCTATGATAATAAATTCATCTGGTGATCAAGAAAACAAAAAAGGGAAAATGAATATATATATATATATATATTACAAAACTGTCGCAGAGAAAAGGGCTTATAATTAAAAGAAATCTGAATTGAAAAAGTGCAATTTCAGTTTATTTTTTAAACTAGATAATGTCCGACAGTCTCTGACATGTTGTGGTAGAGAATTCCAGAGATGAACTCAGAGACGGTGAAAGATGAAGAGTAGGAGTGTAGGAGTATGTTCTGTGTTTAGGAATGGAGAGTGTGATATGGTGTTGTGAGCGAGTATCTATTTCGTGATATGAGGACAAATGTTGAAAACGAGAAGCTAAGTCGCTAGGGTTAGAATTCTGAAGAATATTGAAGAGTAACGCGAGAGAGTGAATAGTTCTTCGCTCTTTGAGACGAATCCAGGACAGCATATTTAGTGAAGGTGACATACGGTCAGATCTAGGGACGTTGCAAGTAAATCGAACACATACATTATGAACACGTTGTAGTCTGTCTGTCAGTCTCATGTTAAGGTCAGTATAGAGAGTGTCATGGTAATCAAAATGAGGCATCAAGAGCGACTGCACTAAATTCTTCTTGAGAACCAACGGAAGGAAATTTCGGATTCTTTTTAGTGTGTGAATTTTCATAAAAATTATTTTACTTGTGTGTGTGTGTGTGTGTGTGTTTGTGTGTGTGATTTGAGTATTCCAACTTAAGTTTTTGTTCATATAAATTCCTAGATTTTTTATTCTATCACTGTAATGGATAATAGTTTCATTCATTTTAACAGAGATAAGTCACCTGTGTTTAATTTACTTAACAGTCGTTGATGTCCCATTATAATTGGCTGTGATTTCTCCGAGTTTAACTTCAGTCCAAATTTTTTCGTCCATAAAATAATTGATTTTAGGTCATTGTTAACTTCATTTATGACGATAGTCTTCATAAAAAGGAAGAAAAAAGTATAATAAAAATGGGTCCTAAATTTAGAAACAAGGACTGTGAAATTGGTATTTTAACAACTATCTCCAAATTTGAATTAAGAAAAGTGGTTCTAATATTTTGAGAGGAAGTAATAGTTATAAAATTAAAAATAAAGAGCAGTATTCATAGACATTCTTAGCGCGGGCTTCCGGTGGATGATCAGCGAACTAACGTTTTTCGTATTCATAAACCAGTGTTAGCGATATGATATGATATGAATCCCGTACAAGTAACCAGTCGATTGCCGGAACTAGTTTAGCACGCTCGTAGCGCGGGCTAACGAAATGTCTATGAATAGCACCCAAAATCTCTAACACACATGGTTCCTGAAATTAATAACTTTAAAGAAACAAGAACTATGAAATTGGAATTAGAGCAACACCAAATCTTCTAATGTGAGCTCTTTGCTCGTTTCTCATTGCAATGCAGTAAACAAAAGGGTAAACAAGGGTAAACACGCAGATAGGATATACCCGCTTATATTTAAAAGAAATGATGTTGTTACAATACCAGTTTTAACAGTTCTTGTTTCTTAAAAAATATTAATTTAAGTCCATGTCTATTAGACATTTTTTCTTGTTTTTATGAATACTACAGCCTCTCAAGATATTAAACCCTTTTTTCTTAACACTCTGTAAACTAAAAAAAAAAGAGCACAAATGATATGAGAATGTTTTTGTAAGTTAAAAACTAACATAAAAGGTAAGGAATACAGTAGTAAGGGCTATAGGCCTAACGAATGTACAAAAGAAAGTAATAGAAACTATAAATGAAAAGAGATTACAATGGTACGGGCATGCAATGAGAATGGAAGATGGAATAATAACGAAGGATGTGATGCGATGGGCAACAGAAGGCAGCAATAAGAAAGGAAAACCAACTGAAAAGTAGATGAAAGGAGTGAGGCGGTGTATGGAGCTGAAAGGATTACAAGATGCAGATGTGTTGGATAGGGAACAGTGGAGGAAAAAATGAAATGAAGAATGATATTTCATGGTTTACAAGTTTGTTTGGCTGAGGAAAACTACAGCATTGTAGAAATCCCCCCCCCCCCCCAGAAAAACTAACATGAGCAATATTAGCCGTCTGTTTTTATAGTTATCTCTGCTAATCAATTAATTTTCTTAGAATCACATCTTATCAATGTTTCTTCTACTGTATTGGGGGTGTTATCATAGGTATATCTTTAAAAGTCATGTTGAAGTTAAAGTTCAGATCACTTGAATGATATATGATAAGAAAAATTATATTACAATTTCAGTCAACAACTTATCAGATTGGTACAAAAACAAGTTTTGTTACAATGATCATATCATAATTCTTAGTTGCATCCAGGAATATTTTCGATTTTACAAGAAATCATCATCAGGTGGAAGCAATAAATTAGACAAATTGAACACAAGTGAAATGTAAAATATAAAATGCAGACATAATGAATAAAACACTATAGGAACATTATCATATGCCAAAATATTAAAACAACTTACAAAATTCAATGATAACATGCCTTCAAAAAGTGTTGCATATGCATATATCTTTCAGCATACACGTAGCTTACGTTTATATTCTTGTAATTATTAACAATCTAAAGGATATACATGCATATACATCACTTCTTGAATGCATGTTATCATTGAATATTAAGTTGTTTTAATATTTTGACATAATATGATAATGTTCCTGTACTGTTTTATTCATTATGGATGCATTTTATATTTTATATTTCACTTGTGTTCAATTTGTCTACTTTACTGCTTCCACCTGATGATTATTTCTTGTAAAATCGAAAATATTCGTGGATACAACCGAGAATTATAATGTGATCGTTGTAACAAAACTTGTTTTTGTACCAATCTGATAAGTTGTTGACTGAAATTTTAGCTTAATATAATTTTTCTTATCATATAGGTATATATGTCGACATTCAATTGTAGGCCAATTGGTTATATAATGACGCTGTATCAACTTCAATGTTACCTAACGTTCAGTGGAATTGGTGATAGCCTTACAATTGGGGGAAACCTTGAAGAAAAAATTCTGCCAGGTATTCATACCAAAAGGGATTCGAACACACTCTCGAGCACAGCCTCGGTTCAGGTTGAGTCTAATTATTCGTACGAATGTTCTTAGCTGACGTAGAAATAAAGAAAATGGCTTCAAACAGAGACGATTGATTTTTGCCCTACAAATTAGTCGTCATAACATACAGTAACCTATATCAGTATTTTAAAACGTAGTTACATGAAGCTATATTACATAAACTGTAATGGTGCGAGGACAATCGAAATTAAATCACTGAAGCGAAAGGGTTAAATCGTATAAAACAAATGAGAGCTACCTTCAATACCATTTCAGTACATTTCAGTCGCTGATGATAGAGTCCTGTTTTCGTTTACCTAGAGTCACCAAGTAACCCACAACAGTGTACAGTGTCCAATTTCACGATAGGAACCCTGCGAGGGGAGTACGTTCCTTGCGGGGTAAGAGGAGAGAGTAAGCCAGTAACTCAGCGTTCTTGAAGAAGCAGGTGGATGGGAGTGGTGTCATTCGCCGGCTGGGACAAACAAGGTTTAGTCAATGGCCGGCCGGTTCCATGTCGGGGT
Organism: Periplaneta americana; assembly: GCF_040183065.1. NCBI lineage: Eukaryota > Metazoa > Arthropoda > Insecta > Blattodea > Blattidae > Periplaneta > Periplaneta americana. The sequence continues at coordinate 70,630,730 of NC_091127.1, read as the reverse complement.
TAGGTTATAAGAGTGGGGGAAAAACTCGCATTCCTTGCTTGGACAGTAGGTATATATGGTGTATAGATCGGAGGCATCCAACTCTACTTAGTTCAGGTCTAACGGTCAGTGCATACGAAAACAAAACAAAGGTAGGCAGTTGGACATCAGTGTTCCAATAGAAGAATATAACAAGCACTTTATTAGGAAGGAAGAAAATACGTTTTATCAGAAAGAAGGAAACATTTTTCATTTGAAACACTTGAAATAGTTACAGTCATTGATTGTACTCGTAATGTATAGAGACTTGTGAAGCAAGCACTCATAATTTGCGCTGACATTTTCAGAAATTATGTTTCTTTTTAATGTGACAATGTGAATCTTTAATTAAATCTAAAGTATCTAGATCCGTTTTCTTATTGTAAAAATCAGGGTTAGACAAATTCCGGCCGCCAGGTAGCCATGGCGACTAAAAATTTGTATGTAGCGCTTGAATTATTTATTGAGCTCGACTTTTTTATGATTTCTATTTATTTTAATTAATTGTTTAATTATGGTTTATTTAACGACGCTCGCAACTGCCTGTCGCATTAAAGCACACTTAAATGCCATCGACCTGGGCCGCGAACGAACCCGCAACCTCGGGCACAGAAGGGCAGCGCTATACGAACTGCGCCACTCAGGGCGACTATGATATATATATTGCGAAGAAATCGTGCAACAAGTGCTTATTCAAAGTCAATTTTTTGTTACCTAACGGCGGGTCCTTGTCTCGTATCTTTCACCGAAGCATCCCCATCTGTGGACGAAGCTCAAAATCTGTAGTTTTTTTTAGCCGCCGTAAGCGTCGTCCACATATCAACGCATTAAGATTAATGGAGCAATAGTGGAATGCCGGTAGAAGAAACGGGAGTACCCCTTGGAAACCTACCACCAAGCACCGTCTTTGTCCTCCACACATTCCAGTTAGGCTCGCCACAAGTTTCGCCCGTGTTACTACCGTGGAAAGTCAACGTTGTAGCCTTTGGGCTAAAGATATGCTTACGACTGTAATGTAGTGCGTAAGGAGCGAGATTTTATTGCCTGAAGCTTACTCGCTAGTCGCGTTCTTATTTGTCCATGTCACTTTTCGAACGGCGCGGTACTGACCGAGCTGAACCTGTTTCCATGTATACACCCGTTACTTTCTAAATATAAGTTTTTGAGTTTTACAAAAATTGAAGCGACCAGTTGGAAAAGGGCCCCATGTGACTTATTAGTGATTTTCACTTTTGATACATTACTATTCCCTTTTAGGTGGGACAACTCTTGATGATATGAAAGAATCAATATCTCCACTGCAGATGAGACCTAATATCTTGTCCAGTCAAAGAAAGGCTCTATAACTACAATTTGGCTTTCTTCTATGCGTTTAACTTTTTGTAAAAAGCAATGTAAGATAATGTCGAGAGATACCAGGAATGAAATGAAGTCATCAGAGAAATCTTCACAGTTGCTGAAGTAAATAGGCTAATGTTGAAGGACTTCTTGTTGGTTTTGAGTTGTTCCTTCAAGAAAACTGTAAGAAATCGTAGAATGAAGTTTCTTATAACACAATATAGGCCTAAGAAGTTTAGTTTTAGTAACCAGTGCTTCAAGACTATGACAGCTTACAAAACGTTTCGGCTTATAGTTTGACGAATTCAGGCTCATTAAGCCTAACATCCACTAGGTAAGTTTTCCCACTTTGTGAGAGATGTTCATAACTTGTGCAAATATCTTGTGAAAGAACATGCAGTATCAACAATGTCTTGTGTGTTTATTCTATTACAAACAATAGCATATGTTGAATGGAGCTAGGTAACGACAGTATGCATGACACTGTATTTGATACGATAAAATTGTACCAATGTGTGTGCATGTAATCTAGACTAATTATGAATGAAATCTTAGTTATATTAGAGATTTTTTCCCAGTAATATAGCAATGCATCAGAACGCCTGGTACACATTTAAAGAATAGACACAGGATAATCATATAACAGAAAAATAATGTAATTGTATTAGAACATAAGCTGTAAATTTTATATTCCCACTGCTTGGTAACCAACTCCCTATAGAAGCGCATTTCTGCAGCCTATGATATACTCTTCTTCTTTCTTTCATATTGACCAGTCCTTACGATCATTATTTTATGAAGTTTGATTCGTGTAGGCCTATCAGTTTCTGTTTTGCAATTTAAAGTTATTTTAATAGTGACACACATATGGTTATACATTTATAATCCATTACTTACATCAACTCACCCTATTACATGTGGTACCGCAAATGATTAATTGAATTAACTTGTTCAAATGGCTGTTTGTTAAATATTATATTTCATGTAACTGATAATTTTCTTAAGGGTATATGTACGTGAACGACCACAAATATTATCAGAAAATGCAGGCTTTACATTTTTAAAATTTTATAAGAAAATGAACTCACAATTGGACAAAAATTACAAGGTACCACAACAAGACTTATTAGAACTTAAATATCTAAAAAAAGTATAAAAAATATTACCAATAATATTTTCCAAACCAGTTTTATCAGAGTATGAAAAAAAAAAACAACAAATTTCTGCAGTTACATCATTTGGTAACCATAACATTGCTATGGTCTCTCTGACAATTGTAATATTTTTCCTGCATGTAAAAAAATACTTATTTCTGAAAAGCAAGCTTCTCTCAGACACGTAGAGTTGTTTATTTTAATACAATTAATGTTTTAGTTGTTCTATATAAAATATATTAAAATTTACATAATGTTGTGACCTAATTTTTCTATTTTCAAAGAAATGAGCATTACTGCATGTTAAATCAGTGTACAAAATTTCAGAATTCTATCTCTAATGGTTGTGGAGTTATGAAATAATGTGTGAAAATTGTCAAATTTTGGAAAATTTAATTTAAAATAAAAAGGGAATTCTTAAAAATGTTATTAGTAACCTTTTTATACTTTTATCAGATATTTAAGTTCTAATAAGTCTTATTGTGGTACCTTGTAATTTTTGTCCAATTGTAAGTTCATTTCCTTATAAAATTTTTAGAAATTTAGAGCCTGTATTTTCTGATAATAATTGTGGTGGTTCACGTACATATACCCTTAAGAAAGTCATTAATTTATTTTGGTTTTGCTATGGAAGTTTGTAACTTACAATCTTTTGTGATTTCTTTAAGCTCGTGGAGACTTTTCCAGAGGACATTCCGTTTTCTGAAATAAGATCTCAGTCAACGGCAAATAATATAGTTCTAATACAATTTTTCATTAAATTTGGCACGAATATTAAAAAAAAATCAGCTGTTGTTTCCAATTGGGTACAATATCGTCAATATATAAATTAAATAATACAAAAGACAAACTATAGCCCTGTTCGAATTTTCCTCATTCACTATCAGTTTGTTACGATACGGCATTTACGATGTGGCATTTTAGTCCTTCCGTTTTCAATTGGTCAGTCTGACTGAGGAACTGAAGGAAAGTCCATCGATTTGTCGAATCGTCCGATTGAACGGAGTGTGTGTGTGTCACGGCTGTCAGATTGGCCCCTTTTTATCTGTTTCTTGAAAGAAAAGTACAGTTTTCTTCGAGATATTTTCCTGGAACTTTTGTGGTTTGTCAGAATGACTTCGTGGTTGAACGATTTTCTTTTGGAATTTATTGGCTTGTTTCGTGCACAAGACGTGTCCTGGAGAGTCAAAAAGAGTGGTTGTCACAATTATGAGCTTTTCAGGAAAGGAAAAAAACGAAATGGAATGATTGTGGACTGACGTCTTATGAACACGAAGACTGTTAACCATAAAGGAGGTTGCTCATGTAATCTAAGCGGCTGTCCATGAAAATAATATTATTGTGATTTCTAAGTCCACATTCGTCTTTAGTGCTATAACAATGACATTGGTTTTTTATTTTTTTTATTTTAGTAGGTTATTTTACGACGCTTTATCAACATCTAAGGTTATTTAGCATCTGAATGTGATGAAGGTGATGTCGGTGAAATGAGTCCGGGGTCCAGCACCGAAAGTTACCTAGCATTTGCTCATATTGGGTTGAGGGTAAACCCCGGAAAAAACCTCAACCAAGTAACTTACCCCGACCGGGAATGGAATCCAGGCCACCTGGTTTCGCAGCCAGACGCGCTAACCGTTACTCCACAGGTGTGGACTTGGTTTTTGACCTTATGCAAACAAAATCTCATAAACATTGGAATTTGGATTACCAGATTTTGAGATTTGATAAAGCAGCCTTTTTTTTATGAAGAATCATTAAGAATCCGAAAATAGCAAAAATAGATACCCGCCGTTAATGAAATAAGGTATGGTCACAACAAAGCGGAAAAAAATTAAGGATGTAATAGCCTTTTCTTCTTCATCCTTTTGTTTTGAAAGTTTGTGTACTACATAAGCATGAATCACTTCTCATTCGAAATATTGATATTATATATACGGTATATATACAGGGGTCCCATTTATCTTGTGCATCTATTATAATTTTTTTTGTTTGGGTAGATATTGGAATTTTTGTTTTTGAGAGTTATGTTAGAACGGGGGGCTAACATGAGTGTAGAGATTTGGTGCATGTAACTACATTATGGTACAACATAAACGTGATGTCATTAATTTTTCAAATAGCACTACATACTTTAATCATGTTACATTGATTACACACATGAAGAGGAGTTCAAAAATGTATCACAATGTCACCTTCCCAATCAATAACAACAAAATGCAAAATGAATGCCACTAGAATGTGCCGTTTGTTGTGCTGCCCCATTCATCTTTTGCATAACTTACACAAAACGAAAGATTAGACTTCCTTACACGTCGTGTGTTGTGTGTTTGCTGTCTTAACATGTAAACAAACCACAACTGTCGACGCCACAATCCACATACAGTGGCCTGCACAATCTCCAGACTTGTCGCCACTCAACTTCTTCCTGTGGGTAACTTTAAAGGACAGTGTGACCAGAATATGCTGACAACACCAGACGACATGCAGCAACGTATTCGACAGACTTGTGTGTCCATTCAGCTAGCAACATGCCGGGCAGTCATACGGTCTTTCAAGGAACGCCTTCGAATATGCATTAATGCGAATGGTCACCATTTGGAACATCTACTGTGACTCTCAAAGCATAACATTATCACACTGGAAGTACGTTTTTTTTCGTTTTGTTGTTATTGATTACTAAGGTGACATATGATACATTTTGAACTCGTCTTAATGTGTGTAATCAATGTAACATGACTAAAATATGTAGTTATAGTTGAACAATTGATGACGTCGCGTGCATCTTTTACCATAATGTAGTTACTTGCATCAAATCTCCACACTCATATTAGCCCCTCGTTCTAACATAACGCTCAAAAACAAAAATTCCAATACTATTCAAACAAAAGAGTTGTATAGGTACACAAGATAAATGGCACACCCTGTATATATGTGCAAATATATATATATATATATATATATATATATATGTAAAAGAACCAATAACGATATAATTTCAACCCCCCTTTAATTTTTATATGAAGTGCCTTTATTTTTCGCTTTCGATAGGTGACAACCCTAGTTCAAACTGATCAATTTATTTCATATGAAACGATTTCACTCAAGGCGAAACTGATAGAGTATGGGGCTCTTTACAGTGAAATCGGATGGATAAAAATAGATACAGAGAGCGCCAATAAAATATGAAAGATTTTATTTTGTTAATATTGAAAAGCTATTAGTCATTTGTTCGTGGTATTGTTGGAAAACACAAAGAAAGCTTGGGAGTTTATGTTAAAATGATTTGAAAAAAAAGTTTTAGAACCATGTGTTAGCTTAAGAGAAACGTGGAGAACTTCATTGAGTCAATATCTGACGACATGTGTCAGGAAGTTATTGGCAATTTTAAGGAACGATTAAATCATTGTATGCGGTGATCGTTTTGAAAATGTTATTCTTCGTGCATGAATCTCTCTTATCCTGTCTTTAGATATGCGCAGTAATATTTGAAATATATAAAATTGGTTCCCATGTATTGTGGGTCCCTATCACCACGGCATGGCGCGTCCTCAGGTTGCGGATAGAGGAGATGGCCTCCAGATATGGAGTGTAGCTGCGAATATATTAAATAAGCAGTCGTGGACAGCTGATAAGGGGTGGTTCTTCAGCTTGGGAGTTGGTCGAAGGGCTAACAACCCATCACCATAAAAAACAGCTTGTTGCGAAACCATACAATAAACCTCGGAATTCACCTTTGGGGAGACCGAGACGTACAGTAGATGGGAGGATAATATTAAAATAGATTTGAGGGAGGTGTGTTATGATGATAGAGACTGGATTAATCTTTTTAAATTTACAATTCATGTTGAGGAATAGTCAGCTAAGCCCCTTGTTAATAACATAAATCAAAATATAATTAATTATTTATTCCGTCTTATGGCTTGAGCACTGATTATATATAAAACAAAACACTGATGTTTTATATATTATTTAGTCTTAATACTAACGATTTCACCCTTGTAGCGCATCTTCAGGTACGAGATATACTGCCAGTGTCTCACGTCCTGAACCGAGAGCTCCCTAGTGCTTATAACCACGCCTCTTAGGTCTGCTCGGACCGGCACGGCAGTTGCAGGGTGTGGCACGGCAGCATATTACATGTGCTGAAAACATTATCCTATGCAATTGCAGGGGTCTTTACTGTTTATAATACTGGATACTTTAATCGTGGTTACCACTATCGCTATTATCTCTGATGGCGATGGCGATGTAAGTACACACTAGGCCACTCTTCGTTCAGTCTGGACAGTTGCTGAATTGCCATAGAGCAGCATTTCTCAAAGTATGTTCCGGGGTTCCGTGAGCCTTATATGATTTTAAATTTTATTTTATACTTTTTTCCTTTACTTGGTTATTTAACGACGTTGTATCAACTACTAGGTTATTTTGCATCGATGGGATTGATGATAGCGAAATGGTATTTGGCGAGATGAGGTCGGGGATTCGCCAAAGATTACATGACATTCGCCTTATTGTTGGGGAAAACCTCGGGAAAAAATCGAACCAGGTAATCAGCCCAAGAGGGAATCGAACCCGCGCCCGAGAGCAACTCTGGATCGATAGGCAAGCGCCTTAGCCGACTGGGCTTCTCCGGTGGGTATATTATACTTAGTGGTTACCACAAAAATATATAAATGTTACGAAAATGTGAGTCAATATAACATGAAACCACCGATAATAATAATAATAATAATAATAATAATAATAATAATAATAATAATAATAATAATAATAATAATAATAATAATAATAATAATAATAATATTTCAAGAATATGAGTAATAATAATATTCCAATAATATGCGTAATAACAATATGTTTAGGCCTAATGAACATCTAAAACGGAAAATACCCATAATACTTATCACTTTCATCACTGGATTCTCTGCGTATGTGTTCACTAAAACAAAATACCGAAAATACAAAATACAGAAGTATAGCATAAATGAGACTACAACTTTCCGCCATAAACCAGATTGCAGGCTTAAAAAGCAAATACATTCGTCCCATTGAACAGAATTATTGAGATACTAGCTCTCACTTGTCTGTTAACTATTAAATACTAATAAAATATTACAATGATTCCGCAGTTACACTTTAGATTAAAAGGGGTTTCGCGGTGGAAAAACGTTTGAAGAACACTGCCAAAGAGGAAAGAGTTTACGGATGTGTACACGTGACAACTTTAATCGCGATTAGGTCGATAATCTCAAGTAGAGACTGTAGTCTACAACTGGTATTAGTGTTTAGTTACAGGAATTCATAAGTAGGACATAATTCGTTTTGTGAGGGGACAGCCTATACAATCGCTTGTCCATGGCTGATCTTGCTCCATAGCTGACGAAAGGAATCCTGAAAAGGCCGATGTGTTGAACGTAGGGTAATAGGCACATGCGATACCCAGGACCTCCCACTCACCCCCTCTGCGTCTCGCCCCGCAAAGAAACAGCTCAGGAAGTGAGGCACGGGCATTAACAGATATCCATCTAAAATCAATTACAAAACTTTCCTTTACATTTAAATATGACATAAATAGAGTGAAATATAACATAGTAACAATACTAATCATCCAAAACAACATTACAAAAGATCATGTCAAATATTAAAAACAAAATTAAAACAACGTAAGCTTGCATAGCTATGAAGTAATACAGAATACGCAGTGTTGGCTTACAAAGTAGATCTCAATACATTGGTATCCTAAATATATTGTTCTGTTGCCAATAACTTGTTGAAAGTGAATAGAGAAGCATACAGAGAGTGGTAATCAATGTGCTGATCATAGTAAAATCAATAAATTACTATAAATATAAAAAACCTGATATTACTAAATGTAGAGTCGTAAAAGCAAATATGAACTGGCTAATTTTGATGGAGCGAGTAAAATTCTTGTTACGACTCTACAATTAGTAATATCAGGCTTATATATTTTTAGTAATTTATTGATTTTACTATGATCAGCACATTGATTTCTACTCTCTGTATGCTTCTCTATTCACTTTCAACAAGTTATTGGCAACAGTACAATATATTTAGGATACCAATGTATTGAGATCTACTTTGTATGCCAACACTGCGTATTCAGTATTACTTCATAGCTATGCAAGCTTACGTTGTTTTAATTTTGTTTTTAATATCTGACATGATCTTTTTAATGTTGTTTTGGATGATTAGTATTGTCACTATGTTATATTTCACTCTATGTCATTTCCAAATGTAAAGCAAAGTTTTGTAATTGATTTTAGATGGATATCTGTTATATCTCGTACCTGAAGATGCCCTACAAAGGTGAAAACGTTAGTATTAAGACTAAATAAGATGTAAATCATAAGTGTTTTGTTTTATATATAATCAATGCTCAAGTCATAAGACGGAATAAATAATTAATTATATTGATAGGCCTATATGTTATATGGATTAATCTTGCTCGGGATAGGGACCGATGGCGGGCTTATGTGAGGGCGGAAATGAACCTGCGGGTAGCTTAAAAGCTATTTTTAAGTAAGTAAGTATGGAATTAGTTCAGGGTTATTAATTATTAAAATCCTTCACATTTTATTGGCGCTCTCTGTACATTGCTTTAGGAGAAATCTAAAATGAATATACTGGTAACTATTTTAGTTACATTAAATATAGTTATATTCAATACATAACATCAATTTGGAAGGTAACTGTGAAAAAGACAGAGTGAAAATGCCTGCTCAAATAGGCCTACCACTCAACTTCTTCTCGCCTGTCATGAAAGGAGGTCATACAAGAAAACTCCCCAACATATTTCACGTTGCAATGACACAATATGATAGCGCGTGTCAAAAGAGCAATCTTTGTTTAAAACCGGCTGGGGTGCTCGACGCTGCGACGTCACTACGATTGATATTGTTACGCCGTTCTGTATCAAGCAGCATGCGACGCTATGCGCAATATTTTTAAGGGATTCACAGGGGTCGGTATGTGCATGGCTTTATCCCTACGGGAAACTGTCGTACTCTATGGGAAGGGACGGAGAATTGGAGGGGGATGATCGTTACAGAATATAACATCCCTTTCCCCTTCAACCCGCAGCCTCTCCATTTTCTGATTGGATTGATCGCAAAATTTCTGAACGCGGTTGGATAGAGCGAGATGGAATACAGGGATGACGCAGACAGAAATAAATGTAATGAAAATTTATGTTCTATGGGGGGTTCATAATATTCGTAATGCGCACTACAGGTTGTCCACGAAACAAGTGTTTGAATTAAACGTTTCAAATCCATCCAAATATTTTGTTTTAATATATGGTTAGAATACTGGAATATAAAATGGAGCGGTTGTGACGTTTGGTTTGCAAAATAATCCTCAAAAATAAAAATTTATGTTCTGCACGGTTTCGTTATGCCTATTGCAGGTAACGACACAACAAGTCGGCCACTTTTAATGACAACAGATATTTTATCTATTTTAATCGAGGGATAAAGTTGATTTACGCGGGCAAATTTTCCTGAAATATCGTTGAAAAGCAGAGAAATTTATGTATAAATGTTTACAATGTTACTAACTAGAATGAATATTCCTCATGCCGCGTTATACACAACGGAGAAAGCATAACCTTACGTGGAGACCACAGTTGTGGGTTCGAATCCAACGTAGGACAATGGTGCTTATTTTTTCAAAGTGATATGCTGTGCTGGTTTAGATGGGGGTTCGGTGTCGTGCTAGCTTTGCCAAAGGAGCTGAACTGTAAAAAAAAAGACATATAGGCTTAAGGGAGTAGACGGGTGAAAATTTGGTAATTTTTGGTCAAGAATAATATTTTTCGTTTTTGTAGTATGTGTATAAAAATCAGTCTTAGGTTAAAATGATATAAAATCGAAATTTCACCCATCGCCTCTCTTAAGTCAATCCTTGTCAAATACAGTAATTGTAACAGAGAGCTTGTAATGGTGATAATGGTGATGATTGTAGTGGCGGTGGTAGTGTAAATTTAGTAATGATGTTAGTTTTCAAAATACTTGTAATGGTACATAATTGTACTGGTACGGTAGTAGATGATGGGGTAGTGAAAGTCGCACCAATAGTGATGGTGGTGATGATTATGATTGTGGTGATAGTGATGGTGTTGGCAGTAATAGGCGTAGTAGTAGTGGTAATAGTGGTTGTAGTGATGGCAGTAGTAATAGTGATGTTAGTAGTAGTAATAGTAGTACCAATGGTGAAAGTAGTGATTATTTTAGTTGTGGTAGTAGTGGTAATGGTAGTAGTGATGATTGTGGTAATAGTAGTTTTAGCAATTGCAGTAATAGTGGCAGTAGTAGTTGTAGCAGTCGTAGTAGTGGTAGTCGTAATGGTAGTAGTAATAATAGTGAAATTATGTAGTGGTAGTTGTAGTAGTGATAGTGGTAAAAGGGTGGTAGTTGCGGTAGTAGCGGTAATAGTGGTATGGTAAAGTCTGTGTGATGTATCTTGTGTCACTGTGAAAAGAGAGAGAAAGGAGATATGTCTTACTTCGTCTATATTATTATGGCAATGGGGGAATGGAGCGGTGCTGTCCATCCATCCAGGGGCGGAAGGGACCAGTTGATACATTCTGTAGCGCAAAATAAAATTACAAAATATCTCTCTTCGTACTGTGTAGTTCCGTCACTGAGCTTGTCTTTCAAGAAATTGAGTTCCGGTAGCCTGTCCAATAATAAGGTTTTGAAAGGAATCCTGAAAATTTACAACCCTCCTATAATCTCCACCCTCATTTGAAGGGACTTGGTTTTATTGCTACTGAGACAAGATAAACCTTACCAGGTATAGTGGTTGTAGTTATAGTATTAGTGGTAGTAATAGTGCTGGTACTTTTAATGGAAGTAGTTGTAGTAATAGAGATAGTAGCTGTAGTAGTTGTGGTAGTAGCGGTATTAGTAGTAATGGTTGGTAGTAGTTGTAGTAGTGGTAGTAACAGTGGTATTAGTACTAGTCAGAGTAGTTGTAGTAGTAGTAACAGCGGTATTAATGGTGGTAGTAGTAGTAGTAGTAGTAGTAGTAGTAGAGGGAGTGGCGGCGAATGAAAAGGTAGCAATAGGAATAGCAACAGTTTCTGTAGACGTAAAGATGGATATTTGTAGTAACAATATTACTATAGCGGTGACATTGGTAAGTATGCTAATTATAGTAGGTAATGATAAATGTGGCAGTAATAGTATGGAAGTTAGCATAATATATGCATTGAAGCCCGAAAAAAAGGGTATAATATATGCAATACAAAAGTCTAAATAACCAAACCAAATTACCTTTCGTCTCGTTTCTCTTATATTATACTCTAACCACGACGTAAATACAGATCACTTATCTGTGGCACGCTAAGTATACTTCTTCATAGAACATCTTGTTATTCATCATCTTTTACAGTATCCACCTCGCGACAATGGAATTCCTTGTCACAAAGTATTAAGAGCTGCAAGACAATAAACATTTTTTAAAATAGCTTAAAGGATAATGTTCTTAGCAATTCATTCTAATTATACTGACTTAACGGTCACTGACTGTATGGTAACTTCTTTCTTCAGACATGCATCCTGATAGCGCTGTATTTTCAAAATTGTCTCTCAATAATCTCTTCCTACTATATAACATTATTTGAAATACATAATGTATATAATATATAGGCCTATATATAAAGTATGTACGTATGTTTATTAACATTCTATGTATTTTAGTTTAATTCTGCTACATAGTTTGTATTTCATTGTTTAATTAATACTTCATAGTATTTTACTGTTTACTTCATATAAGTAGCTTAACTCTTGTATACACGTAACTTTTATTTAAATCAAATTGTTGTATTTTTTGCAGCTTGTAAGTAGGCCTACATACATATGTATGTACCTATGCTTTTTGCTGGTTGAGTGGAACAGAATGCCTTACGGCCTCAACCCTGCCAGCTAAAATAAAATAATAATAATAATAATAATAATAATAATGGTAATAATAAAATAATAATAATAATAATAATAATAATAATAATAATAATTATTATTATTATTATTATTGTTATTATTAAATATATGCTATTAAATGTAAAATCTTAGAAATATGCATTATGCATGAATTTAGTCCCAAAAAGGCCAAAACATGCAAACATGCAGGGGAAAAGTACCTACGGTTATTTGGAATCGATGTCATAAAAGAAATATTTGCAAAGTTTGAGAAGTGTAGGCCTAACAAACTTAGCCTATATAAAAACATACATTTGCATGGACATCCGGCCTCTAGTTGTGAGCAATATTCCATACTTATTAACGCTCTGCATTAACGAATGGAAGCCCTATTTCTTTAATTCACCCCATTTTGCTATATTCCATTTTACATTGCCAGCCTCTGTTGTTAAGTAAGATCTGAATTATTATTTCTTTTGCTGTCGATTACATCTTACCCTTCTGTATAGTACAAAACCTCCCTCAGGGAAGAGGTCTGAATTCAACACTGGTAGCTATAAAATGGAAACCGGTGGTCATTCCTCGGATAAAGCGTAGGAGATCTCTTTTCCTTGCAGTTCTTTGCCTTGCCTTGCAGTTTGCCGTATTTATATTCTGAATATATCAAGTGTGTAAACAAAGCCAGCATGTCTCTCCCTCTCTGCTACCCCTCGCTCTTTAGAAGAGGGACTAGTTTCAGCTAATTCTATGCTACGACTTTCATAGATTTATCAGCTTATATAGGGTGTGCAATTCAGTAAAAGTAGTATTAACAACATTGTTCGGACTAAGGAATCAATCAGCACCTCTCTTCTGGGCAGTAAGGAAGAATCCATTAAATCAGTCTGCGACAGTATTATCTCTCTGGTTTATCAGAAGGGTGGAAGTTTACGAAAGGGAAAAATTCTCCCCCAGTACACAGCATCACAAAGGGAATCCTGCGCTCTGATTGGAAGGCTTTGTGTATGCCTAACCAACCAGCTGCTTTTTTTTATTTTACATTGAGTGATTGTAAAATTTATACTTGAAGGGGGGTGAAAACACGGGCTATTGTGCAACTTCAAAAGACTAAGATATGGTTGAATGACGTTTTGTGTGTGTTTAATCTGAAAATTAGCTAACCAAATGTATGTTTCTGTGGAATTGGCCACGTGTTATGTGTCATCCCGCCTATACAGATTTCTGATAGGCCTATTCATAATGTACTTATAAAATATTGAATATATTGTTATTGTTATTGTCATTATTATTATTATTATTATTATTATTATTATTATTATTATTATTATTATTATTATTAAATCAATAACTAGTAAGTAACTAATAGCCTAATAGTAATCAAAATATTAAAAAATAAATTAAAACGGAGAAATGGCGTAGTAATTATTTTATAATTCAAGGGAAGATGAAGGCCTTGGTATATAATGAGGCACGTATGTAAGAATTATGGCAACACTTGCTGATATATAATAATAATAATAATAATAATAATAATAATAATAATAATAATAATAATTCCTGTAATCAAGTAAAGCAATAGGTTTGGAAGTAAATCCCGGAAAGACTAAGTATAGTTATGTCTCGTGACCAGAATATTGTACGAAATAGAAACATAAAAATTGGAGATTTATCCTTCGAAGAGGTGGAAAAATTCAAATATCATGGAGCAAAAGTAACAAATATAAATGACACTCGGGATGAAATTAAACGCAGAATAAATATGGGAAATATCTGTTTTTATTATTCCGTTGAGAAGCTTTTGTCATCTAGTCTGCTGTCAAAAAATCTGAAAGTTAGAATTTATAAAACAGTTATATTACCGGTTGTTCTGTATGGTTGTGAAACTTGGACTCTCATTTTGAGGGAGGAACAGAGAATAAGGGTGTTTGAGAATAAGATTCTTAGGAAAATATTTGGGGCTAAGAGGGATGAAGTTACAGAAGAATGGATAAAGTTACACAACGCAGAACTGCACGCATTGTATTCTTCACCTGACATAATTAGGAACAATAAATACAGACGTTTGAGATGGGCAGAGCATGTAGTACGTATGGGCGAATCCATAAATGTATATACAATCTGAGTTGGGAGACCGGAGGGGAAAATACCTTTGGGGAGGCCGAAACGTATGTGGGAGGATAATATTAAAATGGATTTGACGTAGGTGGGATATGATGATAGAGACTGGATTAATCTTGCACAGGATAGGGACCGATGGTGGGCTTATGTGAGGGCAGAAATGAACCTGCGGGTTCCTTAAAAGCCATTTTTAGGTAAGTAATACCTGTTATGCCTATGTATTCAATGTAATGCCCTGTAATGTCGCTTCTACATACTACTACTAATTGAACAGTTGAGCAAAGCAACAAATTACATTTTGTGCGACAGAACAGTGAATAAATTCCTCTTCTCATTCTGTACGAAAACGTCTGTTCCTTCTCATAGAAGACAGAGGATGTGTAGAGCGACATGGTACCGACACTGTTTATCGTCAGTACAGACAGAGAGCAATGTACAGGAAACTCCCCTTACCAGTATGAATGTTTTTGATTACACGATGTAATCACGATATCCAATTTGGTCACCGCTAATTTAGATGGACGATGTTCTAAACAAGTAAGCAGAACTGAATAACGGAGGAATTAAAATTACCAGAATAAATGTTTCTACAATGCTCTTCGTAGATGAAGTAAGCTCATAATATCAGATCCAGAATATAATTTATAGATTTTAAGTCACAAGTGAAGCAAAATTATAAAAGACTATGGTTTAACAAGTCATTTAGATTATATTGTTTTGATGCTGGATCCTGTAAGTCAGCGATCATCAGAACACTGCATGACCGGGCTAGCGTCTCTTACCCGCGGACAAGACACTGCCCTAGCGTGACAATCGTGGCTGCTGTCGGGCATGCTGTCTCTATCTCTTGTGCACCGCGGAGCAAAGTTCCTTACCCTCCATGCACTCTACCCATTTCAACGAGTGCTGACGACCACTGCTATAAGTCATTTCGAAAAGTCAGATATATGAAGTTAAAAAAGATAGAGGAAATACTAAAAATACTATCCTGATATATTACTCTACTTCTCTTGCTGCTATATGCCAACATTTAACTCTAAACATAATAGATGACCTTAAAATCTGAATTAAATTTGTAAAAATAATTGAAACAGTTCATAAAATGCAAGCGGCTTTAAATAAGGTAACAGAGATTTAGTTTCTGCTCCAGATTCGCTGACATCATCAAAAGTTGAGGTTGCGCCCTTGTTGCAGCCCCGCTCCGTGTTGATGCAAATGAGGAATGTTATAAGCCTCTTATTTCAAACGTTCCGACTGCACTGCAGCGCAACTTACAAGGATTATTGTAACGAAGATAATGAAGGCAAGGATTCCTGCACTGCAGGCTAAATCTTGCAGAATGGACCGAGCCGTGATATTTACAAGAAGTTCAGGTATTCATTATTTTGTGACCTCAGAATGCGGTGTGCGATGGAATTGTAGAGTATGCAGTAGATGCACTCTGAAGGCAGTTTCAGCTCACAAGCAAACATTCTGATGGGGGCAGATAAAAGTTATTTTTTTTTCTTCCACCATGTTAATAATGTCAAAACAAGTGCTTACACAAGTTTTGGCCACCCGAACTCAATTACGAGGGCCGTAAAAATAAGTTTTCCTTGGTCGTTTACAGAAAGAAAACACAATTTCATGGAAATATGTATTGGAACAGATACAGCAATTGTTGAGTCACTTTTCAACATATTCCCCACCGGAATAGAGACATTTGTCATGCCGTGGAATCAACTTTTGTATACCTGTGTCGTAAAAGTCTGCCACCTGAGATCGGAACCAGTGTGTGACAGCCGTCTGCACCTCTCTATTAATCCCACGGTAAGACGAATGTCTCATTTTCAATGGGAAATATTTGAAAAATAGCTCAACAGTTCCTGTATCTGTCCCAATAAATTTTTGCATTAGAATTGTGTTTTCTTTCTGTAAGCGGTCCCAGAGAAATTTATTTTTACGCTATGGTAATTGCGTTCGAGTGGCCAAAATTTGTATGAGCACTTGTAACACTTGTTTTGATATTATTAACTTGGTGGAAGAAAAAAATAACATTTTTATCTGCTCCCATGAGAATGTTTGCTTGTCAGCAGATTTCCGCCTTATTTCACACCACTGCACCATTTAAGCCGCACTGTTAGTTTGTATAATATTCAGTTCTTTGGGAATATCTTCACTTCTCTTACAGTCAATCAGAGAATAATAACCGGCCAAGAGGCATGGGAGTTTCATTGCTGCCGCATATACAGTATAATCACGTTAGTACGAAATAATTGGGATCAGGGCCTATTCGGATTATTGAAATGTTGGATTAATCGGGGGAGAGGAAGGCTAGCAGTGAAACCATGTCTCAAGCCTTCCCCACCCTTCACCGTCCGACGCTTTGATGAATTTAAGGTTTGTGAAGAGTTGACGGAACAATGCCATTTC
The DNA here is from genome assembly GCF_040183065.1 of Periplaneta americana. NCBI lineage: Eukaryota > Metazoa > Arthropoda > Insecta > Blattodea > Blattidae > Periplaneta > Periplaneta americana. The sequence continues at coordinate 70,613,749 of NC_091127.1, read as the reverse complement.
GTTAAGATATCTTCTCTTCGTCAGAAGAAGCTGACAATTAACATTCATTCATTCATTCATTCATTCATAGTTTTCCTGCCCCCAAGGACAGGTCTTTCACTGCAAACCCATCATTCTCCAATCTCTCCTATTTTCTACCTTCCTCTTAGTCTCCGTATATAATCCATATATGTTAATGTCGTCTTCCTATACCACGAACTTTTCTCCCGTTCACCTTTCCTTCCAGTGCATTCTTCAGTAGGCAGTTTCTTCTCAGTCAGTGACCCAACCAATTCCTTTCTTTTCTTCCTGATCAGTTTCAGCATTGTTCTTTTTTCACTCATTCTTTCCAACACAGCTTCATTTCTTAATCTGTCTATTCATTTCACTCGCTCCATTCTTCTCCAGTTCACATTTCAAATACTTCTAGTCCCCTCTCTTCACTTCATCGTAATGCCCATGTTTCTGCCACCATACAATGCCACACTCCACACAAAGCACTGTACTAGTCTCTTTCTTAGTTGTTTTTCCAAATATCTTCAGAAAATATTCATTTTCCTATTAAAAGCTTCCTTTGCCACTGCTAAACTGCTTTTGACTTCTTGGCAACAGCTCATGTTACTCATATTATTCCTCAAGTGTTTGAAGCTATCTATTTCCTCTACTGTCTCTATTAGAATTCGACAATTATCATAATGATATACAACACAAGAACTACTGCATTCACTATAGCTAAAGTAAGTTGTACTGTACATTTTGAATTTATAATACGGTAGCATTAAATTCATTTTCAGTTGAAGTACTCTTTCTTTTTCCTTTCTCTTCCTTCCTCTCTCTTTTTTCTTGTTATTGTCATTTCGGATTAGCAGGGCTCGAACTAGCGAGGTTGTACTGAATTTGTTTCTTTGTTAATATCCAAGTTTCTGAGCTGTACAATAAAATCGGAATTGCAATCACCAGACTGTCTCTCTATAATCTTTGTTAAGTCATGTTATCTTAATGCTTGTAATTAATTGATTCCTGTGTAAATTCATGAAATACAAAATATATGAACAGAGAATGAGATATCCAGAACACATACTTAATACCAAATCACAATACGGTTATTTATTAGTGACAGTCGCCGACAATGTGCGCCTGGGTCAGGCGAGTCCATTAAGTTACGCCAAGGGGTGTTCGGGTTAGTCAGTCGCTTGCATTCAGAGCGATCGGATGTCACGCGTGCGGTAGAGCGGTATGTTTCCAGTACAATTAAGCTGTACTGCATTCCTTTACTGACCGCTCGCCCTGATCTGTACTCCGGAACTCTGTCCACTTCTCCTATTACTTCCCCTCTTTCGCGTCGCCGAGCTGTCAGGACTAAATAATCGGTCTATACACTATTCGACAAAATATTACGCAACAGCAATCATCCCTACTCCTACTTAAACATCCCCTTTCCACACAAGACAGAATAAAACAAAACAGGAGACGAACGCCATAACTGATAAAGCAATTCACTAGTCACTGACGAAGGAGAAACATAACCCTAAATTCAGTTGGTTTTTTCTTCCGAGGTTCCTCACCTCGCCAAACATTATCTCGCTATTTCCCATTCCAACAATGCTAAATGACCTGGTATTTAATACAGCGTCGTTAAATAACCAACTATAAAAACTGTCATAAGTGATATTTATCTTAAAATGCAAATACTTTTATTTTGGATAAACATCTTTAAATTACAATTATTTCGATCAATTGAATACCTAACTTTTCAAAGGAATTAAAGTGTAAATTTTTTAAATTTATTTCAATCTGAGGCAGGTATATGCATATTAGTACGAGTACCTATATCATATTACATAAAAGTGAATATTACGAATATTGATAGTAGAATACTAAGTGCTGATGATGCAGCAATGAAAGAGAGTGAGAATACTGACAACAGAATAATTAGCGATGAAAGAAAGTGAAGAAAAAAAGTACAAAAAAGTCAGATATAATAAGTACAGAGACGGTGACTAGGAGAGAAGAAAGTTAGTGAAGTGAGATGGATATGGAAATAAAGACTAAAGTAGATAACATATAACAGGAAGGAAGGAAGGAAGGAAGGAATGTTAGTGGATAAGTGATGAAGTACAAAGATGAACAGGGAGAATTAAAAAATCAATAAAATTGAGTAAAACTTACGATGGAGAATGGAATAAAAGTGGTTGCTAAGGGAAATAGTGACGAAAGCAATTAGTATATAGCCTAGATATTAAATAGGAATGATAGAAAGTGGTAGAAAAATTTGTAATAAAATAGAAAGTCATATACTGTAATTAGTATTAGAACAAAGATTTGAGAGTAGAGTATAGATAACGTTTAGAGGTTAAGGGGTATGAGTATAAAATCCGAGATGATTATAGGGGTTAAAGTTGGGAAATTATAAGGGAAGAGGATATAAATGTAATAGAAGAAAATACAAATGAGGTGTTAAAATTATAGTATTGTAAATAAATATGATGGCACCATATACAGAAATGTGAGGGCCATCACTACGTGTAGACATATGTAACAGTATGTGTGTCTAATGTCCCGCGCCGTGGCGTCGCGGTCTAAGGCATCCTGCCTAGGACTCGCGTTACGGAATGCGCGCTGGTTCGAGTCCTCATGGGGGAAGAAATTTTCTCATGAAATTTCGGCCAGTGTATGGGACCGGTGCCAACCCAGCATCGTGATGCACTTGGGGAGCTACGATAGGTAGCGAAAATCCGGTTGCGAATGCCAGCTATAACGGCTGGGGGGATCATCGTGCTAACCACACGATACCTCCATTCTGGTTAGATGATCGTCCACCTCTGCTTCGACATGTGGACGTGAGGCCAGCAGTCGGCTGGTCGGTCTAGGCCCTTCACGGGCTGTAGCGCCACGGATTATTATTATTATTATTATTATTATTATTATTATTATTATTATTATTATTATTATTATTATTATGTGTGTCTAATGCCTACCCACTTCACTTTGCGTGATTCGGGTTCCGCATACTGCGGATAGATGGCAGAACTGTGACCCTATTTTCAAATTGCACACCATTTCGGCGGGCCACGTTATGCATGAAGTATATCTGTGAAGAGTTATGTCGTGTACTAGGGAGTGTTAAGTGTTCGTGTAAGTGTAGTGTAGGGAATGGGTGAGGATGATGATGAAGGTAAGGAAGGGAGAAGGGGAAACCCGGTGCCGGCACGTAGCCTACTCCTGTCGAATAGCACCAAGGGGACAGCTCGGCTTAACGTCCACATCCGACGGACGAATCACTATGAACAGTGATATATGCCATCCCTTTGTTAACAATAAATACTTATACTCTTATTCATACCATACTAAATTGACACTGTCGTAGTTCAACTGTGATCCATTCGTGCACCGAAAGATGGTGTAGGAAGTATCTCAACATGTACTTGGCAATGTGTTTTTCATCAATATTTCAAAATACTGTTTTTGGAGCTTAGCCCCCTTTGGAGAAGTACGTCTTCCATTGGAATGCTGCTTCTATAATTTTTATTCTGTAGGTCTATATCGAAGTTTTTGTGATACTAAAAGATCAATTTCGTGAGATCAGATTTACTGACTTTAGACTTTTGGAACACGACATTTCTTTGTATGTTGATTATTTCTCGGTAGATGTAAAAAAAAGAGGCTATAATAGATCTTCAAAGAGAAATTTCTATAATTTCGAGGGAAAAATTGTTCCGGAGCCGGGTATCGAACCCGGGACCTTTGGTTTAACGTACCAACGCTCTACCACTAAGCTGCTCGGGAACTCTAACCGACACCGATCCAATTTTTCCCTCTATATCCACAGACCTCAAAGTGGGCTGACAACCGTCAAGCAACCAACTTCGAGTGCACACTAACTCCGTGTGACTTAAATTGTGGTTTTCTGTTAACGAACAGTGACGTGTATTATGCAAATCAAGATTTCAGGTATAACTCCCTGTAAAGTTGATTTGAATAATTTCGAGGGAAAAATTGTTCCGGAACCGGGTATCGAACCCGGGACCTTTGGTTTAACGTACCAACGCTCTACCACTGAGCTGCTCGGGAACGGAGTTAGTGTGCACTCGAAGTTGGTTGCTTGACGGTTGTCAGCCCACTTTGAGATCTGTGGATATAGTGGGAAAAATTGGATCGGTGTCGGTTAGAGTTCCCGAGCAGCTCAGTGGTAGAGCGTTGGTACGTTAAACCAAAGGTCCCGGGTTCGATACCCGGCTCCGGAACAATTTTTCCCTCGAAATTATTCAAATCAACTTTACAGGGAGTTATACCTGAAATCTTGATTTGCGAGAAATTTCTAATTTACAACATAATATTATCACTGAAACTACGTTGAACTAATTTATGGAATTAACAGATTCTCACATTTTCGTTAGTTTTTGTAAAAACAAATCAAAAGCTTTGTTTCTTTACCTATTCCATTGAAACAATGTTCGCTATAACATATGTTTGTGAGCAATTATTTAGTGTAATGAAAATATGTAAAACCCAGATGTCGAACCTGACTGACAGACAATCATATTTTGATCAACTGCGGCTGGTTGTAACTGATATAAATCCAGATTTTTCAGTCACTGATTCTGAGAGACTAAAATATATTAATGTACATTATACATTAATGTTTTGTCATGTATCTTGAATTATGTTCGTCATTTGTTTGAGCGTAAAAGACAGATTATTACTTCAATTTCTCCTATGCTACGAGTTAGAGTTTTGCACAATCGGTTACGAAAAATAGAAATTATACATTGCTATTGAACGCCTGGCGCTATAGTCAGTATGCAAAGCTCTTCCGTCTCGCGGAGTGTCTCAGGTCCGGTTTATCGAATATTCGAGTTGTTTCTCACTCTTTGTGGGTGGACGGCAAAGGCAGATCACATTGAGCCATGCAGGAGTTACAAGAGCCCTTGGAAGGACAAGTTTATCATCGAGTAGGCCTACAATTTAATTGATAAGTCTTCCTCTCTCAGTACATTCAATCAATCAATCAATCAATCATTCAATCAGTACATAAATACATAAATAAATAAATAAATAAATAAATAAATAAATAAATAAATAAATAAATAAATAAATAAATAAATAAATAAATAAATAAATAAATAAATAAATAAATAAATCATCCATCGATTCATCCATCCATCGACTCATTGATTCATTCACACATCGATTCATTGATTCAGTGATTGATTCATTGACTGATTAATTCACTGGTTCTTTAGTTGATTCATTCATATATTCATTGATTCATTCATCCAATCCAGGTATTACAGTTGGGTACCTTCAAAGATAACAACATGCTTCGTGAAAGTACAAGCATTTGAGCTTCAGAGTACTTTTTTTTGTTAATAACATTCTATCTTCTTAAATATAATTTATTAATGAAATACTTAAGAAGCTCTTTAGAGTAATTAAAAGGCATTATATATTAACAACTACTGTTTGAGAGGTATGCATTTTGAGTTTAAAATGTAAATATTACACTAGAATGTAGGGCTATGTACTTATTTGCTCTCATCTTTAGTAAGTAATCGTAATTTATTTCATTCTTGCATTTATTTACGCAACAAATTTTACATTCTGCATTTCACTTATTTCCTTTGTTGTTACATGTGTCCATTTGTTCATTTATGTATTAGTTATGAAGATAAGTGTATTAAAGTTTCCAATCAATAATTGTAGACCTATATCAAGCAAACACATTTGTTAATAAGTCAAAATAAATTTCCTTAAATTGTTGCTTTGTTTGTGTATTCAGAAAATTTCGGTTTCATGTATGATGAAGTTTGCCTGGTGTTCTGTCCAGTCTGCAAAACATAAGGGATATCCGGTTGAAAATCGAATATTCGGTCGGATGCCCGACCTTGACGGATGTTCTCTAACCGGTCGAATCTAAACCGGTCGTAAGCGCTATTTTGCAGTTCTCTACTACGCATGCTACCACCACTTAACCCTAGCAATACCAAGCTAGTTTGATGACATGCAATACCAAGGGGGGGATATTTTGTGACCACTCTAAAAATTTTTAATTTTGAGCATTTTTTAAACATTTGTAATCGGCAAATAGCATGTACTACTATAAAAGATAAAAATTTAAATATCATTGTATATTTTCGAACAATTTACTTCAACAAAACAGTCTGGAAAGTGTTACGCATTACTATCTTCACACTCGTTACGTATTGAACAAACCACCGTTTCCTTGTTATAGGCTACTTATACCAAACTTACAATCTGCAAATAGTGTGTACTATACGTATACATAAAACAAAAAACGTTTAAATGTTGTCGTATAATTTTCAGCAAGTACTTGAATGCAACAGTCCAGAAAATATCATAGAACTGGAAAATATTATGCGTCACTTTCTTCACGTTAGTTCTCACACAGTGAACAGACCACAGTTTTCTTGCTTTGTTTACCACACTTACAATCAGCGAATAGTATGTACTATTATGAAAGAAAAAAAATGAAATGTCATTGTATATGTTCCAACAAATACTTCAGTATAACAGTCACAAAATAAATTGTAAAATGCTACACATCACTTTCTTCACACCCGTCTTCACATATTGAACAGACCACAGTTTTCTTGCTATGTTTACCACATGTGTACCTTTTACAAACACTGCAAATGATTGTTGTCTTGCTCACTTTGTTGTAGTCTTCTAATTTTGATCGGCAGTCTCTAGTGCACAAATGGCATCGACCCTTACCACCATGAACTTCTTTTGCACCACTTGTCTGCTTGATTTTCCTTTTCAGAATTCCTTCCATTGCCGAAATCACACACTTCTGCAGTCCTGTAACATTTCTTGCCCGTTCTTCAATATACGGAGTTATGAGCTTCAATCCCAATTCTTGTAGACAAAGTCGCCGCTGATTTGGTTTCTTCTTATTCCAGTCTGGAAAGTTCAGTATAAATGTGGTGTAGCCATTTAGAGCTGCTATATCATAAGTGTGTAGAAAATAGACACTAGCCATCTTCTGGTAGCTCTTTTTGTTGAATATTTGCATACCATTAGATCCACTGTGTCGACACCGCCTTTAGTGTCATTGTAGTATAGATTTATTACTGTTTTCTTCTTTGGATCAGATGGTGCACCAATTGCATCATCATAATGTGGAGTGGATAACATAAAAAGGTTCCGCTTAGGTTTTTCACAAGGGATGTATGAAAGAATTGTAATTGGAACACTTCCAGTATCAGGATCACTGAACGCAAATTTACTGGAATATAATTCTCTTCCAAAACTTCTTTGAGTTCTTGAGGAATGTGTTTCCTATTTACCTGCAAAGTTCCAGCAAGAGTTAGCTTGTGATTGTTCCATAGCTCCTCAGCCAAGTCAACAGATGTGCAGTATCTGTCTGTGGTTACATTGCGCCCGGAGTTATTTATAGGATGAACCAAACGTTTTACGACAGCTGTAGCTGAATTTGTTTGTTGCGCTGCATTCTTATTCTTCCCTGCATATGATTCCATACTGATAACATATCTTGACTTTGAATCTGTAAGCATACGTATAAGTATGCCATACTTCCCAGGTTTATCCTTCATGAAAACTTTGAAGGGACATCTTCCACGGAATAATGAAAGCATTTCATCTACAACAGTGTGCATTCCAGCAGAATAACATTTTGGTAAAACTGAGTTCATTTTGTCGAATACTTCACGCATTGCGGCAAATTTATCAAACTCCCTGCGTTCATTTCGTGTGGTTTTGTCATCGAATCTTATTATTTTAGTTAGCTGCTGGAATCTAGTTCGGCTCATAGTAGCAGTATAAACAAATCTTCCAGAAATATTGGACCAAAGATCTGTAACTGCCGTCTTGCTATCACTTTCTTTGCCCATAAAGATAAGAAGTCCTCTATAAGCAAGGAATCCAAGTCTGCTTGTTCCTGGTACTTTCTGCCTAATCGCTTCTTCATTAGAATACTTTATAATGCTGTCTACAATTTCCGGGGTAAAGAACTTTTCAAACGACTCTATTATTGTGGCCACTTTACCTTCACTTCGTAGTCCGTCACGTTCTTTCACAATATTCTGTGCAGCTCGTCTTGATATTCGAGGTGGTTTGGAAACGTAAACTCTTCCAGTACTAGTAAAATATTTATCACTGATTTCAATTTCAGATAAGTTATCAGGGTCATCTTCAGAACTGGATTCCACTTCATCTTCGTCCACTTCGTCACGCATGATACACGGTCTTCAGGTTTACTCACTACTTCATCATCATCATCATCATCATCATCACCATCATCATCATCACCATCATCACCACCATCATCATCATGTTCAATTTCAGTTTCGGAATCTGTAGATTCTTCCAATAACTCTTCTGTGGTCTTTCGACTCATTGCTAGTAGACTGAACAACAAATGTAATTGTCGCAAACAAATAGGATACATAAATATCACACCGCTTCATCAGACCAATCAGGTGTAACAAAAATAGAAAGACCAAATATGCCCATTGTAGGGACAGTAGGAGCGTAACAAAAAAAAAGAATAAATATGTTCATTGTTGGTGCATTATATGTGTAGTAATACAAAAGCACAAAAATTATATTGTCCATGAGTCCTGCAGCATTCTTGAAATAGTTGAAATAACGTGAAATCTCGTATTATGGGTTACACCGGTTACTAAGGGGGGGATATTTTTTGTCCACCTTGACATATTTTCGTGTTTTGGTAAAACTATCAGAGAAAACTATTAAACAATAACACAGTAAGATAGAAAGATTCATAACTGACAATAAATAGTATTTTCGTATTTTTAAGATATCAGTTAGATATTGAAAATATAAATTTTGGATAAGGTGGACATAAAGTAACCCCCCGTTGGTATTGCTAGGGTTAATAGTAGCACTGACCTTGATACCCCAGTCCTAAATGTAGTTCATCTGCTACATGAGACCTACAACCTTCTTTCCTTGTCTGATGAAAGCCGCACTTAGGAATATTCTGCCCAAAAGGCTATCTACTTTGGTTAAATGGGAAAAGTATAGTGACCATTATCCTGTAAAGAACGCCTGTTATTAAAAACAGTGCATTAAATTGACAAATTTTCATCTAATAATAGACTTCTTAATGACAGTAATGCAAGTATTTTATACATTACTTTTGTATGAGGACAATACTAAACATTTGAACAATAGGATTCCTTTTCATTTTGTGTTAATTTCTGTATGGAGGGAAATGTAATATGAAGCTACAGTTGCTGTGTTGTGGATGTTCTCCCCCCAACTTGCATCAAAGCGAATGAAATTTAATTTAAAACCGCAATTTTAAATTTTATATACAACATTGGCTGTTACGTCAAACTTTTAAAGTGGCAAGCATCAGATTATTTTATAGGAAAGCTTACTATTTCAATTTCTGTAACGAAGGAAATGAAACAAGAGTTATTTTGTTTGTAGGTGGAAGCTGGCTTAAAATTAATATTTTTGTTTTGAAGCGCTGTACTGAGAGATTGAATTTAGAGATATTATATTGCAGGCTTTGTTCTATCAGGAATTTTCGTTAATATTGACATTTTCTGTCAAACTGATGATGTCTCCTTCGACTGTATTTAAATGCCAATGGAATGTCAGCTATAACGATTAGTTTGTGTTAGAGAAATACGAATCTCAATTTGTCTTCCGGATAAAGTTATAGCATAGCCATTCCTGTTGCTCGGAAGAGGAAACTAGACGTTTATAAGAACCCATTCGAACAAATAGAAACAACTGAAATTACATTTCTTCGCTATGTAGCAGGTTAGTCTGCATGATCTTTAAGATAATTACTCAAATTAGGAAAGATTGAATGTACACAGCACCAGAGAATTATACATTGTGTCCATACTAAGAGTATACAGAAATAATAGCTTATAATTTCACAACCGTATATTATAATTCCTTAAGATAAAGTTCAATCAATGGAAAAACTCTCCAAGATTTCGTTTGATACCTTTCCCATGGCCATTGTTGTGTGTAATTTTTGTTTCAAGCTTATAGTTGCATGGTCATTGTTATGTGAAATGTTTCGTTTCAAGCTTATTGTTGCATGAAAGAAAATTTGCACTTATCAGTCTAATTCCTTGTCAATAGAGATGTGGACGGTATAGAAAGAAGTTCAATGCGTGCTCTGGTTTGCAGAACTGACTTCAGTTACGCGTGTTCAGCGGCGCATACGGAGAGTTTGGAATGTGGATCCTCCTACGCGCAAATTCATTTACAAGTGGGATAGAACTCCACGAGATAAACCTTGTATAAAATTAAGTTGTTTTAACTTGTGCAACTTCATTGTAAGAGCAATTTAAGAATTATTTGGTTACAGCAAAATAATGTCCCTGCAAGTTCTGGAAGACAGTGATAAGCTACGTCAATCAAGAATTTACACGAAGATGGATTGACAAAAAGGAAAGAGATGGGTGACAGGATATCCTGTCTGAACTTATTATTGTTTATGGGGTTATTTAAGGGGAGGATCTGTTGAAGCTATCGAGAAGACCTACAATAATTCAAGATTAATATGGAGGGTAACCTGTGACATGCAACATATTACAAATAGAACAAATTTGCTGAAAATATCAGACAATTTCCAGGATGATATACTCTTATATTATTTGACTGTGAATGGAGGTCATTTTGAAACATTTTCATGATTTAAGGCATTTGAAAACCTGGAAATCATAAAAATTAAAACGTAATATAGTGTCCTTCAAAATAAATAGCATATTATTTTACATATTATGTATAAAATAAGAAGGGATAGGCCATTCGGTATATCGTAAAACTTACTTACACATTCTTCTTCCCCTGACAATTTCCAGTTGTGATTTGTCAGTATACGGTGCTCGCAATGTCAAAGTACGGCTCATACACTAGCTTAACATTATAAAAAATAAGTAGAAGTTCTAAAAGAAGTGGAAAGAGGTGTGCGAAAGAAAAGTGACATCACTAAAAACTATGCCGAACAAATTATCAACCCTTATGAAAAGTAAAGATATAATTGTTGAGCTGGCATCTATAAGGCGGTGGAAAGATGAAACGTATAGGAGGTGGAGAATTTCCTGACATTAATGGGTGTGTAAGTGGTCCAAACAATCACGTTAGTGCAACATACCAATATGTGATACATTGGTTCTTGCCAAAGCCGAAGAATTTGATGAAAAATTGAATATTGAAAAATTAAAAAAAAAAGGTAGAGTTGATTTACCGGGTTTTAAGAAAGATTTCTTCAATAAAAATATGTGCTGAAAGTGCTTCAGTTGATGCAGAAAAGCTAACGAATGGTTGTAGGATTTGTCTGGGCTCATTGAGGGTTATGAATGGAAAGACATATTTAATGTAAATGAAACAGGATGATTTGTGTATGCTGAATAAAACGTTCATATTTAAAGGGAAAGAAATTGTTTTCAGCTTGCACTATAGGACCACACACAAAACATGTCAGGTTTTAAGGAAATTTTCACTGCATATTAATTATTTTATATACAGTAATTTTGTTTTACTGATTTTCGTTAATAATGCATGGTTTCTGTTACTTCGAATTTGGGATAATTCGATTTTTTTTCGTATCCCCTTGGAGTTCGAATTAAAGAGAGTCCACTGTATTTACAATTTTTAAAGTAAAATCTCCATTATAGATTAATATTATAGACTTACAATGAGCAAGTTAAACATATTCTTGTTTTATAAATAAAAAACCCAAGAAATATTGACAGATGTACATAACAGTGCATCATGCAAAACGATTTTCGAACATTTGGAAATGTTAACCATAAGCTTACTTTGAGAGTGCAGTCTTCCTCTGATGGTTATTTTTAGACCAAATATGAACTTTCGTAATTTTCATAAAAGAAACAAATCAAGTCTCCATTTGCGCTTAGTTTCTCTGAGCTGTTACAAAAAAAAAATGTGTACACTATTGTATTAGAGTTTTAATGCCTGTTCTACCCATTTTAAAGAGTTATAGTACAAGAGAAAAGATTAAAAAGGAATTAACAAAATTGTTCATATTCATACTGAACTGATAAATTAATATACTTGCTTTGTAATAACAATTATACAGGGTGATCCGTTTGGGTATGAATAAAATAAAAACACTGTTAAACATTTACCACTGAACTTCATTTGTTGAAACTTTGTGTATTGAAAGATGGGAGATTTCTCAGAACTCTACATGATCCTCATTGCGCACTCTACACAACTCAATGCAATTCAGCCCATGCCCGTTGTAATATTAGAGGGGTGATTTGTTGAAAAGGTTGAGTAATTTTTACCTTCAGATCTCAATGCTCCTGAATTCTGTGAACAGACAGTGTCTTTAACACAACCCCACACGAAAAAGTCAGGCGGGGTTAGATCTGGGGAGTTTGGGGGCCAAGCAATCGGTCCATCACGACCACGCCACATACGATTGAAAGCTTTAGCAAATGACGAACCTGCCATGTCCAGTGAGGTGGTGCACCATTTTGCTGGAATAATAATACTTACTTACTTACATATAAATGGCTTTTAAGGAACCCGAAGGTTCATTGCCGCCCTCCCATAAGCCCGCCATCGGTCCCTATCCTGTGCAAGATTAATCCAGTCTCTATCATCATATCCCTATCACCACGGCATGGCGCGTCCTCAGGTTGCGGATAGAGGAGACGGCCTCCAGATATGGAGGGTAGCTGCGAATATATTGAATAAGCAGTCGTGGACAGCCGATAAGGGGTGGTCCTCCAGCTTGGAGGTTGGGCGAAGGGCTAACAACCCATCACCGTAAAAAACAGCTTGTTACGAATCCCTACAATAAACCTCGGAATAATAATAATAATAATAATAATAATAATAATAATAATAATAATAATAATAATAGCCTAATGTGTCCCTTGAAGGGCAAAGGCCTCCAGAGGGTAGCTCTGTTTCACTAACGCGGTGAGCTACTCCACGTTAGGTTGTGTCTAGTGTTTCTTTGACTGGTTGGAGTTGATTTCGCTGTCACTTTGATTAATTTGATTTCACTAACACTTTGATTATATTGAATGCACTATCACTGAGTCAACTTGGGATGTTGTTTGTGGCTGGCACTGTCCTCATTTGTAGTCGACTTCCAATTGTTCTCCATGTTCCCTTGCTTCTTGCTATTCTGGACCATTGCTGACCTGCTTGTGTTGTGTAGAAGTCTGCCCACCTCTTTCTTGGTCTGCCTCTGTGCCGGTCTCCTGTGCGCGGGTCCCACATGGTGGCTCTGTATGTCCATCTTTCGTCTTTAATCCGCGCGATGTGGCCTCCCCACTTTCACTTCAATTTGTTTGCTATTTGTGTGACGTTTGTTGTTGATGCCATTTGGGACGACTCATTGGAAATTCTGTCTCTCATAGTTATTCCCAATATCTTTCGTTCCATTTTCCTTTGGCATATTTCTAGCGCATTCATCTGTCTGTTTGTTGTCGACCATGTTTGGCATCCATAAAGTAGTGTTGGGTAGACGCAGGTTTGTAGTACTTCGAATTTGAGTCTTCTGTTGATTGTCTTGTCCAGGAGTATGAACTGGAGGGACCAGAAGGATTTCCAAGCTAAGGATATTCTTCTTCTTAATTCTTTTCCAGTCTTGTCTTTAAAAGAAATTAGTCGGCCTAGGTATGTGTATTCCGTTGCATATGGTAGCTTTGTTCCGTCAATTGAGATGAGGATTTCTTGTCTGTTTGTCATCGGCTGTGTTTTTGTCATGTTCATTGATAGACCCGCGGTCTTGCTTTGTGTACAGAGTTGTTGGAGCATTGACTGTAGTTCTTCTGGTGTTTTTGCGAACAGGACTACGTCGTCCGCGAATCTTAGGTCTGTTAGGTGTCTTCCGTTTATGTTTATTCCCTGTTGCTTGTTCCAATTCATTTTTCTGAATACATTTTCCAAAACGCTTGTAAAGAGTTTGGGAGAGATTGCGTCACCTTGTCGTACTCCGCGTTCTAGACGAAATAATTGGCCTTCTATTTCTGTTCTTCCCTTAGCAAAGTTTTATCTATAAATATTGCTCAATAGACGAATGTATTTGCCTTCCACTCCCTGTATGGACAAAGCCTGCAGAATGCTTCTGTGTTCGATTGCGTCAAAAGCTTTGCTGTAGTCTACAAAGCCTAGGTACAAAGGTAAGTTAAATTCCTCTGACTTCCCTATCAGCTGGTTTATGGTTTGCAGATGATCTGTCGTGCTGAAACTTGTGCGGAATCCTGCTTGCTCGGGAGGTTGACTTTCGTCCAGGGTTTTTGTTATCCGTCTTGTTATTATCTTGAAAACAGTTTGACATCAAGCTTATATGTCTATAGTTGCCTATGTCATCCCTCGAGACTTTTGTGTGGAGGAGGATAATTGTGTTTGTCTTCCATTGTTCCGGAATAGTCTCCGTTTCTATGATTCTGTTGAATATGGTACACATGATGGGTGTTAGTTGTTCTGTTTCTAGTTTAATGAGCTCGTTATAAATTCCGTCTTCGCCTGGGGTTTTTCCGTTTTTCATCTCGTTTATTGCGGCTCTGACCTCGCTTTGCAGGATTGGTGGGGTGATCTGTGTGTTTGATGACTTGTGTGTAGTTTGATACGGGTCGTCATCTTGGAGGGAGGACTTGTGTAAGTTTTTGTAGAAGTCGGCAGCTGTTTTATTTATGTCCCTCCTTGCTGTTATGCTTTTTCCTGTAGGACTCTTTGCTCCGAGTATCCATTGCTTCCCTCTTTGTATGCTTCTCCTTGCTTTCTTAACTGAACCAGAAGTTTCCAGGATTTCCCTCGTTGTGAGTGAGCGGTAGGCTCTAATGTCTGTTCTGATTCTTCTCTTTGTCAGTTTGTCTAATTCCGCGTATTCGGTTCTTTTGCGTTCCGAGTGGTCTCTGGAAGCTTGTAGTTTTGCTCTTCTTTCGATTAGTTCGATGGTGTCTGCGCTTAATTTGTTCCTCTTTGTAATTGTCGCTGTGTTTTTTATAGTCGTTTCACTCGCCCGTTGTATGGCTTGTTCTAGTGCCTTGTATTGCTCTTGTACTGTTAGTTCCGATGTGACAACTGCTTTTGATATTTGTTCCTTTAGTTCAGTGTGTAGTTGGTCCTTGTTTAGGATTTCTAGATTGGGTCTGTGCGGTTTCGCATAGTCCCTTCTTTTGCGGCTCAACCTTATTTTTGCCCGCACCATTCTGTGATCTGTGCTAAATTTCAAGTTTTGTATGACTTGAATATCCCTTACTTCATTCAGTGTGTCGCAGAGGACGTAGTCGATTTCGTTTTTGGTCTTGCCATCTGGAGATCGCCACGTCCACTTCATGTGTGTTGGTTTCTTGAAGAAGGTGTTCGCAATTTGCAGTTTGTTTTCTTGGGCAAATTAGAGAAGCCTATCTCCTCTTCCGTTTCTAACTCCGAAGCCATAATTTCCTACTGCCTCTTCTTCCATGTGCTTCCTTGTTCCAATCTTGCTGTTAAAGTCTCCGATTATTATGTTCCTTGTCGATCTGTGTAGGTCTAGGTTATTTCCTAGTTTGTCGTAAAAGTCTTCCAGTTCTTCCTCGCTGCTTTCCGCGGTCGGTGCATATGCTTGTATAACTGTTGTCTTGTGGTTTCTTGTGGTTAGTTTTAACACTGCTATCCTTTCCGATACACCTATTATCTCATGTACCATGTGTTTTGAGTCTTTTCTTATTATGAACCCTACGCCTTTTTGGCCTGGGGTCGTATGCTCATATTGTTGTCTTCCTCAAGTTGTGGCAACAGAAACAACTGCAACACATCCAAGTAAGGTCCACAGCGTATTGTCTTTTCTGCAAAGAACAATGGTCCATACATTTTATTGCGGCTCACTCCACACCATACTTAACTTTTGGACTTGACCTTTAAAGCTCGTAGGAGATACGTAGATTTTCAAACAAGAAAGAACTTCAGAAAGGTCTTATGAAATTGTGTGTGTTTACTTACTAAGAGGAAAGGCAAGGTAACAATGGTAGACGGAATAGACTGCTTCTCGTATGGGTTTCGCCTGCGACCTCCTGCATGTTTTTTTTTTAAACACAGAACCTGTTTCTAAAATGTTCGATATCAACAACATTATGGGATCGTATTTAGGTACACTGCGCTCACCATACTCACGTCGTCGAAATTCTCTTTGAACTCGTTTCATTCATTCATTCAGTGTTCTGTCTAAGGGCAGGTCTTTCACTGCAAACCCAACTCGTTTAACACCCCCAAAATTAGGATACCAAAGAACACATTGTAACAATTTAAATCATCTACGATTTTCATTTCACATTATACACTGTTTCTTTTCTTTCTTACCATATTATGGAAACTTCCATCTTTTAAGCATATTGTTACGAGCAAAATATTTCTCATACTATCATAATAGTTTTATAATAATAAATTAATATTATCCCCTGCTTTTGATTTATTTTTTACTTGTTCCACATTTCAAAGTAACAATGCCTATGAAATACAATAAATAATATTAGGCCTACAGTAATATAGAATAAAATAGGATCTCTTCCAAATCCTTAATATTTAGCTTCTCATTGTTGAAATTAAATTCATTCTGAAATAATTATCAATAATATTTTACGTATACGTGAAGGTGAAGTACATAACTTCAAAGAATGTAAGTGTATAGAGAATAAGCTGAATTCTTGCTCAGACTGTATTCGCATAAAAGTTCTTTTGGAAGATCTATTCCATTGCCAATAGCATGCGAGCTATTAACATACACGTAAAGCCTCTCTAAATATATCTAAAGCAATTTTATTCCCGGATCCAGGCATCAAGTGCAGAGCCCGGAGCCTTTGGTTAGGTAAACGCCTCACTTTTCCAATTGGGAAATTAATTGATCGTGTTTCTGTGGTATGGTGATTGAGATCGGAAAAAGAGTAGGGGATTGGCTGGCCTACAATTACGCTGACAAATTAAGCACTACACGATATTTTATGCCATTCACATACCGGCTCTCATTAACAAGCCAGTCGTCCGTGTAACTGTCCAACTAGATAAAAAAAAACACAAACGCAGGTCCGCCATTTTGATGTCGGATTCCATTACTGTGGCCATAAAGATCGCATAGGATACTCTTCTTAATTGTAAGCGTTACTCTTCATTTCAGGGTTGGTAGTTTTTTAAAAGAAACATACTGTAGTTTGTTCTGCCGTCCATGACCTTTCAACTCTGGCTAAATTCATTACTCCGTGGGAATTTGTATCAAAGGTCGGATTACGACGCGATTGCAATTAAGAGGAACAAAGAGTTTAACCCCGGGTGGACCGCCCTTCAAAAGACCACTCTAATGGAAAATACGATTTTTTTTTTAACTTTGCGTACAATTTTATTTCCTTACTGGAAGCAAATTCAAGCGTTTATTCAATAATTCGCAAGCAACTGATTGCAAACTGGTAAGGACGTGACTTGATTTTTTTTTGTAAAATAAACTCTTTATTTCTTTTTTTTTTTTTACGTCAACCGTACAGTTTCAAAATATGAACATTCACACACCTGGCTTCGTAATGTTGGTAACACATGCCTTGATTCAGTTTAAAGAATTTCATGGCAAAACGATACAATATTTTGAATTAAAACAGAGTAAAGCTTCCCAGAAATTATATAAAAAGTGAGGTTTTGTTGCTACAATATCTGAAGCAATAAAATCCAACAACATATACAATAAATTTTGTCAATGTATAGAAAGTTCACAAACTATAAAGGTTACAAGATGACGAAGTCAATCAAACTAGTCCAAAACAGTTATTCATAATGCAGTGAATCAATATTACAAATGTTGAACATGTAAAGATCACAATGATTAAAGTACCTGTTTGGTCTTAGTAGTAAACAATTTAAGAATTTCTTTTTAAATATGTGTTAAATCACCAAGTACACAATATGTCTAACCAATGCATAACATTTTGGAAAACGTATTATGTGTCTTTCACGTGTTAAATTTTATTGTTACCTTGTTAACATGTTTCGGCCTGCTATTGGCCACCATCAGAACTGGTTGTTGCTGGTCTTGCCGCCTTTCGTTAATGTTTCCTGTGGGGGTGTGTTTGTGTAACGTAATATGGAGTCAAAGAGTGTGTATGTTCTGACATTGAGTTGTGTGCTGAGAATTTCATTTGTATGTATTTTTGTATGTTTGTACATTTCGTATTGTCCTAGTGTGTTTAGTTCCTGGCTTTTTGGTTGGATGTGCAGCAGTTCCATGTCTGTGTTGATGTCTCTGTATGTGTGGTTAGCATTTGTGACGTAACATTAGATAAGCATAGATGGTTTTATTAAAACTTATTATACATTATATTTGTGAAGTGTTCTGCATATGTGGAAGTGTTTTGTAATTTTGTTATGGCTGTGATGTGTTCTTTGTACGTGTTTGAAATGATCTGCCTGTCTTTCCTATGTAGAAATTGTTGCAGGTGTTACATTTGAGTTTATATACGCCTGTGTGGTAGTATTTGTTTGTTTGTGTTGTTTGTGTGTTACAAAACACTTCCACATATGCAGAATGCATGGAAATACTACACATCCAACCAAAAAGCCAGAAACTAAATACAATAGAAAAATACGAAATATACAAACACAAAAAACACATCCAAATGAAATTCTCAATACACAACTCAATTTTAGAACACACACACACTCTTTGACTCCACATTACGCTACACAAACACACCCCCACAGGGAACAAAACAAAAGGCGCCAAGACCAGCAACAACCAATTCTGATGATAGCCAATAGCAGGCTAAAACTTGTTAACAATGTAACATGAAATTTAACACATGAAAGACACATAATACGTTTTCCAAAGTGAAATAGTGTTAAAAGTAGTGTAATAAAGATGTACAATGCATAGCACTTCAAATCTAATCAGCAGAAACATTTATTCCCTAATGACCGAGAGGGCAAGGCAATCGGTTTCTTTTCTACCAGTCGACGAACGACGGTATTTCTCATATAATAAGTAATTAACATTAGTGAAATAATCCTGCCTAAGATATTTCCGTGGTTTTCCTAAGGTGGTAAGACAAATTTCGGGATGATCTCTAAAAGAAATGAGCCACGGACCTAGATCCTTCTCCCGACAAAAATTTAGACATTTTTCCAAAATTAAATCATCGATATAGATGTCCTGGTTTAGCTTTCTCACATTGACCCATTACACGAGCGAGTTTACTCGACTCCATTCGCACTGTGAAAAGACACGCGCCTTTCTATATGCATACTTACAAATTCCAGGGTATTTTATTCCGATCTTGCAGTAATGATTCTTCCCCCGTATCCCCCCCTCCCTTTATGTGATAGCTACTAGTTTACATCCATTTTTGGCTTTTTCCCCCTTCAAACTTTTCTAGAGTTCCTTCCGTGGAACAGCGAAATGTGGAGTGAGACAAATGTCAACAGGCTTGGAGCTCACGTATTCAGTTTTTCTCAGCCCCAAACTCCCTTGCAAGGACGCGTTTTCGCGTATCTTTTAAAGATTCTTCTCCCATTTCCTTCTCTGATTCATTCAAAACCGGGATTAGTGAAATGCTATAGGGTAAACTAGGATCTGTTGGACAGTTGGGCATGTTGGACACTCCGTAATTTAACGTGTTACCACGCCACTTGTGGGCACCACATTCAGCTAGAAGTCAATGACGGAAGTAGGCACGAGTGGTGCTACTTCCGTCATTGACTTCTAGCAGAATGTGGTGCCCACAAGTGGCGTGGTAACACGTTAAAGTACGGAGTGTCCAACATGCCCGACTGTCCAACAGACCCTAGTTTACCCTACTGTAGGCAGAAGAAATAGACGGGTTTTGTTACTTTCCTAAGAACCCCTAAACGGTTTATGACCTGAACAAAGAGACCTTTCTGTCGCTGCGTTCGATTGTTAGTTATTGAGAAGTGCTCGCCTCTGATACTACTGTGCTAGATATTTTTCTCCCCTTTTAAACGGAAAAGCATATTTCCTTAAATATGCGCTTGTTTTGATATAAATAATTTATATAATGTGTGTAGCAGCTAAAAATTATCAATTTTGTCAAGTACATTGGCAATAATTTTATGTACCTATTTATTTAAACAATACGCGCATATGGGTAGACATAAATAACATGAAATTTTACATTTAAATTAATAAAATATTTCTTAATATTGTAACATTTTTTGTTTGTTTTTTAAACAGAGCGTTAACGTGAACCAGAATCAATGAATGTAACATTTTATTTTGTATTTTATTAATCTGCTTATTAAAATATTAACAATAATTTATTAATTAGTAATCCAATTATATCCATGTCAAATGCATGAATTGTGTTATATTGTATCAATATATACTTGACTGCTGAATTTTTAGTGGCTTCAGTGTTAGTTTTAATTATGTCAAATATATTAAGTTTGGGGATAAATTCTCCGGAGGGCGGGAAAAAGGACTTAAGTCATTACTTTGTGATATAAAATTTCCTTCATTAAACCCGTGTTGAGTTTTTGGACACAGAGGACACAATACATCTACATATGCCGAACACATAACTAATGCTAACCATACATACAATAACATAAATACAGACATGGAAACCCTAAACATACAACCCAAAAACCAAAAACTCAACACACTAGAACAATATGAAATATACAGATACACTAAAACACACCCAAATCAGATTCTCAACACACATCAATTTCAGAACACACTCACTGTTTGACTTCACATTACAACACACAAACACACCCTTACAACAGGCAGCGATATCAAGATGACGCTATGATCCAGTAGGCTCTGACGATGGTGTATATACCGAAACAGCTGTAAGCCCACGTGCTTAAATATATAACACAAGTAAGTTGCCCATTTATCAATCTTCTGTAATAAAATAGTCTATTCCAGAGGTCTCCAAAACACGTATAGTCATTCGTGATCCCGATGCTGCCCGCCGAACACAGTGTGCTGTAGAGAAGGGGGAGAAACTCGTACCTTAACAGATGGGAGCGGTCAGTGAGGGATTGCGGCAACGATCTCCCTTATGTTTACAAATAATAACATCGAAAGGATAAGAAATATCATACGTTTATATATTATTTTGACATACTAGGAAGCTTCTACTTTTGGTTGTGGAATATTCAATAATGGAATAATTCATTTAGCATTACATCTAGAAGATATTCTGTATGCACGATTTTACAAATGCTCACTCTGTAAAGGGGGTCATTAATTTTCCAATATTCCAAGTTAGAACATAGCTAGCAAGAAGTTTTTTTGTTTAAGACTGAGGATACATGTGTGATTTGTGTTGGTATTTTCTTGTTTCAAATTTATCGAAATATTTGTATGTATTTCACCTAAAATGAAGCGAAAACTGTAAGTATATCTTGCAAAACTGAGTGTAAACGTATCGTAATATAGTGATTATTATGTATAACCAACAGTTATACAGACGTCACAAAATAAATTATTTTCACATGTTGAATTTTAACACACTCTTAAGATTTTTCGTACAAATTAAACATTTCATATTCTTCCCACCAAGACGAAAATATATTTCTCTTCCCTTTCATCCTTGAATGTACTACGTCCATGATTAGAAGACATTGTGAAACGGTCGAACAGTCCGACCAACACAATGGTAATGGCAGTCCACCACTGCTCTTCGTTTGCGCATAAACATTGAGTACAGTACAGGTGGGGATGGGTGAGGCGGAGAGCGCGCATTACGTACTGGCTTCGGTTCCGTTCAGGGGCTTACTCGCGAAGCGTGACGTCTGTTCTATTCTATATTCATTCGAATTCCAGCATCATGGCAAGCAGCCCCAAAGTGGGGAAAAGGTGAGGATATATTCACATCACTTGACAAGGGAAAATAAGAGCCAAAACGTATTACGGCGAACGCCAGTAGGGGAAGTTATCCCCACCAGCGCCGCTCGGCACCTCGCTCGCATGCTCTCTCTCTCTACTGTCTCTCTCTCTACTATCTGTCCCGCTTCGATGGATCACTGCCTACCACATTGTAATACGCATTAGACAATACGCATTAGACAACTGTCCACAACATGTACTGACACAACACAACACAACACAATGTAATGTGGTTTTCATTAAACAACACTCACCTGTTAACTTTGCACATCCTCGAAGTAACACAATAGTCTTTTTTTCTCACAGGTTGGACACTCGTAATGACTAACAAGTAGTCCATGCTCCTCACAGTACCTTACCGTATCCGCCTTCAAATTCTCCCTGGACATTTTCAGGAAGAAGTACACGTCTTCGGTACGGATCATCACTACACGTGGTTACGTCTGTACACGAAGTTGGACACGGACACAATGAAGCTCCGCGCGTTAACACTTATGCCACCCCCGTAGTCAACCCATACCAAGCGACATTCGCAAGCCCACCAGTTTCTACCCACGCTATTCGGTCATTGTCCCCTTCTACAATACGTTATGGCAGTTCCCTTAAACATAAATAGATTCATTTTCCCTTCTACCCCCAACTCGCCTCGGTAGCCGAGAGGTCTAAAGCGTGAACAAAAAGCGTGCGTTTAGGTTTAGTTACGAACTTTCTCGGATCGAATCTCCCCTCCTGTGAAGTCGTAAGAAAAAAAAAAGAGAGAGACATGAAGCAAGGAACAGAGAAGGAGAGGCTGGAGAGAGAGAGAGAGAGAGAGAGAGAGAGAGAGAGAGAGAGAGAGAGAGAGGAAAGAGACTGACAGGACGAAGTTCCTCTTTTGCTTCGTAGATGTCGTTACTCTTTTTGTTCCACTTTCCTACACTAGATGTCACCCCACCCTAAACCCCTATTTCCACTCTTTCCCGCTAGGGTGTGTGGTGAGCTTGTAGGGGAAAAGTGGAAAGGGGACGTGGGCGGAGCTTTGCGTTCGCCGTATTACGTTCTTCCCAAATAAGACATTGACCAGACTTTGTAGTTTATGACCATGCTGGCTGACATGCCTATTTCATCTATACCCTTTACTAGTGTATCGGTGCAACTTTCTCCAATTTTAAATTATAAAACAGGTGCTTAAAAATAAAACACTCTCTTTCGACAACTCCACACTCGTCGCTCACTGGCAACAGGAAATTCAAAACTACATTCATGTTTATCTCTTCATGACATATTTTGACGATTTAAATCACTAGCAACTTGGTAAAGTCTGTGTATCAGCCTTTTAACAAAGAACGAGAAGTCAATTAAAGTGGAGAACGAATGACGTAGACAAGACAGCCTGGAGTAAATATGTGCTTCAGTTTGGCCATGCGTCGCTCTGTGCATGAATCAATAACACTGGTGGTCCACAGAACTGGAACCGCACTAACTCTGTAATAATATTATTCATCCCAGTGGTTCCCGGAAAACGTTTTAGCGGTTTTGTTTCTGAAACCCATAAAATTATCATGCATTCCTGACTCAATGGAACACGGGATTATGTCTTTCATTATTAGTTTATTGTCAAATTAGTTACTGGTAAACAATAAACGTCAAGTGTGCAATTGGGAATGCCTTTTTCTATCAGATTTGTTCGATTTAAAGGCAAGAAAGGGGCAATGTATCGTCTTCCTTAATGGATGGTCAATAATTCCGTGGAAAGTTGTTATTGTGAACTCTGATTACTTACAGCTCTCGTATCATGAGAAATCCCAAGAAGTGTACACGAGGTAAGGGGCTTTCTATTCTCTGCCCTTAAAGTAACTTTAAACCTGCTAATTTTATAAATAGTTGCTCGCAGTGCCGAAGCTCTTAAAAGGTTTTTGAAGATTAGTCTACCCAAAATGTCTGAGTTATACCTTAATAACAGTAGGCCTATGAGTTCGTAAAAACGATACATCGGATCCTTCCATATATTAAATCCTCTGTTGGCAGTCATTCCAGGATGGAGAATTCAGCGCGAGGCTTGTGGCAGAAATCTCTAATGGTATGGCTACGACCTTGACTAGCAAGATTGGGGAGAGACCGGGGAGAGGGTATCAATTCGATACAACTCGGTACGAAACGTGGTTAGCCTTACCTTCACAATAATACATTGCACTATATTTGTGTTCTATGAATGCGCAGCGTTCTTGAGTGTTAGTTTAATCAAACGTGTACGCCTGTGTGTGTGTTACATATTAATTTTGTGTAAAATGGCTCAAACTGAGAGAACATTGGGGTCATTATTTGTAGAATTAAAAGAGAAACTGTTTTCAAGTTGAA
Source organism: Periplaneta americana (assembly GCF_040183065.1). NCBI lineage: Eukaryota > Metazoa > Arthropoda > Insecta > Blattodea > Blattidae > Periplaneta > Periplaneta americana. Next base: position 70,589,595 of record NC_091127.1, on the reverse strand, counting down.
TGTATGAAACAAAATGTCCTTACAAAGATAGGGAGATCGACACCACATATACATATTAAAACAGCGGATGGAGGAAGGGAAAATAGAAATTTTTCATTTTCCTAGTATAAGAAATATCCTTGGGTAACAGGGTGTTCAGAAACAAGTTATATTGGTATACCTATATTCTGTTTGGAGGTGAAAATGAGTGGTATTCATCTGCTTGTGGGGACCGTGTCACAAAAACTTTGATAGAAACGTCGAGAAACATTGGCTCTATAAAAAGATATAAGGTAAGCAGAATTTTTTGATTTCATGTTGTATGGTTTATCCGATAAGCAAGTTGTAATACAATGTTAAAATTGAAATATACCGTCTATACTTACCTAGTTTTTATATAATTGATTATAACATAAACGTTTTCGGCACTAATGTGGCATTTTCAAATGTATGAAAATTTGCCTAATTACATATTCAAATAGATGCACATGAACTGTGTGAATGAAACATATAATGTGTACCCTGGTGATCTCATATCACATATAAAACAATCTATATGTAGATAATTAAATAATTTATAAGTGTGTGTTTTAATTTTTAATTATTTAATTATCTACATATAGATTGTTTTATATGTGATATGAGACCATCAAGGGTACACATTATATGTTTCATTCACACAGTTCATGTGCATCTATTTGAATATGTAATTAGGCAAATTTTCATTCATTTGAAAATGGCACATTAGTGCCGAAAAAGGTTTATGTTATAATCAATTATATAAAAACTAGATAAGTATAGACGGTATATTTCAATTTTAACATTGTATTAGAATTTTTTAAGCCTATCCAATAATTACACCTTAGCTTTGTCACTGGTCCATAAATAAAGTAGAGGTAAAGCACTCTGCTCTAGACCCAAGGGCTGCGGGTTCAAAATGGGTTGAGCTCGATTGTATGGGGTTTTTCAGGACGGAAAAATCCGGAGCGCAAATCCTCCGGGAAGGACTTTCAGTTTTTTGAAAGCAAATTATATGACAAAAAGTTCTGAACCGAATAATAGCAGACTTTTCCCATATTTATTCTGCATTTAATTTCCTTTCGAGATTTATTTATATTTGTTACATTTCCTCCAAAGTATTTTAATTTTTGCACCTTTTCGAAGGATAAATTTCCAATTCTTATAGTTTCAATTCGTACTATGTTGTGGTCACTAGACATAACCATATATTTGATTTTCGGGATGTACGTACTTCCTAACCTATTCCTTATATGCTTCAAGTAATAATACTAACAATAATTTATTTATTTATTTCTTTATTGATATTTATGTGCTGGACAACAGCCATTGGCCAATAACAGTCCAGCACGATGATACAATACATTAATAAGCAGTAAAATGAACAACAATGATGAAAATTAACTACTGTATATAACTGTGATAATAATAAATGGACACAAAATGCATTGCAATGTTTAAATTACGACAAATAATACAATTAAATTCCAGAAAAAAAGTTAAATATTAACAGAAAATATTACCCGTTTGTGTAGAAAAATAAACATAAACTCCTCTACTACATGATATAGTATGAGAATAATAGTGATGATACAATGATAATTAAGTATAATGTCCGAAAGAATACTTACTTACAAATGGCTTTTAAGGAACCCGAAGGTTCATTGCCGCCCTCACATAAGCCCGCCATCGGTCCCTATCCTGTGCAAGATTAAGCCAGTCTCTATCATCATACCCCACCTCCCTCAAATCCATTTTAATATTATCCTCCCATCTACGTCTCGGCCTCCCTAAAGGTCTTTTTCCCTCCGGTCTCCCAACTAACACTCTATATGCATTTCTGGATTCGCCCATACGTGCTACATGCCCTGCCCATCTCAAACGTCTGGATTTCAAGTTCCTAATTATGTCAGGTGAAGAATACAATGCGTGCAGTTCTGTGTTGTGTAACTTTCTCCATTCTCCTGTAACTTCATCCCGCTTAGCCCCAAATATTTTCCTAAGCACCTTATTCTCAAACACCCTTAACCTATGTTCCTCTCTCAGAGTGAGAGTCCAAGTTTCACAGCCATATAGAAGAACCGGTAATATAACTGTTTTATAAATTCTAACTTTCAGATTTTTGGACAGCAGACTGGATGATAAGAGCTTCTCAACCGAATAATAACACGCATTTCCCATATTTATTCTGCGTTTAATTTCCTCCCGAGTGTCATTTATATTTGTTACTGTTGCTCCAAGATATTTGAATTTTTCCACCTCTTCGAAAGATAAATCTCCAATATTTATATTTCCATTTCGTACAATATTCCCGTCACGAGACATAATCATATACTCCGAAAGAATACATAAATGATAAATCATTGCCAAGACCAAACTAAGTCTGTAATTCAAAGGATCGAATTCGCAGCCATGCATGCTGGCATTTATATGCATCTGGAGACTGGTAAAAAGTTTGTTGGTTCTCATATCTTTCGTTTGAATACGTAAGGTAATATTGTTTAAGGAGGAGTCACAGGATATATAACCTTTACGGACCTTACAAAAGAACACATAATCTAGCTCACGATGTCTAGCATATAGTTTTTTAAATTTAAAATATCCATATTTTCTCTCATAACTATACCTGGAATTAATGGGCAGAAATCAGAATGAAAATAAAGATATATTTTTTTTGTATATTTTCTAATTTAGCCGAATCTATAGTTGTAATCGATAATCATAATAATAATTATTTACAATTACAATTACAAATGGCTTTTAAGGAACCCGCTGGTTCATTGCCACCCTCACATAAGCCCGCCATCGGTCCCTAACCTGTGCAAGATTAATCCAGTCTCTATCATCATATCCCACCTCCCTCAAATCCATTTTAATATTATCCTTCCATCTACGTCTCGGCCTCCCCAAATAATAATAATAATAATAATAATAATAATAATAATAATAATAATAATAATAATAATCCCAAATAATAATAACAATAACAATAATAATAATAATAATAATAATAATAATAATAATAATAATAATAATAACAGTTTTAGTATTTAAAAAAAATTGTACTATAAAAATTTGAACGTACGAGTATTTTTATTTAAATAAATAAAATAAAATAGTTTCATTTTTAAATTTATATCAAATTTCACATTACTACGTTCTACATTCTCTCTACACTTTAGCCAGTGAAACTAATTGAAGTAATGTAATGGAAAGCGTGATCTCATAAAAAAATGTTGGAGAAACACTGGTCTATGAAATGCAATAATAAAGAAATAATGTATTATAACGTAGTAGGCCTAGTTGATGTAAAGAAAAGGGGTAAGGAAAATGAAGACATTACAGTATGCAAGTACATGCAGAAAGAAGCTACTATACCTAACCTCTTGACAAAAAGTCATTTTCACTAGCATTCAGTCTAATTTCACATCTTCCTGAAAATTGCAGTATGTCAAAGTATGTATGTGGAGTTGCAAGATCTTTACGATATACATCATCATGCAAGACAACCGGGAACATATCTGCACTTCATTCACTGAACTACAGGATTACAACGATGCAGGAGTAAACCTACACTGGCGTCTACATTTCTCACATGAGACACAGTGGAGATATTCTGTTGTGTAAGTACGTCGTTAAAGTGTGCACACTCAAGGATGAGCAAGCTGATAGTAATCAATTCTGAAAGTTTTGTGTCTGTATCAAGTTGAGCGGTCTTGTAGTCTGTCTTGTTTTGTCTGTAATGGCCTAACGAAACTAGGGCAAAGATACAGTAAAAGAAGAAGCATGACGTAGCAAAAAAGGAGGTCACAGGAAGACAAAACAAGTCTATAAGAACGTGAAACTGGAACACGGACAATATCACATTTTGTTTCCTAAAATACTCATTTCCTCCTGTGTTTGCAGCAACAACATATAACACAAACTTATGAAAATGAAGTTATGTATGGAAACATATTTTCTTTACAACAACAAACATGCATGATAAAACTAGCAATAATAACAAAAATTATACATTTCTCTAAGTTCACATCGTACCATACTGTGTTATATATTACGTAAGGCAGGGGTTCCCAACCAGTGTGTCGCACAGCCCATGGAGTGTGTCGCGAAATTTTGAAATTGAAAAGTAAATTTTACGCTATCCAGAAAGGTTCTTTAGAACGCATTTTTTAAATTTAAAACGAAGTCTTTGTTATGATACATTTTATTTTGAGACAGACTTTACCAATGAAACGTGAACACCTGCAACAATGCTTAGTAATTCGTTTACTCTTTCCACTTAGTAATAAATAGAGTTTCGAATCGTCAGAACATATTGGTCAGTTTCAACCGTAAGGCCACGTATAGAGAAACTCGGTGCAACCCACCAAGCGCAGACTTCACATTAATTTAAATAGGTGAGTTTTCAAGAATGATAATAAAAATCTTTTATCGGACATCCAGCATAGATAGGTCGGGATTTTTGACACATACCTTTGGTTTTTATTTCTAATGCCACTCAAGTTGCTGCTTGTTTTTTTTTTTAAAATAATTTTCGATTTTGTGTTAACATCAGCCTATCTACAACACTGGATGTTATAAACTAAAATTAAGTTAACAGTGCTTTTTTCTGGCGGAAAATGGCGTTCCGACATATTTTTCTGGCATTTTTCGTCATGAAACCGAAATATGTATGAATAGCTATGTTTTTAATATAATTTTTCTTTAAATTCGGCCTAGACCTTGCAAAATTCCCTTGCAGTGAAGAGTAATCATCTCCCCGTCTGCTTAAAAATATTCTACACAGAGTTCCATCACTTTTTTCTCCACAAGAAAACCATTGGTTATTATTATTACTATTATTATTGTTATTATTATTATTATTATTATTATTATTATTATTATTATTATTAAGCAAATAAGTGTGTCGCGATATAGTGGGCGTTCAGTAAAGTGTGTCGTCAGTCAAGAAAAGTTGGGAACCACTGACGTAAGGAAAGTATTCCAATAAGAAAGGTTTTGCAGACTATTTTAAATAAAGCTACGTTTAATTATCTTTCAAAATAATAATTATACTACATAATTTTTAAGCTATGACTGATATAAACGGTCTTTGAAAATATCTGTGAGCCATCAGTTTTTTCTAAGTGCCAGAAAGGAGGCACTGCGCATGATCAGAGGACGAGCGACCGGATGCACAAGCGAACCACTGTGAGTGAGGTAATAAGATTCGTTCTGTTTCGTAGTATGTCGTCTAAGTAGCTACAGCAAGTGTCAGGGAAAAGAATTTAAAGTAAATAAGCTTTGCGATAAAACGTTTTCACCATCATGAGTCGCGCCATCAATTGTTTCTAAGACTGTGCAACTATTATCAGACAGTACATCTCACTTGACGATGTGTGACAGAGGAAAAACAAAGAATTGTTTGTATAGGCCTACCTCTGAAGTATGATCAGTGAAATAAGTATAGAAAGTGATGTATGCAGTAAAGGGAGGAAAGAAATTCGCCATTCTACCCAATTAACTCCTGGCTTAGTTGCCCTCATGAGTGATGCCTTACTGGTATCATTTATGAGGTTGAAACCTGTCTTCTGACAGTTAATTAAACAACAAGTAATTGTTATGAGCAGGCTTAGGATCCGAGACAACTTAATAATGAAGTGAAGTTAAAGTGCAACGGAGTACAGATGGAGTGAGGTGTCGCATTGAGTTTTGTTTACTGTGCATTACTGTACAATCCAGTTCGTGATCAAAGGTACAGTATTCTCTCCATACGAAACAAACTCAGGTCATCACAGTGCATTTTCAATTCACAGTGAATAGGTTTTTCGAACTAGTTACAAGTATGTACATGATTGTTCATTGTAACGCTAACGCCTTCAACGTCGCCGAGGGACATGAAAACTTGGGATAGATTGTATTATTAACAGTAGAATATAACGCAGCACATTGATGTCGTTGTTTATATTCACAGTATGTCTGTCAACTATGTTAAAGGAACTCGATAGTCAAGTTGTGCGTACATTGGTTGTCCCGGATCCTAAGCCGGGACATGCTACAAGACGAGGGCATGGTTCGAGTTCTCGCCGACACGATCAAGGACGCGGTGACGAGTGCAGTGGTGGTGGAACTCCAGAAAAATCTCGACTTCAACAAAGACTTAATTAGTGACTTCAAAAGTGCTCTGGAGCAAAAAGATCGTCGGATCGAGGAGCTAGAATACAAACTGGACAACTTAGAACAATACCAGCGACGCCAGTGTCTGCGTATTTTCGGTGTAGGTGAGAACAATGGTGAGGACACCGACGTGTTAGCGATTAGTGTGGCGGAGAAGGTAGGGTGGACTTGAGTCTGGCAGACATTGATAGGAGCCATAGAGTTGGTAGGAAAGACGAGAATCGACCCAGACCAATAATTGTGAAATTCGCTAGTTACAGGAAGAGAAGCGAGGTCTTCCGAAACAAAAGAAAATTAAAAAATTCTGGCTGGACAATTCGTGAAGACTTGACGAAAACTCGCCACAACATCTTACGCGAAGCGATTACTAAATTTGGACAAACCAACGTGTGGACTCAAGACGGCGTCATCATTGTAAAAAGCGGCGACACGAAAAGAAGGATCAACCGTATGGCTGAGATACATAATTAGTAAGTCAAGGCAACTCCTCATAAGTTGTTTGTTATATTAAGAAAGTAATAGTTTAATAATTTAATACTAATTATTTAATTATTGTAGTAATACTATATTTAGTTGCATTACATTACCTCAGTAAATTTAGTCTATTTTTAGTTAGGTTGGCACTATTGCCTATATCGTCCCGCTTTCTGTGGCATGCCCTCAGGCTGATGGCGCGTCTAGCCTCCCCGACCCTCCTCACTGTCGACAACCTGTTCCCACAACTCTATCCACTTGTCTGTCATCCTCCCCAACCCCTCTATTGTCTACCTCTCAGCTGTTAAAGCAGTCTTTCTCACCTGACCCCAAATCTTTGAAAATAGCACATTTAAATTGTCAAAGCATTATTCCTCATTTCCAGGAATTCTCTTCTATTTTCACTAATATAGATGTCCAATGTATTCTTGTTAGCGAGACGTGGCTAAAACCCTCATTGTCTTCCTCACTGGTTCAGTTAAACGGCTATACTTTATGTAGAAATGATAGATTATACAAACGAGGGGGTGGAGTTTGCGCATATATTAGGAATGATCTGCACCCTAAAATTATTCTAAAATCACAAGGCGATGCATTACGACCCGAATATTTGTACGTAGAAATACAAGCAAGTCTTCATAAATGTCTCTTAGCAGTTATTTATAAGCCTCCCAAAGCTGGACATCTATCCGATTTAGAAAGCCCGTTAGCCGATCTTTTACCGCAATATGAACATATCTTGGTTATGGGGGATTTCAATTTAAATCTTCTGGCAGTCAGATCAAACGGGATTAATCAACTCCGTAATTTGTTTGAAACTTTCAATCTAACAATTCTTCCACTCAATCCTACCCACCACACACCTACTTCCGATACTTTAATTGACCTAATCATTACGAATAATTCTGATAGAATTCTAACTTCAGGACAGTTACCAGTTCCGGGAATATCTGGTCATGATCTTATTTTTGCCCAGTACTCTCTTCAGTGCCCAAAAAATGCAGCTAAGGTAATTACTTACAGAGATCTAAAAGGCATTGACAACGACCAACTAACTTCTGACGCCTTACAAATGCCATGGCATACTATTTTTAATTTAGTCACAGTTGACGAAAAAGTTGCCACCTTTAATGACATGATAATACAATTATTCGACAAACATGCACCTTTAAAGAAGAGACGTGTCACCCACCGACCCGCCCCATGGCTGAATGACAGTATTCGTAATCTTATGACGTCACGTGACGCTGCTTTCCGGAAGTACAGAAACAACAAAACTGCCGAAAACTTTAACAACTACAAAAAACTTAGAAACAAAACCACACAAAGCATTAGGAATGCTAAACGCCGTCACGCTCTGAGTCTCGTCGACCCGTCCATTCCCCCGCGGTGTCTTTGGAATAACTTACGTGATATGGGAGTAGGGAAGAAAGCATCAGAAGCTGAAGTTATAAACATACCACTTGATAAACTCAATGAATACTTTACCTCACCTCCCACTATACGACCTGAAAAGCAGTCAAAACTAAATACAATTAATACTCTCCTAGCTAATCCTCCTCCTTCTCGGGAAAAATGTTTCTTCTCGCACATTACTGATTCTGAAGTAAGAAGGGCTCTTAAAAGCATTAAATCTAAAGCACAAGGCTCTGACAACATAAGCATAATCTTTATCAATAAGTTAGTTGATATCGTGCTTCCTGTAATAACCCATATTTTCAATTCTTCAGTTATCACGTCTGTTTATCCGCAACTCTGGAAAACAGCTTTGGTACGCCCACTTCCTAAAGTAAATTCACCAACTTCTGCAAAAGACTATAGGCCAATCTCCATTCTTCCCGTTTTATCCAAAGCCCTGGAACGCATCATTCATAAGCAGTTGTCAGACTACCTAATAGAATTTAATCTTTTAGACCCTTTACAATCAGGATTCAGAAATGGCCATAGCACTTCTACTGCTTTGTTGAATGTTACCGAGGACATACGCGCAGCTATGGATAAACGACAGGCTACTGTACTAGTTTTATTGGACTATAGCAAAGCCTTTGATTCTGTTGACTTCGATCTACTATTGACTAAACTACAAACGCTACACCTTTCTGATAGTGCTATCACCTGGATGTACTCCTACCTTACTGGCCGCCAGCAGCGTGTCATATCTAATAATCGTTTCTCATCCTGGCGTACTGTAGATACAGGAGTTCCTCAGGGATCAGTATTAGGCCCCTTGCTCTTCTCTATTTATATAAATGGAATTTCTAAGTCATTTAAGCACTGCAGATATCAAATATATGCAGACGACGTTCAATTGTATATTTCAGCGCGTCCTGATGCACTAAATGATAGCATTAATAGTCTTAATGAAGATCTTGATTCCATCTCTTCCTGGTCTCAACAATTTGGGCTTAACCTAAACGCATGTAAATCACAGGCTATTCTGTTCGCGAACCGTAGATTAATTCCTGAAGTCAACGACCTGAATATTCCACCTGTGAAACTGGATAAAACAATCATCCCGTTTAGCTTTACCGTAAAAAATCTCGGAGTGCATTTCGAATCTAATCTTAGTTGGGATACGCATATTAAATATACATGTAAGAAGGCATTCTCTATTCTCCATTCACTAAAAAGATTGTATCATTATCCATCTAAATTAAAACAGACGCTGGTACAGACACTCATTCTACCTCACTTCGATTATTGCGACGTTTTGTTCAGTGATCTCAGGATTGATTCCGCCCAGAAACTACAGCGTGTTCATAACGCGTGCGTCCGCTTCATTTGTAATGTTCGATACTATGATCATATCTCACCTTCTTTCGAGAAGTTATCATGGCTTAGGTTACATGAGAGGAGAAATCTGCACTCACTTTCTCTCCTATATCGAATTATGCACACTTCATCCCCCTATTATTTATTCGCTCGTTTTCATACTCTCTCTCGCTATCATAATATTAATACTCGATCACAACGTGATAACACGCTAGAAATTCCACTTCACACATCATCTCTGTATTCCTCATCTTTCACTGTTGCTACCTCTCGTCACTGGAACTCTCTGCCGCCTGAAGTCAAGGGCTGCCGAACATTGAAATCTTTCAAATCCAAGTTAGAAAATTATCTTATGACAAGTTGCCAAACTAACTTACTATTATGACAAGTGTTGTATTGCATGTTTCCACGTATTCACATTTTTTTATGTTCTAGTGATATTTAACTGATTTTATATTTTCGTTTTCATATTTTCCGATAATGGTATATCTCTAATGTGATAAGTTGAGCTATATATAAACATAATTTTCCTTACTGTGTATACTTAAAAATATTGTATTCATTGTATGCTTTGTACTGCACTATTGTATTACTAATATTAGTATTATTATTACTATTAGGCCTGTTATTATTTTATTTATTATTATTATTAATAATATTATTATTATCATTACTATTCTTATTTATTATTATTATTATTATTATTATTATTATTATTATTATTATTATTATTATTATTATTATTATTATTATTATTATCAATAATTGTCTTATTTTTTACACTTTGTAGGCCTCAATTATTTTTGATCTGCTGTTCACATTTTATTATGCTTTTTTCTTTCTTTCTGTATGTTATATATTATGTCTGATTTCTTCTTACTTGTTGTTTACATTTTATTATTATTATCTTATTCAATTTTGTGTGTACTTTGTAAATTTGTAGTGTTTCTATAACGCAGTTTTTACTCCTGGTTGAGTGTTAGAGAAGGCCGTATGGCCTTAACTCTGCCAGGTTAAATAAATCATTATTATTATTATTATTATTATTATTATTATTATTATTATTATTATTAAGCCTGGTTATGAATGAAATTCTTGCAATCCACGTAAATGAATTCCTAAAAAAAATATATCCACCTTATTCAGAATAGTAAAAAATACAAGAATCCGTTGCTCGACCCTTCATGGAGGGCCTCGTCCATATGCTTCTGCCGAGGTCAACGATCATCCAATCAGCCCAGGAGTAAAATATTGTTAGCATGACAATCCTCTAACCCGTTAAATTTGGCTTGCGAAACAGGATTTCGCTCTTCACTATTTATCCCTAAATTCATGACAATTCTGGAGGAACACCAGTCCCATACACTGGCCAAAATATCATAAAATATCTTCCCCAAATGATGACACCAACGAGCACTCAGTCCCTAGGCTAGTCTAAAACATGACGTCTTAAACCACCTAGCTATGGTATAGGACAGCAGTCATCAGCACACTGCACCCTTTGGCTTGCGCCTTTCACCCGCGGATATGATATTGTACTAGCATGCATCCGTGACTACTGGCGGGTATGCTGTCTCTCTATCACTTCTGCACGACGGAGCATATTTCGTTGCACTCCTTGCACTTTACCCAATTCAGCGAGTGCTGACGACCACTAGTGTAGGACGAACATGAACAAAACGTGTCTAATAAAGAAAAAAATCGAGCGGTGAAGTGTTGAGTTCCCATTTGCATAAGTTAACATGTGTACTGTCATAATTTTATTAAATTTTAACTGTGTAGTTTTCAATATTTTTTATGTTCTACGTATTATTCCGCATATTCTGTAACATCTGGCTAATGTATTCTTGAAAGTCTTTATTGTGCATAATTTTCCACAAATTTATCTATAGTAATCTCACTAAAGGGTTGATTTATGCAGAGAAAATGAAAAATCGAGTGGTATTTAATTGACAATTCCCGATTAAAATAAATAAAATACTCTAATACAATAAAATAATAATTTACTTACTAAAACATGTATTAAACTGCCTTGGGAATGTATTATTGTATCATCTCATCATTACAAATATTCTGCTAGATGGCGGTAGTGTGTTATGATCGGCTGTGCTCTTGTTACCAGTTGTGCCAACTATGCAATCTTCATTGAAGTCTATGGACGATTACCAATCAAGAAGGTTTTATTGATTCAGTTTCAGTTTTATTAAAACAGTTGCTTTCTACTTCAATTATCAATATACAGTGCCGTCCCTCCGTTGGAAACTTCTGTTATTGAAACTTCTAATTTGGAAAGCTAGCTGACTCCTCCCTCTACAGGAACACAGTCATTACGTTACTGATAGTCGATCGCTTTGCTCATGCTCGACGTTGACATCGAAAGATACGTAAAGAAGAAGAAAGAAATATATTTTCACTTATACGTGAAAATACAAACTTAAATAACAATTTTAGCATCTAAATATGTACACATATATATGAGTAAACATTTACAGTGTTAATTCCTCTAAATAAAATAATTGTTTAACATTAATAAAATAATTTTTACATTAACGACAAAAATATTTCTAAGTCATTTAGGCTGATACCCTTTCATAATACATTTACATTCAGACAGAAAATTAAGTTGGAACTTTTAGGAAATCTGCTGCATGGTCCCTCCAATGCTTAAAGACAAGTACATCTTCAGTAATACGTAGTATTAAAACAGTAAATAGTCTTTGTACTCACCCGGCTGCTTACACCACGTCCTATGTCTACAAGTCACTGAGTTCATCGTTCGGACAGTGGTTGCATCGCACATAAGACTAATAACGTAGTACACAGTGCGTACAAACGTATTAAATGACCTTTGATTGGCTAATAGTTTTTACCCCCATTTATGAACAACAAAGGCACTCCACTCTATATTAAACAATCTCTGATACGTAACTATCCATAATCTCATACAGCAGAAGCTGTAACATAATCTAAATAATATAAACAAGATAAATGATAGAAAAGTTTTAATTAAGGTTGGTTAAATAAACATGAATAATTTAAAAGGTACAGTTATTGACAGTACAATGTTGGCAAACAAAGAAAGAAATGCTAGGGAGTTGATAAAAACAAACATGCTAGGGAGGTGATAATAATTGTAGGATAAGGAGCCATGATTGGTTGAAAAACCTCGGTCCGTATCGTTTTATTGGTCAAAAGTAATGGTTCTAGAAAATCTGGCTTTATCGTAAGTTATGATCATAAAACATGCAGGTATTCACGTCTCTTTTTCATTAATTGGTCTACAGTAAGTATATAAATTGAAGTTGACAGTCCTTTTCGGAACACAAATTGTTCTTCGGATAATATAATAATGCTAATTGATTACTATATTCAGTCCTCGAGTGATTGTATTAGCATATAGTTTGTAGGATGAATTTAGTAAGAATATTTCTCTGTAATTATTACAAAGTTGTCAGTTTTCTCTTTAGTCATGGAGTATATAATACCTTTAAATACATTGTTTCGGCTGCGTTTGAACACACTAACATTATCATTGTCAACTAGCCTTCTTCAGTAATTCTACATCTCTCTTAACATTATGTTTCATATAATATTTAATTTTAATAGTCAACAGTACCATTACAAAATATTCAACAACCATAACAAAAAGCTAATGTGCCATGGAAATAGTCGGGATTCAAACGGCCGCTGGTAGAAGACTGGTTATTTTCCGTGCAGAACTGATTAGCTAAATTGATGCTTTATAAAATTTGGCTTATATAACAGTTTTACGTTATGGCTATGCATTGAAACTCAATACCTGTGACAAATTTAAAATAACATTATAAATATGAAGCTATGAAAATAATAGGGACAAACATTTGTTTATAGAACGCGGATATAACAAATATGCGAAACCAGGACTGCCATCATGAATTAACGCACAGAGTAAATCAAAACAAAACCTCACAACTGCCACAAATATGATCCGATTGAAATAAATTCAGTAGTACGCAGAAGCAGGCCACTATTGGCATTTTAAACTTGCGTGGCACATCAGTGCAGACAGGCGAGATTCATGAATGCATGCTGTACAAAACAGTTTTTTAACTTAATGCTGAAACTCTTCGATCCTTTGTTGCTTCTTTCAGCATTGCTTTGATAACAAAATAATATTACTCATATTGGGATGCACTTACGGACGCTAATTTGAAATAAACAGTATGTTAAGTGCAGATCAGCGATCTCAGGTAACCTAACATTTGTCTGGAAAGAAGCACATTGCCGCTGCTTCACGTGTGCATTCACGGCAAGTGCTAAAAGGTGAACCAGCTTCTTCCAACGTAGGACCGTCAAAATATTCCCAAAATTATTTAGATTTATGCAGAGCATTTGTTGCAGCCGATATTCCACTTCATAAATTAATTAATGTGGAACTTAAAAATATCCTAACTAAATACATCAACATCGAACCTTCTGAGGAATCGACATTAAGGAAACATTATCTCCCAAAATGTTACGAGGAAACTTTACAGAAAATTCGGTCAGTGTGTGAAAGTGAAAAACTGGGGAGTGAGCATTGACGAAACAACCAAGTCAAGTGATAGAAAAGTAGGAAACGTTGTTGTTGGTATGTTGAAGAATGAACATTCGTTTTTCCTACCTTGTAAAGAAAAGCTTGCAGCAAACCATATCACAGTAGCTAGATTATTTAACGAAACTATGCATTTACTATGGCCAAACGGGGTGAAGTATGATAATGTGTTACTCCTACTTACAGATGGTGCAGCGTATATGAAAAAAAAAAAGCAGCTGAAGGCCTTATAGTGAGCTTTCCAAAAATTATACATGTAACGTGTATGGTCCATGCTCTACACAGGTTGTGTGAAACTATGCGAGCTCTGTACCCCAAAGTGGATAAGTTGGAGTCAAATGGAAAAAAGGCATTCGTTAAGTCAACCACAAGAAGTGATGTGTTCAAACAGAAATATCCAGATCTTCCACTTCCTCCTTTGTCCGTGGTCACACTCTGGGGTACATGGCTAAGTGCCGTTGTATATAATGCAAAAACATTTGAAAGTTTTACGTCTGTTATGAATGAGCCGAACAAAAACAACGCTTCATCAATCGATATCCTTCAAGATTTACTGAAAGATGGTTGTTTAAAAAAGATTTGGCTTTCCTGTCAGCAAATGTAAGCATTTGTGTTACACTACAAAAAAAAAACTTGAAACATCTACAAACCTGTTGTCCGAAACTGTTAGGGAGGTGCATGTCGTGGAAATTAAACTAGATTCGCTACCAAGCCCAGAAGTACAAGTACTAAGGGACAAATCCCAGTGTGTTTGGGAAAAAACAATGGATGTAAAAAAAGTATGTAAAGTTGCTCAAGTTTTGGAGAGTGTGCCTGTAGGTGAAGTTGACGGTGTCTGTTTTTGTGACATTCCTCTCTTTAAATATGCACGTCTGACGCCCTGTGATGTGAAAAGATCGTTTTCATAGTATAAGTCGTTCAGAGATAATCGATATGCATTTGTGATGGAGAATTTGGAGCTGACCTTTGTTGTTCACTGCAATTCTCGGACAACTACTAGCAACTGATACTCAAGTGTGATTGATGAGTACCTAGTAACATTTTTTACAAGCTAAGTAAGGTATATTTGTCCCATTTAAAAAAAATATTTATTTTTTATTTTTAGCAAATATTTTCGTATTTTTAGCACAGAAAAATCAGCTCCCTAATAATAATAATAATAATAATAATAATAATAATAATAATAATAATAATAATAATAATAATAATAATAATAATAGTTAGAAGAAGAGCAGTTTGGCTTCAGAAAAGGATAAGGTACGAGAGATGCAATTGCACTGCTACGAACAATCAGCGAAAGAAGAATAAAGAAGTATATGTAGAATTTGTGGACATAGGAAAGACTTTTGACAGAGTGGATTGGAATAAACTGATGGAGATCCTAAAGAAAATTGGTGTGGATTGGAAAGAGGGAAGACTGTTCAGTAATCTTTATGTGAAACGAGTCAAAGTCAGGATAGGAGAAGAAATGTCAGGAGGAAGTGAAATTGGGAGAGGATTAGGTCAAGGATGTCCTTTATCGATTACCCTATTCAACATATACTTGTAGGATTTAGTAAAGAACTGTTTTCAGAACATGGGAGGAGTGATAGTAGGAGGAAGAAGAATAAAGTGCATAAGATTTGCTGATGGTATCACGTTGCTAGCAGAAGAGGGGATGATACTAAAGGATATGCTACTGGAGCTAAATGACAGCTGTAAGCAATATGGGATGAAGATATATGCAAATAAGACGAAGAGCATGGTCACAGGAAGAAAGCTACAGAAGATAAACTTGGGAATTCTAAATAAGGTAGTAGAGCAAGTGCACAGCTTCAATACTTGGGGTGTACTATAAGCAGTAACACGAGCTGCTGCCAGGAAGTCAAAAGGAGGCTAGCAATGACCAAGGAAGCTCTTAATAGGAAAAGGATCATCTTCTGCGGACCTCTGAAAAAAGAACTAAAGAAGAGACTAGTGAAGTGCTTTGTATGGAGTGTGGCACTGTATGGGGCAGAAACATGGACATTATGACGAAGTGTAGAGAAGCGAGAAAAAGCATTTGAAATGTGAAGAAGAATGAAACAAGTAAAGTGGACAGATAGAATAAGAAATGAAGCTTTGTTGGAAAGTGTAGGTGAAGAAATAATGATGCTGAAACTGTTCAGGAAGAGGAAAAGGAATGGGTTGGCTTACTGGATGAGAAGAAACTGCCTACTGAAGGATGAACTTTAAGGAATGGTGAACGGGAGAAGAGTTCGGGGCAGAAGAAGATATCAGATGATAGACGACATTAAGATATATGGATCATATGAGGCGACAACGAGGAATTCAGGAAATAGGAAATATTGGAGGAAACTGGGTTTGCAGTAAAAGACCTGCCCTTGGGTAGAACACTCAATGAATGAATACTATATACGTAATTCACTGCGTGTTTTTGTAGTTAACTTACCCATAATGCTAATGGAATATTAGCTAAAAATGAGTATTGTTGGAGGCTTAAGTTGTAGCTTTGAGATGTTCCCGGCAGAGCACAATGTTACATCCCTTTCAGCCCACATACAGACAGACAGACACATGCAAATTGCATACGTCTCTCTGGAATGCATTGATGCAGAGTGTGTATATTTTTGTTATTACAGCACGGATGTTAAGCTTCGCCGCCCTTCACATCATAATGAAATAAAATATGCGACAGGCTGCTAAGCTGATTAGCACGGACAGGAAGGAGAAAAGAGGAGCCCGCAGAGGCTTCTTTCGCATCGACACATGAACTAGGTCATGCATGTTTTGATGCCATCCGACATCTCATATATAAGATTATTACTAGTTCATAACATTTCCGGCATGTCTAATCTTATTTAATAAAGCACAAGCGCTGAATCCTGCCGTCGGGGCAGCAAGTTGTGAATGGTTTACATTGCTAGTGTGATATGTGACCTGACCTGATTATTGTGGTTTACCGCGTCTGGGAAAATTGAGTACGCTGAAAGTTGGATCTTTTAGATAAATCCACATAGCTCAAACTCTATTAACCCTGTAGTAGGCATATTTATTTCTCCTTATTCTGCATTAAGTTTCCAACAATTT
The DNA here is from genome assembly GCF_040183065.1 of Periplaneta americana. NCBI lineage: Eukaryota > Metazoa > Arthropoda > Insecta > Blattodea > Blattidae > Periplaneta > Periplaneta americana. Next base: position 70,572,551 of record NC_091127.1, on the reverse strand, counting down.
TTAGTACACGATTTCCAATCTCCACGTAGGTTTCATAACACAGCAGTTTTGTAAAATAATATTTTTTAATGAGTAAACCCCCTGATTTATTCAGCTAACATAAACCATTCATCCCATTTTGGTATGAATTATCCTCAGTAACTTTTCTATTCATCTTCAGCTTATTCATTTTGTACTCTGATTCGATATTTAAAAATCAAAATCAAAATCTTGGTAGTCATTTTTTCCTATCGTTTCTTCATCATAATTCTCTCTATCATCATCATCATCATCATCATCATCATCATCATCATCATCATCATCATCATCATCATCATCATAGTCTACTGCAATCTTCGTCATTAACAAAACCGTTCATATTTACCTCCACCATGCTAGCCATTATTATTGTTATTATCATAATATTATCATGAAAAAGACCGTTTTCATTTTCTTCACCATAATCACAGTCACCATTATCACAATCACAATGTTCGACATGAACATTACCATTATCTTTATACCCAGCACCAGCGCAATCACATTATCGTTATCATGAGCATTATCATTCTCTTTATCTTCATCTCTAACACCATCGCCATCATAAATGATATCATATAATATTCGTAATGAACATCACCATTCTTATTATAATCATCTCTAGCACCATAGTCATCATTAGGCTGCTCATAATTTTCTTCATGAAAATTAACATCTTATTATCTTTATCTCCAGCACTTTTTCCACCACCGTCACCATTATTATCAGGATTTTTGTCATACACTTCACATCGTTCTCATTAACTTCATCTCTAGCACCTTCGCCACTAATGTAATCATCATTACCAAAATCTTTGTCATGAATATTACCATTCTCATTATTTTCATCTGTAGCACCTTCATCATAATTATCATAATCTTCGTCATGAAAATTACCGTTCTCATTTCTTCATCTCCAGCACCTTCGCCGATCAAGATAGTCAATCGTAATCTTCGTCATGAACGTATCATTTTCATTATCTTCATCTTCAGCACCTTCGCCACCACCATGGACGTAATCATAATCTTCGTCATGGATAATACCATTCTCATTATCAACATCTTTAGCGCCATCGCCATCATAATTATTATCATAATGTTTGTCATTAACATTACCATTATCATCTCTAGCACCACTGTAGTCGTCACTATCGTAATCTTCGTCATGGAAATTACCTTTCTTATTATCTTCATCTACATCCCCTTTCCCACCATAAACATCAACATCATTACCAGAATCTTCCTCATGAACTTTATATTATTCTCATTATCTTCATCTCCATCATCTTTACCAGCATCAGCGTCTTCATCACTGTCATGAACATTACTCCTTTTATTATCTTCATGTCTAACACCACTGCCATAATCTTCGTAATAATTTCCATTCTTATTATCTTCATCTCTAGCACCTTGTCATCGTCACTAACATAATCTTCGTAATAATCATTAGGTACCATTCGTATTATCTTCATCTCACGCACCACTGTCATCATCACTATTATAATCTTCGAAATAATCATTACCATTCTCATTCTCTTCATCTCTAGCACCATTGTATCATCATTATCATAATCTTCGAAATAATTATTACTATTCTTATTATCTTCATCTCTAGCACCATTGTCATCATCACCATCACAATTTTAGTAACAATTATTAGGCACCATTCTTATTATCTTCATCTCTAGCACCATTGTCATCATCACTATCATAATCTTGAAATAATCATTACTATTGTTATTATCTTCCTCTATAAAACCAATCATCATCACTATCATAATCTTGAAATAATCATTACTATTCTTATTATCTTCATCTATAACACCAATCATCTTCTCTGTCATAATCTTGGTAATAATCTTAGGTATCATTCTTATTATCTTCATCTCTAGCACCATTGCCATCATCACTATCATAATCATCGTAACAACCATTAAATATTATACTTATCTTCATCTCTAGCGCCATTGTCATCATCACTAACGTAATCTTCGTAATAATCATTACCATTCTTATTAACTTCATCTCTAATACCATTGCCATCATCACTATCATAATCGTAACGATAATTAGATACCATTCTTATTATCTTCATCGCTAGCGCCATTGTCATCATCACTATCGCAATCTTCGTAATAATCATTACCATTTTTATTATGTTCATCTCTAACACCCGACATAAGAAGGTTTGTGTCGGCAAAAAGCAAAAAGTTCAATTTTGAATTAGGCGAGAATTCAAAATTTTAAATTTGTTTCTAGAAGTGTGGTGTTCATATAATAAGTAGCCTACATAATTATGTAAAAGTCACATAACAATTAAGTAGATAGGCCTCATTATCTAAAACTGCTTAGGTTAAAGATAATATACGCTTCTTATTTTGTTGCAGGCTTATTATTTCATTCTACCATATGCAGAATGTTCTATGATTTATTTTCCTTTTGTATTAGTTTAAAACAGAAAATCAGCGTTTGTGTATTAATTGCATTATTAGACAACTATATAACATAACATTTAATTAGAGCCTACTTATCTGAAACTGTAAAAGTTAAGGAGAGTCTATGATTATTATTAAATTGTACAGGGACATCACTTTATTTTTACTAGCATTTTTATTGTACCTGCGTTTCTGAATGTACTTGACTCCCACCCCTTTCACTAATGTTCTTGCTCCTCAGCCACACAGACTTATGGCCGCTGTTGCATTCGAAGTCTGCTAGCAGTGAAGTAAACACTACAGAGTACAGTGTGTCTCAGAAATAGGGTTGCGTTTTCTATAGAAGGAAGAGCCTATATTATTGAAGCTTAATTCCAGGGGCAGGTATTTATGGAGATTAATTTTATCATTTGTGTTATTTAATATTGGTGTCGGCGGCGATTATTGGAGATTGATTTCTACTCTTCTTGGATATTAATGGAAATTTTGGAAAATACAATTATTTTGGAACTGGAGTATTAACTCAGTATAAATATTACTTTCCAAATAATTAACATTAAAGGTTCATTGGATTCTGGTAAAGGTGCGGTATGGCCAATAGACAATATCTGTTGAATTGAGGCTGTTCATTAAAAACGGGAAAAAAACTTGCAGCCCTCAAATTAATACTTTCAAATTATTAGTGAAATGTTGAATTATCCGTATTTTGAGTTCACTAATGTAATTAGAACACCTGGAATAACATGTAATGTAGGCTACTTGAATGGGCAACAAATTCAAATGAAAAACATGTTCGAAAAGGAACTCAGAATATGAAATTCGCTATAAAACGACGCAATAATAATAATTCGCGAATATGTTCATATTTCGCTATTAGAACTCTATTTTGCGATTTGTCGTGATTGTTTTATCCGGATATTATTAATCAGAATCACTTAATTCGTAAAGATTAGTAAAAATCTATTGTATATCTATTATGTCGTGATTTTCGCGATCTCCGTAAATACCCGCCCCTGCTTATTTCGCACAGGTACGGTGTGTAGCATGACTGAATAACTTTATCTGAGCAGAAGAGAAGATTAGAGTTACCGAAAGTAAGTTAATATTCTGAATGAAGTATCGATTATATAATGAATACAACCGCCTGAAGAGTTGAGTTTGTGAAAAAAATGTTACTATTCTACTGTATTTTGATAAAATACCGTAAAAGTAATAATCAAACTGAAAATCCAAATATCGTATTTCCCTGTAACATAAATGGATACACTACTTTTCTTTCCCACTATAGCTAGTAAAATGATTTGTTTACATATTGCACTAGTAACTCCAAACTCCTGTAATGGAAGGGGGTAACAGTGTTTCGGAGTATAGCCAGGTTAATGTTTAAAATGTTGGTAAAAATAAAGTGATGTCTCTGTACTTATTTATAATTAATTGCATTTGTTAGAGAAGAACATGCTGCAAAGCATGCTTTATTTTCTTGTTGTCTTGGATGGATGTAACACATTATCTTTTGCCTAAAAGCAGTTTAATTCACCTCGCAGTGGTGCAGATTCTTTGCAACCACTCTTGTTCGACAGTACGTGGATTCGTGTACGTGCTTTTGACTTTGACATCCCTGCCCCAGAGCCATAGTGCGGCCGGAAGGATTACTTCAATGGAGAAAATCCATGACCTCATCAGAAATCGAATATATGACCTTTCGGTTTGCAGCATTACGCCTTAACCGCAAAGTTACCGCGCGTGCCCTATTCGTTCTACTGAGAGTATAACAACAGATTTAACGCAAAAGATTAATGTGTACTGTGGCATTATGTGACAATTATTTTTCAAAATCTGAACCACTTGACCTGTATTGATTAATAAACTTTCAATCTTCAATCTCATATGATGTTTTCTTATTTGCTATCAACTTTTGAAGTTGCGAGAGATAACCACAAAGGTCGTCATTGTACTCTTGTCAGGATGGATTAGCCTGAATGATTCTTTGTATTTGTGTCGTGATGTAACACCATTCCTTCCAGCACATCATTCATGTGGTATTTCAGAGTGTCTTCCTTTCCTTTGTGTTTGTATTCCCTTTCACATGCCATACGTGTTCGGTGACTAGATCATTCATTCGTTTGACAATAAAGTCTTCATTTGCCTTTGTGTCTTGTATACGTAAGCGCAATTGATTAAAATGATTACGTCATGTCAGGAAATCTCATTATTCGTCCTTACGGTTAACAAGGGATCCTGCCTGAACTCTGAGATTCATATTGTTACAAATAATTTATAATTTTCAGTATATACTCGATATCGTCGGCTTACTTTAAAACCCCGTAAGTCCAATCTTTCCCGAATATCAAAATCTGTGTATATTTTCAAAATGCATCCGCTGATAACAAACACCTCGTAAGACGGCAAATGATTCTATATTCTATAAATAACAAATGCATAACGCTTGTTAGCTGTATGCACATCTTATTAATATTTCCGTCTTTAACTCATTTTTAACAAAATAGTAATACTCTTCAATTTAGGCCTATCTTCATTCAGACGAACGTTTTCGCCTTTCGTAAGGCATCACCAGGTCCATTATTTGCAATATGATATTGGACACACAGATATTAGACATGTATGAGTATTAATTAATTGAAACAAAACTGAAATTACATAACATCAGAATATTAGGTTGAAAGAGCAAACTAAATGAGTAGGATGTTGTTGCTTTTCTTGAAAATCAATAAAAGACATATTAAGTCAAATCCATGTAGGTTAAAATGATGTAATATACGACATTTAAGCAATATTTGTTTGATAAAAGATGGATAGAACAGAGACTCGAACCCGGGTTTTTAACTCTACGTGCTGACGCTTTGTCCATTAGACCACACCGGATTCCATTTCCGATGCTGAATCGAATCTCCTCAGTTTAAGTTCTACCTCTCAGTTTTCCCTTTGGTAGCCTACCCTCATGTACTGTGTCAAAGAATATGTGACAGTGGCACAATGTCCAACGCACTATGTAGAGAGGTGCACTCATTACGAGTGACTAAGTGGTCTGGATCCGACGGGATGAGCGCCGTCTTGAATCACTAAGTGATTACTTACGCATATCACATTATTATGATGTACCGAAGTACATATGATATTTCCGTGCAGGAGTTCTGTGTTATCATAATGTTAAAGGATGGATAAAACAGAGAAGAACTCTCTCCGGCACCGGAAATATCAGTGACGACGGTTGAGGGTATGAGAGCAATGAAAATAACTACAAATGTGGATTCTGTAACAGAAGATATTATACTGAACTTTCTTCCAAAAAGGAGAACTGGATTCGTTGTCAGAGTTGCAAAATTTAGTACCAGGAGTGTTCTGTTGGAGCAGAAAGGAGAAAGCAGTCCGTATGTGTAGAAGATTGCTGTACAGAGACAAAAAAAATCCATTTATTTTTACTGTTCATTATTGTGTATGGTTAGGCCTGATTAAATATTTGAGGGTAATTATCCAATATTCAAATAAAACTGATTCTGAAAATAAAATTTTCTAATTTTATTTCGTATTATTCACATTTTCCCACAATATATCCAAATAGCCCCACAATTTTTTAATCCTGTACAACTTTGGGAGTAATTCGGATATCTCAATTGTGACTTTAGTTACAGTTATTTTCATTTAAAAGTTTATGTTGCTTCTTTAAACATGTAAGTACAACAGTTCATATTACTATTAGCATTATTGTGTGTAAATTCCAAGATAAATGTTAAAATGTCTGAAATATTTCAAATGATCTCTCTTTAATCTATGTTTAATTTCAATCATATTAACTTTTTCTTCAGAAACCAAATTTTATTTGAAAACAACCAAGCTATTTTGAACAATTCTTGAACATTACACGGATGAGTTTTTCTGAGTGATCCATTGTATTGTATTGTATTTATTAACATTCCATGGTATTCATACATTACTTTACAGCTAGAATATGGAACAAGTCAAAAAATTTAAGACTATTATAAAGTCTTAATTTATAGTCACAGTCTAGATGAAATATATATACAGACGAGATTTACAATATAGTCTACTAGTACAACACATAGTTTTAGTATCAATTTCATGAAGTGTTATTGAATGTCATGAATTCACTTACAGAATAGAAGGCGTGAGAAATTAGGTACTTCTTTAATTTTGCCCTAAATAATCTTATGTTTTGAGTTTCATTTTTTATATCGATAGGGAGGCTATTAAAAATTTTTACTGCCATATAACGCACTCCTTTTTGATAGCACGATAGACTTGCCGATGGAGTATGAAAGTAATTTCTTTGACGTGTATTTATGCTATGAACTGTTGAATTAGTTATAAAGTTTTCACGATTACATACGAGGAAGACTATTAATGAAAAATATACTGACAAGCCATGGGCATTATTTGTAATTTTTTTTTAAATAGTCCTACAAGATTCTCTAGATTTGGCACCTACTATTATTCTAATTACTCTTTTTTTTGTAATATAAATATACTGTTACTATCTGTGGAATTTCCCCAGAATATTATTCCAAAACTCATTACCGAGTGGAAGTATGCAAAGTATATTGTTTTTAAGGTATTGATATTTACTATCTTTTGCATAGTTCTAATAGCAAAACAAGCTGAATTTAGTTTGGGGGTAATTTCTTTAATATGATTTTTCCAATTTAACACATTATCGATTTTTAAGCCAAGCAATTTGGTTGTCGTTGTTTCTAATAGGGATCTGTTGTTAATTATTGCGCTAGAAGTTTGCGAGGTTGAATTTGCACAGGATTTAAATTGAATTATGTTAGTTTTGTTACAATTTAATACCAATTTATTGACTGAGAACCTGTCACATAATTTGAAGAGAATTTCCTCTGTTGAAGATTGGAATATGTTGGAGTTATTGGCTGTAATTACTATACTTGTGTCATCTGCAAATAATATGGGATGACCTACATCTCTTATTAGGGGGGCAAGATCATTTATAAACACTAGAAAAAGTAGGGGACCTAATATCGATCCTTGAGGAATTCCATTATTAATAGTTCCCCATGTGGATGCAGATTTCATAGTTGTATTGATTTCAACTTTCTGTTTCCTATCTATGAGATATGAGTGAAACCATCGGTGTGCAACACCTTTAATTTCATAATAATCTAATTTATCTAGCAGTATTTTATGATTTATACAGTCAAATGCTTTGGATAAATCACAGAAAATCCCTCCAACTTGTAATTTTTTTTATTAACTGCCTCCAGAATTTTGTCAGTTAAACTAAATGTTGCATTTTCTGTGCCTTTATTTTTCCTAAATCCAAATTGTTCTGGGACTAAAATGTTGTATCTTTCTAGATGATGATATAATCTTTTATACATTACTTTTTCAAAGATTTTGGAGAAGACTGGTAGAAGTGATATGGGTCTGTAATTTTCTGGAGACATTGGTTCTCCCTTTTTGAAGATAGGAATAACCAATGAATATTTTAATCTCTCAGGAAATATACTATTGAACATTGAATAGTTACATAACTTAATGGCCCAGCTATAATATGTGAACTCGCTTTTAATATTTTGCTTGTTATTTCATCAGACCCTGAGGAGGTTTTTGACTTTATATTTTTAATAATTGCAATTATTTCTTGTTTGTTTGTTGGAAATATTTGAATATTTGGAAATTTTGTCGGAAAATATTGTGTTAAAGAATCTAAACTGTTAGTAACATTATCTTGAGGGATGTTGAGGTTATCAGTTATTGTAAGAAAATATTTGTTAAATATATTTGCAATTTCATTTGGGTCTGATGTTTTTGTATTGTTAGATATAAGAGTATAGTTTGTTACTTTACTTTTTGATCGTCCACTTTCCTTTTTGATTATGTTCCAAGTTGTTTTAATTTTATTATCAGAGTTTTGTATTGTTGTATTATAGTGTAATTCTTTAGCTTTTTTAATTACTTTGTGTAATATTTTTGAATAATTTTTATAGTGTTGTTTTATATAATGATCTCTTGGTTTTGCATGAGATTTTAATATCTTGTGTAATCCATCTATTGTTACATATTGTTTCATTTTTATACTTTACAGGAAAACTGGATTCAGAAATATTTAGAAATGTTTTATGAAACTCGTTGAATTTACTGTTCATGTCACTTTGACTGTATACTGATTCCCATGTTTCATTTTTAAGATTTATTTCAAAATTATTTAATGATTCCCTTTTTATATTTCTGAATCTCACTTTAGTTGGTTTGTTTGATGATGCGTTAATATTTATACTTAGGAGTTGAGCATCATGATCCGAAAGAATATTAATTATTGGGGTTGTTTGAGATATACCTATTTTTTCTTTTCCGATGAATATGTTGTCTATTGCAGTAGCTGAATCCCCTTGTATTCTGGTCGGAAAGTTTACTGTGTGTATTAAATTGAAAGATGCTAGCAATGAATTTAGTTGATCTTTCCTATTGCTTTCTGTTAGATAATCGACATTGATGTCTCCGCAAATAATGCATTCACGTTTCAGTTTCTGTAAGTATTCTAGTGTTTTTTCCAATAAATGAATGAAATTTTCGTAGTCTCCAGATCGTGCTCTATATAGACATATTATAATGAAATTATATGTTTCATTTTCTAATTCAACAGCACAAATTTCTAAATCCCTGTCTTTGAAAAAATGTGAAAGATCAATATTTTTTTAATTAAGGTCAGATTTGAGAAATACACTCACGCCTCCATCCTCAAAAGTTTGTCTGCAGTAACTAGCACCTAATTTATATCCTTCCGGTGAGAGAGACAATATTTCCTGTTGTTTCATATGGTGTTCGGTAATACATAGCACATTCGGATTTAAATGTTCGGAATCTAAGGATGCAAGGAGTTCATCAGTCTTATTTCTTATACTTCTTATATTCTGATGGAATACACTGAATGTTGATTGTTTTACGATTTGTTGAATCTGTTAATTATTATTATTATTATTATTATTATTATTATTATTATTATTATTATTATTATTATTATTTTGACTTTTTTTATTTACCCTAAAAAAGGACAAGCCCTTTGACGGATTACACCAGGAATTTTATTGTCACACTTGTCATGGTCACACTGAAGACTGTCAGCAATGAGACGCGTTAGCGAGTCCTTGCCTCGAGAATTCAAATGCAGTCCATGATTAGTGTATTCCTCTCTTACAATGGAGGATGTGTCTATAATATTAATGTGGGCCATGTCCCTCTCCAACTGAGTCAAGTCAATCCACAGATTTACACTCTCAACCCTCCTATTCATCCACGGCTTGTCATGCCTCTGGAAAAGGTTCACAAACCCCACATTCGTATGGCCACTCTTCCGTGCAATGTTGTGTATATCTCCATCAATTGAATAATTGAGGTTCCTGTCTAGGCTATTTCCTGCACCCCCCACTATAATTACATAATCTTCTTTCTCAAGATCTTTAGCAAGCGCAGATAGATCCCCGACAACATTGGACAGAGAAGCGTTGGGTTTGAAAAAACTGGTAACAGGATATTTCTCACCCAATGAAGCCTGGAGCCTTTGACTTATTCCTCTGCCATGGCTGCTACCTAAGAAAAGTATCTTATTCCTACGCTTGGGCTCCGATACTGAGTTGGAAGGAGCATCAGATGCAAACCTTACGCAGATTACTTTTCTAGTCTCTTTTTCTAGTTGGAATTACATATATATGTATTACATACTTTGTTATATACTTTGTTATTCACGAGGATTTACCGTCCTTTACGGAACTTATTTCCGAAGACATTCTGAGCAAAAAATGTCATATAAACATGGGTCCTATTCTCAATATTTATTACAGAGTTATTGGAACGCATTGCTGTGAACGCGTGATCTCGGTCAACGTGCAGTCAGCAGCCAGCACGAGAGCTACGGAAATCAAAAGACAGCAGTATGCAGTTACGTAGAGCGACGAGTGCCGTTCACAAGCGTGCGGCCAAGTGTACTCAAGCGGACGGAGACAATTTTTAAAATGTGTTTTAACCTCTCCAAGACTGAAATTAAAATGCCAAATTGAACTGCAAATAATAATTAAGTCGGTGGAAGTAGTGTGATTTGTAATAATTGTGATAAGTGCGTGAGAATAATGTAATTTTCTAGTTAAAAATAGAGAAAAGACGTCTGTATGAAGCAACTAAGGAGTTCATAGAACATTTCTAGCTTCATAACACTTGCCAGCTAAGGAAATGATAGTTCTGAGTTGTTCATTCTCCATTTGTATTATTCTTTTACCTTCAAACTAAAGAAAAAACGTATTTTACAAACAAATTTAAATTATTGTAACTCTGAAAATATTGAGGATAGAAACTATGTTTACATGACAAATTTACTCAAAATGACTTCAGAAATAAACTCCGTAAAGCACGGTAAATCCTCGTGAATCACTCTGTATATACATACCGTATATATACAAACAAATTCAGCTGTTACTGAGTGGGTTTTATTTTAAATCACTTAACAAATTATAATATGTGAAAAACAATTTGCTAAATATTATAGCTACACCCAGAAAAGCTTAAAAATAATTGCATGACATGTCAAATTTATCTTCACAGCATCAATAAATATATAAATTAAATATATAGCCTGGGTACATATTGTACCCACTTAGTAAACGAAGGATTTTTTTCTATCGTCACAATAAATACCGTATAACTTATTTTTGTTTGTACAGGGACTTCGTTTTATTTTTACTAACATTTCTAATATTAACCTGGCTATGCCTTTGGATCAACAATTGAGAACCGGAAACACCGTTTGCTGCCCCCCTTCCACGACTGGAGTTCGATGATACTGACGTAATATACAAACACATCACTTTACTAGGTATAGGAGGGAAGAAAATTAGTTCATCCATTTGCGTAAACTAGGAAATATCACGCTTTTGAGTTTGATAATTTTCATTAGGTTTTTGTTTAATCAAAATTCAGTACAGTAGTAACAATGAGTATTTTTACTCACGAACTGAGCTATCCATGCGGACGTATTCATTACGCAGTGAATATGATACTGTCTACAGCACATTAGCGTACACTATAGAGAACAAAGTTAAATTGAAAAATAATCATAGTATGGATATTTAAACACATTTTTGAAAATGATGGCCGTTCATCTCGATACAGGCTTCAGTTCTAATGTGTATATTATCGAACTACAGACTATTGAACGTAATTCCAATTACCAGTTTCGTACTTCGTATCAGTAACTCATGTTGAAATAATTCTGTACCTACTTTATAAAAAGTACCCTACGTACTTTAAATTCAATCTTCATTTCTGCCCGATCCTAAAAGATAAATTTACTCAGACATGCTATCTACTGTCCTTCCAGGTGGTTATGTCGTAGGGTCGTAGAAAAGGAGGAAATCACGTGACAGTTAATTACTTAACGAGACTCTTTCATTTAAGTTATTTTAAACAATTGTATGGGAATAATATTACGTAGACGTCCAATTCCTAACAGAAATTAATGTTCTCAGAAAAGAGCTAAGACAGCCCAGCCACTAGCCTTTACAGAGAGGCGAATAGAAGCAGGTGGGGGAAACCGGGATGCGACGTGGGCAAATGGACGACAGTACCTGTGCGAAAATGATTCAATATTGAAAGCTCTTTCGTCTCTGAAAAACGCGAACATATTTTTGTTTACTCTGACCGTAAGGCTACTATGACTGCATATGCGGTCTTGGATCTGTGTGGAGGACGGTTGAACTTCATTAGTAGAAGGGATGGGAGTGAAGTACATTAAAAAACTGAGGTACAATAAAAATTGAAGTAAAAATAAAATGATGTCTCTGTACACAGCCCTTCCTTTACAATAGTTATCCATATACAGTATACGACTTTTCAAGGGGAGTTTCGATCTATTGATTTTTAAAGACTCTGCTGTTAATTGCAGAAGTGTCGTGTTGACTAGATATTATTCAACTCTCACAGTATCCGTTTGGAGTGTTTTATATGCAATAAGTCAAAATATCGTCTCACTTAAAGCCTTACTTTCGGATGTATAATCAAGAAGAGAACACGTGCTATTAAATGAAACTCTAATCTGCAACATAAAGAATTCATATATCTAGTATTTTCATTACATCGACAGTTCGCTCTTCTTTCCTCATTTCAACAGTAAGTCCCAGAAATATAAAGAGACACAATTACTTCTTCTGTTGTAAACTTTATTCATAGCTTAATAAAATACTGACAGAGAATAGCTGCATCATAATTTAATTAATTTAGCATCAGAGAATTTCATAAAATGCTAATAAACTCGAGTTTCCTTCATTAAGTTCTTACTTACTGGGGTGGAATGTTCCTGAAATAAAACTGCCATGGGACACTTGGAAAGGAAGCAAATTGTTATTAGGATAATGTCGCGGCAGACGAATGCCAAGGACGCGGAGTTGTAATTTTAAATGAAATATGGACTTGTTATAGCCTGGAACATTCGGAGGTTCAACTAAGGATGCTCCTTTGACGAGGAAAATTGCAGAGTTAACTTGTAACTAAGTTCCTTTTTAACTTTTTCATCACACGAAACATGAAAACGTATTATTGTGATATTGAAAAATATCGACCTGGAAATCTATGTTTTTGTCCCTGAAATCGGAAAATATGTTTTCGACATGCCGTCATCTGTACATTTGATCAAAATGGTCTCTTGAGCAGCGATCATTTTCGAAGTCCCTTCGGGTGAGAGCGCAGTTCGCTACCGTAAACCTCCGTGGGTCGCTTTAAGTTAACTCCATAATACAAGGCGCTGATTTTGGCTACCTCCACAGCATGCTTCAAATCTCCGTAGTGAATTTTTTTCTCCTTTATTTTATTTTTTACATCTCCTTTTAATATAATATTATCAAATAATTTTGCTTATGTTAATTCGTGTTACTTACAAATAATTACAAAACTGGTGAAAATTTGTGGTTATTATTCCAGGAAATCAGGAATATTATGTCATCAGAATAATGGTTTTTCTTCTTCTTTACAATTACTAGGGTTTAGGCCCTGATGATTACGTATTTAGATTAGTATAATAATCATATTCTCTGTAGCACAAGTTGCAAATTAATTATTGCCAATTATTTAACCGTCAACATATTTACTGAATGTTACTTAGGCAATAAAATGCAAAGCAGCAGGGATTAATAAAATAATTAACACAGCATTTTAAAATGAAAGCCCCTAATTGTTGCCTTTAGTGTTTCTTCCACCTAACGTCAGAAGTATCTATTAACATGAAAAAAATAATAAAGCGGAAAGTATTCTAAGGATAAAAAATGACGAAAACCTATTATGTTTTCACCGATGCATTTGAAAGGCAACAAAAATAAAGTTTAGTAACTCCATGAAGATTAGAACCTATTGCTCTACAAACTACGCTATGAGTTTTACTGCAATCAGAATGGCATTGTAACGAGCAATGGTCGTACTCCACTTGAGAACCTGTTATACAGTATATAGTGTTTGTGTTACAATATTCACTGTTTAAAAACTCTGAACGATCTGTCTGTTTTAAATCTCGTATATGAATTATTTTCTCGGAAGATTTTAGTGAATAATAGTTGTGTTCCCCATTATAACTACTAGAAGAATATACGCAATCTTTTGAGCAAAGTCTGGCCGTCCCGAGCGCTCACGGAAATACCCGATTCGAACCTAGTCTCTCAGACGCCGGCCACTTTCATTGTGACCAAGTGTACAGCAATATCTCCTGAACACTATAAGAAGAATATTATTCATATTAAATAACTTGAAACCAATTCATGGGGAAAGATATACTATCAATAAACATTTGATATAAAAAAATTAACCTGTTTTCATTTTTAAAATGCCGCTACATGGCGATAGGCCATACGAAAGCCTCTCTAATTCATTTCCTTAAAAGTGATGTTTCTTGTAAGGTAAAGTAAAGTAATGAAGAACAGTATAGTTAGTTCCACAATTAAAGTAGGCCTATATATGTCAGATAAAATCATTATTACTTAAATGTTTATCCTCTAGCGCCAAACTGTATGTGAAGTTGACCTAGGACATGCAAATGACAGAAACCTGCAGAAAATTATATTCTATTATCAATGTGCTAAAAAGGATAAATTCATCTTCCCTCTTGTTTAAAAAAGTTCCTTGTGCAGAATCTTGTATTTCCCTATTTTGTCTATGCCGACATTTTACTGACTGATCTTTCCAGTGACAACAAGACGAAACTTCAGCGTGTTCATAATTTGTGTGTACGTTTTGTAAGCAATGTTCGCAAATATAATTAAATTACCCCATCCCTGGAAGTAATAGGTTGGCTTAAACTAGATAAGAAAAGAAATTTACATTCACTTCTCCTTCTCTTCGAAATTTTGAACTCTTCTATTCCTTCGTATCCGTCGTTTAGCTTGACTTACCTTTCTTTCCACCACAATCTGAACACACTGTCTCGCCATGAAACAATACTAACAATACCATCTCATCGCACCTCGTCATACTCATCCTCTTTCACAACAGTTCTGACAAGACTCTGGAATTCGCTACCTGCTAGCATCAAGACTGTCGAAATAAAATGGAATTCAAACGCAAACATGATCAGTAACTGAGGCTCGTTCAGACATGGATTGTTGTAAATAGTTATATTAACCTATCACAAAATATTTTATATCCGATAATTTCATCACTATACAGTTTTGTTATTCTAGCTTTAATTTGTAATTCAGTAAATAAAAAAAAAATCTTAAGTTCTATAATAAATTGCCTAGCTTTCACTAATCAGGTAATATTTTCGTACCTTAATTTTTATTGTAATTGTAATTCTAAATATAATATTAACTGTAATGTTATTCTTCATATTGTACTTGTAATCCCCTGGAAGAGGGGCAGATTAGGCTTGACGGCCTTATCTCTACCGGGTTAAATAAATAAATAAATAAATAAATAAATAAATAAATAAATAAATAAATAAATAAACAAACAAACAGAGCTAGTCTACAGAGTCTTTCGTATATGACGTCAAAAAGTATATAGAAACATTGCCTCCCTAGTTCACCTGTCGTACGCACCGAAGTTCAAGGGCGTTTGTCGGGCGTTACATGCATGCAGTTCATCCCAGACTGTTGCGACCTACTGAAGTCATTACTCATCCGTGCGTCGTGTAGTACAAGATATTGTGTTTTTCCTAATTGTCTGAGAACACTGAAATGATTAATCATTCTTGATTAATATTAGTGCAAGCCATTATGTTTTTTCTAATTGTTTAAGAACACTGAAGTAATTGCTCATTCGTGCATAGTATAGTGTAAAGTATTACATTTTTTATAATTATTTGAGAAAATTGGAGGGATTACTCATTCATGTGTATTGTAGTGCAAGCTGTTGTGTTTTTTCTAATTGTTTGTGAATTATGTGTAGTACCGTATATTTTACGCAATTATAATACCCACTTTTTTATAAAATGTCTTAAAACTGGGTTGCGTATTATATTCGATGTTGTATTATATTTACACGCAACCACCCGGAATCAAATATATTTAATTAGCCCTGTTATGCTACGAGATATGGTGGGAAACTGTTTACAGAAACGGCCATTGCAGGTTCGTGTTTTCTCGTACATTGCACACTTATCATTCCTGATTTTATGTACATTTTTGACAACCACTTTTATTAATATGCATATTATTCTTAAATACTGTAGTGACCTATTGACACTTTTTTCTTTTATTCCGAGATTTTATGTACCGTACAGTATATAACTTTCAAAAGTCACTCGTCTTTAAATAAACAAAAAGAATTTACGGGGGAAAAAAACATTTATTACTGATGAAAGAGTGGCATGACGTTAGTCATTGCATTGTCAATCAATGTTCTGACATAATCTAGACCTGTTGACTGGAAGTTTCAGTTTTGATACTGCAAGTGAGAATGAACAAATATGTATAGTTAGGGGTAAGGGTGACTTTATAATCTGCCTGGATAACACAATTATAATCTTGAGTGGTTTATAGCACAGGTGCGTATTATATTTGCTTGTATTTTTTTATTTTAGGATAAAAATTCCAGTGCGTATTATATTCGATGGTGTACTATATTCGAATTAACGCGGTATATTGCAGGAGATTTTGTAGTTTTAAGTTACCATATGCAAAATATCCAACAGGCCATTTGGAACATTTCCATAGAAGAGATTAGTCGAGCACTCAGAACAATTTTCAGGGATGTCAAAAATGTATTGAAGTAGGAGGAGGACATTTCGAACATCTCTTGTGGCACAAGTGAGATGCACTTTCTATTCATGATAATGAGGGAGTAAAATTGAGACCTAGGTTGAAGTTACTAATATGCCTTTAATATTGTGTAATGTGTATTGCATTTGGCTTCTTTTCGTCAAAGTTCAATAAAAAGGTTATTAAAATACTAGTAGAACGAAACAAGCTAAGCTATATTTCAAACTTGCTATGTGTCTTACATTATGACAGCTTAAATGCGTCTTTTATACTACTTATATTAGCCTGGTACAAACTTTCAAAGGGGAATGTGAAAGCTTTCCTCGCTTTCCATATCTCTATAGAAATTCACTGCAGTTCTAAGGATAGTACGGAAACCTTTCTACCTTGTTCCTCACTACTTTTTGAATACATCAGATTATCTCGCATGCAAATAAACACTTATTACTATATAATTATTACTACATGGAGTTGTGCACATGTGTTCACACAAATTTCCGAGTTGGTAAATTATTGACCACAGTTAATGTTAGAGCGTATGAAGCTCTGGCTAGACAAGTGCTTTCAGAATATGAAAACAAGTTAATACTGCAGTCAGTTTAGTGGCTAGAACCCGCGTGATTTTAGTTTACAACGTCATCGCGTTTCATTTTATTACCTTGAATGGCCGACGGAGTAATGCTGAAATCTAATCACACATACAATATTTTAATAAGCTCAAACTGCTTAAAATAGAGCAGAGCGTTACCACTCCGTCCAATAGGAAACTTTCATTTAAAACGCGCGTCAAAACGGAGGGCGCACCGTTGTCATTAGCTCTAAAAGCTCTGACGTGAATTATGTTGGATTTATTAAAGCCCTTTCCTGGTCTCCGAATTACCTTTGGTCCAATAATTATTTCCTTTCTTCTCTCTGGATTTTCTGTTTCAAACTTCACTGCTTTTATGTCTACACTGTCAGAAACGCGTATATGCTATTTTATGTCTGACATAATTATATATTAAAAATCAGAAACTCTTCTGTGGCGTGAGCAACGGCTAAAGAATAGTTAAGACATCGCTTGGAAGCTACAGTCATGCCATCGAATTCAAACTGAAACATAATAGACTTATTTGTCTCTGGTCACTCTTAAGTTAAATGTTTTCTCGTTGGAAGCGTGGTGTTAACCCCATGCCATGACAATCATGTAATATTTCCATGTAAAATGTAATTTAACGTTCTAGAGAAGGTAAAAAAAGGCAAATTTTAAGCAGTTCTGTTGTTTCATAAACAGTAACTCTATTTTTGGTGGGTAAAAGGTTAGCCGATTCCACATTGTGGGTTTGTAATGTAATTATGTGAGATAATAATTCAGTTTTCATAAAATTAATCATCTGTCAGAAACAAATTAGACCTTACTGCAGTGCGCTCCGTTCCTGGCAGAGCTTTCAGCACGACCCGTTGCCGTCAACCTGGCTGCAACAAGACAGAAACTCTTGGCCACGTGTTGGGCGTTTGTTGGAAAGGAGAGTTATTGCGTAACAACAGGCATCATAGAGTCCGTAGAGCTATCGCCTGTCTTCTTCGGAACTAGGGTTGGGAAGTTCATGAAGAGGTCCATTGCATTTCTGAAGACGACTTTCACTGAAGAGCGGATATAATAGCAATAAACAGGCGACAACAAAAGGCTATTATCATAGATCCAACTATACGCATGGAGAGAGATCTAAACCAAGCTCACCAGGTTGATCAGGAAAAGAGGGCCATTTATGAACTTTGTATTCCTTACCTTAGTGCCAAGTATAACATCCCTCTCTTCAATTGGTCAGTGACAGGTTTATTTTTTGGTGCTTGGAGTTCTTTACAAAAGTTTACATATGATTTTTAAAACAATTATCAATATCATCTTTTGAAATTCAAAAAATCATCTCGCAAATTCTTATAGATTCCCTGCAGATTATACAGTTTCATTTATACCACTCAGAAGGCCTGAATTAAGGATATGCTAATTTTAAATAAAATCTTTTATTTATAAGTATAATTTTATAGTCATCTTTTAAGATTTTATTTTATAATTGATAATCAATGGTGCTTAATTTTTACATTTTATTTTTATAACAATATTCATATTACTTAATTATATTTACTTGCTATTAATTTCCGGATCCTCGTGGTCATCCTTAATTAAGGACGGACGAGTTCTCTCTTTCTCTCTCTCTCTCTCTGAATGGGTTGTTCGACAAGAAAATTTATGGGGATATAGGCCTACTGAGAGATTGAGGAATTTAAGATAAGAAGAAGAGTGATGAAATATGAACATCTTGTAGGAAAATCTGTTTCTGGACCACGTCAGAAAATATCGATATCGTACATGGCATGGTTTTAAAGAATCGATGAATTGAAATCTCTTTCACTTGGTGGATCATTATAGGTTTCAGAAAACTAGCTCCAAAGACAGGCCTGAATGTCTTAAGTGACACCAATAAGGCATCACTCATGAGACAACTAAGCCAAGAGATAATGGAGTAAGGTGATGACCATGATGGCTATGAAGTCGATGATGATGAATGACTGCACATTCTATTGTTCCTAATACCCTCAAAACTCAAGCTTCGTGACTGTATATACTAGACTGTGGTGAAAGTAAGAAGAACGGAAGAAGAATGTGAAAAAATAAGAGAGCAAGAAGACTGGGTAGAATTAAGACAATAGAAAATATAATGTAAAAGTTTGTAATATTTTATTTCTGGTAGCTACCATTTTATGACTCAGTAACAAACAGTTTTAAGGAATGGATTAAAAATAGTTATACATAATAGGATCAGTGCTATTCATGTATTCACGTGATAGATTTCCCATTAAATTCGTGTCTATTAAGAGTTCAGAAATATGTAGAGATAATAATACGAGTATTATGTTTATTATTGTTTATTGTTTATTGTTAATAAAATAACATGGACAAAAATATAATCTTAGTTCTTCCCTGAAGGAGTAAAAAACTCGTGCTGAGGGAGATACTGTATCTAAACACAAAGATAAACACAAAGATAATTATTTGACACAAACTGGGTCAAGAAACAAAAAAATCACAGGAATAAATTAAATTTAAAAATACAATTTCAATTTTAACAATTTAAGTCATACAAATACATATACACATTAAATCAATATATATTCTTTAAAAATTAAATTCCTGACGCTATTTTTTAAATTTCTGATACTAAAATTGTCCAAATTTGGGTATTTATCAATTATTTTATTGTATAACCTTTGACCAAAGTAGGTACCATGGCTCAGAGCTGTGCTTGTGAAACACTTTGGTTCTTCTAGTCGTATAAAATCGGATCTTTTAGTTCCATATTTATGATGATGCAATTTGAATTTATTACGATTTTTATGTATGAAGATTAATAAGGCAATATAATAAATCTGTTTAATTTTCAAAACATTAAAATCAGTAAACAAAAGCTCAGATGAGTAATCATTTGGTTTATTAAGGCATATTTTAATAATTCTTTTCTGAATAAGTATTAGTGGAGTGAGATTAGAAATACATGCATGTCCCCACCCTAAATTCCATTATACATATTATATTTAGAATACCAAAACGCAAAAGCGAAATTGTACCTGATTTAGATGGGTATGTATTTTTACACCACAACTACATAACAGAAATTAATTAAAAATATAAATAAAACAAATTTGAAAGGTTTTCACGGTTTCATCGTGGTTGAACAAGCTTGACTTACTACGCACTCCGTTCGCGAATTAAACGCTGTGTACAATAATGTCAGTACCGATAAACAATTCCTCACGCCGCGGCATATGAAGCGTCCAATCAACGATCTAATCATATGCTCTGTGGTTGGTCCAAGCTATTGCAAGCTGTTATGAAAATAACATCGACAAACAGAAACAAGGTCGTCTCTCTCTGTCTCTACCGAGCCGGGGCAAAAGTTTATGGACTATAGGCGTCAGTCGCATCCTGTTGCCGCCATTGTCAGTACTGGGCTTTGCATTGTCATTCACTAGTGATTTGATATCCGCAGAAAAAAAAAAGACGAACGCAGCCAGAGGCGGCGCATTGGGCAGAGTATTGTTGTCATAATGTGAAGCGAGGGGAGAAAGCTGTAAGACTAGTATTTGAGAGTAAATATTGGACGAAAAAAAAAAGATGGAATATTGTCCACAAACAGTAATAGTGGACAATAGACATTTCCACACAAAGAAGGGAGTTCTGTATTGGAAGAAGAATAGATGAGCAAGCTATTTGAAGAAGATACCAACCTACGGGTGGTCTGTCTACACATAGAATATGAGCGGCTGAAGAGAAGGTATTTTTCCTTATATTCTGTTGTATAAGCAACGGCAACAAGCGAACTCTGTTACAACATAGTGACATTATTTTATTAGTGTCATAATGAGCATCATGTAGACGATAACAGGTTACCACAAGGAATACATACAGTACAGCAGTCACTGAAAATCAATTAAAATGTTTTCACGGGTACTTAAAGACATGAATAATTTCAAGTACAATTACCCGGGCAGGGTATCGATCCCGGGACCCTTCGCTTAGCGAACGAATGCTCTACCGACTGAGCTAGCCATGAACTACACCCGACACGATCCCAATTTTTCCCTTTATATCCACACAACTCAAGTGGGCTGACATGAAAAGGTGCCAGAAACCAAGTCTGAGTGCACACAGACTCTGTGTGACTTGAATTGTTTTCTGTTAACGTACCGTATCAGCCCACTTGAGTTGTGTGGATATGACAATTCAAGTCACACAGAGTTTGTGTGCACTCAAAGTTGGGGGTTATGACTCCTTGTCAGCTCACTTCAGTTGTGTGGATATAAAGGGAAAAATTGGGACGGTGTCGGGTGTAGTTCGTGGGTAGCTCAGCCGTTAGAGGATTCGTGCGCTAAGCGAACGGTCCCGGGATCGATACTCGGCCCCGGAACAATTTTTCCCTCGAAATTATTCAGTCTGCTTCGCAGGGAGTTTTACCTGAAAGCCAGATTTGCATAACTTACAGAAATATTGTAACAGATAGATAATGGTACACATGAAATCACAAATAAAATAAGTTAAAATCTATACATGAAATAATAACATTTGTTAAAATATGATTAATCATTCTAATCTATATAAAATAGAACTGTGTAGGGAGAGGTAGTATATAGGAGCGTCTAAGGACGTGTAAACTTAAAACAAATCCATGTAACTGTAAAATTATATAACAGAAGTAACATGAAGGCTGTATTTACAAATTTAGTTCGGTGTGCTGGTACAAATTGAAGCGAACAGAAGTGGATATACAGCTTCATGCGTAGAGAAAGAAGACGTAACGTTCGTAACATGACGTAAGGTCTTGTGATCTGAAATAAATACGTAGAAAAGATTACTATGTTGGAGAAGATTAATATTGGAAATTATTTAATAAATTTGAAAGAGCCAAATAATACAAAAAGGGGTCGTAAAGGGGGAACTACGGAGATAAAATAACATAGTTACGGAGATGATGCGGAAGAAGAATATATCCGATGTTGTAGAAAGACCAGCAACACACGTTGTACAGCTTATCGGACCAAACGTGGTTTTCAAAGTCACTTATCATGTTTTATTCCCGAAACCCTTCATATAGTAACATCGTCTTAGTCCATTCTTCTCTGGATGGAAATATAACTAGAAACCTCTGTTCAAAGTTGCATGTTGGTCTCATAATGTCACTCCTCATACTAAAGCTATGGTTAAACTCACGAAGCCTGGTTAGCACAATACATACTGTGCCCTTTATGGGGATAACGGTTATTCCATAATTCCAAACATCAGAAGCGATACGCCACCAACCTTGCCACGCCTTCTACTACTATCTGTAGCGGTATGTAAAGACCCCGTAATTCCTAAACCAGCCAGTCTCTGGATTTTGTTTAGTAAATCTTTGATGCGCTGCTTCTGTATTGCAGACCACCAGACCGCCACCAGACTAAGGATGATGCAAAGTGATATAGGGCTGTATAATGAAGGTGTAGAGCCGATATACAACCTTTCGTTTGAGGCCCCATGTTGCTCCAAACCCCCGCCTACCAGCATAAAGAGCATTGTTTACTCCTCTACTAGAGATGAACAACGATCGGGAAAGCAAGACTAACAGCGCCCACAAAGCCGAAAACCCACACGACAATGTCGCGTCGTTGACGTAAAGACTGCCTGTGAGTGTTTCGAGACGTCCAGATTTATCACTCCCGAAGTCACGAATGTCACGCAGCCTTGAAGGGCCACAGTTGTTTACAGCTGATTGAACTTTCACCTACTTGTGGAGTAACGGTCAGCGCGTCTGGCCGCGAAACCAGGTGGCCCGGGTTCGAATCCCGGTTGGGGCAAGTTACCTGGTTGAGGTTTTCTCTGGGGGTTTCCCTCAACCCAATACGAGCAAATGTTGGGTAACTTTTGGTGCTGGACCCCGGACTCATTTCATCGGCATTATCACCTTGATTTCATTCAGACGCTAAATATCCTTAGATGTTAATATAGCGTCGTAAAATAACCCAATAAAATAAAATAAATTCATCTACTTTGGCAACTTTTTATATGTATAAACAACCAAGCAGCATATTTCAAATATCATCTCTACCTTTCAGTATATAATAATCCGTTCCCCAGTCTTTATTTAATTACTAGGTCTTTATTAAAAGTTTAGGAAGTTTATTTTCTTATGTTTGAGCTCAAGTATGCAATCTCAAGTAAAAAAATATTAACGTTAGGTTTTATGTTTCTTAGAAATGCAAATTTATTTGAGAATTGTTTTTTTTTCTATTTATATAATCATAGGTAATATCATATAATAGAACCAGAACATTTTGATAACTAAGATACTGTGTTGTTTTGTCTTTTTGTCTCATTTAAACAATTATAGTGTTATTTATGTCAATGATGTATATTATTCAAAGTTACGAAATCTTTCCACGCCGATCAAATGTTATTTCAAGAATGATGACCGAGACTCGGAGCACACGAGAATGATGAGACGAGACTCGAAAGACAAATGCAAAGAACACAGAGAGCGTGAGCGGGAGTTAGTTTTGTTCATTTCTGTTCTCTACTAACGCGCTCTTACCCAGTTCAGCTTTGTATCCAGGATAACCCGTAAATACTTACTTAGTCGATCCGGATCGTTGCAGTCTTTTCCCGCGGGAAGTTTGATTCTTATAACCCTGATATTTTTCTCCTATTGGCAAAAGTACGAGGTCGGTTTGATCCGGGTTTAAAGTCTGGGGTTTTGAGATTTCGAAACTTTAATATAGCATGGATATGCTTTCTCATCCTGTAGGGCTAATACTCTGTATAGCTTCAGCTGACATGTTGTGAGTGGCTTGTGTGGGGCTCTATTTTTGAACACAAGTTAAAGTGAGCGGCCTCAACCGTTATTTAGAAATTAACAAGCGCGCTTCACTAGATCCATTCTCCAGTATTTGTGACCCAGTTCTCCTCTGTTAGTTTTCAGAATGTTGTGAACAAGGCGTCAAAACGGTCAGATATACTCGGTGTAATTTTAAATCCTAATTCATAAAAATTCAGTCTTTACTTATAACATGACTATTGCTATTCAAAATCCGCCCAAAGATTACCAGAAAGCGATAATTCAATTTATTCTTAACAGCAGAAGGTTCTCAGCCACACAACTTACTATCCCGATTTGTCACCATTAAACTTTTATTTGTTTAGACTCTTAAAGAAACTGTAAAGGGCACAGATCCCGCACAGGTGATGAATTGTTGGCCGCAGTGAAGAAACGTAAACGAACCAGAAAAGGTCTTTTAACGCTAAGGCTATGTGTAAATTTTGCTCTTTCATATCTACGATACTTTCATGTACCTTAATAAATACGTTTCTAAATCGTTTCTAATACATTTTATTTGATTAGGGCCTACATCTAGTATAAGAAAAAGTTAATATATGGTTTACATTGTGCGTCATGTTTATGGACTGAGTAGGCTTAGGAACACATCTACTTATTATTGCCAGCCTTTATTTGTACTTAGTAACACATGACATATATTTTACGTTTATCATTTTGAACAACTAGAAGTAATGGATAGTAATGGATAATTATATCACTAAGGAAAAGATTTTGTTCGCCACACTGCACTAGACTGCGCTGAGAAAAGTGCGATACATCCTTAAAACTAGCTTGATTTACTCCAATTTGTTACGTTTGATCTCTAATTTTTCTTAAGAATTACTATTTTAGTTTTTAGAAATAAATGTCATTATTAAGACTTAATATATATTACAGAATTGCTTTTAATAAAAACTACAACTAATTAAGAAACAGATAAAAATACCAAATTACTTGTAATGTAAGATTCTGTTCAAGATTTAGGCTTACGTAACCTAAAAGTAATGAAACTGTCAATCATCAGGTAATTATTAAGATGGCTACAATGTTTTCCTAAGCCTGTTAAGTTTACAAACATGGCCTACCATTATAGCCTCAATAATATTTTTAAATTTTTGACACGTAGAGTTTAAATAGTAATGTTAAAACCCTATATTCTATACTAGAAAATCCGATATACAACAATAGGATATAGCAAACGAAGTTATCTACAGAGTGTAACAAAAGTTTCTGGTACAGTTTGTTAAAATTATTATCTTGTTTAGTTCCCATTTTTCCAGGAATGATGACCAAATTTTATGATGCAGGAGTTGGTACTACTTGATTGTGGTGTGATCCAATTCTTTATTAATAATTTGGCGGGAAATGTCACATTGTTGAAGACTGGTGTTCAATATATTAACAGTGTGAGTTAATTTGTAGTAAAATTAGGCAGTGTAAATTATGAGGTCATAAACTTTTCCTGTGATTTGTGATTTTAATTCTGGTGAGTATTGTTTTATATTCTTTAATCAATAAATTATCGTGTAGTATGATTGAAATTAAGTGTCATCTTCTTTCAATATTAATTATTCGTAATACAAAAATGTAACAAAAGTTTCTGGTACGTACCAGGAATTATTGTTACTTCTTTATTTTTCTATACTTTCCGGATAATAAACCAGTTGAATGTAATTTTTAATGCGTAATTTTAATAAACGATACTGACACTTATTTTTAATCACTCAGGTCACCATAGCACCAACAAAACGTGAGCATGCTCGGTCTCAGGTTCAAGCTTTGGTCAAGACTGGAAAATCAGTACGTGATATTGCCAGGTTGTTGAAAATGTCACCAACATCAGTTTTAAAATGGAAGAATCAAACGGATGGTTCTGTTTCTGATGCTAAACGATCAGGCCGACCAAGCAAAGTGTCACCTCAAACAAAAAGAAAAATAAGGGGGTGGGAGAAGGACAAGGTTGGTGTAGGAACTCGGGCTGTGGCTAAAAGGCTGAATTTTTCGGAGTGTTACCGCTCTATAAACAAAAACGTTTCACACCTGACAATCAGTAGGCATTGTCTTAGTCAGGACTGGGGTCGGAGGTCTTATGTACCAAGAATCAAGCCAATGCTGAGTGAAAAGAACATATCCGATCGAATTAAATTTTGTGAAAGGTTGCTGAAAGAAGGATACACAGAGGATGCACCTGCTGCCAGAATTCTAAGGGCCCATATTCTGTTCACGGATGAGTCACTTGTGGAACTTCACTCTATTCCGAATCGTCAAAATGCCAGAATTCGAACAGCGGATCCATCCTCTATAAAGCCTACGCAGGTACCCAAGTTTGGCGTTAAGATTATGGTGGCCGGAGGAATCTCACGTTATGGAAAGACACAACTTGTTATGGTGAATGAGAAGAAAACTGTGAATGGCGAATATTACTGTACACATATTCT
The DNA here is from genome assembly GCF_040183065.1 of Periplaneta americana. Lineage (NCBI taxonomy): Eukaryota > Metazoa > Arthropoda > Insecta > Blattodea > Blattidae > Periplaneta > Periplaneta americana. The sequence goes on along the minus strand of NC_091127.1, from coordinate 70,546,051 downwards.
CCCAGCATATTCTAAAGTTCTAAGGGATACCATTAAATTTCCAAAACAACATATTGCGTTCCTCATGCAAGATGAAGCCAGAGCCCACACAGCTAAGAGTACACTGGACACAATAAAGAATTCTGGCATCAAAGTCTGGACAGACTGGCCTGGAAATTCTCCAGATTTAAATCCCATAGAGCACCTGTGGAGCAGATTACAAGAAAGTGTGTTTCGAACACCCAGACCAAGAAATCGCAATGAGTTGATTGCCCGAGTGTTGGATGAGTGGGAGTCCATTATTCAGGAAGACATTTTCAGACTCACAGATAGTTTTGGTAGACGTGTGTTGCAGTGTCTTGAAAAAAAAAAAAGAAGGATGTAATACAAACTACTGAAGAACAGTAATGAAAGGACTGTTCACTAAGCTATAAAGTGGCGTTATTTTGTGATATTTACCACAAAAATTAAGAAATAAAGTAAAATTTTCACTGTACCAGAAACTTTTGTTACATGCCAGGCATCTATACTAAATGCATCACTTGAAAGGCAGAGAAGAAAAGGCATGAGGCGTATATGGAGAGATTCCAGGTAAAATCACAATAGCTCCTGGACATGACTGCACAAAATCACGTGTAGCAGCTCAGTTCTTAAAGACAATCTGACGCTGTTTGATAGGCTGGCTAAACAGGCACGGAAGCAATGATCTTAAGTGACACGAGCATGTATGTTTAACGGTATAATAAAGACACGTGCAGTTCGGAAATATATTGGTTGTACCTTGTCTTCTATATAGACTGTGTATATACTGTATATTCTTTCATATTTATGTTTATTTAGAATTATAGAACTGGTCACGCTTTTTGCGATATTTCATAAGTTACCTTATTGATTCACATGTGTTTCGTCACTGCATGTATACAATTACAAAACGGTAAATAATACAATACTTCTAGGCCTCACAATCCTCTAATAAAGTACACAGCTGTTTACAATAACATTAATGTTCATTGTTTTCAGAAATGAACGTGCGTCAGCTGATACGTGAATAATGCAGTGATATTATACACATCACAAAAGAATTTCACATTCCTGAGACTGGTTTGCGAGAAGACAGTATCGAACTGATAGACTGGCCTCGTCGCTCTCCGGACTTGAACCCTTTGGAGAATATGTGGGATAAAGTAAAGAAGCATATATGGAAAATTGGTCTAATCCCCCTCCAAGACGTCCTAATGATATGTGGAAGCTCGTCATGGATGCCTGGGATGCCGTGTCTGAGAACAGTCGCTATTTCCATGTTCACTCGACTGCAAGATGTGATCGAGAAAGGAGGAAGATGGGCTAAATATTGAATCGTGACTTTTTGTTTTGTTTTCGTTTCTTTTTTTAACTTTTAATTGTTTGAATTTTCTAAGGCAGACGCCAGTACGTTTGTTTTGTTTATGCCACGCAAGATATTTTTGTTGAAAATAAAATCTTTGCAGCCATAATGTTATAATAAATAATGATAAAGTCATGGCATAATAAATTTATGAAATTGATATTAATTACTAAGAGAGTAATAAAACAGACAGGAGCAATTACATATTTTCTCTCTTAGAAACGCACGACTCACGAATACGCCCGGAACGCTACCACAATAATACAATAGTAACATGCAGAACACTTAAATTATAGCTGTCGATATCAGGACACGTGGTCCAAGAACATGTAACATCGCCAATCTGCGAATTGTAACGACAATAGCCGAAGTAAACTTATATTCTAAAGAGCGAAAACTTTTTTTGACAGCTGTACATACATACATACATACATACATACATACATACATACATACATACATACATACATACATACATACATACATACATACATACATACATACATACATACCTACATACTGTGACAGCCGAGGGTCGATCACGCGTCTCACAGAGGGCAGAGCGCGCGTGGAAGGATCGGACGACGCGAAGTTGCGCGCGCATCTGCTTCCTGGGGCATGTGCTGTGGCGTAGAGAGGAGAGGAGAGAGAGCGACCGCGGCAGAGAGGGAAGAAATCCAGAGAATTCGGGAGGTGCCATCTTCTGGACATCCGTGGAAATTTCTAGCCTCGTACTTTCCCGAAACTATGGTTTGGTTATAAAGGAAGAGACGCGAGTGAACTTGAGTAGTAGTAGTTGTTGCTATAGTCGGTGGACAGCAAGCCAGCCAGTCTTGTGTAGCAGTGAAGCCAGCTTCGAGACCGGAGTTCGACTTGAGTGTGTCCGCAGCTGTGTGAGCGTCCGAAGTCCTGAGTTTGAGTGCAGTGGACCGCAGTTGGGGGACCTGAGTTCGAAGTTCAGTGGACTATCTCTGAAGGTCTTGGGTTCGAGATATTGTGAACTTGAGTGACTGAGCTAGAAGAACTAGCCAAGGCAAACGAACTATGAATTGAGAACTGACAGTTCTGCTTTGTAAATAGTGCTTTGTGAACATTAGTTAAGATTAACAGTTCATTGTTGTTCTCAATAAATCAAGTAAATTGTCATTGTCGTCTGTGGAGTGCGATAACGAATACTGCGTTACTGTGTGGAGTGGAAATCCCATTGTTGAAGGAAGTGTTTACATTGAACTGACGAAGTGTTTACACTGAAGTGTTTACATACATACATACATACATACATACATACATACATACATACATACATACATACATACATACATACATACATACATGCATGCATGCATATATACATTAAATACACGCAATAAATAGAATACATATAAGGTATTTGTGTATAGTTAAGTTTCTGTGCTACTTTTTCATTTATGGTTAAAACATTTACCGCCTAAATATACTCTGAATTGTAATTATTCTTCATTGAAGTTTATGTGGGTATTGATGGGTCGGGCAGACTCCTGTGTATAATACTTATTTTAACATAATCATGAAAGTGGTTCTACAGTAGGATACATCTGTTACACATTTTTGTATACATTTTTCCTCACAAACGTTACTAATGCGCAATATATTGGCACGCATTTTACAGTTTCACAAATAGCGCCAACAATAACACTGAACAACTAATTTTTACTTTTTGTCTTGCTCCGAAATAAAAAGTAGTTGAATATTACTAATATGTATGCCCTAGATCTGAATTTAAAATCCAAATTGCTCCATCACGTACCATTTTCCGGGGAAAATGAATTGAATTTTTTATGACAAAACTTATTTGTTTTTAATTTTTCATTGCTACTGATAAAATTACAACACATTAGGAATTAAAATTCCTCATAATACTTTAAAAATGTGTACGTTACATAGTGTAAAACAGAATAACAATAAAATTATTTCATGCGTATAATGAGAAAAATCCCGGAATTTGAACTTACATTTAAAATAATTTTGTGGATGAATTCTATTAATAACTAGACCTGGGAATGTATTTTTGTAGGAACCAACAATACAGTAGTCTGCAAGCATGCTGGATGATGATCTTTCTTTATATTTCAGATATTTCTTGATGAAATCTTTCCCCATGCTCGTCGCTTCCCGCTCCAAAGTTAGGAAGAAAGAAATCCAAATGAGAAAGTAAAAAGTGTATTTTGAGAGACATATTCCACTCCATTTTGCCATATGCACATAACATGGTTCCCACAATAAGTTCTATGTAGTTGTCTGCCCTAGAATTTTCAAGGAAATTTGAGAAAATGTATTTGAAAGCGTGCCATGCCATTCTTTCTGTAACGGAAAGATTTTCCTCAAACAAAGTGTCAGCCATAACTTTGTGAATTTGTGGACGTACGAAAATGCCCTCTTTTAATTTGCCTTCACTCAAACAGGTAAACGTTTCCTTTAAATACTGAAAACCATACCCTTGTTTGTTCATTCCATAGACCTCACTTTGGACTATTATGAAATTTACTTAATAGAAGGGACCAATATCTATTAATTTATTTATTGGAAGTACAAAAGGACATGCCAACAACCATAAGAAACCGGAAATATGTTATAAACTCATAAAATTCATTTGTTTTATTTTGGTGTATACTCCCAACCCGCGCCAGATGTTTCCTGGGAGAGCGCTTATCGAGAAGTGAAATTATAGTATATCTTAAAAAACCGTACGTGATACGAAGAAAGGAGATGCATTTTCGGATTCAGCGCACATCAAACCATAAGGGATACATTGTTTTAAGTCGAAGCAAAATTCCTGTAGTTCAGTGTAATAAGATATGGAACTTACATATATGGAATAAATAAATCCTTTTCAATCACAGATATCCCAGTCGTAAACCCATGTCCCTCTCTCTGAGGTCTTACAAACCTTTTTAATGTATTTTTTCGACAGTACGGGCATTTAAAGATAATGTAATTAATGATAAAACAGAATATTTTAATGTTACAAGTTAGGATCCAATCTGTAACCAGATGTGACTTCCAAACCGAAATCATCTCTCACTCCGCTTGTAGGTACACATCCATTATGATATTGAATGCTACCTCTGATCTATATTTAATTAGTGACAGCTTTTTAATTGTTTCTTAACAACAAATAATCCCAGCGAACCAATTACATTAACAAACCAATCAATGAAAGAAGAGTAACGGATTAACTTGAAATGAAATTCAACCTCTGAAACTGAGTGGTAGTAACTGAATTAATTGAAACTTTCCCATTCCTAATAGCACAGAATGTTAAAATTAAGGTAGAACGTCCGAAAGTTTTCTGAGGTACGTACAGACTCTTCATCTTTTTGGAACCTCATCGTGTCAAACCCACGAAGTGTTAATGAAATGTGCAATGCCTGGAAATATGTGCACATACTGTTATGAAACTTAATATATTGAAGAAGCCGAAGAAGAATAAAGAAGAAAATAGGAATTATGTAACAAATTTTAGTCAAGATATTATATTTGAACAAAAATGAAAATTGATGCGTGTACTCAAAAGAATGTTCCTCTTGAATTTGAATCTTCTCTAGGATGACGCTATCTTTGCTCCATTTTCTATTTTCTTAACACTTCTGTGATCTCTTATTTAAGCCATACAACTGACCTTGCTTTACTAGGTATTCGTTCTGCGCTATAATGCAGTAATTCAAGTGTTAGTTTTATGGCTACAAGTTCAGTAGACCTGTATTTGATTCTTAGAAAGGAAGTGAAAATTTATATTCCTGTCATAATACTGAATGTGTAGCTTAGTACTGTTTCGTTTGATTAATTTATATATATATATATATATATATATATATATATATATATATTTGCTTTTGGGGAATGATGGAAAGAATTAATTAACCCTTTCTTTTATTTGTATATTAATTTGTGGAATTGTGACACATTCTGCTGTATGTGTTCTACTAAGCGATGGCATTGATCGCCAGATACTGTACTCTCCTCCCTTTGCATTGTATCAAAGATAGGGTGACCACACGTCCTCTTTTATCCGAATATGTTCTCCTTTTATGTCTTTGTCCGGGATCCGGGCGGATTTAAAAAATATATATATATATATATATATATATATATATATATATATATATATAAATGTCCTTCGTTTCGTAACTTGTATCTCTGATATTTTGAGACTGATTTGACGCCTTTTTCAAATAATTTGCCAGTAGGTGGCAGCAGCATCTGCCAACTCTGCCAACGTTCTTAACTATCTTTGCCCCTCCTTTTGATAATATTGTAATTATAGTTCACTTGGCTTTCATATGTAAAATCATTTAATATTACAAAATTTTATCATAAATGTGCTATAATAATAAAATAGATATTGACAATTTTAAATACAATATAGGCATAAGCCTAAATATAAATATATATTTTCTATCCTCTTTAATAATTATAGTTCCCTTGACTTTCATATGTAGCTAATTGTAAAATCAATATTATTATTTTTATCATATTATTATTTTTATCATATTTTTGTCCTCTTTTTTTCGAGCAATGTCCTCCTTTATGAAGCTTTGTGTCTTCTTTTTTATCGATGTGAATCTGGTCACCCTAGTCAAAGGCAAAATTAGTTATTCCTCTGTTCGACTTCTTATTCTACAGGAGAACGGAAACTTTGGACATGAAACAAGTGGCTTTAAGCTTGCACGATCGAGACGTTACCTGGAAAAACAACTTAACGTACGTTACATTGATTTCCATTTCCGGCATTATATTGAATCCTTAGTAACATTTTCCTCCTGACAGAGTAGTATTTCCTTACAACTAACACAGCTCCTTCTAGAAACATTTGAACGTCGTTCTGCGCAATGCTGTTTTTTTTTTAAGTTTATTTAGGCATGCTTTAATATCTGTGGTCTTATCGCGTGTGCAGGATCTTTGGCTATATCAGTTGTTGAGTTTCTGTTTCTATTGTCGTGGATGGCTTGTGTTCATATATCTGATTTTAGATTTTGATTAATATTTATGATATTAGTGACTGAAGTAGTAATGAATAATTATATGTAAATTTACACTCCGGCATTAGCCTTTGTGACTGAAGGAAATCATGGAAAACCCCAGTCAGATTGGTCGACCACGTGGTTTCAACATAGAACCTCCAGAATGCGAGTCTCAAACGTTACCATCTGACCCAACTCACACGGTGCAATGTTGTTATACCATATCTAAAATATTTGATGTTCTTATCTAAAATCAAGAGATTGTATTCAAATTCCTGTACCAGAGAATTAGAGATGAACAAAAGTAACTCCCGCTCTCGCTCGCTATGTTCGTTGCATTTGTCTTTCGAGTCTCGTCTCGTCATTCTCGTGCGCTTCGAGTCTCGCTCACCATTCTCGAAATAGCATTTGGTCGGCGTGGAAAGATTTCGTAACTTTTAATAACATACATCATTGAAATAAATAACATCATAAATGTTTAAATGAGACAAAAAGACAAAACAGAACAGTATCTTAGTTATCAAAATGTTCTGGTTCTATTATATGATATTACCTATGGTTATATAAATAGAAAAAAAAAATTCTCAAATAAATTTGGATTTCTATGAAACATAAAACCTGACGTTAATATCTTTTTACTTGAGATTGCACACTTGATCTCAAACATGTGAAAAGAAAATTCTTAGCCTTTTAATAAGGGCATAACAGTTAAATAAAGACTGGGGAACGAATTATTATACACTGAAATGTAGAGATGATGTTTCAAATAGGCTATTTGATTGTTTATACACACATAACAGTTGCCAAAGTAGATAAAAGTTCAGTCAGGTAGGCCTATAAACAACTGTTGGGATTCAAGGCTGCTTGACGTTCGGGAATTCGGGAGTGATCAATCTCAACGTCTCGAAATACTCACAAGCAGTCTTTACGTCAACGACCGACGTATAGAACAATGTCGTGCGGGTTTTCGGCTGTGCGGGCGCTGTTAGTCTTGCTTTCTCGGACGTTGTTCATCTCTACAGATAACGCCTCAGTTAGTAATACATTGCTCTGTAACTACCTGCAAGAACATACTTCATGTACCTTTGACTGTGTAAAATAGTTCTTGACCTTTGCTTGCATAGTTTAATTAGTCGACAGTAATTTTTGTTTTCAGTCACATGGATTTAGTTATTTCTGTCTAGAATAATTGAACCTGTGTCCATTGGATTTGTACTATAACGCTACTGTTGTCACTGAAACGAAGGAAGAAATAATATTCCGATGCTAAAAATACTTTTGGTAAATCAGTGGCAGCCCTAGTAAGAGGGTCTACTTGAATTTCAATTCATTCCGCTAATTGTGCCTATTTCGAAATCACCATTAGTCTACTCAAGTTACATCGGAAATAAATCAGTGTAGATTGGAGAAGATTTGCAGCATTTGGAATACAATTCATTATTCATAACTCAGTTCCATCTAGCTTTGTGTATTTTTTTCATTTATTAATATCATCTCTTCCAAAATGAAACTGACTTCAGAACGAGCCAGATGCAGAGCCGGCGAGTTGCGCGTGTAATTCAATTATTCCCAAGAAGATTCTCTCTGTTTCATTCGCATTAAGTCTCATTTTCCAGAAAGCTTCGAGGAAGAAAAAGAATTCGCTAATAGATGGCGTGCAGGTCGGTAGTAAATTGAAATAAGCGCGGTAGAATGACGGATGCACTAGAAAATAACTGTAGCATTACCAAATTGGATTTATAAAGTACAGTGCTTCCATAAGAATAAAGAATATTTCATACTTTTTATCCATCCCTTCGCTCGCTTAAAGAGATATCACCTTCATGCAGTATACAGAACGTCACATGTAACACAAACGCTTCATCTATTTGATTTTCTGTATCGAAGCCATTGCTATAATGGATTTCTCAAACTGGTTAAGGACTCTACTAACTCCAAGCATATGCTCTGTATCTCATCGGCAGTAATACAAATTGCTTAAATAAATATAATATGATGTATTTCAGAATCAATAGCCTCATCTATAGCGTAAGTACCACAACAAGAAAACAACAGTTAATTAACAGGTACTAACATCCAATTAATACGTATAATTCTACGGGTGTACGCTTGGAAAGAGGTTTCGTTTAGTACGACACCGTTCGAAAAGTGACATGGGCAAGTAACAATCCGTTTAGCGGTGATTCAGCGCGTCAGCTTTCGGCAATAAAATCTAGCGACTAAGACTATATTGTGGCACCCGTCTGGAACGTTCTGGTCGTTCCTGGTTGCGCGCGCATCTAGCGAGAAGGAAGGTGCGGGAAAACGGAAACACTAACTCCTAACGCTAGCCGCGGTGCGGAGTGAGGGGGAAGAAAAAGCCACTGTGACTGGGCGGAAGTAAGGAAGCATCTGGAAGCGGATTGTTGTGGACGTCCAGAAGCTTCGCGACGCAGAACATTCTAGATATTCGTAGTAAATAAATAAGACCGTGAGTTGCCGACGAGAGTTAGTGAGCCTTCAGTCTTTAGTCAGCCTTCTTGTCTTGGACAGCAGCGAGCAAGGTGGACCTATGTTCGACGTGCAGTGAACTTGAGTGAGTCCGTAACTGCAGCAGCATCCAGGCGAGGGCAACGTATCCGGAGGATTTGAGTTCGACGTGCAGTGAACTTGAGTGCGTCCGTAACTGTGGCAGTATCCAGGTGAGGGCAACGTATCCGGAGGATTTGAGTTCGACGTGCAGAACTTGAGTGACTCCGTAACTATGGCAGTATCCAGGTGAGGGCAACGTATCCGGAGGATTTGAGTTCGACGTGCAGTGAATTTCAGTGAGTCCGTAATTGTGGCAGCGTCCAGGCGAGGACGACGCGTCCGGAAGACCTGAGTTCGATGTGCAGTGAACTTGAACAGTGAGCTAGAAGAACTAGCCAGGGCAAGCGAACTGTGAACTGAGAACTGATGGTTTTGTTAGTGCTTTGTGAACCTTAATTGAAATTAGGAGTACATTGTTGTTCTTCTTCTTAGTAATACACTTGTATTGCCATTGTTGTCGTGTGGAATGCAATAACGACTATTGTGTTGCTGTATTGAGTTGAATACCCTTTGTTGTAGGGTGAATTATTAAGAAATAAAAGTCAAATATTGTTGACAGGTGTGGTGGTAAAAATGAGAATAAAAAGTTACAGTATGAAAAAACCAAATACATTTCGTAAGCATCTAAATGATTGTAATAATGATAATAATAATAATAATAATAATAATAATAATAATAATAATAATAATAATAAATTTATTTATTCTAGTGGCCATCAGGTCTCCTCTTCCACGCCACCAGAAATATCTATAGCCTACATACAGCGGAAAAACAACATAGCAAAAGATGTAACATTCCATTAGATTTTTAAATATATATTCAAATTGATGTACTTCTACTTCAATGCACTTTCCAGTTCTTTGAAGATAAGATTTATGTGTACGTAAAATTACTTCACTCGATATTCGCAAAAGCACTTAATAAGCGCTCCTGAAAGAAGTTTTCCGGAGTCGTTGGTGCTGTACATCGATCAACATTCTCGTTGAGGTAACCCCACAAGTAAAAATTGCAGACATTCAAATGACCTTGAGAACGTCCTCTAAGAGCAACATAAGTAATGCAGTGGGCTTTTCCCTTTAGTCATCTTATACATTGAGTTGCAGGTATTTATCGATGTACATAGCATGGTTTCTGCCGCAGTCCTGGTTGGGAAGTTACCTGTTCTCATGTTCTTTCTGGATTTTTTCTCAACTCATTAAAAGTAATTGTTGGGCAACTTTCGGCGATGGAACATGTACTCATTTCGCTGGCACTATTACCTTCATCTCATTCAGACGCTAGATAACCAGTGCAGTTGATAAAGCGCCGTAAAATTAAACAAAAAATCACAATGGTCATAAAGTAATGATCGCATTGGTCCATCAGACCTCGCGGCAATAAGATCTAGCTAAGGTTGTCCTAGTGATTAACAGCCACTGAGAGTTCTAATATCAGCTGGGCTTTTTCGAAGTCTTCTCCAATAAATATCTAAGTTACAAAATTATCTTATGACGAGTTGCCTAACTAACTAACTAACTAACTAACTAACTAACTAACTAACTAACTAACTAACTAACTAACTAAACTGACAGTGCATTTCGAACTGGCGGATCAAGGTCACGAAACAAACGTACAAAACACGCACGAGTCACTGAACTGAAACTCTGAACTGAAGAACTGGTAATCCCGGCTGTCCCAGCTGACTTTAGTTGAGGGGAATGGTCAAGGAATGGGATAAGCACGTGTGGCAAATGAAGTCCATTGCTTGACTTTGATCCTCCAGTTCGAAATGCGCTGAGTATAACTGTTATCACATGTGTTGTATGTTGCCACGTATTCTCTACATTTAGATATTCTAGTGATATTTACCTTATCTTTTTTATTTGTTTTTTTTTCGTCATTTTTTCTTATAATTCCTATATGTGCAGAACTCGTGTTACTAATTATCTAAATTTTCCTTTTCTGTGTGTACCTAAAAATTGTTTATTGTAGGCTTTATAGGCCAACTTAAGTATATTATTATTATTATTATTATTATTATTATTATTATTATTATTATTTCATTCATTTAGTGTTCTGCCCAAGGGCAGGTCTTTCATTGCAACCCCAGCTTTCTCCAATCTTTCCTATTTTCTGCCTTCCTCTTGTTTCCTCATACGATCCATATATCTTAATGTCATCTATCATCTGATATCTTCTTCTACCCCAAACTCTTCTCCCGTTTACCATTCCTTCCAGTGCAACCTTCAGTAGGCAGTTTCTTATCAGCCAGTGACCCAACCAATTCATTTTCCTCTTCCTGCTCAGTTTCAGCATTATTCTTTTTTCACTCATTCTTTCCAACATAGATTCATTTGTTATTCTGTGTCCGCTCACTTCACACGTTCCATTCTTCTCCATATCCACATTTCATATGCCTCTATTCGCTTTTCTTCACTTCGTCGTAATGTCCATGTTTCTGCCCCATACAATGTCACACTCCATACAATATTATTATTATTATTATTATTATTATTATTATTATTATTATTAGGCCTATTATTATTATTATTATTATTATTATTATTATTATTATTATTATTATTATTATTATTATCACATACTTCTATACACTGTATATTTCTCACTCATTTTGGCTTACTGTTCGCATTTTATTACGATTTTTTCTATATCTATATATGTTATACAGGATGTTAAATGTATTCCATATTTCGAGAAGATGTAGTAATGACCAATGGACAACAAAGTTCAGTACAACTGAACGACACAGAACTACAATACGTCTCTGAATATAAGTACTTAGGACAACATGTAGCCTTCAAGCAGAACATCGACATAGAGATAAAAAGAATAACATCGGCTTGGAAGGCGTTTTGGAGTTTAAAATTCATGTTGGACAAAGCAATCAGCCTCAAACTAAGGGTTGAGACTCTATAGAACTGCATCCTACCAGTAATCCTATACGGGTGTCAGACAAGGGCTCGGTCTACGAAGCAATGTGCAGCGATCCAAACTTGCCAGAGAAATATGCAGAGGAAAATATTAAGAGTCAAGCTAAAAGACAAGCTTCCTAACGACAGTCTACAAAAACTGCCAACACATCCGATGCATGATGACGAGGTGGAAGTGGGCGGGGGTACGTGTCGAGAATGGAGTGCTCAAGATGGACGCACTCGACCATGTGGGACCCATACATCGGAAAAAGGAACCAGGGAAGACCACGACTCAGATGGGCGGATATGTTTGTGAAGACGACAGGCAAACAGTGGCCAAGAAAAGTAAGGGACAGATCTCAGTGGAAAGAACTAGGACTAATACGAACTAAAAATAGTTGAGAGTGTTACATTGTATAGTGTTAATAGGTTGCAATGACGACTAGTGCTAGATAGTATACATTAATTTTAAATGTATACAGACCGACAAAATGAAATCTCGCCTGAAATGGCTCACTAAGCCAGTAACAACGAGCCACCCCTTTTATAGAAGGTCTTCGCCCTTCACGGGATATAATGGCTAAATTCATTCATTCAGTATGGACCAAAACAAGGAAAAAAGTATAACAAACATGGGTTTTTAAGCTCATGCCTTATGAGTTATATGTACTTGTTAACCATCGCTATAGGAGGTGCGCGTCATCAATGTCTGCCAGTACATCCGAGACTGTCCAGGAGTGTTTCAAGAAGTGCGGGATTCTCTAAGACGTAGGGCAGAAGGATTCATTAGTATGAATGGACATCACCTTGAGAGACGGTGAACAAGTGTGCTCCTAGCTCTTAAGGTATGAGTTTTAGGACCCATGTTTGTTAGAGATTCTTCTTCTTATTTTGATGCATACCACCTCCTCTCAAAACATGAATACTTTTTTCAATCATCCTTCATATGTCACTTTTTCATTTATTATTGTTTACTTTGCATAATGATTACATCTTTCAAATTTTCATTTATTACATTTTTGGTGTATTTTAACGTACTTTGTCTCGCAGTTTTACTTTGGTTGAGTGTTAGAAATGGTGCTGAGGCCTTCACACTGTGAGGTTAAATAAAACCATTACTTACTTACTTACAAATGGCTTTTAAGGAACCCGGAGGTTCATTGCCGCTCTCACATAAGCCCGCCATTGGTCCCTATCCTGCGCAAGATTAATCCAGTCCTTACCATCTTATCCCACTTCCCTCAAATCCATTTTAATATTATTCTCCCATCTACGTCCCGGCCTCCCCAAAGGTATTTTTCTCTGGCCTCCCAACTAACACACTATATGCATTTCTGGATTCGTCCATATGTGCTACATGCCCTGCCCATCTCAAACGTCTGGATTTAATGTTCCTAATTATGTCAGGTGAAGAATACAATGCATCCAATTCTGCAATTAGGATGGAAGAACATCGAGTCCCAAAAAAAGGTATTTTCAGGAGATTTCGGAGGAAAAAGGCCGGTGGGAAGACCACGTAACAGATGGGAAGATGGTGTATGCCAGGATTCACTACAAATCCTCAAAATCCGGAATTGGAGAGTCACAGCACAGAATCGACAAGTTTGGAGGAGTGCAACTAGGGAGGCCATGACCCGAAAACGGGCCGACGCGCCATAGAAGAAGAAGAAGAAGAAGAAGAAGAAGAAGAAGAAGAATACAATGCTTGCAGTTCTGTGTTATGTAACTTTCTCCATTCTTCTGTAACTTCATCCTTTCTAGCCCCAAATATTTTCCTAAGAACCTTATTCTCAAACACCCTTAATCTCTGTTCCTTTCTCAAAATGAGAGTCCAATTTTCACAGCCAACATAGCAACCGGTACTATAACTGTTTTATAAATTCCAACTTTCAGATTTTTTGAGAGCAGACTATATGACAAAAGCTTTCCAACCGAATAATAACAAGCATTTTCCATATTTATTTTGCGTTTAATTTCCTACCGAGTGTATTTTATATTCGTTACTGTTGCTCCAAGACATTTGAAATTTTCCAGCTCTTCGAAGGATAGATCTCCAATTTCTATACTTTCATTTCTTACAACATTCTGACCACGAGGCACAATCATATGCTTTGTCTTTTCGGGATTTACTTCCAAATCTATCGCTTTACTTTCTTCAAGTAGAATTTCCGTGTTTTCCCTAATAATTTGTGGATTTTCTCCTAACATGTTCACGTCATCCGAATAGACAACAAGCTGATGTAGCCCGTTCACTTCCAAACCCTCTCTGTTATCCTGAACTTTCCTAATGGCATAATATACTAGAGCGAAGTTAAAAAGCAAAGATAATAGTGCATCTCCTTGCTTTAGCCCGCAGTGAATTGGAAAAGCAACACATAGAAACTGGCCTATACGGACTCTGCTGTAAGTTTCACTGAGACACATTTTAATTAATCGAACTAGTTTTTTGGGAATACCTAATTCAATAAGAATTTTATATAAAACTTCTCTCTGAACCGAGTCATATGCCAAATAAAACCATTATTATAATAAATAAGACGAATGTTAGGTAATCCCACGGTGATAATCGAATACATCTCACCTTATCGCAAACACAAATACCACCGGCAAGCACAATAAGTATTCTAGTTGCGGCGTATTGAGAACACAGGAAAAAATGCTAAATACGTATATTATCAATGTGGATGATGAATTTTAAACATCGTAGTAATAATGAAGATCTGAAATAATTCTGCATCGAAAATCGATAATATGGCTATAGCACAATTGGAATGTATGTGTATTTATAACGTCACTGGTGCTAGCCTATTACCAGGAAACCGATATTGGAAAACGTTATTAGTTTATTGAAGCTATCACAGAGGGCAGGGAGGTAGAGAATTCCACACCGAGTAAGAAGTGGAACATCACATTGATTAGACAAAAGCAAGGAAGACAAAGAGGGAGCTAAAAGAAGATATGTAGAGAGAAATGTCATGAACAAACAAGGAGGAGTAACTTTATAACTTGTTCATGCGGCCGACCAACTGACCACTATTTGTTTAGCTGGGATATTAGTTGGTCTGCCGGCACGAGAGATAGAAGGAAGGCCGAAATGAAATATGTGTGCGGTTGCAACATCGCTGGGTAAAATATCGAGCTTTCACACTCGGACAAACAAGAAAAAAAAAGCGAAGGTGTGTTCCATTTATTAATTAATAAACATCTGTCTCATCCGCCGAAAAGCTTTTTAAATCTGCTTATTTACATTCTTCTAAAACACACACATAAAATACTCCGGCCTACAATTCTTTGTGGTTTTGTTTGTTCACATTCAATTCTGTTACGGAAAGAGCATTGATATGTGTGTGGAGTTTCTCCATCAAATAAATATAACCAGTTTAGCAGTTTAAAATAGTAGGCTACTATATTTGCCAAATGTTATTTATTTACAATATTTGAAACTAACAAAACACCCTTTTTTCTCAGTCTAATCCACTACGGTTCTCATGATACTGTTCATTTTTTTCTTGCTTTCTCATTATATCAAGTAGAGAAAAAATTTTGTGTTACTGAAAAGTGTCAATTTTGAAATTCATAAAGAAAATATTTTCTTTTCAAATGTCAATATATTGGACAAATATAAATAGCTTACAACAATAACAGAGTCTACGAGTATAATATTCGAAAAAATAGTTAAATATTATATCATAAAAATAAAAAACTTTATATATGAAATAAAATAATCAATATGCGCATAGAGACAGCTTAAATGATGTTCTGAAGACCATTTTCACGGTATAAAAGTGTAACGTTGCCCTTCTAGAAGGATTATTGAATAACGTGATTTCGAAATGAATTCGGTGGAAGAGCTACTAAGTCTTCCGCTTTAGGAAGAATGAGGTATGCAGGGCGACGTTCACAGACTAAATCCAAAAATTTAGACTTTGAAGAATAAAGATGTACAGTATTTAGAAGAGGATGATGTTACAGATGTTCACTACATATTAGCACCGGTGGAGGCTAAACCCTATCAAAAAACTGAAGTCACACACATTTATAATATTTCATAAGGGTGGTGGTCACACGAGGCCTCATCATGTGATAGGTGACCTTAGGGGTTATCAGAAGAGCGTGGACACCAAAAATTGGAAATGTCATTGTTTGTGTCCAGCTATGAAAGGTCACTTCAAAGGTTAACTTGCAGCTCTTTCCCAACACAATCAACGATTATTTCTTAAATTAATATTGAAGTTACAAAAGCAAAGCTCTTCTGATGACACAATTTTATTCATATTACATTATAGTCTTGGGTTCATCTCCCAAGGAAGTTCCCGGTTCGTGTACCAATTCATTCAAAAGAATAAATGAAAGAAATAACCAGGAAACTAGACAATAACTAAACATCCCATCAGTTTCAACAATAATAAATAAAGTCAAATGGCGCTCATATCTTCTAACGATGACGGATTACAGAATAATCACACTACAATACATTCCATTTTCAGGAAGAAGTGTCAGAAGACCTCAAATGAGATGGGGACAGAAGTTTCTATAAGGAACCGGAACTGGTCAATAGCCCAATACTTTAAGAAGAAAAAGAAGAAGGTGATGATGAAATAACCACTGTAAAAGTGATGACATCAAGGAATTTTGGACAATGTAGTCAAAAGGTAAATTAAAATTTTGGTAAGAAATAAGTAAGAATATCTACAATGGTATTTAGATCAGGTTATATAACTGAATAATTTCGAGGGAAAAATTGTTCCGGGGCCGGGTATCGAACCCGGGACCTTTGGTTAAACGTACCAACGCTCTACCAACTGAGCTACCTGGGAACTCTACCAGACACCGATCCAATTTCTCTTTCTATATCCACAGACCTTAAAGTGGGGTGACAACCGTCAAGCAACCAACACTGAGTGCACACTACAGGCTCATTCACAATGAAAATTAAACATAACGTAAGCGTTAACTTAAGAACATAAACGTTACGGTAAAATCAAGATCATTCACGATGGGAACATAAACATAACAGCAAACATACTTGGTAACCATGGAAACATAACAACGACGCCATTTCCTCATATTCTGTCGTATACTTCAGCGCTCCACGATTGTGTTGTTTGCAAATCACGTAAGCATAAGCATGAAAGTTTGGAGTTTGCAAACTTTCATGTTAACGTCTTACGGTAATGTTTATGTCAATGCTTATGTGAATCATTGTGAATGATCTCATTTGGTAGCCTGGGTGCAACCTTCTGTGTTTATGTTACGGTTATGTTTAATTTTCATTGTGAATGGACCTTAACTCTGTGTGACTTAAATTGTGGTTTTTTGTTAACGAACAGTGATGTGTATTATGAAAATCGAGCTCTCTTTGTCTGTCTGTCTCCACGAAACAAGAGACGATTCAAAATACAAAACTAAATTAACAGCAACAATAGAATGACAAAATAGGCCTATAATGTACCAATATATTACGCTGCTTAGATGACCAACAACAATGGGCAAACGACATGCTGCTAAACTTAGATTTTGAAAAAAAAAATAATAAGATCACGAATTGAGCCGTGTACGCCAACTCAGTCAGCGAGGTCGGCGACAAATAAGACGGGACAATGGAATAGGTAGGACAATGCTTTCAGAAACGATCAGGTACATACTTAAAAAGTAAAATAATAAAATAAAAGGAACCGTAAAATTTAGATATAAACAAAATTATCCTTAATAGTTGTGAATTGTATAATAATTTATTTATTTATTTAAAAATGTTGTTCTGATAATTGCCCATATTATGATTCTTGATGTGTATATAATAATTGTTATTGGTAATAATAGGGCAATTTCTACGTATTTAGCTTATTTTTCTAATATAATGTATGGTTTATTATACATTTTGGTGTATGGTGCACAAAAATTTTTGATATTTTAGGTAATAGTTTAATTCTAGAATATTAACGTGCAGAACAACAGCACAAGGCCAATTACAGTTTAGTACAAGATACAAAAAACAATACAAAACGGAACAAATGATGATGAGAATGAATGACAGAAAATGGCAGTGAAATGAAATACAATCAATATAATAGTCAACATTAATCATTGACCAAATGCAACAAAATTAACAGCAATATGTAACAAATAATAAAGGATATTACGTAACAAGTCACAAGATTTACAGTGTACAAGAAATAACCAAACAGTGCATATAAATAAATGATTAAAATTACAGACAAATGCAAATAAACAATAATGATAAAATGAATAGATAACAAAAATAGTGCATACAAATAATTATTAAAATTAGAAACAAATACAAATAAACAATAATGACAAAATGAATACATAATTACAAAAATACAAGATACAGAAAAGCTAAAAACAACACAAACGAATGAAATTGAAATGAATATGCTTATATAAGAATAGCCAAACAACAAACTATACATTAAACGGATCTGAATTAATATAATGTAAATTGGCAGCTTTCATGCAACTGACAACTGGAGAGAGAGATTTAGGCTTATAGGTATAACATTTTTTTTGAAATCTTAAACAATTCGAAGGGGCCCGAAGGTAGATATTGCTTATGAAGGATTCACAATCAATATCACACTTAAGGCCTTACAAAAGAATAAGTAGTCAAGTTCAAGACGTCTAGCATAAAGGCTATAATAATAATAATAATAATAATAATAATAATAATAATAATAATAATAATAATAATAATAATAATAATAATAATAAGGGTGCTAGGGGAATACAATGAGAACAAAGAGGTAAAATGAGATCAAGGGGGATTGTGGTTTAAAGTTTTATGTGGCGATTAATTCCCAAAGCTTTAAGACCAGCATGCTAATTCCTAATTCACGCTGATAGTATTAGGTTCTCCCGCCGAACTCTGTATATTGAGAAAAATGCTATTCATTGAAGAAAATTTTTCTTGCAATTAAATTTTTGGATTAATTACTTTAAAAGGGATAGGCATAAAATACTGAAGTAAGAGCAATTTACGGCTGAATATCATTTATTACATTGTGAAACTGTGAACCTGGTGTCAAGTATACAAAATAACAAAGTACGTATTTATCTCATTCTTTTTGCACACCAGTTATAAACACTATAAAATTGTTTGATAAAGTTAATTAAAATAATTGCTTCCATATTTACTTTACGACGACTCTATGAAATTAACTCCCATAATTACACACGAGTTGATTTAATTTTACTAAATATATTTACGCATGCAGTCGCAGAAAAAAGAGCAGCCTCAAGCGACCCGTGAAAAGCGGTATAAAAGGAATACAGCGGGGATCTCTAGCTGTGAGGCAGACACGATGGTCTTCCAGGATGCAATTTGGCATTATAGCCAATAATTCCATTTCATAAGGCCATTAATCTGCAGAAAGAAAAAATTATCGGAATTTTCAATAGAAACAAAGTTGATAGAATAACTGAGTGATCATTTGTATTGAAACTAAGTCGTGTCCCGCGCCGTAGCGTCGTGGTCTAAGACATCCTGCGTAGGACTCGCGTTACGAAATGCGTGCAGGTTCGAGTCCTTATGGGGGAAGAAAATTTCTCATGAAATTTCGGCCAGTGTATGGGACCGTTGCCATCCAGCAATTGGGGAGCTACGATAGGTAGCGAAAATCCGATTTCGCAAACCAGCTATAACGGCTGGGGGATCATCGTACTAACGATACGATACCACCATTCTGGTTGGATGATCGTCCACCTCTGCTTCGGCATTTGGACGTGAGACCAGCAGCCGGCTGGTCGGTCTTGGCCCTTCATAGGCTATAGCGCCATAGATTTACTTTACTTTACTTTTACTATCCAAGTAGTAAAGCTGAAGAAGACGATATTTTAAAAATCATGTGAAACTTCACGAATTTATATTTGCCTTGATCTGAAATATAGGATCATTTCCCTTTTCATCCGAAAATAGTTCTGTCAGCTGACATAAAAACAAATTTTAAATCTTGGGAGTAAAATCTCCAGCAGTAGTAGTCTTGTAAGTGTTCGCACGGTCAACACATTCCAGTGCTATATCCTCAGACCTTGAAAGAAGAATGATGTATTTTTTAGTATGTTATTTTACGAAGTTTTATCAACATCTCAGGTTATTTAGTGTCTGAATGAGATGGTGACAATGCCGGTGGAATTAGTACGGGGTTCAACACCGAAAGTTACCCAGTATTTGCTCATATTGGGTTGAGAGAAAACCCCGAAAACATCAACCAGGTAACTTGCCCCGACCGGGAACCGAACCCGGGCCACCTGGCTTCACGGCCAGACGCGCTTACCGTTCCTCCTCAGGTGTGGAAAACAATTATGTAAAGGTAGCTGCCATATGCAGCGGGTTCATCGCCTCTTAGAAGCAAGTCATGTTCCTAAGTTAGTTTTTCCCCATTGGCTCCTGGAATAGGATCCACATTTTCCGCAATCGTTTTTGATATTATACTCAGCTATTTTAACAAAGAACGTTATTACCAATTATCACAACACTTATAGGCTGCTTAGAATATTTTTAACAGAGATTTGCAGTAAATTTATTGGTAGGAATCGTCAATGATTGTATATTTTGTACCTCTGTTCTTCCCCGGATGTTACAGGAGTTAGTTATGTGGCATTTCGCAAACCAGGTTTATTGGAAAGACCTCTGTGAGAAAGCATATTGTGATAATTCAGACTGTCAATGTTATAGTATAATATAATAGAATATAATATTGTTTTGTTTATTCAGTCATATAACAAATCAAATTTACAAAAACTAATGACACTTATTCATATATGTAGTCATTATGTTCTTTACAATGAAAATTACGAACGTTTTCGCCCTTCGGGCATCATCAGGCTCTTTGCATAATATCTCATATCTAGTCTCTGTAGTAAAATACAATGATAATTTGATGAAATGAACTGTTTAAAAATTAACTTATGATATGTCTAAAATAGTGTACAGACTTAATATGCGTAAAATTAAAAACTGTGACTGCATTACAGGATACATAAAATTGTCAAAATGTGAATATATTAGTAATGTTCCTCATTTAAACTTCATAATACTGATGTATATGTGTCTATCTTGCTTTCAAAGGTTCGACTTGGACGGTGAATTGCATGTTTTAACCGTGTACATTGCACAAGCTGTTTTGTAATTTTTCATTGCGAATATTCTGTGAAGTGGTATTTATGACGACATGAGATGACCCGAAGGGCGAAAACGTTCGCAATTTTCATTGTATAGAACATAATGACTACATATCTGTGGTGTTGGGGTAAAGGGGTATAAGTCATTTTTTTGTCCAGGTGGAATTTTGTTCCCCAGATGAACACACAAGTTAAATTATACAAGCGGGTGTGCAAAAATCAAAGAATACAAGCAGTTGATGTGTTTTATTTGTGTAGAAATGTATTTGTAATAAGGGTTCCAAGTTTAATTTTCATTTATCTCCGAACTCATTTTTATGACTTATCTCCCTTTACCCAAACACCACAGATATATGAATAAGTGTCATTAGTTTTTTGTAAATTTGATTTGTCATATGACTGAATAAACTAAACAATATTATATTGTATTATATTATACTCTGTGAGAAGTTTCAGACCAATCTGACAATAAATATTGTGTATCTTCGTAAGAACCAGAACAGTATTGTGTCCCCGTATATTACAAGGAACGTTCGTAATCAAGTAAATCTTATTGCAGTTTTCCTGACAGATGGATGGATTGGACACTATGAGCAAGTCAGATGACCTGCTAAATGGACACTATGAGCAAGTCAGATGACCTGCTAAATTGACAGACTTCAATCTCCTAAATTTTTATCGTATGTAGAATACATCAGTGCTGTTATAGACGTAATAGATCGACTATTGATCAAATTTTTTGTATTCAACAGATATTGGAGAAAAATGGGAGTATAAGGGTAGAGTACATCAGTTATTCATATATTTCAAAAAGGCATATGATTCGGTTAAGAGAGAAGTTTTATATAATATTCTTACTGAATTTGGTATTCCCAAGAAACTAGTTCGATTAATTAAAATGTGTCTCAGTGAAACTTACAGCAGAGTCCGTATAGGCCAGTTTCTATCTTATGCTTTTCCAACTCACTGCGGGCTAAAGCAAGGAGATGCACTATCACTTTTACCTTTTAACTTTGCTCTACAATATGCCATTAGGAAATTTCAGGATAACAGACAGGGTTTGGAATTCAACGGGTTTCATCAGCTTCTTGTCTATGTGGATGATATGAATATGTTAGGAGAAAATCTACAAACGATTAGGGAAAACATGGAAATCTTACTTGAAGCAAATAAAGCGATAGGTTTGGAAGTAAATCCCGAAAACACAAAGTATATGATTATGTCTCGTGACCAGAATATTGTACAAAATGGAAACATAAAAATTGGAGGTTTATCCTTCGAAGACTTGGAAAAATTCAAATATCTTGGAGCAAAAGTAACAAATATAAATGACACTCGGAGGAAATTAAACGCAGAATAAATATAGGAAATGCGTGGTATTATTCGGTTGAGAAGCTTTTGTCTTCTAGTCTGCTGTCAAAAAATCTGAAAGTTAGAATTTATAAAACAGTTATGTTACTGGTTGTTCTGCATGGTTTTGAAACTTGCACTCTCACTTTGAGAGAGGAACAGAGATTAAGGGTGTTTGAGAAAAGGTTCTTAGGAAAATATTTGGGGCTAAGAGGGATGAAGTTGCAGGAGAATGGAGAAAGTTACACAACGCAGAACTGCAGGCATTGTATTCTTTACCTGACTTAATTAGGAACAATAAATCCAGACGTTTGAGATGAGCAGAACATGTAGCACGTATGGGCGAATCCAGAAATGCATATAGAGTGTTAGTTGGGAGACCGGAGGGAAAAAGACCTTAGGGGAGGCCAAGACGTAGATGGGAGAATAATATTAAAATGGATTTAAGGGAGGTGGGATATGATGATAGAGACTGGATTACTCTTGCACAGGATAGGGACCGATTGCGGGCTTATGTGAGAGCGGCAATGAAACTGCGGGTTCCTTAAAAGCCATTTGTAAGTAAGTAAGTAAGTACAATACGTCTTTCCCCGCACCGAGTATGGACACACATTCCGAGAGTCGTGGTGAAACTCAATATTGCAAAAATTGGAATACTTTCTGTAAATGGATTATGAGGAGCAACCGAATGTTAATGTTATTAGTAGTTAAACCAAGAAGCAATGTAACAGGTGTGACACGCACAATAAAGCCACTTTCCCTCGCTACGGGCATGTAGGCGTCGAAGTTAAGTATAAAATTAGCTGTGCCTCGCAAATTCTCCCAGTAATATCTCGGCATCGAGAGCAGCTGCAGACTTGTGCAGCCGTTCGTTTGAATTGTATTCGTAAGTTCTGCAACATTAAGGTGTTAATAGACACATACGGTATCCTCTGAGTGAATCGCAGTGAAAATTTTTCATGAGCTAGAACTAATTTCATTGCTCTTTGCTCATTCGGTCTCAAATTTTGTTAATACTACTGTATCTTCTTTTTATATTGCTTGTATTATTTTATTTGTATTTCTCTTTGTTTGTTTTGTAATTATATTTCTTTATTCTGTAAAAAAAAATGAAGAGAAAATACATATATTCTACACGCTTAATTAATTTCCTCTCTTACCATAGATCCATACCCACTCTTTATTTGTAAACAGAAACAATAATATTTAAACCAACAAAACTGTTGGCTTATTTCCGATAAAGGGTTACCTTACGTATTCTACAGCCAGCGCCAGTGTTTCTGGCGCGTGTCCTTAAGTAAAAAGCCAGCCAGTGAGCATTTGTTGCCAGCATAGCTGAGAACGGTACCACCCAAATACACGTCACGTCAGTAATCTGCCAATCACAGTATTTGCTGTCAGTCTTATTGTGCACTGATTGCAGTAAAGGCAAAATACTCCCACTTCGTGCTTCTGGGGCGTGTCCTTGAGTACTTTTCCCAGTCAGTGGCATGTGTTGGCACTTCGGCTGAGAAAGGGTGGGACCTCCTAAACAGAAGTCACGTCAGCAGTCTGCGAAAGATAAGCTATTCGTTCTCAACCTTCCCATTACTTATTTCACGTGCCAGAAACGGTGGTTTTGACACTTGATTTAATTCTATGTTCTTTGATTGATATGTAGTAGTTTTTAGGTTACGTTAATTTTCGGCTTTCCCATTCAAAATTCTTCAATGTTCCTTCAATAGAATGACGAAAATCGAAGTGAGATAAATGACCAACAGGCTTGGATCTCACATAACCACTTTTCTCAGCATCTATTTCCCTTGCTAATGTCGCGATTTCGCATATTTTTTAAATTTATCTCCTTCCATTTCCAAATTCACATTAACAAATGATACTTCGGTGTAACATTTTAAGATCCACTGACGTGAGATTTACTTCTTTCAGTTGTATTTTAAACATTTCGAAAGAGTTGGTAGGCATCGTGAACCAGACATTTTTAGAGATCTTGTGAAACTGCTGTAGCGGGAGTCACGATGAATTTCGCCTCTTTTCGAGGTACATCTGCTGGCCGTTGCTTGATCGCCACTGCTTTGTTCACATAGATTACTTGCAATTACTCACGACGCCCTTAGAGACGGAAGGAGGAAGAAATAATTGATATGGTTGCGTTGGTTTTGAGTCTGCGTTCATCAGGGTGGAAGACTCAGATGACAAGAACCGTTGTCATCTCTTTGACTTAATTGGTCCCCGTGTTTACACTTGCTCCAATCACGTCATTCCTTCCCCAGTCTCTATATCTATCTCTTTTTCCTCTCTACTTCCGTCCTTACTTATCTTATTTCTTTCTTCTACTCCAGAGGATCAACAAGAGCTATTACGGTACTGAATATGAGATCTCCAATCATTCCAAACCTTCTTTCATTTCTCAGAAAAGAGCATTCAGATAACAAGCAAAGATCGTATACCGTGATTCCTCTCTTCGAGCCATGCTTCTACGTAATTACTCCTGATTTACTAGTGAGTGGGGTTTAGCGAAGTTTTTTCACGAGGCCCTGACTCTTGCTCCTCTGACAGTAATGATCTGGGAGCTTGGACGCACAGTCCAAAGGAGATTTATATTCTTTTATTTGTAAATTCCCGATCGATTTTGATTTTCTATAAAAGCATGACGTAATTTCCTGTTTATGTTATGCGTCAGTAGCACAGCGGTAAAATACAGCAAATATACTACGATTATATAACACGTTCTTAAGGTACGTAAGTGAGAAATTATATATTTTTTAAGATTACACAAAGGAAATAATTAGAATTGTGACTTACTTGCAGACGAACACATGACAAAAATATTTTTGGCTAATGCTAAATGTACTTAGACCAAATAGAAATGATCGGGACGATATTCAAATGCAAACTGCTGAGATTTATACCCAAACCCATACTTTCTGAAGTCGAAATTGCTATAGAAAAGCTGAAGAAGTAGGCTACAAGTCTCCAGGTATCGATCAAATTCCATAAGAATTAAGGGGACCGATCGATGAATTAAAAAAAAATTGCAATTTTTGACTGAGTCATTTGAATTTTTTATCATCTAGCCTATTAGGTGTGTTTAAAGATGTGTCCTACAATATTTGGAGTTTATAAGTGAAGTAGTTTCCGAGTTACGGTTTTTTAAAATAATTTTTAAATATTTTCTAAAAGTGAACCAGCTTTCATTATTTTTCCTTGAAATTTAATATTCTGAATATTAATGAAGCAACTAAACAAACTTGCTACGATATAATTATCAAAAAGGAAGGATGTTGTTTAAAAAAATTGTAACTGCTTTACTTTTTTTCATTAAATCCTACGTACACTTATGCCTTTACCTGTTCAACGGAAAAGAGCATGTGTCCTAGAGTATTGACTGCATAGCAAGTTTCAATTGTCGTATATTGGGGAGATTAGTAAAAAAATGTCATTGTAATGGCTTTAAAATTGCATCACAAGGAGCATTTTAAAGATTGGAAAATGTCTAAATGTAAAAACAGAAAAAAAACTCATTTGAAAGTTTGATACATAATGCTAACCTAAAATCCTGCACCACAGCTAAAACCTATTAGTTTCATATATTGTATATTGTAATAGAGAAATAAGAAGTTGAAAAATATTGAAAAATGCTCCCTGTGGCTATATAGACGAACCCCGTCCTAAACAAAGCTTAGGCCAAATAGAAATGATCGGTACGATATTCAAATGCAAACTGCTCAGATACTTATACCAGAACCCACACTTTCCGAAGTCGAAATTGAAATAGAAAATATTTTTGATGTATTAAGTTGTGATACAGAATAATATCTGTATCTCCTCAAATATTAATTGAAATAGAAAAGCTGAAGACGTAAATATCTCCAGGTAGCGATGAAACTCCAGAAGAATTAATTAATACAAGAAGGTGCAAACTCATTATCTAGCGAAATTTATAAGCTTGTACTTGCTATTTGGTAAAAGGAAATTGTACCAAAACAATGGAAGTAGTCCATAATTACACCTATTTTTTAAGATGGGAAAAGACTAACAGTGGTAACTTTCGAGAATATCACTTTTATTGACGTCGTACAAAATTCTGTCCAATATTCTTCTGACAAGATTAACTCCATTTGTAGACGAAATTATTGAGTATCATCAATGTCGTTATAGGCGTAATAGATAGACTACTGGATACAACCGGTTGTTCTGTGTGAGACTTGGACTCTCACTTCGAGAAGGGAACAGAGGTTAAGAGTGTTCGAAAATAAGGTGCTTAGGAAATAATTGCATCTAAGAGGGCTGAAGTTACATGATATGGAGAAATGTAGAATTGCACGCATTGTATTCTTCACCTAACATAATAAAATTAGTAACATTAAATCTAGACGTTTGAGGTGAGTAGAGGCATATGATATGATATGATATGATATTTATTTGTCAGCCAACTTTACAAGTCACAGTTATGATGGACCATCACATTTCTGTTTTTCGTTGCAACATCCCTTTAATGCATATCACTCTTTTCTATTAATATATTAATTAGCCAAGTATTTCTTTATTACTTCCTATTCTTCTATTTTCACTGAATTTCTATATATCCTTCCTTATCTATCCTCTTCTATTCTATCTCATACATAGAATGCCTCACTCCCATGTCTCGCTTTCTTATTAAATATTGCATATTCCTTTCCTTAATAATTCACATTCTATTATTCATTTTCTTTTCTACTCTCATACCTACCTACTCTTAGGCCTAATCATTCTTTTCCAGCTATTTTCTCCTGAATGAATTATTTACATTTCCCTTGCTCTATTTTTATTTACGTATTTCTTTCTCTTCACTTCACTCGTAAATTTTCTATTTTTATTATCTCTTTCCATATATTTATTCCTATAATACTCGGTTGGGGCATATACGAGTAGCACGTATGAGTGAATCCAAAAAGGCGTATAGAGTTTTAGTTGAAAACGTGAGGAAAAGAGATATTTAGGGGGATCGAGACGTAGATGGAAAGATAATGTTAAAATAGATTTGAGTGAGATGGTATATGATGCTAGGGACTGGATTAATATTGCTTAAGATAGGGATCGATTGCGGACTTACGAGGGCAGAAATGAACCTCCGGGTTCTTAAAAAGACACTTCTAGGTAAGTAACAATACAAATGTTGAAACAATACATTTTATCTTTTATATGAATATTTTAATCAATCTCCAACTGGGGTGAAAATCACAATTTTTTAAATGTGAATACCCTACGTATTTAAAATCAGACCTGGATGGAAACGAAGATGTAACGTTTGCAGTGTGTTCCTATCCGTCACAATAATTTCGTGACTAATAACACAATAGAAATAAATACCGCATTCGCTCAGGTATCTACGACTACGATGCTAGCATGACCTTGAATTGGCACCGCGCATGCTTGAGGCGCAGGTGGGTGCCTCTCGGTGTTAGCGAAAACTTCCGTGCCGTATATATCTCGCGACTAAAATGTGCTACCGAGCTGATTTTGGTACCAAACGAGAGATCTCGTCTAGATCTGTCGATTTAAAACTCAGAAACTTAAAACCCAGGCCGTGTTCCCGTCATAGCCACAGGCCGATAAATAATTTTGAAATTTCAACAGACATGAAAATTCTGTTCTGGGTATTATAGCCGAGAATCATATGTATAGGCCTAAATTTAGGAAACTCATCTAATAAAATTTACGGTCAACAGAATTTCAGCATTTTCAGATTTCAGTCTTCACATACTGTATACTGAATACATGTTAAAACTACTGCAGAGTAAAACTTTCAATGAAGAACTGAAAACACAAACACAGTAGTTTATCTTAAAATGTCAGAATCTTAATCGAAATCGTGCATTCACAAGCTCATTATCCAACACAGCATTATTCATAAACGAATATATTACAACTTCAAGACTCATTTAATATTTATTTATTATTTAATTACTTTTTTTTAACGCTGAAAGAGATTTTATCTTGGACGGATTATGAAATGAAAATATTGAAAATCCTTTATAGCTAAATGTGAAAACATCTATAGTAATAACAAAGTAAAAGTCAGAATAAATTATCAGACATCAGAGGACAAACAAAAAGTTATGAAATAAGACTGATGCATTACATTAAGTGTAACAAATATAATAAAATAACGTACTCTTCTTCAGTAAGTTATCAGATCTGAGACGCAAATTCAAAGGACAATCTACAGAGAAGCATACAGGACAAATATAAAAAAAAAATTAAGAAAACTTTTCGGTCGAAAGTGTACCAGAAATATTCGAACAAAGCATTTTGAAACAGGTTTAAGTAGGAGGGAAAATCATGACAAACAATCGAAGAATAGTAAAATAAACTTAGGCTTAACCCCATGAGAGCCCAAATCGTCAAAGAGGATGGCGAGAGATAGGAAATGTCTCAGGTATTCATTTGAGGTTGAGTAGACTTCATAGTGCAGTCATAGTGCGGCTGGAAGGATAAGAGTAATGGAAAGATACATGACGACCCCATCAAAAATCGAACTCGCGACCTTCCGGCTTGCAGCGTCACGCCTTAACCGCGCTCCATGACAAACAATTATGAAATTTTAATTGAATGCCTGAATGACAAATATCCGAAGTTCATTGAAATATATATATATATTTTTTTTCAGAAGAGCAACAAACTACAGTAGGTATATAAGTTTGCAATATAAGAATCTATAATAATAATAAATCTGTAGCCGAAATTTTTCTGATAATTTTCGATTTTCCAAAAATAATTGATCCTAACATATATAATTAACCACCCTGAAACCGAAAATCGCTTTTTTGAAATTTTTGTTTGTATGTCTGTCTGTCTGTCTGTATGTATGTTACCTTTTCACGCTATAATGGCTGAACGGATTTCGATGAAAATTGGAATATAAATTAAGTTCATTGTAACTTAGATTTTAGGCTATAAAATACATTATTTAAAAGGGGGGTTATAAGGGGGCCTGAATTAAATAAATCGAAATATCTCGCTTATTATTGATTTTTATGGAAAATGTTACATAACAAACGTTTATTTAAAAATAATTTACGATAAGTTTTATCCCTTGAAAAATTTTGATAGGACTGATATTTAATGAGATAAATGAGTTTTAAAATTAAAATAACTGCCATCTAAGGCCGTGTAATGAATTAAAAACAAATGATTTCGTCTATAAGGGGCCTTGGACAGCAACAATCAAAAGCTATGAAAGATAGCCTACAGAGAATGTTTCTGTGTTTGTATGAAGTAATATCGGAAGCTAAATTAACCGATTTGTATAATTAATTCTTATTTCACCACTGGAAAGTGTAGTTTCTCTAGATGGACAGAATACTATAATGTTATTACAGTAACTTCTGATATAATATAATATAATATAATATAATATAATATAATATAATATAATATAATATAATATAATATAATATAATATAATATAATATAATATGTAATATTACTGTATATAATATAATTTAAGTTATTTGAAGGGTTCAGTATCATAGTGGGCCAAGCACCATTTACTGAATAGGTAGAAAACAAGGGTTAAAATTAAGTTATTACCATAATTCAATGGAAACCTATAACAAGTAAAATAAAATATACACATTAAATCTAAATGATGTCAATCTTCATTAAACTATGGTTGAATGTAATAAAAATTAAGGAATTGTCATTGCACCAAATGAGTGTCTCTGGACCAAAATGATCGCATTTTAATTATTTGGATGCAATTTAAATTAAGTAACATATTAAACGATTTATCCTTCTATCAAACACGAAAGTTCCCTGGATCAAATGTCTTATTTTAATTATGTAATTACTTTATATTTATTTCTAACGGGTGCAGCGGAGCGCATGGGTACGGCTAGTAACTTATTGAAATAAATGTGTGTAGGATAAAAAAACACGGATTTGGGATATACTTTTTTATAGGAAGAAAGGCTATGCAAACCACAACATATCGCACACCCAGTAAAATACTGTCGTATGTCAAAAATCAAAGAAGGTAAAAATGCGAATTCTAAATGCGGCAGTAGATCAAGTGGACAGCTTCAAATACTTGGGATGTACCATAAGTAGTAACATGAGCTGCAGCCAGGAAGTCAAAAGGAGGACAGCAATGCCAAAGGAAGATATTATTCTGGAAAAAGAACTAAGGAAGAGACTAGTGAAGTGCTTTGTGTGGAGTGTGGCATTGTATGGAGGAGAAACATGGACATTACGACGAAATGAGGAGAAGCGAATAGAAGCATTTGAAATGTGGATATGGCAAAAAAATGGAGCATGTGAAGTGGACAGACATAATAATAAATGAAGTTGTGTTGGAAAGAGTGGGTGAGGAAGGAATGATGCTGAAAGTGATCAAAAAGAGAAAAAGGAATTGGCTGGCTCACTGGCTGATAAGACACTGCCTACTGAAGGATGCACTGGAAGGAATGGTGAACGGGAGATTAGTTCGGGACAGAAGAAGATACCAAATGATAGACGACATTAAGATATGTGTATCATATGCGGAGTCTAAGAGGAAGGCAGAAAATAGAAAATATTGGAGAATGCTGGGTTTGCAGTGAAAGACCTGCCCTTGGACTGAACACCATGAATGAATGAATGACTCCTTTAACTTCAACACTGCTGTGCTTTTACTAAACTTTTACCTAGCTTGGTTCGGATGCTATTAGAACTTTGAGACATTCTCAAAGAAAAGTAGAATAATTCTGCATATAGCAATAATTCACTCTTCGCAAACATAGGGCTGATGTAGTTGCTTTCTCTGATAATTTAATTTATCTCTTCGTCTTAAACAAGAAAAGAGAAAATATCATTGAAGTCGATTTTGAGTTCAACGTGACTTTGGGTACATACACGTATACCTATAAATTGAATCTTACATAGTAACTGTGAACAAAATCCGTCCATTAATCTATAATAAATATCTCTTTACGACCGGAGAAGCTGAGAGACGTCATAGGCTTACTATTTCGGTATCAGGGACGTTAAAAACACAGGTATATTTTCGAGAAAATCTCGAAACATGTTTTTTCTAGTATTAGCACTTTTTTCATTGAGGAGATACAAATGTTTAGATGTAGTTGAAATATTAAGTGAGTAAATTTTGAACTCCATGAAATAATATACCGTATAACAAAGAATTATTTTATAATTTCAGTCAATAACTTATCAATTAATACAGAAAACAATTTTCTGTTTTTAAGTTTCACATCACAAGGTTATATATCCACAAATATTTTCGATTAAAAAAAAAAATCATCTTCAGGTGGAGAGACATAGATTGACCAATTGATCATAGATGAAACGCAAGGGAAAAAAATATACAGAGTGTTTCCGAGGTAGTGTTACAAACTTTCAGGGATGATGGCGAAGGGCACATGTATCAATTTGAGATAAGGAACCATGGTCCGGAAATTACTGAGTCGAAAGTTATAAGCAAAAATAGTTGTGTGGAAATGAAATTCTAATTTCGCACCACGTGCCCTCCTTCCCTTAGCCTTTGGAACAGTCGTAGAAAGATGGTATGGGCCGGATGTCTCCTACGTGGGTACTAGACCGATACAATCTGTAAGCATGTTCCCATTGGCTCACCCGTATTCAAAAATCAGGTCTGCTTATTCCGTTCTCATGTACTCCTTCATTTCACTAGGACTGATCGACTGGACACTGCAACTTGTACACATACACTGCATATCAGGACCGACCATGTCCGTTACACATTACGCTATCTCCATTGCTTTAGTGTAGTTTCCTGTCCCCATCCCTCAGACATACGCACTGAATAGAATACTGTAAGTAGACAACGTAAACAACGTCAGGTGAATACAGTATGTGTAAGATGTACAGATAAATACACATAAATAAGGTGTACAGAGGAATACATTTATTTCATTTCCACACAACTATTTTTGCTTGTTACTTTCGACTCGGTCATTTCCGGACCAGGGTTCCTTATCTCAAATTGATACATGTGCCCTTTGCCATCACCCCTGAAAGTTTATAACACCACCTCGGAAACACTCTGTATATACACATTTTTAATAGAACTGTTCAAAAACAACTTGACAGTATTATTAATAAAACTTGCATTTCACTTATGTTCAATTGGTCAATCTATGTCTCTCGACCTGAAGACAATTTAAAAAAAAAATCGAAACTATTTGTGGATGTATAACCTTGTGATGTGAAACTTAAAAACAGAAAATTGTTTTCTGTATTAACTGATAAGTTGGTGACTAAAATTATAAAACAATTCTTTGTTATATATATACATATTTTTTTTTTTCAACTTATCTGAAATATTAACCTCAATATGACTTTTAAATCCATGAAATAAGTTTCCCCGGAAGTTATGCCTTGCACTATCCTCCTCTGTTAGACCAAACTTACCTCGAGTTGAAAGTCTTTTTATAGCACGGTACGGTACATACGCCCCTATAATTATTATCTTACGAATTGGTGGTGCTGGTACGTAGGAAAGTTACAGCGTAATATTCCGTTAACTTTGAAGTTAAGTGATTCTTGAACCCCTGTTGATTGCTAAGAGATTTAGAACGGCCGGGATTTGACGAGATTTGTGCATTGTTGTTGCACGAGACTTCGAGAGCGTGCCGTTGCCATAGCAACTAGAAGCTGTGTCACAGTTCCTTATCTGCCGGAATTTACGGAGCGACCAAAAAACACGGAGAGCTTCAAACAGTAGATGGAAGAGACTTCTTGTGCGATCCCGACACGTCAATCTCTGAGGAAACAGGGGCTTCTAAACACGTCACTGCTTTCTGTTGTTATGTTGCCCTCTCTACTTAATGTATTATATTTATGGAGCAGGTAAGTGTGACTATTTAGTTTATATGACGTCATTCCATTTTCGACCAATGAAGTGTAATGAAATTTTGAATTCCAACCAATCACAGTCATATATCGCGACAATTTCTACAGCTCGATTTATCACTATCAATTTATCGCATGGTCGTTCTTTTGTTTGTCAGTGTCGCCAACGGTTTCCATGTAAATCGATGAACGTGAATCCATTGTACTAAATGAAGTGCAAAATCCTACTACCACATCTACATCTACATCTTCATCTTCTAATTCCATGTCCATTATATCTAAAGAAAATGACACTCCTTCATAACAATTGTTCATTTAATATAATGTATTAATCAGGTTATTTGTAATTACACTATAAAATACTTAAATTTAATTATGATTTCAGCAGATAATGAAAACGTATTTCTGTTATAATAAAAAGAGAAAAGCGCAGTACGTATAATTAACATTTTGAAACCTGTATTTCACTTTTCTCAATTGGCATTACTGAATAACATTCAATTTGTTTATTGCAGTAATCGTTATTCATCTATTTCGACTTCACAATGTATGAATAGATTAAGTATTCATAAATATACAATTATTAACATTTTGTGAGCGAATTTTAGGGATATAATATTTCCATTTTTATTTTATTCACGAAATAGTCCGCCTTTGCTGCGGAAAATTTCACACAGGACATGGCGCCGCATCATTTTGTGCCGCGACAATGATGGTCCCATACTGATGTTTTGGATCACTAAACAAGGTGAAACGTAAAGTATCAACCATTGTCACACATCTGCTATGACATGTTCAAAATGGATGCACATCAACAGACAAAAAGGGAGGGGGTGACAAGACTTTCGGAACTTACTGTACTTTAAAATAATAATAATAATAATAATAATAATAATAATAATAATAATAATAATAATAATAATAATAATAGGACAAAGGCTAATTGGTATTCCCCGGTGTTTGATCGGGTTGAAAACCCTGACATAACTCATATTTAACCCTTGCGGTAAATTTCGTTGAAGTCTGGAGGACCTAATTAGTCAAATCCACTCTCCTCAACTCCACGCTAGGGTCCCTTGGAATCTTTTTAAGATGCGAAAGAGAGAGTGGTGTGCGGAAAACAACGGGAAGCTACCGCATTTATCTTTCCCAAGAAAAACTGCAAACATGGCATGATGAGTCTTTCCACGGTAAAAGATTCCGGACGTGAACTATATCCCCATTCGGATGTCCGGGAGAGGGATGCTGGGGAAGGACACATTATGAAGCAACCCAACAGAGAGAGGAAAAGAAGATTGAGGACTGGAACGTGGAATGTAAGGACTCTCCTGCAAGCAGGTAAGTTGGAAAATTTGAAGGAAGAAAGGAGAAGAAACAATATGGATGTAATTGGAATATCAGAAGTCAGGTGGGAAAATAATGGTGAGTTGGCGAATGATGAATTTAGGGAGTGCAAAGGAAATCATGGTGTTGGTATATTACTGGAACCACGTGTGAAAGATAAAGTGATATCAGTGCGTTATGTAGATGACCGGATGATAATGATGAGAAAATAAGAGAAGAAAATGGATTTATTGCTAGTGCAAATTTATATGCCACATAGTGGATTAACAGACGAGGAAATGGAAGAAAGCTATGACAAGATGGAAGAGATAGTTGAGAAGGAGAAGAAGGGAGCAT
Organism: Periplaneta americana; assembly: GCF_040183065.1. NCBI lineage: Eukaryota > Metazoa > Arthropoda > Insecta > Blattodea > Blattidae > Periplaneta > Periplaneta americana. The sequence continues at coordinate 70,511,185 of NC_091127.1, read as the reverse complement.
GCGTAATCCTAATGGGCGACTGGAACGCAGTTGTAGGAGAAAGACAAGGTGGAAGAATAGTTGGAAAATATGGATTGGGAAGAAGAAATGGTAGAGGAGAATATTTGGTGAATTTCTGTAAAAGAAATGCAATGATTGTTGGAAATACATTATTACAACACCATAAACAAAGAATATACACCTGGACATATCCAAGGGACGAAAGGAGATATCAAATAGACTATTTATTGGTACAAGAAAGATTCCAAAATTGCTTAAAAATGTAACGACTCTACCGGGAGCAGACATTAACTCAGATCATGTCCTGCTGATAGGGGAAGTGGATATTCGTCCGAAGAAGATAAGAGGAAGACAAGTGATGACACAGCAATGTTTATGTGTGTTAGTTACAACACTATTTTTTAGTGAGTGATGACAGCTCTTATCGCTTGTGGTGTGAGAACTGACTGCAGTTCCACTTGTCCACAGAAAAGCAATTCCGAGAAATAGTTGCCAGCTGTCACGCCTAAGCAACTCCACTGAACATTAGGGTGATGATTAATCTGAAATGGGGCTATTGTCGAAAATTATATAAACTTAATGAAGTGTTTTATGTGAATATTTAAAATTGTGTATTTACATAAAAAATTAAAAATATGTTTTTATGTAAAATAAAATTTAAAATATATGTTCAGTTGACCTAGTCCGAAATTTAAAACGCAATTACGAGTTTCTATTACACTGCAAATAAAATATTTATTTAGCTAAGAATCATAGTCCTAATTATTATTACTATTATTATCATTATCATTAGACTATCACTATTATTATTATTATTATTATTATTATTATTATTATTATTACTGTTATTATTCCAATATAACTTAAGTATATTGTTAAACTTACATTAATCTACCCTCAAAAAATAAATAAGAAAATATTCTCAAATAATTAATCTTAATATATAAAACTGAATGTGGGTATGTATGTATATATATGTGTGTATGTTCTCTATACAAATCTACACGCTTTGACCAATATGTGCCATAGTTTGCACATTTAACCTTCATAGGCAGGAGAAGAACATAGGCTACATTAAAATTGTGCAAATGGAAGTTAAATTAATTAAAATTATAAAAAATAAAAATAAATAGATCAAATCTTCATGTATAATATTAAAATACAAAATCTTCTATAGTCAATCGTTCTTTTATTATTGTCTGTTATATTCAACATCGACTTTCACGAGGCCTTGGAAATTTTAACATGAAATTAAATTACATTGTTGTTACAGATCGGGAAGGCTAAAACTAGATAATTCATGCAATAAGTGTCTTTACGCAGTCCAGGACCGTATTATGAATTCCTCGATGCAGTTTTGTAGATAGTGAGCAAACTGTTTTATACAACTGAATTCTAGAATTCTTTGAAACTACAAGGATTGCTACCACATAATTTACTTAATAATGAATAATCAATAGTACTATTGCGAAATATTGACCCACCAAAATTATGCACGAATAAGAATTGGTGTGAAAAACTCATACGAAACGTAATAGAATTGGCAATATTAACTGCAAAAATAAAAGGAGATGTTTTTATTCTACGTATTGCTAGGTTACTCATTCAATTTTAAGCAACTGCAATTTCAATGCCACTAGCATTTGTAATGGCCATATTAAAATGAAGCTCAAGGACAGTCGCTCAAAGTTGCAGACGTTAACTTAAAAACTGCGTGTTTTTCACATCCTAAACTATATTTTATACAAAGAAGTGAAAAAAAAAAAAGAGATTTTACACATATCAACAAGCAATTCAATGATACGTTTGTCATGTTGCTAATGTAGTATGTGAATATACATAAGCCCACTGAAAATAACATTGTATTAATTCTCAAAATATTGTTGTTCACGTTGCAAATTTAGTATGTTAAGCGTTGTGGAAATAAAAATCTCTTAATTTCTAAAATATCGATAGGCCTATACGTTTCTCAGAATATTAGTCTTTATGTTAAAAAATGACTTATTGCGAGTTTATATTATATCTGTATTCTGTGCATAAAATTAGAAAAAATATAATATGTTCTGAATTTATGAGGTATAGTTTCAAGTTACATAAAAAAAAAAGAACTGGGTATGATATAAGTGGGTGTAAAGCGGTCAAGAGGTAAAAAAATCTTCCAACATAAATTAAATTATATATGTATATTGTATATTGATTTGATGCTGAAACTGATCAGAAAGAGGAGAAGGAATTATATTTTCGTTGGGTTTTACTTTGTTTATAGTTTGATTTTTCTATTACTTTATTTGTATTTCTGGCGGTGTGGAAGAGAAGGCCTAATGGCCTTAACTACACCAGAATAAATAAATAAATAAATAAATGAACAAATAAACAAATAAATAAATAAATGAATAAATAAATAAAAACAAGTAAATAAATAAATTTAAAACAACAGTTTAACGTCAGGCACATGATATGTTTTCTTTTTGGTGCCTGATTTACAACTGTTTTAAATTGAGTTAACCCTGGCAGGCATTTGGCTAAGGAGTTCATAAATTCATGTAAGTGACGTTAAGTAAAGATTCATCTTTATGAGCGACGGAAGCTTAGTAAAGACAATTCGTTTTGGTTGTGTACAGTTAGGTTTCCGAGATTTCCGAAAATATAATAACCAGTTTAATTAAAAATAGAAGCAGAAAGGAAAACCCGGACAACGCCGGGTGCTTTCAGCTAGTATTAAATATAACAATTTATCATTAATACTCCAAATATATAGATTTGAAATACCTTTGTGAAGTAGCTTAAAATCTGATATAGGTTTGATTTCTTTACACAATTTAATATCATCGGCAAATAATAAAATTGTAGAATATTGTACACAATACAAAATATCATTAACAAACAATAATGAACCAAGAATAGAACCTTGAGGCATACCAGAATTTATAGAAGATAGTGCTCAAACTGAATGAACGAAGGTAGATTTAGAAGTATGTTTAATGCCCTAATTTGCAATAAGAAACTGCGTCTGCGAAGCGACCCATTGACGAAACTAGATTTTATTCCACTGAGTTGTCAAATCACAAGAGACTAGATAGAGGCAAAACAAAGAATAGTCTTTGTGAAATGAGTGAACGACAGCACTGCATTCTGTAGGAGACAGAAGAGGACGGTTCTTATCGCGAAGAGAAGGGCTCAATAAGTCAACTGTGAAAATGTTTTCGTTGTGCGACCGAAGCAGAATGGCAGGGGGGAAGGGGATGAGGAGAGTCAAAATCCAAGGGTAGGCATTTGATTTCAGAATACCAATGGCTGGAAATATCTCGCTGAAGATGGAATAGAGGAAAAAAAAGTAGATACGAATGTAAGAAAGAGAAAAATGGTGGCTTAAGACAGATACTGCTGGCGAAAAAAAATGATAAGAACGAAGTCCTAACTGCATTACATATTCAATTCCATGGATGTGATTTATTTTAATTTTAGAATATTTGTGTGTTGTTTGGGTAAAGGGAGGCAAGTCATAAAATTGAGTTTGGAGATAAATGAAAATTAAATTATTGTAAATAATTTTCTACACAAACAAAACACATCAAATACTTATATTCTTTTGATTTTTGTACACCCACTTGTATAATTTAACTAGCGTGTTCATCTGGGGATCAAAATTCCATCTTCACAAAAAATGACATCCCCCTTTACCCGAATATCACGGATTTAAAGTCATATTTCATCTCAATACTCTCAATATTCTGAATTAAAAGTGAAATACAAATCAGAAATAAGAACCACACATATTAGGGCATAAATATACCAATAAAAAGTACGATAGAGTAGAAATCGTTAATCGTTGAGCATTGTCAAAATATGGATGTCTCTATGTATGTATGCATTCCTATTTATTTATTTATTTATTAAGAACATCTTTCAAAATATTACATATAATACTACATGCTTCTTTATGATAATTTACAATTTACAGTTATTAAAAACAAACTACTGTTTATCTCATATTCATCGATAACTAGTAGTCATTTTTATATTTCACCTTGATCTAATTATGATGAAGGATGGATAGAACAGAGAAAAATTCTCTCCGGCACCGGGACGTGAACCCGGGCTTTCAGCTCTATGTGGTGACCTTTATCCACTAAGCCACACCGCATTCCAGTTCCTACGCCGGTTCGAATCCCCTCAGTTTAAGTTATAACTCTCAGTTTTCCTTTTGGTGGCCTACCCTCATGTATTGTGTCATAGAATATGTGACAATGGCACAATGTCCAACTTACTATGTACAGAGGTGCACTCATTACGAGTGACTAAGTGGCCGGAATCCGACGGGATGAGCGCCGTCGTGAATCACTAAGTCAGTGGTCGTCAGCACTCGCTGAAATGGGTAAAGGGTAAACGGTGCCGTCCCGTGTGCCCCGTCGTACAGCAGGAAGAGGTAGAGAGCATACCCGCTAGCAGTTACGAGTGGACCATAGTGCAATGTGTTCTCCGCGGGTAACAGACGCTAGCCCCAGGGTGCTCTGTGCTGATTACCTCTGCACTAAGTGATTCATTACTCATATCATAATAGAATTTATCTCTGTTCTATCAATGCTTCATCATATGGTAACGCAGAATTTCTGCAAGGAAATATCATATGTACTTCGGTACATCATAATAACTTGATCTAATTAGGTTACTGATTGATCTTTCTATTGATTGCTTTGCATTACAGTAACTTCTAACGGCTACAGAATTTGAGCTTAAAAATTTTTACATTTACCTGAGGCTATATATTCTAAGTCAAACAAAATCATTGGCTTTGCTGTAATTGAATCATGGGCAGCAAAAACATTCTAAGTCAATTTTTTTTTTTTGACTTAGGAACTGAAAGGAATACTCTTAATATCTTAATATCAATACATCAATCTGTGCAAAAACATTCTACGTCAGATGCCTCTACAGCACTGTATTTGCCTGTTGAAATCGTCAATGCATGCAAAAAGATTCTATGTCACTAACTTAGAACGTTATAGTTGCATACCGCAGTAACTGACTCAGAGTTACAAGCCGTGAATGAAGGAAGTTTACTGTAAAAGAAGTACATACTGTGGATATAATGGATTTCAAAAATTGATGGTACGAGTTTTACAGAAGAAAATGCGTTTCAGAGGAAACAAGAGGAAGGAATGTTCCTAAGAAAAAGAAAATTCATTTTGGCATAAGTTCTCTCATATACTTCACTTATGGAAATCCAAGAAAGGGCACGACCAAAGCTAGACCCTTTATTGATTCCATGGTAGTACTGACCTACAAATTGTCACATCTTACAAATCCAAATCCTACTCTTCCAACAAAACCAACATATGCATCACAAAAAAGTGTATAGCCTATTAAGGAACACAAGCTTAATGACATTCGATCTCTTCTGCATTTTACGAGGTGGATCGGAAAGTATCGCCCAATAATTTTTTTCTGCGTTGGTATTGCGGCTGGGATGTTGACATTTCACCGAGATATAGTTTGAAGTTTTCACTACAGACATTTTGTTTTGCATGTGCAGCTTAAGCGAGAGAAGGGTGAACTCGCAACAAAGATGGCGCGCACGTTACTGTCGTCAACTTGTGAAGAGCAGCGATGTGTTGTGCGATTTTTGTGGGCTAAAGACATAATCCGAGTGAAATTCATAGGCACATGTGTGGCGTGTACGGGAAAAACTATATGGACCGTAGCAACATCTCCAGGTGGTGTGCATTCTTCGCAGACGGCCGTGAGAACCTTTGTGATTGGCCACGTTCCGGGCTGCCGGTAACAGCTGCATCCTAGCGGAATGTAACAGGCATTAAACATATGCTTGAAACTTTGACATGAATTTAATTTCTAAACAGCCCATATTACTAACATATATACCCATATTACCCTTACAGTGCAGATAATATGGGCACTTGTGACGTTCTAGTAAAAAGCATAGATTATATATGCAACATAAAAGAATAATTTTAACAAATGAAAAAGAAGATATACTGTAAAATGTTTTAGGTTTTCATGCTGTTATCAATACTCAAGTGCAAGATATAGAGTAAAATGCCTTATGGTGCCCATATTTGCCTAACTTCCTCTATTCCAGCTTTACAGTTATTTACATGTTCTACCATTTATATTTTACATTCTCATTTCCATTTTTTCCCCTACAACTGGCTAAAATTATTCATCATTTTCCAAGCCAGTACTCTGCCAAACCCGAGTTCATGTTCATTGAAATTTGCACCTTATTTACAAAATGTCTAGTGTGTGTCGTCTATAAACCCCCACATATATATGCCGTAGATGATTTCGAAACCTCCTTACTAAACATAACGCCGCAATATGAGAACGTTATAATCATGGGTGACTTAAATTCAAACTTACTTGACTCACATTCTAGTACGACTAAAAGACTTCAATCATTCTTTCAGTGCCTTGATATGGTAATCCTACCCCTAGCTCCCACACATCATACGGAAGGTACAGACATATTACTGGACTAGATAATTACTAAAAATGTTGACAAAATACTGACGCATGGACAGTTGCCTGTACCAGGACTATCAGGGCATGATATCATTTATCTATCATTTAATCTGCAGTGTCCTAAATCGGCTCCCAGAGTAATTACTTACAGGGATATTAAAAGAATAGATAACATTGCACTGAAAGAAGACGCTGCACAACTTCCATGGGACATGATCTGGACATTACGAACTGTAGACGAGAAAGTGGACTTATTCAATACGTTAATACTTCAACTTTATGACAAACACGCACCATTAAAGACCAAACGTACCAAAAGGAACCCAGCCCCTTGGATGACGACTGAAATACGTAGCCTGATGTCCGAACGCGACTTAGCTTATAGAAAATACACCCGCAGCAAAAACGACGAATATTTTAACTCCTATAAACACCTAAGAAATAGAACGACTCAACTAATAAGAAACGCTAAACTGAAATACTCCTACAAACTTATAGAACCCAACACAACCCCTTCCGAATTATGGAAAAATCTGAAGGTTATTGGACTTGGAAGGGCTAGTGAACAAGCAGACATTCCCATTCCACTTGACCGCTTGAACGAACACTTAGTAAAGGACCCGAGCTTAAACGACACAACGAAACAAGACACAGTTTTGCCTGACTCAGTTCCCCCAACTCGAGATAAATTCTATTTTACCGACGTCACTCCCATTGACGTAATGAAAGCCATCCAACGCATCAAGATAAAAGCCTAAGGGCCGGACAACATTAGCATAATACTTATACAGAAAATACAAGAGATAGTAATACCTACGATTGCACATATATTCAATAGTTCCTTAATCACTTCAACGTTCCCTAATATATGGAAGCAAGCTTTCGTTCTTCCTCTTCCAAAAGTCAAAGTTCCCACCGACCCGGACGACTATAGACCAATAAGTATCCTGCCAGCCATTTCGAAAGCACTGGAAAGAATCGTACACAGACAAATTACCAACTACATGAACGAACACAAACTATTCGACAAGTATCAGTCAGGTTTCAGAGCTGGACACAACACAAGCACTGCTCTACTTAAAGTGACAGAAGACATTCGTCAAGCAATCGACTCTAATAAAGTAACAATACTAACACTTCTTGACCTTAGCAAAGCTTTCAACTCTGTAAATTTTGACCTGCTCACCCATAAATTGAGAAATATGTATTTGTCAGAGACTGCTGTGAGTTGGTTCGAATCCTACTTACGGGATTGTATTGTTGTATCCGGGAATCGAAGCTCCTCCTGGCTTGACATAACATCAGGTATATCACAGGGGTCGGTACTCGGACCATTGTTGTTCACAATATATGTCAATGATATTACATCTCTTGTAAGGCATTGTAACTATCACTTGTATGCTGACGACCTTAAATGCTACATCTCTTCCCGCTTAGACCGAGTAAATGACGCTATAGATAAATTGAACGAAGTCATTGACTCGATTGTGACATGGACAAAGAAACTCCGTCTTAAAATCAATCCTGGAAAGACACAAGCAATTATATTAGGACACAAACGGCAAACCGACGCTGAAAACACCTCGACATTTCCCCCGTTAAAGTAAGTACAGTGCATATCCCTTTCAGTTCTTCAGTAAAAAATCTTGGCATTCACATGGATAACAATCTCAACTGGGACATGCAAATCACAGAAACCTGCAGAAAAGTATATTCTATTATCCATGTGCTAAAAAGGATAAATGTTCATCTCCCCTCTTGCTTAAAAAAGTCCCTTGTGCAGACACTTGTATTTCCCTATTTCTACTATGCGGACATTTTACTGACTGACCTCTCCAGCGACAACAAAATGAAACTTCAACGTGCTCATAATTTGTGTGTACATTTTGTAAGCAATGTTCGTAAATATGATCATATTACCCCATCCCTGGAAGCATTAGGTTGGCTTAAACTATATAAGAAAAGAAATTTACATTCACTTCTCTTTCTCTTCGAAATCTTGAAATCTTCTATTCCTTCGTACCTGTCGTCTCGCTTCACTTACCTTTCTTCCCACCATAATCTGAACACACGCTCTCGTCATGAAACAATACTAACAATACCATCCCATCGCACCTCCTCATGCTCATCTTCTTTCACAATAGCCCTGCCAAGACTCTGAAATTCGCTGCCTGCTAGCATTAGGGACTGTAGAAATAAAATTGAATTCAAACGAAAACTTACTAGGCACTTGGTCAGTAATTGATTTCTTGTAAATAGTTTCTTTAATCTATCACAAAATATTTCATTATTCAGTAATTTCATCACTATACAATTTTGTTATTCTACATTTAATTTGTAATTCAGTAAATATAAAATATTCATTGTTTCTCTATGACAAATTATCTAGCTTTAATTATTCAGGTAATATTTTCGTACTTTGATTTTATTGTAATTGTAAATTTAATACTACTTGTAATGTTATTTGTCATTGTAATTATAAATTTAATACTAATTGTAATTTTATTGTTCATATTGTAGTTGGAATCTCCTGGTAGAGGGGCAGAGAAGGCCTGACGGCCTTATCTCTACCAGGTTAAATAAATAAATACTAATACTAATACTATTTACAAATTGTGTAATTTTCTTTATATTTTCTATGAGGTCATCTTTTTTGTATGTATGTATGTATGTATGTATGTATGTATGTATGTATGTATGTATGTATGTATGTATGTATGTGTGCATTTTAAGCCAAAGAAAATCATTGGCTTTTGCTGTAATTGTTTTTCGAAAACTGGAATATCGGATAGCTAAGAAATGATACTTCGTACCTCTAAATTTGCATGTGAATAAAAAGTGTTTTAAAAATTATATTTTCTCAAAATAGACCATTTTTATATATATTATGTTTGTGCTTTCCTAATCTACTCGATGACAAAATATTAATTAAATCTCCAATAATAATGTAGTTAATCTAAATAAGAATGTAGTTAATGTAAATAAGAATATAGTTAAATAAAATTATCATTTTTGTAGATACGAGTATTACTTCTTAGCCATCGATATAATTTCCACGATGTGTTTTCCTTTCACTTATTTAGGAATACTACTTGAAAAAATAAGTATTATATATTCGTTCCAATAAGTTTTATATTGTATTATTTCTTTATAAAATCTGATTATCTGGTTCTTTTGTCGTGTGCTTATCTACAATCTAATTCAATCTTGAACATTCTATGACGCCTTAAGAAATGCATTTATGTTTTTACTTCTGTAAGGTATTTTGTCTTCCTAGGGTAATTTTTAAAACCGTAATCGGCAAGCCAACACACAAAAAATCAAATTTCCTGAGTCCTCTTTAAAAGCAGTTGTGTGTGTTATGTTCACTTTTCTCGTTGTTTCATCAGTCCTTCGGCAACGCAAGCAGTTCAGGGTACTTGGGCATACGTATATCTGTCTCTCTCCAGGAAATAAACCTTTACAGCGTTGTCAGAGTGCATTACATTTTAAAATTCCTTTGCAGAACGAAAAGTTTCATTTGTCCAGATCAATTTTCTGCACATTTGAAGGATAAAACTAAAATTCTTTTTCAATCATTTACTATCATAATACATTACTCTCTTAAATTCACCAAACATATTGGGAATTAATTTAATAGCATTCTCAAAATATGCTATGAAATATTTCTCATAAAATACTTTTTCTGTCGAAAAAAAAGCAAAAACGAGCAAAATTGTATTACATTTTTTTGTTTGAAATATCTCAGAGAATAACCCCTTGAAATTAATGACATTACTTAGTTCATCCTATATGTAAATTACTAATTTACTTATCGTCAATTGAATGTGAAAGCGGGGTGATATTTGGTGAGGTGAGGCCGAGAACTCGCCGTAGATCACCTGACATCAGCCTTAATGTTGGGAAAAATCTCGCAAAGTACCCAATCACATTATCAACGCAAGCGGATAATGAAATTCACGCCCGATCGCAACTACTGTAAGGATCGGTAGATACACGCACTACGGTCTCATACTTTTTTTATAAATAGGGTTAAATCAAAGATACTGGAAAAGTAAAATCTGTTCTAGAAAATTAATATGATTTGCAATTAAGTTGCTTTTATTACCTATCTCACAAGTTCCAGAAAATGACAAAAAATTTTATTTTATGTTTGTAATTTAGTTCATATGTAGAACTTTTTCAGTGACTGTCCAAATACATGTTGGAAACTTTTTTATTATAATTCATTATTTTGTTCTTCACATGGTACCTAAAAAATAACAAACAAGTTAAAATAAAGTTTATGACTGATGGTATTATTTGGTTAGTCATAATTATTAGAGAAGGGATTTCTAGATGCTAAAAACAGAGATTTGGAACTTCATAAAATTGAATTTAGGACTTTTAGAAGTTTGTATAAAATTAATAATTAAATTTTAATTTGAGTAAATATTCCATTTAGTTGAAATTTGCAGTATGTACAAATAACTGGTGCTGACATTGAATGATACTAAACTGAAGATTTAAATTCTATCAGTAAAAGAGACTGAGCCTAACGGGGCTCAATTGAAGCTGAAATTAATTTCTAAGCCGAACAACCTACCACCCTTTTATGATAGGATGTATTTTTCCAAACGAACTTCGGTTCCAGGAAATTAGTTAAGATCTTCTTCCCTCCTTTCTAAGACCAATAGGGAACCAATTTTCCAGACCAGTGTTTGTAAGATAAGTCTTTCACATTTAAATATAATTTTTTTCGTATTTTTTGGAGGGCGGTATTTTTGCATTTTTATATTAACGGTAGTTTTATTTAAAATATATGCAAAATATGAAAAGGCACTTTTCAAGCACAAATATAGTTTTTTTTAGTATCCAAATTTATTGAACCCTATTTTACCATAAGGTATATTAGGATTACAATTAAATACATTTCAGATACAAATACACAAATGTTACTAACGAATACATATAAGTTATAACAGACAAGTATATCACATGCAAGCACATATGCAGTATGTAGAATATATTACACTCAGAAACATATATATGACATAAAAGCAGACGTATTACACAAAATTACACACATATGATATAAAACATATTATATATAAAGAAGTACATATTTAATAATAATAACAACAATAATAAAGAATGTTAAACAGAAATTAAGCAGAAACAAAAACAAACATATTGCATAATAACAGACATATTACGAGTACATAGCTGAAGTACACATGACAGAAAGAAAATACATAGTACATGAAAATTACACATATATGACATACAAAAATATATTACATAGAAATTACATACATATTTATCACAAAACTGACATATTACATGGACGTTTCATACATACGGCATAAAAAAGACATTAGATACAAATACATAGTAGATATTACATTACAAATACATTAATGTAAGCCTATTTGGATTTGAAAGTGAGATATAGGTATTAAGTGCAAATATTTTAAAAGGGAAATGATGGCAATAGAATTGGCTTAATTGCAAACAAGTGAAATAATTTTAAATTGGAACATGTGAGAAGCTAAGGTATTAATAAAAAGAAAGATAGCCAGGAAGACTAAATTAGAACTGGAGGAAAACCCTTATAATGATCTGTACATACCGTATTTCTAAGAATACCGGAGCAAAAAATACCATTTCCACAAACATAGTTTTTAGGCATTTATACGAGTTTATGATTAATTTAGGCATTTTAGGCCCTAAAGAATTTTAACAGGAGGATCCTATGTACATGAAAAGTAGATAGATATATCTTAATACTGTACGAGTAACATACGTCTAGGACGTAGGAAACAAAATAGATACAGAATACAAAAGGGGAGATCTATAACTTAAACTTCATTAATATATTTCAGTATTATTTGTATTTATCCTGGGAATAATGAACAGTTGGACTCGCAGACATTTTGTTTTTCAGCATTAACTTCCTATGATTGTACGAGAAGATTCGAAGAGAACGTCAGGATGTAGACCTTCAGCTCCCCCTCCTACCAATAATGCATAACACAATGTCAATACGGCGGTTGCTGTCGTCTGCGATACAACGAACTTTTTTGTTCATTTTCGAGTTCGTTATTTTTTTTCTCGTTATTGTATGCTTATTTAAGTTGTGTTAACTCTCGCTAAGTGGTTTTATATTTTATTTTATTATTGTTAATATTTTGTTTTAATATTATTATTAATTATTTAATTAATTTGTATTACTATCTTTGTATTATCTCCGTCACGATTATTATTATTATTATTATTATTATTATTATTATTATTATTATTATTATTATTATTATTGTTACTATTTATTTCCATCACCAACATTATTATTGATATCTATAAAATTTATGTAGACTCTACTCGACTGTACCCGAGCACTAGCAAATGCTTATTTTGGGTATCTATTCATATGTACCATATTTGTAAATTGTGAATAAATTTGAATTTGAATTTGAATAATAAATCCGGTCCCTTGTCATAATTATCTGTCTGCTTTCGAATTCTTGTCATACATCGTCATAGTTCTCTTTCTTAGTAGAAATGATAATAGTATGTCACATTAAACTAAACTAAAAAAAATGATTGCTTCCGTATTATATTTTGTAAATCAGTCTAACATATTTTTATCAGCTTTTAGGAAATAACCTCTCCAACGTTAAAGGGCTGAGGCAGAATTTGTGTGCGTCTGTGGCAGTTATAACATGAAACGCCTGTGGATCGTTGCATGTGGGGAGATTGCATTACTTCCAACGTGCAGAGAAACAGAGGCAAATGTAATTAATGGTGACCCAGTTATTACGTAAAAAAGAGAAAAATTAGGTTTGAAACCTATTAAACGCACAGTGCAGAGGCACGCTAATGAAACAAGATACGTCCGTGTCAAGGCTCAAGTTTGTACACTCGTAAATTTTCTCTTTTATTCGCTCTTTGCACAAAGCGCACGGAATAATTGCACATATGTCAAGTCGCCGTTTTACTCTTCGTCTGCTTATTCGTTTTCTCGTTCACACGTGCTTTTAGGAGAACAATGCATTTCTATCTTTTATGCTCTCTCATTCCAAGAAGAATAAAGAAAGAGTATTAATAATGCAGCTCTACGCGCAAAATGCAAAGAAAATACAGCGCACAGCTAGAGTGTTTGCGAATGCTGGTAAAAGGGGTTCGAATTCCGGCGGATTCAAGTAGAATTTGTGGTCGATAAAGACTGTGTTCTGTGGTAGTTTTTCCTGGGGTACTTACTTTTTCCCTACGCCATTATAACATTGCTTAATTTAAGAGAATTTTCACGCTAACGATTCGAAAAATTAGTATAAATCTACTTGGTGAACAATCCTCCGCGCGCCCGCTTCCGCTGCTTGCGGGTCTGGGCAAGTCAAGCCGATAACCGCAGTGAACGGGTGTCAGAAAGTCAGCATTGAATCTACCTACATTTTGTCGCGAAAGTTATTAGTAATAAACACTTAAGAAATAAACACTTAAACGATCTATCTGCTTGTAGCGTAAACACTTAAAAATTAACACTAATACACTTTGAAACGAACTTGGATTTGAAAGTTTACCTTCTTCATTTTTCTTGCGACAGCCATGGCATTCGTGTTATTTGCATTTATCTTCATCCCCTAGTGCTCACAGCGTATAATCGGTGATAGATAATATTTAGCGACATTAATCCAAGTATCCGTTGTAGCGTTACCATCATTCATCTTACATTGAAAATAAAAGACACCCAACTAGTTAATAAAAACTGGATCGTTCCGAGCGTAGTCTTTAAACACGAGCCCAGCTCGCTATACCTAAGCTACACCGTTAGTTGTATTAATCTTTCTAAATACATTAGAATATCTTTTATTAGACGGATTCATGAAAATATAAGTATTTCAAATGACACATTTTCTACGTCCTTGAACTTAATTGAATTGAATGTCTAAAAGGAGCAATACGACCAAGCACTGAGACCTTCCGAGATCTATTGCGCTAACTATCAAGCCAGGCGCATTCCCAAACCCACAATCCCCCGTACTTCGCCAACCGGCGTTCATGGAAGGCTATGGAATGATGATGAAACGGACAAATGTTGACGGCATGATGTAGATGCCTAATATGGAGAAATGAGAGAACACCGAGAAAAACTTCAACTGCGACCTTGCCTTCCACGAGTGTCATAGATTCTTCAATGACTGGGACTCAAACTGTGTGACAGGCTTAAGGTCTCACTACTCAGCCACCGCAAGAGGACCTTTCCTACGTCCTTATTTCAATATCATCATCTTCTTGTTCTTTTACTTCTTCTACTGCTTTGATAGGCATCTGACCTGTTGGATAGAAATTATAAGTTCTGTTATCTCTTCTGTTGTTTTGGTGATCTTTGTCCTTGAAGGCACAGCACGGATAATTCTATCCGTCAACATTCCTGTTATACAGAGTGTTAAAAAAAAATATTCAATATTTTAGGAGGTGACAGTATGCATCAAAACAAGGAAAAAAGTCTAATAAACATGGGTCCTGCAACACATATTTTCTGAGATCTCAACACTTGTTCATAGGAGGTGCTCAATGTGACGTACATACCGTAGTTGATGGAATACTGATACGTCGCAAGGAATACTGAAAAGAAAAGTTTGATTGCGGATATGAGCGGGGTTCAGCAGAGATGGTGTTGTGAATTTTCATAATCAGCATGTGTGGGCTGATGAAAATTCCCATGCACTTAAAGAAACAAGGATCAGCACCGATTTTCAATCAACTAATGGGCAGGCGTTCTTGGAGATAGATTAACGGCCATACGTGTTACCACAGAGATTAACAGGGGCTCGTTATCAGGATTTTGTAATTAATGTATTGCCTACCTTGCTGGAGTATATGTCAGCAAAGACTACAGATGTGGTTCATGCATGATGGCATACCAGCATATTTTTTCCACAATGAGCGTGAACACCTGACGCTGACATTTCAGGACCGCTGGATTGATTGGGGAGGCCGCACATTTTGGCTTGCTCGTTCCTCAAATCTAAATCCTCTAGACTTTTGGTTATCAAGAAGAACCAGGTCAATTTCAAAGAGTGCGTGATTCCTTACGTTGAAGAGCAGACGAATTCATTGCCATGAATGGACGTCATATTGAGCACCTATGAATAAGTGTTCAGATCTCAGAAAGTACATACTGTAGAACCCATGTTTATTAAACATTTTTCTTGTTTTTATGCATACTAGTACATCCTAAAATATTGGATACTTTTTTCTTACTACCCTGTATATTATTTTCTTTCGTCTTCTTATTACCATTGTCCAGGATTTTATATGTCACATGTCCGTCTAATATAATTATTTCGTATTCTATCTAGCCTTGATTTTCCTGCTGTTTCTCTTACCATACTCAGTCTCTGAAGTTTCCAGAAGCTGCTCTGTTCCCGCGGTATTTGCTCTTCTTTCACGAACATAAGTAAGGATGAGTCTGACTACAGTTTTATAAATCCCGGTTTTGACTGAAGTCCTTAGATACTTATTTTTCCATATTACAACATTTAAATGCCTAGAAATTACGGCTGCTTTATTACTTTTAAATAGGGCACATTCTAATCACTTTAGAATTGCATAATGTATCTAATGGTCCTATTTTATTAAACAAAGATATTTATACTGAACATTTTAGTCGTACCAGAGAACTGCAGTAAAAATATTCCAGTTAAAAAAGGAGCAAGACTAAAGATTCACTGAGGCCATAACTTTTTAATCTTATTATGAATTAAATTATTAAATATGCAAAACATAAACCTCGCCACAAAATTGGAAATAAAAAAGGTTAATATTATATTCTACGCAGATGATGTTATATTAGTTCCTAACTCGGATGATAACTTGCAACAGTTACTGTACCAATTCCACCTCAGCTGTCCGTACTTCATGGATAATAATATAATGTGCAGAGAATTGAATTCTAGACTCCCGGTGGGAAAGCGCCAAGTAAACTGTGAAGTTAGTTTTATTATGTAGAATCGTTACAAAATTTACAATATTAAAATTTAATTACCCGTACATATATTTATTTAAACAGGTTTACAATGCAACTCCGGGCATAAAACTGTTTACACATCTCTGTCCACCCCCTACTCTCTATTTGTTTAAGATATGGCCGCTGCGATTGAAAGCCAATTGTTTCAACGTTCCTCTTTATTTCCTCCGCTATGTGCAATAAAGGTAAGTTCTGAGCAATTTCCGTTGCTATTACTTTCTGAAAGAGCAGTAAACGCTGTAGTAACAATCTCGTCTACAGTTACTATCACCTGATTCTAAAACGAGCCGCTAGTTCTGCAATGGGGTCAATTCTCAATTCTCCGATAACTTCCTCTCAGTTTAATGCCGCCACTTCATTTCCCCTTCAGATCCGGTCCCCTCGGTGCAGTGGGGTTACCAGGTTTGCCATTACATCTAGGGTCTGTGGGTTGAAATCCGGTTGTGAGTTATTAATTTATGAGGGCAATAAAATATTTAGCATTGCGAAACTTCGAAAGGAAATAAAACCCGGGAATGCTACATTATACGTTAACGGAATGGGAAGAAGATTGTCCCTGAGAGAGAGGGCTAGAGGGAAAATTTACTGATATTTCTCTTATATACAGAGAGAATCGTGAGTAATGTCATAAACGTTAGGGGTTATTCTTTGAGATATTTCAAACAAAAACAGTTTAATATAATTTAATTTTGCTAACTGTAAAATTCCTTTGCAGAACGAAAAGTGCATTTCTTTGGATTACATTTCTGCACATTTAAAGGACAAAACTGAAATTCTTTTAAGCATTTATAATTATAGGCTATTACACTGTTCTTGTAAATTGACTGATCTCATAAAGAATTAAACCAATGACTTTTGTGCGAGATCGTGCGTATTTGCTTGCTTTCCGCACAAGACCAATACGCGGTAAGTGTGAAATACCACATTCAGTATTCCCAACGTAACACATATAACAATTTCCCTCTTCTTACCGCTTAAGCGCCATATTCATTTTACTGCTTTAGGCTTTTAACATATTATTTTTAGAGACGTTTAACATAGTAATAATTATAAATTGGAAACTTACCACTGCAATTTCACCTAAATTGCACTGTTAATTATTGTTTTTAAATATTTGCAAAAATTAAGTAAAGTCTACTACTCCACGAAACTTATTGCATTCCTGATACAAGTAACATTAAGGAAGCCGTGAAAAAATCAACAATATTCCAGATGCCGATGTTATTACTGCAATATGTTATATAAATAATATTGTTAAAATATTAAAATGAAAAATAAATCATTACATAACCTTACCCTTTGTTTTAAGTTCGCATTTATAGACTGGGGGGAAAAAAAGACAGACATATCACGGCCTGCTGGAATATAGTAAACACAGAAAACATTTTATAGCAACAATGTTGAAGGTAGATATTTTAGTTTTTAAAAGTTGCCGTCATTGAACAGAAACCAAGATGGAGATTTCATTACAACTAATTAGAAATTCGTCTTTCAGGTATGTAATAAACGATCTTCGCACAAAATAATGTTCGATACACGAGCGGTATGTTTGTTTTCATGTTCTCGGAAATTAAAAAAGCTCAACTAGTTTCGCTTTTTCAATCTTTTCCTCGAACATGAAAACATCAACGTACCGCTCTTGTAACGCATATTACTATTCCAAAACACTCTATGAAATGTTTCATATAAAACAGCTTTTAGCTCGAAAGGAAGCGAAAACGAGTAAAATTGTATTAAACCTTTTTGTTTGAAATATCTCAAAGAATAACTTGCAGAAATCAATTACATTACTTATGGTTCAGTCTGTGTATCACTACATCAAATGAACAATTTAGAATGCTGATCATTAAACCAATTTCAAGGATAATACATTTTGAGTTAATGTGCAGTACAATAAATCAGAATTACCTGGTTGAGGTTGTTTTTCCTGGGTTTTCTCTGAACCCAATATGAGCAAATGCTGGGTTGCTTTCGGTGTTGGACCCCGGACTCATTTCACCGGCATTATCACCTTCACCTCATTCAGACGCTAAATAACCTAAGATGTTGATAACGCGTCGTAAAATAACCTACAAAAAAAACAATCAAAATGTTTAATTCCAGTATATGAAAAGCTAAATATACAGGGTGTTAAGAAAAAAGTAGCCAATATTTTAGGAGGTGATAGTATGCATCAAACAAGAAAATAAGGTCTAATAAACATGGGACCTACAACACATACTTTCTGAGATTTGAACACTTGTTCACAGGAGGTGCTCAACGTGACATCCATCAATAGGAATGCATTTCTCTGCCCTCCGGCGTAAGGAATCACGCACTCTTTGAAATTTGAAATAATACGTTAATAAGAAAGTCCTGATAACGATCCCCAGTTAATCTCTGTGGTAGCACCATGGCCCTATTAATCTATCACCACGAACGTCTGCCCTTAAGTTGATTGAGAATCTGTGCTGATGCCTTGTTTCTTCAACTGCATGGGGATTTTCATTAGCCTACACATGCTGATCACCAAAATTCACACCGCCATCTCTGCTGAACCCCGCTCATATCCGAAACCAGACTTTTGTTTTCAGTATTCCTTGCGGCGTATCAGTATTCCATGCCAGAGGTGTTAACTACGGTATGATTATCTGGTTGTCTGCTGTATTGTAGGGTAGAGAAGTGCATTGCCATTAGTAAACATGACACTGAGCACCTCCTATGAACAACTGTTCAGATCTCAGAAAGTATGTGTTGTAGAACCCATGTTTATTAGACATTATTTTCTTGTTTTGATGCATACTATCACCTCCTAAAATATTGGACACTTTTTTTTAACACTCTTTATATTGAAGCGCCAAAAAGGAAAGCAATGTAATTAAACTAAAATAAAAAACCGAAAGGAACTATTACTGAAGAAAACAAACCAAACAAAACTACATCATAAAAATCGATAACATTAAATAAAAGAAAACTAAATCGAAAGGAACATCAGCTAAATCATACACAAATAATAACAATAACACAATTTATGAAAGGACAAAATTTTATTGAACCAAATAAAAACAAATGAAATGAAATCGATTGAAATTAGTAAGATTAAATAAAACTGAAGTAGTGTCAAATCAACCAAAACAATCAAGTACATCAATTCAAGCAACAAAGCAAAGTCAAACAAATAAAATAAAGCATAATTAAAACGAACAATACTAAACAATCCTGAGCGAGTCAGATTGAATAAAAATAAAACGAATGGAAACGATTCAAGTCAAGTAAATTTCAATAAATTCGAATGAATTTCCAATCAGCTAAAACAATACAAAATTGATCCAACTCTTGGAATTAAAACTAAACAAAACAAAATTATATTAATCATAACAAAATGAACGGATTCAAATAAAATAAAGCGGTGGAACATACAAGGTACAATCAATATATTTCCGAACTGCATTTATATTTATTGTACCGTTAAACATACATGCGCGTGTCGCTTAAGATCATTGTTTCCATGCCTGTTGTGTCAGTCTATCAAACAGCGTCAGATTGTCTTTAAGAACGGAAATTCTACACATAATTTTGTGCAAAAATGTCATGCATTTCCTGCGGGTCGTGATTGCACCGGCGGGGAGCGTGTTCTGTTACTACCGACAAATCAAGACATTTACCAACTACAGAATAATGTAAGTCCACGGATTAAAATTATTATTAAAAATATACAGTATGCATACAGATTTATTAATCAGCATTTATTTCAGATAATGTTGAAATTGACCTCTTTCCGCAGTAAGACATGCATCCCATCGTTTAAACAAATTATTTAGCACTTTGTGTATTTAATTCTGCTTCTTGAGGGAATTCCGTCCGGTAAAGTTCCTGCACATTTTGTTTATATGTTAGAAATTTTAGTAGTTCGCTTTTTGCGGGCCGATCTCATGGATATGTTCATTTCCTACGCTAGACTATTTTCTGGGACTCACTTATAACCCCGCTCGAATATCCCCAAGTTTTTATTTTATCAGGTTGCTAAAGCGATCGGTGACTTTCCCTGTTTTGGTTTAGTTCGGTTGATTAGTTGATTTGTAAAACTCGTTGTATTGATTGCTTCGTTTAGTTCAGTCCGGTTTTGTAGTAAATTTGGTTTCGTTGACTACTTTGCTAGTTATATTTAATTGGTTAATTGATTAGTTTTAATTTTCTTCCTTAGTTCATTTACTGCAGTTATTTTATTTGAATTTACTGATTGTTCTCCTTTTCCAAGTCCTTCACACTTCTACACCTACCTACCTTGCTTCCCGTTTCAGTTACCTGTCATCATATCACAATCTCTTCACACGCACGCAAAATAGCCGCATACTAGCCATACCAACACATAAGACATCATCGTATTCATCATCATACACAATCTCGCTCTCGCGCTTGTGGAATACCCTACCCAGTGACATCGGAGACTGTCGGAACGTAGTAGCGTTCAAAAGCAACTTTTTAAGCATTTTCTTACTGCGTAGAGTAGGTTTAATTTTTACTTAATCAATAAAAGAAATGCTTCTCTTAACTTTTACAATAAACTGTCTAGCTTTTATTAATCAGTTAATCTGTTAGTACTTTGATTTTTATTATATTTGTAAATTTAATATTAATTGTAATTATAATTGTAATTGTATTCTTAATACTGTAGTTGTCATCCCCTGGTAGAGGGGAAGAGAAGGCCTGATGGCCTTAGCTCTACCAGGTTAAATAAATAAATAAATAAATTATATTACTTATTTGATATTTTTATTTGTTTGTGTATATTGATTATTTGATCTGGTTGACTTGTTTCATCGTTCGGCTTGGTTAAATAAATTAATTGGTTTGGATTTTTTCTGTTCGACTAATTGGTTTTATCATTCAGTTGACTAATTTGTTTGATTGATTTAGTTAACTGGCATGATTTTGATGATGGAAGAGTGGAACAGAGATAAACTTCTCTCCGGCACCGGAATTTGAACCCGGGTTTTCAGCTCTACGTGCTGACGCTCTATCCACTAAGCTCTATCCATCCCGATGTCGGATCGAATCCTCTCAGTTTAAGTTCCACCTCTTGGGTTCCCTCTACTGTACTCCAACCACGAGAAAGTCTCTGGGGGAATGAGACGAAGCGGGGTAATGCTGTGAATGAATGTTGATGTCATAAGATGTCATAAGGTCACACACGTGGGTACGCGTATCTCTATTGGCCAGCTCTCACAGCACAAACGATAACACTGATACACACATATTTATACTACCCTAGTTACAAAATTAGATCACTGTTAATCTCCTGGTCTTTTAATCCCTCCATACAGGAAATAACATATGCAGAAGAGCGCATGGTATTTAAACTGACGTTATAACGGTAATATTATCTATCTACTTCGTTCCAATAGATGACGCAATAGTAAGCACATTTCTTTCACGGTTGATCTCCTGGTTGGAGAACAGTAGTGGCCTACCCTCATGCACTGCGTCATAGATGTATGACAGTGGCACAATGTCCACACATGTGCAGAGGTGCACTCGTTATGAATGACTAAGTGGCCGGGATCCGACGGAGTAAGCGCCGTCTTAAATCACAAAGTGTTTATTTTTCGCTTGTATATTATCTCTGTGCCATTCTTCCATCATCATATGATGACGCAGAATTTCTGCACTGAAATATAATATGTATTTCGGTACATCGTAATATATGGCATGATTTTGTTTACTAGTTGATTAGATTTATTTGTGTATTGGTTGCTACTGATGATTGATTTATTCTGTTTAATTAATCCGTTTGTTTGGTCATTCTGGTCGCATGGTGGAACAAAGATAATGCAAAGAGGAAACTAATGCTTAGAACTGTCGTTTCCACAGTTTTCAATTGTGTTTGTGTTTTGTTTCAAAAGACGAAACTGATTTCAAGAGATAGTAATGAGGTAAAAAGAGGCGAGAGCAGTCGTCAAAACGTGTAATAAAATGAGAACAACATAGAGAGACAATGAAAAAGATGAAAGGGTGAAAAACAAAGAAAACAAATAATTCAGTTTGTGTATGTATTGTGTGTACATTTGAAGAATACTATAGAGTCGTTGTAGCAAAATTTTATTAGACTTTATTTTATTTTTGAAAGAGAGGAGTTGGGGGTGTTTGGAGGGAGGAAGTGATGGGTTGGATGTCTTTTATCTCTACGTTTTCCTTTCTAACCCCATGCCTCTTCACAGTTCCTTGTACAATTTTATATAGAAACGAATAAAAAAAGGAACTTTTCTTTTTAGATTTGGTTTCGGTAAAGAAAACGCCAGATCATTGAGTGGTTTCAAAAGAGCAACTCAAAATGCAAAAGTAGTCCATGTACGATATGGTGTTACTCATTTCCTATTTTGATAAGGAAAATATTAGTATTTACTATTTCTTATAATACGTGCGATAACCAATTTTCTGAGAACTGTATTGTAGCTAAATATTATTAGTCTGATCCGCTTATAATTCCATCTTGAAGTGCTAATCATTTCATATCAACCGAATAACTTGTACAGTAGGGGAGGTAAGACCTGTCCTGTGATATATCATGTGCCGTGGCTATATCACCAATGGCTATGGAGGAGGAAGATAGATTTTAGTCTGAGATGAACTTTCGTGTCTGTAGATTCGTATAATATTAGCTATCATGAAACAAACTCTCTTTCTCATAACTCATTTTTCCCCTATGTACAGCTCACAGGTCTTGCCTCCTGACATAACAATTGAACGGAACAATCCAATTACTGAATTAAGATATGTCTCTAGTCTAGACATCATTTTAGGTCTATTTTACTGAAAAAATTAATTCATTTTTAAGGATTTAATAAAAAGTTTGGAGAAATTGTATATTAAATTACAATCAATCAAGGAAAACAAATATAAAATATTGCAAAAAATATTTAGAAAGTAAACACTAACAAAATTGGTAAACGATACAAAATAGGATATTTTATGTAAACTGGAATTAACTAACATCAATAATGACTGTAGCAATAGTATTAATATGAGTAGCAATAGTAAGAGTAGCAGTACCAGTAACAGTATCAACAGAAAGAATAGCGGGGTTTGAAGACAAATAGGGGAGAGTCGGGTAGTATCGGACATCGGGTAATATCGGACAATGCGTTTCTTTCATCTACCACCATATAGTATTACCTGAATGACATGGTTACGTTTCTCTATGCGACATCACAGAAACATAACCATGTCAATCAGATACTATCATCGTGTGGTAGATGAAAGAAACTCACTGTCCGATATTACCCGATGTCCGATACTACCCGACTCTCCCCTATGTCTTTACCACTGACACCTCTTCTTTGCTTGGCAGAGTTACACCTAAATTTTCTAGGGGTTGAAGATTTTCTATCTTGAGTTCTTCCACACTCTCAATAGCCAATAAAAGTTCTTCATTTTCACTGAAACGTTCACCTAACTCAGCGGTGACCAAAGCGGGTGTCGTAATTACATCGTGCAACCATAGACATTCAAACGGGTACGAGGAGTTTCCTGTACATTGCTGTGTTTTTCATTCACGTACTGAAAGCAAGCAGTGGCGGTATGATGTCGCTCTACAAACTCTGTCTCTACAAGCAGTAAGAGATGGTTTCGTAAAGAATGAGAAGGAGAACTTTTTCGTTATTCTGTCGGACAAAATGTAATATGTTTACTTTGCTCAACGGTTCAATTAGGAGTAACTTATATAGTAACATTAATTGCCACTCTGTATAATGTATTATTATTATTATTATTATTATTATTATTACTGAACACTAAGTATGTGTTTCTATAATTCGTCTGTACGTGCATGAATATTGATATTTTTAGATCTTCTCTCTAGAAGGATAAAATTATTGGGTTTTGTCTCAATTTTAATCTTCTTAATCTTTAGATGAGGGTAACTATTTATTAGTTATTCATTTAATAATAATGCTGTAGAAAAATTGATTCAATATTATGTGGCAACGAACTGTTAAACGCCAGGGATTGACATGTCTTAAATCATAGCCAGTAAGAGAAAGATGAGATAAATAAATGTAAGGAAGTCAGCTACCTAGTGGGTATTGAAATATCTCGTGCTCTAAAGCCTTTTATTAGAACAGAATTTCTCAAAAGAGTAATGATTAAAATAACTTAACTAACTTGTCTATGAGAAGTTTTTAATTTTGGAAAACTACGAATTTCTCAACCAAGTATCGAGAAAAGAATTTAGAAAATTCCTGATTGTATTAAAAAGGAAGGTTAAAAAAGAAGCAAGAAAAATCGTATATTATTCACTGGCGCTTGGTGACAGCAGTGACATTACTGATAAAGGAAAGCTTGAGATTTTTATCCGCGGGATTGATCAAGATGTTAGTGCAGGAACCACCACTAGTTGTACTTTTCATGGCAAGTACCTTTTCTCCGTCTCCTTACTTCATAGGCTGTCGGTCGCATGTAATCACTGTAGCTCGAGTTTTGGTCACCGCTGATCTAACTACACCATCACTTAATCCACAGATTCATAGAATATATGTTTTAGCTGGCGTGTATCGGAGCTGTTTGAGGAATGTATTGATAACTGATCAAAATAAATATAGTCAGTATTTTCAGTTGTCTTCTTAGGTCCTGGAAAAGAATCAAAAGCCAGTGTCTCTGGCAACATGTCTTCAGCTTCTTTCACCATAGCGCTAAAGCTATAGAGTTCACTGATAATTCAATAAGCAACGGTGTACAGCGAAATGTAGGGCAAAGTTGCGTAATTCCGTGACACTACTAATTCCGTGATACGGTTTTTTCACTGAATGTCACGGGATTGGGTATCTTGCTAGGAAGTTCACCGATGTCTCAAAAGTAAAATGAAGATGTCTGGCACTATGGTCGAACGGCAAAGCCTTGGCTGACATTCAATTAAAAAAAAAAGTATCACGGGATTAGGGGTATCAGGGAAATAGGCAACTTTACCCTACCATTATCTATCGCCACTTTTGTCTATACATTCTGCATAACTGAAATCTCGTGGTTTTTAAGCATGAGAAAAGCTTCAAATAATTATATTTTTCATACATATTTTCCTGATTTCAAAAATGCTTGAACAAAATAGGAAAAGCATAAATACGAAAGTTCACCAGTATAGGCAAACTTTTTCCCAGTACGGACACAGCCCAATCTGTCCCACCTCTGGCTACGGGCCTGTGAATACAATGTACTATCACTAATATGTTTAACTATATTCACAGCAACAAAAAAGGAGGCCTTAGTTTTCAGCATAGTGAACTGAGAAGTCTGTCCAATGTTCCATATACAGTGACACTGGTGAAAAGTCGAAGATTGAGATGAGTAGGCTATATTCTACGTCGAGATGAGATAAATCTCCTCAGAAGTGCAATGGAGAAGAATCCCGGAGGGAAAAGACCACTTAGTAGACCACGATTGCGATGGGAAGGCCAAGTAGACAACAATCTGCACCTACTGAGAGCCTATCAAGACGCAGCTGAAGACAGGAATCTCTGGAGGGCTTTACTGAAAGAGGCCAATAACCGTCTACGGTTTGAGTAGCCATTAACTAAATTGAATTGAAGGTAGATGTCAGTAATGCTTTGCTACAGAACTAAACTGATATGTCAATTAAAATATATTGATGTGTTACATGAATTACATAATTATTATTCCATTTCATTACATTAAATTGAGCATAGACGTTTCACGCAATCATTCGGATTCCTTTGAATCCACTGCCAATAATTTATTATCCATTATTAATTTGCTAACCGCACGAAGCAAGATCTCAATATCAAATAATCCAAGATATAATTATCTAGGCACGATTCTGACAAAATTCCCGATCCATTTTCCCGAACCAAAAATCCCGAAGGCCTATTTTGTGAAATGAACATTTTCCATAATCGGTTATCTCGAGCCTACATTCTCGAACGAACATTTTCCCAATAGGTTATCTCATATCTAATTTGCATAATTTATTGGAAAATAGGTGTTACGTTTCTAAGGCAGCATAATACATAATGTTGCTACGAATTGCACAAAATAAACATTTCAAAATTTTCAAGTAAACGTGTCATAATACTAAAAGTTAAAATGGACAACGGACCTAGACTCAAGGTTTAAGTCACAGTCGCATTTGTCGCATTTTGCTGCCCGACTTCTAAAAATGCAACAAACTTTGAATGTAAATGTGCAAAAATGGGACAACCACACTGGACTTCAGAAACGAAAATGGTAATGGAGGAAATGAAATCGGAGATGTGTTTGAACTAATCTGAAACTAAATGAAATACTAATGACATGGGCATGTTCAAAAAGGTATTTAGCAGTAGCAGTAGCAGTAGCAGTAGCAGTAGTAGTAGTAGTAGTAGTAGTAGTAGTAGTAGTAGTAGTAGTAGTAGTAGTAGTAGTAGTAGTAGTAGTAGTAGTAGTAGTAGTAGTAAAGTACTTTCACTCCTCTGGGAAGCATAGGACCCTTGTGAAAACACGCCATCTTACTCTATTTTTATCCATAGCTTTGACTTCATTCCAACGCCATCCAAGTTGTGTTGCTTCTCTTCTAACGGTGTTACTCCAGGTGACTCTGGGCCTACTAACTTTCCTGTTTGCCCAACGTGGATTCCATTCAAAAGCTGTCCTAGAGATATTACCCTCTTCTCTCCGCAACACATGCCCAATCCATCTCCACTTCCTATACTTGATCTCTATCCATATTTCTTGCTGATCAGTAATTTTATGGGGATTTTTATTTGAGATGGTCTTAAGCCACCATATTCCCATTATGATCCTCAGACATCTATTCATGAATACTCGTAATTTCTTTTTAATTGTATATGTTTCCTTCCAAGTTTCACATCCGTATAGCAGAATAGATTTTACATTCGTATTAAAAATTCTTACTTTGATTCTTGAAGAGATTTGTTTGGATTTCCAGAAATTTGCTAGTTGTGAGAAGGCAGCTTTTGCTTTCCTAATTCTTGCATTTACACCTTCATCAGAGCCTCCTTGTTTAGAAATTATACTTCCTAAGTATGTAAATTCATTTACTTCCTCTATTTCTTTATTTTAAACCACAAGTTTAGTATCTGTTCTATTATTGATTCTCATTTCCTTACTTTAGACTTGTTCATCTGAAGACCCGCTGCAGATGACACTCTATTTATATATTGCAATTTGCCATTTATGTCTGAGAACCTATGGGCCAGTAAGTAAACATCGTCTGCATATTCTACACTCTCCAATCCCTCTCCCAGCCCCCATTGAATGCCTCTCTTGCGTATTGAGAAATAGATGTTCAGGAATTGATTTCAAAGAGCTGATGCAATTCATGTTTAAGTGAACAATTTCTTCTAATTGATTTATAAAATTCCATCGTATGCTGTAAATTTTGAGTGAGGATTTCGTTGCATGAATCTTGTAAAAACTGGAATTAGAAACCGCCTTTGAGTAGCACTTTGCTAACAATAAATTTTGAAGGGTCTACTAGTAAAGAATTTCAATGTTTAGAGTGCTAATAAAATAACGTATTTTAATGTGAAATAAATTCAGCAGTAATTGAATCTAAACATATCTACGTCTAATGATTTACTTACATAAGTGTATCTCGAGTGTGATAAGATGGACTGAAAGTAATAAAACTCCAAGAAACAAATACAGTAAGATTTTGTTTCTGCATGCTTCATTAATTTTATCTTTCTGCACAATTATTTATAATATTGCACAAGCATTCCGCAATTTGCACAAATATAATTTTTCATTTATGAATTTTTGCGACAATTATTTATTTTTTAGCTTAAACCCTGTCTAGAATTAGAAACTAATGTATTATTAAATGGTTACATTTATTACAAAAGTAGAAATGAAACAGAACGAAAAACATATTGGGACATCAAGAAACTAAGGCAAATGGAGTGTAATGCTAGAGCCGCTACAGTAATCAAAGGTACAAGAGTAAGAGCTATTAAATGCCACATGGATTCTCCACGTTCTCTTGGATGATGTTGAAATTGTAAAGCAAACTGAAACATATGGCAAACGAACAACCTGAAATATACCCTGGACATATTTTGAGAAATAAATTAAACGAAGTTCCTTAACGTGTTTTAACACGGTTACCGGAACGTGGAAATTTTAAGAAAAATATAAGGAGGTAAAAACGAAAAGATCTACCTGTTAATCCAATATTCCTAACACAATTTCAGGAGGCCCCAGAGAGATTGAAAAAGCCTTTCAATACGATAACTATCTATTATTTGATAGTTATGATGAAGGTGTTCGGAACAAGTCAAAATGAAGGAACATTAAAAAATTCACCTTTGGTTTCTCGATGGAGAGTTCAAAGTGAGCCCAAGATATTTACACAACTGTTCATAATAACTATAGTGATTTTGCTACAGAACAAAAACAAGTGTAACAACCCTAATTTTAGTGTGCCAATTACAGATCTGAAGTCCGTTTTCTTTCTGTCACGTTACAATTTTAAAATAATAACATTTTTATTTTTTCCATTTTAATACATTTAGATCCTTTTTATTAATTATATTCTGATTTTGCTACTGAAAAAAAAACAAGTGTATCAACCCTAATTTGGATATACGATTACAGATATAACTTCCTTTTTTCTATCACGTCACAATTTTAAAATAATAACATTTTTAATTTTAGTTTTTACATTTTTATTACATTTAGATCCATCCAATTTATTTATTTTTTGTGATTTTGTTACTGTACAAAAACAAGTGCATCAACACTAATTTGAGTGTGCTGATTACAGATCTGAAGTCCATTTCTTTATCACGTCATAATTTTAAAATAATAACATTTTCAAATTTTAATTATAATGTTTGACACTACGTTCAGGTTAAAACTGAGTGCTCTTGAACTCGAAGCTTGGGACACATTTTGTACTAGTGTCAACTAGGTTTTTAGGAAATTATCTAGCTGATAATTATGCTGAGCAAGTATATAATATGCTTAGAGCATTTCAGAATCTAGGTTGTTGTATGTCTTTAAAAATGCACTTCCTTCATTCACACCTTGATTTTTTCCATCAAATAACGGCGCTGTAAGTGACGAATATGGTGAGAGGTTCCATCAGGACATATTAACGATGGAATCCAGGTACTAGGGTCAATACGTTCCGAGCATGATGGGTGATTTCTGCTAGTTCCTACTGCGATCAACAACATGCCAACATAAGCGGAAAAGCAAAGGTCTGAAACGTTTTTAACTAATTTTTTAGTGCTTAATACATATTGTAAATGTATATCTTCTTATAAATGTATTTAAAATAATATAATATAACAATTTACACAGAATATAATACATTAAGCTCAATTTATATCTCTGACTTTATGGTACAGATATGTATAGTGAGATTTAGAATTAATGTTATTGTCCCGTAACACAAAACCTGACACGCTATGATAAATCTGTTTCCAGATCTGAAATCAGTGCATAAATTTCAGTATAGAACACTAGAAATTTCCTCAGTAGCAGACATTTTTTTTTTTTGTAGACCAGTGTAATAGGCATGGAAAACTAAGTATCTCACAAGTGTGCTACTTTCAGTAGATTACATGAGACGCATTGGATATAAATCTCGTTCTAGGCGTCCTAGTTTAAAATAGTATGGTAATATTGACAGCAATAAAATTAATCAACAGTTTTTTTTTCATCGGGAAATTTTATTTCGGACAAAGTCAATCGGGAAATTGGAATCGGGAGAGAGTCTTTCGTGAGAATGGGTATTCGGGAATATGGATTCAGAAATATGTCCGGGAAACATCTATGCGAGATTCGACCATAAGGCTTTACAAAAATTGATGTTACCTACAATGTGTCTAGCTTTGCAGTATATTGGTTCTCATGAAATAGTTCTGTGTTTGTTGACATATTTTTCAGTCAAACATTGTGTATTTGTTCATAATCATTATATGAAACATTTTATCATTAGTACTAATAACTCGGGAGAGATTTTGATTTATGACTAGTGAGAGTCACTTGTGACAGGAACAGTTATTTTTCATCACACTACATTAAACATCTAATTGATATATATTGACAACTGAGGGGAGAAGTGTATAGACTACACGTCAAACTGATAAAGATCACAGTAAAAAGCTGAAATAAAGAGGTATCGGGTCAATTAGGAAGCTTCCATGACAACTGCAGTCAGTATCATTATTACAAATTGTATAGTTCTGAACGATGGATAAAACAAAAGTGGATTATTCGGAAGAGGTGTAACTTGAACTTTATCCACTTTTGGTGAAGTACATAGGTACATAAAAAGTAACAAATGTTTCTTACATTTTATATATATTTTTCTTTAAGTGAATAAACTATGAGAAGTATTCTACAAAGCAACGAAGCTATATTAAAGAAAATTGATGCACGAAATAGGATAAGTGAATAAAACAGGATGCACTACAGTATGTGTAAACAATCGACGTGAATAGAATAGGTAACAAAAAGGAGGTGAATGGCAATTTTAGGTTTGGTAAGCTATGTTTTGTCTTTTGCATTTTCTTCCTCTCTTTCCTCCCATTCTCACTTTCTTTCTTTCTTTCTTTCCGTATCTGTCTGTCTGTATGTTTCTTTCTTGCTTTTTTCATTTTTTATTTATTTCTTGCTTCCTTTCTTCTTTTATTGCTTTTTGCTCTTTTCTTTATTTATTTCTTTCTTCTTTTATTTCTTTGTTGCTTTCTTCCTTTCTTTCTTGTTTCCTTAACTTCTCTATTTTTCTTGCTTCCATTCTCTTCTCTTCCTATATTTCTTTGTTGTTTTCTTACCTTCTTGCTTCCATTTTTCTTTCTTTCTGGCTTCCTTTCTTTCTTTATTTTTCTTGCTCCCATTCTCTTTTCTTTCTATATTTCTTTGTTGTTTCCTTTCTTTCTTGCTTCCATTTTTCTTTCTTTATTTTTCTTGCTTCCATTCTCTTCTCTTCCTATATTTCTTTGTTGTTTTCTTACCTTCTTGCTTCCATTTTTCTTTCTTTCTGGCTTCCTTTCTTTGTTTATTTTTCTTGCTCTCATTCTCTTTTCTTTCTATATTTCTTTGTTGTTTCCTTTCTTTCTTGCTTCCATTTTTCTTTCTTTATTTTTCTTGCTTCCATTCCCTTTTCTTTCTTTATTTCTTTGTTGTTTTCTTTCTTTCTTGCTTCCATTTTTCTTTCTTTATTTTTCTTGCTTCCATTCTCTTTTCTTTCTTTATTTCTTTGTAGTTTTCTTTCTTTCTGGCTTCCTTTCTTTCTTTATTTTTCTTGCTCCCATTCCCTTTTCTTTCTATATTTCTTTGTTGTTTTCTTACCTTCTTTCTTTATTTTTCTTGCTCCCATTCTCTTTTCTTTCTATATTTCTTTGTTTTTCCTTTCTTTCTTGCTTCCATTTTTCTTTCCTTCTGGCTTCCTCTCTTTATTTTTCTTGCTTCCATTCCCCTTCCTTTCTTTATTTCTTTGTTGTTTTCTTTCTTTCTTGCTTCCATTTTTCTTTATTTATTTTTCTTGCTTCCGTTGTCTTTTCTTTCATAATTTTTCTTGCTTCCATTATCTTTTCTTTCTTTATTACTTTGTTGTTTTCTGTCTTTCTTGCTTCCATTTTTCTTTCTTTCTGGTTTCCTTTCTTTCTTTATTTTTCTTGCTTCCATTCCCTTTTCTTTCTATATTTCTTTGTTTTTTCTTACCTTCTTTCTTTATTTTTCTTGTTCCCATTCTCTTTTCTTTCTATATTTCTTTGTTGTTTCCTTTCTTTCTTGCTTCCATTTTCTTTCCTTCTGGCTTCCCCTCCTTCTTTATTTTTCTTGCTCCCATTCTCTTTTCTTTCTTTATTTCTTTGTTGTTTTCTGTCTTTCTCGCTTCCATTTTTCTTTCTTTTTGGCTTCCTCTCTTTCTTTATTTTTCTTGCTCCAATTCACTTTTCTTTCTTTATTTCTTTGTTGTTTTCTTTCTTTCTTGCTTCCATTTTTCTTTCTTTATTTTTCTTGCTTCCATTGTCTTTTCTTTCTTTATTTCTTTGTTGTTTTCTGTCTTCCTTGCTTCCATTTTTCATTCTTTCTGGCTTCTTTCTTTCTTTATTTTTCTTTCTTCCATTCTCTTTTCTTTCTATATTTATTTGTTGTTTTCTTTCTTTCTTGCTACCATTCTTTTTTTCTTTCTTTCTTTCGTCCTTGTTTCCTTTATTTCTTCATTTTTTCTTCTTTTTTTCCTATATTTCTTTGTTTTTTTTCAATCTTTCTTGCTTGCATTCTATCTTTCTTTCTTTCTGGCTTCCTGTCTTTCTTTATTTTTCTTGCTGCCTTTCTCTTGTTTTTCTATATTTCTTTATTGTTTTCTTTATTTCTTGCTTTCATTCTTTCTTTATTTTTCTTGCTTCCTGTCTCTTTTCATTATATATTTCTTTGTTATTTTCTTCCTTCCTGGCTTCCTTTCTTTCTTTATTTTTCTTGCTTCCTTTCTCTTTTCTTTCTTCCTTGCTTCCATTCTTCCTTTATTTTTCTTGCTTCCTTTCTCTTTTCTTTCTATATTTCTTTGTTGTTTTCTTTCTTCCTTGCTTCCATTTTATCTTTCTTTCTGACTTTCTTTCTTTCTCTTTGCTTTCTTTATATCTTTATTGTTTTCTTTCTTTCTTGCTTCCATTCTTTCTTTTCTTCTTTCTCACTTCCTTTCTTTCTTTTTTGCTTCCTTTCTTTATTTATTTTTCTTGCTTCCTTTCTCTTTTCTTTCTTTCCGTCTTCCTTTCTTTTTTCCTTCCTTTTTGCTACCTTTCTTTCTTTACTTATTTCATTCCTTCTTTCTTCCTTTCGTTCTTTTTTCTTTCTTTATTTCTTCCGTTCTTTATTCCTTTCTTTCTCCATTTACTTATTTTTCTGTCTTTCTTTAATTCGCGCCTATGCGCTGAACATTTTTCTTCCGCAATAATTTTGTCAGACTTTTCAACATACTATTACGCAATACACTATGGCGCAACATATTCTCTCTTGATAGTACAAAGCGGACACATAATTTATTTTATCGGTGATTTATTTGCTTTGACTCAATTAACTCACAAATATGCCTTACTTAAATCTTACCGGAAAATCTGAAAACTCATGTTCTCTACATATTTAATATATTCGTACCCAACTTCTATAGTATGCGAGAGGTAGACGTCTAATTTGTTACGAGTAAATTTTTTACAGCAATTTCTTAAATCTGTACTTCGTAATATAATAATATTATAGTTGCAATGAAACAGTTTACAAATTTTTAACATCTCATATTCTTAACAATTCACATAATGATTTTATTACGTTCTCCAACCAGAAGATAAACCGTGAAAGGAATGTGCTTACTATTGCGTCATCTATTGGAGCGAAGTAGATAGATAATATTAGAGTTATAACGTCAGTTTAAAAATCATGCGCTCTCCTGCATATGTTATTTCCTGTATGGAGGGATTAAAAGACCAGAAGATTAACAGTGATCTAATTTTGTAACTGGGGTAGTATAAAAATGTGTATATCAATGTTATGGTTTGTGCTTTGAGAGATAGCCAATAGAGATACGAATACCCACGTGTGTGACCTTAAGACATCTTATGACATCAACATTCATTCACAGCATCACCCCGTTTCGTTTCATTCCCTGGAGACTTTCTCGTGGTTGGAGTACTCTGATTCATAACATTATAGACTTAATAAGCATTAAACTGTACTTACACTCAGCGTTCGAAAAAGTTTAAAATATACACTGATAATCGTTAAGCACGTAAAAAACACGGAGAATGTGTTGGAATCCAGCTGCTAAAGAAGGAACTGACTAACGGAGAACGAGGGTTGTTTCATTATACAGAGTGAGTCGTAATTATGTACTATAAAATATTGCAGAGTATTCTATACAGCAAAGCAAAAATATATTTTGTCATATAAACACATAGCCGATACTGTATTGTTATTAAGATAAGGCAACATTGCGTTATTTCAAAGCTAGTCTATCAATTATCCGTGGCTAAAATCGGAACTAACAACCGGTGCTGTTTTGTAGTTAAAAAGTGATGTATTAATAGTTGGCCATGTCTTTGTTATTGTGATGCTTTGATGATTCATGATGTTGAGTATTATAACTAGACATCGGATTTTTAGGCACTAAAAATTGCAGTTTTAGGCGCCTAAAATAAGCTCAAAATTTGTAAAATTAGGCTCTATTTTAATGAAAATAGGCATTTTAGGCTCATCAAGGTATCATACTTATTTCTTTCACTGAAATTTTTAGTTATACACTAAAATACGCACAAAAAAGTATGTTTAATCATTAAAAAAGAATACTATATTATATTTATAAACAGAGCTGCACAAATTTAATATATTGAAACTAATGAAATAATGATTATTGATATCAAGATTACTCATTTTAAGTTATTGAAATTCAGTTCCATGCTCAGACTTTATTATAATTATCTGCACAGTACACCACCAGAATTTTTTCTAAATTCTCCACAGTTAACCTTTGCCTTTTGTCACTGAGA
Organism: Periplaneta americana; assembly: GCF_040183065.1. Taxonomy (NCBI): domain Eukaryota; kingdom Metazoa; phylum Arthropoda; class Insecta; order Blattodea; family Blattidae; genus Periplaneta; species Periplaneta americana. The sequence goes on along the minus strand of NC_091127.1, from coordinate 70,476,217 downwards.
ATCATTTTGAAAGCAGCCGCAAAAATACAAAGTTCCACTTATTGTTGCATTTCCTGGTAGTGTTAACACTAGGAGGGCCATTCTTTTAAATATTTTGTAACGGTTTACCCTACTAATTCGCAGTTTTACGACTTTTCATAAATATTTCAAAAACACTCTTTCTCCAAAAATTGTGATTTTATGACACTCTGAAGGGCAGTACAGCTAATCGGTTTCAGACCGAAAACAGTCATTTTTATAGTAGGGTCTATATTATATCTCTGAATCGGTAGCAGCACATGTTGTGATTGTTGCCTGCTTCAAAACTAAGGTTGGTTCTTTGTCGGCATTTATGCCTCCAAACATGTTAAATTCGGTGAAATCTATTGCGAGTGTCGTGAGATTCAAAACATTTTGTTTCCTTTATCAATGGTTTCATGGCCGGTGTGAAGCGAACTTTCCACTTTTTAAATGCCTTAAATTTCGCAGTGAATGCATGTATAAATTATAAAAAGTAAGAGTAAAATGCGAAACTTTACAGTGAGTTAGGCATTTTTAGGCGAATATTAACAAATTAGGCTCTAATAACCGTTTTAGGGCATTTTAGGGCACTATAAACTCTTTGAATACCTTTCAATTTCCATGAAACACAAATATTAATAATTATTTTTACTTTTCTCCTAAAGAAACAAAATAGGCATTTGCCCTAGAATCCGATGTCTGATTATAACTGAGATTAGTATTATTTTGCTTTACTCAATTGCAACAAACAGTGAAGTGATCTTGAGTTACGGAGAAGTAGGCTAAGAAACAATTCTGCTGCTGCTCGCATCTAAACTGAACGTTTTCCTGCCCGACGAAACCCAACTCCAAAAACATTTGTAGCAGTGAAAACGTAGCCTTAGGAAGACTGGTCGTTTTGCACTTGAGATTAACAATGCCGGTAGACTGCGAAGTTGCAGGATTGCGAGACATGGCCAACTATGAATACTTCTCTTTTTAACTACAAAACAACACCGACTGTTAGCTCCCATTTTAGCCACGGGTAATTGGTAGTCTAGCTTTTTGAAATAACGCAATATTGCCATATTTTGATAACAATGCACTATCTGCTATACGTTTATATGACAAAATGTATTTGTTGTGGTGCATAGAATACTCTGCAATACTTTATAGTACATAATTACGACTCACCCTATAAGGTAAAGTACCCAAATAAGAGACACTTTTTTTTTAACTGCTTATAAATGAGGATGGGAATAGACATTTTTAATCCGAATGAGTGGAATACATACAGCATTTCGTCTATTTTTAGAATTGACAATACAAATTTAGTCAGTTTTTATTATTACTTTAAATTATAAAAAAAGTAAAACTGGGAAATACTGATGTTTTGAAAAGGGGTTCCAAATAAGAGATACTTGTGTTATTTAAGTTTATTTTTGAACATGGACAAAAATTATCATCATTTGACTGAAAATTGAAGCAATATATAGGCTAACATTGTGAAGTTATGTAGATACTTTTATAAATTCAGGAACATTTTAAAATTGAAGAGGTCAGTGCAACAGTGACCCAACTCTTCTAAACAGAAATTCTGTTGTTTATTTGGCATTTTTCCAAGTGTAATTAAGATGGTTTACGAAAAGAACATAAAGTCGGTCAAATCGGACATGAATGCACTAATCTTATTTAGGCTACTATTGCTAACGTTAATATTTTGCTAGAGAAAGAAAAATGATAGAATATTAAATTTCGATCTCCATATTTTAATTTTAAGTTGATTGCACTTATTTTGCCGGCCCCTTTAATTGACACAATTCTTATTTCGCTGTATTGAGCAAGTTGGACAAACGAAAGGGTCATCATCAGTGCTGCAATCTTCGTGTGCTCAACGACGACATTTTGAACACTGAATCTATTTCTCCCTCCTGAGCTCTGGTGTCCTCTGAAAAAAATTCAGTGCAAAACAAGCACTCTCCATCATCACAACTTTCTCCATATTCCGAGTCACTAGAGTTAATTAATTCCATTTCCACATTGGATTCTTCATCACTGAACGAACTCAAGCAGTGCTTTTTGGACTGAGTTTTTCTGTGATTTTTGTTGTTTTTCGAACAACTTCTTGCGAGCTTCTTATTTTCTTTGATTTTCTTTATCTAAACTATCTCTCATTTTTTTTTCTGATCAGAAATGATATTATGATAGTTCCTTTTCCTGCCCTGGATGACTTTACATGCGACTATCCACTGGTTGAAGCTTACGGTTCTTGAGGTGGTGATTGTTGCTGCTGCTGCTGCTGTTGCTGCTGCTTCTGTAGGCCTAACTGTGGTATAACCAAAGTCACCGTTTCTGGCGCGTGAAATAAGCAATGGGAACGTTGAGAGCGAGTAACTTATATTTGTCATAGTCTGTGCGCATTAAAGCTGACAAATGTGATTCGCAGATTGCTTACGTCACATCTGTTTAGGAGGTGGTACCACTCTCAACCGAAGTGGCAACAGATGCCACAGATCTTTGAGTACACTGACCAGTCAGTGGATGGTCAGTGTACTCAAGGACACATCTCAGAAACGCAAAGTGCGAGTGTCTTGCCTTTGACGCAGTCAGTGGGCAACAAGACTGACAACTGTGATTGATAGATTGCTTATGTGACGTGTTGGGTTTTACCGTTCTCAGCTACACTGGAAACAAGTGCTTACTGACTGGCTTTTTATTCAAGAACACGCGCCACAAACGCTGGCACTGGCTGTAGTGGCGATATTTACACAGGTCCAACGAAATTTTCGAAATCAGGAATCACAATTACATTTAATAGTTTTATAATTACACAAGATCTTTATTTAAAATGTCATTATCATCATCATCATCATCAACAACAATACGATTTGGGCCCATTGGCCCGTTTCGTCTCCATAGCAATATTAAAATTGGTCTTTCCAGCGTTTTCTAGGGCGTCCGATTCGTCTTCTCCCTTGGGGTTTATAATGGTGTAGTCGGTATGGAATGCGGGTTGGTTCCATCCTACATATATGTTCATGCCATTTATTCCTATATTCTGTGATAGTTTCTATAATATTTGGCATATTTAGTTCCTGTCGTATGTCTTCATTTCGCTTGTGGTCCAATAAGCTATATCCTGCTATTGGCCTTAGCAGTCTCATTTCAGCTGCTTCTATTCTCTTCATTTGTTGAGTTATCATACACCATGTTTCGGATCCATAGGTTAATGTTGGAATCGCCATTGTTTTGTAAAATTTTAAAATTGTGTCGGTCCTAACTTTCTTCTTTAGTGTTCTTTTTATCGTGCCAATTAACTGCTGGAATTTAGAGAGCTTCCTATCTATGTCGTTAATTTGTTTATATGATATCATGCAGCCTAGGTAATTAAAACAGTTCACTTGCTCTATGATTTCATTATTAATAATTATTTTTGTTCTTAATGGCGTTGTTCCCTTAAAACCCATCACTTTAGTCTTTTTAGTAGATATCTGAAGATCATATTCTTTTGCGATTTGAAATGTATAGAGAATATTTTACGAATTAAGCACTTATGTTTTGATCTTTAAGTAAGGTAAATATTGTCGGACTAGCTGATTTTAATTGACTTTAGCTATTGATGTTATTGTCATCTCAATAAATAATTAATTTTAGTCATTAATAATGATAACTTAATCTTTTCAATTAGTAATTTTTGTAATGAATAATTGAGAACAATGGCTAATTAATGATTAACATAATTCGTAATTAATTTTAATTAATAGTTCAATTAATCTTTCATTGGTTCTTATGTAGTTGCTGGCAGACAAACTGACATGACTGGAAGCATTAACGCTTTTCGTAAACTCTCAAAGTTGAGCATCATAATAATACCAAATAAGGGTTCCAAATAAGAGATACTATCTCTTAATAGGACCCCTAGGTATCTCTTATTAGGGGACGGAGTAAATAAAAATTAAATAGCTACCTAAGGTCATAAGTTATTATCTTCCTTATTAGCAATCTACCTTATTATATGCAACATTTTGCTAGCAATTTTATAAAATCTATACTAATAATAAATCTGTAGCCGAAATTTTTCTGGTAATTTTCGATTTTCCAAAAATAATTGGTCCTAACATATATAATTAACCACCCTGAAACCGAAAATCGCTTTTTTGAAATTTTTGTTTGTCTGTCTGTCTGTCTGTATGTTTGTTACCTTTTCACGCGATAATGGCTGAACCGATTTCGATGAAAATTGGAATATAAATTAAGTTCGTTGTAACTTAGAATTTAAGCTATATGGCATTCAAAATATTTTATTTAAAAGGGGGGTTATAAGGGGGCTTGAATTAAATAAATCGAAATATCTCCCTTATTATTAATTTTGATGAAAAATATTACATAACAAAAGGTTCTTTAAAATTAATTTCCGATACGTTTTATTCCATGCAAAATTTTGATAGGACTGATATGTAATGAGGTAAACGAGTTTCAGAATTATAATAACAACGCTATCTAAGGCGGTGTAACGAAATAAAAAACAAATGACATCGTCTATAAGGGGCCTTGGACAACAACAATCGATAGCTATGAAACATAGCCTACAGAGAATGTTTCTGTGTTTGTATGAAGTAATATCGGAAGCTAAATTAACCGATTTGTGTAATTAATTATTATTTCACAATTGGAAAGTGTAGTTTCTCTATATGAACATAATGCTATAATGTTATTACAGTAACTTCGGAGTGAATTGAGGACAGGTAAGGTTAAAATAGCTTCTTATGCACAAACAACTTGATAGGCTATTCTGTGTATTCGTTTCCTATATTTCTTAAAATAATATTTATCTCAGAGAATTAACGAACCACAAGAGTGTATTGATTTAGTATGCAGTAATAATATGTTAGCTTAGCATTCCATTATTTTGTAATCCAAATTTTAACTATGCTCAATTGAATCGTGTTAAAATACATAAAATACATATGCATTAAATGCAATGCAAAAAATTTGGGTAATGGGCCAAACAGATTATGTTGCGCTGTTGTAAAATAAAATTTGTTCCTCCTGAGATTCAAGAGCCCCCATAACAAATTAAAAACTTACTTATCGGTGTACTTCCGTTATCAACACATTTTTATATAATATAATATAATATAATATAATATAATATAATATAATATAATATAATATAATATAATATAATATAATATAATATAATATAATATAATATAATATAATATAATATAATATAATATATAATATAATATATAATATAATATATAATATAATATATAATATAATATAATATAATATAATTTAAGTTATTTAATTTATTTGAAGGGTTCGGAACCATAGTGGCCCAAGCGCCATTTACTGAATACGTAGAAAACAAGGGTTAAAGTTAAGTTATTATCATAATTCAATGGAAACATATAGCCAGTAAAATAAAGTATACACATTAAATCTAAATGATATGTCAGTCTTCATTAAAGTATGGATGCATGTAATAAAAATTAAGAAACATGTTAAAGGAATTGTCATTGCACCAAATGAGTAGTCTCTGGACCAAAATGATCGCATTTAATTATTTAAATACAATTTAAATTAAGTAACATATTAAACTATTTATCCTTCTATCAAACACGAATGTTTACCTGGATCAAATGTCCTATTTTAATTATGTAATTACTTTTATTTATTTCTAACGGGTGCAGCGGAGCGCACGGGTACGGCTAGTTAATAATAAATTTGTTGTAGCTTACATTACCTGCTGTTCTCTTCCTCAACTAAAAACAGTAAAAAGTTCAAAATGTGAAAAAATTACTTTTCTTGCCCTCAGCTTCGTTGCTTACTTTCAACTGTGGTTAGGCAAAGAACACGATGCCTTAGAAGTGCAAACATTGATTTACCATAGTTGTCGAGAGATGGGAAATTATACCGGAGAAGTTAACAAGGTATCTCTTATTAGGGCCCTGTCTCTTACTTGGGTACTTTACCTTATAATGCACAAAAAGTGTAACAACTTGATCTTTGATAACTGATCTCCAAATTTGAGGAAAGTTTAGGTAGATTAGCCAATTGAATGATCTAAGCTACTAATGTGTACAACTTATTTATTTTATGTTTTACTGGAATGGTTTTATCTGGAGGATGGAGAATTTCAAGCAAATTGTTTTGAAGCCATTCTCACACATATTCTGTGCTTTTCTGCAATAGTTAATGAAGCACTGTTTTATATTATCATGTTCTTTTAGTATTTGAGTGTGGTTTGCTTGTTTTACCAGTGCATACTGGACCAATTTGCAAGAGAAGTTGAAGTGCAGTATCCGGTATCCATGATATTCGCTTTCGGTATTTTGTTTAGAGATAACGTAGAGAAATGTAACGCCTGATTTGAAAACCATTGTAATGGGGTATTTTTTTTTTTGTTCATCCAAAAAAAAATTCGAAATGTTGGGTTTGTTATTTCACTAAAAATGGAAACATTCAAATCTACATTAGTTCACATTCAAGACTGTGTTATTATCTATTTTCAATAGATCATTAGTTACCTTTCTGTAAAACTTTTTAATAATAACTTATTTATTTTTATCACCACCACCACCACCATCATGAAACAGAAAGAATTTATTCAATTCCTCTTACAACTTCTTCGTCAAAGATTACCTCACGTTTCTACCTCCTATTTGGATTAGTCTTATTCTTCTTAAAACTCATTTTTGTCTCTCTATTTATAAATTCTATTTCTATCTATAGTGAACAATTTTATCACTAATCACATTCAATAGTATGCCCTACTTCTAATCTGTAGAACTTTATTTCTGAAACTCAGATTTCATTTGTTGCTGTTTTTAGTCAACTCATTTTACTGACGTTCCTTTGAAACCCTTCTTCGTTTAAATAAACGTTTCTTTAATTTGACAAATGAACAGTCGTAACGATTTAAATGTTTGGAAGCTGTATTTGTTGTTGCGATTTTCATCTTTCATTATTCATATATCAAAATAATTATTTTAGTTTCAATTTATATACCGGTACTATTTTAATTAAAAATTTCGACTTTTTCTTCCTGTAAAATTGTCTCAAGCCACTTACATAGGACGGTGTGAAGTTCTGTATTTAACACTAGGAATGCAAAGTCGAAGTCACATTTCTTCTGAAATATGTAGAATGATGTGACAAACAAGTAAATACAGGCTGTGAAATTAGCATTCGATATTTTGATAGGTGATAGTATTAATCAAAAGAAGAAAAATGTATAATAAATATGGCTAACTGTTCATCTAGAGGCAGTTAATAAAAAATTGCAAGTTGGAGGGATTTTCTTTTATTTATCCAAAGCACTTGACTGTATACATCATAAAATGCTGCTAAACAAATTGGAATATTATGGAATTAAAAGTGTTTCACACCAATGATTTCACTCATATATCATAGATAGGAAACAGAAAGTCGAAATCAATACAACTATGAAATCTACTTCGACATGGGGAACTATTAATAATGGAATTCCTCAAGTATCAATATTAGATCCCCTACTCTTTCTAGTGTTCATAAATGATCTTGCCCCCTAATAAAAGATGCAGGTCATCCCATACTATTTGCAGATGACACAAGTATAGTAATTACAGCCAACAACTCCAACACATTCCACTCTTCAACAGAGGAAATTCTCTTTAGAGTATGTGACTGGTTCTCAGTTAATAAATTAGTATTAAATTGTATCAAAAGTAACATAATTCAATTTAAATCCTGTCCAAATTCAACCTTTCAAATTTCAAGCGCAATAATTAACAATAAGTCCCCATTAGAAACAACAACAACCAAATTTCTTGGCTTAAAAATCTATAATGTGTTAAATTTGAAAAATCACATTGAAGAAATTACCCCCAAACCAAATTCAACATATTTTGCTATGCAAAAGATAGTAAATATCAATACCTTAACACAATATACTTTATATAGGCCTACTTCCACTTGGTAATGAGATTTGGAATAATATTCTGGGGAAATTTCACAGATAGTAACAGTATATTTCTACCACAAAAAAGAGTAATTAGAATAAAAATAGGTACCAAATTAGGGAATCGTATAGAATTATTTAAAAAAAAACTACAAATAATGCCCTTGGCTCGTCAGTATATTTTCTCATTAATAATCTTCTTCGTATGTAATCGTGGAAACTTTGTAACTAATTCGACAGTTCATAGCATATATACACGTCAAAAATGACTTTCATACTCCATCGGCAAGTCTATCGTGCTATCAAAAAGGAGTGCTTTATATACCAGTAAACATTTTTAATAGCCTCCCTATCGATATATAAAAGATGAAATTCTAAACATAAGACTATTTAGGGCCAAATTAAAGAAGTAGGGCTACCTAATTTCTCACGCCTTCTATTCTTTCGGTGAATTCATGACATTCAGTAACGCTTCATGAACTTGATACTAAAACTTTGTGTTGTACTGGTATACTATATTGTAAACCTCTTTTGTGTATATTTCAACTAGACTGTGACTATAAATTAAGACTTTACATTTGTAGTATTAAGTTTTTTGACTTGTTCCATATTCTAGCTGTGAAGCAATGTATGAATACCATAGACTGTTAATAAATACAATACAATACAATAGTCGACCTAGTTGGCGAGTTGGTATAGCGCTAGCCTTCTATGCCCAAGTGTGCTTAAATGCGACAGGCTCATGTCAGTAGATTTACTGGCATGTAAAAGAACTCCTGAGGGACAAAATTCCGGCACATCCGGCGACGCTGATATAACCTCTGCAGTTGCGAGCGTCGCTAAATAAAACATAACATAACAATACAATAAGCATCATAGGGGATATGCAATGTGATTTCCATTCATTCTAGCCAAAGTAGTCTTCTGTCTTTCGTTCATTGCATTTCGGATATGATTCTGTATAATTACTTAATAAGGAAGGAGCAAATAGCTCACATTAGAAGATACACTATTTTAACAATACCAATTCCAAAGCTCTTGTTACGTACAAATTGCTGAATCTGATTTCCATTAAAATCAGAGCATTAAATATTCTGAGAGAAGAGGTGGTAATATTCATGAAAACAAGACAAAAGTCTTAATAAACATGGTTCCGAAAATTAATAACTTTCGAGCAGCAGCAGCAGCAGCAGCAGCAGCAGCAGCAGCAGCAGCAGTAGTAGCAGCAGCAGTAGTAGTAGTAGTAGTAGTAGTAGTAGTAGTGGTGGTTTTAGTTTGCCTGGCAGAATTAAGGCCATAAGGCCTTCTCTTTCACTCAACCAGGTTTCAATAATATACATGAAATACAAAATTATGTAATAGATTATAAAACAACACAAAAGAAGATACTTTAGAAATTACATAATATATATAAGAAAATTACAAATATTCAAGATCAGTTACATAATATAAGGAGAATATAAAATAAAGTAGAAAATTACATATAATCAAAATCAGTTACACAACATAAGGGGAATATATACAATTTATAAGACATAAACAGCTCGAGATAAATTTGACGATTAATTCACTTGAAATATAATATAGAGTTAATGTAGTAATAGGAGAATACATGTGGGTTACAAGACATAAAAGGTTGAATAGCAAAATCGTACTATAGCCTATAGCACACAGATATAAACGACTAAGTAATGTATCAAGATAATAAAAAAGGAGGAAAAAAAAAAAGAAGAGAGGGGAAACAATAACTTGGTAATTTAACACTATTTAGGTTCTTCCGCAAGACTTTAGTTCTGTTCAATAAAAACATTTCTACTTTAAGTAGAGTGTATTTAAAAGATTTTAGACTCCGACTGCCTTCTGATTTCCTGTGACAAGGAATTCCAGGAACGGGCTGTGTGTATTGTGAAGAAAGCAGAGTAGAGAGATGTTTGATGACATGGAATTGATAGAACAAGGTTATGCTGTGAACGTGTATCACGGTTGTGGTGGGATGCTAAATGTGTGAAGCGAGGAACTAGGTAAATAGGTGTGGAATTATTTGGAATCTGATATAGCAAACAGAGTGAATGAACTGAACGTCTCTCTCGTAAACGAAGCCAAGATAATTGCAAGAAATGCTCGGAGACATGATCATAGCGACGGCTTAGTTCTAATGTGATATAATGTATGTAATCTTATATAATATAGGCCTAATATAATTGAAGGGTTCAGAACCATAGTGGGCCAAGCGCCATTTACTAAAACCGTTGAAAACAAGGTTGTAATGAAGTTTTTACCATAATTCAATGGAAACATATAGCTAATAATATAAAGTATACACACTCAAACTAAATGATATGTCAATCTTCATTAAACTATGGTATTCACATAACTTTAACCCTTAAGAATATGTATGATAAGAACTTTCTTGTGTTAAATTTTAACGTACCTTGTTAACATGTTTCGACCTATTTTCGGTCATCTTCGGAACTGCTCGTTGTTGGTCTTGGCGCCTCTTATTTCCTGTGTGGGTGCGTTCGTAGTGTAGAGTCAAAGAGTGTATGTGTTTTGAAATTAAGTCGTGTGTTGAGAATATCGTTGGGGTGTGTTTTCGTGTGTCTGTATATTTCATATTGTTCTAGTGTGTTGAGTTTCTGGCTTTTTGGTTGGATGTGCAGTATTTCCATGTCTGTATTGATGTCTCTGTAGGTGTGGTTGGCATTTGTGATGTGTTCTGCATATGTGGAGGTATTTTGTAATTTTGTTATGGCTGTGATGTGTTCTTTGTAACATGTTTGAAATGATCTGCCTGTCTGTCCTATGTAGAAGTTGTTGCAGGTGTTACATTTGAGTTTCTATACGCCTGTGTGGTTTTATTGGTTTGTTTGTGTTGTTTGTGTGTTGAGATGTTTTTGTAGAGTGTTATTTGTTCTGTATGAGATGTTGTAGCTTAATTTCTTGAATGAGGTTGCAATTTTATATGTGTTTTTGTTTTCGTGTGATGTATTTTTTGTGTTCTTGTGTTTGTGTTGTATTCTTCTGTTTTTTGTGGTTTTGTTTTGTCTTACGTATTATGTTGTATATTATTTTAGGGTTGTATCCGTTTTCTTGTGCTATGTATTTGATTGTGTTTAGTTCTTCGTTGTAATCCTGTTGGTTCATTGGTATGTTGAGTAGTCTGTGTACCATTGTTCTGAATGCAGCTTGTTTGTGTTGTGCAGGGTGGTTGGATGTGTTGTGTATGTGTGTTGTTGTTGTGGGTTTTCTGTATACTTTGAATGTGTGTTTGTTGTCTACTTTTGTTATTGTGATGTCTAGAAAATTTATGGATTTAAGCCAGAATACCGTATCGATATTCTCAACACACAACTCAATTTCAAAACACATACACTCTTTGACTCTACACTACGAACGCACCCACACAGGAAACAAGAGGCGCCAAGACCAACAACGACCAGTTCCGAAGATGACCGAAAATAGGTCGAAACATGTTAACAAGGTACGTTAAATTTAACACAAGAAAGTTCTTATCATACATATTCCGAAGTGACATAGTGTTAAAAGTTGTGTAATCGAGATGTATGTTTAACCCTTACTTTCTCCGTTTTTAATAAATGGCGCTTGGCCCACTAAGGCTCTGAACTCTTCAATTCACAAATATTCATTTTCGAGATAAAATAATACTGTACTCGTTTCGCATTGTAGTTTCGGTACCAGTTTAGTATTGTTAGTAAATACCGTATCGAATAATCCCCTTGAAATTATTCAAGCCTGCTTCACAGGGAGCTTCTACCTGAAAGCCAGATTTGCACAAATACCGTATCAGTCCTGAGTGTAAATATTTAACATGTCGAATCGTTTTTATATAAGTCAATATCAAAATTTAATATCTGTATTCAGTCAATAAACTGATCCAATTATTTGAGCATAAACGCAATCAGTCAATATGTATTCCTAGAATTTCCAAAAGCATCGAAAGAATAAAAACGCGATTTACTTTGTTCTGTAATGAACGTCTTTCACATCGATGTTCCTATAGTATAACGACATGATATTCTACTGAATCTGACACCGGTACTTAATTTCCTGTTTCAGTATTGACACCTCTAAGGTCTAAATGTAACGATTATTTGAATAGAACCTTTATAACTCTATATTCTTTGAAAAATCAGCTTTCATAATATTTTAACACATAAAATATCACTGGAAATATACGGTTATTTGCACAAACTTTGAACTGGACGGTACATGTGAAATTTAAATCCTGCAGGGGTGGGTTAAGGGTGGATCGAGGGTGGTAGCTGCGTTGAACGGAAATAAACAGCAGCGAACAAACATTCAAAGAAGAGTCCATGAAAATAAGCAGAGGAGAGTGCTGAATCGTGTTGGAAGGGGGGAGGCATGTGATGACAGAGAGTGTAGGTGCTGATTGTTGCAGCCCATGCTTTTATTAATGGCCACTCCCTCAAATACACCAACATAATGGATATCCCGTTATGACCTGTCAGTTTGCTAATTCAGGGTTTATAAAATACTTTCAAAATTTGGGAACGGGGGTAGAATTCAGAAGGCAAATATTACATATGAGAGTATGAACAAACCGCTCTTTCGGTTATTGTAAATAAAATGTAGCCATTGATATTTTAAAAGCGGATTAGTATAAGTGATGAGAGTAAAAAGGCAATTCAAGTATGGTAATCATCAGGTTTAATAGATACGGAAATATTTAAGTTCTCCTAATTTAGTAAAAGAATAATGGAAAATTAATGAAACGTAATTATAGAGAGTATCACACTTTTGCTACGTCACACTACTTTTGACGAATAAAATGGTACGGAAAGACGTGTTACAACCAATCATGGCTGCTATTCCTACAATTTTTTATCACTTCCCTAGCATTTGTTTCTTATCACCTCCCTAGCATTTGTTTGTATTGATTACCTTTCTAGCATTTTTTCTTTGTTTTCCAACATAGTACTTTCAATAATTATACTTTTTAAAATGATTCACATTTATTTCATCATCCTTAATTAAAACTTTTCTATCATTTATCTTTCAATAATTAAACTTTTTAAAATGATTCATGTTTATTTCATCATCCTTAATTAAAATTTTCTATCATTTATCTTGTTTATATTATTTAGGTTATGTTATAGCTTCTGCTGTATGAGATTATGGATAGTCACGTATCAGAGATTGTTCAACATACAGAGTGATTCACGAGGACTTGCCGTCACTCACGAAGCTTATTTCCGAAGACATTCTGAGCAAAAAAATATCATATAAACATGTGTCCTATTCTCAATATTTTCAAAGTTACATTAATTTGAAGTTGTTAGTAAAATACCTTTTTTATTTAGTTTTAAGGGTAAAAAATATTACAAATAGAGAATGAACTATTATGCATCCTAATGTACAGTCTTAAAGAATTTATAAGAGTGGCGTGATTTATAACAATTATTGCGATAAATATGAAAAAAAAAAAATAATAATTTTGTAGTTAAAAATCGAAAAAAAAAAATTATGCACGAAGCAATTATGGAATTCACAACACACGTTTAGCTTCAGAATACTACCTAATTAAAGAAATGATACTCCTGAATAGTTAATTCTTTATCTGTAATATTCTTTTACCCTTAAAAATCAAGAATAATGGTATTTTACAAACAACCTCAAATTAATGTATTCTGAAAATACTGAGATTAGCACAAATGTTTATATGACAATTTCTGCTCAGAATGTCTTTGGAAATATGCTCCGTAAGAGACGGTAAATCCTCATGAATCACCCTGTATATTGATAACTGAAGTGGAATGCAACTGTTTTACTAAAAATGAAACTGAATCGACAAAGCCTTCTTGACTAGTAATCGTCCATAGAGTTCAATGAAAATTGTACAGTTGGCATAACAGGTAACAAGAGAACTGATCATAACACACTACTGTCATTTAGCGATTTATTCGTAATGATGAGATGGTAAAATAATACATTTTCATGACTGTTTAGTAAGTCAATTAATATTGTATTGCATTAAAGTACTTTATTTCTTCTAATCTTTATATACTTTCTTCTAATCGTGTAACAATCAATTAAATCCCATTTGATTTTTGATTTTCTCTAGATAAATCAAAACCTCTAGTGAGATTACTGTAGATAACAGGTAACGAAATAAATATATGTCTTTATTAAAATAAAATTTGTTAATGCTGTAAAAGTTATTATTATAATTTCTCTACTTTTTCCTCTAGTTTTATCATCCGTCATACCAATAATATAATTATTCAAATGCTGTTCACCTGTTTATCTTTATCATATACTTCTCTTAAATATATGGCATAATTATTTATTAATAACACTTTTAAATAATACAAATCATAGATTAATTCGTCGTCATCGTCATCGTCATCGTCATCGTCATCGTCATCGTCATCATCATCATGTAGCTTCCAAGGAATTGGGGCACAGATTGGTTTGTTCCTGTCTCATATTGGAGGTTGAGAAATTTCTTCAGTGGTCTTACAGTGTTTCTTGTATTCGTCGGGGTGTAATATTTTAGTAATCTATGGTACGGTGCATCCTATTGACACGTTGCATTCACTTTCACTTATAAATTAAAATTTGCTCAAAGGGTGATATTCTCAATTTTTCCAAATTTACTATATGTGTTTTTTGGTCATATAGATAAAGCTTAGGTGTAAAATGTATTGATTTGTACTATAAAAAATGAAATTTATTCTTGTTTTAACAGAAAAAGGAAATTTATGATAGGTTAAACGAGTTGCAAGTAGTTATACTGAATTTAATTTTTTTACAATACCAATTGAAACTGATAGTACTTTTGTATTGAATATTCAGATTCATATGAAGATTTTCCGCATACCACATACTGAACAATTATTATTCGACATTAATTACTTCTGTTTATCAGTCTCTGTCTGTGTAGAGCGAATTCTTTTGAATACTGAACGGATTTTATTCTCATTCAGTATCTACCATAATTTCAAAAGGGTACTATTTATATAAAATATATTGTTTTCAGTAACATGAATGAGAAGTTAATTGATACAATTTAAATCATGTTAATTTATTCAAAAGATAAATTCTTTCTTATACACTTCCGAATGGAAGTGATATAATCCTGCAGGTTGAAGAGACGATAGGGTACACTTAAATGAACAGAAAACCTACATTGCGTTTTGTGATTAAATGCACGGTTAATCAGAAAATTGATTTGGAAGTTTCAGCCGTCTGGCAACATCGCTGCTAAAATAGTCCTCTTTCTTCTCGCAATACAGATGTAAGGGATCAACGAAATGAGGTCTGTCTACCTTTCTGAACTATCTCTCATCTCCCTTTCTGGTTATAATATTGCAAGCTGGTCGCATCGGTCTGTGGCTTGAAATTAGTGGTTTCTAATATTGAATTTATACGAAACTCCCACGCTATTGAAATATGCCAGACGGATAAATGATTCCTTATTGAATTTTCTATCGATATGGACAAAAATGACGATCCTACTTGAATTAGTTACCGAATGAGAGGGTGTTAAATATTTGGGGAAAAACATTGTTTTCTGAGAAATCTATGGTCTTTCTACCAATAAGATATTACACTTTTTTGGTTACATACAACATGAGCTATTCGCTCTGAACATCTGCAGGGTTACTTCAGTTCTGCCCTGTATAAAGTTAAGTGACGAAAGGTATTGTACATTCAACATAAAAAAGAGATATGTGTGTATGCACATTATTATCCTTATAGAAATGTGTCTCTAATCACAAATTATTTTTTTTTAATTTAACTGATCTGCACATAAACTATTTATCTGCAAAATAACATAGGGCAGGAAAAAAATTGTGAAAAAAAAACAAGTAATAGTAGGCCTACTGTCATTTTTATGCTGATTTATTGAGAATATTGAATGGAGATTAATGACAATAATATTCTCTATTGTTTCTCGCACCAAGAAAAATCCTATTTTCCAGTGATAGGTGGGGTTTGTGGTTTGAGTTAGAAGCTCTCTTCGGCTTTATTTTATGCTGTATGTTAAATTTAATATCAACTTAATATGATATACGGCAAACCAAACGACACAAACTATTGCTCATCTACTGTTCACGTTTCGCTAACAACGAAGTATTTATTTATTGTATATAATAGATATATTGTGAATTCAGTTTTGTGTTGATTTCTGTAATTATGGTTCTCACAACAGAGGAGAAGGTGTTTATCGTGGAACATCATTTCCGATCATAAGGAGTAGGACGTCAGAATGGGCCAAGTTTGCTTCACGTTAAAGAACAGCAAGAGGAGAGTTTTAATAAGGATCTCAAAATAACACAACAATGTTAGCTGTCGTTGACAATTTCCGTCATATGAGATCAGTCTTATGTCAGCTAAAGGGGACAACAGAGCGCTCAAGAAGTGTCACGACAAACGATAATCATGGACGACTTCTCCAACAGGAGTCACAGTCCCTGAAGCTTAGCCTACGACGAACATCCCTGAAACTTGGTTGAGCGATAAGCCTTTTCGGCGGATGTTTAAAGAGCTGGGTGGCTTTGCATACCGCATTCGAGTTGGTCAGCGTCTAACAGAACTGGATCAGCAAGCCTGATTACAGTATTGCTGCCGAGCGTTGTTCATGACGTATTAGAATCCAGATTTCTTCTGTAACATATGGTTTACAGATGAAAGCCATATTCACCTTGATGGCTACATCAATCGACAAGTAAATCGTTTTTTTTAGGGTTTGAACGGCGTGATGAACCACTGCACAGTGCGCGGATTACGATTTGATGCGCCATGTTCGGTCATGAAATATTGGACCCTAATTTAGTCGAGAATGCTGCATAGGATCTAAAAACAAACCAGGTGCTCCACAGAGATTTCATTATTATTCCAGTTTTGCGGGATTGCGCCGTTTTTGTCGAGCCAGAACCTTAACCCTCCAAGGACAATGGATTTAGCAAGATGGAGCTATAGCCCATACCATAGGAAAATCACTTGTCTTTCCCAGTGATACTTTGGAGATCGCATAATTTCTCGTCGAAATACATTCCCATACCCTTCCTGCTCTCCGGATCTCACGGTCCCAGATGCTTACATTTTGTGACATGTTGAAATAATCTGTTTTCAAGAAAGATTGCCTACCTACAAATATTCCCGAATTACGCGAGAAGATATCGTCCTTGCAATAACCTTTGTTCATCAACATGTTAAATAATCTTCAGACACTTTAAAAACAATGTGGCACTTGATGGTACACATTTTGAACACATACTGTACCAACGCAATTAAATAACATTTCAGTGTCGTTTGTTTTGCCGTATTTTGTATTATATCGTGTATTTCAGCGGTAGCACATGTAGCACTGAAACCAGAGCTTCGGAATCCAATGACTGACAGGGGAATTGAACATTTACCTCAATCCTTCCGACTTTTCCATGTCCATTTTACATTGTTCCATATTGTCTCAATCACTGGCTTTGTGCCATACTGACCAGTTGACTAAGCAGTTCTAAATACTTGTCTGTGCTTAATGTGGGATCATAAACCCTAACAAAAGTGACGACAGAAGAAGAGGCTAATGAGTTTCACAATTCAAATATATTATGATGGCAATAATGAACGTTAACAAAATTAATGTTTGCCTCAAAAACACATTTTAATCTAAACTAAAAGCAGTTTATTTACGGTAAATATTGAAGCCAAAATTAACGCAAATTGCTATATACCACTCAGAAGCAAAGAAGACCTCTGATCTTCCGTGTAATCCCATTTTAAACGAAGCTGCATCATAGTAATTAACGTGTAAATTTACACTGAAAAGGATAACCAAGCATAAATTTCCGGCTAAAGCACACAACTCCATACATAGTATGGAAATTACGGACTCCCGATGCAAGGGAAACGTAATTAAAAAGATTATCAGTGGAATCTTGGTTCCCAAGTCATCGTCAAATATCAGTACATAATGTAATTGTATATGTATATTTTCAATTTTATTAACAAATATTATAATACATTTGCGCATGTAGCCTTCTCGGTATGCTTGCTTCTTAGAAAGGTAACTTCATATCTGTAGATAACGTCACAGAGAACTACGTAACAGTATCTTCAATATAACAAATCTTTATTAACAAATTGTGTCAGAACTCTCCAATCATAAAAGCTAGCTATAATCTAAATAAGACTAAATGTCTGATAGACTCGTTTTTAAGAAGTATTTCATTTCTAATATCCATAAACTATTAGCTTATACTTTGGATGGTAAGTGAGCGAAAACGGTTGCATGTTAAATATAATTATTACGTAACACTGTATAAAATAGGCATCATAGAATTAAATGAATTAATTACATAGATAGCACTTTATTTTTCCTTAAATGTACGTTGTCTATCTTTTATAGGTACTGCGTTACTAATGGTACCCTAAATGGCAGATGATACGCAAAATGCTTAACAACCATTCTTCCCGATCTTTTGAAGGCCATACCGATACTTTCGAGGAACATAATGACGGATGTCCAGCACATAACGCCTTAAGAGCCCGTCGTGATCTGGACCAAAAATGACGTAGTAAGTGGATTGGACGTGATAATTAAGTTACTTGGCTTACTCTTTCTCCTGACATTACGCCATTAGAATTTTTCTTTGGGGAGCGGTCAAGGATTCTGTCTATCGAATTGCTCCGTTGATCAATTTAGTAGGCAACACTACGACATTCTAGAGCATCAGTCATCCAAAGATTGTTATTATGCATTAATTCTATTGGTCATCATTTTGAGTAAGACATGTAAAAGTTGTGTTTTAATGGGAAAACCAAAGTGCTACAAAGTGTCATTTTATTTCTGACTTGAGGGAAATACGTACAGTATGTGTTCTGTCACTGCTATTGTTAGCATTTTCTGTTATTCTAAAATTCTGTTCACATTCCCTGAATTAGTTACAGACAGAAATTATGAATTTGTTATTTCCAGGCTGAATAATCGTGTTACGGATAACACAGACCCAGAATTTTACAATGAAATCTGCACCCATGTAATATACTAATGGAAAAATGGAGCACAATGAATATAACTGCAACATATCTCTTGTGGGGTAGGTGAAAACTGCACACTTTGATCCGGAAACTGCACACCGCTTTTCGAGGGACCCACTAATCCTACCTGGATATTGCACACTGATTCACGAGGGATATACTAATCTTATCCGGAAACTGCACAATTTACAAAATGTTTCTTTTGCACTTGACTGACTTTACATTGAAACTTCGGTTACTTCCTTCAGTCCTTTCCAGTTTAATAATATAAGTCTCAGTTTGTATGTCTAAAAGTTGATTCACGAATTTATGCAATGAAAGATCACTGCTGTAAAAACTGAAATTAAAATGCTTGTGAAATTATTCACAACCATTTGTTGTGCGAGAGGGCTGCCCATACAGTAGGAGAGAAAATTGCATCTTCGGAGATGTATGTTTCTAATAGGCTAAACAATCTGCAAATTTCTCAAGTCTAGTGCCTATCGGTTTTACCTCAGCCAGTTCCATAGCGAAGAAATCCCCGACTTCTTTTCATTGAAAAGAACGAAATCTTCGCTTCGTTGAGTAATAAAGTTCGGGTTGCGATTTAGGTAGAATAGGTTGAAGTTTCTTCCACGATTTGTATGTTATCTTTTATTCGAGATATGTCACACACTTTTAGGTTTTCTGTAGGCAAAATTTGACAAACAGCATGAAATATTTTTGGTGACTTACTACGAGTATTAACAACATCGATGGCTTTTCTTGTCCTACCTGCATTAATTATTTGGCGATTTAATATACTAATGTCCACCACATATTATGCCCACCGCGTTTTCTAATAAATTCCACATTGTTCAGCAAGCTATAAATTTTCGTATTGCATTTTCTAACACAATACCTCCACATTACTTCATAGTTTTTCAATTTCTTGGCTTTATAAAATTTACATTCGTCATATACCAGTACTAAATTACTCCGCTCACTTTCAGATGTAAACAGACGCTCCATTACGAACAAAATTAAAACAGTTTGTTAAATTAAAGCTATCTATAGTATCGGCAAAGCAGGCAGAAAATATTTTGGTGTGCAGTTTCCATATGGCCGTAATTCAGGTAGAAGACGTTGGTGTGCAGTTCCTATACGATCAAAATCCAGGTAGAAAATTTTGGTGTGCAATTTCCGACGCCCACTCTTGTGCTCCAAACGAAAAAGCTGACTGGTGAAGTAGTTTTTCTTTACACTTCTATAATAAAACACCTATTTGAGTTGCACACATAGTCTATGCGCACTGAATAAAGAGGAACTTTAGCTTCACCCTCCTATTTTAACTCAAATATTTTGAAAAGTGAACTTATATCCTTTGTGGTTTAGACCCCTCAAATCAGTTCCCTGCTCATTACCGTAATCTGATATTTTCGTATTCTCTAGTTTATTTAACTTAATGATATTTACACATTTTATGTATTATTAGCAATATGAACTTCTTCACCTGTATAGAATAATCGTTCATCTCTCTCGTGCCTGTTTAACGGAGCCCTGTGCTTCTTATTTCTTTATAAGAATGAAGTACTAATGAGTGTAAAAATCTCGAAGTCAAGTAATATCATTTCATGTACGATTGGAACTGAAGTGTTTACAGTTGCCGACAAAAAGTTCTGTCGCCCACTTATGTACATCGACTTACAAGAAAAAGGTTTCAGAGATAGAAACTGGACATGATTCTGCGACACGCGTGTTGCACAAAGATAATGTAACAATTTGTTACTTTCTGTTACAAATCAAAGTTTTCGAGATATAGGAGTAGTTTAAAGTGGAATATAGGCCTATGATTATGTTTGAGCCCTCTATCATTATATTTTAAGCTTGTTTTCTTCCAAAACACGCCAATCCCAAGACATGTGTAGACTCCATTTCTAGCTCTCGTTACGTAAACACAGATTAGCCTATGCTATGGTCGAAACGAACACACGTCTTTCTTCCTTAAGCCTTCAACTGCATCTGATTTAATTTTCATTGGTGTTGTGTCATCCACTTCACAGTTCTACCAATCTCTGCATTATTTATGAAATAACCCTCGTAATTCATAGTATTCATTTCTGCTTTTATATCCACCATGGCTTTCATATCTATCCACACGTTCATTTATTATTATTATTATTATTATTATTATTATTATTATTAATAAAATTCTATCTTTTTTCTTAATCATAGTTTTGCCTAATTCTTATAATCTATTTGTACTGCATTGTTGTGTGTTAATATGTAATTTATTATGTATTTCCCATTTAATTGATATCTATCCATTCTAAATGCATTGCTATCTATCCTCTTCCATTCTCTTTCCTAACTAGACTTTCTCCCTTCTTTTTCCCTCTTTCCTATTCCATAATTGCATATTCCTTTCATAAATAAAATTATTTGCATTGTTATTATTTTTTTCTCGATTCTCAAATCCACCTGCTCTAGTTCCTTCTTTCCCAGCTCTTTGTCCTAAATTCTTTGTATACTTTTCATTTTCCCTATTTTACAACATTTACATCATTTATTTCCATATTATTCTCTTCTGTATTTATTTCGTTTCTATTCCCTAATTCTCTTTTATTGCTTCTTTCCGTAGGCCAATACTTATATCAAGAATATTACTACACTTTTAACACCCCTGCTGCTACACCAAACTTCACAACAGTTTTTCGTATTAATTTCTAATTCACTTAATTTCATTACTAATCTCTCTCTACTTCACCTCTCATTTCATTTTGATATCGATTCATTATAACTTACTGTTTCTATGTCTTTTACACTTTTTTCTCTATTCTTGTTCCATCACTTTGCCACCTCTGTTTTTCTTACACTCACTTTCTAGCACTTTTCTTTCTTGCTAATTTCACCTCGCTTGCTATGAATTACTTTACTGACTATAAGTTACATTAACAACTCACCCCTATTTAAATTCCTTAATCTGATCACATCTGGTTTTGTTATCCTACTTTTCATCTTTTCCAAGCTCCTAATCACTTTTCTTATTTACATTATGCCCTTTCCCATTCCCTTACCTAAATTCCGCACCTTCCCTCATTTCACACATAAATATATTCATCACATTCACTGTCACAGGTTCAGCCTTTTCTAAATCATTCATTTCTACCATATTTATTACTTTACTCCCCTCTCCCGTATTACTGTTAAGTAACTATTGAAATTGTCCACTGCTAGAGATAAATCACTACACATTTTGAAAGTTTTCTTTCTAATATGGTGTACGTATCATAAAGGAAGATTCGCTGTCCTAATATGTAGGCCTAGTGCATTTTAATGAACTGATCTAAACTGAACTGCAATGACTGGAAGTCAGCTGTATATTAATGCTCTAAAATTGACGCCCCTTCATTCTGTGTTATCTGTGAATATTAAGCAACAAAATACTCTCTCACGCTCGAGCCATGGGAAATGTACCAAATCTTTCCCCGACAGTCGCGTCTGAATTTCAATCTAAAAGAGTGAAAACATGGGAGGAATGATAGTAGGAAGAAGAAAAGTGAAGTGCATAAGATTTGTTGACGATACGTCGTTGTTAGCAGAAGAGGAAATGATACTAAAGGATATGCTACTGGAGCTAAATTACAGCTGTAAGCAGTATGGGATAAAGATAAATGCAAATAAGACGAGGAGCATGGTCATAGAAAGAAATATACAGAAGATAAACTTGGGAATTCTAAATGAGGCAGTAGAGCAAGTGGACAGCTTCAAATACTTGGGGTATAGTATAAGCAGTAACAAGAACTGCTGGCAGGAAGTCAGAAGGAGAATAGCAATGGCCAAGGAAGCCTTTAATAGAAAAGGAGCATCTTCTGCGGACCTCTGCAAAAAGAACTAAAGTAGAGATTAGTCAAGTGCTTTGTATGGAGTGTGGAATTGTACGGGGCAGGATCATGGACATTACGATAAAGTGAAGAGAAGCGAAGAGAATCATTTTAAATTTGGGTATGAAGAAGAATGGAACGTGTGAAGTGGACAGACAGAATAAGGAATAAAGCTGTGTTGGAAAGAGTGGGTGTAGAAAGAATGATGCTGAAACTGATAAGGAAGAGGAAAAGGAATTGGTTGGGTCACTGGCTGAGAAGAAACTGCCTACTGAAGGATGCACTGAAAGGAATGGTGAACTGGAGAAGAATTCGAAGCAGAAGAAGATATCAGATGATAGACGACATTAAGGTATATGAATCATATAAGGAGACAAAGAGGAAGGCAGAAAACAGGAGAGATTGGAAAAAGTTGGGTTTGCACTGAAAGACCTGCCCTTGGGCAGAACATTAAATGAATAAAATGAAGAATGAAAAGCCGATTGCATTAACCTGAGCGAGAAGTGCTTTCTGATGAATGTTCTGTATGAAAAGTAATGGCTTATGTGCGTAATATATTCTATCCCATGATCATTACTGCAATCCCGATGAGAAATTTATAACTTCTCACGAAAACTGACATTTCTGTTACAGATGGCTTTGCTTTTGAAATGTGAAAGGAAAACTATATGCGTCTCATATACTACGTAGGAAATCAATTCTGCACAACTAGCACTGTAAATTCATTCCAAACTGTCCAGGAACCTTTATTATGCACTTCCTTTTTGTAGTCTGAAGGAATAAAGAAGAGTACAAGAAATTTTTTATGTAAATTAACGAAATAAGGGAGACCTGAGCTGGAAATAAAATATAAAACCCATAAGTAAGTACAGCAAACTTGGCAAAGTTATGAGGTATTTGCACAACAATGTATACAGACACCAGTTTCATTCACTTCTTCTAGCCGTCTTCCCCTGTGCTTTTATATATAAAGGGCTGCAATCAATTTCGTCCATCCCTCCTCTCATTCGTACCCTTCCACATCTTGGCAAACAATATGGGCGTGGCGGAAGGGGAGGGTGGGTGTTCGTACTGTGCTAATCTACCCCCTGGATGTAATTTTTCTCTCACATTCCTTCTACAAGAAGTACAATGGCAAAGCGTCCGAAGTACAGGCAAGATACAAAACAAAACTGTGTTCTTAGGCCATTCTGAAGACGAGTTCAATGCATTCCTTTTCTCATTAATTAGATATATACTATAATGTAGAGGAATATTATGTAATGTAGGCCTATAATATAATATAATATAATATAATATAATATAATATAATATAATATAATATAATATAATATAATATAATATAATTAATATAAAAAAATTATGGTTTACTTAACGACCATCGCAACTGCAGAGGTTATATCAGCGTCGCCGGTGTGCCGGATTTTTGTCCCGCAGAAGTTCTTTTACATGCCAGTAAAACTACTGACATGAGCCTGTCGCAATCAAACACACTTAATTGCCATCGACCTGGGCCGAGATCGAACCCGCATCCTCGAGCATAAAAGGCCAGCGTTATACCAATTACGCTACCGAAACCGACTATAATATAACATAATATAATATAATATAATATAATATAATATAATGAGGTAGGATATGATAGAGACTGGATTAATCTTGCACAGGATAGGGACCGATAGAGGGTTATATGAGGGCGGCAATGAACCTGCGGGTTCCTTAAAAGCCATTTGTAAGTAAGTAAGTAAGTAAGTAATAATAATAATAATAATAATAATAATAATAATAATAACGTAGAATATCAAAAATGTCCTTCCAGAGTCCTAAAGTTGACAGTAATCAGAACTCGAGTGGCTGTGACGTAGGGATTGGCGACAAGTATTGGCGTGCTGAAGATGGGAACACTCTGCTTTGAAGAGACCAAGACATTTACACTTCATATCTGAATAAAGCATATGGTCTGGCGTGTCCGTTGGGACCTGTAGAATTTATTTTAGGGCACTTTTGATAAGTTTATCACTGTTATGAAGAAACTTAATTGGGAATTTGTTCGGCTCTGCGATCTGGAAGGGATAAATCAACGATGTACAAATAAATGTATTTAAAACCAGTTTAGATCAATAAATTTTCAAATGTTCGAAGAAGTACACGGACTGGCAGACAATGGCAGTAGAAGAAGAATAGACATGATTGCCATCCCGCCAAATAACAACAATGGCTACATCATCGATCCCACAGTTAAAGATGAAAAACAAAAGGAACAACCTGAAAATGTAAACAGCGGGAAAAAACGACGTCTATGTACGTACCGTTCTATATTTCATGGACAAGTACGTCTTACAACAAATTGAAATAATAGGCCTTATGGTTGGAGCGTGCGGAACTATTCCCGGTTTCTTCCTCGAGACCTGGCAACGTTTCGGCCTACAGAGGAAAGCAATTGAAGACATCATTCTTGCAGCTCTGAGAGGATCCATATTTCTACTCCGAAACCATCTCTATGGTGAACAGTGATCTTCAAGTAATTAATTAGTACCTAATTATTTATTCAATCATTTCTTGTCATTGTTGTGTGACTCCATTAAACTTAAACATATGTATTTTATTTGTACTTTCAACTGCCTATTGTAGGGTAATGGTGCCTAATTCCGTGATACCCCTAATCTCGTGATAAAATTTCAATTGACTGCCATGGAGTTGTAGTCTCTGACTTTTAAGTTTTTGAAATACCTAACAGATGCCAGGAGATGTCTTCTTTTCAATTATATTGACTACCCGCCTTTTGAATAGAAGCAGTCGACTGCAGAAGCTTTTGTTCAGTGAAAGGTGGTTGATCAGTAAGTTTTTCTTTCTCTTGTGATAGCTCTTGAAGAAACATTTATGTTTGAGGTAAGAATTAATATAAGTTAGCGTTATAAAAATGATATATTACTGTAAATTAAAGTCAGCTGAATCAATGTATATAATTATTTAAACATTATGAGACAATAACAATGCTACAGGAGCTGTCCCATTTTTGGATTTATTTTCATATTTCTCCTTCCTGACTCATTCGACCAATGATGCCAACGCTAAATTGTAAAAATGAATGTGTATTAAAGAAAATAGTTCATGGAAATAATAATAGAAATGAGTTATAAAAAATATCAATTATAATTATAATAAAATAATAGGGCATATATTTAACTTAATTACTGAAGTTGTTAGGAATATAAATAATGAGAAATAATTGTGTTATAATTCAATTTATTCAAATTTAATTTTGTATTGAATTTAACTTTCGTTTATAATATATGAATATGTAATCTGTATTTCTGTGGTTACACAAGTATTTTCTATGAAATTTGTCACTTAGGCCCTTTTTCTATGTTGTAATTTCTTACTTAATCCATATTAAACTATATACCATGACTTTATTGTGTTTTCCCAAATACATGTTTGTTTTCTGAGCAGTTAATGAAGATTATCTTAGTATCACGGAATTAGGGTATCACCCACTGTTTCCTAAACCACTATCACGGAATCTGGTTCCCTGTCACGGATTTAGGAGCCACTGCATAACAATGAAGAACCATAATTATATTATATATCAAACTTATGAAACTGTTGACACTGAATGTTGTAAAATCTGTAGCTAAAGGTCCAAATAAAGTCATTTAGGTGTTATTTGAAAAATTTTTATTACAATTTCGGCATAAACATGGACTTTATTAAATATGTCACGGAATTAGGCAACCTTACCCTACAATATGCTCTGTTAATACAGGGAGCTGTTATCGTTTAGATAAATAAATGAACTCTAAACAATTTTCATACACTTTTTAGATTTAATATATGTTTAAAATGTACGTTATAACGCAGAACGGATGTATCATTAATGAAAATAATAGCTCGTAGCCTACTTATAAAGCTAATGAACACATTATGAGAAATTATAATAGCGCCAAAGTGTCATTAGCGTAATAATGCAGTTTTGAAATTGCTACCTCTGTGTCATACATAACATATTTTTATTTTAATTTCCCACAGTAGGGACCATAATTCCAGGGTCTCGTGCCTATTCGTGTTGTTATTCATTTATTCAATGACCTACTAATTCACATTTGAAGTGTATATTACCATGCATTAGTTATGGAGTCTAAAGGGAATTCTAATTGAGATTTAAACATGAATATTAATACGTACAAAATTATTACTAGCATCATAGCACTAAAATGCAATAACATGAATTTGAGAAGTAGAAAAGTATCGAGGAGTCATTAGGTGTAAGAAGAAACAATATCTGGGACTAGTTGTGTGGTGATAATATACTACATATCGACGACCCTGTTCAAAAGGAAAACTACTAAAGAATTGATTCTTGAACTTAGACATACCATGAGAATGGCAGAATATTAGGCTTCGTAGTTCAATACAGCAACAACTCGTAACGTTGGGTATACGCATCATAAAGGTAAGCGTTCACTACATCGTATCGCACGTATCGGCTCTCGGTAAATCCGTCCACGTTTCTCGGATGAGGAACTTTTCCGATGCGTGCGATCATGGCCTTCTTTAATAAATCAATATTAATTGCTCAACTGTTAGTCTACTATTATGTTGTGCCATGTTCAGTGTCGCGCCAAAATGGCAGACGGAAAACTTATTCCGCTTGTAGAAAACTGCGAAGAATTATATAATTTGAGGCGTTCCCATTACAGTAATCAAGTCGTGTCTTACTTATATATTATGTAACCAATATTTCTTTCGTTTCTTCCTCTTCAATTAAGAAGCATGAAGCAATTATAAATTTTTATTCGCTAACACTCATGATTAATAGACCTAACCTCAAAACTCCTCTGTTGGTTAGTATCATCAGAGCTTTCTTCAGTTACAAGCCGAAGCCATACGTCGGCAACACTGTAATTAACTGTCAAACGGAGGCCTACTACCCAGAACATGTGTTCGTGCTAATGTCGATTTTCAATGTAAATTAATGTTACAATACAAGTGTGTGTCGATGGAATTATGTTCGCGGTCGTACAAACGTTAATTGTTGATGTATTATAAACTAAGTGCGTGTTGGCGATAAAGAACAAGACAATAAATGAAAATATGGCTGCAGTCTTTATAGCGGTTTCAGAATAAGAAGGCATATAGCCTAAGCCAATTGAGTGCTAGTAGCAGTACGACGTTGTCACGCGGTGCACGGTGCACGAGACATGGAAGACAAAGACAACAGATAAGGAGAGGAAATATCAGTTGCAGTGAGCGGGTGGGTCGAGACCTGTTCCTTCATTGTGTGTAATGTTTAAATATAATTACTCTTACTGAAGTAATTATCATCCCATTTTTTATTACTTCTTCGCTTACAGATCAGTAGATTTTGGAGTCACTATCTTGCGAAATAAAGTGACAGATATGTAGAAATTTACTTTGCTAATATCTGAGAAAAATGTCTTAATTCTGTCTCAGACTTCCTTATACAGCAAAGCTGAATTTATTATGTTTATTTCTCCAGACGAAAGACGAGGTACAGTTTGTTTGTAGGGGCAGCCTACAAATCTAGCGATAATAACAAGTTTGAAAATGCGTTCGTAAGCCGAAATCACGAATGGTTTGAAATTACGTAGTTTTCGAACCGATCATGTGCAATAGGTGAGATTGGAACAGTCTGCAAACAATTCTCAAACCATCTCAAACTTGCTGTACGAACAAACCTAATATGAGTGTAATAAACAATTGAATATTATGTTTTAAACCATTAAATATTATCTACGTAAATATTATTATTTTTTGATCCTACAGAATACATCTGTTAATGGTAACAATTAACATCCAACCCGGTTCCTTGATTCTACGTACCAAGCGCTCTCACCATTGAGCTACGCCGAAGTTCAATTCATAGTACCGGATCAAACTCCCCTCATCCAGTGTTTTCCCTTTGTGGCCTGACTCCAAGTTGGGCATATATGTTGACATTTTATATTGAGTCAACTATCATTATACCAGGAGCGCACTCAGGAGTGGCCGGGATTCCACAGTAATATGCACAGTAATCTGTACAGTGATATGCACTGTTGCTCGAAGAATCTACGTAAATATTATTATTTTTGGTCCTACAGAGTACATCTGCTCTTCCTTATCGAATTGTTTCGTTCACATTCCTATCGTCGGTAATCCCTGCTTGCGAGACCTACACCGTCATAACTTATGATGCAACAATTCTTTCCAGAATGAAGTATAAATCCTTCCCGCTGACTCAGAATAAAATTGTGAATTTCAAGATTTAATGTAATTCAAGTAAAATATGACCAATAAATTACAATAAAACTTACAAACATGTATTCCGATGGCGCTGAGGACACCAGGAGTAGGAAGCATCTGGACTCACCTGGAAAAAATCAATTTAAAACTATTAGGATAACTTACTGGTTTACCCAAATCCAAAATACATAGGTCTATTAAGACACAAAAATAAGAGCTCAAGTAAGAAAATACATTGATGCAAGTGTCAGAGTGACTGATGAACAAGCAAGTGGGTTGCTGTTAGAATAATTGAAACATTTTAGTTTTGGATTTCTTCTCTTGCGAGAACTGCACTCATTTTGCCCAGACTTTTAACGTCTTCGGTCGACCTGGTTGGCGAGTTGGTATAGCGCTGGCCAAGGTTACGGGTTCCATCCCGGGCCAGGTCGATGGCATTTAAGTGTGCTTAAATGTGACAGGCTCATGTCAGTAGATTTACTGGCATGTAAAAGAACTCCCGCGGGACAAAATTCCGGCACATCCGGCGACGCTGATATAACCTCTGCAGTTGCGAGCGTAGTTAAATAAAACATAACATTAACATTTAATGTCTTCGGTGATATAGTGCTTATATTTAGACATAATCCTATTCGGCTTAATGGGGCGTGGTCTTGACGAGTCCATTGTCAGAGTATGTTCACTTTGAGAGGTACTGGGTTAGTTGTGGAACGGCATTCAGTACGATCAGATCTCTGTATGGTGTAGGACGTCCCGCTGCATATTAAGTCGGGCGAGGGGAACAATCACATGTTAGTTTCCCCTCCTCTAACACACCCTCTCCTCACTCGCACTGAACTAGTATCAGGCCTAAATACAAGTATAGTACTGAGTTACTGCTAACGTGTCATGCTTTCTCTAGCCTTCCTCATTTGTTAACTATTAGGTAACGATCATTTTCGACTTCACCTTTCATAATTCTCTGCAACGGCGAAAATCGAAGTGAGACAAGTGGCTAACAGAATTCGAGCTCACATAGATCTTTCAGCCCCAATATTCCACGTAAGAAGCGTGTTAGAGCACCATTTGAATGTTTCTCTCCCATTTACCTTTCTTTCACATGAAAATTGTTTTCTTTTTACAAAATATTCATCGAAATATTGGGTATATGGGTTACATAAATAAATATTAAATAAAATACATTATGATGTCAAAGAAACTACACGGAATCATTGGTATGTCCTCAAATTCTCTGCCAATTTTATACTAGAAAGGAAAAAAAAGCTCGTTTTTCAAAATTTTCTTAGCGTCCTGCTCCCTTTAAATATTTTCATTCATAACCATAATTAGGGCATACCGTGAGCCGAAGGATTATAGCGTCGACTTTCCATCCTGTTAAGCAAGGTTCGAATCGCGTCGTGTCTAAGTGAAATTTGCAATGGAAAAAAGTCGGTCCTTAGTGGTAGGCTTTCGCTGGGTGGTCGCGTTTCTCGTATCGAATTTTCACTATTGCTCCATTAATCATCATTATGAGACGCTACGTGATTCGTCTTCCATGGTGCACCGAAGGGAATGTTTATGATGGCAAAAACCTACAGCTTCATCGCATTGATCATAATAGGGAAGCTTGAGTGAATGACACAAGTACCCGCTTTGGAGGGGGGGGGGAGGGAAATGCATTATTATAAGGGTAACCATAATCGTCACAGTTGGCTGCAACATGTAGAATCAATACGATATATAAAGAACATCAAAATTTTCCTTTACCAGCAAATATTCTTTTCAACTATACAGTGCGTACAAGTTATCTTTCCATGCTCGCGGATATAGAGCGGAAGCTGCACATCGCAGCTGCACATATGCGAACGTGGAAAGATAAAATGTATGCACTGTATTACTAGTATATCGAAAGAAATATGGAAAGCCGAAAGATGCTATACAACGGAACAAATGCATGTTTCATATTATACTTTTGAAATAAGC
The DNA here is from genome assembly GCF_040183065.1 of Periplaneta americana. Classification (NCBI taxonomy): domain Eukaryota; kingdom Metazoa; phylum Arthropoda; class Insecta; order Blattodea; family Blattidae; genus Periplaneta; species Periplaneta americana. Next base: position 70,445,215 of record NC_091127.1, on the reverse strand, counting down.
GAGTTCTACAGCTTAACAAAGCATAGGACACACATATCACAACGGACACAACCCTAGTTTATATATATATAAAAAAAAAATAATAATAACTTATGGCTAGAGCAAAGATACGTTACATATTTTTTTACATATAAAATTACTCTAGCACCCCAGAAAGAGTACATACTTGTCCTCGGGGGACATTAGACAACATTTTAAGACATTTTATTAATAATTAACACAATAGAAGTTAAAAGCGAAAAATAGAAACACAGATATTACAGTAATTTCAACTATTTTGCATTTTATCTATAAACAATAATTTTAATTCGTTTTTTAAAATAAGGAGCATTAGCAAATTGAATATTTGATAATTTACCTGTTATATTATTAGAGACTAGAGCCTTGGACCGAAGATGCTACTGTGCTTATAAGCTACAGTTGTGATACATTTAGGTTCTGTCAGGCATATATTGTCTGATCTTTTAGTTTTATATTTATGCAAATACAAATTAAATATATTTTCGTTTTTATGAACTACATTCAATAAGATATTGTTATAAATTTGATGTATATCAAATACTTTAAATTCAGAATGCAACAGTTCTGAGGGATGATCAAGGGGCTGATTAAGACATATTTTCATATTATTTTCTGTAGCAGTGTTATTGGCATGAGGTAGGTACTAAAAGCACAACCCCACCCTATAATACCATACTGTAATATAGCTTGTACTAATGCGAGGTAAATCAGTTGTAAAGTATGGGTTGTCAAATAATTTCGTACGATAATAAAATAGTAAATATTTTTTCCTAATTTACTGCAGAAAAAAAAAGAACATGTCTATCCCAACGTAAATATTGATGGATTATTATTCCGAGATATTTAACTTGAGGAGATTCATTTGGAATAGGACAGTTACAGTTATTAGAAGGACAATCGGATATATGAATTTTAAATGCAAGGGCGAATTAGGACAATTCATACCAACATACGTTAACGAAAATGAAACACCCGTTGTTTTAGTACGATGTAAGACAAGTAGGTTGAAATCAAGCCAATTTAATTTTTAATCAATGTGATAGGTACCTTTATTTGCATTAAAGTAGATACCATCCCAAGGTTTAGCTGCAAAAATAACAAATGTGTCGTCCACATACGGATATATATGTCGTCAGTGAATTTTTCTAAATTAAATTAAATGAATCTTTGTTTTATTATTTGGAAATGAAGCCAGATCCACTCGACTCGTAAAGCCTTGGTGTTTCTGATCCGACGCATGCGACGTGCGAAGTGGGAGGCCCGACTCGCACAAATCCGGACTACACGAGGGATAGTGAGTGGTTTCTATAACTGCGAGATGCGAGGTCTGCGTACCTCGCAGTTATAGAAACCACTCACTATCTCTCTTGTAGTCCGGATTTGTGCACGGCGGGCCTCGCACTTCGCACGTCGCATGCGTCGGTTCAGAAAAACCAAGGCTTTAGGAGTGCTTTGAACCATTGTGCACCCTATATATGCACCATTTGTCAAGTCCGACAGATGGCTCAAGTGGCATTCGTGAATCCGACGCTGACAGGTAGTCCATCCCGCCTCAGTCTTGATAGGGACAGGTTTGATTTGTAGACGAGTAGCCTGATAGCCTCAAGGGCCCGGAGCCCGAAGACCTTATATCAGGGTCGTAAACCCGTACCAGCTCAAGACTTCTTCCTAGCATATTCCTAACTATTGTAGATGACTGATGATATGAGTGGCGTGGAGTGTTGGTGGAATGATACAGTGAAACGAGAGTGTGCTTTGTGCTCCATAAATTCCATAACGATCCGGCCGGGATCGAACTCGTACCTCCTGGATGGAAGACCAACGCGCTAACGTTGAGCCACAGACGAGGCAAACTGCAGATATTAACTCTTAGAAGGCGGAAGACTTATACCATTATTGCACGCAAATGTCTAACTCTTAACCAGGGGTTCGTATGCCTGCATACTCGGGTAAATTCGTATTGGGTTCGTTAGCCGACCGGTTTAAGGCGCACAAGATATGTCCGGCCAGCATATCGTGCCAAAGATCGCAGGTTTGCGTCCCTGCCACTGCAATTGAGCATAAGGTAAAGGATGGGGAGGGCCCATGTAAAACAATCAGTGTAATTAATATTTAATATTTGAGGAGAAAAATTCGCTCCGGCGCCGGGGATCGAACCCGGGTCCTTGGTTCTACGTACCTTTCTCCTTCAGTGTTTCCCTTTGTGGCCTGTCTCCAAGTTAGGGATATATGTTGACGTATATGTCTAGTATCAACTGCCATTATACTAGGAGCGCACTTAGTTGAGAGACTTATTGGTCGGGGATTCCGCAGTTGTGATGCACTGCTAGCTATGAGAATAAGTCACTCAATTGAGTGCGCTCCTTGTATAATGGCAGTTGACACTAGACATATACGTCAACATATATGCCTAACTTGGAGTCAGGCCACAAAGTGAAACAATGAAGGAGAAAGGTTCGATCCGGTGCTGAAGATTGAATTCGGCATAGCTCAGTGGTCAGAGCGTTCGTAGAACCAAGGACCCGGGTTCGATCCCGGAGCGAATTTTTCTCCTCAAATATTACTTGTCAACATTACAGAGATAATTCTGTAGGACAAATTAATAAATCCATAATATTAAAATAATATTAATAATCAGTGTAATGGTACGCATGGAAGCTGACGGAGTTTCAGTTGACTGCAATTGAAATGATTTTGCTTCTTTTTTAAGAAAGAAAAAAACATTACAAAAATTGTTTTAATTAAGTGCAATATCCTTAATGTTAAGTTATATAAAATAAAGATTACACTGTTCTACAATGGTAATTTTTCTTATATGAAAATATGTGTTTCCAAAGGATTTTCATATGGCAAATTCAAATCTGAAAACAGAAATTCGCTATCAGGCACAGTTTTTTTAGTTATACGAGAATATACGTCTCATTTAACTGACATTTTAAGTTTGTGATAAAGATGGTGAACTTTGCTTAACAACAGTTGCCAACAGTTAATTTTGTTCTCCATTTGTTTTCATTTTCAAATTGTGGCATCCCTGTTGCTAGTAAAATTTTATGTTAATAAGCAAATCATTGTTACAGGATTTAAAATCGAGTTTTATAGCGTGTTAAACTGGCATTATTTGGATGGTGGGGATATTCCTTATCATGTGAGTAAATATTCATTTTAAACCATAATATTCCGACATCTGTGGTACCGGTATATAAAATATGTAAAACTTTACATATTTCTCTTTTACAGAAACCTCTTAAATCATATAAGTAAAAATAAACAGATTCTAACAGAGAGAGAGAGAGAGAGAGAGAGAGAGAGAGAGAGAGAGAGAGAGAGAGAGAAATTTTGAGTTTAACCTGGAATTCTTTTTAGAGGAAGTCAGTATTGTTTGTTTACATAAAATATTGTTTCTGCATATGCACAATTCAACTCATGATGACATTCTGCAATGATGTTTGTGACCTAATGAATACTTTGAACTTCAAATGCGAGCCACAGGATTGGAGACTTTTTATAGATGCCTCAAAATACAGTCTAAAGGGAGTTCTCCTCCACAATGGGAACATAATGCCTTCTGTTCCAGTTGCCTATGCAAGTATGACTAAAGAGTCATATAATATTTTGAAAAATATGCTGAGATTAATCAAATATAATGAGCTCAAGTGGAAAATATGTGGTGATTTGAAAATAGTTGCCATGATATTAGGTATGCAACAAGGCTACACCAAATATGGATGTTTTCTATGTGAGTGGGATAGTCGCCATAGAAATTCCCATCATAAAAGAAAGATTTGGCCTGAACGTAAGTGGAAAGTTGGAGAAAAAATATACTGAATGAGAAATTGTTAGCCGGTGAAGATGTTCTGCTACCCCCTCTTCACATCAAGCTAGGCCTTATTAAACAATTTGTTAAGGCCTTGGACACATCTGTAAGAGGATAATGATAATTATGGTTTATTTAACGACGCTTGCAACTGCAGAGGTTATATCAGCGTCGCCAGTGTGCCGGAAATTTTGTCCCGCAGGAGTTCTTTTACATGCCAGTAAATCTACTGACATGAGCCTGTCGCATTTAAACACACTTAAATGCCATCGACCTCGGCCGAGATCGAACCCGCAACCTCGAGCATAGAAGGCCAGCGCTATACCAACTACGCTACCGAGGGCGACTGGAAGAGGATTTATGTACCTTTCAAAAACGTTTCCTCGTCTTTCTGCAGCAAAAATAAAAGAGGGCGTGTTTGTGAGTTCCCAAATTAGAGAACTTCAGAAGGACTCAGATTTTGAACAATGCCTTGCACCAAAAGAAAGAAGAGCGTGGTCTTGTTTCAAATATGTAATGCAAAATTTTCTGGGAAGAAAAAGAACTAACGACTTCGAACAACTGGTTCAACAAATGATAAATGCATATAGGAATGTACGATGTCACATGTCTTTAAACGTGCATTTCTTAGATTCACATATACATTATTTTCCTGAGTGCTGCAGTAATGTCTCCGACGAACATGGTGAAAGGTTCCATAAAGATATAATGACCATGAAAAAGCGGTATGAAGGGAAATGGATGCCTGCGATACTTGCTGACAACTGCTGGAACATTTGTTAGAGACTGCAAAATAGAACACAATAGAAAAAAATAAGACTTTTAAATTCTTAAGGAAAAGTGTATTTTTTTCATATTTTCTAATCTTAAATAAGTTTTTTCCATATAATATAAATTATTATATTAAGGCTTGTATATATTTTTTGTTTTATAGTGCATAAATGTTTGTAAATAATTTTGTAAGTGATTAAAATCTTAATATTTACATGTTTTGCCTACATAAATGCATAGTGTGGAAACAAAAAATATTTAAAAAATGAAATTGCATATAACTTGAAAACTATGCGTGATACAGAGAAACTAATTACAGATTTGAATTCAGGAGGTAAATTTCCTTATAAATCAAGAATGTTATACCCAGAAAAATGAATTTCATTTTTTTTGTAGAACAGTGATCAACGTATTTTATATATAACACACAATTTAAAACATATATCACGTCATGACCATAATACTAGCTGATCACTATAATGAACGCATCGGCTCCTAAGGGTTAATCTTTGTGATTGATCGAGAACATAAAGGATATAAAAGCAATACACCTGGTATATAGCGTGGTTGAATTTTTCCACATACAATCGCAAATCATGTTTGGCACTGCAGTCAATTGAGCTTGTGGTAAAGAATGGGGAGGGCCCATGTAAAACAATCGGTGTAATGGTACGCATGGAAGCTGACGGGGTTTCAGTTGACTGCAGTTGAAATGATTTTGCTCCTTTTTAAGAAAGAAAAAAAAAACATTAAAAAATTATTGCTTTAATCAAGTGTAATATCCTTAATGTTTTATAAAATTGAAGAATATCAACGTATTTTATATAGAACATACAATTTATAACATATTATATCACATCATGAGCATAATACTAACTGACCACTATAATGGACGCACAGTTCCCAAGGTTTAAACTTTGTGACTGATCAAGAACATAAAGGATATAAAAGCAATACACCTGGTATAGCGTTGCTGGATTTTTCCACATACAATCGCAAATCATGTTTGGCCAGTCAATGAATTTAGCCATGGGTTTGTGATTTTTAATTTACATTTGTTCGAAGAAGCAGGGATAAATAAAACTGAAACCTTCCCCCTGCCCCTAATTCCTAAAGCTTGAGCGCAATGAATGGCATGCAGGCAGGGGAATCCCAGCTTAACTGACCAGGTGATATACAGCGAACCTGTCAGACGGGAGATAAAATTAATTTCTGCCGCTAAAGCGAAATAAAATTAAGAGTGATATAATCATCCGTTACATTCGACAGAGAATGTGCATCACGAATACTGAAACGCGCTACCTGGCTTCGGAATGACATAGACGAGAAGCTTGTAATGGAATAGTTTATTTTTGTTGCATTCGAACAGTAATCAACTGCATATTGGTCTTTATTTCGACGTTATTCGAGGTATAGTTCCCATAATTATATCTGAAGGCCTGAGTAAAATCAATAAACTCACTAGCAAACGATCACTCTTCTCAATAAAGCTCTTCCATAGAAATAATATCAATGTTAATGCACTAGGCCCTGGGTATACCGAGGAAATGAAACGGAACTCTGAAACCTCTGCTCACGTCATTTTCGCTTACACTGCCTTATAAACAAACACAAGGTAGACACTTTGCATCAGTGGTGGATTTCAGGGGACTAGCGAGAACCGAAACTTCGTAAAAGCTATGATGCTTACGTTATACAATCCATCACTGAGCAATACTTGTCTTCCTGTCTATTCGTCTCAGTCGGGGAAGATGCAGTGGGGTTTTAAGGGGAAATCTTTAGTGACTCGATTCAGGCATTAGTGTCCAGGCCTACACTAATCAATTATATCCTTTACTTGATCAAACATTCACTCTGTCACAAATCGTTATGTTGGGTATAGGTATTATTATGATCTGCAGCAGTGATTTTGCGCATACAAACATTGCAGAAATGGCTAATTTTATTATTAATAGAAGGGTGAAAAAAAATGGCTGCGAATAATGAATAAGTACCTGATATGCAATAAGACATTAATAGACGTACAGTATATACAGGATGATTCAGGAAGTAAGGGTCATAAATTGAGGGGTGATTTTAAAGGAAAACAGCCTATAGAATGTTCCGTTATTGTGTACTTTTGTACATCATGTTATACACCTATAAACGAACAAAAATGTCATATGAACTATTTGTCTAAATAACTTAGTTATCAGAGTTCCTCACAACGGAAAACGACAATAAAAAGGGGAAATATACTGGCGTGAGACTTCGCTTGGAGAGGCACGAATGAAATTACATACTGCTGTCCATATGTACGCTCTACATTATTCTAAATATCTGACGATCGATTGAGAGGAAGAGACCTGTTCCGTGGCCGGCAAGATCACCCGATCTCACACTTTGTGATTTTTGGTTATTCGGTCATCTAAAGAGCCTGGTGTATGCTGGAAGACATCTAATCGGAAACCAACTGTAGCAATCAATTATTGTGGAGGTATATGCTGGGATTTGGAACTCTCTTCTCTTTCTCCAAAATAAAAAAAGTTCACAAAAGAGACAGGGATGCCTGTGCTGCGATTGTAATTGTGGACATTTTCAACATACGCTATGATATAATATACTGCGGCAATAAATATTTACGTGGTTAGGAACGGCATCTTTCGTTGATACTTTCTCTCTTTCATATCTCTGTAACTAAGTCTTATTGACAATTCGTATGACATTTTTTCTTTGTTTTCAAATGTATAACACGATACTAATGTTTAAGGTAGTACATAGTAACGGAACATCCAATATAAACATATCTTATTCTCAACTGTTTTGGAAAAAACCAATGGAAAACACGGGAAACAGGTATAGTGGTAAATTAAGAGATCGTTACCTCTGTATGTTGTATTAAATTGTTCTTTCCTCTTTACAAAAATTTGTTTAAAAAATGTCACCATGAATTTCGATGCACTTCGCAGATCGTGTAACCAGATGTCGTGTTGTTCAATAGTTGTTCACATTCCTTTATAAATTGTAAATATAATATTATTTTAAATTATCAAACGAAAAAATCCCATACTACCAATTAAACTTCTTATTGCTTTTGTTAGACTTTTAAGAATACTGTATCAACTACTGAGTTATTTAGCGTCGATACAATTGGTGATAGAGAGATGGTATTTGGCGAAATGAGGCCGAAGATTCGCCAGAGATTAGGGCGTCATTCGTCTTACGATTGGGGAAAACCCCGAAAAAACCCAAACATGTAATTAGTCCAAGTATGAATCGAACCCATGCCCGATCGCACCTCCGGATCAGCAGGTAAACACACTACCATGTGAGCTACGCCGGTGGAAAACTTCTTTCGACGTCGCATGAATTTGACTGTTGCATAGATATCAGAAAAGAGGCATATCACATCTATATACTTTGTTGGAGATAGGAAACAAAATATCTATAATTTTACACATATTGGAAATACAATTATAACATTTATTTATCCAGAACATATTTTAACTTTTTTGTCACTCTCGTAAAGTTAACAAGCCAGTAAGTACATAATCCTTGGTAATGTTATATTCTAATTTATAAATCCGTGTTATAGGTATTTTCTTACCACGTGAAACCAAATGCATGCGTGCGCCATAGCTTATAGTAAGAACCTTATTTTGGAGGGGGTTAGTTTGCTAGCTAGCTGCAAGTGGAAGCGTAGCGAGGGGGAGGAAAGTTTTTCAGTCCAATTTTTCTTTCCCTCAGGCGCAAGTTAGTTTCACGAGGTAACAAATGGTCTATACGTCCCCTACTTGAAGAGTACGGCATCATAAAATTCCGTAAGATTTACCAAGAACCGTGGTAGTCGGCAACTCGATGATTCACTGCAGCTCCAGCATAGGAGAATCACCACAAGAGACTACATGACGTGTTATACGACGAATAAAAGCGGACAATATCATAGTACATAACATTTGAATATTGTGTAGTGTACAGCAATCACCGTATTCCGAATCTGACCGGACCGGTGGACATCATTGACGTCACGCTGCAGCGGAATAGGAAGGTTCAATGGCTATCATGGGGCTGCACAAGTTGTTATTGTGCTACGCTAGCAAGATTTTGCGAAATTTCCATACTTTCATATCGCTCAAAGAAAAGAGAACATAAAAATTTTATTTATTGAACCTGTAGTAGTATCTGTCTGTTGACATGTCCGTTCATAAACCATTAACATATTTTTTTTTACGCTGTGCACATTACTAACAATACAGCAGAACACACCGCCACGACACAACAGTGCAAGATTTCATTCGTCTGCTAATTCCCGCCCTATACAAGAACCAATCAGATTCACTGATAGCAGCGGATGGATACCGCCACCACCTCTGCAAGCTGATGGAACCGGTGCGACACCGGTGGAGCATCAGTGACGTCATCGCTGAAATTCGGAAAACCGTGATGCCATCAGATTGCTCAGCGCTGAGATTCGAAATATGCTCAATGCAATTAATGCACCATATCGATATAAATAGGGTTTCATCTCTGTAAGTGGTGTGTATAGCGAACAATGGATTTGTTAACCCCCTAGACAGAATGAAGTAACACAAGCACGTAACTCTCCAAGGAAACAGTGATACATACACGATGCAGGTGTGCAGGTGAAAGATGTACAAATGCACCAATTGGCTATGGCTGACCATGTTCGTCTGGCGTTACGAAGTACCAATAAAATAAGCTTTGTGATGGTGCAAAATATCGACTTAGAGAACTGCAAAGAAATATGCTTTTTAAACCTTGAAATCAACAAAGTGACTTTTGGCGTGTAGTATAGTATGTCAGTCTGATCGTCTACAACAGTGCTACTCATTACGCGGCCATTTATTGCGGCTCTTGAAGTAATATTACTACAGTCAACTCCGGTTATAGTGAACCTCTGCGGACCAACATACTTCGTTCACTATATCCGAGGTTCACTAAAACCGAAGTGTCTGTTTTTATACTACTGACGTTGCTATACATACAGTATTAATGCCCGTTTGGGACAGACCACGTTCAATATCAGTAATAATGTTCACTTATCTTCCAACTTAAACACTTTACACTTCGAGATCCTGAAGTTCACAGTTCGAAACCTGAATCTGATCTGACCATGTAGGTAGAAGGCACTGACCGATTTCGCACCCTTCCCACTAGTGGTATGCTACTGCGTACTCGGCCTTGGAATTTCCCCGGGTTCACTTTTACAAAGACGCAGGAGAAAAGGTTGAGGACCACTATACTGTAATCCTTCTTGTATTTACCCTTTGGTCATCACTCTACTCCCTTTTACAAAAGAAAACGCTTCCTCTTCCTTTTCTTCTAATAACCTCTTTTAAAAGAGTCAGAACTAATCCTTCCTTTATCCTTCACTGCGTACACTATTCTCTTTAACATGTTTCAAGCTGTCCAGGAAGCTGAACAAATCCTCTGTCTTTCAATGCACTTAAGGAGTAGAAGGTTTTTTGAGATTTAGTTCTGAATAAATTCTTAGAAATTTATAGGAGAAATAGTTTGCAAAATTACCATTTTGGCAATTTTAAAATTACATTTTCTTGGGAAAGTTCTAATTTTGGTTCACTATAAACGGAAATATTAAGTTACTTTTTAATGCATGCGGGTCGGGACCAACGATTTAGGTTCATTATAACCGAGTTCGCTATATCCAGAGTTGACTGTATTACAATTTTTTCTGTAACAATGCGCAACTAGAGAAAACTTTAATTACTCTGCATCATTATTGCTAGTGAAAGTGTTCAACAACGACACGTATTTATTTTCTTTATAGAGGTAGTGTCATGTCTCGTGTGTTTATTATGTCTTGATATGATATTGAGTTATAAACGTTTTATCTAAATAGACATTACAATAGTGTGCATTCAAACTTTGATAACAAGTATCCAAAACATTCTCAATCAAGGATAAAAAAAACTGAAAATGTTAAAAAATGTTCGTAATATGTGAACAGAAAGTAATGCACAATGCAAATCAAGCTTTCAGGTATAAATCCCTGTAAAGCTGATTTGAATAATTTCGAGGGAAAAATTGTTCCGGGGCCGGATATCGAACCCGGGACCTTTGGTTAAACGTACCAACGCTCTACCAACTGAGCTACCCGGGAACTCTACCAGACACCGATCCAATTTTCCCTCTATATCCACACACCTCAAAATGGGCTGACAACTGTCAAGCAACCAACATTGAGTGCACACTAACTCTGTGTGACTTAAATTGTGATTTTCTGTAACGTACAGTGACGTGTACTATGCAAATCAAGCTTTCAGGTATAACTCCCTGTAAAGTTGATTTGAATAATTTCTAGGGAAAAATTGTTCCGGGGCCGGTTGTCAGCCCACTTTGAGGTGTGTGGATATAGAGGGAAAAATTGGATCGGTGTCGGATAGAGTTCCCGGGTAGCTCAGTTGGTAGAGCGTTGGTATGTTTAACCAAAGGTCCCGGGTTCGATACCCGGCCCCGGAACAATTATTCCCTCGAAATTATTCAGAAAGTAATGTATTCCATATTCCACTGTACTACATAAAAAGGAATTTACAATAAAAGCATTGCACCACGTAACAGAAAATAATCCATTTATAGATGCGGAGATTGGTAAGGAGTGGCTTCTAGCTGTATGTCACACTTTAATTTTCTAAGTTTCCAAATTCAACACAGAATACAAGTGAAATAAAAGAATAAATCAATCTGCTCGAGTCCACCCTTTAACTTCAAAATACCTTAGAGCCAAAGTTGGGTAGTAATTCCAGGATATTTTATGAACGTGACTTACAGGGTGACGTTCATTTAATAACAAGTGATTATTTTGCGAAAGAAGTCAGTTGTTTTGGACTGCTTGCTCCTAGGAATAAACAATGTCCTCTAGTTGTGTAAAATGTTTCACAATTTATTCAGTTACATCTTGGGAAACGTTTCACTATTTCTGAAGCATAACAATGTCATTAAAGGACACAAGAATGAAGACAAACATTTGAAGCTTCGAATTTCCACGAATTTCAAGGTTGGCCGCATTTTAACAATAAACTCATACTGTATTTTTGCATTCTTACATTTTCACTGCAAACCTAATATTGAACAAAATAGATTTAGGACTTATATTACTGAAGGATGCACTGAAAGGAATGGTGAACAGGAGAAGAGTTCGGGGGCAGAAGAAGATATCAGATGATAGACGACGTTAAGATATATGGAACATATGCGGAGACAAAGAGAAAGGCAGAAAATAGGAAAGACTGGAGAATGCTTGGTTTGCAGTGAAAGACTTGCCCTTGGGCAGAATACTATGGATAATGAATTGCATAATGACGATTCAAAATTTTCTCGGGCTTCCAGTCAGGTCATGAGTTGGTGACGTTTTGTATCTCCTGAGCTTTAAAATAGATCATATCAAGTGTATAAAAGAAATAAACGAAAACATACGTATATTCAAAATAAATTAGATGGAAAGAATTGGGTCCTCAGTAACAATTATTGTTTGTATACATCTGAAATCTGACTAGTGCAATAGTAGCTAGTCGACTATGTATGCAATGGAGGGGGAAAGGAACTGGTCACTCTACCCCTTTATTTCCTGGACTAGTTGCCTCATAAGTGTGGTGTCTTCTTGGTATCACTTGTGTGGTTCAGACCTGTCTTCGGACAGTTGACTAAACAACTACTCAGAAAAAAAAGAAAACCAGTGTGTGTAAAAAAAAAATACGTAAGTGCGTAGCGATTAAAAGTTTTACTGTATATTGTCGAAATAGAAACTGCTAATCATCTACATTATTGCAATTTCTTTGCGGCATTACTACTGCTGAGCATACATTTCGTAGGAAATAATATTAATGCTACTATTTTCTTATTTGGCATTGTTATTTGTATACTGATTTAATTACTATGAGTGTGTTGACAAATCGATTCCATAGACAGGACATCGCTACGGTACTTATGAATGCGAAAGATGTCAGCTAAAGTGTTTAAAAAGAGTAGAGAAGTTTCAATTCGAGTGTCTATGTGAGATCAGTGCGAAGAAAGCGAAGGCCACAAATAGTAAAGTGTTAAGGGGAGAGACATTTCCTTGAAAACGGGAAAATTATATTTCTAGGGAGAAAAAGAAAATTTTTGCTTAAAAAGGGAAATTGCCATTGAATTACTACGCACATAGGCCTACTCGACTTTAATGTGTTTTTTTAAATTTAAATACGAAAATACATTTTTACAATTACAGTAGAGCATCGATTATCCGAAACAATTAGGGACGAGGGGTGTTCGGATAACTGATTTTTCGGGTAACCGATCATTTATGAAAACAAATTGTACCGGTGTCATAGGAGCAGTATGAAACAAAGAAACACTGATATTAAGTTAAGTTGGTTATTTTAACGACGTTGTATCAACTACTAGGTTATTTAGCGTCCATGAGATTGGTAACAGCGAGATGGTATTTGGCGAGATGAGGCCGAGGATTCGTCATAGACTACCTGGTATTCACCTTACGGTTGGGGAAAATCTCGGAAAAAACCCAACCAGGTAATCAGCCCAAGCGGGGATCAAACCCGCACCCGAGTGCAACTTTAGACCGGCAAGCAAGCGCCTTAACCGACTGAGCCACGACGGCGGTTGAAACACTGATATTGAACACAAAACTGTACATGCAGTATATATTTTGTATCACACGTCTTATAAATGAAACAGAGAACTGACTAGCCTAGTTTGGTAAGTTCAAAACGCCCATTAAAGTAGGCCTACAATTTATGGAAAGAAGTCCAATTTATTTTTTTTCTTATTTTATTTATTTATTTATTTATTTTTTTTGCTTCAGAGCCGAGACTCGTTTTTCTGCAGCCAAATCTCGCAAACAACGCTAACGGGACTTCTATATGGAGCGCGAGCAAATTTGAAGTTTCCGGCTGGAACACTTTCGGTTAACCGATGTTTCGGTTGATCGGTATTCGAATAATCGATGCTCTGCGAACCTACTTCTCTTTATTGACGATATAGATGCAAATGTTGAAGAACTGAAGCATACAACAATACATTATTTAAGTGGCTTTTAAAGAAGTCGGAAGTTCATTGCCGTCCTCACATAAGCCCGCCATCATGTTGGTCCCTATCCTGAGCAAGATTAATCTAGTCCCTATTCCTTTGCTGTGGTCGCGCCAAAGAATCAATAATCCCATTCAGAGGTTTATGTTGGGGTTTTGTAACAAGTTTTTTTACTGTGATGTGTTGTTAGCCTTCGCCTAACCCCCAACCCGGAGAACCATCTCTTATCGGTTGTCCCCGACTGCTTATTCAATATATTCGCAGCTACCCTACAGATCTGGAGACCGTCTCCTCTATTTGCCTGAGGACGCGCCACGCCGTGATGATAGGGACCCACAGTATATGGAACAATTATATAAAGTCAATTTCAGACAATACTGAATGCAAACAGTTATCTTCGCGCATTTTGTGATATGTTAATAATTGGTGATTAGATTAGTGGTAATGAATTTTGCAATAAAATGATAAATATAGCAACCCGCGTAGTTCTGTCGGCTAAAGCGCTTTTCTACCGATCTGGAATTGTGCTCGGGCGCTGATTCGATTCCTACTTGGTCTGAGTACTTGCTTGGGATTTTCCGATATTTTCCTCAATCGTAACGCTAATGTCAGACAATCTATGGCGAATCCTCGACCTCATCTCGTCAAATACCATATCGCTATCACCAATCCCATCGACGCTAATTAATCTATTAGTTGATATAGCGTCATTAAATAACGAAATAAAAAAATCAGAAATATTATGATTTATGCCACTATTGGACTGTCACTAAATGAATGACAGACCCACATACCTAATAGAATAGAATATTTGTATGTGACTACATAAAGACTTATAGATGAAAAATTGTATAAACCTATATTTATATAATTAGAGATCTTTTGTTTAGAAGTATTTTATTTTAAAAACTTTTTTTTTGGTAAATTGAAAGGAAGTGAAAACATTTTTATAAACTTATAAGGAGGGAAATATTTCTCGAAATCAGGAAATTTTTAGGTGATTGACAGGATAATTCTTTTCCTGAACCTGAAAACACTGCGATAACTAATTCAAACGTCGGCTGGAACAAAGTTGTTAAGTTACAAAATTTTCATTCGGCGTGTTTCCGTGTAATAATGTTGTATGTCATGTCACCTTGCTATACTGTTTGGCTTGCAACTGTCCATCAGTAGGTGAAATTTGTCCACTCAAAAGTTTGCTACCCTATAAGAACAACGTTGTACGTGCACACATTTTTGCAGCTCCTGTAAATTTTACCAAATGTAACTTATAACGTTGATTCAGCCGACGCTTCAATTATCGAAACAGTATCGATACTTTTATTTTGTATTCGTATAGAAAATAAACATCGATACTTAGTGAAATAAAATTATATCGGTAAGAATCATAATTACTGTATAATAATGCATTATGTAGAAAAATGAACTTATAATTAACATAAATAGGTCTACGTCTATAATACACGAGAAAAATTAGCATTGAGGTAGTAATGGTTGAAGTTGTATGCAAGTGCCCTTTACTGAAACCACTCCTTTCTACAATATCCTTGAAGCAGAAGATACTAGACTCTTGTTCCTAACAATTTGTTTCTATCTTTTGTATGTGTATTGTGTGAAATTTGTGTTTTGCTAAGTTTGAAATGTTTCCACTGGTCTTAATTTGCTTAACCAGGCTTTACGTCATACTGTGGTTGAATCTACTAAAGTGATGAATTCAGAATATGGCCAGAGGACAACTCCCCCCCTCCCTCTACGTATTTCAGATGTCTCGCCGGGAGATTTCAGACTTTTTTTAAATTAAAAATATTACTTTCTCTTTTTACTTCTACAGGCTTTCCACTTTACAGCAGTTTGCCATTAATTCCTATTTTTCAGATATTCCTCCCCCCATTGTCTTTCCAAAGTCCTCTACAGCATGTCTATGCTTATTCCTTCATACCAAATCTTCCGAGCCCTTCTTCGCTTCCTCTGCTAGGTGCATTCCAACTGAGAGTAGGTTTGAACCATCTATCCTCCGACATTCGCTGCAGATCTCCATACCATTGTAGTGATCCTTTTTGTACTTTGTCAAGAACACTTTCCCCTACATCCATTCCTTCTCAAATCTAAGTATTTCTTATGTGTTACAATATCGATATTCTCATGCTTCTCACCGCAATTCTTTTCTGCATTTTTTCATTTATGGTCGAATTTTCTGAATCGTATGTACGGATGCTTTCTACTATTGTTCTTAAATGTGTTGCTTTATGTTAAGTGTGGCATGGTACGAAGCAGAAATATGGACATTACGACGAAATGAAGAGAAACGCCTAGAAGAATTTGAAATGTGGATTATGGACAAGAATGGAGCGTGTGAAATGGAAGAAATGAAGCTGTGTTGGAAAGAGTGAGAGAAGAAAGAATTCTGCTCAAACTGATTATGAAGAGAAAAATGAATTGGTTGGGTCACTGGCTGAGAAGAAACTGCATACTGAAGGATGCACTGGAAGGAATGGTGAACGGGAGAAGAGTTCGGGACAGAAGAAAATATCAGATAATAGATGGCATTAAGATATATGGATCATATTCGGAGATTAAGAGGAACGCAGAAAATAGAAAGGATTGGTTGTTGCTGAGTTTTCAGTGAAAGACCTAACCTTGTGTAGAAAACTATGAATGAAACAGTATTTGAGATTATGAAGTTCAAAGAACAAAAAATTATGTTATATTTTAATTTCATAAGACTTTTCAGTAACTAAATGAATTCTGTTAGGCTATATAGATTTTCAGGCATTTTTTTCCTCCTGAAGGTTGGTGGTCTATCAATCGATCTTGAGTGATTGTAATTTAAACCATCTGAATTTTTGGTCTTGATTGTTACAGTTAAAAAGTCAAGTAGGCTTATTATGTGTTCTTATTGACGAATTTTTTTCGGGAGGTCCGTAGTTCAAATCCCCGGACCGAACAACCCGCCTGTGGTTTTTCCGTGGTTTTCCACAGTAACTTAAGAAAAAAAAACAGATTGGAAATTTCATTGCCACGGTCCATTTCTCTTCCTCTAGAAAAAATTTAGATTTCATATCATTCGTGTTCATCATCTCATTCAATAGACGTATTCAGGTCATGACTCATGTCTTCGTCCGCTTGGAGGAGGGGCGTCCTCTCCGAAACCGTCTCTGGGTTCCAAGCCTTCGAAATATCTCTGCCAGGATTAATTCCTTAAGAGTACTTCCGAGGGCGCTTCGACACTTTAGAAGGGCTATCGGAATGGTTCCGGTGCTGCTTTGTAACATTGGCAGTATGAACTTAAGCACGTAAAGAGCCCGTTGGATGAGCGGGTGACGTGCCGCATGCGGCCGGTGGGCTGGTACACCTCATTCTCATTCATCCTACAATTCAGGATGGACAATTGGCCACTGTCGAGCCGACGTGATGAAAGGTTGTCCTTAACCCGTCTCACTCAATACTTCTACTACTGTAGTCGCTTAAAATCAAACTGCAATTTATAAAAAATTCTGATTTTTCAGCAAAGACGAAACATTAGTGCAGTTAGACTCGAAACGGTGATTTTACTACTAAAGTTAATGCAGATAAAGTGCAGTTTGGCTCCAAATGTTTCCTGCTATATTCTGTGCTGAAATATGTCTTAAACCCATTTTCATAATTCTGGAGAAAATCTAGTTTGATTCTAGGTGAATCAAGGAAATCAAATTTCTGTTATTATAATTTGTACTGACAGCATTTTTGTAGGTCACTTTTCCTTTACGAAAATTAGCCGTATGCGACTTTCTGGATGGTTTTCAACCTATGTTGTATGAATGTAGAAGTTTCCCCTGTTAATGTACTTGAACTTGAAACACATTGTTTAATGGGACATTTGTTTACACTGAGATACATAGCGAATGGAAAATTTTCCGTATTTTTGTTCTCATATTTTATGTACGAACCTATCGTCACTCCATCTCATTGTATAGAAGTTCAGATCGCTCGTAAACGAGAACGAAGATAGACAGGATTTCTTCCTTTCAGTACCTAAAGGTAGAAGAGGGAACACTGAGGGGGAGACTGACTAAAATGAGCAAACTAAGAGCACTTCATTCATCCACTCAGTCCTCAGTCGGTCCCTTATTTTCTCAGAATGTCAACAGTATTTCTCTAACCTCTTTGTATAGTTTTCTTCTTTTGTTTTTTTCTGAACAGATTGAAACGACTTTCAAAGTTAAAAGATAAATAAGTCTTAAGAGAAAGGTGACTATAAACAACAACAGAGCAGTTTACAGTTAAGATGTTCACCATTCGTATTAGTTCCTGTAGTCTCGCAAAGAATAATCTTCTTATAACAGAGGCGTGAAAGACTCTTTCTTTAAAATGCCACTTAAGTATATTATTTATATCAACTTTCCCTTTATCTTTTACATGAGCGATGAACAGATATTCTTTCTTTCTACCAATATTCTGGAGAAGATGTTCATTTATCATGCAAAAACATATTAAGTTCCGTATTTCTCTTTCTTTGAGGTTAATTACGTTTTCATATTAAAGAAGTATGAAGAAAATTGCTGTGCCTCTAGATGTCAGAAATTATCATGGAAATACAAGTTTTCTGACAAAAGAAGCGTAAATTCTGATATCCAGTATTTCTATCTATGTATCTCTCTCTAGAAACTAAGTTCCCTTCGGGTATCTTCGCTACAATTCGGAGACAGGCGATGTTACATGTTGTTGGAGCACATTGCATGGCATCTACAGTTATAATTAAAGTGTTTTGCGTGTTATTGTTGTAGCGTAATGGTATGTTCGGGCTGGTATTCGTGAAGTCGTGCTTTCGAACATAACTTACAGCTGTTTACGTTATTTTTGTTTTCAAGAGAAAGAGAAATTATAATTGCTCCAGTCTCTTTTATGACTGTTTTAGTAATTAACATAAGATTCATGAATGTATTATGCCTTGACATTATGGCTGCAAATGGAAAGAACGAAAGATTTTATTCTCAACAAAATTATATCTCGTGGCATAAACAAAACAGACTTACTGGCGTTTGACTTAAAAAATTCAAAGAATTAAAAGTTAAAAAAACAAAATATAAAACCACGATTCAATATTTAGTCCATCTTCCTCCAATCTCGATCACATCTTGCAGTCAATTGGCCATGGAATCGACAAGTCATTTCAAATAGCGATTGTTGTCAGCCACGGCATCCCAAGCATCCTGGACGAGCTTGTGCAAATCATCAGGACGTCTTGGAGGAGGATTCGATTAATTGTTCCGCATATTCTCCTAAGGAGCGCAGGATGAGGTTTGTCTACCGTAAATGAGGCAAGCTTTCAACTGCAGTAACTTCGGCCGATAGCATATTCTATTGCATGCTTTTGTGTTATTCTTTTTAACTGGTTCATTTTACGACGCTTCATCAACTGCGATGGCTACCTAGCATCTGGGTGAAAGTGATAATGGAGGTGAAATGAGCCCAGGGTCATGTCCCATAATTTACCCAACATTTTGATCTTAATGGGTTGAGGAAAAACCCTAGGAAACCCTCAACCAGATAACTTGTCTCAACCAGAATTTGAAACCGGTCCCGCTCAATTCACGGACGGACATGTTAACTGTTACTCCACAGCTGGGAAACTGTGCCATGGTTTTGAGCAGACACACTATTGCTCTGATCGGTCATTTCTAATTCATATTATGCAAGTTGCAAATCCGTTGCAAATCCATAAAATAATTTATGCTCGACCACGCCGAAATGTAGTAATTATACACCTGGTAGTAGCCCTTTAATGCACCTCATTAAAGTACACCTATTCATTATAGTTCAGTTGTTCAGCCAATGAGAAATCACACTGCAGCATTATAAAAGCGCAAGTATCAATTATTCTCGGATATGCAATCGAAAGACAACTAGCGAAAAGTCACGGAGGCTGGAAATCCAATACTGTCGCAGAAGGTATGTTCTGTTACTATAATAATTAGCGTTAATTGTAAATAATATTCAAATAAATTCAATTTGTCATCTCATTTTTCAATTCTAAATCAATATCCAGGTTATATCAAGACTAATGTTCATGTTATTCTATAGATTATATCAAGGTCAATGACATTTGTCCCTCGGAAAAAATCAATACTTTCGCGTCTGCGCACAACTCACAATTTAGGTCAGTTCCGCTCGTCACTTACATAACCATAACATGAATACTTATGAATAATTTCAAGTTAGAAATATGGTCGAGCATAAAAAGTCGTATGAAACTTGCCTATAATGGTAATTAAGACGCTCGTATGAAAATTATGAAACGAGCGCAAGCGAGTTTCATAAACAAACATACTCGCGTCTTAATTACTACCATTATAGGCTCGTTGCATAATGTACTATTATTCAGAAGTCCTAGTCGAATGGATCAAATAAAGTACTGGAGAATGGAGTGAACAAATACCAGTAAAGATATAAAATGGAATTACCAAAATCTTTACAGACAAGTAAGAAAGAAGAAATTCCGGAAATAACTGTAGTCGAAAGGATTAGCTATTCAAGAATGCAAAGTAAGTTAAATAAATATAAAATTTTAGTTTAGAAAATGTGTTTTTAATATGGTGATGTTTGTCGATGATCAAGTCCTGTTTACTGATAGCGAGAATAACCTACAAACGGCCACCCAGATGCTCCACAAAACAATTTTAAAGTATAACTTAGAAATTTCCATTAAAATTTCTAGAACCGTGGGAGATAATAGAACTAAGTAAACAACTTTAATTTCCCAGATTATGACGTATCACATAATCAAGAGAACGATCTGAAAAAAACAAGATAAATTCCAGCTTATGTGTGACGCCATAAGGAGGACACATGAATAAAACAAGATAAGACACACAGATGGAATTTTATAAATTATAGCAGTGCTAATACTAACTTATGGATACGAAACCTGGTCCTTGAACAGAGCAGACAAAAAGAAAACTGAAACACTGAAAAAATGAGATTTCTTAAGAGAGTACCTTGGTATAAATTGCGAGATGAGTAATGAAATAAACGTATCAGAAATGAAATGCAAATATTTAATATAAATTAAAGAATATATATTATAACAATAAGAAGAAATGGCAGGTATACCTATTAGGAATGAATCATCGAAAGCTGGCGCAGCAAATCATGAACTACACTTCTAGAGGTCAAAGGGAGATGGGACGACCAAGTAGAAGATGGGAAGATGAATTGTAAAAATGTTTCTTATATGGACGGAACAGGCAATATCTGCCTGCCGTGTTGATGATTATGATGATGACGACGATGAAGAACAAAATAAGAATACACGGTTTCCAAATCATAACAAGATGAAAGTTATAAAAATTACCGCATCGACCAACATTTACGTTGGGATAAACATGTTCTTTTTCTGTGCAATAGATTAAGAACAATTATTCACTATTCTGTCATAATACGAAATTACTTGACTGTCCATACTTTACGATTGATTTATCTCGCATTCGCACAAGGTATAGGCCTATTACAATACGGCATTATAGAATGGGGTAGTGCTTATAGTACAGAAAAGAATAATAAAAATATGCCTTAATAAACCTCTTGATTATCCTTCAGAGCTGATGTATTCAGAATTTAAAGTATTCGACTTCCATCAAATTCATAACAATGTATTACTGAATTTCGTACATAGAAGCGAAACATATTTAATTTATATTCACATAAATATAAAACCAAAAGATCAGACAAGATATGCTTGACAGTTCCTAAATGTACTACAACTGTAGCATATAATCACAGTAGCAACTTCGGTCCAAGGCTTTA
Source organism: Periplaneta americana (assembly GCF_040183065.1). Taxonomy (NCBI): domain Eukaryota; kingdom Metazoa; phylum Arthropoda; class Insecta; order Blattodea; family Blattidae; genus Periplaneta; species Periplaneta americana. The sequence goes on along the minus strand of NC_091127.1, from coordinate 70,423,785 downwards.
TAACATGATAATAGATAAATTCCCAAACATACAATTTGCTAACACTCCTTATTTCAAAAAATCAATTAAAACATTGCTGTTAACAGAGAAAATTTAAAGTTCAATTATTATATGTGTTTTTTTCTTCTTCTTTTTTCTTTTATTACTTTTTACTCTGTTATTCAATAAAATGTCTTAACATTAACTTATGTGGAATGCCCCCTGAACACGAATATGTAACTTACTCTTTCTGGGGATGCTAGAGAGTTCTTATATTAAAAAAATCAATTTGTATCTTTGTTCTGGCAATAAAGTATACTAATAATAATAATAATAATAATAATAATAATAATAATAATAATAATAATAATTCTTTTTTATTTACTACTTAACCTTAATCCCAACGAAGTATATATGCCAAATAGCATTTTCCGATTTCTGTTCTTTATCTGTACTTTGCGAAAAATTTCGAAGTATACAGTGCAACTATTGCACAATTTATTTTGGAGAAACATCCCCGAAACTGTTCATTGTGCACAGATTAACGTTAAAAGGATGACGTTTCTTTGAAAAGCGCATTCCTAGTTTGAGTAAACAGATTCAGCTGATTCTCCTAGAACGGTACATTCCTGCGAGACTGCTTTCATGTATAAACTATTCACTTCAGCCCAAATCATGACGCCAACTCCAAACGAAGGGCGTTTGAGCTGAATGGAGGGAATATCTGAAGAGAGCATTTGAAATACAGTGCACCTAGGTGTTTCCATGCCAAACATTCAGAGATGAACAAAACACAGCCGCAGAACGAGGGGATTTCCAATTACGGAGAGATACAGAGTAGCAAAGTTAGGCGGTGAAGGCATGGCTCTATTCCAGTAATTATGCTTCCGCACCCCATCGTGTTAAGTCCCAGAGCTCGGCGACAATCTTGTAAATCCCGTATCAATCATTCTCAAAGAGACTTAGTGAGAATCTCGCGTTAATTGGATCCAGAGTCAAAGACAGGATGTCCTATATTGTAGTAGCACATCCTTAATTGGAACAAAAACACACATCCCACAAGTTGAGATTGTTGAGTAAGTACCATCACAATTTACAGACCTTCCTCTGTCTGCTAGTTAGTACCACCTATACCATTCTTTTTTCTTCTTTATCTGCTTTCTTCAGATCCTGTCTAGCAGTATACCTGCTGCTCTCTTACATTAAACAAGGTGGAAGTGAAATAACCCTGCAGATTGAAAGGAATGATGGAGTACATTTAAATGAATAGAAAACCTATATTACGTTTCGTGATTAAAAGCATGTTTAATTGAATGGCTGCCTAAAATAACGTTGTAAGTCCGTTTTTGGTCAAACCTAGTTTTCGGCTGAAAACTGTTGTATCGCACATCTTGCATCATGTGCTGCCATCGTCTTGCTGATATTCACACTACTTCGAGAGCTGTAGTATTTTGATTGTGTTGCTGAGCTGAATAACATTGTAACGCAAATAAAATGGCGGACAATCATACTTGAAGCGTGTCACATGGTCTGATAAAAAAAACGTAAATAGAAAGAGAAAACGTAAGATTAATATCATGCAATGGAAGGACAACATACGTGAGACACTAAAGGATCAGGGGGAAGAATATACTTCGAAGAAAGGTGACATTAAACCAGATATGAAACGACCTGAACTGGTGAGTAGAATAATGTTGTAAGTCAATGTGTCTATAGAGTGCTAAAGGAGAATAGTTAAAGGTAATAAGGCCATGGTTACTCTGAATTCTACCATGGCCTAATAAGAGAATGAAGAAAAAAAAAGATTGTGAGTGAAATATTGATATTGTATGCCTAAACATACAGAGGTGTGAAAATTATTAGAATAATCTTAATTTTAAAGGTTTTTTAATAGTTCCTTCACAAATATTAATTGAATTGATGAATATTGGTATATATTACTATACTGATGTAGGATATATTTACTACTAACAATGCCGGAAAGCATTGTTGTACATTGGTATTTTTCTTATTTTACAATTTTTATGGGAATTCAGAAATTATTATATTATGTTGGCGGAATTGGAAACATCAAAAATTATATGCACAAAACAGATGTATACGTTCATTATTTTGAACATTCACAACAATGTAAACGCAAAGAACAATTAATTTTTGATGTTTCCAATTCCGCCAACATAATATAATAATTTCTGAATTCCCATAACAATTTTAAAATAAGAAAAATACCAATGTACAACAATGCTTTCCGGCATTGTTAGTAGTAAATATATCCTACATCGGTATAGTAATATTATATACCAATATTCATCAATTCAATGAATATTTGTGAAGGAACTATTAAAAAACCTTTAAAATTAAGATTATTCTAATAATTTTCACACCTCTGTATGATCTAAGTTGTGTAATGTGTTTCAAGTTCTTATGACATAAATTTGTCTATTATTATTATTATTATTATTATTATTATTATTATTATGTAACTCAAATGTAACAACCATAAAGGATCTACCAGGAAATATGGACAGTATTTGAGTTTCTTTGATTTACAACGTCGTTCTTCTGGATTGACATAAAACGTTTTTATACCGTAAATGTTCAAAAGTTGTGTTATTTGGAAGATGAAGACAATACATATACTGTATATATAAATGGTATGAATACTTACTGAAGTATTAATATAGACCTAACACTGTCATATTTTGTAATATTTAACAAAGTTAGTATGGAATAAACATATTTCAAATTTCCTGACAAACTGTAAAAACTGACAACGTTATTCTAGGCAGCCATTCAATTAGAAAATTAAATTGGAAGTTTCAGCAGTCCGGCAACATCGCTACTAACACACCTGTTACTATCAGTTGATTGTAGGATGAAAACACAGCTTATTTTGTGTAATTTCATAAATTTAATCAATAAGGATGATTCATGTTCTCTCTTGAAGAATATACACCATTTTAAAATAATTTAATACAAAAACACAACTATTACATGAAATGCTCAATAAATCTTTGTAGCTTTGAGCTGCGGTTTGTTTACGGCGATCATCGCCGGGCCACATCGCTGGGGACTGTCGCCTGGACTTGCCAGGACAGGGATACAGAACTGGCGAGAGAGGGGTAGAAAGCATGGAGAAAGCGTTGGTTCCCCGTCCACAGTCCACCGGCGTTGAATGACGTATCTGTGGCCTGTATCCAATCACATAAGACAGACACTGAGTACAAATCCACTCCCCTAGCAAGTCAATGACGCGGGGGTGGAAGGAAGGGGTGAGTGACGTAACACCACAATTGTCGGCCAGTTATGCAAGCCTGTGCTAGGAGTTAAAATGAATGCGCACGGTTTCTTTACAGCGATGATCGCCAACATAGATCGTTGGACGCAACGAAGATCGCTGGAGATTGCTTCTGAAGCAAATTCAGGACGCACATCGCCGCATACGTGTTCAATAAACGATATTCAGAGAAGGCGATGTAGAGATATTGAATCGAGTTACGACAGCAAAACAAATGAGAATTGACAGCGATATACGCTGATAAAGAAACCACACCCTGACGATCATCGCCAGCGTTCCAATTCGCAGGCGATGTACGTCCGGCGATGATCGCCGTAAACAAACCGTAGCTTTCTCCTCTTCAGCTCTAATCAACAATAACAACAATCCAGGTTACCAGGCGACGATAGAAAACAAAATATGCCAAAACAAATGAATGAGGTGTATAAACAAATGAATACTCTTTCATATTCAAGCATAAAAATATAGGGGTGTCATTTAAAATTTCAAAGTGGGGTGGCTGGAGGATGGAGGGGGTGAAATATAAAATGCAATTAAGCCTGGTTCTAGACTTCTTCCTCAATATCTAAATTGACGTGTTTTTTGTTTGAATTGAATTCAATTTAAATAATTAATTATTTAGACTGGGAATTATTGAAATGAAAGCCCTGTACATACATACATTCATACATACATACATACATACATACATACATACATACATACATATACAGGGACATCATTTTATTTTTACTAACATTTTTAATATTAACCTGGCTATACCTTTGGATTAATGATTGAGACCCGGAAACACCGTTTGCTACCTCCTTCCACGACTGGAGTTCGATGATACTGGCGTAAAATACAAACAGGTCACTTTACTAGGTACAAGAGGGAAGAAAAGTAGTTCATCCATTTACGTAAACTAGAAAATATCGCAATTTTGAGTTCGATAATTTCCATTAGGTCTTTGTTTAATCAAAATACAGTACTGTATTAACAATAAGTGTTTTTACTCACGAACTGAGTTATCCATGCGAACGTATTCATTATGCAGTGTATATTATACTGTCTACAGCACATTAGCGTACGATATAGAGAATGAAGTTAAATTGAAAAATAATCATAATATGGATATTTAAACACATTTTTTAAAATGGTGGCCGTTCATTTCGATACAGGCTTCAATTCTAATGTGCATATTATCGCACTATAGACTATTGTATCTAATCCCAATTACCAGTTTCGTTCTTCGTACTAGTAACTCATATTGAAATAATTCTATACCTACTCCATAAAAGAGCACTTTACATACTGCAAATTCAATCTTCACTTCTGTCCGATCCGAAAAGATAAAATTACTCAAACATGCTATCTACTGTAGGGTCGTAGAAAGGGAGGAAATCACGTGACAGTTAATTACTTAACGAGACCCTTTTATTTAAGTTATTTTAAACAGTTATATAATATTATGTAGACGTCCAATTCCTAACAGAAATTAATGTTCTCAGAAAAGAGCTAAGACAGCCCAGCCACTAGCTGGCGGATAAAAGCTGGTGGGGGAAACCGGGATACAACGTAGGCAAATGGACGACTACCTGTGCGAAAATGTTCAATATTGAAAGCTCTTTCGTCACTTGAAAACGCGAACATATTTTTGGAACGTACTGTTTACTATGACCGTAAGGCTACTATGACTGTATATGTGGTCTTGGATCTGTGTGGAGGACGGTTGAACTTCATTAGTAGAGAAGGGGTGGGAGTGAAGTACATTAAAAACCTCAGGTACAATAAAAATTGAAGTAAAAATAAAATGATGTCCCTGTACATACATACATACATACATACATACATACATACATACATACATACCCACATCGACTTTTATATAAAAGACATCGTAACAAATTTAGAGAACTTTCAAATCTCTAGTGACTTTTGAACAACCCTTTACAAATATATTTCAATGTTTAGGTATGTAAGTAGGTCTACTAACAACTAGATGTTCGTATTTGCATAATTAGGGAATTACATGTTCCACTGTTCCACGAACAGTGTGTGAGGATGAAATATCGCGCAAGTTGTGCACACCGCACTCCAGGCGTTTTACTTACTCACAAACTTAACCTTAATTCAAATGTGAAACAATTAATAACAATAAGAATTCTACTTCTTCTTTTTAATTCGAATTAAAAAGGAATTAAACATGCAAATCTTCATTATCTTTCGCAGTTCTACTGTCCTCTTTTTCCATTTTATTAATTTCAATCCTTTTTTATCGCGCCAGTCACAAATTACAAGGCGGGGGTTGTGTTTTACATAATGAAACCTGCGCGAACCTTCCCGCTTCTCGTCTCTTTCTTTCTTCATTTCATTACTTCGAACTTCTCCTTCTGCCACTTCGATTTCCTTCGTTCGTTTCCTTTTTTATCGTTTTATTCTCTGACGTTTTCCTAATATTAATGTGTATGAAAACAGTTTCTGTCGCTCTACAGACATTACAGCATTAAAATATATAAATGACGACACGTTTATGAAGAATTATATTATAACCTAAGGTGATAACGGAATAACTATTACGGCGAGACATGATTCTGATAATTATTTCATAAGTAATTCTATTTCATTCTTCCAAACAC